>NC_080743.1:80579393-81829393 GCF_020826845.1 Diceros bicornis minor
GTGACCCAAATGTTTATTTCTGAAGGCTCTGAATCTTTGGTAATCATATCCACCTCAGGCTGGGTTGTTGCTCATGTCCATTCACAGTCACAATTGGATAAGTGAGTACCAAGAGACAAACAAGTGAGTTGCCTGGGTTCCATATACATTCCTCTATGCCTTCATTGTGTAAAAGCTGTCCTGTGTTTTCCAGGTGATTAGGGTCAATTACTCTTACCAACATGATGCATCCTCTTCACACCTGCTCAACGCTGGACACAAGGAGTTCCAAGTGCCTGGCAGCAGCCAAAGACTGTTTTTCAATGGGACCTTGAAGGTAGCGTACCTTGTAAGAGTGTGCCTTCTGTAGGAACCAGAATATGCAACCCTGCAGAGCTCAGATATAGGAAGCAGAAGTTTCCCAGTCAATCATTGAGAATGATGGAAAGTGGGACCACATCTTCTATCTCTTGGTTCCCAGACCCATTCATCCTTCCTAGTGGGGACACAGTACCATATAGAAGTCTTGATTTAGTGGATATACTGCATCCTGAAGGACAGCATCTCCTCCTTAAAAACTATTGCCTCCAAGCTTGTGCTTTAGCTGTGTTTTCATTAGCTGTTGCAACACTTATGAAGCTAGCTGTTTCTGAACGTTGTGTTGTGTTAAACAAGTGGACATCATGGTCATGGTCATGGGCCCACTCTTGCCCCTGCTTCACTATGAAGTAGGACCCTTAGTCAGATGTTATGTTATGTAGTATTCCAGGCCTATGGATCAGGCATTCCTGAATCCCCTGGACAGTGGTGCTTGCTGAGGTTTTGTAAGCAGGAAAAACAAATCCATCCCTAAAGTGGTTATCTATCCAGTGAGGACAAACTGTTGGCACTTTCAGGATGGAAGGGGCTCAATGTAGTCAACCTGCTACAAAGAAGCCAGTTGGTCTTCTTGATGAATAGTGCTATATTGAGGGTTCAGTGTTGGTCTCTGTTGCTGGCAGATTAGACATTCAGCATCAGTAGCTAGATTGCCTTTTAAAAGTGGGAGGCCCTGGACCAAAGCTGCCATTGGAGGAATCCACGTTGGGCAGGGACAGTCTGGTCCTAATATCCATACTGTCTTCAGCTGTTAGCTGAGAGCAGACCTACAGAACCATAGCCTGGAGTGAACTACAAAAAATGTGTAAACTGGAAGTTGTCAATCAGCTATATGCTATGCAGTAGGTTTTTCTGGAAGGATCAGAATGGGGCACATCCATGACTGCCACAAGCAGTTTGCTCCATATACCCTATGGGGAACTGGGAGAGTGAACAAGAAGACAAACACCAATAAAAATATCAGATGGTTCACTGTTCCTTGGTTTGCCCAGATCTCCACTGACCGAATTGAATGTAGTTAATATGGCCACTTGTGCTCTCATTCTTAGAGCAACCCAGAAACTCTCCTGCTTTTATTTTGACCTGGCCTTAGTCCTGATCCCATATAGACTCATGTCTTGCTATCTATGACCAAAAGTGTGTTTGCAATAAAGGGAATAATTTGGTATGGCTGAAGAGAAAAAGTGAGAGAGAAAATTTTAAAGATAAGTTGTTGCTAAATCCTGGACACCCTGAGGCTGTGGTTCTTTGACTTTCATTCTATTTACAAATTGTCATGGACTATTAATTATGTTTTCAGTGAAAAAGAATCATTGAACCACAGGCAAGAAATCATAATTGCATCTCATTGTGGAAATAGAAGTAGAAATGATGTCTCTTATTTTTAAAAGAATATTAAATATGAAAGGAAATATGCATATTTTCATTACTTGCTATTTTTTAAAGTGCAGCTAGGTGAAAATCTCTGTGGGATTATTTGTAGTTTTGCTTCTGCTGCCAAGAATTATTTCTGCAGGTAAACGTATTCTACTCAATCTCATAGCCCAGAAAAAGAAAAGAATTGTTTACCTTTGAGATCCCAAGGGACTAGATTATTAGGTAAGAAAAAATACTACACAAGTTAGGACTGACCCAGAGGCAGAGAAGTTTATAGAATAGCCCGGAAGTGATGCTGACCATAAACCACATATACCAGGAAATCTTCCTTTACCTTTTAAATAAATCTATATGTCTAATGACTCTGAAACTAGATTAGATGCAATCATCTCAAATAAGTTGGTATAATTACAGCACATCCAATTACATCTATTCAGAAGACATACTTCTTTCTTTGATCAGTTGAAGTTAGTAAGAGGAGACTTTAATCAGTACCAGCCCTCTGAGAATGAAGAATATGAAGATTGATATAGCCTGGAATGTTAGTGGTTTCAGGAGTCTCATTTGCCCCCAAATATATTTCCCAATGGTCTCCTAAAGGAACAGTCTCTTGAAAAACCCCATTAGAAGTAAAATGTATTTTCAAGAGACATAAATATTACCCCAGTGTTTACAAATTCTTCTCACTTCTAGGATACTATCCCAAGCTAATAATTTTAGGAAGGAAAAAAAAATCTCTAAATATAAAGGTGTTTCAGAAGTGTTGATTATGTACCAGATTCTCCAGTCATCATCAGATCTCAGGAACTAGTGGGGTCACATCATTAGTAAGAACTTGCAATTCTTGGGGTCTTTTCCTCATCTTCTGGCAAATGCTCTTCCCCCGGTATTTCTAGGAGTCCCCAGAGTTGTCTCCCACTTGCCCACATACAACTCTCTTGGTGAGCATCATTCTTGCTCTGTGTCTCTCACCAGGCACTGCCATCTGCATTAGATGTTGCCACTGCTGCTCTTGTGGAACACTCCATCTGCAAAAGCTGTGACTTTTTCATTGCTTAAGCTGTGCCACTGTGGGTGGCAAAATGGAGAATATCGCAAAGCAATTTTGCTTCATGACCTCAATAGTTTACTGAGAAATTGAATTTTAAAAAATTATGTTAGTTTTTACTTATGGCCCTTTGCCTCTCATATATAGAAATGAGTCCATGTGGCTGGACTGGGTATGGATTTTGAGTGGCAGCTACCATGCTGAACTGAAAATCAGTATTCCTTTCTGATCCTGGCATTTTGTTGCTATGCTCAAATCATCATGCTGCACCTCTCTTCTAGACCCCCATCCCGTTTGGTTTCTGTTGGGCACAGAGCATCAATTAGCAAGATGTAACTAGATCTATCTAAATTTCAGATGAGGCTCTAGACCTACCTAAATTTCAGATGAGGCTTACAGTTGAATCTTTTATTTTATTACATTTCTATTATCAAAAAACTAGAAACAAAGTGAGTTCTTGGTAGATTATAAGAGGAAAAATTCAGTCAAATATGATATGAATCAGTTAAATGTTAAATATTAAAACATTGCAGATATATGTGAAAAACATACAAGTGTATACACTCTAATGTTAAATATAAAATAATCATTATTTAGAAATCACATTTTATATACCCAGAAATTACAGTAATACACATATATGAGAAAACAAGCCATATAAAAACATACATAGTACATTGTACTTTTATATGTATTTTATATATATAATATATATATAAGAAAAATTATATACTTTCTCCAAATTAATGTGTGGAGCAGAGAGAAACATATATAGTAACCCATTGACACTTGAAAAGTTCATTAAGGAGACCAGTAAGGTCCCAAGGGAAAGGAGAGCAGACAGAAATTCTATCAGAGCCTGGAAAGTAATTCTGGTCCAGAGAATGGGGGGCTGGCCAGGGTGGGAGACCACATGGGGGTATGGCCCTGGGGCAGCAGGAATCTTGACTTAAGGGGGAAAACAACAGGGGAGGTGATTTGATCATGGAAGGAGGGTGCCGAGGGTGCATTAGTCCCTTTTTGGTTCTGCTCTGGGCTGACCAGGATTCAATATTTGTTTCCTCCTAGCATATCATAATGAAATGGCCAGGGACCTTATTCAGAACGTAAAACAAACTTTTAAAATTATATTCATTTTTGTGCTTGCTCTGAACTCATTTAAACTGTGAGAGCTTCTCAATGCTTTAACTCTTCTCTCTTTGAATGCCCTTATATTCATTACAGCTATACGGCATATGGCAATTACGCGATTATGTTTAATAAATAACATTACAGCAACCACAAAGGCTAGCTTAAGTCACAGCCTCCAATGCATGTTCAGATAAGAGTAAGAGGCAAATCCCTAACAGGACACATGATTGACTGGAACAACTCATCTTTGCTCATGGAGTTCTGGAGTTACAAGGCTTGCTTAAATCCTTCCGAAATTTTAGGGAGAAACCTAAGGCTGCTGCAAGGCTGTTGAATGGAAAAGTTGGCAAGCTTTAGCTTGCCAATAAGTATAACGATTAAATGTTAGTGACTCCATCTTAAAGTGAAAGGAGCCGTGCCTATCAGTATGCTCCAGTCATTCCTGAGAGCTGAGTATGCTTAGTAACGACTCCTCAAACCTTGTCCGAAAAACAGAGTCAAGATTGACTGGGTTTCCTGTGTGTAAGCCATTCATCACTGGGAATAAGAGATGTTTATATCTGAGATGTACAAAGAGGAAAGGAAAAAGATCTTAGACAATATTGGTCTACTGGTATATGTCCTGTCATAGACTGAGATAGGAGTGTCCTCCAACCTTCTCACAGAGAACGTATTTTTTTTTTTTTTACTTGGGAGTTCATACAGAATTTATATAACACATATATTTTCTCAGAGTGTTGAATTATAGTTCCATGAAGACAGGTACTTTTTTTTTGTTTTTGTTTTTACTTTGTTCACCCATAACGCACAGTGGCTTAAGCTTTTTACATATGGAATGCGTGTTTGTGGAGGAGGGGAGGGAGGGAGGCAGGCAGCTGGAAGAAGTTGAGGAGGAGAGAAGGGGCTGATCTAACAGACTTGAAAAATGTTGTGGCAGGAGAAGGTTGTGACACAAGTTTGTAGTTTTTGTTGTACTTGAGAGGCTTAGGAAGGGATCTGCACCAGGGTAGGTTGTCCTCAAATGCCTGCTGGATTGAATATTTTCTCGAACAGCCCAGTTTACAAATGAGCATCAGATTCCGCAGGTCAGGTTCCTTGGGAAGCCATAGCGTGGGTGAATGTAGGTAGTCTTGCCTCTCCTCACCCAGCGTTACATTCTATCATTATATTAGCTGCCATCATAATAGTAATGGCCATTTAATGACTAAAAAGCTCTAGGAGAACCACATATCAATGTCAGATTTGTCAGGCTCTGCAGCAGCTGGTTTTCCCACTCTACTAAGCTGCATCCCAGAAAGCCATACTGCCTAGAGTCACAGGGCTGCCGAGGTAAGTTACAGTCTCAATGGGTGCCAGCAATAGTTTTCCTACAAAAATGTCTTATGTAACCATCATGGGGATGGTTACACCTAGCTCCTTCCTGAGCCAATAATCCTGCTCTTTTAGCAGACTGTAGACCTGATGTTGGTGGGTAGCTCTGGCCTTTTCAGACACATGGACCACCCAACACAGATCACGTGGCAATGATTTACTGCCACTTCCTTAATCCTGCCCTAGGTCAAGAAGGAGCTCAATTTTCAACCTCAGCTTTAAACTCTAAAACCAGACATTTTCCCCCAGGTCTGTGTCATCACCCGTCACCAGTATGGGTGCTATAAGATCAGCCACACATAGTAGTAGCCAGAATGTGTATTTGGAGAGCAGCAAAGTGTGATCTCCATCCTTCTGCAAACTCGCAATCGTCCTCAACCCAACCTCCCCCACAGAAACACAGTCTAGCAATGATTCTGGGGAAGAGCTAGAACCTCTTCTAGATTCCATATATATTGGAGGCCAGAATAGGTAGATCCTTGAGTTTCTATAACAATATGACTGAGCTCTTTCCTCGAATTAAAAAGCTGATGAACTGACAGCTAAATTATATAGCAGTTTCTTCTTTACTACATTTTTGTCCAAACTCTTCATTTTGTGCCGGTGCAAGCCATATATATGGTGGCTTAGCAAGCTAATACCTTCTACAGCTTTTGACTAATGAATATTTCTGAACACTAAAGAGTTGGAAGAGGCTTTTGACCTAGGAAGTATTTTGACTGCTTGAGGGGTTCAAATGTAATAACATGTCATCACAGTTTTAGGACATACAATGGAAGTTAGAACATATTCCGGCTCTTTGAGCACAGTAAACCAACCCCCAGGCCTTTTAATTGGCCAGAGACAATCTGTTATACTATGTGGATCTAGTGAAAAGGTAATTGAGGTAATAATTTCCTCAACCAAAAGCTGTATATTATGCCTGAAATACTGGTTTCTAAACAATGTTCACTAAATTGAAGTAAGGGCCCTTTGGAAAATTACTATTTCTTTATTTTTCCCCCTAAGGAAGATTAGCCCTGAGCTAACATCTGTGGCTAATCCTCCTCTTTTTGCTGAGGAAGATTGTCCCTGAGCTAACATCTGGGTCCATCTTCCTCCATTTTATGTGGGACACTGCCACAGCATGGTTTGATAAGCAGTGCGTATGTCCGCGCCCGGGATCTGAACCTGCAAACCCTGGGCCACTGAAGTGGAGTGTGCGAACTTAACCACTACACCACCAGGCTGGCCCGAATTACTATTTCTTTTAATCTAGTAAATTTGTCTGGTGATAATCTTTGCTGAAATTTGTCACATTGGACGTTGACACAGAAAAATGGGTACTTAGGATGAACTCAAGAAGAATTATTCCATAGTCATGGTGGAATGGAAAGTGTCCTAGTCTTGGTTCTAGTCCTAATCCTGCCACTCTCTGACTATGTGAGGACAAGCAAGGTGAGCCTAAGTTTCCCCATCGATTTATCTGTCTCCAAAAGAATTCTAACTGTAGTGTCTCAGAAGCAAATTAGATGTTTAGAGTCAAGAAAGACTGTAAGCCCTACTGGACCCAAGTCATGAACTGGCTGTCAGGGAATAAATATGAGTGAGAACAAAACAGATGAAAGATTTTAACATCTACTGAATAGAGTTGGAATGACTCATTAGCTCTTAATTATTAAAATGTAATTTTTTCCAGAGTATATATATTACAGCTACATGTTGTTTGATCTATACAGTAAGGCATTTGCTTTGCTTACGGTAATTATTACATTGCTTGAATTTTGAAACCTTGCATTTCCAGCAGACACCAGCCTCAGCAATCACACAGAGGTGGGTTAACAATTTTGTAGAAAATGCATTTTGATTGTCATTTTCCCAGTGTTTTAATTTACATTCCAAATTTAAATCATATTCCAAAAATATTGAAGAAGCTCACAATAAAAGACACGTGTAATAAAAAAATGGGATTAATAACCAAGACTCGAATTTACATAGAAAGAGTTTTCATTAAGTTGGCAGACATGTCCAATCTTACTCCTTTGACCAACTGTAGAAATTTGTAACTAGGCTGCCTGGGGAGATGGGGTTGTGTTAGATTTGTTTGTTTCCCTCTGTACCCACAAGGAGGCAGTAAGTTTTACTGGGCACTTATGTATTAGGCACCATCAGGGGCTTTATAAATATGTACATTTAATCATCCCAAGAAGGTGGATTTTATTATTCTCCTTTTACATAAAAGGAAAGTATGTCTCTTAGTCACACCAAATAATTTACTTAAAATAATACATGTAATGAATGAGAGAACCGAGATTCTATCCCAAGAGTCCTTGGACTATAAAATGTGTGTTCCTTTCGCTGCTGACTGCACAAACAAATTACAGAGTTTGAGTGTTGCTTGAGATAAGAATCAATGTTATGCAAGCTGACTACTCATAGGCCAGTAAGAATTATATTTCTCAATTTTTATTGCTCATCAATTGTGTATACATATTTTATAGACTTATCTGAAATATAGACTTTTTAAGTTTCACAATCTGGAAGAAGAGATGTAGGGTGACGCGTTAATGAGATGATTTTTTTAAAGGTCCAGTCTTTCCCTGGTTTTATTATGTTGCCAATTTTCCAGTTTTCTGTAAGTGATCCCATCATAGGAGGTCCTCAATTTCTCCTTATTACACTGATATATTTGACTTCAAACTCACCTTTCTAATCACCCTGGAGCCAATCTATTTTTCTACCCTAATACTTTGATTAACCCAGAGGCTCAGCATATTTTGTTAAACCAATTAATGTGACTTTTTGGGAGACGACGCTGCAGATAATTCCAAGTGCTCCATGTCCGGGGTTGCTATGTGCCACCATTAGTAACTGCATGGGATTCCTTGGGGAAGTGAACATCAACTTTTGTGAATGCAATGGGAGGTCACCATCATTTTGTTCCCTAGGATTGTACCTAGTGACCACTGTTGGTGGCAACTGTAGCAACCCTAAATGAAATGTAAGGTTTAGGACAAGTTATGGATAGTGTGTTTGGGGTAGCGGGATGTATGCAAAAGATGGGAGCTCCCTTTCTCATAACTCTTTTTGTTCTTTACAAATAAAGCATTCAGTTAAGTAAGAATCTACTGTGAACTCTTTATTGGGAAGGAATTAAGAATAAATAGCGATCATCCTGGAGTCCCTCCACAGGAGGGTAGTTTCTGAGGAACTGAAAGACTTTGTCAAAGAGGGTCTCCCCATGAGGTGGACCCCAGTTTGGGCTTAGTAGGCAATGTTTGAAATTTAGTGTTATTTTGGCCATTGTTGTTTTCTTTATATATCACTCCAAAGAGAGAGGAAATTGACTATATAAATATCACTTGTTTGAATGTGTGATTGTAACTTAATCTAAGACTTAATCTAATCTAATGTGTAATCAAAGCTACACATTAAGTAAAGACTCAAAATGAACTATTAAACTCTGATACTAGTATTACATTCTTCTCCCAATTTAATGTATTTACAAATAATCACTCATTTTCAGCATTTTGGAGGACCTCGGCAGTCTTATGGTTAGCATGTGTTCAGACACCCTGATTTCCAGACAGATTCTCTTTCCAAGTTGTATTTAGCTTGAGGTCTAGAAAGAGAGCAAGCTACTGTCTCCTTGTTTCCTCTCTAATTTGTTTTACATTTGCTCTCTCCAAAGGTCTCTGGATCCTTAAGGGTTATCAGTAGCTAGTGGGTATTTTCTGCTCTACCAGGTGTCCTGCAAACAGGTTAGAGTGCCTCCTCACAGAAATTGTCTGATGTTGGGGGATTTTTAACAACTCTGTTTACGAGGTTTTTGTTATAAGGTCTGGAGGAGTGTGAATTTTTAAAAATATTACTTTAGGTCAATGGATAAACAAAATCCTAATAATTAGATTTCTTCTTCTTTATTCCAAAGATAATACCTGAAACTCTGAATAGCTAGTTACAGTTAACTCTAGGCTAGGTTCTGTTTGGTCTAGCAAGGTTACTGTGGTAATATACTGTTTATTCAGAAAATGTCAGAACAACTCAGAATACACACAATAAGTATATTTTCTTAACAGTACTAACTGAATTAAGAAATATTCTGGAAATTTCTCTTCTGTAATATAACAAACTATTAAACAAATAAACAAAATCTTACAAAATTTATAGGACTTTTCTTTGTTGCTTGTGTGAGAAAGTCAACTGCAAGACAACTTAGAGTCTTTTATAATTGTTTTAATGCAGTTTTGCAGTAGCTATCCATTACTTTTGTCTGCTCTGCACCTCTGCCACCCCTCCTCTCGTGATAGCACCCCACCTTTCTTTGGAGAAATACTCCTCCCTCATTCCATGTGATTGTGTTGGTGCCTCCAATCAGAATATCCCACCCTGCTGGCTATAGATGTGGCCACGTAACGCAGTGCTGGCCACAGTAACTGGCTTCCTGTCACATGTCCCTCTACTAAATGCCTTTATGCCAGAAGAAACTTGTAGACCATTTCTGTCTTTTTTGATGTGTAATTATGAACTCTCTATTCAGTCAGAGGCTCTTCCAAACATGGTCATGTCAGCCGCCATAAAAATAGAGATGTTTATGGCTTTGAAGACTAAAATAATTTCTAATGCTCAACCCTGAAACACTCTACTGAAGCTCTTGTATTTTTCTAACCCCATGGTTTTATTACCATTATAAAACTTTTCAATCTTTTACTTATATCCTGTGTTGTATTCCTCCCACATTTGTCGGTTTTTGATAACAAGTATCTTCTACCAGTGAATCCAAAGTTTGATCCACAGCATGCTCTAGACTAGCTGCACAGATCAAGAAGATCTGTTTTCAACTGATAGAATAGGGGAAAACCTCGAAATTACTTAATTGAAATATGTTTGTGGCAAACCTTCTCTTTCCCTCCATAGTGGATTAATTTCTTAGACTGATAAATCTGTTGAACCTGGGTGAAAAACTAACGAGAAAATTTACATCAGACTTTTGAGTGTTGATTAGTTTACTGAACTCACATATAACACTAAACAAGTCAAATTCTCTGTACACCATTGGCAGGTCGTGTAACCCCTGACTTGGAATAATTCAGCCTTTGCAATGTGTCTCTACCATTCAGGAGACCATCCCATTTCATGCTGAGTTGATTCTTGCTCCGTTGCACCAAAAGTCGAGGAGCCAGCATGAAAGTTCCTCCTTGGCTCAGTTCTGGGGTCATTATCGGGTCTGGGATGCTACGGATACTGGACTTGGGGTCCAATTTCTACAGAGTAGCTCCAAAATATAATTATTATAAAGGTGTGCTATCTGTTCAGTCTCAGCTAAGTGTTGCATTCAGAAGAAGCACATATTCAGATGTCCAAAATGAATTGCAAAGAAATTTAAATCTTTACGATAGCCTTGTGTGAAAGGGCAAAGGAAGGGCTTTCATATCACGCTGTGCAGAAAAACTACGTACATCCACCTACTTCCCCAAAGGCTTTTTTGTCACATGTGACAGCTACCTCCCCCTCTTCTTTCTGTCTTTCAATATGGGTCTTCCTCTTTCTTCACTTCTCTCATCTTATTTTCGTTTTTTCCTTTCAGTAGTCCCTTGCCCTTCCTAAAAGAATTCAGCACGCACTTTCTAAGGTTTTCTATTAGTAGGGGTTCAGTCAAGAGACAAAAACCAAAGTAGAGAGAATTTAATATAAATTGTCAATCAGGAATCAAGTTGATATCTAAGAAAATGAAAGAGTAAAAACAGAACTTGATATCGTAGAGATAGCAGCCGCAAGAAATCACTACCACCCCCAGCTCTAACATGGAAAAGGTATGACGGTGGAATTATTAAAACATGGAAGCCTAAAGAAGGGCTTTCATGTAAGCGAAACTCTGACCTCTGAGGAGGAGGTGCTTGGCAGGTGCTGGAATTTCTGAGGGAAGGCGTGATTAAGCCCGTTCTGCAGGTCTTGAAACAACTGCAAACTGAGTTCCGCTACTGCTCACTCTAGGATAAATAAGTTTTGCTGGAACAACTCTCACAGGAATGACAAGCAGACAAATAGCTCACAAGCAGCAGACAAGAAAGAGCAAGTCTTACACCACTTCATCCAATTTTATAATCTACTTCTGGCGCCCTCTGTTGGGGGAGCCTAACATGGAGCCAGAAGGCAAAAGCAGAAAGGTGTTTCATGGAGGCCCATGCCCAGCACCACCAAGCCGACCGCACAAGTGTGTATTTGGAGTTGAAAGGCAGTGACACAGTAACTGGCACAGTCCACCTCTTTGGCTGCTTAGCATCCATATGTGATCTCCTACACATATTTTCACTTTTATACAACAAAATATGCTGTTTCTGCCTAAGACAATGCAACTATCCTTTTTTGTACAATTGACATTATCACTCTCTCCCCAAAGCAAGGAGTTACAAAGTCTAATAACCAGTATATCCATTTTGTAGCTACATATATTTCTCCTTAAATTCAGTCACAGTCCCATACAGATATTCTCTTACTTAAAGACTAAATAGTAAAGTTAACCTCCAATAAAACTTGTGTCAAATAATGATGGAGAAGAAAGAAGAAAATAGTTAATCCATTGAAACACATAAACACACAGAGATACAGATATATAATATACAGATACACACAGAGCAAAGGAGAAAATACACAAATCTGCTACTATTTTTAATTTTGTAAACCAGTCAGAAGGCCACAGTGGATATATATGTGACTTCCTTCTTCCAATATGCATTCCATATTTCCTTTGTTTCAGTTTAGCTGGTCAAGTTTCTTTACCTGGTTAAGGGGACACAAATTCATTCCTGAAAGATCTGAATCCTTAGTGAGTTTATCCTTTGTTGTTGTTGTAGTAGTTTTCCACGAATTTAGGAGCTGTCCCAAAGAATTTCCCAATCCCCAGACATAGTCCTTCCTGTCTCCTTTGTAACCTAATGTCATCATACAAGTTGGGATCAATCACCCCAGCCAGTAGAGTAACACCTTTTTTTGTCTGTTGATTCAGTGGTGCAAGGAGCCTAAAATGGTGAGGCGGGAGTCTTGCTTTCCAATTCACTGGAACCATTGTTGTTCCCCTGGTGGAAGAATATCTTGCTTTGGAACCAACATTTCCAAATCAGCCGTGCTCAAAGTTATAGGAATAAGAATCAAAAATTCTGTGAATGGCATATTAGATGTAATAGTGAGAGGAGTCATTCCAGCTTCAATTCCTTGATTTCCAGATCTATGTATTTTGGCTATGGGAGAAATGGCACCATAAAGTGCCTCTGATACAAATCATGTACTGTGTGCTGTAAGATAGAACCTCATCCCTTTCATGGTGGTGTCTTCCAACTGATGCCATTGCTGAGCCTTCAGTATGCTATTCCATCTTTATATTAAGCCAATGCTTCAGGGTGATGAGGGACTGTGGCAAAATCAATTAATCCAATAGTTAGGAGTTCATCACTACCTTCTTTGGCTATGAAATGAATTTCTTTTTCTGTAGAAATGCTATGTGCAATACCACAAATGAAAAAAACTTTTCACAATCAATCACAGGTGGTAATTTGATGAATTGTAATGAGACTATATGTTACGGGTTATTAGAATCCTATTTCCCATTGGCAAGGAGCTCAATATTGCATTCATGCTCAAGAACGTGACCAAACTAATCCCAAAATAACTTCAAGGACCTGTTTCTTAAAATGACCCTGGAACGAATTTCTGTGTAAGTAAGGGCTTATTCAGGAGACAGACACAACATTACCTATTTGACCCAAATTTAATATAAATAATTGTTAACTAGTTATAAAGTTCTTAAACAGATAATGAAAAGCATAATAAAAGTACTCTAAGGTAACTAAGATATCAACTGCAGAAAGTAGCTACCACCCTGGGCACTGAGGTAACAAAAGGAAGATGTTGAAATTACTAAAACTTAGAAACTTAGGGGCTCTATGGAGCTGGAACATAGACATCTGAGGAGAGCAGATGCTGCTCAGCTAGTGCTGGTGTGTCTGAGCTCAGAGAAAAGGCCCTGTGGGGTTGGGCCCCATGTCTTTGGAGAGGAAGCATCAGACAGTTCTTGCTGGTGTTTCTGGGTGGGAGACATAATGAAGCTGGTTCTGACAGTGCAGGAAAAATTACAAACTGGTTTCAGCTGCTGCTATGGGAAAAAAAGAAACTGTCGCTGTGGGGTGAAATAATTCTGAAACGACGTTCACAGTTACTGCCCTCGGGGAGAGTATAGTAGAGTGTGGCTTGTTCCTTCTGCAGACTTGCAGTGTCCCTCTAGTGCCCCTCATTGGCTGAGCCTAATTGGGAGTAGCTGGCAACGCCAACCTTGTCGGCAGAGTTCAGCCCTGGCATCATGAGGCAGAGTACAAAAAGATGAGTCTGGAGCTGAGGGCAATGACTTAATAACTGGCACAGGCTTCCTCTTGTTCTGCTAATATCCGCATTCGCATCACAAATCCGAAGCAAGAATCTGTTTAGAAGGTAGACGAAAGGAAAAAGCTATATCCATCTGATATTCTATTTTCAATTAATTCAACAAAATCATGTACTTCCCTATTCCAGAGGTACTTGGCACTATTGACAACTTGCTCCTCTTCTCCTGGATCTGAGGTGTCCCTGTCCCCTGCTTTTCTGCTGTTCCATCTCAGTCTCTTTCACAGGCTTTTGGCTTCACCATCTTTGCCAGTTCAATAAGTGGCATAACTCGCACATAGTCACTGAAGCTAGAAATTGAAGAGTCTCTTCCCCATCTTATCCAGCCTGCCCATCCAGATGGATACCAAAACCTGTGTGTCCTACTTACGCCCTAATCCTCTCTCACGTGTCCTTCCACACTTCCTTCCATTTTGCTCCTAACTTTGTAGGCTCTCATCATCACTTGTTAGCCTCCTTCTAACTGATTTCCCTGCCTCTAATCGAGGCCCTTCTAATCCATCTACCACACTGCCCTGCTTAAACTCCCTCAATGGTTCCTATCACTTCAGCCCAGTGGTTTCTACCTAACACTGCTAGAATTACCCGAGGAACTTTTAAAAATACAGGTGCCTGACCCCTACCACTAGAGACTTCATTTTAACTGGTCCGGACAGGTGCCCAATCTTTTATATTTTTTAAACATTCCCCAGTTGATTCTAATGTTCAACCAGGAGGGTGAACCACTGCTTGATCCTATGTATACAGTGCTTTGTATAAGCTATCTCATTTGTATTTGCTAACCACGTCTTCAACACCTTCCTCCCAATATACCATGTGCCCTAGTCTTTTAAACCACTTGCTTTCTTTCTTCAAATGTCCTTGCACTCCTTCTCTTCCTTATAAACTCCTAATCATTCTTTAAGACTCAATATAGGCACCAGTCTGAGAAGTAACAATTGTCAACCCCTAATGTTGTGTAACGAACAGCTAAGAGCACAGGTTTTGGAGTCTGAAAGTTTTAATCTCAACTCTACTGCTTAAAATAGCTGTGTGGCCTTGGGCAAGTTGCTTAGCCTATCTAAGCTTTAAATCCTCATCTGTAAAACGGAGATAATACTTGCCTCACAGGGTGAGTACACCAAATAAATAATGTATTTGCACTCCTTAGCAGTAGATATTATCTAATAATCAGCAGCATATACATTATATTATCTATCTTTCTTCCCCATCAATTGTAAGCACAGCATTGGCGGGGACCATATCTTTCATTTTTGTGCCACAATACTTAACACAGCAGCTGGCACATCGCAGGTATTAAATAAAATGCCTATTGAATAAATAAAGATATGTTTCCTGTTCTAGATGTCTCAGAGTCTATCAGGAGACATAGTCAGAAAACTAACCTTACTCTGTGAATTTTTTGCTCATTCTTTTCTCTCTCTTGCAGTTACACAATGGGTGGCTCATATAGACACTCATAAATGATTTTTTTAAATTTATTTCCATGTGGTAAGTGATATAGCACAAAAGTTTTTCCTTAATCCACAAATTAGAATTGTTCACCTATCTAAGCTCTACCCATTTTTTTCCAATAATATTTATTGAGTATCACACGCAACAGGCATCATCCTAGGTACTGGGGGAGATTTGTGAACCTCTACTCTGGCCCATTACGCATTTAGTGGTGTATAAGGTATTGGAAGGAAGGAAGGAAGAGAAGGAGGGACAGAGAGAGAGAAAGAGGGAAGGAGGGAGAAAAGAAGGAACAAAGACCTCTGAGCTGGCTTGTTTCTCCACACGCTCTGCTTTGCCATCTTCGTCTTTGCAAATTTCTCCTTTACTCTCTGCGGTGTTTTTAAAGAAAGTCTATATAATTTCTCAAGACCTATTTCAAATGCCACACTTCCACAAGGCTCTAATGATCCTTCAGCTGGAATCAATCATTTCCCAGTGAATGTGTGATCAGCGCACTTTGTGTCTGTTTCATACTTACCACCTTCACCCCCTGCTGGAGACATCTGGTCTACCTCTGACTCTTCCAACAGACTGTGTATTCGTTGAATCAGGAGTGATGCCATATATCTTTATACCCTTCACAATATGTAGCATAGCTCAATACACATAATGGTTATCCAACAATTGTTTTTTGACTGCAATTTTATCTATTATCCAGGAGTCTTTTTTCACCCTCTTTTTACTCTCATTTACTAGAATAGTTGTACCACAGTCAACAGAATTATCATCATTATTGTAACATAAGCATAAATGTTATTATGATTAGAGAAGTTGTAAAAAAATAGTTGAAAAAAGTGTGTTTCCTTCTTTAAACTTAACGGGAAAAAACACACCACAAAATCATTTATCTTTAGAACTTCTGCAGTGAAGGTAGAGAAATGCCATAAAAAACACAACATATTTCTGAAACCTCAATTTCCTGTGAGTCATCCTTAGGGAAACACAATATGAAAAGAATCAGCACAGATTCCAGATGGGAATGTTCCTTGAAATACCCTCAAAGTTGCATGAGGGTGTCCTCTGAATTGTTTGTGATTTATTAATCTATACTGAGTCTGGACAAGAAATCTGTGATCCAGCCTGGTCCTTCTCTCTCTCCAAGTCCTGTTACCTCAAGTGTTCACTGTAAATTTGCCTAAATAAGAAGGAGTTTCTGACTTTACAGAATTCAATAGCAATTACTGAGAACCTTCTTAGAGTTTCTTCTTTAAGTCACTTGCTTTAATAGCAGTAAATGTTCAGTCTTATTTTTTTATTCTGTGAATTAATTATACACTAGTAAAATGAAACAATACATTGAGATTAAGAGGACAAAATCTCGAGTTAAATTTCCTGGTTTAAATGCTAACGCCACTATTTTGAGCTGTGTGACCATAGACAGGTTACTTAAATTCTTTGTGGCTCAGTTTCCCAATCTTACCTATCTCTCAATATGTATTTGCACCATTAGATTAATTAACACATATCAATTTCTTAGAATAGGACATAAACTAGGCACTCAATAAGTTTTAGATGTCCTTATTATCAAAATTATTAAAATTTTTTATCTTTCCAACCTTACCCCAAGCATGCTCTTTCCTCCCTTCTTTCCTTGCTTCCTTCCTTGCTTCCTTCCTTCTTTCCTTCTTCATTAACAAATATTGTTGAGGTACCATTGTTTGCCAAGCACTCCTCTATGTGCTGGGGGAAAAGGGGTGAACAAAATAGATAACCTTCCTTTCATGAAGAGGAGCCTTTGCTCATGAGGAGGACCCTGACAATAAACAAAGAGATCTACAGCATAATACCAAAGATCAGTGACTGACAAGTACTATGAAGAAAAACAAGGCAAGATAAAGCGAACATGTGACTACTCTAAGGACAAGGAAGGGGCAATGGTATATAGAAATCTGAGCTGAACTTAAGTGGATAATTGCTTGAGATTTCACAGTATATATTTGTGCTTGCTGTTTTAAACTATACCAAAAAGGATTTATCTAAAATTGTATACTTTGCTTTGTCAATTTGTATTCATCCCTGGGGTATTTGGAAGCCCAAATTGTCATAAAATAGAGCTGACCAAGAATAAAGGGGACCTGGAGACTTGAAACATGCTCCAGGATCTGTAAGGAATCCATAAAGCCTAGAAAGCAATGATGGAAGACAGTACAATTTCTGGTCAACATTAGAGAGGCTTTGGTTAATAATAGTAATGGTAGCATTTTATGAATTATGAAACTAAGACTGCAGGAGGTTAAGTGACTTGCCTTGGTTTCATAATTTGCAAAATAAGAATTGAATAACTACCTCATGGAGGTGTTGTAGAAATTAAAGCTAAGGGCTAAAAGTGAAGAGTGAGTGATTCAAACCCACCATGGTCAGATCCAAAGTCCACGGTATCTCCATCAGACAACTCTCCTGATCCCAGCAGACAGACAAACGTCGGCATCAAGAAAGTCTAGCTGCAAGAGTGAAAGTGCTTGGGCATGGGGTGATGAGTGCTGTTTGAAGGTATAGGGCCTGTCAGGACAAGAAAAGTCCCTCAAACTAGAAGAATTATAGTGCCTGGCATTGAAGTAAGACAGAAACTGGGGCAAGAGGGAAGAGATGTGGACCCTGGGTTTAGGAGTATAGCTTATTAAGAAGCCCAGTTATTAGAAATGAGTCACAGGTTGATATGAGATTAACAGCAAATTTTGCCTCTTGACTCACCAGAAAATCTATAGGCCTTCCTATTTTCCATATGGGGATGGAGCCAGTCCTTGTGCTTAAGATATAGTGAAGACACACAGAGATTAAAAAAACAGACAGTTATGATGACATTGAAAAAATATGTATGTCACAGATGCACTGTTATTGTTGATTATGAGTTAATATTCATAACCCTTAATACATAGGATTCTTGATCCTTAATCTTTAAATAGCAATGAATACCATGTGTTAACCCACCTGAATGTTTTTAGTAAGTGCAAAGGTTCAGAGGTAGACACTGTAAAGTAGAAACCATAGGGGTCTTAAAATTGAAATCTGAGTTTTGATTTTAATTCCCAATCAATGTGACCTTATACTAGTCATTTAATTTCTCTCAGATTCTACAGTTATAAAATTGGTACCATTCTTGCTCTGTAATGTTCATAAAATTAAGATAATATGAATTAATACACTTGAAGAGCATGAAATATTGACATAGAACGTGATATTTTTGCATTCCCGTACAGTTGCAGGTAAAATGTTATTAAACAAGTTCTATATACCAATACATTTAATACTGAGAGCTGTCATTATTTAGGGTCATTGTGGTAGTTCTTTGGCCAAATATTCAACTCTTATTAAAATGAACATTTTCTCAAATGCATCTATTTATAACTTTGAATTTTGTGTGTTGGCTTTCAAATTTAAAAAGCCAATATCTTGCGCCTAGGTTATTAAAACATTGGAGCCTAGCCACATGTAAATGGAAGGCCATCTCTTCCAGAATCGTGAAGAAAGCTGCTAAGATAGGTGTTCAAGGGTGACACCTGATAGTTGAGTGTTGAAGGCTCCTCCGACTCTTCGTCTAGTGGTAATCTGAACTGAGTAGACTTCGGACGTGGTCCTAACTGCAGATGGAAACTATTAAGAGTTCATTGCAACAACAGAACAGAAGGCAGCTGTATTATGTAGTTGACCATAGCCTACTCAGGGGAGAAGTAGGAAGAATTAAGAGCATGATGCAAAGAATCTGACTTTTGTATGGGTTCACTTATGTAACATCATGAAAGTTGCTCACTTTCTTCTTTCTCCGTACTTATTCTCCAATGGGTCCTGTCATTATGAATATGCTTATTTTTCACTTAAAAAGGACGGGGATGGAAGGAGATATCACTGATGTCACTGCCTGGAGACACTGGATTTAAACGGACCTCAGTAATATCAGGATCAAGAGAAGGATTAGGTAGACAGGTTTAGTGCTCTAAATGCTCTGAGTAAGTGAAGGTACAAGAGGACCCTGACTACTTCGATATTGGCGGTTGCTCCTTTCTAAGAATGAGAAACTCACCAAGGTCCTGTAAGGCGGGAGAAACTGCTCGGTGGTTTTCATGGACTAGGTAACATAACCCACTCGGTAGCAGCCTGCCTAAATTTTAGGAGAACACGTTAGACGAATCAAGTTATTTCTGTAATTTGAATCTTGAAATCTCAAGTCTATAGTGTGATAATGAATGCCCCGGGTGCTGGTCCATGGAGCTAAACGGCCCATGACATACATACAGCCTTTAGACTCTCCTTGACTTCACTTGAAGTGTTAATGTTATTTATCAGAATCTTCTATGTTTGGCAGCTCATAGCCTTGTTGCACATGTTCATAGAAACTTTAGAAATGCCCACAATAAGATTCTTTCCCTGATCAAAATTCCAACCAAATTAAAACCAGAGGTATAGTTTTCTTCCAACCAAAATTAACTTTGCAACTGTGTTGTCCAGATGTACAATGTCTTTGACAGTTTGTTTAGGGACTGTACACAAGTACTGCTTTGGGAAACAGAGAAGCCGTTGTTTTGGCAGTTGACTCTCAATGCACTTGAGGTAGTTGTTTGTGGGACCTTTACTGGAAATCTGAACATCTGACTGACTCAGAGGTTGGCTTTGTTTGCTTCCCTGCCAATCAGTATCCCGCTAAGCCCTCAGAATCTTTTACACAACTTAGCTTGCTATCATGTTCTATTAAGATACAGCTGTAGTTTGGGGGAGTACGTGTGCCATTTCAAATTATATACTCCAAGAATGGCATGTCTAAGTTAATTAGTGATGATTCCGGGTATTGTTCTGAATGTCAGTGATTTTCTTGCAGAAGAAAGGAGAAGGGATGCATGTTTTTCTACTATTTTCTCACTGCTGATGAGTTTATACACTGCATCAGAAGACATTTAGAGTCATCTTGTTATTTTCTAACAGGTTGTATGTGCAATGACATACAATAAAAATTAACAATCAAGTCATGTCTTCATAATGTCCAAAGTTCCAGGACAGTTAGTTTTAAAAAAGTCAAACTGAGTCTGGTTCATTTGCAGAAAAATTCTAAGAGTGTTATTGGTGGAGATGGTTTAATTCAACTAAAAAATTCATTTAAAACACTTTATTTGTGTCTTAGCTTGGGCTACCATGACAAAATATCACAGAGTGGGTGGCTTAAACAACAGAAATTTATTTTCTCACAGTTTTGGATGCTAGAAGCCCAAGATCAAGGTGCCAGCATGGTTGGCTTCTAGTGAGAGCTCTTTTCATGGCTTATAGACAACCACCTTCTTGCTGTGTCCTCACATGGCAGGAAGAGAGAGAGAGAGAGAGCAAATTGTCTGGTATCTCCACTTGTAAGAGAACTAATCTCATCACGAGGGCCCCCCAACCCCATGAATTCATCTAAACCTAATTATCTCCCAAAGGCCCCATCTCCAAATACCTCCACATTGGGGGGTAGGGCTTCAACATATGAAGTGAGGGGCAACACAATAGCATCCTGCCTTGTAACTGTGCATATAAACCATTACTTCTCCCTCTGAATGTATAGAACCATCCAGACTCTTTCAATTGTTTCAGTTAGTGGTGTGAGATTCTCGACATAAAATTGATTTCATTTCACTTTAAACAATATAAAGTATGTAGCCTTTATTCTTGTGGAACTTAGAGACTAACAAGATAAATAAATATCTATAAAATAATAGAGTGGGAGCTCTGTTTAGGCAAGGACTAAACCAAGCAAAAATATGATATTTCTACTTCAAAAAGTTTGGAATCATTGACATAATGAAAGACAAACCATTTGGGTATTTGAGAGCTGAACTATTCATCTTATGAGCTAGTAAATGCTAGAAGTTTTGACAGTGTGTAGGAGGGTTTTAGCTCAGTAGTAAGTGTGATTTACAAATTATTAGGCTTATCCCCAGAATAGCACAAGAGATGGTTCAAACAAACCGTTGTGGTGAGTCTATGGTGTGGTTATCACTTTGGAAGCAGAACACCTGGATATAGGCTATAGGAAGGGCCCTGTGTTGCAAACTTTAAAAATCACCACCCATTTCTTTTGTGCCCTGTTCCAGCTGGGCAGTCGGCACAGAGAGAGCACATTTCAACTGGGCCAAGTAGACCACATCTGGGTGGGCCAGCCCTTGATTTTTCCTTAAAGCCAGTCTGCCAGATCACGGCTGTTAATAGTACAGTTTGTACAATTCTTTGGCTTTCTTCCAAGAAATAGTTACGGATCTGAGATTAGGGGAAATTCCCAAAGGATTCAGATACATCATTGTCTGTATCTCACAAGGTGCCTAAACCTAAGTGCACTTGTGAAAATAAGTGCTCAAACTTTGGGCAATTCATATATTTATCTGGGAGATGATAATGACTTAGAAATAAGCTTTCACTGCTCTAAATATACTGTTGACTCTGTTCCCCTTTGGAGATCTGAGTTCAAGTCCAGATTCTGCCACTTATCTACGGATCACTTATCTGAAAATCACTTAACATTCTGACTCTCATTTATTCATTCATTCAGAGTTATATTAATAGAATGTTAGAGATTTACTAGTTTCTGAACAAAATGCTTGAGAGAATATTATTTAATTTAATGCATTACAGTGGTCCCCCTTATTCATGGGGGATACGTGCCAGGACCCCCAGTGAATATCTGAAACCGCAGACAGTACCTAACTCTATACATACTATGGTTTTTCCTATACATTCATACTTATGATAAAGTTTAATTTATAAATTTGGTACAGTAAGAGATTAACAACAACTAACAATAAAATAGAACAATTATAACAATATACTGTAATAAAAGTTACCATAGATCTTAGCAACCTCAGCATACAATTTTTTTCTTTCCTTATTAAGTTGAGAACTTTCACCTTTTTACTTAAAGGAAGCACTTCATGGCTTCTCTTAGGCATATCCGAATTGCCAGCATCACTACTCTTGTGCTTTGGGGCCATTACTAAGTAAAATAAGGATCATTTGAATATAAGCACGGTGATACAAGACAGTCTATCTGACAATGGAGAAGGCTACTAAGTGAAAATAGTGTATAGTGAGTAGCGTGTAGTGTATACAGCACAGATACTCTGGACAGGGACAATTAATGTCCTGGGCAGGAGGGAGTGTGTCTGCATGAGATTTCATCACGCTACTCAAAATGGTGTGCAATTTAAAACTTATAAATTGTTTATTTCTGGAATTTTCCATTTACTATTTTCAGACCGTGGTTGACCGTGGATAACTGAAGCCACAGAAAGCAAAACCGCAGATAAGGGGGGTTGCTGTAGTCACTATTTTAAAAAAGCACTTTAGCTGCATAAGTATATTAAATATTTTATTTCAATTGAACTAACTGATTAATTTATCCAAGAGCAATTTGATTTTCTATTAGTATGCCCTCCACTCCTTCCCAATATATTGAATAATCTCTTTTACCATAATTAATTGTCACCCTATTTTTTTTATATTTATACATAACATATAGAATGAAATAAACCTTGGAATATCCTAAAGGCAAAGATCTGTTCTCAGTCCTGTGAAGTCATATTTGCTTATAATTAAGTCCTTAGCATTTAAATGTATATCTCTCCTTAGAACAGTAATTCGCAGTGTGGGCCCTGGACCAGCAGCATCAGAATCATCTGGGAACTTGTTAGAAATGCAAAATCTCACCCCACACACACATGAGACATATTAAGTCAGAAGCTTTGGGGGTAGAGACCATTAAAATAATATATATTTTAACAAGCCATCCAGGTTCTTCTGATGCATGCTAAAGTTGGAAATCCACTGTCTCAAGGGATAAGACCAGATCTTTTTTGCTCACAAAAATAAGTGAATCCCCAGCACCTAGAATAAGTCCTTGCATTTATTGGATGCTCAATTAATAGTTATTGAATAAATGAATGAATAAATTGATACTTTTATCAATACATTGGAGAACTGAGAAGACTTGCTCATAATTAGCAAAGAAATAAGTAGGAGGGATAATAAATGTAATGGATGATAGTATGAGAATCCAAGATGATCTCAAAGGGCTGTTTGATAGATTTAGCGAGAATAAATTTAACATAGATAATCATCGATTTTTATATTTGGATAAGAAAAAGAAAAGTTCCTGTACGAATACATGCTAGGAAGATATGGTTTGGATGTAATATGTAGAAAAAGCATTTGATCTTGATTTAAAATGCATTCGATATGAGTCAATAGTAGGTATGGTTGGGGGAAAAATGATAATATAATCTCAAGCTACATTATAGGGAGTATGATATTCTATCTTGAACAAGTACAGCTCCAATCCTCTTTATACTAGTCAGACTTCATTTGAACTACTGAGTTCATTTCTGAGAGGAAGAGGCACACTGAAAGCATTATTAAAAGAGGAATAACTGGATCCGTCTACAGTCATGCACCACTAACTATAACGACATTTTGGTCAACAACAGACTGCATATACAATGGTGATCCCATAAGATTAGTACCATATAGCCTAGGTGTGTAGTAGGCTATACCATCTAGGGTTGTGTAAATACTGTAGGGGAGGAAGAAATTCTCCTCTACCTTTCTAGGTTCTTCTGGCTGGTAAGAATTAAATTGTCATGAGACAGATTAAGATTAACAGAAGAAAAACAAAAGTTTAATAACATGTATACATGGGTGAAACCCAGAAAAACCAAGTACCTCGCCAAAATGGCCAAAGCCCTCACCTTAAATACCAACCTCAGCTAAAGACAAAAGATGTTGAGAGTGGGAAGAGTCAGGGACTTCAAAGGGAAGGAAGGCAGTTCACAGGTAGGTGAAAAGGAGCAAACATTTGGAAAACAAGTGTTTGGCCACACAGAAACAGAAGAACAGAGGGGAGCCCAACAAACAGGCTTTTCTAGATTCCTCCCTGTCTACCACCTAGTTCATGTTATACTAAGGTGAAAGCTTGCTTCCTGAGACAGGTTTTTTTATCTGAACTCTTTTAGGCAGTTGAGAGAGGTAACAAGAAAAAGTTTGAGTCTTTTATTTCTTAAAAATGATCAGCCTAAAATAATCTCCATGTTAAGGACATACATTTGGGGGTTGTAAATTTTGTTTCCCTTCAGTGTGCTCTATGATGTTCACACAATGACAAAATCACCTAATGATGCATTTCTCAGAATGCATGCCCATCATTAAGCGACACATGACTTTATCTATTTGTTTAAAAATAAATGAAAATGAAAGTGCTAATAACTGGGGCAAGGCACTGGGAAAACAAGAATGAATATGACACAACCACTGATTCTAAGGAGCTCGTCTATGACAGAAGAGTCAGGCATCTAAGACAGTAGCACAGGCATCTGCCAAAAGAGAGTTCTCATAAGGTAGTGATTGCTGGATGGAAAACTTGGTCAACAGGCTCTGTGGGTCTTAAAAACACGTTCTTTCAGACATAGTTTTTAAAATTGGAAATTTCCAGCTTAGGGAAGTGTAGACAAAGTAATAGCTATCATAAAATATTTGAATTCTTATCATAAGAAGTGAAATTGGGGTTTTATTTTTAAAGGTCCAGAGTAGTAGATAGGGTCAATGGATGTAACTTTACAGAGATAGGAAGTTTGATACAAGAAAGAACTTTCTAAAAGTGAAAGCTGCCGAAGATTGAAAGGAATTTCTTGGAAAAGAGGCAACATAAGCTAGGGACTATTCTAAAGAATGCTTCAGCCTTGGAAGAGGGTTGGCATATATAAATTTTATGATCTTTTTTTGACTCTGAGATTCTATATAATTTACCGTGATTCTAGTTAGGATGGAGAGAAAACAATTTTGTTTGGCATTTTTTTGCCTTTATTTTAAAGGCAAATTTCTTTTAAACTTTCTTAGGTTATATTTAAACCATGACTCCCTTGGCAGTGCTCCCTACTGGCCAAACCTTACAGTCAGAGGACAAGGGATTGTGTAAGGTAGGCTTCAAGAACAGAGTGGAAATGGTTGAAGAGGGGAGCTGGAGTACAGAGGAAAACTTCATTGTGAGGAGAAGGAAGCAACATCTATAGATTATATGGGGAAAAATTTAGGAGAATGTGGACTGCTAGGCAAAGAAATAAAGCTTGACATTAAACAATAGGGGACTATTGGAGGTTCTTGAGTATAAGATGACATGAAGAAATTAGCATTTTAAGAAGTAGTATGTCAGTACTATGAGGATACAGCTATTAAACAGGGGTCAGATGTGAGATTTGGAAAGTAAAGTTAGCAGAGGACAATACATGACACATTGACAAACGAGATTCATCAGGACTTTTTAACTGATTGCAGCTGTAATTGAAAAAAGAAAGGCTCCAAAATTATAGTACAATTTCAAGTCTATGAGACTAATAGAATTGTGATGCCATTGACAGAATAGGGGAATTTGAAAGGAACTTTAAGGAGTAATGATTCTGACTTCTTAGTCTGATGCAGAGGGGGTTTCCCCACACCGCCAAGAAATTCTCTGACACCAGCTGAGTGTCCTACAGTTCAACTCAATTCTGACACTATCTACCTGGAGATAGCATCAGATTCCACAGGTTAAGGACTCAGTCCCACGAGACTGCCCTCCACTTTAGATGCTACTTGCAAGCCCAGGTTGTCACCTATAAATCAGAGATTCCCAGGACCCACTCCTTGGGTTCAATTAATTTGCTGGAGCAGCTCACAAGACTCCGGAAACCAGTTTACTCACTGGATTACTGGTTTACTATAAAAGGATATTTATTTATTTATTTTTTTTAAGATTTTATTTATTTATTTTTCCCCCCCAAAGCCCCAGTAGATACTTGTTTGTCATAGCTGCACATCCCTCTAGTTGCGGTATGTGGGACGCGGCCTCAGCATGGCCAGAGAAGCGGTGTGTCAGTGTGTGCCCGGGATCCAAACCCCGGGCCACCAGCAGCAGAGCGCGCGCACTTAACCGTTAAGCCATGGGGCCGGCCCATTATTTATTTATTTATTTTTTTTTAAGATTTTATTTATACTATAAAAGGATATAACTCAGGAACAGCCAGATGGAAGTGATGCATATAGGGCAAGATATGGGAAAAGGGCACAGAGCTTCTGTGTCCTCTCCAAGCCTGCCACTCTCCCCAAACCTCCACATGTTCATTGACCTACAAGCTCTCTGAACCTTGCCCTTAGGGTTTTCATGGAGGCTTCATTACATAGGCAAGATTGATGAAATCATCAGTCATTGGTTATTGAACTCAATCATCCGCCAGTCTCCCCTCCTGGAGGTCAGGTGTGGGAATGAAAGTTCCAACCCTCTAATCACAAGATTGTTTCTCCTAGCAACCAGCCCCCATCCTGAAGTACTTCCTAAAAGTCACATACTAACATAACAGAAGACATCTTGATTACTTTCCTCACTTAGGAAATTCTAAGAGTTTTAGGAGAAAACCAGAAACTGGGACAAAGACCAAATATATATTTCTTATTATAAATCACAATACCAGGAAGAGTCCAAGTGGAAACATCCTGGAGACATTTGAAAAGTTTCCAGGTCATTTTTCTAGCTCATGAGTACTTCTTATATCAGGAGAGAGCCTTACCTGAAGAGAATGATTCAGTGATGTGCAGAAGTTATACTTCTAATGAGTGAAAAGTTTTTCTTCCGCTTAAGGTCTATTGTCTGAATAGAAGATAATTAAATTCTCATTGGCTCCATCGCACTTTTTATCTTTTGTTAGCTTTCTGTTGATTTTTTACATCAATAACAACAACAAAACAATTATTTTTTTTTACATTTTTGGAGTTTATCATTATTTCAATATACAATGGAGTCTGACCTCCAGCGTACAAGTTGAATGGATCGCAGCGGCTAGGACAGCTGCCACTTGTTATCTAACTTACAAAAGGTTTTGTGTTCAAGATCATTGCAGCAAATCTATGGTAAACCTTTATATCCAGGACAGCCCCAAGACAGTACGTGCTTTTGTCCTGGAGCATTTGGGAGATAAAGCTGTGCACTGCCATGGTTGGAGGTCCAAGAAGTGCTCATTCTGTGATGGATCTCACACAACATACAATGAAGAGACTGGAGACAACATGGGACTTCTGCTCCCTAAGAAAAAAAGAGACTTAAATGGACAGTTCTGGTGCTGCAAACCAACTTGTCATGGTGTTACCTGATTGATTGTTTAATAAGAATGACTACCACTTCTGTCTAATTTACCTCTCCTGGATTCTGGATGCGGTACATCGCTAACCGCGGCTTTCATACTCAAGGCATTTGCCTTACTTGTTGAACCCTCGTGGTGCACAGGGGAGACAAGTCATGCACTGATTTTCTAAGGAAGGGAATAAATTCTCTTTCTATAAGGTCTTTAAAATTGCACTGTAATATTGTTTTGAATTGTATATTAAATTATTAAAAAAATAATTCTCTATGTTGAAGAGTATATGGTATAACAGCGTTTCTCTTATATGACTAACCATTTCTTTTTTATAATATTTTATAATAGAGAATATGTTACATACATAAAAGTAGAGAGAAGAGTATATACTGATCCCATTTTCTGCCTTGTTTAACAATTACCAACTTATGGCCAATCTTGTTTTATTTCTTTGCTACCCATCTAGTCCCCACTTCAAATTAATTTAAAGAAAATTCTAGACACTATATTATTTTATCTCTAAACATTTCAGTATGCATTTCTGAAAGATATGGACTCTTTTTTAAAAAATATAATCACAATGCCATGATTGCATCTAACAAAATTAAAGTTCCTTAATATGATCATATACTCAATTACCTTATAATTTTATTGTAGTTTCCTTTTTACTTCTAAATCGAAATAAGATCCATACATTGCAATTGATTGAAATATTTCCTAAGTCTCTTTTAATCTATAGGTACCTCTTAAATCTCTCTATTTGTTTTTTCCTTTCAACTTTTTGTTGAAGAGACTGTGTTTTGTCCTATAGCATTTCTCACAATCTAGATTTTGCTGATTGCATCCTCATGGGTGACATTTTACGTGTGCCTCTTTCCTCTGTATTTCTTCTAAATGGTCAGATAGATGGAGCAGTCTAATCAGTGCCAGGTGTAATTTTCTTTTAGGCAAAACTACTTCATAGGTGGGGGTGTACTCCCTTAGGAGGTACATAATGTCTTGTTGTCTCTCTTTTTGTGATGTTAGCAGACATTGATGATCATTGTCATAAGTGCAAATTCTTACATAATATATTATTCACAAGAAAGTGCTAGAATTTCCCAGCACCTATATTACTCTCAGCTTTGAAAGAGCTACCAATGAGTTCAACACTCCCCCATTTATCTCTTATGGCATATCTTTGCCTCCTAAAATATTTATTTAACAGTAATTTAAGAAGACATATATTTCAAATAATCTAAAGGTAACAAAAAAGCATTTGGTTAGTTGAATGAATGTATAATAAGTGCAAAGTTTATTTACCTTTAAATATACTCTGTTTCCTCTATTTCTTCCATATCACCAATTTTTAAAATAACTTATCCTTTTAAATAAACTTTTACCATTTTTCTTTCTAACTCAAAAGCTATGTTTTTCACTGACATTATAGAGGATAATGTTCTTATTTGCATTTTTATTTTTTTACAATGACCAAGCTATCCTGATGGGTTTTCTAGGTCACTGATAGACTCAGTCCTCACTTTGGAAATAATAAGTTATTTTTCATATTCAACATTTTATTTACAATATGGTTTTCCTTAAAACTTTATACATGACTTTAATATAAACGTTTAATAATTTATATATTCATAATAAAAGAATTATAAGGGTATGACTTACTTTTTTTCCCCACAACTTTTTGATTACAAATATTCTTGCTATATATTTCGCTCACATTAATTAATGTAAAATGTCACTTCCTCATATCTTCCTACATTTTTGTCATTTACTTCTTATATTTGAATGAGAGAAGGGTTCACTTTTAGGTTCCTATGCTGCCCCTGGATGGAGATTTTGAGGCAAATGCATTCATTCGCCTCTCTTTTTTTCCATCATTATACCATTCTGACTAAAAGTGCTGGTAAGAAAAGCAAGGGCTAGCATGATAAGCCCTGGAAAAATAAGGCTGTTATTTCTTAATCATTTGAGGAGTGACCAGGGTTTCTAAAATTAAAGAAACAATGAATCAAACAAATAAATACCAGAAAATATTTACATTTGGAAACAATTTCTTTTAAAAATATTAATGTAGCATTGCTCTGTTTTTAAATGACCTTTCTTTCTAATAGGGCTATGTTTTATAGTAAAAAGAGAGGAAAACAAAGAATAATCCAGGCCTTGCAGTGACCTTTAGAGAGGTCTGTTCACCTCCTGTATCCTTTTTAATTTGTCAGTTTATTTATTTATTTTTTTGGTTCCATGAGGTGTGAGAGAAGGAAAAGTTCTCTCTGAAGAAATCAAGCAGATTAAAGACAATAAATTATTATGTCAAAGAGAGAGCCCAAAAAAGAAACACCATCAGTAGAATGGCCAGATGGTCTGGATAATGTCACTGTGTATACCCAAAGAAAACCACAGCTGTTTATAAATGCATCTGTTGACAAATGTTCATTTTGAATGGAAACCTACTCCAATGAACCAATGAGACTATTTAATTGAAGTTTAATGTGAAAGCAGAAGAAATTTAATAATAGAACAGAACTTTAAAGAACTAGTAGCCCTCTGCTAAGCATGCATCCTAGTTCTTTGAATGTATTTTTATTGTATACTAGTTGGGGCTAATCGCAACCAAATGTTGAGTGTGTATTCCATATACTTGGTCTCAGCATCATATTTGCATCCCATGTGGTAAAGAGTTTTCCACTCAAAACCTTAATTACTCCTATGCATGTGTGTGAGTGGACAGGATGTATATGTGTATGGAAATTAACAGGGCTCTGAGATACACCCTGATTCCCAAGGAATAACTTATATCCACAGGAAGCCATCAACTTTTGCCTTACCTCTAAAATAATAAAATACCTTCATTTGCCAGAAGCAGAGCCATATGTTGTTTCTTAGAATTTACAAAATTCTTCAAGACCTAGGGCTGTGGTGATTTAAAAAACAAGGGTTCTGTTCCCATGAAGCCTAGCTCTTTTCTATACATAGATCAGACAGACCTGCCAATTCTTCACCACAATCAGGCAATTCTAGAGCCGAAGAAATATCTGAAGGCGCTTTGATTCAGTCCCCATCTTACTAGCCCAGTAAGTGCCAAAAGAAATATGATATGTTGCTACAAATGCAATTGGTGCAATGAACACACAAGACACTTTTGCTCAACCAATTTTCCTGTGAGTGAAATCAATACAACATTCATTTAAACAACACAATAATGTGACTTCCTACACAATCTTACAGGATAAAGCATTTGTATATTAGAAGAAAATATGAGTTACCGCTCTTCTGCTCAGATTATATTCTACTTTGAGATGAGTTTTTTTGTTGCTGTTATCATTGCTGTTCAAACATGGTATAGGTTCCTCTGTTTGTGTTTGCTGATCTTCCACATTATATGCATCACTAATGTCTTCCCTTGAAAATTTTCTCATCAATTTGCTGCTTGATGAAAATATTCTCTCCATGAACTTCAATCAACTGGAAGTTGAAGTGATATCAACTTGAAGTGATAAATTTTGCTATGGAAACTTTTTAATATTAAACATTGAGTAATTGCACACACATTGCCCAGAAAGCATGCATCTAAGACAGCAGTCATTTTTTAATTAAGGGTTCACAAAGTCATAAATGGTTACAACTGACTCCCTTAACAGTACATATTTGCCTAGATAATATTAAATCACTAACAAATATCTGTAGTACATGCAAAGGCTTCAGTAATAGACTTTGTAAACTTAAATTTTAAATAAACTTCTTTCTTAATAGATTCAGACACAGATTCTAAACTACCTTCATTTGTTCTCATTGGGGTTGTTCACATTTAACTTCTCAGTGTTTCTTGGGCTAGATAAAGTCTCTTGATGGAATTCTGTTTTTTTTTAAATTTTTTATTTATTTTTTTTCCCCAAAGTCCCCGTAGATAGTTGTATGTCATAGCTGCACATCCTTCTAGTTGCTGTATGTGGGACGCGGCCTCAGCATGGCCGGAGAAGCGGTAAGTTGGTGCGCGCCCGGGATCTGAACCCGGGCCATGAGTAGTGGAGCGCGCGCACTTAACTGCTAAGCCACGGGGCCGGCCCTTGATGGAATTCTGAAGCCTCTTGACTATAGCACTGAGTAGTTGAAGCACATCTTCTTGCTTTACTATTAATTTGATAGGTAAATTAAATCATTGTTTATTTTTCTTCTTCAAGTGACTCATAACCAATATCATTAACTTTGTCGTTGGGTCAGTCTTTCTTTAGTTCTTCAGGTTGTCTCGGCTATGAGCAACAGGTCCAGAAATGTTAGCTTCAGTTATAATAAACCTTAATGAAATGCTAAACCTTGCAGGTAACTGAATTGGTTTGTACGCAAAAGGCACTCAAGTTGTTTTAGAGTCTTATATGTGTGGATTTGTGCCTAATGCATGTCAGGGTATCTGTGGAAGTTCTTGATACGGAAGCCATTGCCACAGTTAAAGGTGGGAGCATCAACCATAACAGGGCAGATTATTGTTAACAACAATTTACAACAATTCCGATGATTTTATTGTCCTTAGAGTCCTAGAAGTGCAATGATCACAGTCCTCACTCCCCCTTAGACTTTCGGTGTTTTTAATTCCACCTGAAACGCAGTTCCTCAAGAAAGTCACTGGGGCATGTTTGCCCCTTTGATAACTACTGGAGACCAAACATATTCTAACTGGAAAAGTGAAAATTTCTTTTCAAACCATCTGGCTATTTTGTCTACATGATGCCAAACATCTGGATATTTGGGTTGCCTCCAGATGTTTGACTATATTTTTCATTTTCAACCAGCATGGTTTCTGGCATCACGGAGACAAAGCATCAGGCTTTGTTTACAAAGTGGCCTCAAGCCAATTGCTGAAGAGTAATCTGGTGCCTGCCCACATAAGCTGCCCTCTCTAATTAGAGAAAACATCTGCTATTAGTTTCTTCTTTGTTCTGTAGCCTAAGAGGGTTGGAGGGGTAAAGGAGTTGGCCACTGATAGCAAGAGGTGAGATCGGAGATAAAAATAGGGGCTGGATCTTGAAAGGCCTTCAAAACTATATTAAGGGAACAGACAACCATTGAAGTGCTATCAGCAGGGAACTAATGAGTTCACATTGATTTTAGAAACAATCACTCTGGTCACAGGTTACTAGCTTGATTAGAATCAGAGTAATTGGAGGTGGTAAACAGTCTATTAAAAGTTTATTGCAGTAACTCAGGTGAGAAATTGATGGATGGCCTGGACTACAGTATTGGCAGTGATGGTGGAGAAACAGTGAAGGTTTTTGAAGAGTAGGGGGAATGATCAGAAATATCCTTTAGGACATTTAATATGACAATGCTGTATAAGACAGAGTGGAAAAGAAAGCAATTGGAATCTGGAATAGTAGACTACGTGAGAAGTAAGGGCCTGAACAGGGTAGCGGCTTTGGAAATGGAGGAGGAAATGCATACGAGAGAGGTGGAAAAGTTAGAATGTCTAGGTCGCAGCAGGATCTAGCATGAAGAGAAAGAATAAAGGCATATTCCAAGACTAGTGTGGTTTCAAGACATGGTGACCGCGAAGACAATCCCAAAAAAGAAATAGGGAAATCAGGAAGTGTAGATTTGATGAAGAAGGAGAGTTCACCTTAAGATATTGGTGACATCTAGATACAGCTCACTGGAGATAATTGACAAGTGGTTTTAGAATGCAGAACTGGAACTTAGGTGTGAGGTTGGGACCAGTTATGTAGATCTGAAATCAGAAAAGTGAATAAAATTGCCAAGGAGAAAAGAGGCTGGACGACCTTCTGTTATGTTGTAGTAGAGAGAAGATGAGACAAAACAGAGGATGGAAAAGGAATATCCTCATGAAAGATAGGAAGAGCAAAATAGGAGAGGTCCATATCACATGAGCCACATGGCACAAACCCTGTACCTGTTCCCTTCCTCCACTTATGTTCCCCAAGCATAGGACTCCAGAACTTTCCTACTCACCTGAGCTGCCAATTTTGTAAACACAAAGAACACTCTGGGACTGTGATGAAAGAATTTCCATCTCTCAAACACCAGACTGGCTCTGGCTCTTGAAAAGTAATTACTTTGACAGTTAATTGGACTATGACCGTAGTTCCCCCATGACTCTTTCTGGCTGTGATTTGTGTTACGTGGGAGGGTTCTCTGCTTTACTGATTACCCTCTAGTTCTTCTAGTTCATCTACTTTCTTCTTCTTTCTTGTGTCTTCACTTTGGTGACTCGATCCATACATTGATTCAGTTGTTTCTCTCTGAATTGAGGCCAACAAAACTCCAGTCTAGCTTCCCAAATCTCTGAGCTAAGAGAGTCTGTCTCTTAGGACCAGGGACATAATGGTAGACTCATATTGCTTATGCTTATATGTTATTCAGCAATTACCCCTTATTTCTGACCCTCTACTGGCTTCCAGTGGCCACTAGCTCCACCACTCCATTTAGAATGCAGATTGACATTTTTAGTTTAAACATATTTAGTCCATATCCCAAGGGGGGAGAAAAGTTCAAGAAAGGAATGAGTAAATCAAATACTGCAGAGAGGTTGAGAAGGCTAATAGAGAAAGGATTATTGCATTTGGTAATGAATAATGGACATTTAAAGACACCGGGGTGTTGATAGTAGGAGAAAAACTATTATAGATAAAGAAAAATGAGTTTCTCCATTTACAGAAATTAAGTGGATGCAAGCAAGTATTAAGTATTAATACCCACTCCTTACTACTTAAGTATTAAGTAATTTTCAAGTGAGTTTTCTTCATCTTACTTCATACCTTCTGTAAAAGATTCCATAATGGAAATTTCAACTGGTGGCTCTCTCCTTCTCTCTTTCACTCGCTCAATCTCTTGTTCTTTTTCTCTTGCTAAATGTGTTCTTGTAGCCAGAGCATGGTCAGTGCTGCTGGTACACTTTGTCCTCTCAGCAAGAAGAGTTCCCTGCTGTTTAGTTTTTAACTTTTTCATTGCTCCTTACATTCAACTACTTTTTTAGAAAGTGATTCCTGTTGGTATCAAATCCTCCCCAGGTAGTTCTGCCAGACATTTCTTTGAGGCACTGACACAGATGAAAATCAAATACAGCTATAAGGAAAATTAAATGAGTTTGTGGCAGGCAGTATTCAATAAACAAGGAGCAAAGCTAGCATTTCCTGCCCTCTTAAAGCACTAACAATATTACTACAAACGCAAAAAGGATAAGCTTGAGAACAAATTCTCCCTTTCACATTAGCCATCCCACATTCCACTGGCATCCTGGAATGTGGAAACTTGGTTTGAGGGCAAAATCTAACTCAACTGGCAATAAGAAAGTCTCTGACCCAGAACTCTTGAAATGTTCATGGTAGATTCTTTGCAACTTCTGATTGCCTTTGAGTACGTAAAAATACAAGGTTGCTTTGAAAATATCCATGGCTTGGAAACCATCTCTTATGTAATAGTCTGAGGTAAGAAACACAAGTATAGCTACTATCCAAGCAGTCAGTCAGTGCTTAGAGCTCATAAAAACAGAGGATCTTAGCACGAGTGCATTTTAGAGAATAGTACAAGTAGTTTTGCAAGGTTTATTGGTCACTTATAGCAGACACTGTTTGTTGTCAACCCTGCATCCTATTCTCCTTTTTTCCTTGAGAGCAGAGCTCTGGTTTTGTTCTGGGGTCCACCATGTCCCCATAGGACTCAGCAGAGAATGACCCTACCCTAACTCTAGAGGTAAATCCTGGTCGGTGTAAACCAGTCGAGGTGGGCCCTTCCTGCTAGTGATGAGTTTACAGGAGGGCGTATGACCCACTTCTAGCCAATGAGATGTAAAGGGAAGTCTGTTGGGGACTTCTGAGATATATCTCCCAGCTCCCTTTTCTGCCTCTGGACATTGTGGGCCTAGATGTGACTCCTCTTCCAACCGTGTGGATAGCTGATCTGAGCATGGTAACAAACATTTACCATGAGGCTAACTCTGCTAGGCTCTGCTATGCTCTAGGGATGTAGCCCCCAATATCTTCCCATCACACTAAGTAACAGTCCAAGTCCTGACTTTGATCTACAAGGATCTCACCACTGCTATCTCATTTACTACCACCTTTGCCCCTGCTCACTCTGCTTTAGCCACACTGCTCTCCTGGCCTCTAGTGGAACAGATTGGACAAGCTTCTGCCTCAGAGCCTTTGCTCTGCACAGTCTCCCTTTCTCCACCCTGATCACACTTCTCCCAGATATTTGCACAACTGGCTCATTCTCTCACTTGATTCAGGTATGTGCTCAGATGTCACTCCATCTGTCACTATCCTCTCACTCTATTTTGATTCATATGGCTTATATATTACGTATTTATTTGTTCATTTATTTTTTATTGTATCTACCTGCTCCAGCTCAATTTTTGTAGGGGCTTTGTTCTGTTTGTGGCTATGTCATTAGCACTTACTGTAGTGACTGACACGTAGTTAGTCCTCAATAAATATTTGTTGAAAAAAAAGAAGATGACACTAATGGATAAGGCAGGAGATTTAGGATATGGCAGAGGCTCTGCTCCAGAGACTCAAAGTTCAGCACTACAAGGGTTTATATCCAAAGGGTATAATCCAAAGGGTTTAATAATGTTAGAGTTTAAGTGAACAGTAGTCTATTACATAGTACAGTTAAGCATAAACCCAAATGGTTGCCTTTTCCGTTTTTACATCTGACCATAGGTTAATAATAATAAAAAATTTTCAAGTCAGCTGCTCCTGCAATTTCAAAAATCTGATTGTTGATGCAGAAATTGCTGCTTAGCCCTTATTTGATACTGCTGGTAAATTAGGTCTTCCCTTGTAACACACAAACTTGTAACACAATGATTAATATGGGATGGTAACACTAGAAAAATCTAGAACAAACAGGATTATTATTCTCAATTCCATGTCACACCTAAAATCAACTTAAATGAATTTTGCAATAGCCCTGGCATTTGGAAATGTGGGTTGCGTGAGCAATGTCTCCCCAAGCAAATCCAGTACATTCCATTTTTGTGCTGAGCATGAGGCTGGCTTGAAAATTGGTGCCAAAACCAGATGTTTGACTCTGGAAAAAGGGCATTCCACTCATTCATCAAATCCAAGCCAATGGACAGGATGCATATGTGTCTCCATGGTCGATAGTACAGAAACCACGTTGGTTATTTACAGGAAGCACTGTAAAATTGGATGTATTTATAGAAATGTCTATGAAACACGCAGTTATTTTTAACAAGAAAGAGTTGAAGTTGTCTGGTGCAGATGCATAAATTGTCTTACAAATGAAATGATTGATTGTAACACAATCCACACTTGCAGATATCATCTGATAGTTTCACCATCAAGGGCTTAGTGTATGTAGCAAAGGTCTGGGAACCGTACAAAAAGGTCTAATAAGCGTGGATCTTGATCTCTGATAAAGTGCACGCTCTCAAAGAAAAATAAGAGGCTCACGCTGTGCAGAAATCAAATGTACTTGAGAAACTGGCCACACTCCTTTTATGGTGATCAGTATGCAGCCTAGAACCTACTCGATCAAGTCTTTGCTCTTGTCTTTGGTCTTTACGGGTTGTAGTAATGGATGTTACCGAATTCTTCAGTGGCACCCCATTGTATCCTCTGTACTAATGAAACTGGCAAATGAATAAGACAACCAGGTTCTTTTTTTTTTTTTTGTGAGGAAGATCAGCCCTGAGTTAACACCCATGTCAATCCTCCTCTTTTTACTGAAGAAGACTGGCCCTGAGCCAGTCTTCTAGATTAACAATAGATGTTAATCTATTGCCAATCCTCCTCCTTTTTTTTTTTCCACCCCTTTTCTCCCCAAAGCCCCAGTAGATAGTTGTATGTCGTAGCTGCACATCCTGCTAGTTGCTGTATGTGGGACGCCGCCTCAGCATGGCCGGACAAGCCGTGCATTGGTGCGCACCCGGGATCCGAACCCGGGCTGTTACCAGTGGAGTGCGCGCACTTAACCGCTAAGCCACGGGGCCGGCCCCCACAACCAGGCTCTTACATCCTGATTGCTTACAAATTATGTGAAGATTGAGATATAGATGATGTTAAAAAACAGCAACTCTCAATTCAAGGTGCTATATTATTAAGCCCTCAACAGACATCCCTCTATCTTACCCCCACTGATTTGTATAAATAAACACAAAGTGGTAAGAGTTCAAAGGAGGGAAAGGTCACTATAGAAAAGTTCTGTCTTCTTGGGGAATGTAGGGTTTGAATTGAGTCCTGAAGGCTGGGCTAAATGTGAAGAATATAAGAAAGAAAATTCCATGGTGGAGGGAGATGGTAGGAACAAGTGATATATTTTTGTGACAATATGGTGAGGTCTTTACTTGAAGGAGCTGGTAGGAGTAGGACTATATAGGAATTCTGGCCAAAAGGAAAAATAGATGCTCTCACCTATTTGTTCACACTGTGTCTCCATAACCTAGAAAAGTGCCTGGCATGCAGTAGACATTCAGTAAATATCTACTGGGAAGAAAAAAACACAAGCAAACCTGGGTTAGACTGACCACGCTATTACCATCGAAGAGGGATCACAAAGTACCAAAACACTAAACTGAGATCAAGGGGAATGTGTGAGCTTTCAAAGCTTTGTTGACATGGTATTCTCATTTACCAAGCTCTGACACATAAATAGCTTGGAAGTTGTCACTTCTGTCCTTACAACTGGAAAAAAGTTAGCAAAGTGAAAATCAATGACTTTCATTGGACCCATCAAAGAATCAAGGTCACAGAGAAAATTGCCATCCTGAAATCAGGAGAGACAGGAGAATACAGAGAATCATGGCTGAGATTGGCTTTTCTGGAGCAAAAGCTATAGGAGCCATAAACCGGTAGAAACACCTTAATGGTAATTTTGCCGAATTGTTAGAGGCTGAGAATGAGAAGCTAGAGTGAGAATGAGAAACTCCTGGAGGCCACAGTCTTAAAGGGGTCCACATTCTTTCATGGGTTTTATATACAGGAATCCCGCCAGGTTCTCACTGAGAAGAGCCAAGAAAAATCCCCTTGTGTTTCTGGCAGAGGTGGGGGAAAAGTAACCCTATATTTGAAATACACCCACAGCATTCTCTGTAACTAAGGCCTATTATGCTGATGAAAATACTTCACTAGAACCTTATTCCACCTGTGGGAAGGGCAGTTATCCAACTCTAGCCCCCTCTAGCCTTCCTGACTCTTCTAAGGTAGAGGAGGATGTAAGAAAAGCTTCTGAAGGTCACAGCCCGGGGACATAGGCCCACTGGAAGACTGAGATTGAATCACAAGATTATACATCAGAACATTTCCCCTCCTCCATACCTTACACCACATCAGTAGGGCTCCAGTATAATAACAGTGGACTATAGCTAAAAGAGCTGCAAGATATCACTTCCGTTTAAGGAGGAGTTTTTAAGAGAAGCCCAAAGACAACAGGGGAATAAAAAAGGACATCAGAGCAATCTGAAGTCTCAGACACCTACAGCTACAGCAAAAATGAAACAGTCCAACTCCTAGCCAGATTAACATAAAACCTCACTTGAAAGGACTGTTTGCCTCAGTTCCTATTACCTGATAAATCATGCCCAGATTTCAGTAAAAAATTATGAAGCTAAAGGTAAGTAAAAACTAAAAGGTAAGTAAAAACACAGTTTGAAGAGACAGAGGAAGCATCAGATCCAGACTCAGATATGACAAAAATTTTGGAATTATCAGACAGGGAATTTAATATGATAATAGTTAATATGTCAAGGGCTATAATGGAAAAAGTAGATGACATGCAAGATCAGAGGGGTAATGCAAGCAGAGAGGTGGAAACTCTAAGAAAGAATCAAAAGAAAATTCTAGAAATTGAAAACATTGTAACTAAAACGAAGAAGGCCTTTAATGGGCTCATCTGTAGACTAGACATGGCTGAGGAAAGAATCAGTGAGGTTGAAGATATATTAGTAGAAACTTCCCCAACTGAAATGCAAAGAGAAAACAGAATGAAAAAAGTAGAACATCCAAGTGAAGGAGGTTAAATAAGAGATAGATAGATTAGTAGACAGATAGATACACACACATACACATATATATATGTATATGTGTATATGGCATACATATGCGTATATTAATTTATAATTTTTATATAGTTAATATTTATATAGCATTCTATAGCAAGCAACTTTCTAAGATTTTTACATATATTGACTCATTTAATCTTCAAAACAACTCAATGAGATAGATGGTATTATTGTCCCCATTTTACTGATGAGGCTATAGAGTTGCAATGGCTTTCTCAAGATAAATAGCTAGTAAATGGTAGTCTGAGAAGTGCCAAGACAAAGAAAGTAGATGGAGGGGGAGTGAAGAGGCACAGATCCAAATCTAAGAGAAGTCAGGAAATGACCAGGGAATTCAATGAACACATTGCTGATTTCACATCAAATGGATAATAAAAGCTGTAGCAGGTTATAAAGGCCAAGATTGTGAACTGCCTCCACCATGGCCCATCTAGTGGGTTAGAGGATTTATAAAGAGTAGTAGAAGATCAAATTGAAAATGCTAGATGAGAGAGAAAGTGGAAAGGCTTGACTACCAGGATGAGTACAGGTAGTAGGAACTCTAGAGGTATATGAATTAAATAAGTTTTGATAGGAAGGAAGTAGATAGATGGATGGGTGACCATTATTAAGTTTTCACTGGATTACAAACATAATTATTAATCAAACTGGTGCTAAGAACTTAAAAGTGACTAAAGTTCCTTTGTGGTGCGGAGACGAATGTTCTTCACAACAACCTGAGCACCAGGAGGAGAGAGTACATAATAGAGAAGACACGAGGAGTCAGTACAGCCACTTAGACTATCCACGAGTCCTCAAGGGCAAATCCAAGAACTATCTCTGCTCAGCCTGCCATCCTTATCAACTTTCATTATTTACTGAAAATCCAGTACATTCCTGGTGAAATTCAAGGTACTGTGAGAACTGTCATAGCATGAAGAAGATGGCCTCATCTTTGCCTTCAACCAGAACACATACTAATGAAAACATTTCCTTTTGATTTGGGGCCAATTGCTAAAGTTGTATGTTTGAACACATGGATGTCTTTTTTACGAGCAAAGCACAAAACCAGAGGCTGAGCAACACTTTTGGAAGCACAAAATCTGTGATCATTATCTAGCTTTCCAGAAACATCTGGAATTTGAGTTTCAGTTTTCATTACTCTGGAAAACAATAAGCTTCCTCCTGACATTCACCTCCAGTTGACCTTATTGTAACAATGCTTAAAAGGAGCCCCAGATTTGTCTATGGAGTAACATCTAAGACATTGCCTGGATCATCTCATGATCCATATTGTCCAGAATCATTCTGCCTTGAAAATGAGATGGGAATGACTATTAAGATGTAATTAAGTTTTACTTATTTAAATGTTTTGTTTCACTTACCTTCTGTGCCGGCGTTTAACTTATTTTCATAAGACCAAGCTCTTCAAAACTTCCAGATAGTTTATAAATGTTAATTTTAAAATTATTTGATCCCATTGCTGCTATCAACTAATTCAGGCTAAATAAGTATAAAGACCTTGGAATTAGGTCAACTTTTTACTTTTTGCTTTTTATTAATTTATTTAAAAAAGAACTCTGATTTTAGCAATTTAACCCCTGTAGATATGTGAAAATCTGGTCACCTCAGAAGGTAGCTGGATTAAACGATTATTAAAGTAACTTACTCAAGAATCTCGATTGCCAGATAAGCTTCCCAATTACTCAATTTATTAATAATATAAGGTGAAATGAAATGCAAATAGAGGGAAGAGTGTAAGAGGAACTAACGGCTGTGGCATGTACCTTCTATGGCAACAGATTGTGGAGTCACCTATCTTCTACCTAAGGCCCTAATGAGTGTGTATAGAGGCAAAAAAGAGAAATTAAAAACTATGAACATGAAATTAAGAATGTGTGAGGAGACCCAGAAGGCCTCCATGGTGACTTTGAAAGAGTTCATCATCTCTGACAGTCACAGGGTAGATACGGCTGAGGGTAAAGCCGAGTCTCATTGTAGTGAGTGTAGAGTTATAGCATCAACTGAATGATCAACCTTGCCAAGTCTCTCATACCAACGTAAGAGCATTGTTGAGGAAGGACTGGGAACCATGGTCATTGGATGGAGACATTTGGGCAGATATGAATGACCAGAGAAATTTGTTTGATTTTTGTTGCTTTTGTTTTTTGGGTTTTTTTTTTTTTAAACATTTCAAGGAGCTTTATTGAGATATAGATGAATACAATAAACTCCACATATTTAAATTGTACAATTTGATAAATTTTGACATATACATATACTTATGAAACTATCATCACAATCAAAATAATTAACATAGCCATCATCTGCAAAGGTTTGTAATCCCTCCCATTTGCATCTTCCTTCCCTACCCCATCATCATGCAAACCACTGATCTTTTTGTTACTATTTAGATCAGTTTTCATTTTCTAGATTTTTCTATAAATTGACTCATTTTGTACCGAGTATGTACTTTTATCTGACTTCTTACACTCAGCATAATTGTTTTGAGATTTATCCACATTGTTGCATATAACATTCATTTTTATTGCTAGTATTCCACTGTGATGTTGTTGTAGTATTCCACTGAAGTAGTATTCCATTGTGTGGATATAACGTATTTTGCTTATCCTTTCACTTGATGATGGATATTTGAGTTGTTTCTAGTTTTTGCCTCATACAAATAAAACTGTTATAAGCATTTGTGTACAAGTCGATATGTGGACATATGCTTTTATTTCTTTTGGGTAAATACCTAGGGTAGAATAGCAAGGTTATATAGTAGATATACATTTAAATTTTTCAGAAACTGCCAAAACATTTTAAATAGTGGATACACTATTTTACATTCTCACCAGTATTGTGTGACAGTTCCAATTGCTCCACATCCTCACCAAACATTGGAATGATCGATCTTTTTAATTTTTGCCACTTTAACAAATATATAGTCATAATTCATGAAAACTTCAATAAGAAGAGAAGCCAATCAATTGAAATTTACCCTAGAACAACACAAATAATATAATTGACACACAAGGATATTAAAACAGTTACTGTATCTGCATTCCATATGTTCAAGAAGCTAGAGGAAAGACTCAACAAATTAAGCAAAAGTGTAGAAGATATAAAAAGATCCAACAGAAATTCAAAAGATGAAAACAAAAAGGTCTGAGACAAAATGTGCACCAAATGGGATTAACTGCAGAGTAAACCTTGTAGGAGAAAAACATAGTGAACTTGAAGATGTAGTAATAGCAATTATCCAAAATTAAGAGGGAAAATAAGGCTGAAAAAAATGAACAGAGACTGTCAAAGAGCTGTGGCACACCTTCAAGCAGCCAAATATACCTATTTTTGGAGTCCTCAGTGAGGAGCTGGAAAAGGAAAAATATTTGAGGAACTAATGGCTAAAAAATTTCCATACATGATACAAACTATAAATCCACAAATCTAAGATACTTAGCAAACCCCAAGAACCAAAAAGAAGAAGAAAATCACACCAAGATATAGCATAATAAAATTGCCTAAAATTAGAGGTTAGAAAAAAGTCTAGAAGTAGTCAGAAAAGTGACATGTCATGTACAGAGGAACAAAGATAAGATGGCAGCAGACTTTTCTTTAGAAATAATGTGAACTATAAGAAGACACGAAAAGGAAAAAGCTGTCAATCTAGAATTTCTTACCCAGCAAAAATATCTTTCAAAACCAAAAGGTGAAACAAAGACTGTTTGAGACATACAAAAGCTGGAAGAATTTATTATCAGCATGTTTCCCTTAATCTTGGGTAGTTTCTGTACCTGCATATTAATCACTAATAATCTGATTTTAGTTTAATTCAAGGAGGCCTCTGCAGATTTCAAGAGTTCTTTCTCCATGTAGCACTATGTTCTCTGGTACTCTGCTCTGTGTACTCTAGCTGACTTGTTCTCCTGTGCTCCTAGCTCCTTCTTCATACCTCTGGGAGGCCACTAGGCTCTTTCTGGGGTCTTCCCCCATACACTATGGACTGAAAGTATTCTCTAGGCAGTGAACTGGGTAATCATAGGACCCACTTCATTTGTTTCTCATCTCCTAGGAATCACAACAATCCCTTCCTGATGTACAATATCTTGAAAACCATTGTTTCATAATTTTGTCCAGTTTTTTAGCTGAAGAGTAAATCCAATCCCTCTTACCCTATCTTGACCAGAAATTGAGACTGAGAAACTTGAACTTCAAAATTCCTCTTAATATCTTTGCCAGTAGAGAAATCCTCTCCAAACTGTCCTCCTCTGGAAAAAATAATGTTTTAATGGTTAAATCACAAGTTGATGCCCATTTTTATCTGGATACATCCTGCCACATTTCATTGCCTCTAATTTATAAGACATAGCCTGGACTGAGCGATAGGACTATTCTGGAAGGAGACAATATTTACATCAGTACGACTACAGAACATTATCAATCTATGTCAGCAAATACCTAAGAAGCATGTGTAAAAGTGGATTCTAATGGTTGTAAGCCAATGGAGACAGAACATAATACTTAATTGGGGAAAATCTCATTGTTATATGTCCTTTCTACATGAGATTCCGAGTTAATTTGTTGTTTGAGTTTCAGGAAGTGGGTTAGTACTTTGCTGGGTTAAATAACCAAAACATGGACTCAATCAGGGCCTACAGATACTGAGGTCAAACTGCAGAATTTCTCTTGCATATTATAGAAAGCAAAAAGTCCAAATGCTTCAGGAAGTAAGAATATATTAGGATGAATCTATTACATGCAACTTTTTCAGTCACTCCCAATCATAACATCTAGGTGAGCCTAGAGAACAGATAATGCATCAAGAAATGCATTTGTGAGAGAGTCATCAGTATCTTTGAAGTGCACAGAGGCGGCTGTCCTCTGAAGATTAGAAATGGCAGAGGAGGATGGTACTATGCATTGGGTTCACTGATCTCAAAGAGAATAATGACCTCTCAGATTGGTGACGGTCACTTGCCAGAGTAAAGTAGGTGAAATTACCACAATGACCTACAAGAACAAATTTTTAACTAAATTGTCTTAAACCACTGAGGTTTAGTAGATTTGGAGTTGCTAGTACCCAAGGCACTTCCACCAGGAAACAGTCATATTCCAATACATTTGAAGCTGAGAACACCTCCTGGCCATTTTGGGCTCCTTACGAAGGTAAACTAACAGGCAGATAAGTAGTCAATGTTTGGAATTTGATCCCATTTACTGGGAGAAATTAGGGTGCTGCTACATAATAAAGGCAAGGAAAGCTATGTTTAGAACCCAAAGAATTCAACTGATTGCCTCTTATTACCTCCTTTGCCCAATAGTCTATTCAATTAAAAAACCCAGAAATCCAATAAAAATGAGACAACCAAGCACTCAGAAATGAATGAACCACAGGCTGGCAGAAGACAAGGGGAACACGGAATGGGTGGTGGAAGTTGACAGCAATAATTTCCGCCTTAGGCTTCATGACCAAGTAGAGAGGCATGGACTGTAACACCTATGTTTTATTACTGTTTGCTTTCTCCTCTTTTTTATTCATGCTTCCTTATGTGAGGAATGCTAGCAGCAATTAACATTTAGGTTTCAGCTGGGATTAAGACTTGGTTGATGCAATCTCTCGTTGGTATGATAGTTGATAGAACTGTTTGCTTGTCCTGTGCCAGAGACATGAATTTTTCACTTAGGTGAAGGACAAGAGCAGATGTTGATGGGATAAACACAGATAGATAGATAGATAGATAGATAGATAGATAGATAGATAGACAGACAGAGAGATACATACATACATACATACATAGTTATCTCTTTTTTTTGTGTGTGTGAGGAAGATCAGCCCTGAGCTAACATCCATGCTAATCCTCCTCTTTTTGCTGAGGAAGACCGGCTCTGAGCTAACATCTATTGCCAATCCTCCTCCTTTTTTTCCCCAAAGCCCCAGTAGATAGTTGTATGTCGTAGTTGCACATCCTTCTAGTTACTGTATGTGGGACGTGGCCTGAGCATGGCCGGAGAAGCGGTGCGTCGGTGCGCCCCCAGGATCCGAACCCAGGCCGCCAGTGGCGGAGTGTGTGCTCTTAACCACTAAGCCACGGGGCCGGCCCTACATAGTTATCTTTTGCCTGTCAAGATCCATTATTCACCCATTTGCACTCAGTTTCTGACCCAGCAGAATCAACAGCGTGAACTACATCACCAGATTTTGTGACACTGATTTCTAATTGGGTTTGGCCAGTTAAGAACTCTGGCAAGAGACTGGAGAGAGATAGAAGAGTAAGGTTAGAGCTCCCTTCCTATAAGTCTCGACAAGCTCGCTGTGTCCTTTGAGACAGGTCATTGCTACACAGGTGATTACTCTTAAAGTGGCTGACTTTACACGACTATTTCCTTCTGGGCCACAGTACCTACACCTGACACTTGTCCATGCAGGGACAGTAAGGGCTTAGCTGCCACTAAGCCCTATGCTACCGCATTATCCTTTTTGGTTTCCCTAAACCCATCTCTGTGAATATCCCTTGTGAATAAACTCTTATAATTATCCTATTTCGAGTATGGTATCTTTCACATGCTGGAATCTGACTGATACAACTTTTTTCCTCCTTATTAAACCTCCTTTTCTTGAGGAGCTAAATGCCAAAAGGAAAAGGAGAAATGAACGCTAATATGGATATAAGTTTGAAATGTTAAGCATAATTAAAATTGGCCTAGACTTTTTAATAACTGAAAGTGAGTAGAAATCTATGGAATTAGCCTAAGAGGTCATTAACACGGTAAAATGAAAGTCAGCAGAAATGATTTAAAAATAGCTATTATGGAAAAAGAATTAAAATCATTTCCTACGTGTTGTCTCTCAACAACTACCCTGGCTACCCCGGGTAGCCCGGTCACTGGATAAAGTCATTTTCAAAGACACAACCTAATCTAAATAAAAAGAAATTACAAATGTCCTTGCATCCTTAAAAGAAAATGAAAATTATCCAACTTATAAAGCATTGTGACACTTCTCAAAAATTATTTATCCCCCCACAATTCCTGAATCCTCTGCCAAGCAAGTCTCTCATACTCACAGCTGCTTTGCACCCTTTCCACATGGCAGAATTCTCCCAAATTCTCTCCAATTCTTTTGACTACCCACAACTTTCCTGTCTTTTGTCCTTCTTCCCAACTTTTCAGTACATACACAAAAACTAAACGTTCCTGTTTTTTTTTAAGTTTTGTTTTCTCTGCTTCATCAATTTCCCACATTCTCTCCAAAAGAGAGAGAAAGAGAGCCTTTAGCTCTGATCCAGTAAGCAAACAAGGATAAGCACTGTTGTGTTTCGTCCTCTTTTGTCCATTCTCTCTATTCTGCATTACTAAAACAAAACAAAAGATGGCAAAAAGCAAAAAAACTGAGAAATTGGCAAAACAAAACTTACCTAAAGAGTAAGGGGTACTAAAAATGAAGTGCTCAGTGGTTAAAGGACAGCATGGAAGCCATTACTCTTGAAAAGTACATTGTCCCCTTCACACATGAGGCTTAGAACAGCATCTAAGCAAATGGTATGAACCCAATGAATCCTAACAATAGAAGAATAGAAAGATAGGAGTGATTTGGCTCATTTTGGTATCTGAAACTGAAACTTTTGACCATAAAAGTTTGAATTTGAAGAATCTCTTCACAGAAAGGTTGACTATAAGACAGTTGTATTATTTCCTGTATCATATTAATCAGCACCCAGATAGTTGCCTGATTGAATAATTAATGGTTTCCTAACATATTTTACTTTTATCCAGGCAGCGGATGCAGATGTGGATGAAAAGGCTCATGAACCCACATATATTCAGTCCTGTGTTTTGCACGGCAGATGCTGTTGCTGTGCCTTCTGTTCTTTTGATATTCTCCCAGACTCTGTGTTTTTGGGTTAATGGAGAATACCTGTCACTTCTGAATTACCTTCTACACACTGTGTAAGATGTACTGTGTATTTTCTGTCTACAATAGCTCTCGAGTGTGACTCCATTAGATCAATTTTAAAACTTTTTTAAAGCTTTTTATTGTATTTTATCCACTGAAAAACAAAATAACTATTTGTAGCTCACCCAGAGTGGTTCCGCAGGAATACTATTTCCCTTTTGTGGGATTCCTTTTTATTGGGCGCCAGGCTGGTCTGTTGGCCACCGTTTTCTCCCAGCAGCCCTTGCTGTGCTGTGTTGTTAGAAGGCATGCTTCAAGACACTTGCAGTTTCAAAGAGGGAATAAAGTTTTCTTTCTGGCCTCCAGTTATCTGCATAACCTCACACCTGGCTTCTTGAGTTAAAAAAAAAAAAAAGTGATGGTCCTTGGTAAATATTGCAGCAAATTGTAAGCTATAATTCAACATTCTGCTTCTCAGTACAGGCCATCTCTGTAATCTGTAGTGAGGTCTCATAGGGAGTCTTTCTAATACTGTTATGGAAAATAGGCCACACAAGAATTAGACCGCAATGGAAAGAGCCTCATGGTAAACAGCCTTCCACAAAACTTCAAAAGGACAAAGGCACTTTAATTAAAACAGCCTTGAAACTATCCCAGCTCCTTTGCATCAGGCACGGTCAGTAAAGAGGTGTTTAGTAAGCTCTCCTGAAGAAGGGTGTACAATAATACCCAAGCACTTGAAATGTTCCTAAAGAAAAATCTGGTTTCCAACTTATAGAATGGCTACTAATCTAATGGTTTACAATAGTAGACAAAATATTCTATGGATCTTGGTTTCTTTTCCCCTCTTTAGAATGGATCTGTTATCTTTACCTTAGTGCAGTAGCTAGTTTTTGCTACATAACAAACTACCCCCAAAATTAGGGGCTGAACCATCTATTTATCATCATGCACAGTTCTACAGATCAACAATTTGGGTTGAGGTCAGCTCTGCAATTCTGCCAATCTAAGTCACTCATGTGTTTGCAGTCACTGTCAGCTTCTTGTTAGGCTGGAGGCTGTCTAATTATTGGTTAGGGCACTTGGAGTCTCCTCCACATGGGCTCTTGTTCTCCAGGAGGCTAGTCTGGGCATGCTCATATGGTGGCAGGTTTCAAGAGCAGCAAGGCTGTGTTTTTCAAGTCTCTCCTTGTGTCACATTGTCTACTGTCCCATTAGTCAAAATAAGTCATGTGAGTCATTATGAGAGGTCACTGCCAAAGGGCAAGATTATAAGGAGGAGTGAAAAAATCGGGGCCGTTACTGCAATCAATTCACCACACTTAGTTTTTTCTTCTGTCTCGTGTAATAGCATTTCCTGGACAATGAATTGGCCCTATATGGAACTTTTCTCAATGTCACAACATAAAAAGTGAATGATTCAACCAAAATGTCTTCTGCTGTATGACATATTGACCTATCACCCTTGAACTTATGTTGTAAAGAAGTAAATCAGAGCTAACAGCTTCTCACAAGACCCTAGAGGTTTAACCAATAGAACCATAGAACCATTAACCATAGAACCACCACCAAAACTAAGAATACCAAAAATAAAATATTTAGTCAAATAAATAATTGACATCTACATTTGTCAGCAAACCAGAAACAAAAACACACCAAGTTGATGGTACCTCTATCTTTCCCCCTTTTCCTTCCTCCTTAGCTAAACTCCTTATCACTCATCTGAAGTTACCTACTATTTTGATCAAATCAAACCCTGAAGAACTTGGCACCAAGTGAAAATGGGAAGTCAACTGCCACCCACACTCTTTAACTTGGGATCTGCCAAGAAAAAAATGGGCTTTTCAAATGTATTGTTTTAGAGTTTGGAGCTGCTTTCAATGGTAGTAATACAACACCCACCCCCACCACTCCATCCTATCCAAAATCCCAAAAGAGACAGCAGAAAAAGCTATTCTACTGGTTACCTTACATAACCCCAAATTGCTATTCATACACATAAAAAAGGTCATTTTAGAATATTGCTTCAATGTCTTGAATTCAACCTAATGGACTCACTTTGTCTAGTTTTATGTCTTCTGAGAGCTAGTCAGTACCTTCTTACACTGAAAATGAATTACTGCCTCATAGAAAAATATTGTTCACTAAGTAAGAAATTAGAGAATTATAAACTCAAGAGAGAAGATGTGATTAATGTTTTTAAAGGACCTCTCCAGTTGCTGTGTTGAGAATTATAGGAGATGCAAGGGTGGAAACTGGGAGAATAGTGATGAGACTATCGTAAGAGTCAAGGCAAGAGATGATGGAGGCTTAACTCCAGGATATAACAGTGGAGGAGAAGAAAAGTGGACATATTTGCAGATAGAGTAAAATCACTTATGAGCGAATTAATGTAGTGGTGGTGGTGAAATAAAGAGAAGAATCCAGGGAGATGTCTACATTTTGGATTCAAAAACTTGTAAGTGATGGTGACATGCTAAGATGGGATGGGCAAGAATGGTGGGGGAACAGTTGGTGGTAGGAGGACTCAAGTGTTCAGTTTTGGACATGTCAAGTTTGAGACATCTCTAGGATATCTAATGTACTCACAGCTTGACAGTCAGATATAGCGTCTAGCACTCAGAGGAAAAGCCAGATATAAATACGGGAATTTATTTATATATAAACACGTATATAACTGTATATATGAGGATTTATGTATATGTAAATAGGGGAATAATCATTATGTAGATGGTAATAAAGATATATTAATGGATAACATATCTTAGAGAGGTATATTAGATAGAGAAAATTACTCAGTTATGAGCCCAGGGAAACACCAAAATCAGGCCACCACCTTCTTTCTTAAGAAACTCTTTTTTACATTTTAGTTTTTACTCTTACTTAGTTTTTTTTCTTTAACACATTATTTGTATTTCCTCCATGCTTTTTGGGTCATTTCTTCCTTTTCTTTAAGGGATCCACTTCATCACCATCATTTACATACATGGGTGCACACACACACACTCACATACTGAGCATACCCTAGGGATAGCCTTGCATACTTTCACTCTGCACTTTTAAATTATTATTATTTTGGAAATCACCTCCACATTTGTAGCTGTCCTATAAGTGGGTCTTGTCGTCTGCTTGGGACACAGCTCCAAACCAGGCATGTTCTGGATATCCAGGCTTAGGGTTCTAGCTTCCTGCTGGTGGTGCAATTCTGGGTCCTACACCTGCATCTATCGCCCAGGCCCGAGTCTCAGTTATGCATGTGTAATATTGCAGTAGAATGGAGCCTCATATCTTGCTGCAAACTTAGCAGCTGGGTATGGTTGTTCCCAGGTAACTAATACTGGCTCCTTTCCACATGGTGTTACAAATCACACTTTGACTGATTTCCAGCCTAGGGAGAGTGGCTCCATCCACACAGATGTTGAGACCCTAGTCCCGATGCTACATGGTTGACATCCATCCAGTATAGGATCCATCGGGCTTTGAACCATTGTCCTTATCCCTTGATTACCATTATGAATTTCCATCTATTGCTCTTCTAGTTTTATTTGTTTGATGTTAAGACCTCTCCATTTCTAATATACAAAGACTCTCCTTTCTTGTTTTTGAACATCGCATTTTTTTAACCATGAAGGAAGTTTCAGTATGTGTTCAGCCAGCTATCTTATCACTTTAAATTCAATTATGTTGAGGGCTGGCCCAGTGGTGTAGTGGTTAAGTTCATGTGCCCCGCTTCAGTGGCCTGGGGTTCACAGGTTCAGATCCTGGGTGTGGACCTATGCACTGCTCATCAAGCCATGCTATGGTGGCGTCCCACATATAAAGTAGGGGAAGATGGGCACGGATGTTAGCCCAGTGTCAATCTTCCTCAGTGAAAACAGGAGGGTTGGAAACAGATGTTAGCTCAGGGCTAGTCTTCCTCACAATAAATAAATAAATAAATAAATAATAAATTCAATTATGTTGAGGTATAATTTCTATACAATAAATTACTGCATTCATGTCAATTGTACAATCAGATAAGTTTTGATAGGTATATGTTCCATGAAATCACTGCCACTGTCAAAATATATATCCATCATACATGTACAATTCCTCCTGGGCCTCTGTAGCCTTCCCTTCCTGTTTCATCCCCTTCCCAGGCAATCATTGACCTGCTTTCTGTCACTACAAATTGGTTTGAATTCTCTTGTATTTTATATAAATAAAATCATGTACTATGTACTCTTTTGTGTCTTGCTGCTTTCACTTTTCCTTTTTGCTGCTGAGTAGTGTTCACATTTTGTTTATCCATTCAGTTGTTGATGGACTTTTTTTTTTTTTTTTGGTGAGGAAGATCAGCGCTGAGCTAACATCCAATGCCAATCCTCCTCCTTTTTGCTGAGGAAGATTGGCCCTGGGCTAACATCCATGCCTATCTTCTTCTACTTTGTATGGGACGCCACCACAGCATGGTTTGACAAGCAGCACTTCGGTGTGTGCCCGGGATCCGAACCTGCAAACCCCAGGCCTCCGAAGTGGAGTGCATGCACTTAACCCTGCGCCACTGAGCCGGCCTCTTGATGGATATTTAAGTCATTTCCATTTGGGGTCCATTATGAATAAGTTATTATGAACAGTGATGTACAAATCTTTATGTGAATGTCCACTGTTATTCCTCTTGAGTAAATATTTAGGGATAGAATGGCTGGTTTGGATAGTAGGTATATGTTTAATACTTGGGTACGTTTAATACCAAATTGTTTTCTAAAATGCTTATGCCGTTTTACATTCACACCAGCAGTATATGAAAGATCTGTTTGCTCAACATCCTCACCTTGGTATTGTCTGTCTTTTTAATTTTACCTATTCTAATGGGCGTGTAAGTGGTATCTTATTATGGTTTTAATTTGTATTTTTATGACTAATGAGTTTGAGGAACTTTGTTCTTTTTTTCTAATTGATTTATCTAATCTAGATCTTTTGTGTTTCCACATAAATTTTAGTAACTACAGTCGTGTTGCTTAATGATGGAGATACATTCTGAGAAATGCATAGTTAGGCGATTTCATCATTGTGTGAACACCATGGAGTGTACTTACACAAACGTAGACAGTATAGCCTACTAAACCCCTAGGCTATATGGTATAGCACCTAAGCTACAAACCTGTACAGTGTGTTACTGTACTGAATATTATAGGCAATTGTAACAAAATGGTATTTGTGTATCTAAACATAGAAAAGGTACAGTAAAAATATGGCATAAAAGGTAAAAAATGGTACAACTGTGTAGGGCACTCACCATGAAGGGAGCTTGCAGGACTGGAAGTTGCTCTGGGTGAGTCCTTGAGCGAGAGGTGAGTGAAGGTGAAGGCCTAAGACATTACTGAACACTACCATAAACTTTATAAACACTGTCCACTTAGGCTACACTGAATTTATTTAAAAAAAGTTTCTTCAATAATAAATTAGCCTTAGCTTACTGTAACTTTTTTACTTTATAAATTTAAAATTTTTTTAAAACTTTTCGACTCTTGTAATAACTCAGCTTAAAACACAAACAATGTACAGTTGTATAAAAATATTTTCTTTCTTTATATCCTTACTCCAGAAGAAGGTATGCCTTCTTCTGGAATACCTCCTGAAGGACCTGCCTGAGGCTCTTCTTGAGGAGCTGTCACTCTTTTCAGACATATGCTTGTGGTGGTTTGTCCAGTTTGTTTCTTTTTTCATCATAGATTTGCTTTTAAGCAGATAATGCACCACGAACATTCCTCTCTATTAATGAAAACCTTTTGGTCTTGGGGACCATGTTTTCAAACTTTTTAAGGAGCGTGTTGAGGTTTGCAAAAACTTCTGCTAAATCTTTCACTGTGAATTTTCTTGCGGGTTCTTCCTTTTCTTCTCCTGCAGTTTCCTTTTCTTGTGCCTCCTCTTCAGCTATGCGTTCCTGTTCCAGTTCCAACAACTCCTCGTTATTCAGTCCCTTAGGAACCACCTCTGGGAGCTCCTCAATGTCATCCTCATCCATGCCCAGGTTACAGTTGTCTGTCATCTCAACCACAGCTGTATTGATTTTTGCAACCTCCTCATCCTCGGCAAATCCTTTGCAGTCGTGGATGAACCTCTTCAGTGTCTTCTTTCAGCTGCCATTCATACACTCCTTGGTGACATCACCCCAAGCCCAAGCAAGTACTTGATGCAGTCATAGATGTTGGAATCCTTCCAGAATTGCATCAGTGTCTTCCTCAGTTGCAGCAATAGCCTGGGCAAAGGTCCTTCTCAGGCAGTAGCCTTAAAAGCTGCTATAACTTCTTGATCCATAGGTTGGATGAAAGAGGTGCTATTCAGAGGGAGAAACACCGCTTTGATATTGGGATGAAGAACACCAATAACAGGAGGATGTTTGGGAGCATTATTGAGAGGAAACAAAATCTTGAAAGGAATGTTATTCTCCAAACAGTACTTCTCCATTTTGCTGGCATACCAATTTGGGAGGGCATCTTGGAAGAGAAGCTGAGTCATCCACGGCTTCTCATTGCCCCTGTAGTACACTGGCGGTGTGTGCTTACTGATATGTTTGAATCATATTCAAGCATATGGAGGTTCTCACTGTGCCAGATCACAAAGGGTTTCAATTTGTAGCCTGCAACATTGCCTCCAAGCAAGTCTGTTATCCTGTCCTAAAATGCCTTGAAACCTGGCGTTGACTTAGTATCCTTATGGATAAAGCCCTTTCAGACATATGTTTCCAGAATACGGGGGCTTCATCCATATTGAATATTTGCTCTGGCAAGTATTTTTCCTCCACAATGTGCTTAACTAGAGTTTCCAAAAATTCTTCAGCTGCCTTCACATCAGCACTCGCAGACTCACCACTTACTTTCACATTATGTAATGAATAACAATTCTTGAATTGTTTAAACCACTCAAAGCTAGCAGTAAATTCAACATCACAGTTGGGTCCAGCCTTTTCTTCAACATCACGAATAAACTTTTAGCTTTGAATGTGATCATCCTGATGCTGGGAGGGATAGCTTCTGTGTGTGGTCTTCAGTCTAGGTCACTAGAAGTTTCTCTATGTCTATATAGGCCCTTCTCAAATTTTTGTTTTGAATTTGCCCTTCATTGCCTTCAATGAAGCAGATCCTTTAAGAGCTTCCATCACTTTGTTTTTGTTCTTCAAGATTGTAGCTATGATGGAATGGGACATGCCTCACTGGCAAGCAATAATCATCACTGATTTTCCACTTTTGTAGTCTTTCATCCCTTTTAATTTTTTTTTCCAGGTCAATCATTCAACACGGCCTCTTACTGGCAACATTAGCAGTGGATTTTGCATGCTTAGGGGCCATGATGAACAAAAGAACATGAGATTAAATCAAGTACAAGAGAAAAATGATGCAACCAAGAGATGCAGTAAATACCAGATGTATGAGGCTGCTGCCAATGTAACACAACATACTGTTTTACAGTAAACTTTTTAAAAAATAAGTAGAAAGAGTACACTCTAAAATAACAATAAAAAGTATAGTATAGTAAATACATAAACCAGTAACATAGTCGTCTATTATCAAGTATTATGTACTGTACATAATTGCATGTGCTATATATTTATACAATGGGCAGTGCAGTAGGTTTGTTTACACCAGTATCACCACAAACATGTGAAAAACGCATTGCACTTTGACCTTAGGATGGCTCTGACATCACTAGGCAATAGGAATATTTCAGCTCCATTGTAATCTTATGGGGTCACCATCATATACATGGTCAATTGTTGACTGAAACATTGTTATGCAGCGCATGACTATATTTCTCAATTTTTTTTTTGAGAAAAAGACTGCTGGGATTTTGCTTGGGATTTCCCTGAATCCAAAGATAAATTTGAAGAAAACAGTTATCTTAATCTTAATATCTATGAATATGATATATCTCTTTAGTTATTAGGTCTATGTTTTAGCCCAAGAGTATTCTGTAGTTTTCAGTGTGTAAGTCTTGCAAGTTTTTGTTAATTTGTTTCTAAATATTTTATGAGGTTTTTTTGGTCATTGTTTTAACTGGAATTGTTTTTTAAATTTTATTTCTAATTGTTTGCTGCTACTATATAAAAACCAATTCATTTTTCTATTACAACTTTGTATCTTATGACTTTGCTAAATTTGTCTATTCTAGTAGTTTTATAAATTTTAACAAGGATTTTCCGTGTAAATAATCATGAACATATTATCCACCAAGTAAGACAGTTTTACTTCTTCCTTTCAAATCTGGATGCATTTGATTTCTTTTTCATGACTTAACTGTAATGACCTCAATTTTTAGTGTAATGTTGAATAGAACTGGTGAGAGTAAGAATCCTTGCCTTGTTCTCTATCTTAGGGAGAAAACATTCAATATTTTATCACTAGAGATTATAGCTGGAAGTTTTTTGTAAATGCTCATCATCAGATTGAAAAAGTGATTAGTTGCTGAGAATTTTTATCATTAATGGATTCATGTCAAAGTTTGTTTTGTTTTGTTTTTGGCATCTACCAAAAGGATCATATAGTTTTTCAACTTTATTCTGTTAAGTGGTGAATTGCACTGATAGATTTTTGAATGTCAAGCCAAATTTGCTTTCCAGAGATAAACTCTGTATAATTATGACAATTTACTTTTTATGTATTGTTAGATTCTATTTGTTAATATTTTTAAGCATTTTTTGCCCTATGTTAATGAGAGATAAATGCTCTTTATTTTTTATGTATATAATATAATTCTCAACTTTGGGTACTAAGGTTTTGCTGTCCTCACGAAATGAGTTGGAAAGGTCTTTCTTCCTATATTTTCCAAAAAAATTTTGGATAAGACTTGTGTTACTTCTTTTTTGAATGCCTAATACTAATGAAATCATTCGGCCTGGAATTTTCTTGGTTGAAATTTTTATAACAGGTACAACACCTTTAATAGATTTAGAAAAATTTAGATTTTTTGTTTTGTCTAGTGTCTATTTTGTAAGTTGTATTTTTCAAAAAAATTCACCGTTTAATCTAAGTTGTCAAATTCACTGGCATAAATTTTATTGTTTTGTTCTCTTATTATGCTCCTTATGTCTAGAAGATTTAAAGTTATAATCCCCGTCCCACTCATGATTATGGTGATTTTGTTCTTTCTATATATGTTTTCATCATCAGTCTGTAGGGGTTTAGAAATTTTATTGATTTTTTTCAAAGAATGAGCTTTCACTATTGTTTGTGTATTTTATATTTGGTTGATTTCTGTTCTTAGTCTTTCTTCTGCATTTTGTGTATACTATTTTTCCTATCATTTTGAAGTTGAAATTGAGGTCATTAATTTGAGTCCTTCCTTTTTTTTCTAATATAAGCATTTAATATTATAAATTTCCTCTAAACATTGCTTTAGCTGATTACACAAATTTTGTTATATTTTTATTATCATTCTGTTTTAAAGTAGACATTGATTTCTACTGTAATTCTGCTTTGGATAGAGAATTTATCCTGTTTGATTTCAATTTCAGTATATGGTCTATCTTAGCAAATATCTTAGTAAATATCAGTATGGTCTATCTTCATATGTACTAGAAGAAATGTGCAATCTGCAGTTACAGAGCTTTATAAATATCAATTAGATCAAGGTGATTAATATAATTGTGAAATCATCTATGTCTTTGCTAAACTTTTGTCTAGTTGTTTCATTTATTGCAAGCCAATGACATTTAATTCTCTGACTGTAATTATAGAATTGTCTACTTCTCCATTTAATTTTGTCCATTTTTGCTTCATGTATTTAGAAGTTCTCTTATTTGGTGCATCCATGTTTATTACTGTGATGTCTTCCTGATAAATTCACATTTTTCTCATTATGAAATGTCCCTATTTATAGCTGGTAATACTCTTTGTCTTAAAACGTATTTTTTCAGATATTAATATAACCACTTTAGCCGCCTTATGCTTATTGTTTGGCATATTGCTTTTCTAACCATTCACCTTCACTCTAGGGGGTTTTTCAGTTTTAACTATTCTGATTATATCTGTCTTTTAGTGTTTAGTCCATTAATACTTAATGTAACAAATTGATATGTTTGGAACTATGTCTAGCATATGATTATTTGTTTTGTGTTTGTCCCTTTGTTTTTTTCCTTCTCTCTTCCCCATTTACTGCCTTCTTTTGGTATATTTGATCATATAATTCCATTTTAAATGTATTCATTGGTTTTTTAGTAGCCCATATTTTTTTAAATGAGAGGAACTGGATTTTATAATGGGCTTAGTAATATGAAACAAAACTAAATATTTACTACTCCGTATGCTCCACAGTACAGAGCAAGATTTGAAGTGCAGCAACCTTGGCTTCTAAGCTTAAGAAAGGAGACTAAAAGGGCACTAAACATTTGAAGCCTGTCTAGTTTTTCCTCATTGCAAGAACTTTTTATTTTGTGTTTTTGTTTTAATAGTGTTTGTGCAGCTTGCCTAACAATTTCCTTCCTTATGAAGTCCAGGCATATTCCTTCACTGCAGGTTAAGCCATTAGCAGCAGAAAAGGCTATACTATAAGGAAAGATACAGCGTAGGTAGGCACAGATGTCTCTGCCAATTAACAAGAACAGCAGGATAAACATGAAAAAGGTGAGTGAGTTTATGTTATTATTCCCAGGAAGAGCACTTTCATTCATTTCAAGGAAAGAATTTCTTGAAAGCTGTTTAACTACTTTAGAAGTAAAACATACACATTCCAGAAGCACTAGAGAGTTTTCAAGTTAATTTAGTGCCAAAAAACAAACACATTTATGCTGGAAGAGTAATAAACATTAAGATGAATTTGTTTAGGCCCAATTAATTTTCTGGTTATTTCCTTGCCATAACAATGAGATCATTTCTCTGTCAATGATTTACTTCAAGTAGGACTACGAGTTAACACTTTTGGACTCCTTGCTATAGTTTACTTAGTATAGTTTACCAAAATATTTACTGTCATCAGAAAGAATGGTGTTTTTACATTTTTCTATAGTCTTATTTTTCACATTTTCATGCAATAAAATGAGTAAACTACTGATATATACTACAGCATGAATGAATATCAAAATCACGATGCTCGGTGAAAGAAGCCAATCATAAAAGACCCCATACCACGAATTCATTTATATGAAATTCTAGAAAAGGCAAAAGTATAATGATAGAATGTAAATTAGTGGTTACTGGGGTGTCAGGGGCCTGGAGAAGATTGACTGAAAAAGGCAATGAGGAAAGTTTTTGAGATGATAGATCTTTTATATCATAATTGTGACGGTAGTTATACAACTATACATTTGTCAAAAATCATCAACTTATATGCTTGCAACTGGTAAATTTTATTATACGTAAATTAAACACCCAAGAAACTGACAAAAATGTTAAACACAAAATATCCAACTTCAAATTGTTTCTAAAACAAATATTCTATAAAGCTGGCAATAAAATTCCCATTAAAATAAAGGCAAAACAATTTAAAAATCTGTTTGGACTGTCAAAGGCCAAGCTGAAAGTACTATATACTCTGTATACTTATTTGAGATTGCTGTAGTGTGAGAATCTCAAAAGTATGCTAAGCATTTTATTTACTGTAGGATAAAAAGAGAACTATGATCCTTGAGAAATTAAGATTATGTCTATATGTTAAACTAGCCTGTTTCAACATTTTGACTAAATCGATTATTAGATTTTGCATACGTATTAATCAATCAATCACATTTGCATGGATTTCAAGTGAATTTGAAATATCAATCCATTCTTTATTATAATGCACATACTATTTAATTGTAGCTCCTCAGTCTTCATAAGAATGTAGGCAAAAGGCTCAACTTGCTAAATTTGCAGTGCTCCTGTATGAACATCCCTCAGTTTACCTTTATTCTCATTATTTTTAATGGTTTAATTGTTCTTAAGAATTGTCTCTGTGTTTGACTCTGTCTAGACAGACTCGTGATTTTCTTTAAGCTTTCCAAGATGATTCCAACTTTCACAGAGTTTCCTTTTTTTTAAAATATCTACAGCAAATGTAATATTTTACGACATGTCATAATGCCTGATTATATGATGTCTTCACATTGACAATAATAGAAAAATACAAAAATGGAGGTTGAAAATGTAGACATTTATAGAAGAGCAATATTAGATGTTTTTGCAGTGAAGACATAGAAGAGAGAAAAAGGCTGAGGCAAGGTGTTCTAGTTGAAGGTTTTGGAACTGCATTCTTTCATGCCAGAGAGGCTCCAGAGGAGAAGTGGGGCACAGCTGATAAATCCAGACTAGAGTGCTCTGCTCTGCTGGGAGTACAGAGTCATTACCGGGGTTAATGACTCTGACTATTGGGAAAATACTTACAGAAATGGAGATTTCTCACTTAGTTATGCTCAATTTTGTAGTTTAATAATAATAATTGAAAAGCTAATCAGAACTTTCCTACATCAAGCATACAAGTATCTCTAGCTTCAGAGAGGGCTGGCTCAACACCACAGTTTCCTAATTTTTTCTGCGTACTGTTCTCATCTCTTCACTGGAAACTTTTCAGAATCAAAATTCCTCTCATACTGCCTGCATTACCATAACGCTTTGATTATGTTTGATTCCAAACAATTCTCGATAATTGCTTTTTTAGTAATATAGCCTTCACAGAGCAAGGGCTCCTGGTCCCTGTGTATGAGTTCCGTTGGTGATAAACACAGACGCTGCCAACCAAGCTAGTAAAAAGCAATTACTAGAAATTTCAAACAGCTGGTGTTTTTTCTTTGACCCCGTAATTTCACATCTAGAAATGTGTAGTCGTTAGTGCCATCCAGGCGATTCCCACTCCTAGGGGCCCTGTGGACAGCAGAGCAGAACCCAGCCCTGTCTTTTTGCGCCAGCCTCTCCCCAACTGGAGCAGTGTCAGACAATGCTCTGCTGCTATTCACAGAGTTTTCACGACCAATTTTTTTCAGATGTGAGTGGCCAGGTCCTCCTTCCTAGTCGGTTTTAGTTTGGAAGCTCCACTGAAACCTGTCTACCACAGATGCCCCTGCTTGTATTTGAAATATGGATGGCATAGCTTTCAGCATCACAGCAACACGCAGCCACCACAGTGTGACAACCAACAGATGGGTGATGTGCTTCCCCAACCGGGAAATGAACCTGGGCCGCAGCAGTGAGAGCACTGAATCTTAACCACTAGACCATCAGGGCTGGCTCCTAGAAACATATCCTAAGTAAAGTGTAGGCAAAAATATTTAGCTATATAGAAGAAGAAGGAAGAGGGGAGGAAGAAAGATGAGAAGAAAGAAATAGGGAAAAAAGAAGAGGGAGGTAAAGGGTACCTTTAACTGTACCTGCAGATAGATTTACAGTTTTATGGTTTAGATGCCTTGGATGTTTTTTCCCTACTTCCATGTTTCGTTTCAACTAACTCAATATATGAAATTGTACGTTCCTTCTCTTTCACAATTCTTATTTCTTAAAGAATACTTTTTATCATTAAATAAATGACATAGGAAATAAATGTTTCTTTTCAGAAGGAAGTACTTTAAAACTCACCATGCCAGCAACTATAGAACATGTCTTTTGAGAATAACTAGGACTGTATACAACTTTGTCCTTCATTTCTAGTTGCTATATTAAAGGGGTATATACAGCTATCTGTTTGCTGAGAACAACTGAAAGTATCATGTTTGAGTCAACTTCTTACAGAGAAAAGCCTTGGTTGCTTGATAGTAGACCACCCTTGCATCTTGGCTAATATCCAGCTGACCACTATTGGTCAAATTTGGATTAGATAAAGGAATATGAATGGTTTAGTTGCAAGGCACATTATTTATACGTAACTTTAATAATTGCATGCTCTTCTAGCAGAACTCTGAAGCACCATATTTATGAATTATTGTTGAGTTGAAAATTTAAATACCTTATGCAAAGAAAAACCCTCCAAATTCATACATCTCAGAGATAGCCAAGAGGCTAGCACCTGCTCTGGTTGTAGAACACATTTGGACTTAGGATCAGCTATTATGTATTTGGGGCTATATATTATCTCCTTTTAGAAGCTGCAACAAAATTAGTTCTGTTAGTCAGATATCGAGCACAGAGGCAGACATTGAAATAGCCACTGAAACCTGATGCTCCTCTGTATTTGGGGGTGTACTGTTACTGATGTTTTGTTCCAGGAGGAGTAAAAGCATACTCAGGATCTGTACTCAGGCAGGCTTCCTTGTGTAGAGTTCTCAGGAAAAAAACTTCTAGAAGATGTGTTTAGAAAAGAAGCTATTTTATTAACCTGAATTGCTATTGAAGTAAATAAATTAGGATAAAAATTCAAATTTTATCTTCTTTTGAACTCATGAGAGTGTTAGTAATCTTATTGTCATCACCACATTGCACTCAGCAGAAATGTTCTCTCTAGTGTGGCATGTTTGGGCAAATCAACACCTACCTTTCAGCCCGGTGGAGTCTCCAACCCAGGTTATTAAATGAGATCAAAACTATCTAAAATATGCTCAGGAGCCAGTTGACAAAATAGAGACTAGAATTGATGACCACCCTCAGAGAGAACCAACTTTTAAGGAAAAAAAGGTTGTTTTCCCAAAATTGTATTAAAACTTAGAGCTTTCCAATTAATTTACTAATTTAGCCACAGTACAAGGCTTTATTCAAGAGTATAATGGATGTTTTTATTCGCAAATTTTGTCTCTTTTACAAAAATGTGGTCAAGTGCCAATTGAAAGGAAATCTTCTAATCAGAAAGTGACTCAGCAATCAACGCCTGCCAACTTAATAAATGGATAAATTGATAAACAGAGATTATTTGTGGCAGCCAAGGTCACATAGCTAGTTAATGACAAAATCAAGACTAGGATCTAGGTCAATTAACCCCCAATTCATACTCTTTCTCCTACTTTGGCATTCATTCCTTCAACAAATATTTATTGAGTGCTACTATGTTCCTATTAGTGAGACATGTACAAGAGATACAATAATAAAAAATAGGGTTATAGTTCCTGTTCTCATGGATTTTATATTCTATTGGAATGGAATGGTGTAAGATTAAAAATAATCAAGTAAAACAAATTAATAAAAAATACAAAAGATAATTTCAGAAAGTCATAATTGTAACAAAGAAAATAAAGTCATGGAATAACATGTGACTCGTAAGCAGCTATTTAGTGACTTTGTGAGTATTATTTAAATAGTTAAGGGCAAGGGGTGATATTTAAACTGGATGGTAAGGAGCCAACCAAGCAAAATTCAGGGAAAAAGATGCTCTAGGAGGAGGAAAGGGGAAATACAGACGTCCTGGGGAGTGATTGAGGTGGGTATGTTTGAAAGGTCAAGGTTCCTAGACTGTAATGACTGGAAGGGAGCAGGCCACAAGGCTGTAGTGAGGTGAATAGTGTCCCCCCCAAATTCAGGTCTACCTGAAGTCTCAGAATGTGACTTTATTTGGAAATAGAGTCTTTGCAAATATAATTAAAGTAAAGGACGAGAAGAGATCATACTGAATTAAAATGGTCCTTAAATCCATGGAAGTAAACTTAGAGAAGGACACACACGCAGAGAAGAAGGGCATGTGAAGACGGAGGCAGAAACTGGAGTTATGGTGCCACAAGCCAAGGAACGCCTGGGGCAATAAGAAGCTGAAAGAGGCAAGACAGGATTCTTCCTAGAGCCTTCAGATGGAGCGTGGCTTTGCTGACACCTTGATTTGCACGTCTAGTCTTCAGATTGTAAGAGAATATATTCCTGTTATTTTCAGCCACCAAGTTTGTGGTCCTTTGTTTTGGCAGCCCCAGGAAACTCATACAGTGATGAAGCCAGAGAACGAAGCAGCAGCCACACTGTGTAAGGCTCTGTTACCGCTGTGGTAAAAAGTTGGAATTTTATTCTAAGGACAATGAAAATCTTCAGTGCTGGATAATTGATTTCTGGCTTCCAAAAAGCATTGTGAATACGGTGTTGAAGAACAGATTTCAGAGGAGTAGGCAAGAGTGGAAGCAAGAAAACCAAGTAGGATGCTACAGTTAGGACGCTCCAAGTAGGATGCTACAGTTAGGACGCTCCAAGTGAAAGACAATGGTTATTTGGTCTAGGGCTCTAGTGGAGAGTACAGAGGGAAGTGGAGAGGTTTGGAATAGGTTTTGCGGGTAGAATATATATAACATGTTGATGGATTGGATGTGGAACATATCATCGCTATAAAATATTTGCTATCAACTTAGAAAATAACAGTTGTTTCACATTTTGTCATGTTAAGTACAGCAAGTGCTCCATCCCCCCATAGTTATTGTTTTTTTCATTCAGTAAGTCATGACTTTGTTATTACAGTGAATTATTTATTATTAAAGTTGCTATTGATAAGAAAAAATGGAAAATTAACTCTGCCTCCTTGATACGACAGGAAACTTACATATCAGTAACTCAACTAATCTTTACAGCAGCTTTGAACAGCAGATATTCTTATTTCCAGATAAGTAAACTGCAATTCAGAAAGTGAATAACATGATCAAAGACACATAGCTAGTAGTTAGAAACCAGACTTTGAAATCAGGTGTATCTGACCCCCAAAATTTATGTGCTTACCAATAAGTCTCACTAACTCTCAACAGGTTGACCCTCAAAACACTAATTCAGTTTGCTCAACTAGCTACCCAAATGACAAAATAATAATGTACAAGCTGAGGGACAGGCTTTTAGATCCAAATAAAATATGGAAAACTCAATAGAAATGCTTTGATAACTGGTTCATCTGGCATAGAAATGGATCATTCTTGAAATGTGCAGTAGAAAATACTGGACTGGAGACCTGTTCCAGATGAGTAAAGTTTTGAAGTTTTTATGAAGCAAAAAAGGGTGAAAAGGTATTGGGTATCTCTCTAATTATCTGACGACTACTCATGCAATCTTTCAACCATATTGATTGAACACCTTCTCTGTGCCAGGTACTGTTCCAGTTATGAAGAAATTCTTTTTTATGTCATAACTCCACTCTGATGATTTCATGATTAAGGCTTGAAGTTTGGGGTCTGATTTGTCCAAGTTTTACATGTATGTGTGTGTGTGTGTGTGTGTGTATATATATATATGTATGTATTTTACATATTTTTACATATATTTTACATATATATACATATTTTATTTATATTTTACATATATATTATATATATATAATTCACAAAACAATGTTTTGATTCTTTGCTTTGTTTCTATAGATAGGACTGGCATGGAGTAGACAGGACTTAGGAAAAACCATTGGTGTTACTCTTGGAAAGGTCTTTGGTGCCTGCATCCTTCGATATAAAATAGGCCCACATACAGAAAACAATATGGACAAAGAATAAAAAAACAGATCCAATCACTCCCACATCCAGCTGGGGGCCTAGTCTTTAAACACTTTGGTGATTCCCTCACACAAGGATTCCACTGACACGGCTGGAGTATTCTGCCCCAACTACCAAAATGATTATAATGTTTCCAAGCGATTGTTATTGATACAGCATAAACGTTAACAGCTCACCAATACAAGATTTCCAGTTGAAAAGTCAGAGCTTTCCAAAGAAAATCTTTAATTTTTTTTTCATTTAGCTTAGTCCTTGGAGGCAAAAATCTTTTGGAAACAAATTAGATTTGCAATTAGCAGTGCTGGCTAAGACTGTTATTCTTTCAGTGAGCTCTAGTGCTAGCTTTGATAAAAAATAAAGTAAAATAAAATAGAATTCTAGTTAAAAAATTCAAGGGAAATCCTAAATGGGCCTGTTCTATAAGCCGTGAGGGGAAAAATAAAGACATCTGACATTTCACATGTCAAAACACAATATTTTACAAATACTGATATTGGAGTAATTTGGATTAGTGTTCCTTAAGCTAGTTGTCAAAGAAAGACACTATTTTCCAAATAAGTGGTTCCCAGACTTTCAAATTTTACAAACAACTAAAACTTTTTTTTTCCCCAATTGGGAGCACCAACAAAATACTTCCAGATTTTTATTTTGTTAACTAAGGGCATTTTTTTAAACAGCCAACTATTTTCTAGCGTTACCTTTTTATAAAGGAAATTGTATTTGAACCCTCCAAAGTAGGATGAACATAATCACGGAATAATGGAATAAACCTTCTGAAGAACTTGGCAAAGTACTCATAAGTTAAAAACTCTGCCATGGGCTACTAAAACAGTCTCATGTCTAGAAATTATAAATAACTTACCCAAGATCTAGTTAAATAACTTACCCAATCTAGTTAATACAGGATAGAGACTGGCACAGGTAGGCACTCAATAAGTGTTAATTGTTGAAGAATCCAAGACTCTGCCTTATAACCCAGTACCTAATGGCTATACATATTATGCAGAGACATTCAGAGTGTGTTTTTGTTTCTAGTTCTGCCTGTAAGTTTGCGGTTTCTCTGGCCATTTGCTGCAATGTACCCCTTCCTCTCCATATTCTAGGTGTGTGCGAAGGCAGGAGATCTTCCAGTCCTGGGAGTTCCCAGCTATTTTTATAAGGACACATGTGGTGGCAGTGTACTCCAGCACATGCTTCATGTCAGTGGTTTTCATTCCTGACTGCATTTCAGGATCACCTGGGAAGCTTTCAATAAATACAAAAGGCTGGTTCCTATTTACACAAATTCTGATATAATTGCTCTGGGGAGGAGACTAGGTATGGATATTTTTTAAACTCTCCAGGATATTCTAGGGCATTGCCATGGTTGAGATGCAATGCTTTAAGTAGTTGCTGTACCTTTCCTGCTTGCTCTCTTAGTTTGTCACTTTCCTTAAAAATTGCTCAAGTTACAATGGCAAAATATGTACAGCCATGTTTGATACAGTCCCTCTTGGTTTGAAAGTTTTTGTTTTTTCTTTTTTTTAATTCTTACACAAACAGAATGATCTCTTTAATGATTCATTTTTTAATATGGAGAGATTATTTGAAAATGGGTTTGAGCAAGTGATTTAGTACTAAGTCAGGGATAGGGGCTCTGTATTATGAACCCAGGGTTCTGTCTGGTGGGGAGACAGCAACAGAGACTCTGCTTGATGCTCTGGCTGGTAGGCCAAAGGTAATCTCAGCAGAGAGAAAATAAAAGCAGTTAGATCTTACTAACTGAGGGATGTTAGGGAAATAATTAACACCTTCTATCTGCGTGACTTAGGGCCAAACATCAGCTAAAGTTCTTCAGAGTTAAGAGAAAGATATTAATCTCTTCCCTAGGTATGGAGAAAATTTAATGCTTAGATTATTAGTTCATAATTGGTAAACCATGCCAATTGTGCTAAAGAGTCAGGCTGATACTTAGCTGTAAAATACTGTATGGCCAAAACAAGCATTAAAATATTTTTTAAAATAAAATTTTGGGTGATATCACTGGTATTGGTGATGTAAAGAGTTCAAAAAGCTTCTCCTCCACAAAAGCCATGAGATCACTGGCAAAGATTGTCAGAATCAACATTTTTGGAATGCTGGAAATTAACCATAAGCTTGAAGGAAACTGGGGAGCATTTATATTTTTTAAAAAGCGTAAATATTGATAAATCAGTGAGCTTGATTGCATTTTAATTTTCTCTATGCCATGAACCCCTCCACAGCTCAGAGGTAGCCTTGAAACCAACACCTTGAATTTATAGTGAAAATCAGTTGCCTGGCAGTCACTGAAGGGGGAAAAATGGGGTTGGAGCTCCTTGAATGCCTCATTTCCAGAGAATTGTCATTATTTGACCTATCTGGTCATTCCCTGGAAAGAGCCCTCTCACAAGGCTTGTCTTTATTTGACACAACTTAGAGCTTCCCTGATGCAAACATCTCATTCCCTGGGGCATTTGTTGAAAACAGTCAGTGGCAATTGTTTAACATTGCTGCTATCTGAGGTGGTAGATAACACTTGGGGAAATTTTTAAAAGGCTAACCAAAAAGCTTAACAGGAAAAGCACAATGAGCTGTTTATATGGGGCTTTAACAAACTTTGACACCTTCCTGGGAATCTGGAAGCCTTAACCATCACCTCTGGTTGAACATGAGGCTCTGCACAAGTGGGATGTGAAGGCTAAGGAAGAGCTTTCAACTGCCTGCCTGACTGTTGAAAGCATGCCCAAACACGCACACTGAGGCCCTTGCCAAAGCCTGAGAGATTATTGATTCCAGATATTTAAGGATATCTCACTTTAACTGTTAGCTGACTAGTAAGATAACTAAGTAGGGACTTCAGTGGCCAAATATGACAAAAAATAGAGATTTTTACAGAATTAGTTCAGAAAAGTCACTAAAGAAACAAATATAAGAGCAACGTTACTAAGCCTGGCAAGGGAGGAGAAACTGATTTCCAGACTTGCCATACTATATTATTTAGAATGTTCAGTTTTCAACAACAGCAAAAAGAAAGAAGTAAGGAAACAAGAAGTATTGTATATACATGGGGGAGGAGAGAAGCAGTAAATAGAAACTGTCCCTAAAAAAGCCAAGATGTTGGATTTAATAGACAAAGATTTTAAATCAGTTATTTTAAACATTTTCAAAGAACTAAAGAAAACCATGCCTAAAGAACTAAATGAAAGTGTGAGAACTATGTCTCACCAAATATAGAATATCAATAAAGAGATAGAAATTATAAAAAGCAACCAAATAGAAATTCTAGAGTTCAAATATACAACAATGAAAGTGTAAAATTTGCAAGAGGAGCTCAACAGCTTATTTGAACAGGGGGAAGAAAGAATCAGAGAAAGTGAAAATACATTAATTGATATTATTCAGTCTAAGCAAACAGGAAGAAAAAGAATGAAGATAAAAAGAACAGAACCATAGAATCCTGTGGGACAATATTATGCATATCAACATACACAAAACATACAATGGGAATTGTAGAAGGAAAGGAGAGAGAGAAAGGAGCAGAAAGAATATTTGAATGAATAATGGCCAAATTCCTCACTCATCACAACCTTGATAAAAAAATTTAATCTGCACATCCAAGCATCTTAATAAACTCCAAGTATGATAGCTTGAAAGAAATCCTCACTAAGACACATCATAATTAATCTGTAAAAAGATTGAGACAAAGAGAGACTCTTGAAAGCAGCGCGAGAGAAGTGATTCCTCACATAAAGGGATCCTCAATAATATTAACAGACAATATCTCATCAGAAACAGTGGATAACAAAAAACAGTGGGATTGCATATTTAAAACACTGAAATAAAAAAGAAAACCTGCCAACAATGAGTTCTATATTCTATATTCAGGAAAAATATCCTTCAAAAAGGAAGGAGAAATGAATACATTTCCAGATAAACAAAAACTGAGGGAGTTTGGCACCAGTAGACCTCCCCTATAAGAAATACTAAACAGAGTACTTTAGTCAGAAGTAAAAGGACAAGTAACTCAAATAAAAAAGGAAGAAATAGGGGCCAGCGCTGTGGCATAGTGGTTAAGTGCGTGCGCTTTGCTGCTGGCGGCCCAGGTTCAGATCCCGGGTGCACACTGATGCAGCACTTGTCAAGCCATGCTGTGGCGGCATCCCATATTAAAGTGGAGGAAGATGGGTACGGATGTTAGCCCACGGCCCGTCTTCCTCAGCAAAAGAAGAGGAGGATTGGCAAGGATGTTGGCTCAGGGCTGATCTTCCTCACAAAAAAAAAAGGAAGAAATAAAGACCATGGTAAAGGTAACAATGTAGGTTAATATAAAATAGAGTATAAATGTATTTTTTGGTACTCTTGTTTTCCAATCTGATTTAAAAGCCAACTTTATTAAAAAATAGTTATAAATCTGTGCTAGTAAGCATACAATGTATATAAATGTAATTAGTATGACAATAACAATCCAAAGAGGGGGATGAATCTATATAAGAGCAAAGATTTTGTATACTATTGAAATTAAATTGATGTTAGTCCTACATAAATTGTTATAAATTATTGTTATTCCGATATTATTGTTATGAAAATTAACTGGTTAATTGTAAATTCCAGGGCAACCATAAAGAAAATAACTGAAAAAATGTAATAGAGGAAATGACAAGGAAATTAAAACAGTACCCTAGAAAATATCTCTTTAACACAAAATAAGGCAATAATAAGGAAGACTAAAGGAATTAAAAAGACGTAAGACATATAGAAAAAATAGCAAAATGGCCGGCATAAATCCTACCTTACCACTAATTAAATTAAATGTCAATGGGTTAAACATTAAAATAAAAAAACAGAGATTGGCCAAATTGATTTCTTTAAAAACAGATCCAGTTATCTGCTACCTAGAATATACATAATTTAGAATCAAAGACACAAATATTTTGAAAGTGAAAAGGTGGAAAAATATACATCATACAAACAGCAACAAAAAGAGAGTTGGAGTGACTATACTAATACCAGACAAAATAAACTTTAACAAAATTTGTTATTAGAGACAAAGTATATATTTTTTTTTTTTGTGAGGAGATCAGCCCTGAGCTAACATCTGCCAATCCTCCTCTTTTTTTTTTTTTGCTGAGGAAGACGGCCCTGGGCTAACATCGGTGCCCATCTTCCTCCACTTTATATGGGACGCCGCCACAGCATGGCTTACCAAGCAGTGCGTCGGTGCGCGCCCGGGATCCAAACCAGTGAACCCCGGGCCGCCGCAGTGGAACGCGCGCACCTAACCGCTTGCGCCACTGGGCCGGCCCCGAGACAAAGTATATTTTATAATGACAAAAGTGTTATTCTATCAAGAGGTATAATAACTATAAAGGTACATGCATCTAACAATGTCTCAAAATACATAAAGCAAAAGCAGAATTGAAAGGAGAAATAGAGTTCAACAATTAATATTCAGAGATTTCAAGACTCTACTCTCAAAACTGGAGAGAACAACTAGACATAAAGTCAACAGGGAAGTAGAAGACTAGAAAAACACTATAAATCAAGTGGACCTAACACTCCACCCCAAACCAGCAAAATACACATTCTTTTCTACTCCACATGGAACATTCTCCAGAAATAGGCAATGATCAAGCCATAAAGTAAATCTTTAAAAAAATGAGAATAATATAAAGTATGTTCTATGAATATAATGAAGTGGAATCACAAATTGACAAGAGAAGAAAAACTGAAAAATTCACAAATATGTGGAAAGTAAACAACACACTCTTAAGCAACAAATGCATCAAACAAGAAATCACATGGGAAATTAGAAAATACTCTGAGACAAATGAAAACAAAAACACAACATTACTAAGTGTTATGTCATGTGTCAAAAGCAGAGGTCAGAGGAAAATTTATAGCTGTAAATGCTTAATTAAAAATACACTTACCAAATCAACAACCAAATTTATCCTTACAGAACTAGAAAAAGAAGAGCAAACTAAGCCCAACACCAGAAGGATGGAAATAATAAAGCTTAGAGTGCAGATTAAATGAAATAAAAAATAGAAAAACAATAGAATCAACAAAACTAAAGTTGGTTCTTTGAAAAGATCAACAAAATTGACAAACATTTCACAAGACTGACCGAGAAAAAATAAGAGGAGATTCAAATTTCTAAATTCAGAAAATAAGGTGGGGGCATTACTAAAGATTTTACAGAAATTAAAAAAAGATTATAAGAGAACACTATGAACAATTATATGTCAACAAATGAGATAGCCTAGATGAAATGGGCAAATTCCTAGAAACACACAAACTACCAAAACTTATTTACAAGAAATGGAAAATTTGAACAGACCTATTTCAAGTAAAGAGATTTAATCAGAAATCAAAACATCCCCAAAAATGAAAAGTCCAGGACCAGATGGTTTCTCTGCTGAATTCTACTAAACATTTAAAAAAAGAATTAACATATCCTTCTCAAACTCTTCACAAAAAGTAGAAGATAAGGAGGGACTTCCCACTTCTTTCCATGGAGCCAACGTTACCCCAATACCAAAGCCAGATAAAACTATCACAAGAAAAGAAAACTATAGGGAGTGATGTTAAAAATACGGCAAAGTAGGAAGTCCTGGACCCTCCTACCTTCCACGAACACATCAATTCAACAACAATTCAGGGAAAAATTCCCTTTGAGAGAAATCCAGAAACTAATTGAAAGCCTCTTGCATCCTGGGTGAATGTGAAACTAGGCTCACCAAAGCTGTAGGGATATTTTGGACATGTTCTTGCCACAATACCTATCCCTGGCACAGCAGCATACAGTTAGGAAGAGATTCCCTAGCTCCCAGCTTCTCCCAGGGGAGGGAAGGAGTTGGTTCATGTGTCCAATGTTGCAACTTTTCCAAGGGTACTCTCCAGAGGACTGTCTTCTGTCTTGCCAATCTTGGATTTCTGATGGGTCCTGCACAGTCTAGCCACCTGGGGGAGAATAGAGACAGCAACCTGGGCTGATAGATGCCATAGCTCCTCCCCCTGGCTCATCAAAGAGTGAGCAGACAAAAACCACAGCTGACTACTTCTCTCTTGGGAGGAGAAGAGTTGGTCTGAAAGTCTAATGCCACAACTCTTCTGGGGGCTGCCCATAGAACTGGCTTCTGACTTGCCTGCCTTGGAGTACTGATGGGACCTGATATAATCTTGCTGCAGGGGAGCTAGTAAGAACAGACATGGAGATTTGGGGTGGCAGTTGTCATAGGTCCCCTCACGGTTCAGCACGGAGTAAGTGGACAAAACCCCTAGTCCCAGCTTCTCACTGGGGAAGGAAAGAATTAGATACAATGTCCAATGATCCAACTTTTCTAGGGATTGCCCAAGGAATTGGCTTTGGTCTTTCTTGTCCCAGTGCACTGACAGGACTTGACATATCCTAGATACCTGGAGGCTGTAAAGAACAAAAAAAGTAGATTGGACTAGGACAAGGTTTGAAAGTTTCCCAGAACCTATGGCTGGGCTGGTTGGTGGAGGTTTTCTCCAGTATGAGGCCAGTCTGTGAAGACTGGGAGAGGTACCTGCTTTGTCTAATGCACAGACACAAAACAGAGGTTTAAGAGAAATGAAGAATCAGACAAAGATGTTCCAAACAAAGCAACAAGACAAATCTCCAGAAACCACCACCAATGAAGTGGAGTTATATAATTTACCTGACAGACAATTAAAAACAACGGTCATAAAGATGGTCACTGAGGTCAAGAGAACAAATTCATGAACAAAATGAGAATTTCACCAAAGAAATTGAAAATTTAATAAGTACCAAACAGCAATCATGGAGCTGAAGAACAGAATAATTGAACTGAGAAATTCACCAAAGGGATTCAATATCAGACTACATCAGGCAGAAGAAAGTATCAATGAACTCGAAGACAGTCATTGGGAATAATTCAGTCAGAGGAACAAAAAGAAAAAGGAACAACAAAGCAAAGAATGCCTAAGGGACCAACAGGACACTATCAAAAGGACCAAAATAGGGATCGGCCCGGTGGCATAGTGGTTAGCTCGTGTGCTCCACTTCAACGGCCTGGGGTTCTCTGCTTTGGATCCTGGGCACAGACATATGCACTGCTCATCAAGCCATGCTGTGCAGCGTCCCACATACAAAATAGAAGAAGATAGGCACAGATGTTAGCTCAGGGCTAATCTTCCTCAGCAAAAAAAAGAGAGGATTAGCAACAGATGTAAGCTCAGGGCTGATCTTCCTTACCAAAACAAAACAAACAAACAAAAAAGACCAATGTACACATTATGGGAGTGCCAGAAGGAGAAGAGAGAAAAAGAATAAATCAGAAAATTTATTCAAAAAAATAATGGCTGAAAACTTACCAAATCTGGTAAGAAAATGGACACCCAGATCCAAGAAGCACAAAAGACATCAAATAAGAAGAACTCAAAAAATACACCCCAAGATACATTAAAATAAAATTATCAAAAGTCAAAGTCAAAGAGAGAATTTTGAGAGAAGCAAAAGAAAAGAGACTTGTCATGTGTAGGGGAACCCCTATAGACTATAAGCAGATTTTTCAGCAGATCTTGAAGGCCAGAAAGGAATGGGATGATATAGTCAAAGTCCTGTTAGAAAAAATCTGCCAATAAAAATACTATACCTAGCAAAACTATCCTTCAATAAATGAAGAAGAGATAAAGACAAACAAAAGCTGAGGGGCTTCATCACCACTAAACTTGCCTTATAAGAAGTGCTAAAGGGAGTTCTTCAAGTTGAAATGAAATTATGCTAAACAGCAACAAAACGTATGTATTGAACTTAAATTGTTATCAGCTTAAAATAGACTATTATAACCATAAGATATTTAAAGTAAGCCCCAAGGTAACCACATAAAAAAATACTTATAGAAATTATACAAAAGAAAAAGAGAAGGGAATCAAAGCATATCAATATGAAAAATCAACAAAACACAAAGAAAGCAAGAGTTGAAAAGAAAGACAAAAGAACTATAAGACGAACAGAAAACAATTAACAAAATGGCAATAGTAAATCCTTCCCTATCAATAATTACTTTAAATATACTAAATTCCTTGATCAAAAGACAGAGAGTAGCTGAATGGATAAGAAAAACAAGACCTACCCATATGCTGTCTATAAGAAACTCACTTTAGACTTAGGACATACATTGCTGAAAGTGCATGGATGTAAAAATATATTCCATGCAAATGGTAACAAAAGAGAGCAGGGATGTCCATACTTATATCACACAAAGTAGACTTTAAGTCAGAACTGTCACAGGAGACAAAGAAGGACATTATATAATGAGAAAAGGGTTGCTCCACCAGGACGATGTAATAATTATAAATATAAATATTTTCAACATTAGAGAACCCAAATATATAAAGCAAACATTCACAGAACTGAAGGAAGAAATAGATAGCGATACAATAATAATAGGATACCTGAATCCCACTTTCAATAATGGATCAACCACGCAGATAAAAGATCCTTAGGGAAACAGCATATTTGAATAATATTATAAATCAAATGGACCTAAAAGACATATACAACATTCCTCACATCATCAGAGAATATACATTCTTCTCAAGTACACACAGAATTTTTTCCAGGATGATCACATGTTAGGTCACAAAACAAGTCTAAAAAATTTTTAAAAGTTTCAGATTATGTCAAGTATCCTTTCTTACTACAATGGAATGAAACTAGAAATCAATAGCAGAAGGAATACTGGAAAATTCACAAATATGTGGAAATTAAACAACACATTCTTGGAACAACTGTTGGGTCAAAAAAGAAATAAAAAAGGAAACTAGAATATACCTTGAGCCAAATGAAAACAAAAACACAATATACAAAAACTTACAGGATGCAGCAAAAACAGGACTAAAAGAGAAGTTCCTGGCAATGAACACTTACATTATAAAAGAAGAAAGATCTCTAATAAACAACCTAACTTTACAACTCAAAGAACTAGAAAAAAGAACAAACTAAGCACAAAGTTAGCAGAAGGAAGGAAATAACAAAGATCAGAGCAAAAATAAATGAAATAGAGAATAGAAAAACAACAGAAAAAATCAACATAACAATTGTTTTTTGAAAAAATCAACAAAATTGACAAAAATTTAGTTAGGATAATGAAAAAAAAAAAAGAGAGAAGACTCAGTTAATAAAACCAGAAATGAAAGAAGAGACATTATAACATGCCACAGAAATAAAAAGGATTATAGGAGACTACTATGAACAAGTATATGCTAACAAATTGGATAACATAGAACAAATGGATAAACTACTAGAACAAACAAACTACCAAGATTGAATCATTGCACCAAAAAGAATAAATACTTAGGAGTAATCTTAACTAAGGAGGTGAAAGGCTTGTATACTGAAGACTATACAACATTGATGAAAGAAATTAAAGAAGACACAAAAAAATGGAAAGACACCTTGTATTCATGGATTGGAAGACTTAATGTTGTTAAAATGTCCATACTACCCGAAGTCATCTACAGATGCAATAAAATCCCTATTAAAATCCTATGGCATTTTTTTACAGAAATAGAAAAAGCAATTTTAAAATGCAAGTAGAATCACAAAAGACCCTGAATAGCCAAAGCAATCTTGAGCAAGACGAACAAAGCTGGAGGCACCACACGTCCTGATTTCAAAATATATTGCAAAGCTACAGCAATCGAAGAGTATGGTACTGGTATAAAGACAAACAAAAAACCAATGGAACAGAATACAGAGTCCATAAATAAACCCATGCATGTATGGTCAACTAAACTTCAACCAGAGTGCCAAAAATACACAATGGGAAAAGAATAATCTCTTCAACAAATGGTGCTGGGAAAACTGGATATCCACATGTAAAAGAATGAAATTGGTCCTTTATCTTACACCATACACGAAAAATCAACCTAAAATGGATTAAAGACTTAAGCACAAGACATGAAACTGTAAATCTCCTAGAAAAATCATAAAGGAAAAGCTACATGACATTTGTCTTGGCAATGATTTCATAGATATGACACCAAAAGTACAGGAAACAAAAGCAAAAATAGACAAGTGGGACTACATCAAAGTAAAAAGCTTCTGTGCAGCAAAACTACAAAGAGATATCACCTCACACCTATCAGGATGGCTATTACCAAAAAAACACCAAAACAAAAGACAACAAGTATTGACAAATACATGGAGAAATTAGGACCTTAGTACACTGTTGGTGGGATTGCAAAACGATGTAGCTGCTACAGAAAATGGTATGGAGATTCCTCAAAAAATTAAAAATAGAACTATCATATGATCCAGCAATCCCACTTCTGATATTTACCCAAAAGACTTGTAATCAGGATCTTGAAGAGATATTAGCACTCCCTTGTTTATTGCAACTTTATTCACAACAGTCAAGATGTGGAAACAAATGTCTATGGACAGATGAATGGATAAATAAACATAGTATATACATACAATGGAATATTATTTAGCCTTCAAAAAGAAGACTATTCTGCAATATAAGACAACGTGGAGGAACCTTGAGAACATTATGCCAACTGAAATAAGCCAGTCACTGAAAGACAAGTACCATATCATTCCATTTATATGAGGTATCTAAAATAGTCAAATTCATAGATTCAAAGAATGGAGTGGTGATTGTGAGGCACTAGGGCTTGGAGGAAATGGGGAATTATTAATCAACGAACATAAAGCTTTAGTTAAGCGAGATGTACAGAGCGATCTGCTATACAACATTGGGCCAATAGTAAACAATAATGTATTATCCAATTATAATTCGTTAAGAGAATAGATCTCATATTAAATGTTCTTATCAAAATAAAATAAAATTTATAAAAGAAAAGGGAATAAAACTACAGACTAATATCCCTTGTGAACATAGATGCAAAATCCTCAACAAAATAATAGCAATCTAAATTCGGGAATATATCAAGAGTATTATTCACCATAACCAAGTGGGATTTATTCCAGGAATACAAAGGTATTTCAACATAGAACATTAATGTAATATACCATATTATGGACTAAAGGGGGAAAAAAGTCACACGGCCATCTCGATTAACACAGAAAAAGTATTTGACAAAATCCAACAACCTCTCCTGATAAAAGCATTCAACAAACTAGGAATAGAGTGAAATTTCCTCAACATGATAAAGGTTATCTATGGAAAACCCACAACTAACATTATATTGGATGGTAAAAAACTGGAAGCTCTCTACCAGAAATCTCTTATCAGAAATCAGACAAGGATACCTACTCTTGCCACTTCTATTCAACATTGTACTGGAAGTTTGGGGCAGGTAAGTAAAAGAAATAAAGTTATACAAATTGGAACAGAAGAAGCATAATCATCTTTACTTGCAGGTGACGATATTTTATGTAGAAAATCCTAAAGAATACACAAAAAAGACTATTAGACTAATAAACATAGCAAAGTTGCAAAACACAAACACATAAAAATCAATTGTATTTTTATAAATAGCAATGAACAATATGAGAATAGAATGAAGACAATCTCATTTATAACAGCATCAAAAAGAATAACATACTTTAGATAAATTTAACCAAGGAGGTGCAAGACTTATACACTGAAAACTCAAAATACCGCTAAAAAAAAAAATAAAGAAGGCCAAATAAACAGGAAGGAATCCTGTATTCATGGACTGGAAGACTTAATATTAAGATGGCAATATTATACAACTTTATCTCCAGATTCATTGCAACACCTATCAAAATCCCACTGACCTTTGTTTGTTAAAGTGTAAATGCATAAAAGTCTTATTTCGGTAAGGAATTGCAATGGACTCGGATTATCCCAAACAATCTTAAAAAAAACAACAAAATTGGAGGACTCATAATTTTCTATTTTAAAACTTACTACAAAACTGCAGTAATCAAAACAATGTAATGCTGGCATAAAAATAGGTATATAGATTTATGGAAGAGAATTGAGAATCCAAAAATAATCCCATACATCCAAGATCACCTGATTTTTAGCAATGGTGCCAACATCATTCAATGGGGGAAGAATAATCTCTTCAGTAAATGGTGTTGGGATTAGTAGATATCCACATTCAAAAGAATGAAGTTGGACCCTTGCTTCACACCATATACAAAACTTAAATGGATCAAAAACCTAAATATAAGAGATAAACTGTAAAACTCTTATATGAAAGCCTAGGGGTATATCTTGAAGACTTTGGATTATGCAATGGATTCTTATATGACGCCAAAAGACAAGCAAAATAGAAAAAATAGATAAAGTGAAATTCATAAAAACTTCTGTGCACCAAAGGACACTATCAAGAAAGTGAAAAGATAACCTACAAAATGGGAGAAAATATTTTCAAATAATAATCTAAGTTTTAGTATCTAGAATATATAAAGAATTAAAAAATTTAACATCAAAAAGACAAACAACTTAATTTAAAAATGGGCAAAGAGCATGAATAGATAATTCTCCAAAGAAGACACATCAATGGCCAACAAGCACATGAAAAGATACCCCGACATCGTTATTCATTAGGGAAATGTAAATCAAAATAATGAGTTACCACTTCATACCCACTAAGAAGGCTATAATCAAAAGATGGACAATAACAAGTGTTGGTGAGGATTTGGAGAAATCGGAACTTACACACCTTACTTATAGGAATGTAAAATGGTACAGTCACTTTAGAAAACAGATTGGCAGTTTCTCAAAATGCTGAATATAGAGTTACTATATGACCCAGCAATTCTCCTCCTAAGTATATGGTCAAGAGGATTAAAAAGACATGTACTCACAAAAATGTGCAAGAATATTCAGAGCATTATTTATAATAGCTATTAAATGAAAACAGCCCAAATGTCCATCAACTGATGAATAGGTAAGCAAAATGTGGTATAGTCATACAATAGAATATTATTTGGCCATAAAAAAGGAACTGATACATGTTACAATATTGTTGAACCTTGACAACAGTATGCTATATGAAAAGCCAGATACAAAAGGCCACATATTGTATGATTTCATTTATATGAAATGTCCAGAATAGGAAAGTCCATTGAGACACAAACTATATTAGTTGTTGCCAGGCTTGGGGGTAGGGGATAAAGGAGAGTGACTGCTAATGGGTAAGACAGGGTTTCTTTCTTTGGTTTTGAAAATGTTCTAGAATCAGATGGTGGTAATGGTTGCAGGATATTGTGAATATACTAATTCTAAGTTGCACACTTTAACAAGTGGATATTACAGTATGTGAATTATATCTCAGTATAAAGAAAAAATAAATCTTATTTAGAGTTGCTTTTGATTTACAGAAAAGTTGTGAAGATATTAGCGAGTTTCCAGGTACTCTACATCCTATTTTCTGTTATTAACATCTTCTTTTAGTATGGTACATTTGTCACAGCAAATGAACCAATATTGATACATTATTATTAACTAATGTCCATACTTATTCAGATTTCCTTGTTTGTTATCTAATGTCCTTTTTAGGATACCACATTAAATTTAGCCATCATGTCTTGTTAGGCTCCTGTTTGCTATGAAATTTGCTTAGACTTCTCTTATTTTTGATTACCGTGATAGTTTTGAGGAGTGATGTTGTGTGCTTTGTGGAATGTCCCTCAACTGGAATTTGCCTGATGTTTTTCTCATGATTAGACTGGAGGTATAGGATTAGGGAGGAAGACTATAGATGTAAAGTGCTATTCTGGTCACATCATATCAAGGGTCTCATACTATCAATATGACTTTTCTCTGTTGATATTATCTTGATTATCTGACTGAATTAGTGTTTGATTAGTGTCAGATTTTTCCACCACAAAGTTACTATTCCCTCCTTTTCGATACTGTTCTCTTTGGAAGGAAGTTATTATATGTAGACCATACTTAAGATTTGGCGAGTTATGATCCACCTCCACTAGGGTGGAATATCTATATAAATAATTTAGAATTCTTTTGCAAGGAAGATAACAGATAATTCTTTTATCTGTTGTTTCTCATCCATTTATTTGTTTATAATCATTTATTTATATCAGTATGGACTCTTGGATATTTTATTTTATACTTTTTACATAAGCCAATACTATTTTATTGCTCAAATTATTCCAGCTTTTGCCATCAGAAACTCTTTCTGTTGGTTTCTTTGTCCCTTTGACATACTCCCATTATTGTGTTTTTTTCATGTCGCTTTGTTTTTTGTTTGCTACCACTTTCTTACTTTCTGGCACTACAAGGTGCTCCAGGCATCGTCTTGTATGCCCCTGTCTTAGAATTAGCCATTTCTCCAAGGAGCCAGCGTTAAAATATTAAATACTCAGAAATTCACTGGAAAATAGCTGCTGCTGTGGGCCCCCCCGATTGCTGCTTCACCCTCCTTTCACACTGGCCCCTTTTCATGACCTAATAACTAAAAGGTGAATGCCCCGCACAGTAGGAGGTCCTGGCACCTGGAATCCTGCCCCAGTACAGGAAGCTGCATCCAGCACCTGTTTCGATTGGTCTACGCCAGTGCCAGGCAAATTGTTAAATATTTTGACTCCTATCCCTGCTTTGGAGCTGGTGATTATTTTAATCTTTGCTTTCTTTAACTTATGCTGTTTAGAAGAAGAAAACAGATGTTAGAAGTTAATGTATGCTATTTTCTTTCTTAAAAAAATTGTCTTTCTGTAGTCAAGACACAGAGAGTAGATTGTGTGTCATAGGGTTGCTTCTTTTGGATGGGCCTATGTAAAGAAAGTTGATCTACGTTACCCCGAAAAGAAAAATTCATGTTGTCACAGGCATCCCTCAAAGGAATATAACTTGAGAGGACTTCCATCACTTAGGTCTTTTGCCCCAATTCTATACGATTGTTGGAGAGACCATAGGTACAATTCTTCATACTTCAGCTATGTACAGCCCTACAGATTTTGTACTGTCATTTAATTACTTCCATTGATTTAAGTTTTGGCATGATGCTGTCAGCTTATCTGGTGTGGAGTAAGTCTTGGGCTGCAGGCTACCATTTTGCTATCTCACGGAGTGTTTAAGGATGCTGTCACTGAGGACGCTGACTACATCACATAGGCTCTTTCTGATGATAAGGTGATTTGCTCTTGTGACAGGGTCATAAATGCTTATGCTTCTTCTGAATAACTGGACACTAGGAGTTGTATAATGGATTCCATTTCCATTTTCTCCTAGGCTTCTAGTAGGCTCTGAGTCAAATTTGTGGTTCTATTGTAGCCACTGCACAGAGTTTCATAGGATTAAATAGTAATGTGATGTTGTCTTCTTAGTACTATTTTCTTTCATTAATATTTAATTATATATATCTCAAATAAGATAGAGTACGCTGATTAACATTCTGGCTAAAGTGTGGCCCAATCATCAGACACATAAATATTATTTAGGTGGATATTACTTTTATTAAGCAAGTAGATTGAATCCTACATAATTATCTCTCATGCCTTCCTTTCTCCAGTTTTGTTTCTGTTCTTGCGCTATTTCTTTGTCATATTTAGCCCTCCGTCTGCTTATATATCACACTTCTTTGCCAATGAATCAAGAGAGAGGCCTGATATAAGGTGATTTATATATTTAAAATTTATTCTCTTTTTCTTTTTGTTTTCATTTGGCAGAGCTCAGCAAGATGGAAATTGCATTCTTTCAAGGAGTGAAACATTTGTCTTGTTCTCACTAACCCAGTGGTGCCATCAATTCTCTCTGTTGTTTTATGCTTGATTAAACTATGAGAGCTCTCCTTGTTTCATTTCAAGCCACTTGACATCTATCTTATATTTCAATGGACATGAATGACTTGAAAGCCTAGAATCTTAAGATCAGCCCAATAGAATTTTGTCTCTAACTTTAAGCCAAATATTGCAGTGTATAGTAAATATGTGCTATTTTTGCCTGTCTGGTAATCTCTCTTCTTCCCCTACTAATACTAACCATATTTCTGCTGAGGGACACATTCCATATGGTTTGGTTAGAGCTGTTACTGCTATCTAGACCTGGAAAATTGGCTATGTAGACCTGGAAAATTAGCTATCTCATGACTCTGTTCACAATAATTTGAGGATAGGCAAGTGACCCAAGCTGGACCTATCTAAGTCTTCCCTGGAGCTTTTAAGTTAAAGTTATTGAATGAAAAATTTTGTTCTAACCACTGAGAGAGAAAGCTGGCAGGAAGTGAATCTTTGGCTGTAGGCAGCTATTTTGCACTCACATGGAGACAGCTGTTCTATGGGTAGAAAGAGATTTGGCACCCTGGTGACATTGTTTTGAGGCCTTGCTTTCAGCCATGCCCGAAATCAGTGCCATCCATCGACTTTTCAGTTATGTAAGGACAATAGAACACCATTTTTGTTTAAGTCAGATGGAACAGAGTTTCTGTCTTCTGAATTGAAAGCGTCCTGTCTAATCACAGTATATTTTATTAGGTGAGAATAAAGGTATCAACCAAGTGTCCTTTGAAAGGGCCAAGGAAAGCTGCTCAGAGGATGTAGCAGATGAGCTCAATCTTTTAAAAATGAGTTTTCAAGAGAAGGAAGTAGGTTGACCAGATCAAGCAGGTCAAACAATGTGCTTAAAAATATGGGACTATGACAGAGCACAGCACGTCAGATTCCGGAATCCAGAAAGTGTAATAGTTAGGTGTAAATGGAATTACTGCAGATTGCATTCTCAGAAAGCAGAAGCTGGGATGGAGTTTTGCATGCAGGATATTTATTAGGCATCAATACCTGTAGATGGGAGGAATAAGAATTAGGATTGGGTAGAGAAGAAGAGGAACCTCAAAGCCTTAGCCAGCCCTATGGGAAGCTTTGGGCTGAAAAGTCCAGGCTTTTATACTCCCACTGCAATTAGTCATTGGATGAGGGCCACTGTGGGAAGGGTCCTTCTTTGGCCAAGTGTTCTTTGCCACTGAGGCAAATCCTGAGGGAGCTGACAGCACTCCCAGCAACATGGTAAATAAACCCTTTCTTGAATGGGGATCTGGGTAATATATCTCTGTGTCTTTCAAAGGAACAAAGAGATGAGTTTAAAAAAAATAAAGAGAGAATATCTTCACAAGGAACCTCAAATATGCTGTGACTCTTGGCCTTTATCCTGTAGGTACTAGAAATCCATTGAAAGAATTCAGCTAAGAAGTGCAAAGATTGTATGTTCTTTTTAGAGAAGTACTTCTGTCAGCATGAAGAGAGAAAATCCAAGAGCAGGAAAACCATTAGGAAACACAATAATCTAGGAAGGAAAGGATGCAAGTGTGAACTAATAGAATAGCAAAGAGAATGAGCAGGAAAGATTTCAGAAATAAGGGCAAAAAATCCACAGGTTTTCGCTATCAATGTCTTTAGTAAGTAAAATGGATGGACGTGGTAAAATAATTAGATTTGAAGAAATGAAAGGGGCCAAGTATACATGAATATAAAATTATATTGTTAACAGAGAAAGATGATATGATGGTTAATGTTATGCATCAACTAGATTAGGCCACAGTACTCAGATATTTGGTCAAATATGTCTGGATGTTGCTATGGAGATAGTTTTTAGATGACATTAACATTTAACTATTTGAGTAAAACGAATTACCCTCCATAATGTGTTTGGGCCTCATCCAATCATCCAATCAGTTAAAAGCCTTGAGAAAAAAACTGACCTCCCCCAGGAGAAGGGAATTCTGTCAGCGGATGGCCTTCAGACTCAAACTACATCAACTCTTCCCTGGGTCTCCAGTCAGCCAGCCTACTCTGCAGATTTTGGACTTGCCAGCCTCCACAACTGTGGAGCCAAATCCTTAAAATAAATATCAATTTATTTAATTTTTATGTCAATCTTCTTTTAATTAATTCTTCAAAATGAATATCTTTATCTATCTTTAAATCTATGTACACACATCCTTTTGGTTCTGTTTCTCCAGAAAACCGTGGCTAATAGGGAATAGAGGCAGATTTGGGTAGCAATTTATTTATTCAGTCATTTAGAATCTTCTATATGCTGGGCACTATTCTCCGTACTTGAGATATATCACTAGAAACCAACAAAAACTCTCATTCTCATGAAGTTTATATCTTAGGAAAAAAAAAGATGGACAGTGAATAATAAACATAAAGCATTAGTAAATTATAGACTATGTTCGAGCGATTAGTGCTATGGAAAAAATAGAGCAAGGCAAGAGGGATGAGACGTGCTGGGGAAAGCATCACCACTTGTGACTTTAAATAGGATGATTTAAACAGAAGGAGTGAGCCATGTGAACAACTGGGGGCAAGCATTCCAGGCAGGACAGAACAGTCTGTGAAAGAGCCCTAAGGCAAATGCTTGTCCAGAAGGAATGAGGAGAGAGAAGGTCAGAAGTCCTCTCTAGAAAGTGTGAAAGTGAATGGGCTAGAGCAGCGCTTCTCAAACTTTTTCTTTCTTTTTTCATACTCCTCCACTCCCAGAATCAATTTTTGCTTGCTTGGGGCAATATCACATCCACTGAGAATGAACGGACTGGAGAAATGTAGCATTATTGCCAGGCAGGCAGCATTTATGAATGTTGTTGCTGTTATTAGGTTCATGGTCATGAATATAAAGAATAACCAGTCAGGGTGGCTGTATTTTTTTTTTTTTTTGCTGAGAAAAATTGGCCCTGGGGTAACATCCTTGCCCATCTTCCTCTATTTTATGTGTGGGACGCCTGCCACAGCATGGCTTGATAAACGGTGCACAGGTCTGCGCCTAGGATCAGAATCTGCGAACCCCAGGCTGCCAAAGCAGAGTGCGCGAACTTAACCACCACGCCACCAGGCCAGCCCTTGTATGTTTTTTCCACCCACATTCAGCTGTGTGGGTCCAGGAAGGAGTAGGCAAAGAGTTCTATTTAACCCACCTTGTGGTTTTACCAAACAAGAACAACAAACCTGAGAGGAGCAAAAGACTTAAAGCTATAGACAGGGAAGGGATTATAATGATTGGCCGTGGGATACAAGCTGGATGAGCAAGAAGAAAGAATGTCAAGGGGATGAAAGACAACGGAAAGCTGTTTAAATCAATGCACTGAAGGCGCTGCTGAGTCAAAGGATATTTGAGGATTTGCTTCTAGAAGGGCTGAGAGGGAAAAGTAGGCGCTGGGTGGTCTGAGAATAGAACACATGAAATTGAATGTAAGGACAGTTTACAGAATTGATAATATCAGGTTTGGGGTATGAGCACAGTGCTAAGTGGCAGAGGCAGGGACAGAGAAAGGTCAAGCCTGTCTACAGGCCTGCTCTGACATCAACCCGGGGAGGGGAGGGAGAGGAGACCTCATTACTTTGAGATGAAGGCAAAGTCTAGGCTCTCCATTTGGTCTCCTCTGATACTGTGGGGTGAGACTTGTTAGCGCCCTGTGAGGATGAAAGTCCTGCTCCCTACTCAGCCTTTTGTGATGCCACCCCAGTGGCAGGGGGAGTGTGGTGTGGAGAGGCTCTTTATAGCCTGGTGAGTGTGGAAATCCAGGTCTGCACTTGACCTTTGATGATCAGGGTGAGGGTAAGACCAGTTTTTCCTGTGGTGTAGCTGGAACACAGGGATTATTTTCTAAAAGTTTTCTGTCTTGCTAGGCAGCCTATTTTTTGGTCCTTTGGCTAGTGATAAAAGGCTTTGTTGGGGCAGGTTTTTGTTTTTTTGTTTTTTTTTGGTTTGTACCCATTGGCATTTTCTGATTGCCAGTCTGGGATATAAGGGTCAAAAAGAAAACCTAGGGAACTCATCACTGTGTTATTCCTTGGGTCCCAAGTTTCCTTGACAGTCTGCCTTCTCTCCACCTTTGTTTGTTTCATATGTAATGTCCAGGGTTTTTAGTTGTACTTAGTGGGAGGAATAAGTAAAAGTATTTCTACTTCATTTTCCCAGAATTAGATGTCTGTTAGGTTTATTCAAACATAAAATATAGTACGAAATACAGAAAACACAAAGAAAAAATGCATCCAAGAAATATAGTCACATGTAATGATAGTTTCTCATGACTATTTTAACTTTTTATTAGAGAAAATTTCAAACATATATAAAAGTAGATAAAATAGTTTAGTGAACACCCATGTATGCATCATCTAGCTTCAACAATTATCAACTCATGTCCAATCTTATTTCACCTATGCTCCCACTCTTCTCCCCATAACAGACTTACTATTTTTGAGTAAATCTCAGATGTCCAATCATTTTCATGATATTTTAAGTAATAATATTAAGATAATTATTTTTAATAAAGTCATAACTGCATAATTAAGTCCTTAGTATAATGCTTCATTTATTTATTACTTGATATGATTAGAAAGACATTCTCTATCACAATGAAGTTTTCAAAGATGTCTGCAACAAGATCTCCCACCCCACATTGCTCCTATTATACTGTAACTTTGACACTCCTGCTTTGAAGAAGGAGGCTTTATATTTCCTCCCCTTGAATCTGAGTGACACAGAAGTCAAACTGTGAGACTTCCAAGGATAGATCATATAAAACAATACAGCTTAGAGCTGGTCCTCTTAGGATGCTTCCTGATGGAATCCAGTCATCATGCTCTGAGAATCCCAGGCTCCATGGAAAGGTTACCTGTAGCTGTTCCTGCTGACAGCCCCAGCTGAGATCCCAGCAGACAGCCAGCATCAACTGTCAGACATGTGAGTGGATGAGCCTTCAAATGACTCTAGCCCCCAGCCATTCAATCACACCCAGTTTTTGAGTCTTCCCAACTGAGGTCCCAAATACTGTGAAACAGAGACAAGCTAATCCTCGCTGAGCTCTGCTCAAATTGCAGTTTCGTGTGCTAAATAAATGATTGCTGTTTTAAATTTGGGATGGTTTGTTACAAAGCAATAGATAACTGATACACTACTCCTGGAATATTGTACATTTATTTTAGAGGTTATCTTCTATTTCTTCAGATAATCCCAGAATATCATCTTATTTGGTCAGTTAGATACATTTTTATTTCTTCATTTATCACTAAAGAAAAACTAGTAGATATAAATAGAATGAGCTGCCTAAGAATTTTTGGCCTAGTCTACTTAGCCATACTTACTAAACTTTTAAGTGTAGTAGGTAACACTGGGTGGAAAAGATCAAGATGAGTAGAACAGAGTTGCTAGGAGGGAGGGTAACAGCAACAAAGCTGTTTATAGGTTACCATTTGAGCAGATACCCTGTGGTTCAGAACTGAAGTGAGTAATAGAATCAGAAGGGAGAGTTCATCTGGGGGAGGGGAGAGACAGAGCAGGTGCACAATTTCAGAAAAGATAGTGTATAAGGAACATAAGTACAGCCCAAATCTATGCTCCTCCAGGGCAATGAATGCCTGGAGTTCTGGACAGATAAGAGTTCCAGGAGCTGAGGTATTTCCCAGGAGGGCAGTGGAACTCACTTGAGGTCCCAGTACATGAAGTAAAGGATATCCAGATGAGAGTAGGGAAATAACATCTATAAAAGAGCTAGACAGAGGGGGAAGGACAAGACTGGAGGCAAAGACGCTGCTAGAGTGAACAACAGACATAGCAGTTTGGGCGGGCAGAAACAGGCAAAACCTAGAATGCCAACCTGGGGTCCTGTGAGAAATCTTCTCACAGAGGGGAGATGGTGGTTATAGCCATTGACAGGGTTCAGAGTTTTTAACGATCAAGCTGAGTAATGACAAGAGTTTCTCTAGAGCCTGAAGAGAGAAAAATAAGGGTAGACGCAGTCCTCTGAGTGTTAGGGGTTATCTGGAATAATGATCAGTTCCTAGCGTCAAGATTTGGTCAAAACTTACCCTCAGGCATCAGCACTAGGACAATACTGTGTGCTAGAATAACTTGTCTGAAAAGGAAACAGATGACATTCTGGCCTCCTGTAGGGTGTTTGGAAAAGACTGCCCATCAATGTGACTGAAGAAGTACTTCCTACATCTTTTATCAGGTATAAGTGGATGCAACCATTTTTGAATTTTCTGGAACACTGTGAAGCTCATAGGTGTCCAGGTCCATGAACTGCCAGTGTAATGGGGAAGAGGATACAGCAGACCAACAACTCCAGGGCTCACATTCAGAGTAGCCTGCAACAGAGCTAAAATGGCAGCAAAGTCTAGAAGTTAAAGTAGAATGGTTGAATTTAAGCCATAAATCTGTCATGTGGGCTAACAATCTAGTTATGTTAAAATATTCATGGCACAACAGTAATTGTTTTTATTCAAAGGACGAAATAATGTGGAATTAATTATGTGGTAATCACTTAAATGCAACAAATAATTTCCCTCAAAATGGACACTTTACTCACATTCAGACAGACAATTGATTTTTTCCAGATCCACACCACTGCCTCCCCTTGACACACACCATTCTCTATTAACTGCTTGAGGCTTTCTACTCCTACCACAATCTGTCATTGGATATGGGCTGCCCCGAGAAGGACATGAATCTGGTCATGCGACTCTCTTCAGGTGAGGTAAACCCCAGAAGAGCTGACAGCTGCGTCAATAATTCCTTCCTTGAATGGGATCTGGGCAGTACATCCATCTCCATATTCCCCAAAACAGGATATGGATATCAGGATATCCAACAGGATAAAGGCTGGTTGAATGAATGAAACTGGTAAAGCATCAAATAACTCTGTGACAATGCAAGCAAAATATTTGGCTTTTTTTCACCTTTTGTTAATTTTTCGGGAAAAATTACTGTATATTTGTAAAATATCCATTTTCCTCAGTTCAACTATTTTACCTTCCATTAGTCAATTAACATCACTTATTAAGCATTTTGTTCATAAGTATGTTAAAAACTATAGGAAATACAAAAAGATATAGAGGTTATGGTTTCTTCATTCAAGCATATTAAAGTCTATTTATTTGCTAGACTATATCCAGCCTGTGCACATATCACAGAATGTTAGAACTTGATGGTCCAAAATCTTAGAGCAGAGACATCACTAACTTTGAGTAGAACACCTTTATCTTGCTGCTAAGAGAATGGAGTGTGCAGAAATATAATTTACTAAAACACCAAAGTTTAATAGTCAAGTTGTTTCAAAATTATAGCTGGATTGATTCATATCTCTTTATGAGTTGGGTATCAAAGGAGAAATTTATGATTTACAATTTCATAAGGTAGAGCAAATCAAGAAACATGGCTAATGAAACATGAAATGATATGCTTATATTAATTGTTAAACTGATTTTAGGTGGTGAAACTGAGATTAGAATTCAGGTCTCTTCATTGCCCACTGTAATATATTTTTATTTGTTTGTTTCTTTATTCCCCACTGTTATATAGTGAGTTTGAACTATTTACGTTGATTCTTTTTTGTTCGCTTGCCTCTGTGATTTCAGTTAATATATGCTGCTATATAAAAATCTTCAGTCAATATGACTTATGAGAACAGGATAACACCTCACTTATCCAGATATTTCTTGGTGATGGAACAAAAAGAGTATCAGAAGAACTGGATTCTTGCTTCCAGATCTTTCAGGTGTTGGGTCACCCTAAACAAGACTCTTCATTTTTTCAATTTCCTCACCTGTTGGGCTAAAGGAACATTAAAACTCCTATGAAGTCCCATTTGTCTATTTTGCTTTTGTTGCCTGTGCTTTTAGGGTCATATCCAAAAAATCATTGCTGAAGCCAATGCCAAGAAGCTTTTCCCCTGTTTTCTTCTAGATGTTTTGCAGTTCAGGTCTTAGGTTTAAGTCTTTAATCCATTTTGAGTTGTTTTTTTGTGTGGTATAAGATAATTTCATTCTGTTGCATGTGGATATCCAGTTCTCCCAATACTGTTTGTTGAAGAGGCTGTTCTTTCCCCATTGTGTGTTCTTGGCACCCTTGTCAAAGATCTGTTGACCGTATATGCATGGATTTATTTTGGGGCTCTCTATTCTGTTCCATAAGCTTGGGCAAGGTTCTGCTCTGCTGTCCACAGGGTCGCTAGGAGTTGGAATCGACTTGACTGCACTAACACTAACAATTCTGTTCCATCAGTCTATATGAGTATCTTTATGCCAGTACCATACTGTTTTAATTACTGTAGCTTTGTAATATATTTTGAAATCAGCAAGTGTGTCCAGTTTCTTTTGTATATCTATTATACTTCAACAAAGCTGTTAAAAAAAACTCCTCTAAAGTATTTCTTTTTTAAACTTAAGAAATATTTGAAGGGTTTTCACTTACAAAATGGTTTAAACTTATTCTGTGTGCTTCTAAAGGACAGAGCTAGGATTAAAGTTACAAGAAGCCTGGTTTTAACTCACTAAAGGAAGAATTTTCTAATATATAAAATTTTCCTATGATAAAACCTCTGAATAAAATGGGTATAGAAGGAAAGTACCTCAACATAATAAAGGCCATATATGACAAACCCACAGCTATTATCATCTGCAATGGTGAAAAACTGAAAGCTATGCCTCTAAGAACAGGAACCAGACAAGGATGCCCACTGTCACCACTCCTATTTAACATAGTACTGGAAGTCCTAGCCAGAGCAATCAGGCAAGAGAAAGAAATAAAAGGGATCCAAATTGGAAAGGAAGAAGTGAAACTGTCACTATTTGCAGATGACATGATTTTATATATAGAACACCCTAAAGAATCCACCAAAAAACTTTTAGAAGTAATAAACGAATACGGTAAAGTTGCAGGATACAAAATCAACATACAAAAATCAGTTGCATTTCTGTACACTAACAACGAAGTAGCAGAAAGAGAAATTAAGAATACCATCCCATTTACAATTGCAACAAAAAGAATAAAATACCTATGAATAAACTTAACCAAAGAGGTGAAAGATCTGTATGCTGAAAACTATGAAACATTGTTGAAAGAAATTAAAGGAGACATAAAGAAATGGAAAGATATTCCATGGTCTTGGATTAGAGGAATTAACATAAGTAAAATGTCCATACTTCCTAAAGCAATCTATAGATTCGGTGTAATCCCTATCAAAGTTCCAGTAACGCTTTTCACAGAAATAGAACAAAGAATCCTAAAATTTTAATGGAACAACAAAAGACCCGGAATAGCTAAAGGAATCCTGAGAAAAAAGAACAAAGCTGCAGATATCACACTCCCTGATTTCAAAATATACTGCATAGCTATAGTAACCAAAACAGCATGGTACTGGCACAAAAACAGACACACAGATCAAGGGAATAGAATCGAAAGCCCAGAAATAAACCCATGCATCTATGGACAGCTAATCTTCGACAAAGGAGCCAAGAACATACAATGGAAAAAGGAAAGTCTCTTCAACAAATGGTGTTGGGAAAACTGGAAAGCCACATGCAAAAAAATGAAAGTAGACCATTACCTTACACCATACACAAAAATTAACTCAAAATGGATTAAAGACTTGAATGTAAGACCTGAAACCACGAAAATTCTAGAAGAAAACATAGGCATCTAGAAGAAAACATTCGACATCAGTCTTAGCAACATATTTTCAAGCACCATGTCTGACCGGGCAAGAGAAACAGTAGAAAAAATAAACAAATGGGACTACATCAAACTAAAAAGCTTCTGCACAGCAAAGGAAACCATCAACAAAATGAAAAGACAACCTAACAATTGGGAGAAGATATTTGCAAACCATACATCCAATAAAGGGTTAATCTCCCAAATATATAAAGAACTCATGCATCTCAACAACAAAAAAACTAACAACCCAATTAAAAAATGGGCACAAGACCTGAACAGATATTTCTCCAAAGAAGATATACAGATGGCCAATAGGCACATGAAAAGACATCACTAACTGGCAGGGAAATGCAAATCAAAACTACAATGAGATATCACCTCACACCCGTCAGAATGGCTAAAATTTACAAGACAGGAAACAACAAGTGTTGGAGAGGATGTGGAGAGAAAGGAACTCTCATACACTGCTGATGGGTGTGCAAACTGGTGCAGCCACTATGGAAAACAGTATGGAGATTCCTCAAAAAATTAAGGATAGAACTGCCATGTGATCCAGCTATTCCACTGCTGGGTATTGATCCAAAGGACGTGAAAACCAATGCATAAAGATACACGCACCCCTGTGTTCATTGCAGCGTTATTCACAACAGCCAAGACTTGGAAGCAACCTAAGTGCCCAACAAGGGATGAATGGATAAAGAAGATGTGGTATATACACACAATGGAATACTACTCAGCCATAAGAAACGATGAAATCCAGCCATTTGTGATAACATGGATAGACATTGAGGGTATTATGCAAAGTGAAATAAGTCAGGGGGAGAAGGTCAAATACCGTATCATCTCACTCATTAAGTAGTAGATAATAACAACAACAAACAAACACATAGAGACAGAGATTGGGTTGGTGGTTACCAGAGAGGAAGAGGGGAGGGAGGAGGGCAAAAGGGGTAATTAGGCATGTGTGTAGTGAAGGATTGTAATTAGTATTTGGACTGTAATTAGAATTAGTATACTTATATTTCTATTTGGAAATAGAAGTATAATGATGCACACCTGAAATTTATACAATGTTATAAACCAATGTTACCGCAATAAACAAAAAAATACAAAAATAAAAAAAATAAACATTTTCCAACAATAGGCCTGTCTGCCTTAAATATAATAGCTTCCCTATCACTTTGAGGTTCAATGGGCTGAACATTTTTCTGAGAAGTTTTCAAGAGTCTTCCTGCATTTACAGGAATGTTGGAATAGAGAACCTCAAAGTTTATTTGTAAATCTAAGTTTGCACAATTCTATGGAAAATAAGTTGACTGTCCTCTGTACAGTGACTTACACCATGTGCCTCTCAGCTAGTAAATACTTTTTGACATATTAACTGGATGTTGGAGTTAGTCATCTCCTTCATTATCTGTAACAAGCTACTCTCTCCTAGTAAGTCAATTTGGGGACTTTCAAAGCCTCTGGGGGACCCACACAGTACGGGGCAGATGTTAGCAGGGGATAATCATTGATCCACAATCAATTTTATTCCAACAAAGATGAGGCTCAAGGGACCTCTATCCTTGCCCTTATTATTTTGTTTTCTCCCTTACCAAATGAAATAGTACTTTCTCTACTGATTTCATAGAACTTTTGTCAGAGTGAGATAAATATCTTTAGAAGTGAAAAATACTATATAAATACAACAATAGTACTCAACATCATTATTAAATTATATCCAAGTAAATGTCATCTCTGATACTAGAGATTTCAGTCTGACAAACAGAAAAAAACTAATGAATCATCATTATGGATACTGGAGTCATCTATCATCAATAGCCTCCATTTGAGAAAGCTTTAGCAAAAACCATTTTAAAAGACTAGGAATGGAATGAGGTTTCATTAAGCATTCTCTAAAGAAAATCCCATAATTAAAATTAGGTGTAAATTACTTAAATAAATCCAAAGTAGAATCATAGAGGCAAAGACTGTGTCACATTATACATAGCAGTCAGTTTCATGAAACTCATTCAGCCCAGCCATCCATTTTATTTACACACCAGCAAATTACCAAACTGGGGTTTTCACTTTTTAGCCAATTATTTCATGTAAAACTCTGCTTTAGTTAGCATGACTGGGATGGGGGGACGGGACTTGCATTTAATTCTCCATCAAATATTCTGTATCTTATTTCATCTTAAGAAGATGAGCAAGAAGGAGCATAGATACCAACAAAACAATGTTTCAATGATTTCCTCTTAGAAAAAGAAAAGTGCGAGACACACCAATTATATTTGGTGTTAGACGTTGAGTGTATTTTGATTTAAAATGCACCATAAATCAAAGATAACTTTGTACTAGTTAACTAGGGTTCTAAGAATTATTAATTCCATCACCCTGAGTAAGAGAAAATGCTTGTGACAATAATAATTAGACCCTCACTCTTCTGACTGGACCATGCGGGAAAATAAGAAAATGGTGACATACACTTGGAGGCTTCTTATAGATAAAATAGATTTGGGGAATGAGTAGTGGTGCTAAGGCAGCAAGAAAGTAGCACAGGAAGAATGATCTTCAAGCAGGCAGGCAGAGAGGATTTTGCTCGTTAAAATGTTTTGGAAACTCAACTTCAGCCTCGTGATTTCTCAAAGAGGAAGCCAAGCAGCATAATGTGGAAAGCTAGCAATGGTCAGGAGTTGTTCCCAGATCGTTCACGAAGATCATCTCTATCATTAACCATAGCCATCCTAAAGGCAAGAGCCTAGACAGTGAGGTTATCTAAGGCTAGCAGCAGGAAAGCAGGGGATGGAGGTAACAGGACATTGGTAATTGGTGTAATTATGTTTTATGTTTTTTGTTCATGACATCAAGATTTTTTTTCTCTTTCTTTCCTCCATCTCTTTTTCTGTTTTTATTCCCTTCCTTCCTTCCTTCTTCCCCCCCTCCATTCCTTCCTTTTCTCCTCCTCCTCCGTCTCCTCCTCCTCTTCATCCTCTTTCCTCTTAACATAATATTGAATGTACAAAGTAGGCAGACTAGAGACAATTTGATGAACTGGTCCTTAATTTTTTTAGTTAGCCCATAAGCCATACCTCAAAACTTCCGTTAAAAAAAACTATCTACATAGTTTCCATGACTGTGAAAAGATTATTAACTTTTTTCTTGTGGAAAATCCTTAAATATTACAACTTTGACAACAATGCAACCATTTTTTCCCATTTTATCATGCTAACTCACAATCCCATAGACATGACTTATTTTAAGTGAAATAAATTATAATAAGCTCAAGTTATTCAGGTGACTCCATATATTTAAAAATTTCCAGAATTGAAATTTATTTTTCAGCTTGAATAATGGCACCAAGCAAAACAGCAATATATCAAAAACGATTATTTAACAAAAATCACAATTTGGGTTGTCATAATATTTTTTAACCTCCAAGTGCTCAATTACCTCAAACAGTTATTTTTGAGAAATAACTCAAAAAAGTGAGACTACATATACCTACTGAGCTAGTCTGACTAGTTGTTAGGCTGAATATAATGAGAAATTAGGTAAAATAATAATTTTAGATTGTCAGTGCAGTACTAAATGTGGAATGACAGAAAAGAAGTCCCTACTTTTTTATTTCCTGCTTAATTATCAAAGAAACTATTAAAATTAAATAAGTACAATTAGCCAAGAAAGCCTACTAGAAATACAAAATGATAAGATCAAATGATATAAACCAAGATAAAAATGCAAAATAAACAATAGGAAAAGTAAATATAAAATTTACTGTATTTCTTTCATTTAATTTATGAAAAAATAAAATAAAAATTAGAATAGCAAAGAAAAATAAAGATGAAAATGTTAAATAATATAATGTATTAATGTATTAATATAATGTATAAGGATCAAAAAGCAAGGAAATTGCATTATCAATAAAAGTTAGCTAAAAGAATGTAGAAGGATAAATACATAAAATATAAGAATAAATGATCAATCAAGTTTAAAAATAAATATAGAACAAGGCAAAAACAAACTAAAAGATTTTATTTACTTTTGTGAAGAATAATTTAAAGTGACATTCCAAAGCAGACTAAGCAAGGGGGAGAATATTCAGATGGATCAAAACCATTCCCTTGGTCAGAGGCAGGTTTTTTGTTTAAATCAAAAGTGTCATCAGAATTTCTCTCAAATGATTCCAGAGAGCGACTATCCCCAGCAGGTAGCTCCATCATAGGGAAGACCTCTATTCCTCTGGTCCATGAATCTGAACTTGAAGACGTACTTTTATCTAAAGACAAGACCATCTCCAATTGACATGGAATCTCCAGGATCATGCAAGAGGTACATCCAGAGAGATGGTTTAGACTATTTCTCTCATCAAACTGGTAGACTATCCTGTTGGCTGCTTCAAAATAAATGCACCGGAACCAATTTTTATAGAACCTTAAACCATTCACATTACAAATGCACAACAATACACCACACCCCTAAAACCATGCTTAGCTCAAATCTTTTAGATTTCTGGTTCTTAAAAAGTAAGACATGGCCCTACTCCTTATCAAGACTAATACAATTTCCAGTGAGCATTTTTAAAACCATAGAGTAGAAATAACTATATCTGTTCTTATTTGGGGATCTCATACAGTACAGTTTTCCCAACAGCTAAAGTTGACTTCATTATATGCTTCTAATTATAATCGATTACTAAACATTATAGTAACATAGACATACAGTGAAATCACTTAATAGTGATTGACTTGACTGCCAACATTTAGTAATTTCCTGTTATCCCATTAAGCCAGTTATTTCCAACTATGTGATTGCATTGGAAAGACAATGTTTATACAGAGGTCTGTTCTTTTCTTTATTTATAAAACTAAAGAAATATCCTCTTTTCTTTATTTCCAGTAGGACAAGATATTTCCTACTTCTGCTGTACTTCTTTCTCTCCTACACTCATCAGAAAGCAACATCTTGATGGAATACGTCAGAAAAGACAAATGAAGGGAGTTGTCTAGAATACAAGCCAGTTTGTCTAAATTCAATTAAAAACTCGTTAAGCTTCATGAGTTACTTGGGGACGAGGAGGAGCTAAGAGTTGGGCAGATGGAGAACGGGACTTCATTCTATACTGTTTATATTTTTGGTCTTACAATGAAATGAATGTATATTAACTATTCATTCATTAAATTAATTAAATATTGCAAATGTTTTAAATTTAATCAAATAGGCTAGTTTAAAAAAACTGAGATTTTCTTTAAGTTTTCTGGATTGTAGTAGCAAAGATAATAGCCAAAATACCAATAGCTAGGACACATCAGCTATCACTTAAGAGACCTACCGTTTGGTGTCCCATTGGAAAAGCCACACAACTGGCTCTACTTTATTGTGAATGGTTGATGTTAGTAACCAGCAATCGACTCAAATAAATACCAAGGAATTTATTACTGGATAGAATTCAACCTGCTTGGGAATTTGTGTCTGTTCTTGTTTGTAAATGATTTTATTTGTCAGCATTTCTTTTCATTAAGTGTTACTAGCACACCTTGTAATTGTCTTCTTGTATCAACCATATGAAATACATCAGTTCCATGTTTCCATTTTATAGAGAAAGATGGTACCAAAACCTAAGAATATTTGGTTATACTTATAGGAAAAGTTGAGACTAATTTTAGGGATGTAATGAACATGTTAGTGTTTTTGTCCCCTGATAATTTCACTAGAGCTACATCAAAGCCCATTAAAAACAAATATCTTTAAAAAGAAACTTTGATCAACATAGGTCTTTTTTTTTTTACCCTATTTCTAAAACAGGGAAGCCCCTGGCAAATGTAGAGCTACATTATTTTTTTCCTTTCCCACTAGTGGCTTGTTTTCGTTCCCTGTGTTACATTTTCCATATCAGTTTATCTGCAAGGACCACTGAGCTAAAAATACAATTAGTAATGTCATTTTATAATGAAGTCAACTGATGCTTGAGTAAACAACTGTTTTACTTAAATATTTGTCACAGAATAGAAAAACTGCAATTTTTCTTGATAATAACTATAAGTGAGTTTTCAGGTAAGGCATACAATTCCAACAGAGCAGTTAGAAAATGACGCTGGCAGTTAATTTTTTAAATTGTGCTATATTGTTTGAGCCTCCTCTTTGTAACTTTGACTCTATGGAGAGACAGAGATCATGCTAAATAGAACCCACTTAGAGAAAACTGCACGGCCTTTGGGAACCTAAGTCTTCTCTTTCCAGATCTTCTATTCCTTAATGGACCTGTAGAACACTATGGAAAATTGCAAATAATATCTTCAGAACAAATATGTGTTTTCAGTAAGTCTGTTTTCTGGGGATTTCTTGTTATCTAGAAATAAATAAATTCATAGCATTTTAGATTTGGAACATCCTTGTAAAATTATGTTGTCCAAATCTCTCATTTTACAGAGTTCATAGTGAGATCCAGAGACGTGAATGGACTTGCCTGGAGGCTGGTTAATAGCCCTGTGAGAGATGGGCTGCAGGTGCTTGACTTCAGCTCAGTGCTCGTTAGCTCCATACATCCTCTGTCGACTCTCCCCTTCCTCCCCCAACAAGATGTTCTGTAATGGGGTAGGATGCTGCAACTTGGGATCCTCTGGAGAAGGGAATGATCCCCATCCCTGATAATACTAGAGAGAGCATACTCTGGTGCACCAAGCAAGCAACCTAAGAGAGTTGGAGCCACTGCCTTGCAAAGGCCTCATGTCTGGGGAACAATGACTCTTGTCCATTCATATCGAAAGCAGACAGGACTAGATCAGTAATTTTTTCAATTATAAGGGGTGAATTCTTGGTGGAGTATCAGATGAGATCACTGGGGAGGAAGGAGAGGAAAGGAAAGGTTAGTTCTGATGACAGACAACTCCTAAACAATATTCAGAATAATTTCCTCCTAAATAAGAGGAACACACTCCACAGAAGCAGGTGAAAATGCAATTTTGGAGCAGTTGATAATAGTTCTGTCTCTGACATGTGTTTATTCAAAAGAACCGGGGCATCTGTTTGCTTATTTTGCAGACAGTGTGTGATTGCAGTGAAGGGGACGTAGGGCTGGCAGAGCCCTGATAATGGTAGGTGCCGTTCCTCCTCAAGGCGGCTATAAAGGAAAATCATTATGGTGCTTTGAAAAGGGCAAGAAAATCAAAACTGATTGGGAGGGGTGGCTGTGAAATGAGGTCACTGTAACTGCTACATAAAAGTCAGGAATGATATAAGAATGCCGTGCACAAGAAACTAGGGAGCTCTTTCTGGCTTAGAGTATTTCTTATATTTTTCCAGATGACTCATCAATGCCTGAAATTTACCTCAAGGTTTGTATCCATCATTAATCTCATTCAGGAGGAATGTCTTTGCAGTTACAATGTCTATTCAATCTGATCTCGTACTCTTCCCCAGAATGTTCCGTTCCAGTGTCACTCCTCTGCTGGTCACCTACGTGCAATGTGCCTCTGTGCCTTGGCACATGAAATGCCTCTGCCTAGCCAAAAAATGTCCCTCTTCCTCCCTAATTCATGCCCCTGACCTCTTCAAAGTAAGATCCACAGAATATCTCTACCAACGATTCTTTTCTTCACTAAATCTTTCCTATTCCAAATAGATTATTTATTTACTATGAAGCTTCTTGATATGCATGTACTTGGATTATCCTGCATTGTTTTTGACCTGCAAATACTTTGTTTTATAAAGTGCTTAAATTTTTGTTATGGATTTTAGATGTATCGCCTCAGGAAATCCAAAACCTTCTTGAAGATTCTCCTTATTTGCTTTCTACTTTTTACCAAACAGCTTAGCATATTGCCTTGCATGTGGTGGATACCAAATATTAATTTTTATTTACTGCTTCCAAAGGAAATCAGTCAAATTCTCTAACTTTGCTCCTTTTTCACCGCTTCACCACCAGGTATGTTGGTGAACCATATTGCGAAAGTAGACATACTAAGGACAAAAACAGTCGATATACTTTATCTGATTAATTTTTCCAAAGTACAATCATAACTCTTCATAAACAAACTGACCAAGAAAGAAGACTAAATATCATCTGCCTCCACTTAATTTGAGAGAAAACTGATACTGTTCTATACTACTATATCATACTACACCATACCATGCCATACTAAACATGAGACAAGTTACCCCAGGGGGCATTCAAGCCTCTGTCTGGTGTCCTCTGAATTGTCCTGTACCTTCCCAGGCTGGAGACATGGAAGACAGAAATGGAGACTGAGCTCTTTCTCCATCCCAGGCCTTCTGCAAGGGGTCCTCTGACTCTTCATTCCTGTTGAAGCTCTAGTTTTTATAAAGCATCTCCAAATTTCTAACCTGTGGGTGATGGGCAGGCAGAGCTAAGGAGAGACACTTTTTAAATTTGTGCCCAGTAATATGACAGAGTCCCCATTGTTGACACTTTTGTGCAGCTGTTCTTCCATGGCTTTGTTCTTCAGCCTAGTGACTGCCAACGAGCATTTTGACTAAATGCTTCCATGAGTCTTTCTGGATTCAGATCATTAATGCCACTGTAATAATACACCATAGGACTATTTGTTTGAAATCTTAGTAACAAAGGATTTGTTTAGGAAAAATCAATCACACAATGGATAAATTAATCATAAAAAACTTACTAAAAAAAAAAGCTCATAGTCATCATTCTAGTTTTAGCCAATCATTCATTATTTACTAATTCATTTAACAAATATACCTTAGGTATCTGTTATGTGCCCCAAACTGCTCTAAACATTTGAAGAAGGAGAAGGATCAATAAGATATGGCCCCCAACTTAAAGGGCCTAGAATCTTTTTTGAAAGATAGACAAATAAACAGATGATGTATTCAGAGTTCTCTGGCAACACTTAGAAGATAACCTCCTGGTAAGAGAACTCTAACCGTGGAGATTAAGTCAGTGTCTCATCTTTTCACTGTAGATGAGCTACATCATAAATGGAGGGTTTCGGTTGGGTTTAGTAAGACCAAAAGCATGCATATTCACAATTACCTTCCCGGGTCATTAGGATGGTGCCATCTTGGAGATCATCCGACCATTCTCTTGACAGGTCCAAGATACTAGTTTTCCTTAAGCTTTGAGTACCAGATAAACTAGGAGCCATGTTGTATGAAAAAAAAGAAAATGTATCTTTAAAATGTACAATCACCCCGAGCTTGGCATATTGCTCTCACTAAGAGAGGCAGTTACTGAGACCAAAAACCAGATCTGAAGAGAGATCACGCTTCCTGTCTCAGTCTTACTTCAGGACTTTTGCTCTTTGAGCTGAATGGAAGACTGAAATTTCCACACTATTCATTTTTTAAAAAATGAACATATGTAGTTGAATTCTCAGTTAAATATAACATAGTGCAACTCCACTATCCTTTGTTGCCTCTTGACTCGTTTCTGTCCTCTGACTGTATCCTTCCTCACTCCCCCCCATGTCTCGCTCTCTCTCCTGTATGTTGCACGGGCTTGCCATTCACTCTACCGTCCAAATATCAAGCTGCACAAATACTACGCCATCTTAAGAGTCCAACTTGTTTCAGCTCTTGCTACTTTTGCTACAGCTGTAGCTGTTGCTCTTCATCTTGGCTTTAATTCTCCAAACAATAACTGAACATCTTTGCTTCATGCACTGTGCAAGAACACAAAAATAAAACAAGACCCCTGAGCTCAAGGCGTTTAGAGTCCAGAGGCACTATTTTCTCTGTAATTATATTTTCTTGCTTTCTTTTCTCTCTTCAAACTTTTCACAATTTGCATCTCACTCTATTACTCTCAGCTCAGCTCCCTCTCATGCTGCAACGCTGTCATATTCACTGCACTGAACTTATGCTTTTCTTCTAATACAAGTCTAATACCAATACCCAGACTTCTAACAGACATCTTCCTCCGCCCTGTCATAAGGACCCAACCATGTGGCAGCAGGACCAGTGATACCCTTGGTGTCTTTCTTTCTAGTCCTGTTGTTATCATCCTTGCTACCTTAAGTGCTGGTATCAAGTTGCACGATTTAATTTGCCTTTTCAATACGGTTGTCCCGTTGCCTGGCTTGGCTCCTGCATAATGGAAGTGACTATTTGTTTCCGTGGATTTGAATGGAGCAGGACTAGCTTTCCAGATGAGAACCAGTAGAAGACTCATGGGATATTTTAAAACTCTGAATCTCAAATGCTTCATTTTCCCCATTTCTACCTCAAAGCTTTTCCCTGCCTGTGGCTAAAACACAACATGACTCTTCTTCGAAAGATGCCTGTTCACATTTAACTGCAATCATTTCAGATATTAAAAAAAAAAATCTTGTAGCTATTTAACATTTTCTTGCCTATTGCATGTAAGTATAATTTACAGTGATGCCATTTCTAGGAAAATCTCTTTCTGGCAATTCATTCTCCTTGAAAGATCTGTCTGAGTATTTGAAATTACACAGATCAGTCTGAGCAGACCTCATCTGATCCTCTCTGCCTGTAGACTCATGGGCTCTGGATGGATGAGATGTGACCTGAGAGTAACTCTTGCCCAGGCCTCACCAAGGGAACTCTGTCTTTTTTATCAAGGAACAAAACTAAGAGTTTTCTGATTAAAAAAAAAGCATAAAATATTCAGGAGCAACTACTGAGGGGTTTTTCTTGAGGTAGCTACAAAATGTAAAAACCATTTAAAAGTGTTGCATATGTCACTCAAGTAATAAAAATAATAAATAGAGGGCCTGGCCCCATGGCTGAGTGGATCCCAGGGGAGGACCTACATCACTCACCTGCCGTGCTTTGGTAGTGTCCCACATAAAAAAAAATAGAGGAGGATTGGCACAGATGTTAGCTCAGGGCTAATCTTCCTCAGCAATAATAATAATAATAATAATAATAATAATAATAAATAGAATGGTAAGCACTACAATATAGTAATTGTTTGTCTGTTTTCTTCACCGCTATATCCTCAACATCTGGAACAGTGCCTGGTTCACAGTAAACACTCATTATATATTTGATGAATGAATGAAAACTTTTTTTTCAGCAAAGCTAAAGGCAGTGTGTGCCCAAATAAAGCAAAAATAATCTGTGGATGAGGTTCTAGACTGAATACCAGAGGAAGGCAGTGGTTGCTCCTTGTGTGAAAATCCTTTATCTGTGCTAAGAATGTCAAAGGAGAAAAATGCCTGGAAGGTGGAGAGGAACCATGTTACTGTGAGTAAAAGAGGAGGTGGCTTTGGAGGGGACTTCTCCTCAAAGTGGTGGTGAATGAACCATCCACAAGCAGCCCCATAGAGCCTGTTCAGATGCTCAGAATCTTCTCGTTTTGCTGCTTGGTGAGGAAAAATAATAGATTCTGTAAAATCAAGAGAGGAATTCAGTCCTTGTCTAGAGATTAAGACGGGCCCATTTTTACCCTTCAGTTTGAGGAATGAGCTGCTATTCTTTTATTCCATGCCCTCACATTGCTGTGTTTCTTTTATTGTCCCACTCTGGTGGCTCTCAGCCCTGGCGGCACATCAGACTCATCTGTGGAAATTTTTAAAAATACTGATGTCCAGATGCCCGTCTCACGCCCACCCCATTTTGATTTATTTGAGGTGGGGTGGGGCCCAAGCCTTGGTATTTTTTAAAAGCTCCCCAGATGATTCTAATGTGTGCCTAGGGCTGGGAAATTTTGTCTTGCCCCATGTTTTGACTGAGATATATTTTTCTACTTTCTCATACAGAACGTATAGTAAGTTTTCTTACTTCAACAATTTTATGTATCTATTCCTTTCCCTTTACCTCATGTTTATTTCTGCATTCTTCAGTGGTCTCCATGAACATACCATCTGATTACTGACTTTCCTTCATGACCATTCTGACTTCTTGCAAAACATTTAAAAACAGCCTTTTCAAAGACTCCCAAATGTTACTTACGCACATAAGTACATGCAACGTAGATATCCAATTTTATTCTATTTTGGTTCGGAAAATGACTATCCCAACAAAGAAAAAATGTCAACAACAAGTAGTCCTTTAAACAATAAACAGTGCTGAGATCACCCAGTCGGAATGTTAGCAAATCTGGAAAAAGAGAGAAATCATAGCTTTATAGTCAGACATCTTTTTTTTTTTTTTTTATTTCCTTCTTTTTAGAAATTGTCTCTATAGACTCAAAAAAGGTTCTAAAGCCAAAGCAAGGTAGTGGCCTAATTCATTGACTATTAGGAGGATATACAGTTCTATTAAAAAAAATTTCTTTTATATAAATATTTTATTTGTGCCTTGCCTTTCACATGAAATGAAGAGTACAGAATATTTTAGCCCTAATGTTCCATAAAATGTGATTGATATCAGTGTCCTGATAGAATTCTTTGTTTTCCAAAGAAGACAAAGAATCAAATAGGAATTTTCAAAGCCGAAAGTACCTTCTAGACCAGCTACTCTGACTAAAATAAACCCTCCTCCTGCATTCTCCTTGGAACTCTACAGCTGGCTCCAGGGTGACATTTATCTTTGAAGGAATCTTTTGGTCTTAGGTCCTTTAGTCTTCAATTGTCACTAAAAGTATCAGTTTAATAGGTGCGCATTTATGAGATATGAACTACTACTTCATATTTTGGAGCAATGTGTGCTCTGAAATAGTTATGGCAGATTTGGGGATATATCAGCATACAGCTATTTTTCAGGAAAATAATTTTCTGTCAGTCGTTTATTAAAGTACCACTAAAAGTCTAAGGAACAAAAGAAGCTGTTGGCAAAATTTCTGGGACTTGACTTGAGATGGCATTATTCATTGGTATCATTAAGAGAGAGAACCACCCAAAAGCACACCGGAAATTCAACAATATAAAACCCTAAAGTCTGGTAGCAGGACTCCTACCATCTTCAGGAGACAATAACTGCTTATACGATATGAAGTAGTTCCATAGTCTAGGACTAAGGAATTAAACTGTTCTTTAACTGTTTTCTTTCTTTCTTTTTTTTTTTAAGCATTATCCATATATATAAGAAGAAAATGCAAATAAGAGAAACCTGAAGAATCCAGTCCTCTGGCTGAGAATGGTAGTGGGGGTGGGGAGTTGCTGAATACCACATGAGGACTAATTTGGTAAACGGAGCGCAGTGCAATGAACACCGAATACTTTCCACTAAGATGCTTAGCTAGTGTACAGTAGCCATCGGGGCATACCATGATGAGCAAATGCACCTATGATTGTAAATTCAGTTGTACATAAAAAATCTTCTACCAATAGTAAATCGTGTTTTCCTATAAATTACCGAAGAATAAAGGAGGTAGAATAAAAAGTCTGCAAGCTTAAATGAAGATGCACCATTGACAATACTTCATTTGTTATTGATCGCTCATAAACTCAGTCTCATATGTTCAACTGTCTATTCAACATTTCCACTTGGATGCGTAATAAGCATCTCAAAATTGACATGTCCTAAAACTCAATCTCTGGTCATCCCTCATAATATTTTATTCCAGCCTTCTCAATTTCAGTTAGTGGCGATTACGTCTTTCCAATTGCCCGGGACAAAACCTTGGACTCATTCTTTTTCTCATCCTGCATCCAATTAGACAGTAAATCCTTTGAAACTACCCTTAAATGTATCAGAATTTACCACCTCCACTAACACTAGAATCCAAGCTATTCTAATCTCTTGCTGAATTATGGTAGCGGTTTAACAGTTCTTTCTCCTTCTGTCCCTGCCCTTCTCCTCATTATAACATATTCTCAACACAGCAGCCGGAGTGATCTTATTTAACTGTAGGTAAGATAATATCTCTCTGCTGCTCCACACCTTTAAGTAGCTTTCTATTGCACCCAGAATTAAAGCTAAAGCCCTGTGTTGACTCACAAGGCCCTACAAAATCTTGTCTTATGTTACGTCTCTGATCTCATCTCATAACTTTCCCCCTTGTTCTCTCCTCTGTAGCCACACTGGTCGCCTGGAGTTCCTCAACTGTGTTAAGCAGGCTTCTGCTGCAGAGACTTTGCATGTGCTGTTGCCTCTGCCAGGTAAGCTCTTCATACTGTCTGCATGCCTTATTCCCTCACTTCCTCCAAGTTTTTGTTCTAAAGTCATTCTCCCAGGAAGGCTTTCCCTGACCACCTTATATAAAATTATGTACATACCAACATCGAAGACTCCCTAATCCCCTTCACAGTTTTATTTTCTCCACAGCATTTATCACATGATCAACTATATATGTGTGTATGAGTGCGCATGTGTGTTTGTTTATCGTCCGTCTCCCCCCACCACAGTGCAAACTCCACAAGGGCAAGGGCTTTCGGCTCTTTGGGTCATTGCCATATCCCCAGTGTTTAGAACAGTGCCTGTGACATAGGAGGTTCTCAATAAGCATTTGTTGCCTGAACCAATGAATACATTAATAAACTTGTTACATTCAATTTTATACTTTTTGTGATACTTTCATTATTCTATTCTACTTCTTCTCTGGGCCATGCCAGCTCACATTTCATTTTCCTTCATTGTCCTATTGTATCTTCCTTAAGATGTATATCACCCCCTTAAGCTCTTGTTTTTTAGGGTGTATTTTTTTTTCCATTAAGTTTTTTGCCTGTTTATTTTAAATTCACAGTGATATATCTAGTCAAATTTTTCTTCTACTCCATGCCAACATTTTTCTCATAAGTATTCTCTACCATTTTGTTTTTTTGCTCTTGGCCTACTTTTATCTTGTATTATTTTTGAATGTAGATCTTACACTGGTTCATGTTTAATGACTCATCTTCAAATGAGGTGGGTCTCCTCGGACCTGCTATGTACAGAAGAGTCCTATGGAGGAGGACCAGGCTACAGGAGTTGTCCTTAAAGGGATTTATATGTGAGGGAGTCTTTGTTTCTCCCTCAACCACGAGACTTTTGGAATTCTCCCAAATGCCCTCTGTCTTGCATCTCTGTCTTGCCAAACACTGCTTCCTGCAAATATTGCTAGCCGAATGAGTCCTCCTCTGATGTCTCACCTACCTTCCCAACATCGTGCAACTCATTACCAAGTCCAGGGAAGGGCCCATCATGCAGCCTCCTACTCTTTCCTAGTATTGCTAATGGAAATTGTTAGTTTCATGACTCAGGGGCTTCATTTCTGTGGAAAAGTACCCTCCGCTGGCTTTTTTTTTTGAGATCTGCAGCAATGGACACTCTCTCTTCTCATCTTCATACACCCCACCTTCACTGATTTTGGCAGAACTTCCCCTAATTGTCTGATTTGGAGCTTCACATTTTTCTTAGTTTTGTTAAAAGATGGAATTTTGAAGTACATATGTCTATATGTTAACATCCATTAAGTCTAAGTAATGGAAATATAGGATATGTTGTTATGATAATTTTTGAGTGTTTGTTTGAAATATTTCATAATTAAATTTATTAATTTTATTTTTGACATTCATATAAAGCATATAAATTAAATTTACTGATTAGAAGTCCTTCAACTCTAATTGCAAGCATCCACAATATTTGAGCTTGGTGTTTCTCACCTTAGAATAACTAAATTAGGTGATTAGAATAAATAAGGAAGAGCGATATATAGCAAATATTCTAATAAGTCAGCTTTAATAACTGCTGTGTTCAGGTAACGGATAAGAGCATAGACTCTGACATCAGATTGCCTGGCCTTAAACTCTATTTCTGCCATTTATGACATAAGTGACCTTGAGCAAGTTATTTAACATCTCTGTGCCTCCGTTTTTCAGTTATGAAGTAAGGAAACAAGGTTGTTGTGAGGATTAGACAAATTAATATTTGTAAAGAACATAGACTAGTCCTTGACACATAATAACTGCTACACAAGAATTATTACTACTATTATTCCATGTGAAATGGAATTCAAATATAATTTAATATAAAAGTTTAACATATATTATATGTTATTAGAATAGTTCTTCTGGTTATTTTCATTTGGCATGTTAAATAGAAAGGCTCTCAAGTTCATATTTTGAAAATTAGTGAAATTATGGATTTGACTATGACTTAACACCTGATTCTCATTGCTAAGCCATTTAAATAGGCCATCCTCACTGGAAACATTATAATATCCTATGCCTATAAATTATTAAGTCCCATGGGTCTTTTCCTATGGCTCTCTGTAGTTTCATAGTTCTGGAGGCTCTAGCATGAATGGATGAGGTCAAGATCATTTACAATTTCTTTTCTCAAATTAAGTATAGGAAATGGTTAACTAGAGCTTTTTCTCTTGCTAGTGGCTTCCAGTTATGCATGGAGTAACTTAAGGATGAAGGCAAAATGGCTGTCTTTACCCTTTCATTCACTGAATATATTCACTAAAAATAAGGCACTATGCGAAGCGAGAACTACAGAGATTGGTTAAGCAGAACTTTGCTTTCCAAGAGCTTCCGTATAGTAGAGGAGATAACATGAGCATATGTTCCATAGGCAGAATGGCTTGCATAGCCAACAAAGTAAAAAAAGGAGGGAAGAGCTAACTCTCTCTTCGGAGGCTTCATCGTAGAACACTTATTTTCCTGTGATTAATAGTGGTTCAAATGTAGCCTTCAGCTTTGCAGATTTAGGATTTGAGAGCATCCTAAAGATGGCTACATCTCTCAGGTCAGAAGTAGATGAACATTAAGCTGGTTTGTAAGACTGGTGTAAAACTAGAATTTTAATTGACTAATTTATATTTTTACTATATTATTACTGTGTTAGTATTAGTATATTAGTATAACATCAACTTATTAATTTATAATTATTTATGGGATATGGATTGCTGGTATGCATTTGACCATAGAGAACATTTTGGAAAACTAAATATTTATCAACAAGTTTCCTGATGAACAATGAATAAGATCAAGCAAAGTTAGAATAACCAATGTTTAATCAAGTCAAGCTGAGATTATGATATATTCATCACCAAAGTAGGCAACACCTAACATTGGGACCCGAATACCCATGGGCCAAGTCTTCTTCTACATCTAGACCTTGCTTCTACTGATGCTGACAATTTTTAACATCTAAATATCCATTTCATAATGTGGATAAGTTCATCTTCTGAATGAATCTTTATTTAGATGTACTGATCAGGTTATAACTGAATCTTACAGTATTGGAGCTCTTCTATCTTTTTAATATGACTTTGCACATCTCTGCCATGATTAATATGAGGTAATCTTACTGTTCAAATGTCAGTATGAAATTTTATATCACTTATATTGGGGAAGAATATATTGAAATTAATAATTTACATTCCTTAATTATCTGGTAAGCCAGCAACTCTAGATATTGGACCTAATAAAGTGTATCTGTAATCATAAACCAGAAATTTATTTTATTATCCATGAAGAATGTCTTAAATATTGTATTTAAATTTGGATTGCTCTAATGTTTTAGAGTTTCAAAAAAATCAAATGAATCAAGATAATTTAACCAAACTCAATATTTAGTATAAAATGTTAGAAGCAATGAATTCTATGCCCATACTTACAACATTTAAGTCAAGGAAAAAGTGAATGAAATCACAAAGCACAGTCATGAGTTGCTTAACTCACGCGCTGTTAGGTGATTTCGTCAATGTGCGAACATCATAGAGTGTACTTACACAGGCCTAGATGGTATAGCCTAACATACACCTAGGCTATGTGGTATAGCCTATTGCACCTAGGCTACAAACCTGTACAACTTCTTACTCTACTGAATACTTAGGCAATTGTAACACAATGGTAAGTATTTATGCATCTAAACATATCTAAGCATAGAAAGGATATAGTAAAACTACAATATAAAAGATAAAAAAACGGTACAATTGTATAGGGCACTTACCGTGAATGGAGCTTGCAAAACTGGAAGTTGCTCTGGGTGAGTCTTTGAGTGAGTGGTGAGTGAATGTGAAGGCCTAGGACATTACTATACACTACTATAGACTTTATAAACACTGTACACTTAGGCTACACTAAATTTATAATAAAACAATTTTTTCAATAATAAATTAACCTTAGCTTACCGTAACTTGTCTACTTTATAAGCTTTAATTTTTTTTATCTTTTTGACTCTTTTGTAACAACACTTAGCTTAAAACACAAACATATTGTACAGCTGTACAAAAATTTCTTTTATATTCTTATTCTATAAGCTTTTTTCTATTTTTAAAAATTTTTATTTTTTTTTTTACTTTTTAAACTTTTTTGTTAAAAAACTAAGGCACAAACACACACATTAGCCTAGGCTACATGGAGCGAGGATCATCAATATCTCTGTCTTCCACCTCCACATCTTGCCCCACTGGAAAGTCTTCAGAGGCAAAAACACTCACGGAGCTGTCCTATGATAACAATGCCTTTTTCTGGAATACTTTCTGAAGGAACTTTCTGAGGCTCTTCTTGAAGAGGTGTCACGCTTTTCAGAAATATATCTACGGTGGTTTGCTTGGTTTTTTGTTTTTTTCATCATAGATTTGCTTTTAAGCAGATAATGCACTGTGAACATTCCTCTCTATCAATGAAAACCTTTTGGCCTTGGGGTCCATGTTTTCAAACTTTTTAAGGAACTTGTTGAGGTCTGCAAAATCTTCTACTAAACCCTTTACGGTGAATTTTCTTGGTGGTCCTTCTTTTTCTTCTCCTGCAGTTTCCTTTTCTCTTGCCTCTTCTTCAGCTATGCATTCCTGTTCCAGTTTCAACAGCTACTCATTAGTCGATTCCTCATGAACCACCTCTAGGAGCTCCTCAATGTCATCCTCATCCACACTCAGTTGAAAGTTGTTTGCCATCTCAACCACAGCCTTGATGATTTTTGCAACCTCCTCATCATTTGCAAATCCTTTGCAGCCACGGATGAACCTCTTGAATGTCTTCTTCCAGATGCCATTCATACACTCCTCAATGACATCACCCCAAGCCCAAGTAAGCTTCTTAATGCAGTCATAGACATTGTAATCCTTCCAGAATTGCCTCAGTGTCTTCTTCAGTTGCAGCAATAGCCTGGGCAGAAGTCCTTGTCAGGCAGTAGCATTAAAAGCTGCTATACCTTCTTAATCCATTGGTTGGATCAAAGAGCTGGTGTTTGGAGGGAGAAGCACCACTTTGATATTGGAATGAAGATCACCAATAAAAGGAGGATGTTCAAGAGCAGTATCAACAATAAGCAAAATCTTGAAAGGAATGTTATTCTCCAAAGAGTACTTCTCCATTTCTCTGGCATAGCAATTCAGGAGGGCATCGAGGAAGAGGAGCTGAGTCATCCATGACTTTTTATTGCTCCTGTGGTGCACTGGCAGTGTGTGTTTATTGCTATGCTTGACTGCCCTGGGGTTCTCACTGTGCCAGATCACAAAGGGTTTCAGTTCATAGCCTGCAGTATTGCCCCCAAGCAAGACTGTTATTCTGTCCTTAAAAGTCTTGAAACCTGGCATTGAGTTGGTAGTCTTATGGATGAAAGTCCTTTCAGACATCTGTTTCCAGAATAGGGAGGTTTCGTCCATATTGAATATTTGCTCTGGCAAGGAATTTTCCTCCACAATCAGCTTATCTAGAGTTTCCAAAAATTCTTCAACTGCCTTCACATCAGCACTCACAGACTCACCACTCACTTTCACATTATGTAATGAGTAATTCTTGAATCATTTAAACCACCCAGAGCTAGCAATAAATTCAACATTGTAGTCAGGTCCAATCATTTCTTTCAACATCACAAATTTTTTGCTTTGACTATGGTCATCATCACGGCACTGAAAGAGATACACTTCTGTGTCTAGTCTTCAATCAAGGTCATTAGAAGTTTCTCCATGTCTGATATAGGACTTTCTCAAATTTTTGTTAGTCTTATTGCCTTCAATGAAGCAGATCCTTTAATAGCTTCCATCACTTTGTTCTTGTTCTTCAAGCTTGCAGCTATGATGGAATGGGACATGCCTGACTGGTGGGTAATAATCATCACTGATTTTCCACCTTTGCAGTGCTTCATCACTTATAATTTTCCAGGTCAATCATTCAACACAGCCTCTTACTAGCAACATTAGCAGTGGATTTTGTATGCGTAGGAGCTGTGATGAATAAAAGAACACGAGATTAAATCAAATACAAGAGAAAAATGATACAATCAAGAGACGCAGTAAACATGAGATGTATGAGGCTGCTGCTGGTGTAACACAGCATAGTGTTTTACGGTAAACTTTTTTTATATAAGTAGGAAGAGTACACTATAAAATAATGATAAAAAATATACTAAATACATAAATGAGTAACATAGTCATTTATTATCAAGTGTTTTGTACTGTACATAATTGTATGTGCTATACTTTTATGTAACTGACAGTGCAGGTTTGTTTACACCAGCATCACCACAAACATGTGAGTAACACCTTCTGCAATAACATTATGATGGCTACAATGTCACTAGGCAGTAGGAATTTTTCAGCTCCATTATAATCTTATGGGACCGCTGTCATATATGCATTTCATCATTGACCAAAATATCATTATGCGGCACATGACTGTAGTTGAAATTATCCTGTGGGCACAAGGAATTAGGATAATAGTTCTACAGGTTGTTGACCATCCAACTCAAAGGCCAGCTAGGGGCCTAAAGTCGCATAGCATGCCATTATAAGGCACCCTGTCAAGTCTGGCCAGATGGACAATTTCCCATTGGCCCTACAAACAGCTGGTAATCTGACCTACTAATAAATCGGACGGCATAAACACAGCATAAACTATTTTGATTTATTCTCACTTAAGAGCCCCTGCTTCTCAAGGGAACCGGTCATCAGCTGCATCCCGAGAATCAGAGAGAATCATCAGAATCAGGGAAAAGTCTGACTAACAAACAATACAGACGTAATTTTTTCATTATCTCTGCTTCTTCCCCCCTTCCCTTAGCTCTTCCTTTGACCCTCCTCCATTTTTGTATTGTCCGACCTCAGTTTAGTGTTTACCCTAGTGTGATTCATTGGGATCTAAGCATAAGGTGCAAGATCACCCAGAACCATCATCTCCCTAAAGATACACAAGGAGGATACACAGTTAGATTTTTTCTTGAAACTTCTAGATAGTCCATCATCTCATAGTATACTTTTTCATCTGGCTATTGAGTGTGATCACCAATGCAGATAATCTCCTCTCTCATAATACAGGTCCAAAATATCTGACTTACTTTGAATTCTCTGTGATTTAGGGACACATTTATTGAAGGAAACAGGATATATACTGATTTAAATCACTGAATACTAACATCACAGTTTGATTGTATCTACACTTTAAATTAATTGAAAGGACACAATAAAATAAATTATTACACAAAAAATTAATTCAATCTGAATAATAATATATTTTGTGCTAAATTAAATCTTAATTCAACTAGGTTTTCATGTACCAACAACACCATTTATTTACAAGTCCTTCTTTTCTTGACTATGACTACCCGATGTCACAAAACTCATTGTTTCTATCATTTCAGTTTAAAATTTCAATAAATAATTTAAGAAAATCTGTCAAATCCATTATATTCTGTAACACATGCAATCAGAAAATAGATTGAATGTTGCTTTTACTTTGCTTTTAGGTGTTACATTCCCATCCTTGGTCTTCTTTTCTTTTCTCTTTAATACCTTCTTTGAACTGTTCGGATGCTGAAAGTTTTCATCCATCATACTCTCATGTTTAAAAAAATTTATTTCCACATTGCTTAGTTCTTAGCATAGTCTGATGAATTATAATTTTTTTCTATTTTTGTGTCTTTTTATGTCCACCAGACCATGGGTTCTTTGAAGGCAAGAAGAATGTCTTCCTCATGTTTATATCTCCAGTGTCTATCACAATACGCAGAATTTATCAGGGAGTCGTAATGTTTTCTAGGTATAGATTTTATTTTTATATGTGTTGCAATTAATGTAAGTATGAATATAGTTTCAATTTCATGACTGTATTTTCTTGCCTGATCTGGTGCATTGAACACTCAATGTCTAAAGAAGAGTTCCTGATTTCTCATATTTTGGTTTATATTACACCACAAAAGCCCTTCAAAATAATACATGAGTCTTTTTAAGCATTACCAGTAACATATGTTTATTATAAAGAAAGCCTGTATGTTTCTAATATTAAAATTGCCAAGCATGTTCTGTAAAGGACTGAAATGAAATAGTAAAAAAAAAACAAAAAAGCTATGAACATTAGCCCAAAAGATTAGCAGAGATGGTTGGGAACAGTAATTGGCTAAATATAACAACGCTGTTCCACTAAGCAAGTCAATGCAATGAAAATCCCTTATGGAGAAGTGTCTAATGTTATTAGTTTCAATTCCAATGCTGGCATTTGGATATATATAGTATATAATTTTCCTCTTTCTTACTTTAATAACATTGCTCCAGCTGTCTTTTATAAATTATACTAAATATGAATGTCCTATTGATGAATATAATAAACCTCAACACATTTCAACATATTCATATCAAGCTGATCATATTGTACTACAGATATGACAAGTTAATTTTTAGATCTCATTCTTACTCATGTTTATAATCAGTATAAGCTTCCACTTACTTGAAATCATACATTCTTGTTCATAGTTTCACATATCATTATCTAATTTTTTATTTAATAAATTAACATACTATGTGTCTTTCAATATGGAGTAATTAAGAAAAGTAATTTTATTGATTAGAAGAACTCAATATTCAAGGTAAAGCATATGCTATTTTTCATTTATTCAATAGCACCTCTCAAAAATGACATTAAATAAAGTTTTAAATTATAACACCAAGTCAATTTAATTTTCAAATAATATTAAATCAGACATATGTCTTAAATGCCTAATGTTTAAGCTATTTTAATGATGAAATTATGTAGTTATATTCCTTTAATGGACATTATATTTGTGCTCAGAACTACTCTCTTATAGATCTCTAGAAGTTTAAAGAATTCTTGACTAATCAGGGATAGATGAGCTCTCTTAGAGTGGAATATTTCTCCTTGGACATCCTGCAAACTTCAGGACCTTTGTCTGGAAGGAGAGCCTTTCCTATAGGCTTACTTAGTTTTTCCCTTATAGGTTGGTATCTCCCAGGCACTCCTCTATTTAGAGCCTGGTTGAGTTGCCTAAGAATCAGAATAGAGCCCCAGCTCTTCAATATCAGAAGTCTCAATCTCCAAATTTTTAATAAAATTCCCTCAGTGCTATTTCTTGTTTATTTAATTTTAGATTATCTCTGAACTGTCTACTTTAAAAGATAAGATTTAGACCACTTAAAATCTCCCCATGGGTGTGTCAGAATCATACATTTTTATCCTTTAACTTAAATATTTCTTGCTCCATTAAATAGATAGTCACATCCCTTACAGAATCATAGAATTTTCCATAAGAAATTATTTTAGCTGTTATCTTATACAAGCCTCTCATTCAGTAGACTGAGACTCAGAGTGATTCAAATTAATTGAGAATTATAGTAGGGAAGAAGTTTGAAACTTAGGGTTTATGTTAAGGTCTGTGTAATTATAAGAGCAAGTTGTGAAGAGCAAGTCCTACCTCTTCCATCACTTGGCTGAAAAGACTTTAGTATGTAGACATGCATGAGTTTTCTTCTCCCCATATCCTCTGCTAACATCATAGTCTAGTCCATTGATACATTTTATTTAGACAACTGCACACAGTTGTTAGTGTTAATTATCCCAAAACACAAATCTATTTATGCCGTGTTCCTACTTAAACCTTTCATTAAAACTTAGCACAGCTTACAAGCTATTGTACTTTTCATTTTACAGATGCGGAAACTAAGAATGAGAGGTTAAATAACTTTTCTAGGAGCAAATGACTAATTAAAGACCAGAGCCAGGATTCAAACTCAGCTCTGTCAGTGTTGAAATGTTGAGGGCTGATGAAGTGATCTGAGACGGCTGAAAGAAAGTAATTGGAACTAAGTTTTTGTTTGATACCTGCCACACGACAGGCACTGTGTTAATTTTTGGCACTATAGAAATAAGTAAAATGCTAGTCCCAGTGCAATGTAAAGAAGGGATAAAGGAAAGTATTAGTCTTATGTCGTTTAATTTTCTTTCCTGTTAATCCAGAAGACTATACATTGAGTAATTTTTGAAGTTTCCTACGATGTGATTATGGTTCCTCTTAATTCTTTCAACACAGCAGCAGAGGAGCATAGCTTAAGAATGTGGGCTCCAGATTCCAAAGACTTGGACTCTAGCCCAGTGCCCTATGCTGTGATTGTGACGATTAAAAGTGATAATTTATGCAAAATGCTTAGTCCAGTCCTGGTAAATAATACATTCTCAGTCCATAGCAGCTGTCATTAAATGAGTTTTTACTTATCTGTCTTCCTACTGGTCTGTAGGATTCAGAAGAGGAGGGGAAAAAATCATTAACATCAGGACTTGGTGTCTAGCAATGTCTAGACTATATAGTATCAATTTAATAAGTGTTGCTTGGACAAACGGCATGAATTATGGCACATAATTCTTTGCATGTAGAAAAGCAAAGACTTGTGAGAGGATAAAACTGTTTTGAGTAGCTAAGCATGAATGGAGGCAGTGGAAGAAGCCTAGTCTATAAAAATAGGCAGAAATACCTTGAACAGTTTTCTAAGCCGTGTAAAGAAGATTGAACTTCATCCTGAACAGACACCAACATAAAGCATTTTATGCTTAAATAGCACAATCAAATTTTCAAATTTTAAAAACAAACACTCTGACTAAAATATGGAGGCAATATTGGAGAGGAGCCTTATGGGAAGCATGGAGAGCACTGAAGAGGATATTGATGTAATCCAGGTAAGAAAATCAGGAAGGCCTTATGCAAGGCACTGACAATACAGACATGTTTGAGAGCTATTTGAAGGAGAAATACTCAGAACTCTTTTGTGAATTAATGGGGTACTGAAAAATAGGAAGAAGTCTACGTAGTAAAATTAGTCTACTTACAAAATCAAAATCACCTTGGGCAGCTTTTAAAAAATATACTTTTCTGGGCTCATTCTCAGACATTTTCAGTCAGTAGTTCAAAGGTAGGCGCCAGAATCCTGTATTATTTTAGTCCTAGACTGCAGCCCTTATGCATCATTGAAGCTTGAATTGCACAATGTTCTAGATTATTTTTGCTGTAATCAATGAATAACCAAGTTATCTCCTTCATGCAATCGCTGGCTATCACTGTTCTAGGTAAAGTGGTGAAGACAAGAGAAATGAAACACAATTCCTAATTCAAGTACCTTACAATTTGATTGAGAGGACAAACATACATTGAACAACTAACTGCTAAAGCATAAGTTACTGGTAATAGATAGTATAAATGCTCCAGAGATACGAAATCATCATGGGAATTGGAATAGATATAGTTTGATTGGTTCCATAATAGAGAAAGTATTGGAAAGTTAAAGGAGGAAACATGACAGTTCAACTCTGATATGACCAGCACAAAATGAGCCACTCACGTGGGGAAGAGTGAGAAGAATACCGTGAATGGAGTGAAGGAAGAGAGTCAGAGAGTAGCTGGAAATCAGTGTAGTAGCCTGGGTAAGATAATGGAGACCTTCAAGGAAAAAAATATTCTAGGAATATGGTAATAGCATAAGAAAGGTGAATTGAAGAATGGGGAGACTGGAAGGAGGAAGACTAGCCTGGGGTGGGTGTGGGTCTGTTGCAATCATTTCAAGCATAAAGTAATAACAACATAGGTTTAAGATAGATATATAAATGAAAAGGAAAGTGTGATGGTTAATTTTATGTGTTAACTTGGCGAGGCTATGGTATCCAATTGTTTGGTCAAACACCAGTCTAGATATTGCTGTTAAGTTATTTTTAGGTGTGATTAACATTTAAAACATCAACAACAGTAGGCTTTGAGTAAAGCCAATTACCCTCCATAATGAGGGTGAGCCTCATCCAATCAGTTGAAGGCCTTAAGAGCAAAGACTGAGATTTCCAAAAGAAGAAGAAATTCTTCTTAAGAATGCAACATACAAAGAAGATACACGGATGGCCAACAGGCACGTGAAAAGATGTTCAACATCATTAACTATCAGGGAAATGCAAATCAAAACTACAATGAGATATCACCTCCTGCCCACCAGAATGGCTACAACTAATAAGACAGGAAACAACAAGTGTTGGAGAGAATGTGGAGAGAAGGGAACTCTCATACACTGCTGGTGGGATGTGGTATATATACACAACGGAATACTACTCAGCCATAAGAAACAATGAAATCCAGCCATTTGTGACAACATGGATGGACAGTGAGGGAATTATTCAAAGTGAAATAAGTCAGAGGGAGAAGGTCAAATACCGTGTGATCTCCCTCATTAAGTAGTAGATAATAACAACAAGCAAACACATAGAGACAGAGATTGGATTGGTGGTTACCAGAGGGGAAGAGGGGAGGGAGGAGGGCGAAAGGGATAATTCGGCACATGTGTGCAGTGATAGATTGTAATTAGTATTTGGGTGGTGAACATGATGTAATCCATGCAGAAATAGAAGTATAATGATGTACACCTGAAATTCATACAATGTTATAAACCAATGTTACCTCAATAAACAAATAAATAAATAAATAAAATAGGTTTCTAACAGATGGATAATTATTAAATAAAACTTTTAATCTGCAAAAAAAAAAAAAAAAAGGAATGCAACATAGAAACCCTGCCTGAGGAATTCAGATTCAAGGCTGCAACACCAACTCTGACCTGAATTTCCAGCCTGCCGGCCTGCTCTGCAGATTTTGGGCTTGCCAGTCCCCACCATCGCATGAGTCAATTTCTTAAAATCTCTCACTCTTTATATATATCCTATTAATTCCAGTTCTCTGGATAACATGGACTAATACAGGAAGGAGGAATACCAGAGATATTATGAAGGAAAAAAAAAAACCCTGAGAATAAAAGGAAGATTTTAAAAAAAAATCAAAGGTAACTTCAAAGTTTCCAGAAGACTGAAAGCAGCTGCAGCTTCAGGAGCTGGCTATGATCTATTGTCTTCATGTGCTTCCCTCAAAGGAGTTTTGCTCCCCTGAGCATTTCATGGTGCTGGTAGACAGGCTGTATTATATCATTGCGCTGTCAGCACGCCCATTGACCTTTTAACGATCTGGTTTCTTTTATTGTCAGTATTACACAATTTAGACTTTTCTTCTAATTATTTGATATTTTCTAATTTCAGCGTATTTTAAATATCCCATATTCCACTTAAATAGAGACTTAATTGCCTTGGAATTTAAGTTTTTGGGGTCCCTTTTTTAATATCTAAAAGAACTAGCAGGAGCAATTTCCCTTGGATTATGGAACAGGGCAGTAGACCCAGAAGGCAATATAATTTCTCTGCTTTGATGTCAATGAAAGGGTGAACACAAATGTAAGCCAGGAGTAACCAATTATTCGTCTTACTTGAAATTATGGTTCAGTTCTTCTATAACACCATTCTGCCTCAGATCCAGTAAGGATATTTTTCAATTCTCTCCTGTTCAGACTGACCTCTGATGAATAAGCTTTCTATGATGTAAAGTCAAGGGGAAAAAAAAAATCTCAGAAGGCTTGTGTGGTGCCGTAATTTTCCTTACACATGGCACTCTATGCCAACAAAATATTCTGAGTGCTTGTCTCATCTAATTCACCACTCATGCCAGTTTCAGTGCATTTCAGCTAACCACCTAGGCTCATTATGCACCTTATTATTCCCAGTTTTGCTTGGAGAATTCAACAAAATTTCTTGAATTAATCAACTACACCAAATATGCAAAAATAACACCAACAAAATTATAACTTGGGCACCTGCAATAGATGCAATAACTGTGATCTTTTGCAGCTTAAGAGATGAGCACAGCAGAGTACTCTCTTTGTTAAGCTACTTGCAAACATTTATATTTTGTAAATTGCTTACTGTATAAATAAGCACATGTAGTGGACACTATTATTCTCGAAAACCAAGCATCTCTTCACCCCTTTATTCAGAACCTCAGTTTTACTTAGATATCTAGTTTCATCTATATGCTTCAGTGAAGTCTGATTTGTCTAAATCACTTCTGTCCAACAGAACATTCTGTAATTATTGAAATGTTTTATATCTGTGCTGACCAATATGGTAGCCTCGTGCCACATGTGACTACTGAGCATTTGAAATGTGGCTAGTGCAACTGATGAGGGTTATGGAGGGTGGTTGCCATATTGGTCAGCATATAAAAGCAATGATGGTATTCTTTTATTATCTTTTCAAGTGATGAGTTTAAATATACATGGTCATAAGACAATGCTGGCCAATGATATGAAATGGAAAGTCTGAAGGAGGATTTATGAGAAAGTTTTAGCATGTCTACTAGAAATTCAAACCAACAATGCCAAGTGTGAGCAAGAATATGGAATACCTAGAATTCTCATGCACTGCTTATAGGAGATTAAATAGGTACAACCACTTTGGGGAAAAAAGTTTTATCTTGTAAAGTTGCATTTGTTTGTACCTAATGATCAAACAATATTTTAGGTTTATACTTTAGAGAAAAGTTTGCATAATGAGACACACAAAAAAAGAATATTTAAAGCAGCATTGTTCACAATTGCAAAAATTTAGAAACAGCCTTATGAATCAAGAGAGCACTAAAGAGAAGCATTATGTAATACTACATGTCTATGAAAATGAGTAAAGAAGAATCAAATATATCAACAGAGATAAACTTTAGAATCATAATTTTGAGAAAAAAGATAGTTGCAGATGACTATATATGTCATGACAGCATTTTTATGAAGTAAAAAAACAAAATGAAAATGTATATATTTTATGGATGCATAGATATATGGTAAAACTAAAGAAAATTGAGGAAATTTTTAATTTAATTGAAGATACATGAGGGGTTAAGGATGCACAGGGATAGAATCTGGGTCAAGTACACATGCAGTATTGGAAACATTCTGTTTAAGTTATTACTGTGCTCCATAAATTCCATATATATTACATACATTGTTTTGACTGTAAGAAATCTTTCATGGTTAAAAGAAAAAGAAATACAGGCAAGAGACAACTATTTTACTGTATTAAAAATCAAAGAGGGAAAATAATCCAGAATCCAGATGGTACAATACAGTGCCTAACATTTTCAGATTTTAACAAAAAGTTATGAGAGAAGCAAAGAAACAGGAAAGTGTGACCAATACTGAGGTAAAAAAGCAGTGAATAGAAATTGACTCCAAGTTGTTCCAGATCTTGGATGTGGCAGACAAAGACATCAAAGCAGTTATTATAAATATATTCAAAAAATTAAAGAAAACTATCTTTAAAGAATTCAAGGAAAATATGATGATGATAACTCATTTCATCAAAGTAATTGCAAAAAAGAAATACAAACTATGAAAAAAGAACCAAATGGAAATTCAAAAGTTGAAAATTACAATAACTCAACTCAACAGATCTGAACTGGAAAATGAGTCAATGAACTTGAAGATAGATCACAGAAATTAACAATCAGAAGAACAGGGAGAAAAAGACTGAAAAACAAAATGAATTCAGTCTCAGAGACTTATAGGACAACAGGAAGTACATCAATACACATGTAATGGGAGTTCCAGAGTAGAGGATATAGAGAAAAGGGCACATAAAAAATTGAAGAAATAATTGCTGAAAACTTCCCAAATAATATTTTAAAAAATTACACCTTGGATATATAGATTCAAGAAAGTCAATGAAACCCAAGTAGGAGGAACACCAAGAGATTCCATCCTAGATACATCATAGTCAAATTTTTGAAAGTCAAAAAACAGAAAAAATATTGAAAATGGCAAGAGAAAAACAACTGAAATTTGAGTTCTTAGCAGAAATAACTGAGGTCAAAGACAGCGGAATGATAAAGTGCTGAGGTGGGAGGTGCACTTCTGGAATGTAGTTTGTAGTTCCTCAAAAAGCTAAGCATACAGTTACCATATAACCCAGAAATTCCACTCCCAGGTATATACCCAGGGAAAAAGAAAACATATGCCCACACAAAAACTTTTACATAAATATTCATAGCAGCATTATTCATACTATTCAAAAGCTAGAAACAATCAAAATTTCCATCAATTGATAAATGTATAAACAAAATGTGTTGTACTCAAATGATGGAATATTATTCAGCGATAAAAAGGAATGAGATTCTTATATATGCCACAAGATGGATAAAACTTGAAAACATTATGGTAAGTGAAAGAATCCAGTCACAGAATGCCATATGTGGTATTATTGCATTTACATGAACCATCCAGAATAGGTAAATCCATATAGTGACAGAAAGTAGCTTAGTGGTTGCCAGGGGTTGGGGAGAGGAGGTAATGAAGAGTGACTGCTAATGGATATGGAGTTTCTTTTCAGGGGTTGAAAATTTTCTGAAATTAGTGGTGATCAAGTCACAAAATTATGAATAAACTAAAACCACTGAATTTTACTTTGAAAATGATGTACTTTATGGTATGTGTATTATATATCAATAAAATTGCTATTTAAAAAATGCTAAGGGGGAAAAACTGTCAAGCAAAAATTTTACAGAGCAAAACTACTCTTCAAAAGTGAAAGCAAAATAAAAATATTCCCCAAAAAACAAACTAAGATAATTTATTGCTGGCAGACCTGGTTTATGAGAAATACTAAAGAAAATCTTTAAGGCTGAAAGTGACACCAGATGGTAATTTATACAGGAAGAAATAAAGGTACTAGAAATGGTAAATGCGTAGGTTTAATAAAGGACTCTACATTTTCCTTTTTATCTTAACTTCTTTAAAAGATAAGAGATATAAATCAATAATTGTGATGCTGTATTATTGGGGTGTTAACATATATAGATATACTTTACCATAATTGGGGGGAGAGAGATATCTTGGAACAAAGTGTCTATTTTTTAATCAGAATTGTTAATATTATTCTGAATTAGATTTTGATAAGTTATGATGTATACTGTAATCCCTAGAGCAATTAGTATGCAAATAAGTCAAAATAATATGGCAAAAAATCAACATAGTAATTAAGTAGTGAAAATACTAAAAAATATTTGCTTAGCACAAAGAATGCAGAAAAGGTAGAACAGAACAGCAACAAAATAAATACAAAACAAATAACAAAATGGCAGATGTAAATCCAACCAAATCAATAATTACACTAAGTTTGAATAGATTAACCGCCCTGCTCAAAAGGTAGAGATTGTAAAACTAGATAAAGAGCAAGATCCAACTATACACTACCTATGAGAGGCGCACGTTCAATTCAAAGACATAAAAACATAAACTGAAAGTAAAAGGCTGAAAAACTACACATCATGCAAGCAGTTACTATAAGAGAGCTGGAATAGCTATATTAATATCAGACAAAATTTATTTTAAGATGAGATATATAACTAAAGGTAAAGAGGGGCATTTCATGAGAATAAAAGGGTCAACACAACAGTAAGATATATATAAATGTATATAAATGTATAGAACCTCTAACTGCATAAAGCAGATACTGACAGAATTGAAAGGAGAAATAGACATTTCAAAAGTAATGGCTGGAGATTCCAATATCTCACTCTCAATAATTAATAGAATAACAAAAAAAAATCAGCAGGGGTATAGAAGACTTGAATAGCAGTTTCAACCAATTAAAACATATGTCCACACGAAGACTTGTATGTGCATGTTCATAGTACTATTATTCATATTAGCTGATACACAATGAATCCAAATATCTATCAACTGGTAAATGGATAAATAAAATTTGGTGGATCTAGACAATGGAATACTATTCAGCAATATAATGAAATGAAATATTGATATATGCTCTACATGGATGAATCTCCAAAACATTATACTAGGTGTAAGAAGCCAGATACAAATGGCCACATATTGTATGATTTCATTTATATTAAATGCACAGAATAGACAAATTTAGAAATACAGAAAACAGATCGATGGTTGCCTGGGGTTGGGAGTAGGGATCAATGAAAAACAAGCTTAAAGACAATTTTTTTTTGTATTGATACAAATGCTATAAAATTGGATTGTGGTGAAAATTGTACAATTCTATAAGTTTATTAAATGTCATTGAATTGTACACTTACAATGGGTAATTTTTATGGTTTGTAAATTATGCTCCAATAAAGTTGTTAAAACACACTCGCAAAAATATTCATCCAAATTCAATATTTCTTCCATTTTAGTTTTAACTGTAAATTGCCAATAGAAAGTTACCTAAATTTCAGCAAACTGCCAAGGGATTTCAATCATAAAAAATAAATAGGCTGCCTAAAAACATAAGGTTAATTAACTAATTATTCATTTTTGACTCGGGTCTTGTATTGACAAAAACATTCTTTGAAAGATCCATCATCACTGACAAACTGATTAAACATGAAATTCCCTAATAACGATTCCTTTCAGCATTGCACGTGTATGATGTATAGTTTTCCCAGGTATGTATTAAAAATCTATGCAAGGATCACAATATGAAGCCATGTTGTGATTTACAAAATAGAATATGTTTTTTTAAAAAATAGATATTACCTAGCTATCTTTTTGAGTTTCTTCAATTAACTCCCTGTTTTCATGCAGCCTGTCTCTGCTATGTGTGGGGGAAATTTAACCTTAACTGCTTTTCTAAAATGAACTTTTCATATTAATACATTCTAATTATTAATTGTTCCAATATCAGATCAACATTACTAACTGCAAAAGACAATAAAATGTTAATATAATTAGAAATTTACCATTTAAATACCTTGATTCTGTCTAGAATGTGGAGCTGGAAAAGAGTATTTCAGGATATGCATTATGCAATGGTTTGCTGGTAAATATCTAACAACTGAATCTTCAGAGAAAAAAATTTCTGATTTATAGTATTTCCCAATTGTCATAAATACTATCATCAATGTCAATTTCAAGCTGGTGATGTCAACCAGTTTGCAAAATTCCTAAATATTTAATAATTGGCTCTTTTAAGCTGGTACAAATGAACTCTAGCACATCACTTCCAGAACGTCATTTTTGCTTTGCTAAAATGTGAGCTGTCTTGATTTGTACTTGTTTTCAGAGTCTTTGATTCATGATGCTGTATTATGTTTCCCCATTGGAAGGGTAAGTTCACTGAGGGCTGGAATTCACAGAGCCCACATTTTTTCTCTGACCACTTACACTATTGAAGGCTGTAGAGATGGTTGATATGATCATCAAAGCCCTTACCTAGTTTCCACTGTCAGGATTCTTGTCACAGCTCCCAGGTAAGATTGAATTCTGAAGTTGAAAGGCTTCTACAAAGAGAGGTCTAAAGACCTCGATACCTCTCCGAAGGAGAAGATGAACCTCTTACAAGGTCATACGAGGGACTGTTACCAGTGGCACCTTCACTTCTAGCTAAGTCTTGTACCTATGTTTCCCAGAATCACCATCTTTGAATGGTTCTAGTTTAAAGTTTACCAATGAGAGAAATTCATGTAAGATCAAAATGCAGAAGGGAAGTGAAAGCTGTTATTCTTAGGAGATTGTGGTGGTCTCTCATGATGACATCAGACAGGGAAGCATAGGCTGATGTGGCAGCTTTAGAGACTCTCTACTCCCACCTCTCGAACTCCTACTTTATGGTCCCACTTTGGTGACCATATACTCATGACGTTTCAGATGTCCTTCACATGTTCTGGCTTTTCCACCTGCTGCAGTACTTCAGGACGCAGCAACTGATGACCTTCTCTCATCCTCTCACTCCGCCTTCCAAATCTTCAATTCCACAATTCCTCTCACGTTCGTGTCAGTCTTAATTCTCAATTCAACACCTCATTCTTGTAATACTTGTACTATTATTGTTAATTATTTCTATTATGACTATTTCCTAGCCGAATCTAGAATGATACTATCTTTAGTACTAGTAGCAGTTCAAGGAAAACAAAATCTAAAGGATGGGGATCTAGAATTAGTTCTCTGCTGTGATCAGATTTAAAGGCATTATCATTGGTAATGATAAATGGGACGCTAAGTGTCCATTCGTTGCAGGGGCAAATCAGTTACTTAAATTATAATCTGTAATCACTCAGGGTTACGTGTGTTGGTGGTGCGAGGGTTGAGAGAACAAATTCCTGGTATAACAGAATATTGAAATGGAAAAAAAGAATATAAGGCTGTGGCTATGGTAACTATTCTTAACTGTGATAGAGAGCTTAGAGAAAGAAAAGGATGAGCTCATGTCTTTCAGGACTTCTATGTATGCCCAGAAACAATTCCTTATATTTTGTATCTGTAGGTTGAGATTTCTGAAAACCAAACCCACAATCTAATCATGCAATTGGCTGAATTATAATACAAATTAAATTCAAATCCTTGAAGAGTCTCTTATGTTAAAGTTCTGGTATTGATTGAGAGTGAGTGGAACCCTGAAAATTGAAATGGAGACATGTGAGTAGATTGTAATTGTGCTGAGGACTTTTAACCTCAAAATTCTACTGATCTTCCCTTGCTGATAAAAATAGTCTTATGTCTTCTAAGGATTATCCATTTTCCTAAAGAAAAAAAAAAGGCCTGTAATAACCTATCCTGAGAGAGATGCCTTGTAGGGAGTCTATCTCCACTAACTAAATTCAAGTCCCAGCAGTCCCAGAAGAATAGATACAAAGTCTGACCTGGGAGGAAATGCAAAATTGCAAGATTTTGCTAATTTCTATCAACCAAAACAGAAAATTTGTATAGCACTCATTCAAGGTAGAATGGATATAAGGTTGCATTAGGCCAACTCTATTGATATGAGTACCCTAGGAAAAGATTCTGGATTTAATGTATTGGCTCAAGCAGCTGGGAGTGGATTCTAGAAGTTAGTTTGGTTGGTTGGTTAAAACCTGCGCTTAATGATGGCCTCCGTTATATCCAGTTGATATATCAGAACTTCTTCATTGTATTGTAAAAGAACAGTAATCAGAATAATTTGACATTTGGCAGTGGCTAATTGACAATTTATTTCATGACTGAAATAAATGGGTGGCCTATTCAAGTCTTATATACTTGATGTATATAAACAAAAACAAACAAACAAACTCTAAGTATGAAGAATTGAACCACAAATATAGACAGGCATACCTCTCACCCAGGGTCACAGACCAGAGCACTTTGAACAAAAGGATGGATAGATCCTATTGAAGAAGTACCCTGCTACATTGCCAAACATTTATAGTATAGATATTCCACTCTACCTTCACTGAAGGAACTTGCTGCCACTTACTAGGGTGACCGTGCTTTTGGAAAAAAGAGGACATAGCCAGAATTTCCAAGGCTTCTTAGGCACTGGCTCTCATCTGACTTAATACCTGGGGAACCCAAAGCACTGTGGTACACAATCAGAGGTTAGGCAATTAGTGGAATTTAGGCTCATGTCCATCTCACAGTGAGCCCAGTGTGTCCCCAACCAAACTTCCGGTTATTTCCTTAGTTCTGGAATGCATAGTTGCAATAGACCCACTCAGCAATTGCCAGTATCTCCATATCTGCTCCCTTAGCTATGAAAAGAGAGTTTTTATGTAGAAAAGGCCACATGGAAAACCTTAAAACTACTTCTTTCTGTCAAAAGAGTAAACAAAACATTATTGCATTCTTTAAGAGATTTCAGATATTAGTACCAGCAGCCAAAACTTGAAGAATGCAGAAGTGGTAGTCCCATTCAGATATTAGTACCAGCAGCCAAAACTTGAAGAATGCAGAAGTGATAGTCCCATTCAACTAACTAGCTTATTTTGCCTGTGTAAAACATAGATTTACCATCACTGAAGAATGATAGTAAATTATCATACTCTTAATTAGTTGTGATTCTAATTACAGCTGCTATTCCAAATGTGATTTCTGTACTGGAGCATATTAACACAGGCCATGGTACCTGGTAGGCAGCTATTGATCTAACAGATGACTTTTTCCCCTTTCTTTGTTAGGCCACTAGAAGCAGTTTTCATTTACTTAGCAGGAACAGTAATACACTTTTATTATCAGACCTCAGGGCTAAATCAATTCTCTAGTCCTCTGCAATAATCTAATGTGCATGGTCTTTGTTAGTATTGCTATTGTTTTATTTATCTGTTGCTGCATCATGAACCACTCAAAACTTTGTGGTAACTTATTATTATCTCTCATTATTCTGTGGGTTGACTGGGCTCAACTGAGAAATTTCAATTATTGTCTCTTATATGAAAGCATCCCATGAAAAGCAAAGGGAATTTGGAAAGCTTCTATTACTTAGCCTCAAAAGTCCCAAAATGTCTCTTTTGCCAATCAAGAAAATCACTAACACTAGCCCAAATTCAGTTGAAGTAGAATTGGTCTCTACTTCTTTTTTTGTTGTTGTTTTTGGTGAGGAAGATTGGCCCTGAGCTAACACCTGTTGCCAATCTTCCTGTTTTTGCTTGAGGAAGAGTGGCCCTGAGCTAACATCTGTGCCAATCTTCCTCTATTTTTTATGTGAGATGCCACCACAGCATGACTTGATGAATGGTGTAGGTCCATGCCTGGGATCCAAACCTACAAACCCTGGGCCACCAGAGTGGAGCACATTGAACTTAACCACTGCACCACTGGGCCGTCCCCAAGGTCTCTACTTTTTGATGTGAAAAGTAGCAAGTACATACCAAAAAAAATTGATGGTGCCATCCTGAATGCCATTATTCCATAGGATATTGTGCTTATCCAATATACTGATAATATTATGCTGATAGGGCCTGGTAAGTAGAATGTAGCTAGTTTCTGATTTAAATGTTTGGTAGAGTTCACCTGTGAAGCCATCTGGTCCTGGGATTTTATTTGTTGGGAGATTTTTGATTACAGATTCAATATCCTTTCCCGTTATTGGTCTGCTCAGATTTTCTTTTACTTCATGATTCAGTCTTGGTCAATTGTGTGTTTCTAGGAGTTTATCCATTTCTTCTAAGATATCTAATTTGTTAGCATATAATTGTTCATAGTAGTTTCTTATGATCCTTTGTATTTCTGTGGTATCAGTTGTAATGTCTCCTCTTTCATTTATAATTTTTTTAATTTGAGTCCTCTCTCTTATTTTCTTAGTCTAGCTAAAGTTTTTTCAATTTTATCTTTTCATAAAACCAAATCTTAGTTTCCTTGATCTTTTCTATTGTCTTTCTAGTCCCTATTTCATTTAATTCTGCTCTAATCTTTGTTATTTCCTTCCTACTACTAACTTTGGATTTAGTTTTTAGTTCCTTGAGGTGTAAGGTTAGGTTGTTTATTTGCGATCTTTCTTTTTTCTAAATGTAGGCATTTATTGCCATAAAATTCCCTCTTAGAACTGCTTTTGCTGATTTCCATAATTTTTGGTATGTTGTGTTTCCATTTTTATCTGTGTCAGGATAATTTTTGATATCCTGATTTATTCTTTGACCCATAGATTGTTCAGAAATGTGATGTCTAATTTCCATATATTTGTGAATTTTCCAGCTTTCCTCCTCTCACTGATTTCTAGTTTCATACCATTGTAGTTGGAGAAGATACTTGATATGATTTCAATCTTACATTTGTTAAGACTTGTTTTGTGACCTAACATATGATCTATCCTGGAGAATGTTCCGTGGGGACTTGAGAAAAATGTGTATTCTGCTGCTGTTTGATGAAATGTTCTATACGTGTCTCTTAGGTCCATTTGGTCTAAAGTATGGTTCAGGTTGATTTTCTGTTGATTCTTTGTTAATTCTCTATCTGGATGATTTATCCATTGTGGAAAGTGGGCTATTGAAGTTTCCCACTATTGTTGCTTTGAGGTGTATTTTTGCCTTCAGAACTGCTGGTCATTGTTTAATCTATTTAGGTGTTCCAATATTGGGTGGGTATATGGTTACAATTGTTATATCTTCTTGATGAATTGACCCTTTTATCATTATATAATGACCTTCTTTGTCTCTCATTACAGTTTTTGATTTAAAGTCAATTTTGTCTGATGTAAATATAGTTACCCCTGTTCTCTTTTGGTTTCTACTTGCATGAAATATCTTTTTCCATCCCTTCACTTTCAACCATGAGTGTTCTGAAAGCCAAAGTGAGTCTCTTGTAGGCAACATATAGTTGGGTTTTGTTTTTTATCCTTTCAGTCACTATATGTCTTTTAATTGTAAAATTTAAACCATTTACATTTAAAGTAGTTATTGATAGATAAGGACTTACTTACTATCGCCATTTTGTTAATTGCTTTCTGATTGTTTAGTAGTTCCTTTGTTGCTTTCTTTCTCTTTTGCTGTCTTTGTGAGTTGATGATTTTTTGTAGTAGTATGCTTTGATTCTCTTTTTCATTTGTGTATCTATTATATATTTTTGCTTTGTGGTTACCATGAAGCTTTCATAATACACTGATAGTTATAACCTTCGATTTTAAGCTGCTAACAACTTAAATTCAATTGCATAAAAAATTTCTACACATTTGTTTGCCCCCCCCACACAATTTATGCTGTTGATGTCCCAATTTACATATTTTTGTATTATGTATACATTAACAAAATATTGTAGCTATGGTTATTTTCAACACTTTTGTCTCTTAATGTATATGCTAGAGTTCAAAGAGATATATACACCACCATTGTAGTACTAGAGTATTTTGAACTTGACTATATATATTTACCTTTACCAGTGAATTTTACACTTTCATAAATTTTCATGTTACTAACCAGTGTTCTTTTGTTTCAGCTTGAAGAACTCCCTTTAGCATTTCTTATAAGTCAGGTTTAGTAGTGATAAATTCCCTTAGCTTTTATTTGTCTGGGAAAGTCTTTATCTCTCCATTTCTGAAGGACAACTTTGCTAGATAAAGTATTCTTGGTTGACAGTTTTTTTCTCTGAGCACTTTGAAGGCATCATCTCACTCTCTCCTGGCCTGCACGGTTTCTACTGAGAAATCTGCTGATAACCTTATCAAGATTCCCTTGTATGCAATGAGTCTTTTTTCTCTTGCTAATTTCAAAATTTTCTTTTTCTCTCTGATTTTTGAGAGCTTGATTTAATGTGGCTCAGTGAAGATCTCTTTAGGTTCTATCTGTTCAGGAATCTTTGAGCTTCATGTACCTGGACAGCCATATCTCTCCCCAGATTTGGGAAGTTTTCTGCCATTATTTCTTTTAACAAACTTTCTGTCCCTTTCTCTCTATCTTCTCCTTCTGGGATTCCAACAATGACAATTTTTTGGGTTTTGTTTTTTTTTTTTACATTGTCCACAATTCACATAGGCTTTCTTCAGTCTTTCTTAATCTAATTTCTTTTTTCTCCTCTAGCTGAATAATATCAAGAGATCTGTCTTTAAGTTCATAGATTCTTTCTTCCACTTGATTGAGCCTGCTGTTGAATCTCTTTGTTGCATTTTTTAAATTTCATTTATTGTAGTCTTCAGCTCCAGAATTTTTTGTTTCTTTTTTATTATTTTTTTCTCTTTGTTGAACTTCTCATTTTGTTCACGTATCATTTTCTGAGTTCATTGAGTTGTCTCTTGTTTTCTGAGTTCATTGAGTTTTCTATTATTTTCTTGAATCCTGCTGAACTTCCTTAAAAGAATTATGTTGAATTATTTTTCAAGTAACTCACAGATCTCCATTTCTTTGGGCTCAATTCCTGGAAAATTATTTGGTAGTGTCATGTTTCCTTGTTTTTTTTGTGTGTGTTTCTGATGGGTTTGTACTGATGTTTGCACATTTGTGGGTTCTGTCACCTCTTCCTGGGAAGGCACAGCAGCATAGTCTCCATCAGCTCCATCAGCTAAGGTCAATGTCAACACAGACTGTGGGGGTCTTCTGTGCCAAGAATGTGGTGGCCCTGTGGTGGCAATGGTGGCTAAGGCTATTGGGATCCCTGGAGGCAAAGTCTGATGGGATCTTCTTGTTCTTCTTTCTTTGCCTGTGGGAGGAAGTTCTAGCCAAGGAGATTCCTCTTGGCACCTGGTCTGGCATGCTGGCACTCAGAGCAGTAGTGGAGCTGGGATCCTAGGATCAGATGCACATGAAACTACCATAGTGCCTCGGTCCTGGGGCACAGGTGTACTTGCTGTAGTAGTGGCATTGGTGTCTACAGTGCAGACATGTGCAGATCTCCCAAGGAACTGGGGTCTCAGTCTCTAGGACTCACTGCAGTGACTTCAGTGGGGGGAGATGCAGCAGTGGCATGGGCCTTCGAAGATAAGGTGCAGTGGTGGTTTGGGCCTGGGGGTATGGTACAGTAGTAGCACAGCCTGGAGATAGTGGGTCAAATTCCAACTCTGACCCTAGGTGGCAATTACAGGACAGCAGCAGAATTTCCCCAGTGGTGGCCTATTAAAGCCATGTGCCAGGATCCAAGGAGTGGAGTTAGAGTAGGAGCAGCACAGCAGTGCAATGACAGATGAGAGACATGACCTGAAACCCAGTGGGGCAGAGTTCAGGACAGCAGCAGCATGGCCCTGGCAATGACAGTTCAGAGCTGCAATCTGGGTCCAGGGAGCTGAAGCTCAGGGCAGCAGCAGCTCAGATCTCATATATGGTGAGGTACTGTGGCTACTCGATCATAGAGAGTGGGGGACAGCAGCGACTTTGATGTCTCCAGACCCAGGGAGTAGATGCAGTAGGGAGACTCCAGGCAGCTCCATCAGCTGGGGTCAGTGTTGCTGTAGACTGTGGAAGGTCTCAGTAACAAGGCTGCAAATGTCCACAGTGGTGAGACTTGCTGGGGTTGTCCTGTTCTCCTTTCCTCCAGGGGGTGAAATTCCCCTGAAGGGATCCCTCCTGGAGTCAAGTTGCTCCAGACTAGGGGATGAGGTGACTCAAGTAAAATGCTTCCTATACTTTTTACGTGGCCATCTTGGGTTTTTGAACTCTACAGGAATTTTGCTGCTTTCGTGTTGTAGTCTAGAGCTTTCCTGAGCTATTTTCATTGGTGTATAGTTGTTTACTCATTGTTTTTCTTGTTTCATGGGGGAGACAAGCATCAGGACCTCCATCTTACTCGTGTTACCTCTTAATCATATTTTTAATCTTTTCTCTGACTTATATGGTCATTATTTTTACACATTTTTCAATTATTTAACTTTTTATTGATTTATAAGAACTCTATGTATTGAATATATTAACAATTATATTTGTTCCAAATAATTTTTTTCCCATCACGCTGAATGTTAGCTGTTGGTAATATTGCCCAAACTTCACTTTTTTCTTTTGATGCAAATGGCTGACAGAATAGAATAAGTATTTACCTTGGGGTTAACCACTTATCTGAATCCTGGCATAGTTTTCACCATTTACTTGCTAGTATGACATTAAGCAAGTAAATTAACTTCTCTAATCTCACTTTCTTCATTTGTAAAATTAAATGTTTAATAGATAACCTAAGATACCTCCCAACTCTGAAATCCTGAGACCTTTTATGAAATACAGAGGACATTTACCAGGTGTTCAGTTCCCCAGGCACTTTGAAATCCCCTCCCCATAACTTTCACATAATTAATAATGCATTTTATTCTCTCTAAAGCTCTGAAATGTTTATAGTATTCTAATAGCTATAGTTGCATCATACAACTCTCTGTGCTTTTCTAAAGCACTTTAAATCATCAGAGCTTTTCAAATCTGCAAGAATCTTATTCCCCCCACCACTTCATTTGACAAATAAGAGAATGCTGGCTCAGAAAAATTAAGTGACTTGCTCAGGGTCACCCAGCTGTGATGTCAGATTAGAACCTGCATCCTATAATTCTTAATCCAGTATTTTCACAATACTACATTGCCTCTGCTTTGGAGCTTCACCATTCTCTTGATTATTATAGTTGTGTTTAGTATTTATATTATTATATACAAAAAATTATTATTAATAACATTTCATGTCTGTTTCTACATAAGAGTTTCCAAAGTACTAGGCAGTGTCAGTTTTACAGACCTGACGCATATCTTTAAGGAGCTGATACTTTGAAAGAAACTGATCCATTTTTCGCTATTTTATTGACATTTAAGCTTACCTTTCATGATTCTAACTTAATTCTGTGGGAAATCCCAAGTCAAACTTGTTCTTTCTGTTTAGACAGAGACCTAGACACCTGAGCATGTAATACCTAAATCTAGGAGCTCTAGAACAATTGTAGCCAGTTATAGGTGTGGATGTTCACAGTTAGCCAAAGGGTGCCTATGCTGCTATATCTGGTCCTATTTAAACTCTAAACATCTAAGCAGATTGTCAGAGTGAAACCAAAGAGTGAAAAAAAAAATATGACCCAAGGACAAATAGTTCAAGTGGACAATTGTGATAGGATTGTCTACCATGAGTCAGAGAACTGTGCTAGGAGTTAGGAGTATGGAGATGAAAGACATACATCCTGTTTGCAAAGAGATCATTCTAGTGGAAAGAACCCACAAATCAAACTACAATTAAATAATAATGTAATTATGCTATGATGGAATATTAGTAATGCCATGTGCTAATCTATTAAAAAGTTGAATAAAGTTCACAAATAAGATGAACATTGAATTAAAAATATTATTAAAGCACTGGAAAGCAGAAGCATGCATACATTCAGTTAAGTGGAGTTAATCTTTTGAGAGCTTCCCGGATGAAGTAGGCTTTTGAAGAAGGAAATAGACATGAATTGGTGGAGAAGATTGGATAAGGAGGACAGCATGTTCAAAACAGGATAACTCAGTTGACTGGAGTCCATTTTGGCAGGTAACCATAAGGAGGGGAAGGAGATGGTAGGCATCTCAAAGCATGGGAAATGAAAGGGATAACTTCCCTTTCTCCAGTAGGCTTATCCCGGGAAATAAAAGTGTCTATCTAGATGAATTCAAATTAGTCCAACATCATTAATAGGAGGTTCAAATATCATTAATGAGCATCTATTTAATTGGGTACCCAACAGGTGTTGGAACTGATTCTGTCGTCTGTGACTTTCTCTCACTTATTTTGGGATGAAAATTTGCTTTCAGACTTATGTTCTTTAAAACCTGTGAAGTGAAGCTAAAATGTACAGTTTGGGCTTCACTAAATGTATTTAGACAAGGAAATATTTCCTTTGGGAGATCTCTTGATCACACACAAAAAAATTAACTTAGCATAACAAATAAGACAGTAAAAACACTTCAGATGATTTAAAGTAATAAATATTGCAAAATCACATCTTTGAAGCCTCACTATCTAATTTGAAACAATTTTTCAAAACTGTTAACTTGAATATTCTTCCCAGCACCATGGTGACAATATGGACTTGTTTGTGACCCTGAGGAAATTGCTATGGCTAATAGTAACGCTAGGGAACTGGAAACATTGTTTAAACTTCAAGAGTTGTGAGAGAACATGTATTTTGGCATCCTATATGATGTATGGCACTTTACTCATAAAAATAAAATAATTATGAAATCCTCAATACAAATACATAAATCTATGTGAAAGGCAAAATAAATAAATATGTATATAAATAAACTGGAAAATAGAATATAGTGAAATAATCTCATGTGCATTGTCAATGAAATAAGTTTGCTATCTAGAAATCCTCAGTAACTTTTTCATATATACCTATATATATCCATATTTTTCTTATTCTGTATTGCCCTTTTCAGAACGTCATTCTCCCATCTGAAGGCTTCCTTGAAGTTCGTGTCACTTGTCTATCTTTAATCGCTGATTTTTGTGTTGTTTATCAGGTCCCTTTTCTCTACCAAGGCTACAATACCTGGCTTAACGTTTTCTTCTCTGTCCCCAAGTCCTGCTTCATTTCCAATGGTTTTAACTTCCTCTTGACCTGTCCAACCCTCTGACCTCCTGGTTCATTCATGTTTACATTTCCATCCACAGAAATGTGTTGGCCATGCCCTGGACTGGGTCATTAACTAGAATGCCACTTCTACGATCTTCATTACATACTTCTCATTTTCTAGTCACACTCTGTGCTTCTTTCCTCTCACTTATATATTTTCAACTCTTTGCACAGAGACCTGCAGTCATTTGACCCTTTTGCTTTCTCCTCTTGTGTTTATTTTCTTTCCTATTTACTTTATACTCATTGGTTCATCATTATACCAGTCTCTTGTCAGTATTTCAAATCTCTTGTTGAAGTATCCTTCTGTAGAGCAAATTCTAAGTCTAAATGAATTAAATTATCTTTCTTTTCTACACCTATGTGGCTGAATTCTATTTAAAAAAAAAAAAGAATAAAATAGAAGACACACAAACTAGTGCTACTATAAGTTGGTGATGTACAGCCTAAACTGGGCTCTCAAGTGTTCTTGGAAATTCTTTTGGGTGTATCTTGGCAGCTCTCAATACTCTCATTCTCCACTATTTCCAATTTTCTCTATTTAACTTAATCCCCAGATCCAATCATTTGTCTCCTCACTGATGTCCAATCGCTTTACCTCCCACTTTCCAGAGAAAAAAGAAGCCTATAGATGGAAACTCACCCAACTTCAAGTTACCTTCAAACTTACTTCAATCCATACCCATTCTGTCTGTTATATTAGAATAATTGTCTGTCATTCTATCCAAAGTTAATTTTCCTATTCTCTGGATCCTAGCCTTACCTGCCTATTCAGGCACAAAGAACCTTCACTCATTTCTTTGGATTCCTTGAATTTCCCCACATTTCAATCTCTAGCTCTTCCTCTCTATCAAAAAATCTCTCAAACTCACACTCTCCTTTGGATTCCCAGACTATATGTTTTTCCCCTAACAATTAAACTTTTGAAAGAATTTTCTACATTTTCTGTCTTCACTTCGTTATTTTCAACTCAGCCATTAGAATCTGACTTGTCTTTACATCATTTCACAGAATCCAGTCTCAACAAATTCTCCTAGAAGGACATCTCTATTGCTAAATTCAAGGACACATTTTATTAATTATTTAATATCTCAGAATCTTTTGTTGCTGTTCACTTCTTCTTTGAAACACTTTTTCCCCCTTACCTGCAGCATTTCACAACGACATGATTTTCTTTCTATTTTCTGAAAGCTCCTATCAGTTCCTTACTTGGGTCTCTCTACCTTTGCCTGCTCTTAAGTGCTCTTACCTCAATCCAGTCCTCTTTCACGCTACGGCTCTCTTGGAGTGGCTCATCTACTTCCGTGACTTCTGATAGCTTACACATGATGTTATCCAAAATCCTTGATCTCTCCCCTCAGCTAGAAACCACATGTCCAACTTTCCACTGGGTATCCCTACTTCGAGGTTTCATAGATGCTTTCAATTCAACATATTATACATAAACACATCATTATTCTACCAGAAATTTCTGTTTCTCTGGTATCCTCTATCCCCAAAAATAGTACCACTATTAGTTGCACTAGTTGCCTATACAAGAAATCTGAACAGTATCCTTAGTGGCTTTTATGCCTAACTATAACCATTGACACTACTCTAATTCAAGTCATATTCTTGTCTCTCCTGTATAACTCCACCAGGATCATATCTGAACTTCTCATTCTAGTCTTGAACCCTTTCTATCTATTTTCTACATAGCAAGGAAAGTAAATTTTCTAAAATTCAAAACTGATCATATCATTTACCACTTAAAACTATTCAATGACTCCTGATTACCCTTGGGCTAAAATTCCAACTCCTTAATATAGTGTTTAAGATTCTTCATAATATTTGACTACTTATTATTTTTATATGACCGTTCAAGTCACACATTATGATCTACACTCCTGCCAATAATAACTCTTTTTTATTTCCTCAAATTCACAAATCTCTCTCTTATCTCCATGTCATTGTACATGTTATTTTCTTCAGGAAAACTCTCCCACTTGTCTCTTCATCTGACTATGTACAAATCATTCTTTAGGTATCAACTTAATGACACTTTTATAGAAAGCCTTTACTGATCTTATCAAATATAGCTTAGATTCTCCTCCTGCAGGTTTCAGCACACCTCACAAGTACATTTGTCATATTTTTCTCACAAATGGATTTATCACATTTTAATTGTTTTTTTTTTTACATATCCAGCTTATCCCACTAGATTCCAAGCTTCTTGAAACCAAGGAGATTGTGAATCTTGTTCACCACTATTCCAACACAGCCAGCATAGTAGTTTGTGCATAATAGTTGGGTGAATGGAAGACTAAATACATAAATAAATTTTTAAAAACTCTACTATTTCATTCTAGAATTGCTAGAGGCCCATTGGGTGATAGTTGCTAGCTTTTACCTATGCTAGCACCATTATATTTTCTTTTTAGATTGTAATTGATATTGTAGAAGAGAAGTAGAGGAGTCATAAATGCCAGCAAGGGCCAGGTAGGAAGCATAAATGAATATAACCAGCTGGTAGGAATATTGTAAGCAAAAGAGTGGATTCTCTGGCTAAAGGGAGTAGCCATTTCTTAGCCACAGTTTACTGCTGTGTGGAAATTAGAGCCCAGTATTGCTAGATCTTTTGATTTTTAAAAATCATTAAGAAATCAGATCTTTTTGTTAAATACTCATTTTGAGGGCAATGATTGAAAAATGTGCAAACCAAATGAAACATATTTGTAGCACAGATTCAACTCTTGGGACTCAGTTTATGAATGTTCTACACAGTGTCATAAAAAGAAGAAGGAGGTACTACATAAGCTAAAAAGCTTCTGTACAGCAAAAGAAACTCATCAACCAAGTGAAAGAGCAGCCTACCGAATGGGAGAAAATATTTGCAAATCAGATATCTGATAAGGGGTTAATATCCAAAATATATAAAGAACTCACAACTCAATAGCAAAAAAACCCCCAAACAATCTGATTAAAAAATGGCCAGAGGATCTGAATAGACATTTTTCCAAAAACATACAGAAGACCAACAGGCACATGAAAAGGTACTCAACATCACTAATCATCAGGGAAATGCAAATCAAAACCACAATGAGATCTCACCTCACACCTGTTACAGTGGCTATTGTCAAAAAGATAATATTTCTCATAAAAAGTGTTGGAGAAATAACAAGTGTTGGAGAGGATGTGGAGAAAAGGGAACCCTTGTGCACTGTTGGTGGGAATGCAAATTGGTGCAACAATTATGGAAAACAGTATGGAAGTTCCTAAAAAATTAAAAATAGAACTATCATATGATCCAGCAATTCCACTTCTGGATATTTTTCTGAAGGAAACAAAATCACTATCTTGAAAAGATAAACACACTTCCGTATTCATTGCAGCATAATTTACCATGGCCAAGAAATGGAGACAATCTAATGAATGAATGAATACAGAAAATGTAGAGTATATATATCTATATATGTTCCATTGTGTATTTATACATATACATGCACAATGGAATATTATTCAGTCATAAAAAAGAAGGAAGCCTTGACATTTGCAACAAAATGGATGGATCTTGAGGGCATTATGCTAAGTGAAATAAGTCACACAGAGAAAGATAAATATTGTATGATCTCACTTATACATGGAATCTATCAAAAAATAACTGAGAGGCTGGCCCAGTTTTGGAGTGGTTGGTTTTGTGCACTCTGCCTCAGTGGCCAGGGGTTCATAGGTTCAGATCCCAGGCTTGGACCTACGCACCACTCACCAAGCCACACTGTGGCAGACGCCCCACACGTAAAGTAGAGGAAGATGGGCACAGATGTTAGCCTAGGGCCAATCTTCCTCAGCAAAATATAAAAATAAAAAAATAACTGAACTCACAAATACAGAGAACAGATTGGTGGTTGCCAGAGGCAGGGGTTAGCATGGATGAAATGGGTGAAGTTGGTCAAAAGCTACAAGCTTCCAGTCATAAAAATGTTCTGGGATGTAACGTACAGCATGGTTTCTATAGTTAACAATACTGTATTGTATTTTTGAAAGTAGCTGAGAGAGAAGATCTTAAAAGTTCTCATCACAAGAAAAAAATTGTAACTATGTGTGGTGATGGATGTTAACTAAACTTATTGTGGTAATCATTTTGCTATATATACATATGGCAAATCATTATGTTGTACGTCTAAAGCTAATACAACGTTACATGTCAATTATATCTCAATTTAAAAAAAGAAAGTCACGGGCCAGCCTGGTGGCGCAAACGGTTAAGTGCGTGTGCTCCACTATGGTGGCCTGGGGTTCACCGGTACGGATCCTGGGCTCGCACCAACGCACCGCTTGTCAAGCCATGCTGTGGCGGTGTCCTATGTAAAGTGGAGGAAGATGGGCACAGATGTTAGCCCAGGGCCAGTCTTCCTCAGCAAAAAAAAAAAGGGGGGGGGAGGATTGTCAGATGTTAGCTCAGGGCTGATCTTCCTCACACACAAAAAACGTCACTTAAAAGTGTATCTTTTCTAGGTCTCTCTTCATGTAGAGATGGACTATGAAGATGATTAGATGCAAACATAATTCAACATTTTTCCTTTGTCTCAACTCTCTCACAATGGGATAAGCAATATATTTTCATCCATGCACATGGGTATACTCATTCGTATATTAATATACAACAGGGAAAATAATTATAAAGGTGCTGCTATGCACATACTGCTTTTGAAAACTTTCTCCTGATTGTCTTTGCCTACTCTATTTCCTTCTTGTCTTCTTCCTGTTGTAGGCTATTGTTAATTCCTAATGATTTTGCTATTATCCCCCCATTTGTAATCTTCACCTGCTCTTTTCTAACTTCCTTGCTTGTTCTTTTTGTAGAACATGACGACAAGCCGTTAAGAATTTTGGTAGAATTTGTTCATGTATGTGAGAGCACAGGGGTATATATGTGCATACATGTGTGGTAACACGAATGGGCAGAGAAGCCAGAGAACCTGTAATGGTGATTAGAAGGGTCGCTGGCATCTTCTAATATTGGGAAACACTCCCCTGCAGCACTACTTTTCTTCCACCCCACCACTCAGATATCATTACGCTAGAACACAATTCTGAGCGAAAAACTCGCCTCATTTTGGATGTCAGAGCTGATCTCATTTTCTCTCTCAACTTCTTTTTAAGTGAAGTTCACCTGAGCTTCCAGAGTAGCATTTGGTCCAATTATTTCTGATATGTCCAGACTTGCTCAACTATAAAGCATAAAAGAACAGGTAATTTGAGCAAGGTGTTTTGTGCCATTTTTAAAGGATCTGTAGAATATTTTTGAAAAACGAAAAGAAAAGCAACCTCAGGTCCATTTAGAATTAAAATAAAATTATGTTTTTACACAGTTTTGCAAAAAATACTCAGTGCACTTAATTAGCTTTCATTCCAAAAATCATTGAAATTGGTTATCGAACAAATCATTAGCTGGAAAGTAGATACATAAATGGATGGATAGATAGATTCATTTTTTTATTATTATCTCTCTGAATAGACTGCAAGTATTTAAGAGGACCTCTTACTGTTCACTTATTACATAATATTATTCTAATCTTATGCCTTGGGCACTATAATTTTCAGAGTCTACAGTAGGCATCTTTTTAAGTAAAATTTACCTTTGGTGTTATTCTCTCTTCAAGCTAATATTAGCTAAAATTTATTAACTGCTTACTACTTGCCAGGCATGATGCTAAGTGCTTTATATACTTTATTTTTAATTCTTATACTAGCCCTATAGGTTGGTACTATAATTATCCATTTTCTTTTTAATTTTATTTTTTACAATCGAGGAAACTAAAGTTTGGAGAAACTAAAATAATTGCCCGAAATTACAGAATAGTAAGTGGCAAAGCCAAGATTTAAACCTGGACGGTTGTATTAGTCTCTCAGGACTGCCATAACAAAGCACCACGAAGAAGTCAGCTTAAAACAAGAGAGATTTATTGTTTCACAGTTCTGGAGGCTAGAAGTCTGAAATCAAAGTGGCAGCAGGCCCATGCTCTCTCTGAAGGCTCTGAGGAAGTATCTTTCCTTGTCTGTTCCTAGCTTCTGCTGGTGGCTGACAGTCCTTGGTTTCCTTGGCTTATAGAGGCATCACTCCAATCTTTGCCTTCATCTTCACCCGACCGTCTTCTCTGTGTGTCTTCTGTGTTTACTCTTCTCTTCTTATAAAGACATCAGTCACATTGGAGTAAGGGCCCACCCTATTCCAGTATGATCTCATCTTAAGTAATTACATCGGCAAATAGCCTATATTTCTAAATAAGGTCACATTCACAAGTACCAGGGGCTAGGATTTCAACATATCTTCTGAGGGGACACAATTCAACCACAACAGCAGTCAAATTTCAGTATCTTCTCTCAATCTCTCCTTCACTTTTTGACAGTCTTCTCTTCCTTGCCATCTTTCTATCCTCCTCTCCTTTCCCAACCTTCTGCTATGTCCTCTTTTCTCAGAGTAATATGCTAGATAATCAAACTTTTTTCTCAATAAACTACTTAGGAATCCATTTCACAGAATACTTTTTATCCCAAACTCCAATTAAGATAAAATTTCAGTACTTTATTCAATGCTTTGTTAATTACAAGGGAGTAATCAAAATTAACCAAAAGTAAATTTGTGTGAGCTGCTATTTTATGCTAATGTTCTATAGGGATGCCCTTCACTGGTTAAAAATAAATGCATAAAAATAGAAAATAAAGCATTTCTAGAGGCTTACTGTCTTTCTACCAAGAAAAGTTGTTACAATGATGGAAATTTCAAAATGCCACATAGGCTGGCTAGAGGGGTCTCATTCCAGGCAATGCTAGTTTCCTTTTACCCAGCCAATGTGAAAGGTGAGCCCACAACTTAGGTCTACATCGGGCAACTAGATCTTCATTATGGTGATGTAGATCTCTAAGAAAGTGCTCACCTTTTTTTCAGGTTTGGGGAATATTACATACTTCCTGGTGGTAGAAGTCAGTTTCCTAATTCATTTTCAAGGCTGTAATACATTTCTATAGACCAAAGAATAAATCAGTACATCTAACAACGTTGGATTGGTAACATCTCAAGCCAAATTAAAGTATTCTTATACAGAATATTAGAAAAATGCAAACATGCATAATCATTCTAAATTGCTAAGCTATTGCTATAATTCTACCTTGGAACTGAACCAAACTGACTTCTCCTTCTGGCCCTATTGGAGTAACAGGTATTGGATCTACCCTCCCTCCATGAACTAGGTAATTGGACAAAATACATAAACAACAATTTTACACATTAGACAACAGGCAGCACAAGATGTGGTCCCCGAGGACAGTGGAATGAGGTCAGCTCTATGATTGGCCCAGCTTACTGCCTGGAGGAACTTTCCAAGGCAGCAACACTGGGAGAGGAGCCCAAGCAGAGCCTGAAGGTCTTGCTGAGGTGAGGAAATAGCGATCAGAATTCGAAGAGCCTGGGTTTAGTAGAATTTGTGGGGCAGACTACGGGAGACTACTTACACAAAGAGCAAACCCCGAGTCCTTCGAGTCTTTGGCTGAGTATTGATCTGAGCATGCATGAGAAGAAACTTCCAAGGCCAGGGAAAGAGCCAATGAAAAAACTCAAAATCTCATTTTAAAATGTTGACAATTCAAAATCATTAGGTGTAGCGTGGGCCAACAAACATGTCGGTAGGCTGTGTTCAGTGAGTGGGACCCAATTTGTTTCTGCTGCTATGAACTATTGTACAAATGTTGGGTATTTTTGATATTCATAATGATAATGATGTTCATGATGCTAGCTATGCCAAACACATAAGTGGCTCTAAGCAACAGCAGAATATAATTGATAAAACATATGGATGTTCAGAGGGAGATCAATATCTATTGAGAGAGATTCGCATTGGAGCCCAGAACAATGGATAGCATTTTAAAGAAAATTAGACTGATTTCTAATTGCCAGGACCTTTCCCAGTTGGACCTACAAATAGTTGACTCTGAATTTCAGTTGGTAAGGCAAGTTCTAAAGCAAATGATTGTCATGTGGCAGGAGGTGAGAGTGGTCTACCCATGCTTGAGTAAATTAGTCCACTAAAACAATCACACACACATCTCAAATTATAATTGGCTAACTTATTTTCTCAAAGATTAGGAAAACCACTGACATCACCCAAATTCAACTCTTCTATTTTTGTTTGTTAAGTCCAAATATCTCAGTATACAGTATACAGTACCTCACTCATTGATATAACTTCTTTTCCATTAATTTTCAGCCCTCAGTCTATAATGGTGTCTTATTGGTGGTTGTATGTAAGTTTTCTTCTCTTATGTTATTATAATCATTTAGTGGGATGATATCCTACTCATATTATGGTTGCTAGAATAAATTTTTTGCATAATTATTTTTTTATAATTGCAACGTTAAGTGTTGAATAAATAAATTTGATCAACCTAGAATTCATCACTAAGTTGAGGAAAATTAGCTAAGTAATCAAAATCTATCAATTCATTAATTCAGATAACCATTTAATAAATAACAAATGAGCACTTGCTTGTGTAAGACAGTTGATTAATCATTTGAAGTCACCATATCCAAGGTCTTCATTTTTCAGGTGTGAAAACTGAGACTCCCTTGAAGTAAAATGAATTGCCCAAGGTAACACAGGTAATTAGTGGCTAAGCCAGGACTAGAAGCCTCATCTTCTGATGCCTGGGCTTCTACTCTGCTCCAATGCCATTGTAATTGCAGTGATTGGTGAGTGTTTAGTAGCTGTGAGATGAAGATACTGAAAAAATGTTAAAAGTCAGATAAAATAAAAATTAGTTTCAAAGGAAAATTGTTACTGAGGAATTAAGAAGGCATGAATGTTTAAAATTTATATATATATATATTTTTGTGTGAGGAGACCAGCCCTGTGCTAACATCTGCCAATCCTCCTCTTTTTCTGCTGAGGAAGACTGGCCCTGAGCCAACATCTGTGCCCATCCTCCTCCACTTTTTATGGACGCTGCCACAGCATGACCTGCCAAGCAGTGTGTTGTTGCACACCCGGGATCCGAACTGGTGAACTCCGGGCCACCACAGCGGAGCACGCGCACTTAACCGCTTGTGCTGCCAGGCCGGCCCCAAAATTTATATTTTAAAAATATAAATTGCTTTAAAAACATTATATTTCAAATTTCAATAAAAATCATACACTTAGAAATATGTGTGCCACAATTCTGAATTAATGATAGGGCCTCCTAACACGTTGCTGCTTTCAGAGAAACACATTTTCCTCTTTGCTTCTCACAATGCAAAATCTGCCTATAAATTGTTTGTGTTTCTGGAGATAGAAAAGGTACCCAATTGGCTGAGGTTATCTCTCTGTTCTGCCTGTAGCTTTTTTTTGTGAACAATTCCTCACCCTGATCAATGACCTTTGAGTAATAAACAATTAAAAGTTTATCTTCTGGGCTGGCCCCATGGCCTAGTGGTTAAGTTTGGTGCATTCCATTTCCGTGGCCCATTTCAGTTCCCGGGTGTGGACCTACACTACTCATCAGCAGCCATGCTGTGGCAGTGACCCACATACAAAATAGAGGAAGATTGGCACAGATGTCAACTCAGGGCAAATCTTCCTCAGGAAAAAAAGTTTATCTTCTGCAAGTGAGTTACTCAAGAAAGTGAACGTTTTGATGAAATGGTTTTACATAAAATACTTTATGAGGACTTGGCTCCAACTAGCCTTTATTAGAGGCCTAATAGATGCCGGGCACCATGTTAGATGCTTTTACATATATTAGCTGATTTTACTTTCTGAGCTTCTGAACACATTCTGCATGTATATGTTGGTGAACCATAAAGTCATAATTATGACTTCTGTCTTTTAATATACTTTCTTGATCTCTTTGGATCCTTTCAATCTCAAGTTCCCAAATATAATGGACCTGAAGCTCCCTTAACTCTTCATTTTACTTGGCAGATAGTTTGTTTGTAAAAGTATAAAATGCAGAGAAGCATATATAACAAATGGTATAAGCAGAAAAAGATCAATGTTTGAGACTCAGCCCTCTGTCTTACCAGCTGTGGAGCCTTGGGGAAATTGCTTCACTTCTTTAGGGCTTAGTTTACTCATCTATAAAATTGACCTAACAACTTCTCTTTCTGTGTTATAGGCAGATTGTGAAGCACAAATGTGATGATGATAATAACCTACTATTCAGAGGCAAGGTATAAAATGTTCTTATTAGGAAGAATAAATGAATTTAAGTACCATCGAAAGTTTTTATAAATCTGGAAAATTTCGTGTTTTATAATAGGAATCATAATTTGATCAATTTTTGGTCCTTATTGTTGAAATTGGATCTTACCACTAAATTTCTTTTCTCTATCGTTAATGTTGCTGAAAGTTGATTCTATTGTACAAAAGATTTTTGAAATGACCTAATTTTTAAAAGTAAATACTGCCAAAATCACCAGGAAAGCATGCTGGCCTACAAAACACTTCATGAGGCAAGGAATCATGCTGAGAGCTGGACCATTACTCTTAGACTATTTTCTATGACCTTAAATAATACTCTTGAGAACTAATAATCACATTCTTCTTGATGTGTCCAGCTGAATACAAGCTCGAGCACGTTGAACTGGGTTCTTTGGGAACATGTTATACCATTCTCACACTTAAATGTACAGTTTATGTGTATAAAATATTGATATTTTCTCACACTTAAATCTGCAGTTTATGTATATAAAATATTTAACCCTCATTTTAACGTCATTGACCTATAATGTAACAGAAGCCTCAAAAGAGTCTGATAAAACCTGAAGAAAGACATCAATATGGAATCAATTAAGATAAATTATTTTTCCTGGTTGCAATGATTTTTTTCTCAGACTTTTAGAACTAGTCACAGATCTTACCTAAACTAGTTTCCTTTTCTGGAATAGTCACTTCCAGTTTGTATTAATTAGGTTTGCTCTAATAAATTTGCTATAATAAATAGACCCCAAAATGCATAATGACTCAAACACAATAGAAGTTTGGGTTTTTTAAAAAATTTATCCTCACATAAAAATACTCAACTGGTAAAAACCGTGGTAGGGCTGCCCTTTTTCATACAGCTATTCAGTGAAGCAGACGGATAAAGTCTCTGCTATCAGCCACACATGGCTTTCAAGGCCATGCTCGGGTCATCTCAATTTCAGCTGGCTAGAAAGAAGAAAGAATATGAGTGAACATACCTAGAAGGTTCTTATGGGCCAGGCCTGGGAGTTGGTCACTTCTACTCACGTTTCATTGACTACAACTCAGTCATACAGACACATATAACTATAAAGGAGGCTGGGAAAGAGTCTAGCAGTGTTCCCAGGAATAAGAGGAAAACATAGATTTTAGTGAGCAGCTAGCACACAATGATATCTCCTGAATATTTACATGGAGATTACCTAGATTTTTGGTAAATAAGCTAAAGCCATTTTATACTCCAATGTTGTATGTCATTCAATAAATATTTATTAAACATGCACTATATACATTTTTTTATGCAGGCAATGATTTTGTGTGTAGATGTATACTCTTGACTCAGTGGAGAAGAGTCAAGCCCAACAAGTTAAATTTATATGCAGAGACCTCAGAGTAATAAAAACTGATATTTCTGCACTGATTTTATATTTTCTGAACAAAAGTACTTCTCAAAAATCCAGACTGTAAAAAATGGAAAAGATCTCTGTGGGGTTCTTGTTCTATCAAAAATTTCATTACCGCTTGTAATGAAATCTTCATATTCTTGATCATGAGCTCAACCAGGACATTTTGAAGGAGCAAAATACTTTTGTGTGAGGGAGCAGGGATAGAAGGTAAGGCCGTCATGCTTGGTTGATGCAGGAATCCTGTCTTCAGTGTGGAATAAAGCAGTATATTTCAAATGTACACAGTAAGGGTTGTTTGTGTGTCAGTGAAGTCATAGTTTTAAGAAATAGTCTTATTATTTGTAAATCATGGATACGTTGTATTCTATTTATTAACTTAAAAAATAAAAAACACTGGCCATAATTTTATAACCTACTAATGGGTCATGACTGAAGATTAAAAAACCTATAAATGTAAAGAACAGAGCAAGGGCTTTGGATCTGTATGGAGTTATACTTTCATCCCTGGGGCAAGTTAATATGTTTTTAGCTTCAGATTTTTTTATGTGTAAAATGATCCTGTTCTTTATTGGATGAAATTATGAATTAAAAGAGAACTAATTTGTAATGTGACTGGTACCTGTAAGATATTCACTAAGTGAGGATAGTCCAATAAATATTAGGCTCTTCTTATTTTCCCCTCTTTTCAACTTTTTTCCTTTGTTTCTACACTTTCTTACTGCGTTAGTGATATGGTGAACTAGGATTAGAAACAGGGATTACTACATAGATCTAAAAACTAGATATTATGATTGGGCTTATTGTCAGGATAATTGCAACAATTCCTATCTCAACTGTCTTGGTAGTTTTTTGCCTTGAACTTCAAGTGCTGTTTTTTGTTTGTTTGTTTGTTTTTTACTGAATGAAATACATATGTTAAGTACCCTAGTCGTCATTGGTATCATTCTCTGATATTTCAGGTTGTCTTCCATCCAGGCACATGGTAGGGGTTACACTCCCTCCCCATCCCTTTTGAAGTGGGATATGAGTAGAGGTGACTTGTGTGACTTCCCAGTGCAAGCCTTTAAAACCAACCACAATTTTCCCTTTCCTTCACACTATCACAGTGATCAGAGATGCTCCACATGTGGAGGCTCCATCGTCTCCTCTCTGAGAGAGAATAACCACAGGAGTAGAGGCCCTACTGACTTGAAATGGGCATAAAACATGAGCTAGAAATAAATTTTTTGTAAGAAACTGAGAATGGGAGGTTATTACCAAAGCATAGCCTAGCATATTTTGACTGATTAAAAACATTATTTTCCTTTATTCATATAAATGCTTGTATTAGTCTGCTAGGGCTGCCATAACAAAGCACCCCAGACTGAGGAGCTTAAATGACAGGAACTCATTTTCTCACAAATCTGGAGGCTAGAAGTCTGAGATCAATATGTTGCCAGGGTTGGTTTCTTCTGAGGCCTACCCCCTAGACTTGTAGATGGTCGCCTTCCTCCTGTGTCTTCACATGGTCTTTTCTCTGTGCACGTCTGTGTCCCATTTTCCTCTTCTTATAAAAACACCAGTCATATTGGATTAGGGCCCACCCCTATGACCTCATTTTAATTTAGTTACCTCTTTAAAGACCCTATCTCCAAATACAGTCACATTTTGAGGTATTGGGGGTTAGAACTTCAACTTAAGAACTTTGGGGGGAGCCCGCCCATGGCTTAGCGGTTAAGCGCGCGCACTCGGCTGCTGGCGGCCTGGATTGGGATCCCAGGTGCGCACCGACACACCGCTTCTCTGGCCATGCTGAGGCCGCGTCCCACATACAGCAACTAGAAGGATGTGCAGCTACGACATACAACTATCTACTGGGGCTTTGGGGGGAAAAAAAATAAATAAAATTATCAAAAAATAACTTTGGGGGACATAATTCAGCCCATAATAGTAATATTTGTTTACCTGGCCTAAGATGCATTATTTTATATTACTTACCTTAAGACCAGCCAGAAATGTAAACCTCCATTGTAACCACAGTTTTGACCAGAGGCTAGTAATTAATTTGAGATGATACCCTATGAGCATCTAAATCAATTTAACTCATGTATCACTTTGGGGTTATAAAGGCATAGTCATTTATTACTACTTTTCATAGACCATAAATATCCAACAGTTACAACCATATGGATCCAAACTAACCTTAGAAACATGAATGATTGATCAAACCAAAGAGGCTTTTCACTTTATTTAGTAGAATGTAACCTCTAGGAAAACAAGGACGTCATATGTTTTTCTTGTTAAAAAAGACTGTGGTTCTCAAATAAATAAATAGATGCATTTCACAAATGAGAGCCAAAAATCCAAAAGTTTCTGCTGAATTGATTTGCACAGCCTAAGAATATTAAGTATAATTTTCCAAAGATAGGATTTTTATGTGGGTACTGGGTAAAAACATGAGATAATATGTCTGAAAAGGAAGCATATTTCTAGAATGTTAATACTAACACTTTCATAAATTCTTTCTACTCTCCCAATCACTCCTCTTCTATCAATAATTGATTGGATAACCAAGACTGTTGAAAGATTGTAAGTAAAAAAAAAGTTCCCAGTGCCCCAAAAGGCAGCCAGAATTTGAGGTAGAAGGAGAATGTCAAAGAAAAGGAAGCGACAGTTGTCACTAGTAGAATGATGCTGTGTGGTATTAATAGCAACGATACCTGGTGTAACATCTTTGGCTCCTCCCAACATCTATGCAATTGCATTGAATCATGGGCCTTTCTCTGAACTACTGGGTGAAGAGCAGCTCTCCCTACCAATGCTACCACTGGGAATGTGTCTGATGAAAATGTATTTATGGTCTATAAAGATTGTGTTTAGGCCATTTTTTTTTTTTTTAAACTGTTATGGTTCTACAAGTTTTGATTCATCCATAACTTGAATAGGGAGGAGGAAGTATAGTACGATTTAAGAAAGAACTGAACTAGAGGTCAGGAATCTGTTTTTCTGGTTCATTTCTATGATAAATTAGCTAAGTAATCTTGAGTGAGTCACTTAACCTCTCTGTGCCCCAATGTCTTCACTCATAAAACCAGAAACTCAACACAAGAGCTACTGAGACTCTTCTCTGGTTGAAGTAAGGGATGGGGGGAGGCAGAGCCTGGCTCTTTTGGCCTACTTGACCCAGACCCTCCCCCAGCACCACCAGTGATCCATGCGGCCCCTTCTTGGAATCCAGGGCTCCTCAGACCACTGAACACAGCTCATCTAGAAGCTCTCTATGGTCCTCTCACTCGCTAAAATTCTGCAATTTCCATGAGTTTCTCTCCTGTCATTAAGTTCCTGAGTTTAAGCTGAAGTCCACTTTACAGGTTGTCTGGAGAAACAAATTTGCCTAAATTTTGGGTAGGACACTAGCTTATGCTTTTTCAAAATTTGAACATCTACTGATCCTCTCCCTAAAATTCATTCTGTTCCCTTTGATTCTCCCTTCCCATAAGACAGTCACCATTTCTACCAGGAAAACTCTTGTTCAACCCTAAAATCCTTTTTCAGAGTTTCCTACCTCTGCTAGTAAGCCTTCCCTGATTACCATTTAATCTTTCACTGGCTCTAAAACCAATTTGTCCATTTTACTACCCCTCTTCTATCTCCGGACCCCTAGAATTACATGGACATCACTGCCTTGTGATTATTTCTTTATGTAACCATTTGCCTTCCTCTTGCATGAGCTCCGTAAAGGAAGAAACTGTGTCATACTCATATTTCTAACCCCCACATCTAACACTGTGCTTAGTGGTTATTAATATGCTCAAAAGAGATTTATTGGACTAAAGGGATATTCCGGACATAAAGTCACCCTGTAATAGTAATACACAGAAGCCAGTTAAAAGGTGAAACTGAGTTCATGGAAGCCCCCAGATGGAGTTGAGTTCATTGATCTAATAACGACCAGGTCTGAATTCTTCCCTAATAGATTCAACAGTAGGGAAGTGGGATGGGACTGGAGGTGGGCTAAGGAGAGAGTTTTAGCATTGCTAAATCACGGTGCTGGAAAGAATATTTTTCCCTTGTAAAAGTTTTGCTTTATTTATTTCCCTTTAGTCATTTTGGGGGGACGGGGAATTGAGAATTCTTATTTGAAGATCAATTTTTTTTCTGGATTACCCACCATAGGCTTGAGCATGATGTCCTAGAACAAAATATCCCCTGGAGAGATCTGAGCAAGGAGACAGAAGCAAGTCATATTCAAAGCAGCTTCAAAAGTTAGCCTGCCTCCAAGGCTTTTCCCAGAAGTAAGACCCAAAAGCTAAAAAGGGATGATCTAGGTTAAACCACTAACTCCCTAAACATAGCTGCACATCCTACATGCTCATTATTAAAATGTGGAATATATTGACATTATCTGGGGGTGAGGTGGGATGGGACTATAAAAGCACGCTATTAATGCTAATTACATTTTGCCTTTCACCTCGTTAGCAAAGAAAAGCTCAAGTTTAAGGTCCTTGACAGAAAGGCAGTTCAACTAGGCACTCTTTATTTTAGTAGCCTCTGATTTTTCAGTTTTACTAGCAAAGAATCAATTTGTTGAGGATAAAATGTCAAAACCAAAAACACTTCAGTTGTTCAGGCTGGAGCAGGCCGGCAGCTGATTTAGCCATCATCTGAAAAGCAGCAACCTCCTGGCAGCGGAATTCAGATCATTTAATGAGAAAGTCCTGGCTTGTCCTGGAAATCAGTGGTGACTGAGATGACTGTTGTGACTTCAGCTAAATAGAAACTCTGTGTAGAAGGGAGGGTAGAGGAGGCCTGGTGGACACTGTGAATTTAGAGTCACAAATAAATTGACAACAATGGTTTGACCTTCTTATTCCTTGGCCAGTGCGGAGGGTCTATGTAAGAAGTCAAAGCTGGGTGACTTAGGAATGGATACAGATCTTAAATTTGAGATCTCCATGGGTAGGGTGGAAACAGCTGACTGGGGTGAAGCACAATAACAGAGCAATAGAATATGGATTTGGCAAGTTGGCTTCACTAAGCCCTATACCAATTTTTAAACTTTCCTATATAAATCCATGCAAATAGTTTCAACTATATCTATGTCTGTATATTAGTAGTTAAGAGTGCCAGGCCCTTTACTAAGGGTTGAACATGGATTATCTCATTTAATTCTCACAACTCTATGGTGTGGGGACTGCCCTGTTGTGCAGATAGGACACAGAGCTGTTAAGTAATTTTTCCCTTTTTACCTTGGATACATTTTTTTGGAGTAAACAAATTTGATAAATAAAATTTATTTGGAGTAAATAAGTTAGACGTGAAAGTCAACACTTAGCTGCTTCCACAGGAAAAATGGAAAAGATACAGACCTTGTAAGAATTTCTGTGGAACATGTGAAATGAATATTAGGACAAATACATTTTATTAGTGCTCTGAGAATCTTCAAAGAGGCAATAACATAAATTGGTCACAACCACCAAAGAGTTTGAAATTTACTCTGCCAGTGTCTTTCAAATATGTTGAGGAAACGCAGACCTGAAAATGATGCCATTTGTCTCAGAACATAATGAAATAGTGATGTAGACAAGGACAATATTGAAGGTAGGAAAAAATTTTACTCTCGGAAAATATACTTGCATTCTGCGTGTACATCTGAACCTCTCAGTAGGACTGAGAGTAGATAAATGTTATGGGCTGAATGTTTGTGTCCCCTCAAAAATTCATTATGTTGAAGCTCTAACTGCACCGGGTGGCTGCATTTAGAGAGGGGGCCTCTGGGAAATAATTATGATTAAATGAGGTCATAAAGTGGGTCGGACAGGATTAGTGTCCTTATGAAAAGAGACACCAGAAAACTCAAAGGAAAGGCCATATAGAGATGAAACAGCCATCTACAAGCCAGGAAGAGCGCTCTCACCAGAAACCGAACCCTGCTGGAACCTTGATCTTGGACTTTCCAGCTTCCAGAATTGTGAGAAAATAAATTTCTGTTGTTTAAGTCACCCAGTTTCTGTTATTTTTTTAATGACAGCCCAAGCAGGCTAACACAATATCATATTTGGAGAAATCATATTTTCAAGTTTTTACTTTAAATTTTTGTCTGTTTGTCAGTTCTGTTGTCCTCTGCTAGCAGCAGAAAAATGGTACCAAGCCTCAAAGATTTAAGAAAAATCAAAAACCAAATAAACAATACTCTGTATTCATTCGTTTTTCTATAATTTTGGAAAAGAACATCATGTTTTATTTTCAGTCAACAAGAATGTTCAGCTCCTGGAATACCACTGTCTCCTAGGAGATGGCCAGGAGCCACTGGACAGATGAGAAATGTCCTAAGCTCTGTTAGTTTGAGAATACCTTTTTCTAGGAAAGCTTTTGTGTTTTTAAATTTGTTGTTTATTTTGAAAATCATTTTATAACTAATAAATATTTATCGGAAATTTCTAGGAAATAAAGGTACCCATAGTGCCACTATCCAGAAGTGCTGTTAACACTCTGGAAGAATTACAGCCAACAGACAGATATGTATCCTCTTTATTCTTTGACTCTTCTTTCTTTTTTTTTTTTTAAAGATTATATTTATTTATTTATTTTTTTCCCGCCAAAGCCACAGTAGATAGTTGTATGTCATAGCTGCACATCCTTCTAGTTGCTGTATGTGGGACACGGCCTCAGCATGGCCGGAGAAGCGGTGTGTCGGTGCGCGCCCGGGATCCGAACCCGGACTGCCAGCAGCGGAGCACACGTACTTAACCACTAAGCCACGGGGCCAGCCCGAATGACTCTTCTTTCTAAAGGATATGCTTCAGAGTATGGAATTGGAGAATCCAAATGCATGCGGGACTCTGTCACAAGTTCTTCGTGAACTCAAGGAAAGACTGTTCTTCTTGGTCTCATTAGAGAAATGATAGTAATCTAGACTTTTTATATGAATATATTTTAAAGACTGTTCTTCTTGGTCTCATTAGAGAAATGATAGTAATCTAGACTTTTTATATGAATATATTTTTACATGATATTAGAGCCTGAGCTCTCTCGAAGAGGGAATAACATGAACGTTAGTGTTATAATCAGTGCTAGGCAGCCCCTAGTGTAGGTGGAACAGTATGAGTTGTGTGGAACCCAACTTCTTTGTAGGTGGAAAAAAAAAAAAAAAGAGTTCAACAGGAATACTGAAAATCTTCCAGAGCTAAACTCCTAACCTATAAGTCAATAAATTAGTCAATACGTATTTAGCACCACCTGTGTCATCATAACAACCATAATCTTACTTGATACTATTTATGGGAGTGGGAGAAAAAGAAAAACAGAGAATCTGGTTTACTGTCTGACCCACTGTTTCTTATATTTACTCCTAGATTAAATATCTTAGGAGTTGAAGATCAGCTCTAATTCTCCCCATTCCTCAGAGTCTTGGAACCATACACACAAAGAAAATAAAGTATGAGTTGGAAGGAACCTGCTCTTCCAAATAAATGCAAATCTAGGAGTCTAGGGTTAATGCTACCACATATGGCAAGTTCAAGGGCATAATTTTTCAGGTTTACTCATGGGCATTACTAAATAATAAAACCTAGTTGTTTCTCTATAAGGCTATTTTTTTGGGTATTTTTAAAAGGCTGATAACAAAGACTTAAGAAGTATACTCTATGAGAGATAAACTATTGCAACACTGCCTGCAAGCTCCTTTTCCCCAGGTATTACAGGCCACAAAGAACAGGCTACGTTGGTTTCAAACTCTATACACAACTATAAAAGAGCCAGCTTCGGACTAGTGTTTCATCGTGGATTCTCTCACTGGGTTCTGTACTTTTGGGTGAGTTACTTAATATCTCTGAGTCTCTGTTTCCTTGTTGTACAATTGGAATAATAATGTCTTTCTCATTGCTGTAAGAATGAGATGAAAGAACATTTACAGGTGTATCAGTCAGTGTCCATTCAGGAAAACAGAGACCACTCTAGAGATTCCAAACACAGAGGGCTTTAATGCAGGGAGTTGGTTACAATGATGTAAGAAGACTTATAAGAGTAAAAGGGAGAGATATCGACTGTACCATGCTAGGAAAGTTGCTGCCACCACCGCTGTGGCTCAACAGGAACCCAGAAGTCCGCATTCCCATTGAGGAGCCCACACACATCTGACTGATGTTGCCAAACGCACTGCCATTTTTGCTATTAGAACTGCCCTGCCACCACTTAGTGAGAACCCAGGCACTACTGAGGAGCTGGTTCTCCCACTGTTGCTGCTGCCCGAGATGCCTCAAAGAGTTGGGGGTGAGGGGTTGGGGAACGGCTTCCTCCTTCCTCGCAATCTCCTACCAAGACATCATGCAAAATCATCCATAAAACTCGTCTCAGTTTTTCTTCTTCTACCAATTGACCAGAGGAAGCAAGTCAGGAGCTGTTTCTCAAAGGGACAGCACTTGTTTGCAGAAGAGGCCATGGCTTTGCTCCAAACTACCCAAAAGGTGCTAGATGTGGGTTGCAGGATGATAGCAATAAAGCAGAAGTAGGAGTTATGGAAGTCTGAGCCACTGGTCAGGCAACTTACTTGTGTTTTCAGAATCTCATCAAGTCTGATCTCATACACCTTGTTTCCACTTAATGACAGAATACTGCTGCCCATACCCCTGTTTAGGGCTTAGTGGATCAGATAATACTCGGTTTATAATGGGCAGTTCAGGTATTTGATGATCAAACATTGGTTTTTACCAGGGCCCAAATGCAAATCAGGAACTGTTTCTGGAGAGTCAGTGGTTGTTTTTAGAAAAGGGCATACCTTTCCCCCAAAACTCTCAGGATCTGCCCTAGAAGTCCCTATTGGAGCATGTCAGAAACACCATAGATCACTCTAATCTGTGATGGACACTTGGACAACCATTGAATCTGAAGGTCGTAAAATCCAAGTGGCAAAGCCCTGAGCTCCACTATTTTGATAGCCTTGCAAGCTACTCAGTAAGTATTCAAAGCAGCGCACTGAAATGTGATGTTATTTATCTCAACAATGCAAAGAAGAACACACAGCATTGTATCTCTTTCATAGTGGTGAGTAGTGCAAGGTGCAGCAACTTGTCTTTTTATTTTGAAAGAGATGCTCCGGAAGATTAGACTCCTTAAACTCCACCAACATGCCAGACACTTGAATTTTTGTGAGGCTTATCTCCCACCTTCTTACACACATATGATTTTCAAAGGCAGTGATTCTCAAACTTTAGTGCTCATTAGAACTACCCTCAGGGCTTGTTAAAGCACAGATTGATCCACTCTCATTTCTGATTCAGTAGGTTTTGGGTGGGGCTGAGGTTGGAGAATTTTGCACATGTTCCCAAGTGATATTGATGCTGCTGGTCCAGGGACCACACTTTGTGAATCACTGATCTAAGACATTGAGAGTAGTTGCTATTTCCTGATCACCAGGATCAGTCAGCTTGCTATGATCTGTGTAATGGATCATCATGATGTTTCATAGAATGTTGATATAATCAAGGTCCTTGCAGACTAGATTATGATCAAGAGAACACGAGAATAAACAAAGCCCTGAGTGAAGGTGTACTTCTGTCTTTGCCAGATAAGAGCAAAATGTTCCTTATTAGTTGTAGAAAAGAAAAAATGGTGCCAAATCAATAACTCTATACTGTGTTCCAAAGGCTATATTGATTTGCTCCACATCTTGGATTTATAATTTGTAATTGACATTTATAATTGGAATTATTTACCACCTGATTACATTTACAAAACCGCACATTCTCCAAGATTCATCTGCCTTTTGCACAAAAGGCAATATTAATTATGTTGGTGACAAGAATCAACTTCTACATTTTTAAAATTTTTGATAGTATCATTAATCTCTGTGGTTCCCCTCATGGATGAGATATTGCTTTTAGTTTATATTTTGGTAGGGATGGGAAGTTTCAAGGGCTTCCACTTGGTCCTAGCTACAATAACAGCCCTCAATCCACAATCCACAAATGCATAGTGGAGAGTCTACCTATTGTTAAAAATGTCATTTCAAGTATACATTTGAGAACTGGGAAAATCACAATAGCATGGGTCCAGGGACCTATTGGACCCACTGCGAGATGTAATCAGACCAAAACTTCATACACTTTTAGTTGGACTACAATGGTATTTGACATCATCAGAGATTAGCAATTCAGAGCCATTTATAATATAGCATAATATTATAAATACATATTGAATATGATCAATAATAGAGGATTTATAATCCTCTAAAGGTCTGAGTATTTCCCTTTCCTCAGTACACAGTCATCCCGGTAGATGGATTCAGATCCTTTCAGGGAAGGATTTGAAGAGGATTTACAGTATTTACATATTACAGTGTCCCAGGGACCTTCTTCAAGGATACTCAACTTTCCCTTCATTTAAGTGGGCCTGGGTCTTTGAACTGCCTCATGTCTGGAAACTGGGTGATAGAACATGGCTTTCTTTTGTGCAGACTCAAACCAGTCTTTTCTCCCTAGTCCTAGAGTTTTACCAATTATAAGGTAGGCTGCCAATATATTTTGTACTTAAGGACTTTGTGAAAAATTAGCTATTGCCAAGAATCTCTACAAGTTGAAACTGACATTGTAGCCCCACGTGCAAATATACCTAGCAATTAAGCACTGCTACATGGCCTCTGCTTGGACATTTGGGATCCCATCATCCCCACTGAACAAGAAGGTCTATTATATTCAGTCCCCTTTGGGCTACCCACTGAAAAGCCATTCCCACACATATCCTCTAGGTTTTTTTCCAGTATAAGCTGGCAAAATGTTATCATTCTTTTAATGTTAATCCCTTGGAACGTTCTGGGATTTACTTCTAACTATGGGTCTAGAGGCAAAGATAGATGTTGAGATCTACTCTATCTCCTCATAGATCATGAGGAGAAAGAGTAGCTGAGTCCTGTAAGGTAATTGCTGGCTTTTCAAGAAAGGGAAAGATAGAATCTTCAGACAGGGGAGGAGGAGCTGCTTCTGAAAGCAAAAGACACTCAGGCGGTTTTAGGGGTTCAAGTTTCTTAGATTCATCTGAGCACTCTCAAATGTTCCCATTCCCATTCCAGTTCTCAAGGTCCCATTCCTTATCAACCAATATCTCAACTTTTATGTAAGACACCTGGTGAAGTAGTGAATTTTAATTACATTGCAATTCTATAGCCCACGGAAACAAATTCTGGGTCTGATTCTCAGATGCATTAGTTCCAAGTTTACACACTATAGACGATAAGGAATTATTTCTGAGCCATCAGTAAAGATCTCTGGTTCTCTGACTAATGATGGAGCTGAGAGTTTAACACACCAAGCCTTTTATTTTCTTTCTATAAGTCTCAAGTGAAGTTAGAAGCAGTCAACAAACCTTAAAATCCTTGCAATCATCACTTCTAAACCAGTCACAGAAGACAATTGATCTTCTGAAGTCCTTCCTTTAAGAGACAATTTATCCCAGGCCACTATAAGCCATAGATTCTAGGTATTTCATTATCCTTTGTCATTTGAGGTTATTTCATGTTCAAGCACAATCTAGTCAATAACAAATCCCAGATTCCATCTTTGAGCGTTTGTTTTCTAGGATCATTATTCATACTATGTGTTATATCCAGACTAGTCAAAAACTAGAACTCACTTTAGATTTGCCAAACAGAAAAAGATTTAGTGAAGGAAGTTATAAAGGTGTTTGAGAAGATGCAAGAGCAAAAAGGAGAAAGTGGTTACTTAAAGATCAGGATGCTACTATTGCTTCTAAACCATACTGTAGTGTGAACTTCATAGGTACTGACATACAGCTGCTGCAGTTAAAACTGCACAACTACAGCTGAATAGGAATCCAAGAGCCTACTCTACCGCTGAAAAGTACACTTTCAAGGCTACTACATCTGTTGCCTGAACACCACCAGAAGCAGGAAAAAAAAGCCAACATTTTCCCTTCTTCCCATCTTCCAGTTTTCCGTTAATGCCTCCCATTGCAGGACCCAACTAGAAGCTAGCTTGCAAAGTAGTCTTGGAAATAGAATTATGCAGTTTGCAGGCTTCTACATCATCCCCTATACCCATCCATGGGCAAGACAGTTGGAAATGGAGCTGTTCAACCAGAGAGAAATAGAAGAGGAGTTCTATTCATATATGTTAGCTCATTTCCTTCCTCTAATTGTATCCATGATGGATATGCTCTAAAGGCCTGTATTCAACTTTCTGATAGTCCTTTTTGCCTGGAGCAAGGCAGAACAGAAGTTAAGAGAAGAATAGAGTTGAGCAAGTTGTCTGAAAGTATGAGATTCTTCAGTATTTTTCAGGTAATGAAATTTCTATTTAAATGTATATCTATAAATAGCCAGGATACCTTTATCAATAGCATCAGTGCAATGCCTTAGATAACCACCTTTGGTGATGATGAGTATTTCTTGGCTATCCATTGAAGCATTTTCTTCTATTACGTGGTGTTTTGTGACAGAGAAATGAAGCAAAATGGGTGCTATAGATTAACTTTCATAAAGCATAAGCCTCTGTTTCAAGCTCTGGCCACTGAGGATTTCAGTCAGGCGTCCCATATCCTAATTGAGTTGGCTAACCACAAGATCTGAGAAAATTCATGTCACTTTTTTTGGTGCCCCAAAATGAATAATACCTTGATCAATCATATTATATAAATTCTTCCTTTCTTTATAGATATAAAAATCTGATTTCTGTGCTGTGATTCATAGGGTAAATAATTTTTAAGGTTTAACTGGAAATCATTCGTCTCTGACTCAGAGTTGCCAGAATTTACAATCAGTTAGACACTAGAGACATGAAAATATGTCTGGTACACTATATTAAAAGCATGTTCTGTTCTGATCAGATGAGATCAAATGGGCCCAAAATCTTCACTAAGACATCATATGGAGTTTAATTTATCAAAATTCCATGTAGAATTTGAAAAGCAAAGGTTTTTTATTAAAAAAAATTCAACATTCAAAGTTAAAATATCCTCGTTCAAAAGCTCTGTTTCTTCCCGTCTCCCATTCTACGTGTCAAACTTTTTATAAAATTCCTCTTACTTCAATCACAAATATATATTAAGTGCCTACTGTATATCTGGTGCAGATCTAGATAGTTGAACTATATCATTAAACAAAACCAACGCAGCTCCCTGAACTCTGCCCTTGTGAAATTTATATTTTAATAGAAAGAGAGAAAACAAAAATGCATGATAAGGAAATTTTATGGTATATTCAAAGGTTGCAAATAATGGAGGAGAGAGAAAAAATAAAGCAAGGAAAGAGAAATTAGGAGTATTAAATTTTAAAGTTTACAGTTTTAGCTAGGGTAAGTCAAAGAAGTCTCAAGAGAAATTTAAACATATTTTAACCAGATGAAAATGAAAATACAACTTATAAAAATTTGTGGAATGCAGTGAAAGCAGTGCTTAGAGGGAAACTGATAACGTTGGATACATGCATTAGGAAAGAAGAAAGACCTAAAATCAAAAATCTAAGTTTCCATCTTAGGCAACCAAAGAAAGAAGAACAATTTAGTCTTAAAGCAGCAGAAGAAAAGAAATAATAAGTATAAGAACAGAAATCAATGAAATTAAAACAAGAAAACAACAGAGGAAAATCAATAAAACCAAAAGCTGGTTCTGTGAAAAAAATCAATAAAAATGATAAACACGTAGGCAGCTTAACCAAGAGAAAAAGAGAGAAGACACAAATTTCCAATATCAGAAATTAAAGAGGAGTCATCATTACTGATTCCATGGACATTAAAACGATAACATATACTTTAAATATATACAATTACATTTGTCAATTATTTCTCGATAAAGTTTTTTTAAAAAGGAATGCTATGAATAACTCTATGCCTACAAATCTGATAACTTAGAAGAAATGGACCAATTCCTTGAAAGACACAAATTACCAAAATTCACATAAGGAGAAATAGACCATCTGAATAAAGAAATGAATCAATAATTAATAACCTTCCAAAAAAAGAAACATCAAGCCCAGATGGTTTCACTGATAAATTCTACCAAACATTTAAGGATGAAATGATAAAAATTCTCCATAATCTCTTTCAGAAAATAAAAGCAAAGATAATTTCCCTAACCCGATTTATGAGGCTAGCGTTATCCTAATATCAAAGTGAACCGTTAGTAATTTAATTTGCGTCTCCTCGAAGGATATTTTTAATTTGAAAACAGAGATTAGAGCTCTACTACTGTGACTATCACTCTCTATGGTACCTGAATGCCTTTGAACTCCCTTAATCATGTCACAGAGGTGACCCTGGGCAAAAGGCTGATCTTTGAGCTAAAGTCAGGAAAATATGAAGAATCTTAAGTAATACAGGACAAGGCTGATGAAATTAGTTTCTTGAGTTTTCATTTGTTAAAAAGGGTTGAAAATCCTTGGTGCATTCTTGATAACATTAGAGGTATCAAGCCTGCATTTTGGCAAAGCCAAAACCTAACATTAGCCTGAATAAACTGGCCTTTCTCTGAGCTGCCTCCCCTTCGCATCCCCACCTCTCATCCTTGACCTCCATATCCTGGGAGCTTCCTGTGTGTGGTCTGGCCTGCTCTCTCTCCTCTAGTCCTCCGTCCCTGGTTTCCACTCCATTCTCTTAGCCCTGGTTCTTCTCTTTCTCTCTACCTCTGCTGCCACCCACGGTCCTGGCACACAGAACATCATCCAGATGTGTTGTCTTCCCATATCAAACATTCAGATATCTGGATACCATACAATAGACTGAATTTTTAATTTTCCCTCTGAGAGTTGGCCTGTGATTCAGACAGAGTCTTTGTATTGTCTGGTTCAGCTCTGGGAATTGTCAAATTATCTATAAAGAGGACTAAAACAGACATGAGGGTGAGAGAATCCAGTGGGCTTAAGGAGATCACCCTAAACTTGACCTTTGCAGTCAGTTTTACTGAGATAAGAAACATGTGCAAAATCTATATCTCCATACTAAAACATTTTTTGTTTGGAAACCCAACCTTTGTGGGGGTGAGGTCAGGGAACAGTTGGGGAATTGTTTCTCCTTTGTAATATGCTAAGCACTTCTATCCCAGAGAGGGGTAGGAGGATAAACTACTTCTTTAAAAGCCATTAAGCATATCACCAGAAAAAGCAGAAACTTGGACTGAATGAGACAAGGCAATAGAAATCCATATTCTTTGATGACCTGGAAAAATATTGATTCTGAATATAGACAATGGATCACGTCATTTCCATTTGACTTTTCCAAAGATGCTGCTACCATATTTGGGAATTGGAAATGAGACTTTAGAAAAATCTGATCTGGAAATTACAAATAAGAAATCATTCACAAATTGAAAACAAATAATCCTAAGAAGTGTATGCGAGCCTTATGAACATTGAGTTAATTCGATTCCTTGATATTTATTCAATTTCACAATAATACAATGACCGAAAATTTTTATCTCTATTCTCCCTTCAAAAATCAATTAACCCATAACTCTACAAACAACAAACCCACAAAACACGAAAACAATTCTTTATATGAGACTTACAGGAGTTTTTGGTTTCACTGGAGCTGGCTGTGGATTGCAGGAATTATAGCCATTTGCAGTCTCCAGAAGGTTTTTAATTTTATGCTTTAGGCTTTCGGCCCTTTTACACGTAAAATAAGTATGTTAAGTCCAAAGATCAAATATGGCCCTTCTGTTGTATCCAATCTCCATTCTTTGTGTAATTTCAATTTTCAAACATGTTTGTAAAACACAGAAAAGAGAATGACTGACTTCACAATGGATTAGTTATCTTGCAAGTAGCTTAAAAGATTCTGTGCTACATCTGTTCTATTGGAGTGACTTATTTTGGAAATATTATCTCAGATCTTTTAAATTCTGTATAAGCAAAACTGCTCATGTAAAATATTTATGATACCAGCACTCAGAATTTTTTCCAACCAGAGCTTCTAGGGAAGACGTTCTAATTTAATTTGAGGGCAATTATTAGGTGATTTTATTCTTAACGTTACAAAAAATGACCACAAGCTAAATCCAAAACGCTTGACATTTGAGTTTAAGGTGAGGATAGCTGACATGCACTGTTTCAAGTATGATTCACTGTGAATAACAATCATCGTGCCCAGAATTTGGAGGCAACTGCAAAGTCCCTAAACTATACAGATCAATTTTTTTGTTTTTTAAAAAGTTTTGTTTTTTTTTCATTGTGGTAAAAAACACACAACATAAATTTGCTCTTGTAACAATTTTTAAGTGTACATTATAGTATGAACTATATTCACATTGTTATACAGTAGAGCTCTACAACTTTTTCATCTTGCATGACTGAAACCTATACCAGTGAACAACAACTTCCCAACTTCCCCTCCTTCCCAGTCCCTGGCAACCTTCATTCTGCTTTCTGTTTCTATGAGTTTGATTACTTTAGATACCTCATATAAGCAGACATAGGTCTCTGTTTGTAATTTCCTACTATGTCATGACAATCAACATTTAATAAGTCCTCATTATGGTATAGTTTTATCAACCAGTTGTAGTGGGTATGACGGAGTGGTTTCGTCAAATTTATTTCTTGCTAGTTGTATCTTCTTGAACTATAGACAGTGAAAAACTAAAAGTAAGATTTCCCACACTCACAGATGAGTTCTGGGTGTGATTTTGGTTCTGCTACTTAGATCCATTCATGTAAGATTTGGAAGCAGAAGTGAGACAGAGGCCATATTCCTGGTGCTTTTGGAGGTTGCTTCTGGCAAGCAAAGAGATGGAGACATCGTTTTGTCTGCAATGGCATGTCAATGTCCAGTCATTTTCTCTCTGAGTGTTGAAAGGCAGCCGTGGTAGTGCTGGTGGCAACCGGAATCCGTGTTTCAGCATTCCTGATCCTGGAGTGCAGCTACAGCAGATTGCTCTGGATCTCACTAGTTCTGGTATGCGCCGCCCCCCCCCCCCCCATCCCCCAGCTTCCTGATTGTGGCAGAGGACAACTGCTTCACCGGCAGGTCAGTCTTTTCATAGCGACCCAGCCTAGGGTACATTCCTTCAATCTTGGCCATAATTTTTCAGGCATCTAATTCTCTGTAGCAAACCACTTTTCACTTAAGATTTCCAAAGTGTTCCTCCTTCCTTCAGCTGCCTCTTGGCTGATTCACCAGTTGAAAGGATAATTTTGTGTTTTAACTAGATCCAGCTTCAGTGCCCCTCCCTCTGCCTTCAGTTTATCAGATGCCTTTGGCTTTAATCAACGCCAAGCAGAGATGGAAATTCATGATCGGTCATTTTAATGCTAGTCTCTCCAGTTGCTTTCATTACATTGCTGCAGCAAAACGATAAACTAGCATTTCAGTATTGATTAATTGTAATTTTGAAATACTATACTAATACTGGTGTTTCGTTTTAAAAGTGTTCAGAATTCATTTTTAAAACCAATGAAACTGAAAATGTAATAGATTTTAAATAGAAAAATATCTTAAGTAAAAATGTAAATATATATATAAATATTTAAAAAATTCTAATTCTGATTTAACTATTAGAGGATTAAATTAATTCAAAAAAGTAATATCAAAAAATAGCAGGCTAAATACTAATATAAGAGAAAGATAACATAACAAACCGTGAAAATCTTAAAATGAAACATTATTTCAGCTATTTTTAAAAATGCAACCTTAAAAGACAAAGTACACCCATGCGTGCATTAAGGTGTCAGCTATTTTGTGCAACATGTTTTAAGCTTCAATTAAAAATTCTGATTCTTTGTCTAAAATTAGAATGTTGAAGAGATAGTATTATGCCAATCAAAACATTTTCTTCTAACTCTTTCATCTCCAAATAATCCTATCTCTTGTTTTATGGTGTTAAAGAAATCTTTTTGAAGACATACTTAAAAGGAAGGGATCAGAGACTGAAATCTTTATCTTGAGAGTAAGATGTTCTTGTTTAAAGAAAGCATCTCTAGTTCATCTTCCTCTTCCTTAGTTTCATTGTGCACAGACAGAGATTCTGATTTAGAATTACCAGTATTAATTTTGATACTATCATATTTCCTCCATTTGAAAAGTCTTCTAACTAAAATAAAATTTCTTCTTTCAAGCAAACCTTTGCAGTACGCTAATATGCCTGCTTACTTAAACTCAAGGCTAGGATGTGTTTAAACCTGTGGACTGCATGTTATTTTTATCTTTGCACGTATGTTTCATAACTAAGTCATTTAATTTAATCTCAAAATGTAAATTACTAAGATTTCAGATTTTTTAAAATGACAGTTCACACCCACAAAAATGCAGTTCTCCAAACACATCTTACACAAGGACTTCAATCCTCCTTGCTCCCACACGCATTTCTTTGTTCTACCTCCTTGCAGCCCTCAATCCCATCCTTTACCTTCTCGACTCTCAAGGGATTGCACTCTACTTCCGTATTGTAAAATTAGAAGCATTCTGAGAAAAGCCCTTTTCTGACCATTTCTATCACTCCAAGCACTTTTATCTTCACACATGTTTCTTTTCTTTCCTTCCTTCCTTGTCCCAGGGGAAAAGATGCTTTTGCTTCTCACCTGTTTCTAATTTTTCCCTTTCTGCCTCCTGGGAACCTCATTCCATTAATTCTCCATCCCTCTTTCCAATTTTCCATCATCTCTAACTTCCTTCTCTCTATTTCCAGATTTATCAGTCCTCTTTATATTTTTAAAATTACCCTTGACCCTGTTATTCTTATCCATCTCTTTTTTTTTCTTCCATAGTAATACAGTGTGGGGGTCTCAATTAGATATCCTGGTGCCTGTCTTTCTGGGTTTGCAACCCAGCTGCACCACCTATTAACCTTGTGACCTCCAACAAGTTACTTAATCTCTGAGTTTAACATGCTGATGATCATCTTGTTATTATTAACTTATTATTATTATTACTTTAAAAATGATTAACCATATGTTCCCCTTTCTTTTCTTCTGTGGCCTCACTTCCTTACAGAAGGTTTGAAATTTAAAGTCACAGCATAGATATGCAAAAATGTGACATTATTTTCTTGTAAGTGAATTTAACTTGCTCATGAGCCACATTTCTATTCCATAATAGATAACACTGAAATTAGCCCTGGAATTAGCCCTGGGAGGAAAACGAGAAGCAACTAATTTTAAAGGTTGCCTCTGGTGCATCAAAGCTCAATTTAAGCCTCCTCCATTTCATGTGTCTAATTACATCTAAGGGAACAGAAGGAGGCTCCGGGCAGCCCTACTGATAGTGTTCTTGGTCAAGAAGAATGTGTAGCAGGTTTAGCCTTAGAATCAGAGACAGAAATCTTTATCCTTCTGCTCAATTTCAATTTCATTGACAAAGGCAATGAGCTGCAGCCTGTGAGAGGATGTTTTTGACCACAGCATTATATCTGAGAAAATAATTTCCCTGTGCAACTGCTGTGTGTATCTTTCTGAAGGACGGACGAGAAGAAGAGTACTGTGAACAGTATTTCATTTATTCTGTGCTTTTTAGCTGAATGACTATTCTGTAATATTCTCCATCACATGTTATTTTAACCTTCACCTATAAAAAATATACACATATTTACTAAAACAAAATACTTAGATTTTTTGATAAATGTAATAACCTTAGGGCATTGGGGTGTAAGGAAGACTTAGCGTCAAATGCATTCTACACAGTAGCTGTTAAATTGACCCACACTAAAAAAGCAACAAAACATAATCTTGCAGAGTTAATCCCTGGCCTCTTGGCCTTTTAATTACAATGGAGTGTGAAAGGATTAAAGATTGTATTCCTTCCCAGACCTGGCTTTTTCTGATGCATCAAATTTTGTCTCTCTTGGGATACTGGAGCAATGTCTACAATAACCTGAATTGCGGGAGGAAAGACAACTTAAATCAGAGAGACCATCCTGATTATAGGAGACTTCTCACAAAGTCCATCAAGTCTAAATTAGATTGAGGTTGTATAATGAAGGGGGGGAGGTAATTAGGCAGATTGTGGGTAGAAGATTATTTCTACTCTAAGGAAAAATGTGCTGTGGGATTTTCTTTCTTCTAAAAGTCAGCCAAAACTCAGCTCCCCTACTTCTTCACTTTTTCCTATTTCTATAGACAACAGTATTTACAAATACCAATTACATAATTATTTAATTTATTTGCATGGCCAACTTCCCTGAACAAAATAATAGTAGCAGGTGCTTAGCCAGAATGCAGCTTATGCAAGAGTCAAGACATCTGGTCCTCTGGGTCACTGTGACACTGAGCTCAGAAGTGGGGACAGATGCATACCATGACACCAAGGCAAATTGATGGTCAGCCACTAAACCACAACTGACAAAAAACATCATTTTAGAGTTGAGTCGTGATTACTGCGTTTTCCTGTAGGCATTTGAAAAGAAACAAATGTGAAGTAATCTATTCTCAACAGAATTATGGGAAATAAGTGAACTACTCATATGCTAAAAAAAACCAAATTGCTCCCTTTATTATTAGAAAAAAATATGTGCATTGCACTAAATATTTCTGCTTATTTCTCTGATGAATATTCTCTAATGAAATAGAATATTCTAATGAAATAGTAGGGGCTGGCCCTGTTGCCTAGTGGTTAGGTTCAGTGCACTCTGCTTCAGGGGCCTGGGTTCAGTTCCCAGGCGCGAACCGACACGACTTGTCAGTGACCCACATACAAAATAGAGGAAGATTGTTACAGATGTTAGGTCAGGGAGAATTTTCCTCAAGCAAAAAAAAGAGGAAGATTGGCAACAGATGTTAGCTCAGGGCAAATCTTCTTCAGCAAAAAAAAAAATAGACAGTAGTATCTTAATATATGACACAAATTCTCAAACTATACATTAATTAAGCCCATTTGTTTATTCATAGAAATGCTAACACATTTTCCAATACAAATAGAAATTAGTAGATCAAGACGATCCCTTCAGGTCTGGCTAACATAAGATATCAGAAAGCATAGTCTACTTATATTTTTTAAGTATAACGTACATACAGGAAAATGCACAAAATCTTAAGTATACAGCTCAAAGAATTTTTACAGAAGGAAACACACCCATCCAACTCACACTCAGATCAAGATATGGAATATTACCAGCATCTCAGGAATCGTCTTTGTGCCACATCCCAAGAACTACTACTTCAAAGGCAACTGCTCACCTTGGATTCTATCTATCACCGTGGATTAGTTTTCACAGTTTTTGAGGTTTAAATACTGGAATCATACAAAGTGCACATACATGTGCTCTTATGTGTCAACTTGTTTCACTCAGTAGTTGGTGACATTCATCCATGATATCACAGTAGTTTTCACTGTTATATAGCTCTCTTGTGGAAATATATCCAAATTTATTTATCCACCCCATTGATGGACATTTGAGTTACTTGAGGCTATTATGAACAACGTTGCTCTAAACACTCCAGTACGTGTCTTCTGGTGTACATATATATCTATCTATATATATGTATATAAGCATTTATCTTGGGAATAAACCTAGGAGTGGGACTGCTGAGTCATAGGCTATGTGGACTGTCCAACAGTTTTTCAAAGTGTTGCCAACTTCAACTTGCCCCACCAGCAGTCTATAAAAGTTCCAGTTGTTCTACATCGTCACCAACTCTTGGTATTGTCAGATTTTTAATTTTTGCCATTCTGGTAGATGTATAGTAGTAACTCATCATGTTTTCACTTATATTTCCCTGGTGACTAAAAAAATATTTTAATGCTTATTGGTCATTTAGATATACTCCTTTGGGAAGTTCTGGTCCACCACTTTTCCCATGTATTAACTAGATTGTCCCTTCTTTCTCTCATTGATTTGTTAGACTTAATTAAGTAATCTGGATGAGTCATCTATTATATATAATTTATTGCAAATATCTTCTTCCAGTCTGTGGATTGTCTTTCATTTTCTTCATGGCAATTTTTAATAAAGAGGAATTCTTAGTTTTAATGAAATCAAATTTATTTCTTTTCTTTCGTAGTTGTTACTGTTTGCTTTCTGCTTATCAACTCTTTGCTTAACAAATCTTTGCCTACCATGAGATCATAAAGATATTCCCTGTCCTCTATTATCTTCTAGAAGTCTTATTGTCTTTGTTACTTTCTATTTCACTTGAATTTGATTTTTGTGACTGGCATGAGGTAGGGATCAATGTTCTTTTGTTCCCACATGGTTATCCAGTTGATCTAGCACAATTTATACATGAGACCATCTGTTGCAGTAATATTTTGTCTTTAATCAGGTGACCAAATACGTGCAGATCTGTTTCTGAATTACTCATTCTGTCTCATTGACCTGTTTGTCTATCCCTGTGCCAGTACCATACTCTCGATTATCATAACTTTTGATAAGACTTGATATCTAGTAGTCTAAGTCCTCCAAATTTGTTCATTATGGTTACTTTATCTATTCTCAGTTTTTTGCTTTTTGATATAAATTTTAGAATCAGTTTAATATTTCCTCTAAAAAAAACTACTGGAATTTTAACCGGGATTGCATCGAATCTATAGATAATATAAAGAGAAGTGATATCATTTTATCCAAGAACACAACATATTATTCCTTGTATTTGGATCTTTAATTTCTCTCAGTAATGTTTCAAGCCTTCTGTGTCCTTGTATGTCTTTCATTAGATTTATTCATATGTCTTTGATATTTAAATCTTTCATTTTAAAATTACATTTATAATTTAAAAAATTTTAAACTTCATCTTATATAGTTCATTACTAATGTATAGAAATACTACTGATTTTTGCATATTGATTTTTATTTCACTGATCTTTCTAAATTCATTATTAATTCTGATAGTTTATCTATAGATTCTTTTGGATTGTCTACATACATAATCATGACAACTGAAAATGGCAATATTTTTATGTCTCCTTTGACTTTAACTTTGATTTCCTTTTCTTACTTTATTCAGTTGGCTAGGACTTCTATTAAAATGTTGAATAGGAGTTGTGGTAACAAATATCATTGTCTTGTCTCTGATTTCACAGGAAAACCTTTCAATATTTTATCATTAAATGTGAAGTTGCTATAGGTGTTTTGTAGATATCATTTTTCTTATTGAGAAAGATATTTTCTATTCTTAATTTTCTGAGAATTTTATTTACAATTAATGAGAAACAAGTGTTATTAAATGTTTTTATGTATGTATTGAGAAGACTATATGGTTTCATTTATTTATTTTCTTAATGTATTGAATACATTTGTGAAATAAACCACCTGTATAATGATGTATTATCTTTGTAATATATCAACATATTATTTGCTAATATTTGATTCAGTATTTTTTCATTTTTGTTCATGAGATTGCCTTGTAATTTCATTTTCTTATAATTTTCTTGTCAGATAGTGTTATCAGGTTATGCTAGCCTTATAAGCAATCTAGGAATTGTTTCCTCTTTCTTTTTTCTATTCTCGGGAATAATTTGTACAGGGTAAGTGTTATTTCTGTCTTACATGTTTGGTATAATTTACCAATAAAGCTTTCTGGGCTGAAAATTTTCTTCGTGGGAAGTTTTAAATTATGGACTCAATTTCTTTAAGAAACATAAAATTCTTCTTACGTTGACTTTTGTATGTTATGTTTTGCAAAGAATTTGTTCATTTTATCTAAATTGTCAAATTTATTGGAAAGATGTTCAAAATATCATTTACTTTTAAAATTTCTGTTGGATCCATAGTTATTTCCCCTTTTTTCATTTCTGATGTTAGTAATTTATGCTTTCTCTCTTTTATTTCTGAACAATTTTTCTAGGATTTATAATTTCAATCCGTTGAACTTTGTTGAAACTTGCTTTAAGTACACTTGAATAATGATATATATTCTACAGTTTTAGATACAATTTTCCATATATGTCACTTCAGATAAGTTTTAAAATTTAGTTTAAATCTTAAATCTCCTATATTCATCTGATCTATTTTTTTTTTTTTTGGTCTATCTATTTGTTACTGAAAGAAGTGTGTAAAATCTCCAACTCTAATAGTGAATTTGTATATTTCTATTTTTTTTTTTTTAGCTCTGTGTCATAAATATATATATGAAGGGAGACAGAGAAAGGAGGGAGTGAGAGGCAATTAGCAATATTTTCTGGATCCAAATACAAGTTTGTTCTATCTTCCTGATGAATTGACACTTTATCATTATCAAATGTTTTTCTTTGTCCTGAGTAATACTTACTTCCCCTTAGTATCTGCTTCATCTACATTTAGTATGACTAAACCAAATCCATTTTTGCTAATATTTGTGAGGTATCTATTTTCCACCTGTTTTTCTTTCAACATTTCTGTGTCCTTATTTTAAATTGTGTCTCTCATAAGCTGTTAAGAGTTGGGTTTTATCTTTTAATCCAGGCTGAAGAGCTTTGCAGTTTAATTGCATTATTTAGTCAATTTACCTTCAATGTTGCAAGTGCTATCTTTGAGTCTAAATTTCACATTTTACTATTTGCTTTCTACTTGACCAACTTGTTTTATTTTATTTGTTGTGGGTTTTTTTTTATTGTTCTTTATTGTTTTATTTCCTATTTTCTACATTTCTTACATCTTTTAGATTAATGAAGCATTTCTTTCATTTTTTAATTGTTATTAACTTGGTAATGATATACGTTTATATTATTCTTTAGTGTTTACCTTAGAGGTTACAACAGGCATCCTTTACTTGTTAAAGTCTATCTTAAATTTGTACTTTCACTACTTTCTTAACTCCATTTTCTCCTCTCCAAAATTGGTGTTATAGTTTTCATATATTTAAATTCTAAATATATTTGAAACCCCATAAGACCATTTTTAATTATCTTAAAAAGTCAATATTAGTATAGATTTACCCATATATTTACATTTCCCATTATTCTTCATGCCTTCCTGCACTGCCATGAATCCATCTAGGATCATCTTCCTTGTGATGAAAAACTCCTTTTAGTATTTCTTTTAGGATGTGTCTGCCGATGACACATTCTCTCAGGGTTATTTGTTGTTGCTGTTTGTTTCACGTTCATTTTTGAAAAATGTATTTATAGGTCAGCAATCACTTTTTTAAGACTTTAAAAATTATTTCTGTTGTCTTCTAGCTTTGATAATTTCTGCTAAGAAGACTTCCTTCAGTCATTATATTCCTTTGATACTGTATCTTTGTTTTCTTCAAATTGGATGCTTTTAAGAATTTCTTTTCTTTTCTTTTTTTGAGTAGCTCTACTCTGAAGTGCCTAGGTGTGCTTTTCTTCGATTTTGCTCCCTATGGAATTTGTAAAGTTTCTTTAACTTGTCTTGACATTCATAATCAGGTTTAGAATATTCTTAACCATTATCTTTTCAAATTTGTTTATATCTTATTCTTTCTTCTTTTGTGGGACTCTGTTATGTTAGACCTTTTTACCGTATCTCATTAGTCCTTAGTTTTTCCTGGATGTTTCAATATGGATATTTTCTGTGAACCTATTCTCTAGTTCACATATCATTTCTTCTACTATGTCTAACTATTAAATCCATCTACCAAATTTTAAATTTTGGTTATTATGATTTTAAGTTCCAAAATTTTTATTTGATTCTTTTTTATATTTTCCAGCTCTCTGACTATAGTTTCACTATTTCCCCCATCTTTATGGACATGTTGATTACCATTGTTACAATGACTCTCTGGTAATTCCAATATCCAGAGCACTTACGAGTCTATTTCTAGACTAATTCCGTTTGTTTTTCATTCATTTGCTCCTATTTTCTGACATGCCTATCAATGTTGGGATGGTGACATTTTATGTAAAACTGTTACATTATGTTACCTCCTACAGAGAGGATTTAATTTTTTCCAACAATCAGAGAGATCATGGGGAGATTATTTTGATACAATCAGGGATTGAGGTGATTCAAAGTGGTGCTTCAGATTCTGTGAGTGCTGTTCTATTTACAGATTTCCCCTTATATTCAAGGTGCAGCCCTCCAGACATCTCAACTGAACACCTGGGATGTTTACTAGGCTCCTCCTTCTTGGGTAGCCCTGAAATTAAGTTGCCTCCTCCGCACCATAAGACTTAAAAAAAAAAAAACAATAGCAATAACAACAAAATTCTGCTTAGATTTTTAGCCCCTTAGCAATACTTTTGCTGCTTCTTGACTTCTCACCGCACACGCACAGTTTAAGAATGGGTAAACTGTCTGAAGGGCGATTTTGCGCAGAATGTTGAGCTGACTTTTCCACCATTCCCTTTCTTCAAGTATTGGTTGCCATGATAGCCCTGAACCCCAACGATTATCTTCCCAGCCCAACCAGTTTGCCACAACCTCTAGGACATCACTTCCTGCTCAGCCTCTATATTCCTTAATATGAATTGGCAAATCATCTGATGAGAGAAAGCAGTAGGTCTGTAGGGCTTACTTCAATGTATTTTCCTTCTCTCCAAAATCTTGACTACACAAGTTCTCTGTGTTTACTTTTTCTATAATACACTTAAACAGCTGGGGTTTTGTATATAATTTTGTTTTCCTTTTTTTTTGAATTTTATGTAAGTTTTATAGCTATTCATGCTGGGAGGTTTGATCTGATCCAACCTACTTTCCATAGCCAAAACCTATAATTAATTCAATATGTTCTCTCTTCCAAAATACCTTTAATATCAATAAATAGATACTTATTAAGAAATAAATCCATATTTACTTTTTTTAAAATGTATTTTATTACTACACATGAAAACCCCAATATTAAAATCAAGTAACCTACATAGTTGATTTTTTATTAGATCACAAGACAGAGATAAAATATCAATGGATCTGGAATCAGAGTAGCTAATTTTGATATAAATGTAATTAATAATTTTCTATTTGTTTATAGTATTAACTGTGATAAATATAAAAATATGATTTCTTGGAATGAAAATACAGCTTGGTTGAATATTTGCCAATCTGGAAATAATAAAAAAAAATAATTGATAGGTCAGAAAATCTCTGCCTTAAATTTTCTATAACTTTCTTGGGGTGACAGGCACTGTTACAAAAGAAAAAAAATAAATGACGTTTTATATTGCTTGTAATTTCCTCGGAGAAGAAAAAAACATTTGCATGTGAAAGAATCACAAGCAAGTCTTAAAAGCAAGATAAAATGCAGTAGAAATTAACATAGTGCAAATGGAATACAGGCACAATTAAGAAGATTGAGTAATAATTAACATCTTTACAGATTACAAAGCACTTTCACCTATACTATCTCATCTGATCCTGGCAACAACCCTCAGAGCCAGGCATTATCTTCAATGCTGTTATTGGTGAGGAAATTATCATTGACAGAGTCAACAAGTAGTAATACCCAGGCTCAGACACAGGTGTTCTCATACATTCACCCTATTGCCCAATATTTAACCAACTTACCAATGGTGGGCATTAGCTGTGACAGGAGGCATAATGCAAAGAATAAATCTGAAGTGAGCATTGCTCTCCTGGAGCTTATGAATCATGAGGGGGCATAAAATAAATCAAACGATCACAATACACAGTGATAAAGTCTATCAAGGGGGCAGTGTGGGGTCATATGAAAAATGAGGAGGGCCAAAATCAGGTCTGGAAGATAGATGATCAGGAAAGTCCTTCTAGAGAAAGAAACCTCTAAGATGAATGAAATAAAATCTAGAGGTGGGAAGGTACAGCCTGTTTGAGGGGCTCAAAGGAGATCATCATGGCTGGAATATAGAATGTAGGGGCCCAGTGGCCATGGATGAGGCTGGACTTTTCTAAGTCAGTATTGTTACTCCATACTATAGAGTTAATAAAAGAATAGTACCAGTTATTGTAATTGTTTAAGAGATTTATAGGAATGCTAGTAAGTGTATTAGATTGTATTAATAGATTGTAGCTCTCAAAGCAGATTTACTTAATTTCTAATTATAAGCTTATTGATAAAAATTCTGAAAGGACTGTTTCACTCAGATATTTTGGATGCCCTGCAGAGATTAGCAGAGACCTAGTGGGTTCTTGATACATGTTTGTGATGAGGAATTATCAGAGATTTTAAACGAGTGCCAGAAGTAGGAGATGGAACATGTGACATCCCCTGGGAGGGCAAGGTGAAGCTCAGAATTAGAACCATAGGCCAGGTTGAAGCATGTAGCATGTTTCTAGAGCACTGGCCCAATCAGTCAACAGGAAGTTAACCAAGCAAGCATCAGAACTCAAATTCCAGGAAGCAAGACTGAAGTTGAAAAAAATTAAGAACAGACTAGTACACTTGGACCACACAGGAAGGCAGATGTTGAAACAAGGAAGGCTCTCAGACTCTCTGCCTCTTTATGGTGAAGCTGTACAATCCCCAAAACACCTGGACAAATCCCTTTGCGAGATTGCTTAGGATTCAAAGAGGAATCTGTCCTTTTTCAATCAAGGGCTTGCACTTGGCGTGTAGATCCCGTCTCTAAGCCACAAAATGTACAAAGTCTTTTTAGCCATTTTTAGTCACGTTGCCAGCCCAGAGAACTCTTCAGGGAAAATGTGTTCCTGAGAGCAGAAATGGTTCCTTCATTGGGCACCTGCGGGACTGCATAATGCTGGATTAGTTGGGCCACGTTATTCTTAATCTCATCAAAATTGAAAACATGATGAAGTAAACAAGCAGTGCCTTGTGGAAGGAGGATAAAGTGTTCCTAAGGTAGAGAAAGGAGAGCATCAGCCATGCCCATGCTGTAAATCTTGTTCATTTACTTTACCTCATCACCTATTATCCCTTTCTATTGCTGAATAGTGGTCTTTATGATGCTCCAGGTACCTTCCAGGATATCTGTACCAAACCTCCTCTATCATCATCCTTCCAGCTTCCCAGCATGGCTGCAAACATCACTATCAATATTCATTTCATTCCGTTCAGAAGGCTTACTATAAATGTTACTTCTGGAATTTACTGTGAACTAATATATTTCTTAGGTTTAGAAAATATAACCTATTTGAACAAATGCAATTTTGGATCTATAATTTCAGATCTTGAAGGTTATTTTAATAAGTCAAGATAATAAATGTCCTCCAAAATTTTGGTTCAGCCTCGCACCCATGACTTGATAAATCTCTCTCATAGTCATGCAATATATGTTCACATCTTCAAAGGAATCAGGATAGTTCTAAAAAGAATAATAAGGCAATGTAACTGCTGAGATATAGAAGGTTTGGCGTCACCTTTTAATTCCCTCTGTATTGGCTTTCACATTGGGGAGATTGTAACTGAGTGGAAACTAAACAAACCACCATTCAAATTGCTTGATATCATGAATCCAAACTGGTAAAAACTGGTGAGTGGACTTCTCTATAACAACCAATTCATTGACTTAATTGTTTCATTTTCAAACCTTGTTAAAACTCTTTTGGCACCTATGTAAAGATATTGAGTGCATATGCATTGGCAGATTACTATTCCCAGGCACAATTAGTGTGACATGAAGGGCATTGACAGGAAACTTGAGTTAAATTCTCCAAGAGTGCCGACATAGTTAGTTCCTTAGGTGTCTCCTATCAGATTACTCTGTTGTAGAAGAAGCATGGAGTCAGACGGATCAGATCTAAACTCTGGCCCTGCCATTTACTAGCCAGTTACTTCATCTATGAAATAATAGTGATATCGATAACTACACTCCAGTACTGAGTGGATTAAATGAGATATTTGTGAATGTTTCAACCAAGTGTTTGGTACAAAATAGAGAGACAATACATACTATTTTTTCTGTCAATGCCTGGAATCTACATCCTACTCTCTTCTCCTAATGCTTTCTCCACCTCCATTGCCTTAAATAAAATAAGCTTTCCCCAAGCCATCACTCAAATGCTTATGCCTCCTTGTTTCCATAGGGTTGGTAAGAAAAGGCTATTTTCCCACCTGCTTACTAGCTCTTCCAGACCTTATTCTTCTACCCTCCTTTGAAGACCTTTCTTTCCATAACTTGATCTTCTCTCTTTGCATTGATTTATTTCCTTCACCTATGGTCATATTCAAACATTTCTTATCTTAAAAACATAACTAAAGAAATAAAAAGCATTTCCCTTGACTCTACGTCCCTAATTACTGTAACAATCTCCTTTTTGACTTGAAAGACAAGTATATTCCTTCTTCCAGATCCCGTGCTAAGAGCTGTAAATAAAATAAATGCCAGCCTTCTTGCCCTGAGTTTGTTCGTGGTATTGGAAATAATATATCTCTATTATCATATTTAGTACATTATATTGTGGTTCTGTTTCCTCACTTGTAAACAGGAGATGATAAAGTTTTATCTATTGCTCATGCAAATCTGATGTGGCTCTGACAGCCTTCCATGGATGCCATGGCCAAGGAAGATAAAGCTTAAGGGTCCTATGGGATGTTTTGAAGGACCTGGTCTGCCACTAGCTTACATTGCTTATGCCCATATCCAATTGGCAGAAATAAGACACGTCTTATTAAACATTCACCAAATGTTTATTAAATGATTGACTGACTCATTGACTGAATGAATGAATGAATGAGAATAAATGAATACTTGATTGTCGGAAGTCAACTGCTGATGGCTAGGACTAGAATCCAATATCACAAATACTTCTATTGGGAGGCAGTTCTCCATGTGTCTCTCACATTTCTACACATCTTGCAAGTGAGTCACTGGCTGCCCTTTGTTCTAGACTATTATTTCAAGGATGTTTATCTAGCAAACAGCCTTGGAAGGTAGAGATAATGTCTCCCTCCAGAGCTAAGAGAAGTTTTGCTCACAGCCTTGTATGAGAGATAATGCTCTGAAGCAAAGGGCAGGCATGACTACTCTTCAGTATAATAAAAGAAATGTCTAACTCAAAAGCAAAGGGAAAGCATGCTTACTGCCCTTTATAAAAGATTCAGGTGCCCAAAGCTCAGAATTCCTTTCCTGTAATGCAACCCACTGTATGTGTAGGTGTCATTTGGCTCTCTTCGCATCACCCTATGGGAACAGGTCCTCAAGGAATCAGCACAAAGATGCAGATACTCTGGCTATTGCTATTGCTATGAGTAATAGACTGGCCTTCATCTCTGACCCAGGAGTCTCACGTCTTCAGCCAGCCTCCATGGAACTGTGTCAGGCTAACTTAACTTGTAAGTAGAGTAAAATCTCAGACCTTTCATAAGCTTTTGACAACTCTTTCTACTAGAAATTTGCGTTGCTTTGTTTTATAGTCACTTTGCTTTGAGCTTGCTTTGTTTTGCATGACCTTTGTACATAAAGCTAAAAATCCAGCTCCAAAAAATGTTTTGCATATCTCTGCTTTTTTGATCCTTGTTTTGCAGATAAATGTAAAAGCAGTTTCCTGTATTTATTTACAAAATTATCCATTTTGTTATTGATGTAAAAAAATTGTCATGCTGCTGAAAACTATATATTTTTGAGGTTTAGTAAAAGCTGTTGATGTCATTACTTCCCCTTGCTAAAGTTACAAAGGTTCCTGTTCACAAAAGGCATTAGCAGACATTGCGATTAGAATGATCTAACATACAAGAGGGTCTGTTCATGCAGGGCATGTTCCAAGCAGTTTGGAATGTTCCAGAATGTCTTTCCGCCTCCCCTTTGTTCCGGTGAACAAAATCTTTGCTACAGTGCAGGTGTGTTCCTGAGATGGTCGTCCTTGAAGAGAACAAGCACTGTGCCAGAAGCCAGTGGAAGCATTTTTCCAATTTCCCCTAGGAAAAGTCGAATGGAATGGGAAATCGTTTGTAAAGCCAGATGAAAGCAATGCATTAATACATGGATTTGTACCATTCCTTGTTCTCTTAGACACCCACTAGTTTGTCTTTTGCTACGAATTGCCCACTAGAACAGAAGAGTTAAAAGAGAATAAATACATATTTCTAAAGGATCAAATGAGTTTTCCTTTGGCTGACAATGATGAATCCTCTGTCTCTAAGGAGTTCTTCAACACTGATTCTCTCAGAATCTTATAGACTGAAGACTTTCTCTGTGGTCTTAATAAGAATGGAAAGATTCAAGCTGCTACCTGAGAGAGTGGAAGAGGGATAGTGTTTCCTTCTGTAAACCACTGGTGAGCAAGACGAAAAGCACAGTGATTTATGCTACAGTTATTTGTTTATAATAGAGAAACAATTTCCCTTTGCTTAATGGAAGATTTTTAATGGATTCATCTATTTGTTAATTTCCAGCAATGGCAATGTTGTTTTCCTAAAAGAAATTGAATTTAAACAGCCATAAAACCTAGGATTTGGTGAGTTCTAGAAAACTTTTTTCTCTTTTCATTTCAAATAAGAATTACACATCTATGATATCCAAAAAGAGCCTCATAAGGAAAGAGTTAGTTTAATTTTCCACAGATTATATTTCTTATATGGTATAAGAAATCGTGTTTTTATCAACATCTTTTGATGCTTCAAGGCACCACAAAATGAAAAAGAAGTTTATAATATACAAATAATAAAGACAAAGTATAGTGCTTTATTTCTGAATTTACTCTTTTAAAACTAAGTCAAGACTAACATATCTGCAGTACACATAAGCATATCGATCTTCCACAACAGAAACCCTTCACAAGCTACTACCGTCTCCTTCATGTGCTTGCTGTGCAGTTAGGACCAGGCTGCCAGCAAGCCTGCCTAGGTCCTTACTTAGTGCTGGAAGACAATCATATTTCATGTACTCAAGGATGCTACCTAGTAAATAGTTGTAAAATGGTGTTAAGATGTCTCAGCAAAATGCTTCCACTGGCTTCTGGCACAGTGCTTGTCCTCTTCAGGGACAACCATCTCAGGAAAATACCTGTGCTGTAGCAAAGATTTTGTTCACTGGAACAAAGGGGAAACAGAAAGACATTCGGAAACATTACAAACTGCTTTGAACATGTCCTGTATTAACAGACTGTCTTGTATGTTAGATCATTCTAGTTGCAATGTCTGCTGGTGCCTCTTGTGAACAGGAATCTCATATAAAATTGAAGTGAGATCCACGAACTATCGTTTCCACTCTCCTGCTTGTACAAATGCGGTCTTTGAGAGCTGACTGGAAACAGGGTGTTAGTAGGTGGTGGGAGGTGGGAAGAGGGGAATGAGGTCTTCTCAGACATTCTTCTAAGGCCCAAAAGATATACATAACGGTTCACAGGTTGTTTTTGTTCTTTATGGCTACTACTTATATAACTAATATATATTTATTGGAGAATGACTAGAACATATAGAAAAGTAAAAATATCTGGCACCCTCCCTCCCCCAATCATTTGATTGTCCCACCAGCACAGATAGTCACTGTTATCTGTTGGCATCATAAGAGTGTCATAGTCAGTTTGGGCTGCTACAATAGAATACCATAGACTGGGTGACTTATAAACAGCAGAAATTTATTTCTCAGTTCTGGAGGCTGGAAGTCTGAGATCAGGATGCCAGCATAGTTGGATTCTAGTGAGGGCTCTCTTCTAGGTTGCAGATGGCCATTTTCTCATTGTATCCTCACAGGGCAGAAGAAGCAACAGCGCTCTTTGGAGTCTCTTTTATAAGGGCACCAATCTCATTCATGAAGGCTCCACCCTTATAACCTAATCACCCAAAGGCCTCACCTCCAAATACCATCACATTGGGGATTAGACTTCAGTAATGAATTTTGGAGGGACACATGCAGTCCACATCAGAGTAATCAAATCATTAAGCGGTTATAGAGTGGCTACAACTGTATACTCTAGAAAATTCCAGCCCTACCTGCAAACACATCTCCCTACTTATACACTCCTCTGATTTTCTTTCCCCCTTTCTTTCCTCAATCCCTCCCCCAATGCCAGGGAAATTTTGTTCTGCTGACTGTGTATGGAGAGTCATTCTCATTGTCATTCTTGCTATAGCGGCAGTGGCTCAGAAGTCTGCCCTTCATCATAGAGCCAACCTGGAGATGAGAGAACCAGGCTTTTCCTACGTAGTTAAGTGAATGGACATTCCCCTGTCATTTTTACAAGCTCAAGGTTTCCCTCTGTCCAGAGATTTGGTAGAACAGAAGCCTCCCTGATACGGGTGACTGAAATTTAAGAATCTGCTCTCAGCCGCCAATTCCCTCCTGTTACCTATGGACAGACAGGTACATACCAAGTGATATACCAACCACTGTGTCCCACAGTTAGTTTGGCTCAAAGCAGATGGTAGTGCCAGACAGAAGAGATGAATAGGTTAAACTAACGTCCTCTGGCTTTTGGGTTCTAGTCAAGTGAAGCTTGTCTTCCCATCATGATTCTCATCCTAAGCCAGGTACACGGGCCTGATTCTAAAATATCTGCTTTGTGAGACCCATTCTTTCTACCCTTCAACACACCCTCATTTCTCACCCCCTACTCCTTCAGGAGATATTTTTTTCAGTTTGAATAACTGAACCAGGAATTTCGCTCTAGCATGCAAAGGTAGGAAATCAATTTGGTTTAGGATAAGCTGAACTACAGTCAGCACCACCCTACACTGCTATGGTGTGGCTCTGCATTTTCCATCAAAGCACGCATGACAATGGATTTGCCTGTCTAATAAATGCTTCCTGGCCATGCAGCCCAACTTTCAGCATCATTGATCTCTGATCAAAGACATGCACCCCTTTCCTCTTTGCTTCTGTCTCTTTGATTTCCTCTTCAGTCCCCAGAATAACTTCCCTGGTGAAGGGGACTTGTCCTGATTTTTCCTTACAAACCAGCAGTAGCAAAGGTAACACCTTGCCCTGCTCCATCTCATCATAAGCTTTTCCTTGGAGCAGTTCCCATTACATTGGCAAAGTTATTATGCCAGGAAGGCAGCAGCCTATGCCAGGCCGTCATAGCCCTGGACTGAGCCAGCTGTCACTTTGGTGCCAGAGTCACTGCAGGGGCAGCAGGCTGTTCTCTCCTACTAGCATTTGAAAACAAGGTGGTTACACTCTATGCTTGGGTATTATTCTAAAAAAAATGCATTCCAACCTAAAAATTCTACCTATAGAACATGGTCTTGTATTTAGAAAATGTGTGATCTGTTTTTGTTGATGTCTCTAACAGTTCATGCATCACCAACACGTCTACCTACTACCACAATAGGTCTTAATTAGGCACATTTGTACATCACTACCCTGAAGACACCCATCAAAACCAGTGGAATACTCAGAGATTTTATATAGGACTCCAAAGTGTAGCTTTTTCACATGAATATTGAAAGAGATTTAGAAACAGACAAGGCCAGATTCAGATATCAGCTCTGCAATTTATTAGTTCTTCAACCTTGAGCAAGTTTAGGATTCAGTTTCCACATCTGTAAAACAGGGATAATGATAACCATGGCTAACAAGCAGTAAGTCCTACTGTGTCCCAAGCACTATGCTAAGTGTTTTATACCCATTGTGTCATTTAATCCTCATAACAAGCCTGTCAGTTACATAGTTGTAATACCCAGTTCACAAAGGAGGATACCGAGGCTCAGAGAGGTTAAGTGTCCTCACAGAGCTGATGTGAGGATTAAATGCGTGAACCATGTAAGTGCTTCATGCACAGTTTGGCAACAGTTATTGCTGCTATTGTTTTGTCATCATCATTACTGATACCCTTCTCAAAACTGTCCATTTAATGCTTTAGTCCAATTGTAGACTCATGTCTTGGAACATCCCTTGCTTCTTATAGCATTCTTTTTCTTCCTCTCTCACAGCCACCACCCTACAATTTTTTCATTTCGGTTTCTCTATGAAACTTCTATAAACTCATTGGAAGTGAGATGATCAATGTCTGTGAAACAGGAAATGTAACTTGTATTCTTCAGCCTCACATTCTTAAAACAAAAGGCATTTTCTCTCTGAACATATGGTAAATACTTAAACATTTAAGCTGATGTGTTTTACGTTTCTTGATTTATGGATCTACCAGACAAGCCTTCACTTAGACAAAGTCGACAGTCCTTTGAGTTTTATTATTTATTTTTCTGATTATCCAGATTATACAAAATTCAAACATTACAGAAGTAATTATCTTTTAAAAGGAACCTCCTCCCCACCAAAACTCCTTCCAGACAAGACTACTGTTAATAGAATATAACATATCATATTTCTCCATCTTTTTTCTCCATATATGCTAACCTACTATTGCTATTATTTATTTATACACAAACTTACAGGTATAAATGTAATTTACACATTATACACAAACCTTATTCTTTTTAATGACTGTTTAGTGTTCTATTACACGAATATATCTAAAAATACATGTAATTCTCATGATTTGCCTCTTAGGAAGCCAAGCATCTCTGAAGAGCGAGCGCACACACACACACACACACACACACACATACACACACACTTTCACAGATGGAATATCCCCCATAAGTCTGTTACAGCTGCTAAGAAACTATATCATTTTTTCTTTGTTATTAAAATGCCTTATTTCTGGATGTGTTCTATTCAAACGCAAGTACCCTGAGACAATAACTCATTAAGTGACTAACAGAGCTTGGTGCCTGGATAAATTGAGGAAAAAGGGTCAGAAAAGGAAAATAGAAAGAGCAGAAGAGAAACTTTTGCCATGCTAGTTATTTTCTGAGTGGATGTTTTCACTGGCATTATATTATCTCTTTCATGTCACCATCTCTAAAACATGAGACGGCACTTTCTACAATCATCTTAGTGCATCACCCAGCAGTTGATGCCACCTCCGTGCCGCTTTGAGGAAATTTTTCTTAGGTGTCACAGTGAGCTAGTAATCCTGGTGAATATGTACCGTCTTTTGTAAATAACGAAATTCTACCTATACACCTAAAACACAGTCTGTGTTCAGAGTTCAGAGAGAAGCTATAAAAGGTACTCAAGAAATAAATCCAGTGCCTTGACCTCCAGAGCACAATTCTCTATGCAAATGAGCTGCTTTGCCAGAGCCCTTTAAAAGAAGCCCAGCTCTATTATCTACACCGCTTGTCTTATCAAGACGAGAAAATGGTGATAATATCTCCACTGCAGAAGATAAAAGGACAGACCAAAGCCAGGGTGCTCAAAATTTTCCAGACTTAAGAATCACCTAGGAAGCTTTTAAAATTGGATTTCTAGATCCCATCTCTTAAAGATTAGAGTAGAGCCCAGGAATCTGCATTTAATATGTTGCTCAGAAGAGAGTGAGGTAGGTAGTTTGTGGACCACACTTTGAGAATCACTAAAGGGTCTGTGCTCAAAAGGAAATAATACTAAAACCCTTTATTAAAACTTATGTGTTGATTTCTGATTCTGCCATGATGGAGTAGCTAGAATTAAACTTATACCCCTTATGTAAACACTTGGAAAACTAGAGAAAATATGTTAAACAAAAACTTTTTTTTTCATACAATGGACAGTGCAGGACAAGCATTGTAGGACTAATTTACCTGAGGAAAAAAAAATACAAGCAAGGTGAACCCTATGATCACCCCAGCTTTATTCCTGGAAGCTCTTTCTGGATATCAGTATAAGGAGAGGGATCCCATACAGAAAGTAATTGTCTCAGTGAGTTGAAGAGATTGAATTACTGAATTTGCTGAGCAGGATACCAGAGAGGAAGGCATTATCAGACAAAATGCTTCCAAAATCTGCACAGCATTCCCCTTGAGTCTGTTGCTAGAGACCAAGTCATGGATGAGTAGGATAAAGTTCAAGATGGATGGACAAAGAATGACTAGGGAGCAGCAAGCTAGGCAATTCCCAGAGCTCATATAGGGCTGGGAGAAGTTTGAGTTCTGTAATAAGTGGAGAGCTCTCAGTGAGTATGAGGCATTCAGTAGAGTTTCAAGAAGAGTTATGTCTTGGTAGTAGGACTAAACTAACCCTAGAGTAAAGCTACTTTAAACTTGTCCAAACAAAGCTTGAAAGTGTCAAGCTGATCCCAAATTAACCACCTGAATAGCAAAATCTAATACACTTTGAAGGAAGACAATAAATTTCAGCTCTCAACAATGTAACATTTACAGTGTCCAATATCCAATAAAAGAATTACTAGAAGGAGCTGGCCCGGTGGCATAGTGGTTAAGTTCACACACTCTACTTTGGCAGCCTGGGGTTCCTGGGTTTGGATCCCAGGTGCGGACCTACACACTGCTCATCAAGTCATGCAATGGCAGCATCCCACATACCAAATAGAGGAGGATTGGCATAGATGTTAGCTCAGGGACAATCTTCTTCATCAAAAAAAAAAAGAAAAATTACTAGACAAGCTAAGAAATAGGAAAAGTATGACCCATACCCAAGAGAAAAATCAGTCAAAAGAAGCAGATCCAGAAACGACAGAAATGATAGAAATAGCAGATAAGGATATCAAATTAGCTTTTATAAATACACTTAACTATTTAAAGAAGACATAGGGCTGGCCCCACGGCTTAGCGGTTAAGTGTGCACGCTCCGCTGCTGGTGGCCTGGGTTGGGATCCCGGCGGCGCACCGACGCACCACTTCTCTGGCCATGCTGAGGTGGCGTCCCACATACAGCAACTAGAAGGATGTGCAGCTATGACATACAACTATCTACTGGGGCTTTGGGAGAAAAAAATAAATAAATAAATTTTAAAGAAGACATGAACATAATACAGAGAGATATGAAAGATATAAAAATAAACCAAATGAAAATTCCAGGGATTAAAAAATACAACAAATGAGTTGAAAACTTAATTAGACAGGGAAAACAGCACATTAGAGACTACAGAAAAAAACGTTGGTGAACCTGAAGATACAGCAATAGAAAATACCCAAAATGAAGCACAAAGGAAAAAAGACAAAATAATCAGAACAGAGACTCAGAGACCCATGATATAATATTAACCAGTCACAAATATATGCAATTGCAGTCCTAGAAAAGGGAAGGGATAAAAATCACTTGCAAAACTTATTCTAAAATTTATGTGCACATTCAAAGGACCTAGAATAGACAAAACAACTTTGAAAAAGAATAAAAGGCTTAACTTACCTATTTCAACACTTATTGTAAAGCTGCGTGAATCAGGACAGTATGATATTAGTATAAGTATACATATAAAGATTAACGAAACAGAATAGAGTCCAGGAACTGACTTACACTTATATTGTCCATTGGTTTTTAACAAAGGTGCCAAGGTAATTCAATAAGGAATGAAAAGTAACTAGTAGAATGCAAGATTGAGCAGAATGGGGAAGGCTATCAGATCATAATACAGATCTGACAGCCTCTCCCAGCCCAGCACAGAAATCCAAAGTAAAGACTTCTCGTTAGTGGAGTCCTAGTTGAGTGGAAATAGCTAGTTCATCTTGCTAAGTCATTGGCTAGAGGTCACCTTAAGAAGAGCATGACCTTGGCTACCACTGCCTTGCTCAATCATCGGCCAATAAACGGTGGTGGAACAAGACACCCTTTTGGGGAAAAAAAATGAACCTCGATCCTTACCTCAAATCATACATAAAAATTAAACCAAAATGGATCATAGTCCTAAATGTATAAGCTATAACTAAAAAATTTCTAGAAGAAAATCTTTAGAACTTTGGAGAAAGGAAATACTTTTTAGATCACAGATATTGCAAACCATAATGGAAAACAAGTATAATGAGACTTCACCAAAATTAAAAACTTTTGCTTTCTGAGTGACACTGTTAAGATGATAAAAATATTGTATAATTTGTAAAAGACTTGTATCCAATTATATAAAAAATTATATAACTCAGTGATTATAAAACAATCAATTTAAAAATGGGCAAATGATTTGAACAGACACTTCAATAAAGAGATATATGTCCAATAAAGCACATAAATAGCTGATTAATATCATTACTCATTAGGGAAATTCACATTAAAACCACAAAAGATACCACTATACTCCTATTAGAACGGCTAAAAATAAAAAGACTGACAATATGATGAATTGGCGAGCTTTGGAACCACTTTGGAAAACAGATGTCAGTTTCCTTTCAAGTTAAACATGCACTTACTAAGATCCAGAAATTCCACTCCTACGTATTTAACCAAGAGAAATGAAAGCATATGTCCACTCAAAACTTGTACACAGATGTTCACAGCAGCTTTTGAAATAATATCCAAAAATTTTAAAAAACCCCAATCAATAGGTAAGTGGATAAACATTAATAGTGTGTTAATATAGTAGAATACTACTTAGCAATCAAAAGGAATGAACTGATACTACAAAAATATAGATAACTCTCAAAATCGTTATGCTGTGAAAAGACATCAGATAAAAAGGAACATATTTATTAATCCATTGGTATGAAATTCTGCAAAAGAAGAAAACCAGCCTATAATTATAGCAAATGTATCAATGATTGCCTGGGGTCAGTTGCAAGAGAATGACTCAAAGGCGCCTGAGGGAACTTTCTGGGGTAAAGAAAGTGCTGTGTATCTTGATTGGGATGGTGGTTATATGAGCGGTTATATATTTGTCAAAATTTATATAATGCTATATAATTATATTTCAATAAAATTTTTTAATGTTCTGTGTTTAATATGTTTATGTGTTCAAAGGTTATGTTATTTTCTCATTATCCTGGGCTCACCCTGTCTTTGTTGTCCATAACTAGATAAATCAGGACTGCTTTAGAACCTTTTTTTCAAAGATAAACACAGATTTTTTTGGTATAACTTGAAGTGTTTATTGACAATGACTTTTCTCCTAATTCTGTAGACCTCTTCACGATTTCTATATACTTCTCCACAGTCAAATTCACACATAGCACTTATCTCTCCAACGGATCACCTAATGACCAGTAGCTCTTGTGCTTAGAATGTGTTCTTAGGACGGGCCTTCTCTCCCCACGTCAGTCATAGGCACGAATATACTTCTTATCCTCGCCAATTAGGCAACATATCGTGTTTATCAGATGTGCGCATTTCTCCAATAGAGAAGTTGAGCATGTTTTCCCCCAGGCTTTCTGAATATTTCCCCTTTACGTATCAGTCCTTGTGCAACTTTAATTGAGATTGCCTTAAATTTATCAATTTATTCAGGAAGAATTGTCAGCTTTTCAGCTTTAGTGTATTTAGGCTTCCCATCTGGGAATATGGTATGTCTTTCTTCTTAAGCTTTCTTTCATATGACTTAGGAATTTTTCATAAGCTTTATTAAGTATTTTTTTAAACATTTCCAAGTAGTTTATATTTCTTATTACTATTGTACTTGGGTTTTTTTCTATCATACTTTTGAGTTTTTTGTTGATATGGAGGAAACTATTGTTTTTATTCAGGTATATGTACTTTGAAATTATGGATTTTTTTTGCATATCCTAGTTTTCAGTCATATTATCTGCAAATAATAATGATTTTCTTTTCCCCCTCCAATTTTTACAGCTCTTATTGATTTTATTTGCTTATAACATTAGCTAGAGTTTCCAAAATAACATTAAATAAAAGTGGTAATAACATTGTCTTATCTCTGACTATAATAGCAATCACTGCCTACACTGTTTACTATTAAGTAAATGTTGGCTATGGGTTTGGAGTATATTTTCCTTACCAAAGCAACTTAATGGCTTATAAAGCCATTTTATGAGGAATTAATATTTTAGAAATACTGTCAGTACCAAGACAGATAACATCACCCCCATGCTTAAATTGCTTCAGTGCCTTCCCATTATACTGACAAGAAAATCCCAAATTCCTTACCACAGTCTGTAAGACCTGAAGTGTTCTAATCCCTGACAAGCCCTCCAAACTCATCTCTCCCTCTGACTCTGACTCATTAACTTTAGTCTTATTGTCTTCTTTCCATTCATATAACATGCCAAGTTTGTTCTGACCTCAGGGCCTTTGCACCTATTATTCTCTCTTCCTAAAGCAAATTACCTCCAGGTTATTTCATACCTGAATGTTTCTTTTCATTTAGTTCTTGTCTTAAATATCCTCTCCTTAGAAACATCCAATATAAAGAAACTATCCAAACTCTGGTCACTCTCTAACATATTATCTAGTTTTATTTACTTAAAGTCACTTGACACAATCTGATATTATCTTATTTACTTGCATTTTTTCTGTCCTAACCACTTCCCAACTCATCCCAGCTAGAATATAAGCTCCATGAGAATAGTCTAGTACAGGATTTGTCGAACATTTTTTAGAGAAGGCCAGATAGTAAATTTTGTAGGTAATATAGGCCACATGGTCTCTGTTGCAACTAGTTAACTCTGCCCTTGCAGCATGAAAGAAACCATGGACAATACATAATGAATGGTCATGGCTGTGCTCCAATAAAACCTTATTTAAAAAACAGGTGGTGGAATAGATTTATCCCACACACCATAGTTTGCCAACTCCTGTATTGTCAGTCTTGCTCTATGCTTCATCTCTAATGCCTAGAAAAGTACCTGGCCCTCAGCAGATAATCAATAATATTTATGGGAAGCCTGAATGCTTATCAGAAATTTATATTTTTATACAGTTACTTAGTCTTGCAGAGTCTGATGTGTTTAACATTTTTAATTTTAATTAATTTTCTCTTAAAAATATATAATTTTAACATTTTTTCTACTTGTAAATTCTTCTTTTATTCTGAAAAAAATGCATTTTATATTTAATTTCAATCAAAGTTTTTTTAAAAACGTGATGCTGCTGTGCTAAGAAACTTTGATGAAAGCATTATTTTAAAAGTGTTTAAGTAGTGTTTAGCTGTACAGAATTGTGCAAAATCACTGATAGAGTATTTTCAAATGAAGAAAATAATAATTGTTATTATTATCAACTGTAATAATTACAGCTTAAAATAGTTTATTGTGCTCTTTGTGTTACAGCTCGTACTAAGCAATTAAACGAGTCTATCATTTTATTATAATTTGTTAAAAGCTCCTAAGAAATTAAAATCAAACTTGATGAATGTATCCCAGTGTGGATTTTATATTTTTAAAGTAGGGTATTATCTTTCAAGTATAACTGTTATAAATGTAGTTGAAATTCTCTCTACCCTCATAATTCTTGAATAACAGAAAAAGAAAAGATAAATCAATATGAAAGTTAGCTGTTCTATTGCTACTATTTTGTAAACATTAAGTATACTGAAATCAGCTAAGTGACCATTCAGCTTAAGACAGATAGCCACTGAGTCTGCAGTTTGTGGACGATCCAGGTCTGGTATCCCCTTCTTCCCTCCCTCCCTTCCTCCACTCCTTCCTTTTCTGCCTCCTCCCTCACTCTTTCCTTCTTTCTGTCTCTGTCTCTGTCGCTGTCTCTGTCTCTGTCTCTGTCTCTGTCTCTGTCTCTCTTTCCTCCCCATCCCTTCCTCTTATTTGGTTGCTGGAATTGATCAGAAAATATAAAACATGTGAAGATAATACTAGACATCTGTCAATATGTTGATAGTCCTGATAGCTGATAGACAAAGGACCTAATAAGGCCTTAAATGAGATTTTATTTGTGTGTATTCTCATTATCTAATGCACATTTCCATTACCTAAACTGACTCTTTCCATTTATAGTGAATGAGTAATTATGAGTTGGTATCTATTGTCAAAAGGCAAGAAAAGTATGTAGTAGTGTACCAAAATGAGTTTGAAAAACTTAGAATATTGTGTTTAAAAAACATTTTTTTACATTTTAATCCTGAAATTTATCAAGAGAAAAAAAATACTGTTAGTAAGCAAAGCTAACCTGGGTAATCTTCATAATGTGACAAAGAAACAATGGTTATGAGTCAGATTAGGTGGACTAGTTACTAATGAAATTGTGTAAAACTATTTTTAAAGTAACTAACTTAAAAACATATAATATCTTTTATATATAATAGTCACATGTTTATTTTGCAAAATTTTATCTCCAAAATAATTCTTGTGCACTTATGTATGACCAGCAATCCTACTCCTAGGTATTTACCCAAGAAAAATAAAAACTTGCTTTTATACAAAAATCCACATATGAATGTTTAGGGTGGCTTTATAGTAATCACCAAAAATGAGAAACAATTAAAACGTCTTTTAACTGGTGAATGATGAATGGACAAACAAACTGAGTTATATCCACAAAATAGAATTCTACTTAGCAATTAAAAACAAATTGTTAGAGGCTCCAAGTCAAGATGGCGGCATAAGCAGACTCTAAACTCACCTCCTCCTGCAGACACAGCCAATTTACAACTACTCGTGGAAAAATTACCCCTGAGACAGAACTGAAAACTGGATAAGAGGAACTCCGGCAACAATAGACAATCCTAACTGAGGTAGAAGAGGCAGAGACTCCCTTCTGGAGAGGACAAACGCTGCCTTCACAAGCCGCCAGCTTCACGGCCGCCGGGAGCAGCTCACAGGTACGCAGCCTCCCTGGATGCGCTGGGCCCTGAGCCGGGAGCGCCCCCTCTGTGGGCATTTTGTGGACCCAGCACGATCGAGACGAGTGGCAGAATATCTGACTTTGCCTGCTACTAAAACATTGGGGAATACCCCCAGAAAACCTGGTTCACAAAGAAATTAAAACCGGCTCTTAAAGGGCCCATGTGCAAACTCACCCGTTTCAGAAAACAACCTAAAATCAGCAGAAAGAAAGGTGCACAATGCTTTGGGGAAAAGAGACTCACCTGATAGGCCCTGAGTGCATCTCAGTGAGGGGTGAGACCTCTCCAGGGACTGGGACATTGGTGGTGGCCATTGTTGTGGCCTGGTGTGGGCGTGCTGACACAGAAGCCATTGGAGTTCTCCCTGGGGCCTGCTAGTCCAGGGTCTGCCCCACCCGCTAGAGCACCGATTTAATCCAGCTCAGCCAGGGCAGGCAGCCCACCCTAGAGACTGGCCCCACCCAACAACAAGCCCTCAGGCAACTTGTGGGCCTGCATAGATTGGTGACTGGATTCTCTGCAGCCTGGCAACTGAGCCGACTTCAGTAGGGCAGGGCATGCACAAGGAGCCGGTGGAGAGTGTGGGGCAGTGGTGGAGTGTGTGGGGCTCCCACCGTGGAGAGACTGGGTCTACTTCAGGTGGCCAGGGGGGGCACACAGGGCAGGACTGTGTTGACCATGTGTGTGGACCTGTGGGCGGCAGGGCTTCTCAGCTGCAGAAGACTTGTACTTCTCAAAGACCCACATAGGGGGTTTGCCCCACCTTCCAAAGCCTGAAACAATGGGTGCTACCGTGCCTGAGGCCAGCCCCACCCAACTGCAATCCTCAGAGAGCTGACAAGAGACCTAAAGTCTGGAGGCTTATAGAAATTGTAAGGCCCTGAGCCTAACAACCAGCCACGCTGGGGGCCTACTCACTTAAAAGAAATACTGCAACACAAATGTGGTATTAGAACTTGCAGCCAACTGTGCTGGGGCTCCCCACACCTGATAAAGAGACTGAAGGGCCCACAACAACTACAAGCAGCTGAGCATTACAACAGCTGGCCAGGAGCATAACTCGGCCTCCCTGGGCACCTACAGGGAGAGCAAACAGGCCACAATAGAAGGACACACATAGCCCACATAGGGGTCACCCCTGGAACATTGAGAACTGAGGGAAGCACACTGCAGGCCTCCTAAGCCATCACTTACATAAGGTCACCTATCCAAGAGCAGGAGACGTAGCTGACCTACCTAATACGTAGACACAAGCACAGGGAAAGAGGCAAAATGAGGAGGCAAAGGAATACATTCCAAGTAAGGGAACAGGACAAAACCCCAGAAAAGGAACTAAGTGAAACAGAAATGAGCAACCTACCCGACAGAGAGTTCAAAGAATTGTTAAGGATGCTCACTGATCTGGGCAGAAGAATAGATGAACTCAGTGAGAATGTCAACAAAGAAATGGAAGACATAAAAAAGAACCAATCAGAAATGAAGAATACAATACTGGAAATGAAAAACTCATTAGAGGGACTCAAAAGCAGAGTAGAGGATACAGAAGAATGGATCTGTGAGCTGGACGAAAGACTAGAAGAAATTACCCAATGTGAACAGGTAAAAGAGAAAAGAATTTAAAAAAGTGAGGACAGTCTAAAGGACCTCTGGGACAACATCAAGCGCACTAACATCCATGTTACAGGTGTCCTGGAAGGAGAAGAGCGAGACAAAGGGGCAGAGAATCTATTCCAAGAAATAATAAATGAAAACTTCTCTAACCTAAGGAAGGAAACAGACATCCAGGTACAAGAAGCACAGAGAGCCCCAAACAAGATAAACCCAAAGAGACCCACACCAAGACACATCATAATCAAAATGTCCAGAATTAAAGATAAAGAAAGAATCCTAAAAGCTGAAAGAGAAAGTCAAGTTACATACAAAGGAAACCCCATAAGGCTATCAGCTGACATCTCAGCGGAAACCTTACAGGCTAGAAGAGAGTGGCACGATATATTTAAAGTGCTAAAAGGAAAATCTTACAGCCAAGAATACTCTAGCCAGCAACGTTATCATTCAAACTAGAAGGAGAGATCAAAAATTTCCCAGACAAGCAAAAATTAAAGGAGTTTGTCACCAAGAAACCAGTGCTACAAGAAATGTTAAAGGGACTGATTTAAGGGGAAAAGAGAAGACCACAAATAGGAAAAATTATCTATTTCCATGATAAGAGAGTAATGGATACAAATGCACAAAAAACAGGTTAGATATGATATCAAAACATAAAAGGAGGGAGGAGGGGAGTTAAAGAGTAGAGCTTTCAGACAGATGTCAAACTAAGGAGACCATCAATTCTGTGTAGAGGAAGAAAGGAACAGAGAAGGACTACTAAAAACTGAGAAAAAAAAAGTTCAAAAATGGCAGTAAGTACATACTTATCAATAGCTACTTTAAATGTCAATGGACTAAATGCTCCAATTAAAAGGCATCAGGTGGCTGATTGGACAAAAATACAAGACCCATATATATGCTGCATACAAGAGACACACTTCAGACCTAAAGACACTCACAAACTGAAAGTGAAGGGATGGAAAAAGATACTCCACGCAAATGGCAATGAAAAGAAAGCTGGGGTAGCAGTACTCATATCAGACAAAATAGACTTTAAAACAAAAACTGTAAAAAGAGACAAAGAAGGGCATTACATAATGATCAAGGGAACAATCCTACAAGAGGATATAACACTTGTAAATATCTACGCACCCAATGTAGGTGCACCTAAATATATAAAGCAATTATTAACAGACATAAAAACAGAAATAGACAGTAACACAATAATAGTAGGGGACTTTAACACTCCACTTACACCAACGGATATATCCTCCAAACAGAAGATCAATAAGGAAACATTGGCCTTAAATGACACACTAGAATAGATGGACCTAGTAGATATATACAGAGCATTCCATCCAAAAACCGAAGAATACACGTTCTTTTCAAATGCACATGGAACATTCTCCAGGATTGATCACATATTAGGTCACAAAACAAGTCTCCATAAATGTAAGAAGATTGAAATAATACCAAGCATCGTTTCTGACCACAATGGTATGAAACTAGAAATCAACTATAGGAGTAAAATCAGAAAAGGCACAAATATGTGGAGGTTAAACAAAATGCTACTGCACAATGATTGGATCAATGAAGAAATCAAAGGAGAAATAAAAAAATACCTGGAGACAAAGGAAAATGAAAATACGACATGCCGGAATCTATGCGACACAGCAAAAGCCATTCTAAGAGGGAAGTTCATAGGAATACAGGCCTATCTCAACAAACAAGAAAAATCTCAAATAAACAATCTAACAGTGCACCCGAAGGAACTGGAAAAAGAAGAACAAACAAAGCCCAAAATGAGTAGAAGAAGGGAAATAAAAATCAGAGCAGAAATAAATGAAATAGAGACTAAAAAAATAATAGAAAAAATTAATAAAACCAAGAGCTGGTTCTTTGAAAAGATAAACAAAATTGACAAACCTATAGCTAGACTCACCAAGAAAAAAAGAGAGAAGGCACAAATAAGTAAAATCAGAAATGAAAGAGGAGAAATTACAGCAGACACCTCAGAAATACAAAAGATTATAAGAGAATACTATGAAAAGCTATATGCCAACCAATTCGACAATCCGGAAGAAATGGATAAATTCTTAGAATCATACAACTTTCCAAAACTGGATCAAGAAGAAGTAGAGAATTTGAATAGACCAATCACCAGTAAGGAGATCGAACAGTAATCACAAACCTCCCCAAAAATAAAAGTCCAGGACCAGACGGCTTCCCTGGTGAATTCTACCAAACATTCAAAGAAGACTTAATACCTATCCTTCTCAAACTCTTCCAAAAAATTGAGGAGAGGGGGAAGCTCCCTAACTCATTCTATGAAGCCGACATTACCCTGATACCAAAACCAGACAAGGACAACACAAAAAAAGAAAATTACAGGCCAATATCACTGATGAACATCAATGTAAAAATCCTCAACAAAATACTAGCAAATTGCATACAACAATACATTAAAAAGATTATACACCATGATCAAGTGGGATTTATTCCAGGTATGCAGGGATGGTTCAACATTCGCAAATCAATCAACTTAATACACTACATTAATAAAATGAAGAATAAAAATCACATGATCATCTCCATAGATGCCGAGAAAACATTTAAGATACAGCATCCATTTATGATAAAAACTCTGAATAAAATGAGTATAGAAGGAAAGTACCTCAACATAATAAAGGCCATATAAAACAAACCCACAGCTAATATCATCCTCAATGGTGAAAAACTGAAAGCTATCCCTCTAAGAACAGGAACCAGACAAGGATGCCCACTCTCACCACTCCTATTTAACGTAGTATTGGAAGTCCTAGCCAGAGCAATCAGGCAAGAAAAAGAAATAAAAGGGATCCAAATTGGAAAGGAAGAAGTGAAACTCTCACTATTTGCAGATGACATGATTTTATATATAGAAAACCATAAAGAATCCACCAAAAAACTTTTAGAAGTAATAAATGAATACGGTAAAGTTTCAGGATACAAAATCAACATACAAAAATCAGTAGCATTTCTATACACTAACTACGAAGTAGCAGAAAGAGAAATTAAGAATACCATTCCATTTATAATTGCAACAAAAAGAATAAAATACCTAGGAATAAACTTAACCAAAGAGGTGAAAGATCTGTACACTGAAAACTATAAAACAATGCTGAAAGAAATTGAAGAAGACACAAAGAAATGGAAAGATATTCTATGCTCTTGGATTGGAAGAATTAATATAGCTAAGATGTCCATACTTCCTAAAGCAATCTATAGATTCAATGCAATCCCTATCAAAGTTCCAACAACATTTTTCACAGAAATAGAACAAAGAATCCTAAAATTTATATGGAACAACAAAAGACCCCGAATAGCTAAAGGAATCCTGAGAAAAAAGAACAAAGCTGGAGGTATCACACTCCCTGATTTCAAAATATACTACAAAGCTATAGCAACCAAAACAGCATGGTATTGGCACAAAAACAGACACACAGATCAATGGAATAGAATCGAAAGCCCAGAAATAAACCCACACATCTATGGACAGCTAATCTTTGACAAAGGTGCCAAGAACATACAATGGAGAAAAGAAAGTCTCTTCAACAAACGGTGTTGGGAAAACTGGACAGCCACATGCAAAACACTTAAAGTAGACCCTTACCTTACACCATACACAAAAATTAACTCAAAATGGATTAAAGACTTGAATGTAAGACCTGAAACTATGAAACTTCTAGAAGAAAACATAGGCAGTACGCTCTTCGACATCGATCTTAGCAACATATTTTCAAGCACAATGTCTGACCGGGCAAGAGAAACAATAGAAAAAATAAACAAATGGGACTACATCAAACTAAAATGCTTCTGTACAGCAAAGGAAACCATCAACAAAACGAAAAGACAACCTAACAATTGGGAGAAGATATTTGCAAACCATACATCTGATAAGGGCTTAATCTCCAAAATATGTAAAGAACTCATGCATCTCAACAACAAAAAAACTACCAACCCAATTAAAAAATGGGCAAAAGACCTGAACAGACATTTCTCCAAAGAAGATATACAGATGGCCAACAGACACATGAAAAGATGCTCAAAATCATTAACTATCAGGGAAATGCAAATCAAAACTACAATGAGATATCACCTCATGCCCATCAGAATGGCTATAATTAACAAGACAGGAAACAACATGTGTTGGAGAGGATGTAGAGAGAAGGGAACTCTCATACACTGCTGGTGGGAGTGCAAACTGGTGCAGCCACTATGGAAAACAGTATGGAGACTCCTCAAAAAATCAAGGATAGAACTACCATATGATCCAGCTATTCCACTTTTGGGTATTTATCCAAAGAACATGAAAACACCAATGCATAAAGATACATGCACCCCTGTGTTCATTGCAGCGTTATTCACAACAGCCAAGACTTGGAAGCGACCTAAGTGCCCATCAAGCGATGAATGGATAAAGAAGATGTGGTGTATATACACAATGGAATACTACTCAGCCATAAGAAACGATGAAATCCAGTCATTTGTGACAACATGGATGGACATTGAGGGTATTATGCAAAGTGAAATAAGTCAGAGGCAGAAGGTCAAATAGCATATGATTTCCCTCATTAAGTAGTAGATAATAACAACAACAAACAAACACATAGAGACAGAGATTGGATTGGTGGTTACCAGAGGGGAAGGGGGGAGGGAGGAGGGCGAAAGGGAGAATTCGGCACATGTGTGTGGTGATGGGTTGTAATTAGTATTTGGGTGGTGAACATGATGTAATCTATGCAGAAATAGAAGTATAATGATGTACACCTGAAATTTATACAATGTTATAAACCAGTGTTACCACAATAAGCAAAAAATTAAAAAAATAAATAAAGTGATTGTATCATTAAAAAAAAAAAAAACAAATTGTTAATACACCCAGCAACGTAGATGAATCACAAATGTGTTATGCTAAGTGAAAAAAGCTAGATTCAAAAGGCTACATACTGTATGGTTCCATTTACATGACAAAAATATAATGACATAAATTCAATGCAATTCCAACCAAAACCTAGCAAATTATTTTGTAGATATCAACAAACTTATTCTAAAGTTTATATGGAGAGGCAAAAAATTCAGAATAGCCAACACAGTATTGAAGGAGAAGAACAAAGTTGGAGGACTGACATTATCTGACTTCAAGACTTACTACAAAGCTACAGTACTCAAGACAGTGTGGTATTGGTGAAAGAATAGACAAACAGATCAATGGACTACATACATATAGTCAACTGATCTTTGACAAAGGAGCAAAGGCAATGCCATAGAGCAAAGACTCTCTTCAACAACTGGTTCTGGAACAAGAGGACTGCCACATTCTAAAAAACAAATCTAGTCACAGAACTTACACTCTTCACAAAAATTAACTCAAAATGAATCACAGATGTAAATGTAAAACTATAAAACTCCTAGAAGATAACATAGGAGAAAATCTAGTTGACCTTGGGTATGACAATGACTTTTTAGATAAAACACCAAAGACACAATCCATGAAAGAAATAATTTATAAGCTGAAATTCATTAAAATTAAAAACTTCTGCTCTGCAAAAGACAATGTCAAGAGAATGAGAAGACAAGCCACAACTAGGAGAAAAATATTTGCAAAAGATACATCTCGTAAAGGACTGCTATCCAAAAAACATACAAAAATTTCCTAAAACTCAGCAATAAGAAAACTAACAGTCCAATTTAAAAAAGGGCCAAAGACCTTAACAGACACCTCACCAAAGAAGATATACAGGTGGGAAATAAGCATATGAAAAGATGCTCCACCTCATGTCATCAAGCAAATGCAAATCGAAACAAGAATGAAATACCACTACACACTTAGAATAGCCAAAATCTGGAACACTGACAACACCAAGTGCTGGTAAGGATGTGGAGCAACAGAAACTCTCATTCATCGCTGGTGGGAATGCAAAATGGTATAGCCACTTTGGAAGACAGTTTGGCAGTTTTTCACAAAACAAAACATATTCTTACCATTCAATCCAGCAATTGCGCTCCATGGTATTTAGCCAAAGGAGTTGAAAGCTTATGTCCACACAAAAAAAGACTGCATGTGGATGTTCATAGCAGCTTTATTCACAATTGCCAAAACTTGGAAGCAACCAAGATGTCCTTCAGTAGTTGAATGGATAAATAAACTGCAGTACATCCATCCAGTCAGTGGAATATTATCTAGTGCTAAAAAGAAACGAGCTATCAAGCCGTGAAAACACCGGAGAAACTTAAATGCATATTACTAAGTGAAAGAAGCCAATCTGAAAAGGCTACCTACTGTATAATTCCAACTATATGACATGCTGGAAAAGGCCAAACTATGAAGACAGTGCAAAAATCAATGGTGGCCAGGAGGTTCGGGATCAGTGGGAGGGATGAATAGGCTCAGCATAGAAGATTTTTAGGGCAGTGAAAATACTCTATATAATACCATAATGATGGATACATGTCATTATACATTTGTCCAAACCCATAGAATGTACCACACCGAGAATAAACCATAATGTAAACTATGGACTTTGGGCACTGATGATGTGTCGGTGTAGGTTCATCAATTGTAACAAATATATCACTCTGGTGGGGAATGTTAATAATGAGGGAGGGAAAGCTATGCAGGGGGTATATGAGAAATTTCTGTACCTTCCCCTCAATTTTGCTGTTAACCTAAAACTGCTCTATAAAAATAAAGTCTTGATAAAAATGTATATATATGGATACTCACACACACACACATATATACACGTATATGACAGATCAGTGATTGTCATGGGTGAAGAGTGGGGAAAGGATGATTACAAAGAAGCAGCAGGAAATTTGGGGGTGAATGGTATTGTTCCACATCTGGACTGTGGTGATTAAATGCCCGTATGCTTTTATGCGACTCATAGAACTAACACTAAAAAAGAGTGAATTTTACTGTATGTAAATTATACCTCAATAAAGCCGACAAAAAATAGGAGTAATTAAGGTAATAAAAGTAAGACTTTGTTTTTTTCATATATTAGTTATTTATAACTTTGAAAAATGTGTTTTCGTTCTAAAACATAAATATCAGGAGAACATCTGGAGTTTTCATTTGCTTAATCTCTGGTTTTAACTAATTCCTGCAATTTCTAGACTGTTTAGTAACCAGTATCAAACATATTTTCTCTACTAATGTTGACTAGCATAAACCTCAGAATATGGTCTATTCAGCTGGGTTCTGAGAACTGAAGTGAAAAATGATTTCAACTGTCAATGACAATAAACAAGTGTTGTTGCTTTGAGTCTTCAACCAAAGATGGATGTTGATTCTTCCCTCGTGTATTGGCATACCCCTGCCCTCGGCTGTGTGAGTTCTCAGTACTTCTGGACCCACAAACAACTGACAGCAATTCCCTGCTGTAAAAAGCTCCCCAAAGACAGAGTTTAGTGGAAAGGAAAACAGAGAAAACCACTTCCAGCAGTGCTGGTTGCTGGTGCTTTTCCAATGCCAAGCATTTTTTGAATCAATAATTCCAACCACAATTGAATATCTTGGCAAAAAAAATATATATTATTATTGTCACAGCCACTTGATATAGTCACTTTGATTTACAGTTTTATCTTCCAATCTCAGTTGCTAAAAAGATTGCAATAGTTAAATCAGCGAATATTACAGGATTCATCTTTCAAGTCATAGAGACTCGATATAAGACCAATTTCAGGCTGACTTACAATTTCACACTATTAAATGACTTTGGTGTCTAAATTTTGTGAAGCCGTGGTACCTCCATAATATTTATTTAGAGTCTTCTTTTTATTACTACTGGATAGTCCTATTTCTGTTGCCCTGAGAAAAGACAAAATGCTTTGACATCGTATGTGGTATGTTTTAATTAAAACATAACTCTAATAATTTAAAAAATAATTAAGCACATATTGTCTGTGTTGTAAATTTCTTCCAACACCACTAGGGAAAAGAATTTCTGAATAAAATAATTTGTGTCTTCAGAAAAATACACAAAGCTATAATTCTGAGATCATGTTTTTAATTCAGTAGATATGTTTATCCTCATTAGCACATTTAGATTGTAACGTATAACCAGGTTTGAGTTGTTTTCTTTTGAGGAACACTGAAGACAACTGTGTCTTTAATAAAGGACACCAAAGCCAACCTCATGAATGAGTTGAACTAAATATCACTTAAATAGTGAGCAATGCTTACAGATTCATGGGGCGTGTGACAGCAGGAAAATGTCACCTGGCTTATAGTAAGCACCCGGAGGACAAACGGGCATTACAAATTCATCAGGCAAGAACTAGGGCAGTAGCCACTGATATTAACAGTAGCACAGGCATGGCTTAGACTAAAAATATGCACAATGCTGCTTCACATGGGTACCTAAACAGACGTCTAAAAACGTAAAATATTGACCGTACTTCAAGTTCAACACGAGGCTTCACTGTAAGTTGTTTACTTGAGATCCTTTTAGCTCTCAGTTCTGCACCATATTGTTCATGGCTTTGCATGTTGATTTGCAGTGGCTCCTAGAAACCCAGAGTTTTGCTATCCTAAACCACTCTTAGAGACTGTAAGATGTTGAAAGAAAGTTGCAAAGAAACGCATATGTTTATAATCTTAGTCCTGTTATGTTCCCAGTCTCATACTGTGTGAGATTATCATTTAGGTCAATTTTTGTTCCCCGTTTCAATTTACACAATGAAAGTTTCCTTATGATGACAATAAAGAAATGAAAACAAATAGAAAACTTCTACATTTTATGGGCATTTCGTATGTCTCATATTTTATAAATAGTGAGTAAAAAAATTCTGCAGGAGACAGGATGTGTGTTACAATGTAAAAAAGTTACAATGATAAAAATAACTAGAAATAACCATTGGATTGAAGGAAAAGGTAGCCAAGATTTTTAAAATACATTTTAATAACATATTGGTTAATAAATATCTATATTTTAGAATACGGTGATTGAGACTTTTTCTCTTCCAGCCTCTTCATAAACGTAGCTGATGGTGGTGTATCTTTTACCAAACAAAAAGAAAGCTAGCAAAGATCATGATGGGATTGTCTTGGAGGGCAATAAAGCATTTACTCAATGATCTGTGTAAGAATTGGCATGATTTACATCTGGCAAAATTAAAATGAAACAGCTTTTCCAAACTCTATCTAAGGTTTTCAGGATTCAAATTCTGTTGTATACTGGGACTTCCAGCAATGTCTAACAGTTATTCAAAACAACACAGAAAGCATGAAGGACTGGAAGCCTGTCCACTAGGAAAAAATTGGAATAGGAGCCATGCCCACATCATGGTGGGTGAGCCATATTTTCATATGGTCTTGGCAATCTCCAACACAATTTGAGCCAAGAATGACCCCCTACAAGTCCATTTGGAAGCAGCAGCATTTCCCTTCCAGCAGAGGACAGAAATGGTGAACCTGAAACGGGGGCTAAAAGGGAAACATATCCTTGTGAATTTGGCTTAGAACAAAGCTCCAACTTAGGTCTTGGAGTCAGGAGCACCGGAAATAAAATAGAAATATTGCATAGGCCTGGGAATTTGGGTAGTAGAAAGGGAGAGTGACAGTTACCCGTGAGGTGGAGAATAACAAAAGGTGGATGGTGACCTCTGAGTCAGCCTCTCTGTGGCAGTTACTTAACTGGTAAGATTCAGTAGAAACCATTTATTCTGCACCAAAACTCATTTTTGATTCTATTTGGTAGATAACAAAGGGCATTATGGTACAATAAAAAGAGCACGGACTTTGTAGGCAGAAAACTTGGGTTCAAATTCTGGGTCTTCTACCTACTAATTATGACAAAAACTGCTAGCTATTCACCAAAATCCTCTCTCCTCTTTTTTCTGGACACCCAGCTATGTTGCATTTCCCAGCTTCTCTTACAGTTGGTTATATCACATATGACTGAGTTCTAGCTAATAGAATGACAACAGAAGTGATGTTGATGTGATTTTGACAAAACATAGTTGCTTAAGAGTTGTCTCAGAGGGCAATTAGGCATTTGCCACGTGGTCTATTGTAGGGCATGCGCTGTGCACATAGATAAAAATGGAATACCGCTCACAGCTCTCCTGATCTCCATGTTCTTGTTCAAGAACAAACTGAGTACATGCTTCTAGTCCCCCTTCCCACCAATAATCACCAGAAAGAAGACATTTTTTTTAAATGTATAAACCCATAACACTCAGGAAAAAACAGGAGGCATTTTACCCATTTTTAATTCACTGAAGGCACCTCTTGTTTGATGTATGGGATAGAATTAAAGAAGCCTAGAATTTCAAACCCTCATACTAGATAATGACTGCTAGGGAAGGGCCAGGTTCAAGAGCTTTCTGGTGATTAATTTGGGTACTTTAGTAGAAATAGCCAAGCATTTCGACTCTCCGTCATCATGTCCACTAACGGGCAAAAGAGTGAGCCACAGAGGTGTCTTCCCCAAGTGGAAACCAAGAATATAGATGGACGGAGCGAGGCGGAGTCAAGATGGCAGCGTAGGCAGACTCGGAACTCACGTCCTCCCGTGGACACAGCCAATTTACAACTACTCGTGGAAAAATTACCCCAGAGACAGAACTGAAAACTGGATAAGAGGAACTCCTGCAACAACGGACAATCCTAACTGAGGTAGACGAGGCAGAGACTCCCTTCTGGAGAGGAAAAGCGCCGCCTTCACAAGCCACCAGCGTCACGGCCGCCGGGAGCCGCCCACAGGTACGCAGCCTCCCTGGAGGCGCGGGGCCCTGAGCCGGGAGCGCCCCCTCTGTGGGCATTTTGTGGACCCAGCACAATCGAGACCAGCGGCATGATATCTGACTGTGCCTGCTACTAAAGCATTGGGGAGTACCCTCAGAAAACCCGGTTCACAAAGGAACTAAAACTGGCTCTTAAAGGGCCCATGTGCAAACTCACCCGTTTCAGAAAACAACCTAAAATCACCAGAAAGAAAGGTGCACCGTGCTTCGGTGACAAGAGACTCACCTAATAGGCCCTGAGTGCATCTCGGTGAGGGGTGAGACCTCTCCAGGGACTGGGACATTGGCGGCGGCCATTGTTGTGGCCTGGTGTGGGTGTGCTGACACAGACACCATTGGAGTTCTCCCTGAGGCCTGCTAGCCCAGGGTCTGCCGCATCCGCGAGAGCACCGATTTAATCCAGCTCAGCCAGGGCAGGCAGCCCACCCTAGAGACTGGCCCCACCCAACAACAAGCCCTCAGGCAACTTGTGGGCCTGCATAGATTGGTGACTGGATTCTCTGCAGCCTGGCAACTGAGCCAACTTGAGCGGGGCAGGGTGTGCACAAGGAGTGGGTGGAAAGCGTGGGGTGGTGGTGGAGTGTGTGGGGCTCCCGCCATGGAGAGACTGGGTCCGCTTGGGGAGGTCGGGGCGCTCACACGGGACAGGACTGTGTTGACTGTGTGTGTGGACCTGTGGGTGGCAGGGCTTGTCAGCTGCAGAAGACTTGTGCTTCTCAAAGACCCACATAGGAGGTTTGCCCCACCTTCCAAAGCCTGAAACAATTGGGTGCTCCTGTGCCTCTGGCTAGCCCCACCCAGCTGCAATCCTCACAGAGCTGACAAGAGACCTAATAGGCTAGAGGCTTCCATCAATTATAAGGACCTGAGCCTAACAACCTGCCACGCTGGGGCCCTACTCACTTAAAAGAAATACTGCAACACAAATGTGGTATTAGAACTTGCAGCCAACTGTGCTGGGGCTCCCCACACCTGATAAAGAGACTGAAGGGCCCACAACAACTACAAGCAGCTGAGCATTACAACAGCTGGCCAGGAGCATAACTCAGCCTCCTTGGGCGCCTACAGAGAGAGCAAACAGGCCACAACAGAAGGACACACGTAGCCCACTTAGGGGTCAACTCTGGAACATTGAGAACTGAGGGAAGCACACTGGAAGCCTCCTAAGGCATCACTTACATAAAGTCACCTATCCAAGAGACGGAGACGTAGCTGACCTACCTAATACGTAGACACAAGCACAGGGAAAGAGGCAAAATGAGGAGGCAAAAGAATACATTCCAAGTAAGGGAACAGGACAAAACCCTAGAAAAGGAACTAAGTGAAACAGAAATGAGCAACCTACCCGACAGAGAGTTCAAACAAAGAGTGTTAAGGATGCTCACTGATCTGGGGAGAAGAATAGATGAACTCAGTGAGAATGTCAACAAACAAATGGAAGATATAAAAAAGAACCAATCAGAAATGAAGAATACAATACTGGAAATGAAAAACTCATTAGAGGGATTCAAAAGCAGAGTAGAGGATACAGAAGAATGGATCTGTGAGCTGGAAGAAATACTAGAAGAAATTACCCAAGGTGAAGAGGTAAAAGAGAAAAGAATTAAAAAGACTGAGGACAGTCTAAGGGACCTCTGGAACAACATCAAGTGCACCAGCATCCGTGTTATAGGTGTCCCGGAAGGAGAAGAGCGAGACAAGGGGGCAGAGAATCTATTTCAATAAATAATAGATGAAAACTTTCCTAACCTAAGGAAGGAAACAGACATCCAGGTACAGGAAGCACAGAGAGCCCCAAACAATATAAACCAAAAGAGACCCACACCAAGACACATCATAATCAAAATGTCCAGAATTAAAGATAAAGAGAGAATCCTAAAAGCCGCAAGAGAATGCCAAGTTACATACAAAGGAAACCCCATAAGGCTATCAGCTGACTTCTCAGCAGAAACCTTACAGGCTAGAAGAGAATGGCACAATATATTTAAAGTGCTAAAAGGAAAAAACTTACAGCCAAGAATACTCGACCCAGCAAGGTTATCATTCAAAATGGAAGGAAAGATCAAAATTTTCCCAGATAAGCAAAAAGTAAAGGAGTTTGTCACCAAGAAACCAGTGCTAGAAGAAGTGTTAAAGGCACTGATTTAAGGGGAAAAGAGAAGACCACAAATAGGAATAATTATCTATTTCCATGATTAGAACGTAATGGATACAAATGCACAAAAAAGAGGTTAGATATGATATCAAAAACCTAAAAGGAGGGAGGAGGGGAGTTAAAGAGCACAACTTTCAGACAGTGGTCAAACTAAAGCGACCATCAATTCTGTATAGAAGAAGAAAGGAACAGAGAAGGACTACTAAAACACTGAGAAAAAAAAAAAGTTAAAAAATGGCAGTAAGTACATACTTATCAATAGTTACTTTAAATGTCAATGGAATAAATGCTCCAATTAAAAGGCATAGGGTGGCTGACTGAATAAAAAAACAAGACCCATATATATGCTGCATACAAGAGACACACTTCAGACCTAAAGACACTCACAAACTGAAAGTGAAGGGATGGAAAAAGATACTCCACGCAAATGGCAATGAAAAGAAAGCTGGGGTAGCAGTACTCATATCAGACAAAATAGACTTTAAAACAAAAACTGTAAAAAGAGACAAAGAAGGGCATTACATAATGATCAAGGGAACAATCCAACAAGAGGATATAACACTTGTAAATATCTACGCACCCAATGTAGGTGCACCTAAACATATAAAGCAATTATTAACAGACATAAAAACAGAAATAGACAGTAACACAATAATAGTAGGGGACTTTAACACTCCATTTACACCAACGGATAGATCATCCAAACAGAAGATCAATAAGGAAACATTGGCCTTAAACAACACGCTAGAACAGATGGACCTAGTAGATATATACAGAGCATTCCATCCAAAAACTGAAGAATACACGTTCTTTTCAAATGCACATGGAACATTCTCCAGGATTGATCACATATTAGGTCACAAAACAAGTCTCCATAAATTTAAGAAGATTGAAATAATACCAAGCATCTTTTCTGACCACAACGGTATGAAACTAGAAATCAACTATAGGAAGAAAATCAGAAAAACCACAAATACATGGAGATTAAACAAAATGCTACTGAACAACGACTGGGTTAACGAAGAAATCAAAGAAGAAATCAAAAAATACCTGGAGACAAATGAAAATGAAAATACGACATGCCAGAATTTATGGGATACAGCAAAAGCAGTTCTAAGAGGGAAGTTTATAGCGATACAGGCCTATCTCAACAAACAAGAAAAATCTCAAATAAACAATCTAACAATGCACCCAAAGGAATTGGAAAAAGAAGAACAAACAAAGCCTAAAATCAGTAGAAGAAGGGAAATAATAAAAATCAGAGCAGAAATAAATGAAATAGAGACCAAAAAAATAATAGAAAAAATTAGTAAAACCAAGAGCTGGTTCTTTGAAAAGACAAACAAAATTGACAAACCTTTAGCTAGACTCACCAAGAAAAAAAGAGAGAAGGCACAAATAAGTAAAATCAGAAATGAAAGAGGAGAGGTTAAAACAGACACCTCAGAAATACAAAAGATTACAAGAGAATACTATGAAAAGCTATATGCCAACCAATTCGACAATCCGGAAGAAATGGATAAATTCTTAGAATCATACAACCTTCCAAAACTGGATCAAGAAGAAGCAGAGAATTTGAATAGACCAATCACCAGTAAGGAGATCGAAACAGTAATCACAAACCTCCCCAAAAATAAAAGTCCAGGACCAGACGGCTTCTCTGGTGAATTCTACCAAACATTCAAAGAAGACTTAATACCTATCCTTCTCAAACTCTTCCAAAAAATTGAGGAGAGGGGGAAGCTCCCTAACTCATTCTATGAAGTCGACATTACCCTGATACCAAAACCAGACAAGGACAACACAAAAAAAAAAAGAAAATTACAGGCCAATATCACTGATGAACATCGATGCAAAAATCCTCAACAAAATACTAGCAAATCGCATACAACAATACGTTAAAAAGATTATACACCACGATCAAGTGGGATTTATTCCAGGGATGCAGGGATGGTTTAACATTCGCAAATCAATCAACGTAATATACCACATTAATAAAATGGAGAATAAAAATCACATGATCATCTCAATAGATGCAGAGAAAGCATTTGACAAGATACAACATCCATTTATGATAAAAACTCTGAATAAAATGGGTATAGAAGGAAAGTACCTCAACATAATAAAGACCATATATGAGAAACCCACAGCTAATATCATCCTCAATGGTGAAAAACTGAAAGCTATCCCTCTGAGAACAGGAAGGAGACAAGGATGCCCACTGTCACCACTCCTATTTAACATAGTACTGGAAGTCCTAGCCAGAGCAATCAGGCAAGAGAAAGAAATAAAAGGGATCCAAATTGGAAAGGAAGAAGTGAAACTGTCACTATTTGCAGATGACATGATTTTATATAGAGAAAACCCTCAAGAATCCATCAGAAAACTTTTAGAAGTAATAAACAAATATGGTAAAGTTTCAGGATACAAAATCAACATACAAAAATCAGTTGCATTTCTGTACACTAACAACGAAGTAGCAGAAAGAGAAATTAAGAATACCATCCCATTTACAATTGCAACAAAAAGAATAAAATACCTAGGAATAAACTTAACCAAAGAGGTGAAAGATCTGTACACCGAAAACTATAAAACCTTTCTGAAAGAAATTGAAGACGACACAAAGAAATGGAAAGATATTCCGTGCTCTTGGATTGGAAGAATTAACATAGTTAAGATGTCCATACTTCCTAAAGCCATCTATAGATTCAATGCAATCCCTATCAAAGTTCCAACAACATTTTTCACAGAAATAGAACAAAGAATCCTAAAATGTATATGGAACAACAAAAGACCCCGAATAGCTAAAGGAATCCTGAGAAAAAAGAACAAAGCTGGAGGTATCACACTCCCTGATTTCAAAATATACTACAAAGCTATAGTAACCAAAACAGCATGGTACTGGCACAAAAACAGACACACAGATCAATGGAATAGAATTGAAAGCCCAGAAATAAACCCACACATATATGGACAGCTAATCTTTGACAAAGGAGCCAAGAACATACAATGGAGAAAAGAAAGTCTCTTCAACAAATGGTGTTGGGAAAACTGGATAGCCATATGCAAAAAAGTGAAAGTAGACCCTTACCTTACACCATACACAAAAATTAACTCCAAATGGATTAAAGACTTAAATGTAAGACCTGAAACTATGAAACTTCTAGAAGAAAACATAGGCAGTACGCTCTTCAACATCGGTCTTAGCAACATCTTTTCAAATACCACGTCTGACCGGGCAAGAGAAACAATAGAAAAAATGAACCAATGGGACTACATCAAACTAAAAAGCTTCTGCACAGCAAAGGAAACCATCAACAAAACGAAAAGACAGCCTAACAATTGGGAGAAGATATTTGTAAACCATACTTCTGATAAGGGCTTAATCTCCAAAATATATAAAGAACTCATGCATCTCAACAACAAAAAAACTACCAACCCAATTAAAAAATGGGCAAAAGAGCTGAACAGACATTTATCCAAAGAAGATATACAGATGGCCAACAGACACATGAAAAGATGTTCAAAATCACTAACTATCAGGGAAATGCAAATCAAAACTACAATGAGATATCACCTCACGCCTGTCAGAATGGCTATAATTAATAAGACAGGAAACAACATGTGTTGGAGAGGCTGTGGAGAGAAGGGGACTCTCATACACTGCTGGTGGGAGTGCAAACTGGTGCAGCCACTATGGAAAACAGTATGGAGATTCCTCAAAAAAGCAAGGATAGAACTACCATATGATCCAGCTATTCCACTGTTGGGTATTTATCCAAAGAACTTGAAAACACCAATTTGTAAAGGTACATGCACCCCTGTGTTCATTGCAGTGTTATTCACAATAGCCAAGACTTGGAAGCAACCTAAGTGCCCATCAAGGGACGAATGGATAAAGAAGATGTGGTATATATACACAATGGAATACTACTCAGCCATAAGAAATGATGAATTCCAGCCATTTGTGACAACATGGATGGACATTGAGGGTATAATGCAAAGTGAAATAAGTCAGAGGGAGAAGGTCAAATACCGTATGATTTCCTTCATTAAGTAGTAGATAATAACAACAATAAACAAACACATAGAGACAGAGATTGGATTGGTGGTTACCAGAGGGGAAGGGGGGAGGGAGGAGGGTGAAAGGGATAATTTGGTACATGTGTGTGGTGATGGGTTGTAATTAGTATTTTGGTGGTGAACATGATGTAATCTATGCAGAAATAGAAGTACAATGATGTACACCTGAAATTTTTACAATGTTATAAACCAATGTTACTGCAATAAACAAAAAATTAAAAAAAAAAAAGAAAGAATATAGATAGACGGTCCAGAGAGGCAAGATAGTCTCCTAACTGTCTGGCAACATCCAAGTTTGAAGGATCTCATAGCCCAATGTTTCAAGTTTCTCATGAGTCCACAGCCGTCAAAAGCCATTGACACAACTGTAAGAAAACAGCCTAAACAAATTATTGTATTTTTTAAAATGCAATGCAAATATATGTAAATGAATTTTAATGAATTTTAAATAAAACAAGCTCATAGATACAGAAAACAAGAGATAGGGAGTGAGAGAAATGTGTGAACGGGGTCAAAAGGGAAAAAGAAAAAAGATCTTGTTCTTCTGTCAAGTCTTTTTGAGGCTCTAATACTTAGTTTCTTCATATGTAAGATGGAAATATTAATAACAACATTAGTAATAATAATGAGAGTTCCTATTTTTTGAGTATTTACTATGAGCCAGACACCGTGCTAGGTACTTCACATGAAAAACAAAAAGGAAAGAGAAAAATAACCAATGTATAAATGAATTTCTTTAGCACTGACATCAATCAAAAGTGTTCAAAAATTTATTTTCAACAATGTCTACATTTAATGCTTCCTGATAAGTCAGTATTTTGTGCAACAGCACAACCTAATCATATACAGTTTTATTGGGACTATATTTTGTTGTACAAAGAGTACAAATAATGACTGGGTCTAGAAATTTCAGTGCAATCTGGCCCAAAGGTATACAACCTGCATGCTAAAATTTCGGAGTTATTTCAGGGTCTAGTCAAATTCAAAGTTAACAAACAAAACTCTTTCCAGAATACCATAATTCAGAAAAAAATCTAAAGGATGTAAAAAAATTATTACAAACCAAGTCAACAAGTTACATTTTAGGAAAACTAAAAATGAACTTCATTAACTGATAAAAGGTATCCAAAAAATACCAAAAGTAAACATCACACTTAATGTTTGATGACAATCAGAAATAAGGCAGAAATTTTTTCTTTCTATCACTTCTTAACGAAAACACTGTAATAGAGTGTTTTGCCAGAGCAATAAGACAATAAATGAAAAGTATTTTTAAAACTCTCTAAAATAGAAATTAACTGAAAATATGGAAAACTTTTCGTAAGGAAACCATAAAATTATCCACAATATCAGAAATGAGGGGCTGGCCCCGTGGTCTAGTGGTTAAGTTCAGCACGCTCCACTTCAGGGGCCCAGGTTCAGTTCCCAGGCGCAGACTTACACCACTCATCAGCAGCCATGCTGTGGTGGTGACCCACATACAAAATAGAGGATTGGCACAGATGTTAGCTCAGGGTGAATCTTCCTCAAGCAATAAGAGAAAGATTGGCATCAGATGTTAGGGCAAATCTTCCTCAGGGGGTAAAAAAAGAAATGATTATCTGAATAAACAAAGAAATGTATTATAACTCTCCAAAAATTAGTCTTAAACTTATTAGAATCCTAATTCAAATTCCAACAGGATTTTTGAAGAAATTTGACTGGCTGATTCCAAATTTCATGCAGGAGGCCTTAACAGTAAGGATATAAAAGACATTTTTGAAAAAGAACAACAAAGTATATTATCAAAATGTATCTAAACGTATTAACAACATACAGAAATTAAAACTGGTTAGTATCAAAATAAGAATTGGATAGCATATCAATAAATCAATACAAAGAATCCAGAAACACACCGAGGTATATAAGGAAATTTTATAAAAAATAAAATTGGTGTTTCAAACAACGAAGGAACTCATATGTTATTCAATAAACAGGGTTGGAGCAATTGAGTATTAACTTAAAAAAAATAAAGTTAAGATCCTACAACACAGAAATCACAAAAACAAGTTCCAAATTAATTAAAGATATAAATCTAAAGCAATTTTTAAGATAATTATGAAAACTATATAAGCCTGGAATAAGGGAGATCATCTTAAATGAGATATAAAAAGCAAAATATTAACAAATTAATAAATTTGACTACATCAAAACTAAAGCCTTATCTATGCTAAAAGATGTCATAAATTTTTAAGCCAAACAACAGAAAAAGAGAAATATATTTGAAATTTATATAACAAGCAAAAAGTTGCTATCCAGTATATAAAAATAATTCTTACAAATTAATGTTTTCAAGGCTCACAAAAATGGGCAAAGAATGTAAATGGTCAATTCCAAAAGAGAAACCCAAATAAGCAGTACACATGAGAGGACATGCAGCCTCACTGATTAGGAAGGAAATGGAAATTAGTATAAGAATGGGATACCATTTTTTAAAACAATCTGATTAGGGAAAAAAAGAATGTTATACTATTAAAAGCTGTTGAGCCTAAAGGAAAAAAAAACTCTCAAAAATTGCTTGTAGTAAATTGGTGCAGCCACTTTGGAAAGCAATTTTGTGGCATTTGTTAGATTTTTGGAGGTAAATGTCCCATGTCTCCTCTCCTCCAGTCCTAGAGATCTCTAGAAAATCCCTCCTACAAGTGTGCAAAGAGGCGTGTGTAAGGTACTGCAGCATCAGTTAAAATTGCTTATTCGAAAAAAAGGAAATAAGCGTACAAATCAAGAGAAGAATGGTAATTATACCAACATATTATATCTGTTCTATGAACTTCTAGTATATTGTAGAAAACAGTTATTTGAACATAAAAATGTACAATATATCATCATTTAAACCTTTAAAAATCAATACTATGTACCATTTTTACATAGAGATATTTATTTTATGCAAATATGTAGAAAGACCTTTTAGCATACACAGCGCTCATTGATAATAACAGTTACCTGCAGGGAAGGGCCTGGAGATTAAACGTGATGGTGAAGTAAGACTTGGTTTTATCATAATATTTGCATATTTTACAATGAGAATGCATTCATATATTCATTATTAATTGTGTAATAAAATCAAACAAAAATATTTTGGTATGTCTAGACTCAGCTGGAATGGGTTTCAGGAGGTATCTACATCCAGCAGCTTAGACAGTGTGGCGAACAGAATAATGGTCCCTCCAAAAACGTTTGCATCCTAATCCTTGGAACATGTGAATACGTTACCTTACAATGAAAAGGGGACTTTGCAGATGTGTTAATTTAAGAATCTTGAGATGTGAAAATTGCCCTGGATTATCTGGGTGGACACAATGTAGTTGTAACGGTCCTTATAAGAGGTAGGCAGAAGGGTCAGTTAAAAGGCAACATGACAATGGAAGTAAAGAGAAAGATTGGAAGACGCTACACCGGCTGCTGACTTTGAAGATGGAGGAAAGGGCTCCAAGCCAAGGAATGTAGGCAACCTTGAGAAATCAGGAAAAGCAAAGAAACCAGATTCTCCCCTAGCATCTCCAGGAGGCATGCAGCCCCGCTGATATGTTTTGAACTTTTGACATTCATAATTATAGTATGATGAATCTGTGTTTGTTTTAAGCCTCTAGGTTTGTGGTAATTGGTTACAACAGCAGTAGAAAATAATACAACTATGCATAACAATAATTTATGTCAGTTAACAAACAAGCAGACATCAAAAAATAAAAAAGAGGCTACCTTAATTATCAAATAGCTTCTACTCTACCTCATACAAAAAGGTGTTAATTTCAGGAGACATTTAATAAAAGTTTCTGTATACAGAGATAGAATATCAAAATACAGAGTAAAAGAGGGAATCTAAATTATTAACACCAGCAATGATTTTCATTAAAAATGCTAAATATCACTTTTTTATTCCTGTCAGGGAAATTTCCAGTTATGTTAACTTGCTTCTGGTTAAGTTGTCGTGATAGTTTTGTAGTACTATCTATGAATAAGTGCTCCTCAGTCCCAATAAGTATGTATCTTACTTGCCAGCTTGTTCTTCTTTTTATCAGATATTTGTCTTACCTGAGATATGGAGCAAACATTTCACAACTCTTTCACAGAGCAGTATTTCGTGTTCTAGATGGGTTGTGGACCGACGGGGCTACAGAGTGCATCTACATGGCAGGGGAAAAATTACCCTTTTGCAGGTCACTCTCGGCTGCTTTATCTTCTTAACAACAGAAGTTAAGTATACTTTTTAAAAGGACTTTTTTTTAGAGTAGTTTAGGGTTCACAGAAAAACTGAGTGGAAGGTACAGAGATATCCCATGTATTTCCTATCCCCACACACGCAGAGCCTCCCTCGTTATCCACATCCCCCACCAGAGTGGTACATTTGTTACAATTGTTGAACCTACACTGCCCCATCATTGTCACCCAAAGTCCATAGTTTACATTAGGGTTCACTCTTATTGTTGTACATTCTATGGGTTTAAAGAAATGTGTGATGTGTATCCGCCATTATACTATCATATATATATTATTTTTACTGCCCTAAAAATCTTTTATAGCCAGCCCTCGTGGTCTAGCGGTTAAGATTTGGGGTCTTACCCTCACAGTCCAGGTTTGTTTCCCGTCAGATAACCATACCACCTGTCTGTCAGTTGTCATATTGCTGTGGCTGCATGTTGCTGTGATGTTGAAAGCTATGTCACCGGCATTTAAAATACTAGGTCACCCTGTGGTGGACAGGTTGCAGCAGAGCTTCCAGACTAAGACAGACTAGGAAGAAGGACTTGGCCACCCACTTCCAAAAAAATTAGCCATGAGAGGGCCAGCCCGGTGGCATAATGGTTGGGTTTGCGTGCTGCTCTTCGGGGGCCCAGGATTCACCGGTTTGGATCCCGGGCACAGACCTATCCACCGCTCATCAAGCCATGCTGTGGCGGTGTCCCACATACAAAATAGAGAAAGATAGACAAAGATATTAGCTCAGGGCTAATCTTCCTTAGCAAAAAGAGGAAGATTGGCAACGGACGTTAGCTCAGGGCTGAGTTTCCTCACACACAAAAAATAAATTAGCCATGAAAAAACCCTATGAATAGCAGCAGAGCATTGTCTGGTATAGCACTGGAAGGCAAGAGGATGGTGCTAAAAGATCGGGCAGGGTTCTGCTCTACTCTACACGGGGTAGCTAGGATACAGAATCAACTGGACAGCACTAATAACAACAAAAAATCTTCTGTGCTCTGCTTTATCCGTTCCTCTTTCCCCTCTAGCCCCTGGCAACCACTGCTCTTTTTATTGTTTCCATAGTTTTGCCAAATATAGTTTTTAAAAAAAGATTAATGAGGAGTACCTTTAAAATCTTGTTTTATTTCAGCTTCTGTTAAAAATCAGACTGATCAAACAAATTCACCAGTTGCATTTTTCCACTGACAGTATTTTTCCCTATTGTTCTCTCCTAATTTATTTTCCTTCATCAAAAAGCACTTAAAATACCAACAACCTACTCCAGAACAAGTTCACGTATGAAAGCTCCTGATTGGCTATTAATGTATGGGGTTTATAGCTTGCCTGTTTTTTGTTTTTTTTTTTAAGCACTATCTCCAAGTCCAAGAGTTGCAAAAAGACTACATTTTATAGAATACTTTGGAAAGTCTGGAGTGAGGGATGCTATTTTTGTGAGAGGAGAGGGATAAGGATAGAAGATGTTTAAGATAAACTTTTCCATTGATGGGATTAGTCTATTATCACGAAATTGAAATATAATATAAATTGTCCTCTTTTCCGCTTCTACTATTAATGTCATCGTTCCAATTTACAGTGTCTTAAGGTTCATGAGAAAACTGCTCTGCTAACAGTTTCTCAAGCAGAAATTGCAGCGAGCACAGAGAGAGGGGGAAGTTCATAAAACCAATACAACACAGAGTAGTGGTCTGTATAAGCCAAACCTTGAGGGAGGAAAATTATTTTTAAAAAGTTTAAACAGATCATATTCTTTTCTATTTTCAAGGCAATTCAATTTAATCATTTTGTTGAGCTCTCTCTCTTGAAGTTTTGTTCTCTCTCAATTGTCACAGCACAAGTAGAAATGGACAGTGCATAGATCAGGAAGACAGAATTTAGAGTCAAGAGTATTGGATTTTGAATTGCATCTCTGCCAGGTCCTAGCTGATGACCTTGGACAGGTTTCATACCATTCTTTGAAACTTTATTTCTCCATCTGTTAAATGGAGTGAAAATACCTCCTTCATTTGGCTGTCATCAGTATTACATGAGACATAAGCCTCTTCGCATTATGTCGGGCACATTCTAAGGACTAGCTAGCTGACAGTTATTACTATGTGATTTGTATTTTATAAATCACTATGACAATCAGGAGAATTTGTGACTAATAAAATCCACTCACTCATTTTAAGCCAATTTCTTCTTGCTTAAATCTCTGCAGTCCTAGACTGAATACACACCATGACACCTACTTTATTATGCTAATTAGGCAAGAAGTAATTTAATCCATAAGGCTAGTCAGGTCCATTTATTGATAGAGAATTTACTAAAACAAACAGCTATTTTGAATTCAATGGCAAATCTGAAGAAGCTATCCTTTGTACATCACATTTCTCCAGTAATGGAACACCCAAACCGAATTTCTACCAAGACTACAGATTGAAAAGCTAACATTAAATTCTATTACTTAAGCTACCTGCTATTCACTGAGGCATCTCTCCTCAATGGATGGAATGAACCTAAGGGGCAGTATGGTAGAAGGCTCCAAGCTAAAGTCTGTGAAGCCTGCGAAGAATTAGCCTTTTTTATCATTCATTCATTTAATCAATAACTATACTTTGAGCATCAACTAGTCAGGCATAGATCCAGGAGCTGGGAATAGAGCAGAGAATGAAACGAAGTTCATTCCCTGAAAAACACTAGAGACAAGCTAAAAACAAATAAGAAAATAAGTATATAGGTCATATTCTAATATATACTATTGTCAGAAATAAGGCAAGATGGGGGTTGATAAGGAGTGCCAGCTTGGTAGTGGGGGTGGAGGAGTCAGAGAAGCCCTTTCTGAAGAGATGATAATTGAGCAGAGATCTGAAGGAGTGTGCCTTGCAGGTATCTAGGGACAGAGTATTCCTAGCTAGGAACCTTGAACCAACCACAAACATTACATTTAGTGGCTTAATGATAGTTACTCAACTTCAACTAAAAATCTTCCAGAAAAAGTAAAACAACATTCTGAATTTATATAATTCATGACTTTAAAAAATATTTTCAACTTTACAATTCAATGCCAGAACAAAATCACCAAAAATGGAATCTTAGAATGTGTATAATTTTCTAGTACTTTACAGTAAAACCAATCTGCACTGGAGAGTGCTAAGAATCAGCTGCAGAGCAATGCCCAGTGAGCTGTTTTATTGTGGACTGAAGGAGGTGATTCAAACTGCAACATAAGAAAATGCTTTACCACGGCGTATGGATAAATGGCCAACTACAGTGGGGACAGGACATTTGGTGGCAGCCGTCGGGAATGGCATTGTTCCACCGGAGAAAAATCTTCAGGCCAAACTAAAGGCAAAAATCTTAAATAGTCTCAGCAGCTTTAGACAGGAGCCACAATCATTTGTCAAAAATGGACCTAACACACATTCAATGAGAAAAGGCACAGCTGCATGAGGAGCAGCATCTTCCAAAGAGACAATAATACACCACTGCCCTTTCAAAATGCCCAAACCAGTACACGTCTATTCCTTTTCATATGTCTTGATCGTGCACCTGATAGGCATTCAATTTCGATGCTATAAGATTCTGCATGATATAAAACATTATGTTTAAGGTAGAAGGAATAATTTAGCTTTAATCACCATGCAGTTTTATAATGATGAGTCTTGTTTTGAATCATAAAAACCCTGTTTTAACGTTCTCTGCCATCATCTCGCTTGTGAAGACCTCTGTGTCAGTTTAGCCTCAGGCTTAGATCTCATATTTTTATGGGTTGTATTTTCAAAGAAATGCTGATGGCTGCCAACCTATCTGACAGATGCTCGTCAGGTAACTACACCTCAAGCAACCTGCCAATGCAAAAGTTAATGATGTGACTGTGAAACTTGCACGTCCGTACTAGAGAATTTTTGATTTTCTGATTCTGTATTTTTTTTCCAGGACTAATAAAATGTTTCACCCCTTTGTCCTCAGTTTCTCCCTGTTCAGTCCCATAGAATCACGGGCTTCTTGAGAAGGTTGTCTGGGCTAATTCAAAATAGTTTAGCAATATCAGTTGTTTCGTGTTTGCTGTGGATTACAAGTTGTTGAAAGTGGTGCCCTGTTGCTTAAGGCGGGAGTTATGAGGCAGTTTACACATGACAAGTCAAACAGTAAATTTTAAAAGTAGCACCCACGATGAGCCGGGCCCCGTGCTACGTAAAGGACAAAGAGAGAGAAAAAATAGCTCCTCATCTTAGGTTGAATATATTGATTTAAATGGTTTAATAGATTCTAGCTTGTTGGCCACATTCTAAATATAAGTTTAGAATATCGTATTTTTAAAAACTAGGCCATAATACAGATTAGAATACAATAAGGATGCCAAATTGAAGATGAAGGAAAAGATCAATAGAATAAGGACCCTAGCTAACGTATTGTGAAAATGTAAGACAATTACCAATTTTAGATTGAATTACTCTATCAAATTTCACAGCCATATTACATTAAATGATGAGGAACGGTTATCACTAAGATAATCTTTAATCAGATCTAATTTACTACAGACCTAAACATTGTGTGTGAAATTACTGAGTTCCCACAAATTCTTCTAGCATTGCAAAGCCCTGAGATGGAAGGGGAAATGGTGGAAAGATGGGGCATAGGACATTTCATCAACTATGAACAATCTGAAGGACCTGAGAGAACCAAATAAATCAGTGTTCTGCAAATACTATGATTTCCCTTCAAACTTAGAGAACCTGAGCTTCTGAAATAAACAGGATAGGGCATGTTTAAGTGATCAATTACAGAACACCACAGATTATTAAAGTCAAGATATTATTGCACCTGGGGGATTAATTGACCATTAAGACATGCCTGGTCAATCCATACCAAAATGGATTTTCTTTCATTCGTTGAAGATCTTAGTATTATAAAACTCTTTAAATAAAATCTAGTGTGGGTAAGTCCTACAGGATGGGATCATATCATAATTAAATGTGGGATTTGAGAAAACATACTTCTAAACTAGCATTTATTTTCCGGCAAAGGAGGAGAAGTGAATTTTAAAAATACAAACAAATACACACACCACACCACTGTTTATTTTTCTTTATTCAATCCGTTAACTTGAATTATATTTTTTAATTTCAAAAATGCTAGCCCATATTTAAAGGGACTTCATAACCAAAGAAGATTAGGGTCATACCAGATGAGTAGCACTGAGGGCTCTATTTAGAGTGTCTCATTTAATCCTCACAATTAACCTATAAGACATTACCATACCAGTCCTGTCAGATGAGTTGTTCAGTGAATACATGCTTGATTTCAACAGCATGATTACTAATGAGTGTGACAAGGCATGTTAGACTGAGCAGATGGCCTCTTGTATCCAGCAAGGAGCCCCTACTAGATCGTGATGTAGCTCTTATTTTTACAGTTCACTACTTGGAAAGGATGGCATGTTTCAGCAGTTAATTATTTTCTTGGCTTCCTATGGAAATGTATAATTTAAGCACTAATGTTCAAAACATTAAATTTAGACCAGGGAAAATCCAGCAATGTGAACAACAGAACAGAACAGTAAGTTCGATGCAGGCAGGGGTTCACTGATGTCTTCCAAATGTTCAGGACAGTGCCTGGCACATATAGAGTAGGGGTGTAGCAACTATTTGTTTAATAAATGAATAAATGGCAACATGGGTTCAAATGTATTGTTTGAATGTAAAGTTTTATATAATATGCACATGTGTTTGGGGCAAGGGTCCATACTTTTCATAAGATTCTCAAAAGAGCCTGTGAAATGAGTTATGATCCACTGCTGGAAGGACTGAGGGATTGCTATGTTGAGCAGCAAATGGGACTAGACGGCCTCTAACGACTTTCCGACTCTAACATTTGACCTCAAAATACTTATATCTTTTACAATGTCAGTATGTTTACACCTCAAAGTGCATCAACTATTAATGCCTGACTTCTAACCATGAGATTGAAGTTTCTCTTCTTATAAAGGACTTGTAAATTATACTGAACCAGAGGGGAGCCAGGAGGAATTCCAGAAACCCATCATAGAGGGGACTTCCAGCTCTGCTAATATAGGAAGCCCTGCCCTTTTGTCTTTTTCCTATCAAGGTCAGGCCACCAGAATAGCCTCAGCAGCAATCCATGTGTTTTGAATTTCCAGGAGTGGGAGTAGATTTAATGTGTGGCAACCACATTTTCTAGACTATTGTTTTATGTGACTAATTATGTTATTATGTATACTTTCTAAACAACTAGTTAATGCCTACAGTCTATAAATATTTTTCTGACTTGTGTTTATGTAAAAAGTCTCATATTGAAATAAAACAAAGTCAAATATAGTTATATATTTAACAAATCCTCTTTATTTAAAAGAAGGATGGGTTTGTGGTGATCATAAATTCTAAACCCAAAATTTGGGACACAAGGCCTAAAAAACAATAATTTTGATTTGTGGATTTACTATGCTAAAAGCTATACAAAATTCTAAAAATGAAACTACATTAAATTACACCTTTAGTTTTTTTGGTGTATGATATAGTTAACAGGTAAAGAGGAGAAATGACATCGTTTTTTTATATATACATATATCTTCAAATTATATTGTGTCTGATTCTGATTTCAATCTTCTATAAAGGCTAAGAAAAGAAGCAGTAGCAGGAAGTCAGGAAATGGAGATTTCTCTGAAGTTTGGATTGAAAAAAGCCAGAACAATGAGCAGGACAGGAGGGAGGTCTGGGACATGAGGGATGGTTTTGCTAGATGAGCGGGATTTTTCTGAATCCTCTGGTTCTAAGTTCAGTTCTTCCCTCATAACTTGCCCTGATCTCTGTTATATCCTAGTTGATTCCCTTCCCTCCTTCTTCATCTTCCCCACATTTTTCTTAAGGAAACTTCTAGCCTAGTGCAAAAGTCTCTATTCACAGTGCAAGCTCGGTATATGCAGCACATGCTCGGTACTAAACAAATTTGATACCATTGTAATCCTATCATGCAGTCTTAGGCTAAAGTTATTATGAAGCTTGCATTATTCCCACAGTGTGAGACGAGTCTTATCCTTGAATTTGGAGCTGCATAAAAGAAAATCAGGTGAGACTCTTACGTCTCTGTGAGTGCCTCAATATCTCAGCCAAGGAAATGAAAGTTTTCTGATTCTTCTCTGCTGTTCTCCAGCACGAAGTCTGGGTTTCATATTTATTGACACTTTTATAATTGCCCTTCAAGCTGGTTGACAGATTTCAACAGTGAAGTCTAACAATGAGAAGTAAATCACTCTCCTACCAACACTGTGCTGTTGATGGTTCCCGCTCCTCACTTTCTTAGCTCTGTTATTTATCACCTCCTAATACAAAGAACTAAAAGTGGATTAATATAATGTTGGACTATGAACTATATTAGAAAAAAATGTAGCTTACTCAATATTATTGGAAAAATAGAGCAAAACACTAAAGATAAGAAATTGCTTTTCTAAAATAGTAAGGTTTAAATCAGATGCTTCTGATTCTATATGTTGTGTTTGGGAATCCTGGCGGATGTGAATGAATGTTTATCAATGAAGGCTTTTCTATGGCAATAGATCCTGTCATTTTTAAGGAAGCGTGAATATAGAAAGGTTAAATTTCACTTTTCTTTTTGTAATATCCAGGTTCTTCCAATTTCATATGTTCTGCATGTATATACTAAAGGTATATGTGTGTATCATTCTTAACTGCATATGTATATCTAGTGTATATATAAATTTTACACATAGGATTTTAGGATATTTGTTATTTTAGAACACTTACAGAAATGTGAATGTTTAAAACTATATTGAAACTATCAAAATGTTACTTAAATATTTGAACCGAAAGAAGTGGTCTTTGAGAAGAGCAAAATGCTGAGTACCTCAATTGCACATTATTTTGTGTGAATATTCATGAATTTCAGTCCTTCCCTATGATCAGAATATCCTGTTGATAAATGTATTCATATGGAAGATAAAAAACCCTAAGTGCACTTATATACTTATTAAAATGGGCTATTATTTTAAATTAAAATAGTGAAGTAAGATGTTTGATAAAAGCATAGGCCATGGGCTCTGTATATTCTGCCAGAAGGAAGCAGAGTGCTGAGGAAAGTACCTGATTTGAAAATTCATCCAAAATGGTCTAAATGTTAAAAAGAAGGAGGAATGTGAGAGACTTGAATGTCATGAAAGAAATTTAAAACTAACTAGTGCTATTACACGTTTTAACTATACGGTTTCAGTAAAAAAATTCAATCAGTTATGTATTTTGTCTACCCAATGCCAGAGAAGATATACATGAAAGCTCTTTGAAAAATGTGTGTGTGCATCTAAACAGAACTTTTCTGATGGTAAAAATTTTTAGACCTTGGAACAGTTTACCAAGATAAAAACAGTGGAATTTCCTTCCCTGGATACTATTTAAAGCAAAATAAGGAGCTATCTGGACTCCTTCCCGAACAGAGAATATGACTCTGTACAACTTTTGAGGTTCTTTTTCATTTTGCCACTGTATAAAATTTTCTAAGGCTGCAGGATTAATATTGGCCTTCTGCAAGCTCTCTTGACTTTGGACTTTTATTTCCTTTTCCTCTAGTAAGGCAGGATCCAACCTAGGTAGTCAATGATGGCTTCAGGACTGCAGTACTTCAAGATTTTCTCCTATTTCTTTACTGTCTATCGTAAGACATGTAGCAATGCCTCACAGAAGGAAGCTGTGAGCTTTACATGGCATTTCTGAAACAAATTAATCTTGCACGCTGTCTTTGGTATTCCCTTGATTATTGCCCACATCTTGAATCATGCTTCCTTAGAGCATAACATCACAGCGGATACATAACCCTTGTAAATTCAGTGTGACTGTGACGGACAACCATGTAACTCAAATGTTCATGGGTTCCCTGACCATGATGTGGTGAAGTGTAGCCGTTGTGTCCTCTATGGAGACATGAGCTGTGGATGTGGTCTCACTAGGTTAATCAACACAAGGCAAGTTTCACACATTAATCATCATTTAAATTTGGGTGAGAAAAATTTAGAGAATAATGAACTACATGTCTGCGTGTGTAGTCAGTTCTCTTAAGCCGCAATGACCATATAATTTACTGTCTAAATTAGGACCCTTTTGAGAGTAAAAGAGAGGATGGGAGTGTGATTAATAACAACCCTGGGACCACACAGCTATAGACAGGGACTGTCCCAGGAAAACTAGGAAATATGGCTGTTCTCCTTTAAACCCAAACCTTGGTACAGTGGCAGACAGGAAAGGCTGCTGGTGGAGGCATGATGTTAGAGGTGTTTATCATCTAGTTATTTACTGAAAAGGAAAACTAACAAGTGGGAAGACATAGAACAAGTGTATCCATCAATTTCCCTATGGTCTATTACCCCTTCTCTATTTTCACAAGGTATAATATATAGTCCTCTTAAATTTTAATTTCAATAATGTATTCATTTTCTACAATTAAGGCATTTGCTTTTATTTAAGGACTTGGATTTGGGTGAGTCCAATTCTAGCATCTTGCATAACAAACTGCCCCAAAGATAGTCGCATAAAACAGCAGCAATCATTCCTTATCTCTCCCAGTTCTGGGATTTGACTGGGCACAGCAAAGCAGATCTTGCTCCACGCACTTCCTTGAAGTTGCACTCAGATGGTGTCTGGTACCAGTGTCATCTCAAAGGCTTCCCTCCTCACATGTCTGGTAGTCATTGCTGACTGTCAGCCAGAACCACCTACGCAAGTTCTCCGCATGTGGCCTGGGCATTCTCATAGCATGAAGTCTGGGTTCCAAGAGCAACTGTCCCAAGAAAAAGAGCCAGGAGGAAGCTGTCTCTCCTTTTATGGCCTAGTCTTAAAAGTCACATAGCGACATAGCCTCACATTGACACCAGATGATGATAGGCACAAGGATCCACCCAGTCTCAAGTGGAAGGGACACAGACACCACCTCCGGATGGGGAGTGAAAAGGTCACTTTGTAAGAAGAGCATGCGAGTTGGGAGATATTTTCACGCCACTGCTAAAAAATACACTATTCCCAGAGGATATCCAAGAGATGCAAGAAGAAAAAGAATAACTTGACAAGGCGAACATTTCTGAAATAGACTGAATAATGAATTGCATATTTTTCTCAAAGCAAATTGATATCTTGTAACTAATTCATTCTTTCTAAATGAGTTATTTGAGATGGTACGGCTATTTTTTTTTTAATTTCAGAAATGTAGTTCTCAAAAAAGGTGCCCAACATTGCAATAGCCCAAACTGCTATCCAAAAAATATGGTACAGCTTAGCTCCACACCCAGTGTCCCAGACTGAATTCCAGCCCTCATTTTCTCTCCTCTGAACTCCTGCCAGTGTCTCTTAAGTGTTACTCTTACTTTAGTCGTCTCTCTCTGCAGTCCGTTTTTGATACTGGTTGAGTTTGCCCATATATCTCAAAACACAGACAATTCAAGTAAGGAAGTGTTTTATAAGAAATACCCAGATAATGAAAGTTAAAGTGCTTAGTTTATTGTATAAGCAAAACCCAAAATAATGAGTGGAGGAGATTGTTCTACTTCCCTTTAAGAGGCATTACACCCAAAAAGAGTTTAAACTTGATTCAACATGCTTTTCCCATAGCCTGTAATAATGTTTATCTTCACACCTAAAGAATTACCAGCATAGGATCCATTCAAGTTTTCCCATGCATCCAAACCATCAAATGTAATGATGGATTCAAAAACAGGATCTTAGGATGATACCTAGAGAGATTACGTAAATTATAACATCGCTGAGCTTTAAAGATGATGCGCTTGGAAGAGAGAGAGATTCCTGAAGGTGGTATATTTCACCTTGCCCAGGAAAGATCACAGAAATAACACAATAATGTATTAGAGTCAGAACTCATTTTGAATTGATTTAGGGCAAACTTTGATTCTAACAACTAATTATAGGTCTTGCAAGAACTTGTGTAACTATTAATTTAGGGGTGCAAAATAGCATCCTTAAATTTATTAGAATTGATCCATTTCTCAGTAATTGGTGTTATTTGAACTGTACTTGAAATCATCAGAGTTTAATTTTTGAAGAATAATCACCTAAAATTGTGATCCTCCAAAAACATTTGTGCAAACCATCCATTCCACATGCCATATTAAAAGTTAAGTTCAAAGCTCGGAGTTACAGGTGGCTGGGAGGAAGGCATGATTGATAGGGATGGCAATAATGATGACAAAATTCTGGGGAAATGGCTTAGGACATTACATTGAAGCAGCTGTCTTGATGCCTGAGGTCAGAGAAGGCTCTGGAGCAGAGAGAGCAGGCTGGAAATCACAGACCCGTGAGACTCAAGAGGCTGAGGGAGAAAACATGACCTGGAAACGTCTGGCTTGTAAACCTACAATAATTCTGTCCCAATCCTTGAGGATATATGAAAATAGTTTGAAAAATTTTGTCTTCAAGCTAATTGTTCTGCTTCCTAAATTACATCTAATTCAATTCAAATTGTTAACTGGTGTCATAAGTTTTCCAATGCATCATTCTCATTTGCTATCAGCTTGGAAAGAAACTATTTGGAAATTAAGTCATAGTGCATTTTTCCCTAGTTATTTCAAAATAATGGAAAAATCAGCATCTAAATGTAAACACCTGGTCAAAAATCTTTCCAGTCTACTGGCATTAATTTAAATAAATATCTGTAAACCTTGTTTGGTCTTCCAATTACTGTTTTTAATATAATAATGTTTGCAATTTTGTTTCTGGAATAAATCAATATTTTAGTTATAGGCAGTATAGTGCTGAGAAAAAAGTGTAGGTTAGAATTCCAAATCTACAACTCATTAGATGTGTTACCTGGGATAAGTTACTTAACCTTTCTGAGTTTCAATTTTCTCATCTATAAAATCAGGATAGTATAGTGTGTAGTAGTATTCAAATTGTAACTATTAATACCAGATATTAATATTAGATCCTACCATGGATCACATAAGAATTAAAAGCAACTATATTCTACTCATAAAATCTGGAGAGTCTTATTCTTGCAGTTACAAGCAGAAGCCACTGAAATTTGTTATTGTTGTTGCTGTTATCCTGTAAATCCAAAAACCCAAAGCTCTTGTTAATCATTGCCCTATCAGTGAATATATCCACATTCAGATGTTTTTGATACCAAACATGTAAGGCCTAAACTCCAATAACTCAAAATGTTGCTGGAAAATGACTAGATCTTTGTTCTAAAGATAATTCTGCTTTATAGGGGAGGAAGGAAGAAGATTTAAATGTGAAAAGAAGGGGCTTTCTTTGCAGAAGTCTATTAATACATGACAACTGTGATCCTTAGGCCTTCCATAAAGGAAAAAATTACATGTTTTCAATACTTCTTTGCTTAGCTAATGTTCAAGAGGGGCAGATGAGCATGAACAAGTTACCTGATTCTATTTCCTGTGAGTAGCTTCTGGTTATTCTGAGGATATTTCAATATCCTCTTTCTGCTCTGGTACAGTGACTGACAAGACCTTGTCATTCAACATAATAGCTGAGAGTCATGAATCAATTCAGAATAATCGGAGGAAATGGCCATTAATAATTTAGTGTATCAATTTTTCCAAGTTCTTTAGGACTAGATTTCTGGAACATATTTAGCCTGTGGCAAACAACGGTCAGACTGTAATTTGTTTGGACTAGGGCAGGTTTAAGATCTGAGATAGATACATAAGATACCACAAATCAATTTTTACCTAATTATAGACCAATACAAACCCTTACAAGAACCTCATAAGTAGATATTATTATCCCTCTATATAGATGAGAAAACTGAGATAAAAGTTTTTTTTTAATTTTTGGGTTTGCACAGATGCTAAGTAAAGAAGCTGAGATATACACCCAACTCTGTCTAATCTCAAAAGCTGAATTTTTGACAACTAAACTATGCTGCCTCTTAGTGATCTTTACCTCAATTTGAGTTTGTTTCCTCATTTCCAAGTCCTTGTAGCATAAACTTCATCATCGTCCAATCTGATTCCCTTTTGTGAAATTTCTAGTTATAACTACCAACTTCTTTCCTTCCATCTGTCACTCATTCTGACTAAACCTCTCTTTCAAGCTCACCACAACTTTTAACTTCTTGACAACTCTCTGATTTCTCAATTTTCCTTCAATCCCCCTCTTTTTCATCCTGAATCTCACTGATAAAATAATCTAACTATATTTTCAGAGGTTTTCCCCACTTTGACTTTCCACAACCAATTTGCCCATCTCAACTCAACTGTTCTTTTCTCCACTCCAGGCCCTGGGTGACAAGTATTGCTGAAAGGGGTATTAATTAATTTAGTACTATGTAGCAGTTAATATGTTAGGGTGAAGATATACAACCCCAACCTCAAGCAAGGTCTGGAGGAAAATAGTATGCAAACAGTTAAGTACAATAAACGTTATTTAAGCAGTTTGTATTCACTGGAGGTAGATAAAGGTTCAAGTCTAGGAAATATAACACCATACTATTGGATGGTCATCTATGTGAACACTGAAATCTAGAAGACTGGCAGAAGTTTGGGTAGAGGAAAGAAAAACAGTGACTCCTTTGTCAAAATCCTACATTGTATTTTAATGAATGAAAATGGGGCCATCAGGAGGTGCAAATACAGGATGAACAAACCTAAGAGTTACAGTTGAAATATTAGTGAGAATTATAATAGGAACCATCACTTTTCTTCTTCTTCTGGCAACAATCTTGATTTTCCTTTAGGAATTCATCCTTCCACAACTCTCTGTCCAAGTTGGTTCAAATGCAGTGAAAAGGAGAACTTTGGCAAGAGCTACCTAAAAAGAGGCTCTCTCTTTATGACTGAATTTGAACTTGAGTGACTGCAGTCGTCTAGCCATCACGTAAAGAATAAAACCAACACACCAGAGACAGGATAATGTGTCAGAGGCAGACAGTCAGAGCTCTGATGAAACTGTTTGAGCCTCAAATTAAGGTGCACCTGAAACCAGCTCTACCCCTGGACCACTTTTTAGGTTCATGAGCCATTAAGTTTCTTTTCTTCGTTCTTTTGCAGTCTGAATTGCATTATTCTATTACCTGCAATTAAAAGAGAACTAACTGATATACCAAGTATACTAAGGAAGGTAAATGGAGCCAGACCTAAATGAAATGTATGTGTTTCTTGCACATACAAAAAATCAGAAAAGAGGTTAATAGATTATATTCTTACAAGCAGACTGCTTGGATTTAAATTCCAGATTTACCACTCATTAGATGTGTAACTTGGGGAAAGTTACTTAACTTCTCTGTACCTTCGTTGGTAAAATGAGAATAATACTAGTTTCCACCTTATAAATTTGTTATGAGGATTAAACAAGTGGAGTTCTTAGAACAGTCTCGGTCTTATTTGTCAGATATAAGAATTTGTCAGAATAATATAAGAAGGGGGAGGGCAGGGGGGACAGGAGAAGTAGAGATGAGGATTTGCAGCAGAAAGAGTGAAAATTTACTCTTAGAAAAATGAAACAGCGGCATATGGAAAGCAAAACAGGAGTTAAAAACAAAATCCCGAGCAGGCAGGTGTCAAGGAGGAGCTACAGGAGAGGGAGGAAGCTTCAATGCCTGAGAGCTATGAGACTAAGAGGAAAGGGCAAAGGAGATTTTAAGAAGGGGAAAGATGTTAAGAAGTGTTAGTGTGGTTTATAAATTGGTCTTTTACATTAAAAAGATGAAACAATAAAGGTTGTTTTATTAATGTGATCCTCTTCTACACCTGGGCCATGCAAAGCTCCAGCTTATAGGATTACGTATTCTTTGACATCAATGGTGTGTAAGAAAGATAAGGCAAGGACAGGGGAATGGATATAAAGTCAAGAAAAGAGCAGGGAGCGTGCAGGGTCTTCAAAAGCTTTCTCATCTCTAGTGTTGGAGGAGTCAACCGATTTGTATGACGAGAGAATCCCATTTCTTTAAAAGCAGCTTCCTTCGTTAGCTGTGATGAAGTCTTCCAGTCGGTTGACAGTGGGAAGAAGAGGTGTTTATGCATGCGTGTGCGCGTGTGTGCATATTGTCGCGCATGTGTATTAGGTACTGAAACACTCTTCTCTGAATAATATATGTACCTCCTCACTACTGATTTCAAACCTTGTCTCCTATTATGACCAGGTATGAAAATGGGAGGAGAAAAATACAGTTCATCTTACCTGCTGCCAGTGCATAGACACTATCAAGATTTATAATGTGATTAAAACATTTGAGGGAGGGCTGTGCATAAGATATTCAAGGTATGATCTGACTGTATTTGAACACTAACATGAATTACTCAAGATTTTAAAATTAATGAACTGCTTACACAAATATAACAACATACACAGACAAAGATGTTCTCTGTGGAAATATTTTGTGGCTCTACAAAAGTGAAAGCAGCCTAATTGCCCAGCAATAATGGAATGATTAAATTAATTATGGCATAACAAGTACATTTTAGTATTGTTTAAATGTATTACAAGTATCAATTAATTTCATATTTAAAATGTTTTAATGTAAAATTATGTAAATACTATAGTATACTATGCAGCTGCTGGAAAGAGTAAGGTGGATATGTATGCACTTACATGAAAAGATATTTATGATGCAACATTTTTAAATTTAAAAAAGCTACAAATCATAGTAGAATCTCAGTTTTTAAATGAATGCTTAAAATTCTATTATATGTGTTATTTGTGTATCCTTAGAGAGAATTCTACAAGGTTTCCTATCAAACTGTTATCAGTGGTTATCTCTCAGAACTGGTAGTGGGTGTGAGCAGAGGACTGTTACTTTTTTAATACATAATTTTTGTGTCATACAGATGTTTAATAATTACCTATTTATTTTATTTAGTATAAACAAAACAATAAACTGGAAATGATCAAATATTTAAAAGGAAATTTAAATAATTGCCTTTTTTAAAACTTTTTTAAAACTGTAACATGAAAAGTCAATTTTCATTATAACACGACTTGAACTGTCATTAACTCAATGCTTTTTGTATGAGTACAATATAGTAAAATGAAACATTCATATGTATGCCATAAGGTTATATGTAAGATTCAGAGGAATATGATAGTATAAACTCTGTAACTGAGAATCAGAATTCATGCTTGTTAACTGTCAAGAGCATTTTCTGGATCTTTGCTACAGTCTAGAGACCCTTGGGACTGAACTAGAATAATTATGTGCCACTCTACTCTTTGGCCGTTCACTACTTTCCTCTTCCCATGCAATTGCTGTTTACAAAAACAAAAATCTGCTTTTTTGCTTTGGGGAATAAATAAGGACAAAAATTTAAAATGGTGTCTATAACCAAAAAATCATAATGAAGTTTGCATACATGAATTCTCTAATAAGTTATTATTTTTAGATTTAAAAATAACTTTTAAGAGACTTGTCTTCTGCTAAAGTCCAAATGATTTGTCTTTGCACTATGGCTATATCAAATATGGTAGTAGTGATAATCATTCTCCCTGCAATGCTTATGGAATGCACTGATATTGGTAAAATCTATATTTTCATATCAAATCAGTATAGGAAGTCTAAACAATTATGGTGGTCTTGTAATACAAAATTAAGTAAATTTCTCTTTCCGATTGCAGCTGTAGCTGGAGATTGTTTAATTATTAGACTATCGCCTTTTTTCCAACTCTCCTTCTTAAGGACTTAACATTGAATATATGTGATATATAAACTGAAAATGTATAAGAATTTTATAAACAAAAGGAAATAATTTTGCCAATTACTTTATTCTCTTTGACTTTAGGATGAATTTATCAGAAACATTTTATTTAAGGAGAATTATGAGGTAAATTATTTTGTTCCAAGCTGCTAATATTTTGTACATTCAAAATCACCTTTTTCTGTAGTGGTTTCAGAAGAGCTTCATAAATATTCTTTGTCAGAAAATACAGCTGAGACACTAAAATACAGAGCAGTGAATGATATATAGTGAACTTTTTGTGACATAGATTTCTTGATTTATACTGCATTTCTAGTTTGAATAGGCTGCAACAATGAAATTTCTTCCTTAGGACTGGGAATGATGGTTCTATTTATTATTGAAAAAGTGGGTTTATATTAGAAATAAAAGCTGAATCTATGTTAGAAATAAAAGCATGTTATCCAAAATCACTTCAAATTAGTAGGAAATTTAATTGGTTGTGATAGAACATTGGAGGAAAAAAAACTGGTAAAAAAGAAATCTGGTTATAGATTGAGTGTTGGTTTGATGCCATAAAGTATTTTTCCCCCCGCTGCAAAATTATTGTGCTGTGACCATAGGGAAAAATGTTAGAAGGGACTGTAGTGAATATTAGTCTTTCTGTTTCTTCCCAATAGAGAACCTCATCCTATGTTTTGAAAATTGTCCATCATATAAATCTTTGTTTTCTCTCAAATACAGAAATTAAGAAGGCAACAGGGTTGCCAGATTTAACAAAACACAGGGCACTCAGCTAAATGTAAATTTTACATAAATAGCAAATAAATTTTTGGTATAAGTATGTCCCCCAAATTTTGCAAATATGGAGCTTCCTATATTTTATTCTGCGACCCTAGAAGGAAAGATACTTCCTTTCCCAGCCTCCTGTGTAGTTAGGATGTGACATAGGATGGATTTGTGACCTAAGATTGACCAATTAGATGCACTGGCCCAGACCTTGAATCAGAAGCAGCAGAAACAGTGGAGAATCCATTTAGTCGGTGGTGGCAGCAGCAGCAGCAACATCAAGTTTCCATGGCAACCATGATGAATGTCACAGTGGTGCCCAGCAGTGAAAGCTTTGGCATCCTGTGCCCAGTAGCAGCAGCAGCAGCAGTGTCTCCACTGGACTGCTTCTGGGGTGAGATTTCACTGCTTAGCCTCTCTTCTTCTGCCCTGTTTACAAGTTCAATCCTTTAGAATTCTTGATGATTCTTTGAGCTACCCAATATCCTTTCTACAAATTCCTTTTCTGTTGAAATTGCTCAGAATCATTTTTTTTCTTATATAAAAACCCTATTTAATGTCAGAAGAGAATAATTTGGGGAGGGAGAAAAAAGAATCTAAATATTTGAACACAATAGATCTCTAGGCATCCTCTTGAAGACAATAGAATCTTCACTTCCCTCTAAAAGTGTTAGAGCATGGACTCTGGAGTAATATTCCCTGGGTTCACAGCCCAGCTCTGCCACTTATTACCTTAGGGACCTTGAGCAAATTACTTAATTTTTCTGTAGAGAAGAAAAGTTTCTGTTTCCATATCTGTAAAACGAGCATAATAGTAGTGTCTATCTCATAGTATTGTTTTGAATTTTAAGTGAGTTAATATTCAGAACAGGGACTGGCACAGGGAAAGCACTATATACATTTTTAAAAAAGAAAGACAGGAGCCAGCCCGGTGGCGTAGTGGTTAAGTTCCCATGCTCTGCTTCAGTGGCCTGGGGTTCGTCGGTTTGGATCCTAGGTGCAGACCTACACACCGCTCATCAAGCCATGTTGGGCGGCGTCCCGCATACAAAATAGAGGAAGATGGGCACAGATGTTAGCTCAGGGCCAATCTTCCTTACACACACAAAAAAAAGCAATCATCATTCACAAGTCCAAGTTGTATTCAGAGGCATATACAGTCAATTATCATCATATTGATTCTCTCCTCCAGGTGCTAGAAAAGGGCTTCAGAGGAACTTTCATGTGTAATAAACCATTCTATGACTACTACATGTTAGAACAAGCAAAATATTCTTAATATCCGTACTCAGACCTCTAGCATTGCAATATCAATCTAGTGAACTTGGTGGGCCTTATTTGAAAGTGAAATAGGCGAGATTTGGGAGTAAGTATAAAAACTATATACCATAAAACATCACCCCCCCGCAGCTTGTTATGATCTTATAGAGTTATTTATTAATGGACTAGGCAGATAAGACACATGTGAAGTGATCAGACCACTGAAACACCGTTAGCAGATTATAAAGGGGAGCTGATTTGAATAATTAACTGGTGTCATCGGTCCTGGAATAGCATCATATAGGATTTCAAGTTTTTAGTAGAGTCAATGATGAGAAGCAAGAGAAGGGATTTTACCATCTTTTGATGAAAAGAGACAGAAGTGTGAAGTTGAGGTCAAGTGCGGGACAGGAAAATAGACCAAATGTCAGGATGCTGAATGGGAATAAGGAAGGAAGGTGGAGAATGACACCTCCAACTGACAAGCTACTCTTTCTTGACTCACTTAACAAATACTTAAGTGCTTCCTCTATACCAGACATAATTTTATCTAGAACCTGTTCTGGAACAACAATGAAAAAGATAATCCAGACTTATAAAATATACGAGTAATGAGATCAGTGTAAGCCTGGAGCCAGTGCTGATCCTGCTTGTATTTCCCGAATCAACGTGTTGGAAAAGCAGCAGACTCCAAAAACCATTCGGCATAAACTAGAATCAAAAGGAACCATAGAAAAGGATGGGACTAACCCCAAAGCCAGAAACATAATGAAAGAAGTGGAAACAGCTTTCTTCTCTTAGCAATTAGTTCTGGAAATTCTTTGAAGAAAACGCTAAATTTGTTTTTTAAAAACTATGTTGATAAGCAGCTTGGCAGGAGAGTGAGGTCCCAAGGGACATAGTCAAAGAAAGAGGATCATGGGTACTAAATTCTTTGTAACCTCCACTAAACTTAGTAGACTGCCTGGTACCCAAAAGATGCAAATTATTCTGCTGGGTGTATCGGAAACCGATTTTGCTCAAAGCTGTCCATTCTATCAGTGGGTGAATTAAGTGGGGAATCAAGACAACTTATTTATAGTTTTTCAAGTACCCTATGGGGAACTATAGTTTTATAGATTTATGCCACGCTGTTATATTTTCTTTAAAGACTTTCATTTATCTTCAAATTTCTGGCTTAGTTGGTGTCCCTAGTATGAGACCTCTAGCAAAGAGTAAATAAAGCAGTCTACTCACATAAGATTAATGGCTCAAAACGCCTCTTTAAAGCAGAAATTGAGAAGTACCACGTCATTGAGAAAGGTGATAATGAACAGCTCTCTTAACAGCTCTCACATTTTCAGAAATATCTGTCCTCAGTCATAGCAAAAGTTGGAAGACAAACCTGGATTCCAGAAATAAAGAAATTATCGTGTCAGATCAAATCTGACAAGAATTATTTTCGTACTTGTCATGTGCCAAGCACAGTTTTAGAGCTTTCAAATGCATTACTTTAATTTTCACAAAAATATTTTGAGTGTTGTTCTCAGTTCATAAATGAGGAAGCAGGTTATAAAAATATTCTTTGGGGGAACAAAAGCACCACAAAGCTAGAATAGTGTCTTCTAATTTTACAGATGTGGGTACCAAAATACAGAGTTTGTTACTTCAAGTCACATATCAAATCCAAATATGAAGCTGATTTTCCACTCCATTTCTATTCTTATTTCACTACACTATGTCTATTATTTTATGACTTTAAAAACATTATTTTGAGAAGTTTCACCAGGCTGTCAGAGTGGTCCATAGCACAAAAAAAAGATGAATAACCCCTAATTAGATGCTAAGAACATTATGATAAACAAGACATTGGAGCTTCCATTTGAAATGATACAGACAAAAGCAACTTTTTAAAACTTCGACAATTATGAAAATAAGTAAAAAAGGTATTAAGACAAAGATTTGGGAAGAGACATTAGATTGGGTATAGTGGCCAAAGAAGATCTATCTGGGCAAATGATCTACAGTCTAAGGATGGGAAGGAGCTGATCAAAGGCACTGTGGCGGAAGAGTGCCTGAAACAGGAGGAGGAGTAAATACAAAGGCATGGAAGAGATCAGCTCCAAGAAACTGAAGGAGACTCCCCCGGCTGGAGTGCAGTGTGCATGAGATGGAGTTGGAAGCATAGACAAGTTCTGGATCAGACGGAGACCTGTAGGACAGAAGCCCACCTCTAAATGTCACTCTAATTAGAAAAGGAAGTCACAAAAGAGTTTTAAGCAAGAGAGTACTATGATCTCAATTATAATGATTGGAAACAATATCTTCCTTTTTGATTCCCCCACAGTACATTGCGCCCTCCAGAAATTTGCGGCACTCAACACATGCCATGTTAGTCTTTCTGCTAAAATAACTTTCTACCGCTTCCACTAAATAATTTCTTTAAGATTCAGGTCAAATGACTCATCCTCTCGCAAGCCTTCTTTTCTTCCTTTTTTTTTTTTTCATTGAGGTCACATTGGTTTTAACATTATATAAATTTCAGGTGTACATCATTATAGTTCAACTTCCGTATAGGCTACATCGTGTTCACCACCAAAAATCTGGTTGCCATCCATCACCGTACACATGTGCCCATTTACCCTTTTTGCCCTCCCCTCACCCTATCTTCCACTCTGATAACCACCAATCTGTTCTCTGTATCTATGCATTTGTTTATCTTCCACATATGGGTAAAATCATACAGTATTTTTCTTTCCCCATCTGACTTATTTTCTTAGCATAATACCTTCAAGTTTCATCCATGTTGTTGCAAATGGCAAGATTTTGTCTTTTTGTGGCTTAGTAGTATTCCATTGTGTATATATACCACATCTTCTTTATCCATTCACCCCTTGATGTGCACTTACGTTGATTCCAAGTCTTGGCTATTGTGAACAATGCAGCAATGAACACAGGGGTGCATATATTTTTCAAATTAGTTTTCATGTTCTTTGGATGAATACACAGAAGTGGAATAGCTGGATCATATGGTAATTCTATTTTTAATTTTTTGAGGTATCTCCATACTGTTTTCCATAGTAGCTACACCAATTTACATTCCCACCAGCAGTGAACAAGAGTTGCCTTTTCTCCACATCCTCTCCGACACTTATTTCTTGTTTTTTTAATAATAGCCATTCTGATGGGCATGAGGTGATGTCTCATTGTGGTTTTGATTTGCATTTCTGTAATAATTAGCCATGATGAACATCTTTTCAAATGCCTGTTGGCCATCTGTATGTCTTCTTTAGAAAAATGTTTGTTCAGATCCTCTGCCCCTTTTTTGAATGGGTTGTTTGCTTTTTGTTGTTGAATTGTATGAGTTCTATACATATTTTGGATATTAACTCCTCATAGGATATATGATTTGCAAATATCTTCTCCCAATTGTTAGGTTGTCTTTTCATTTTGTTGATCATTTCCTTTGCTGTGCAGAAGCTTTTCAGTTTGATGTAATTCCACTTGTTTATTTTGTTTGTTTGTTTCCCTTGTCTGAGGAGTCATGCTCAAAAAGATACTGCTAAGACTGATGTCAAAGAGTATAATGCCTATGTTTTCTTCTAAGAGTTTTATGGTTTCAGGTCTTATGTTCAAGTCTTTAGTCCATTTTGAGTTAATTTTTGTTTATGGTGTAAGATAATAGTCTACTTTCATTCTTTTGCATGAGGCTGTCCAGTTTTCCCACCACCATTTATTGAAGAGATTTTCCTTTCTCCGTTGTATGTTCTTGGCTCCTTTGTCAAAAATTAGCTATCCATAAACGTGTGGATTTATTTCCGGGCTCTCAATTCTGTTTCATTGATCTTTGTGTCTATTTTTCTGCCAGTACCATGCTGTTTTAATTACTGTAGCTTTGTACTATATTTTGAAATCAGGGAGTGTGATACCTCCAAGCTTTGTTCTTTTTTCTCAGGATTCCTTTGTCTATTTGGGGTCTTTTGTTGTTCCATATAAATTTTAGGAGTCTTTGTTCTATTTCTGTGAAAAATGTCCTTGGGATTCTGATAGGGATTGCATTGAATCTGTAGATTGCTTTAGGTAATATGGACATTTTAACTATGTTAATTCTTCCAATCCATAAGCACAGATTGTCTTTCCATTTCTTTGTGTCTTCTTTGATTTCTTTCTATAATGTCATGGTTTTTACTGTACAAGTCTTTCACCTCCTTGGTTAAATTTATTCCTTGGTATTTTATTCTTCATGTTGTGATTGTAAATAGGATTGTATTCTTGATTTCTCTTTCTGCTATTTCATTGTTAGTGTAGAAATGCAACTGCTTTTTTTTTTTTTTTACTTATGAAATATTCTGTCATCTTTGTTTTATTTCACTAATCATTTCATGTGTCTATGAATTACAGAAATAAAGAACAACAATAATATTATGATTAAATATCATCCTAAATTTTGGGCAGATGGAAGTTATCAATGTGCAACTGCTTTTTGTATGTTAATTTTGTACCCTGCAACTTTAGCGTATTTGTTAATTATTTCTAGTAGTTTTTTGGTGGATTCTTTAGGATGTTCTATATACAAAATAATGTCATCCACAAATAGTGACAATTTTACTTCTTTCTTTCCAATTTGGATCCCTTTAATTTCTTTTTCTTGCCTGATTGTTCTGACTAGGACTCCCAATACTATGTTGAATAAAGTTGGTGAGAGTGGGCATCCTTATCTTGTTCCTTTTCTTAGAAGGATAGCTTTCAATTTTTCATCATTGAGTATGATGTTAGCTGTAGGTTTGTCATAGATGGCCTTGATTATGTTGAGGTACTTTCCTTTTTTTTTTTTTTTTGTGAGGAAGATCAGCCAATCCTCTTCTTTTTGCTGAGGAAGACCGGCCCTGAACTAACATCTATTGCCAATCCTCCTTCTTTTTTCCCTTTTTCTCCCCAAAGCCCCAATAGATAGTTGTATGTCATAGTTGCACATCCTTCTAGTTGTTGTATGTAGAATGCCGCCTCAGCATGGCCGGACAAGTGGTGCGTTGGTGCGCGCCCGGGATCCGAACCTGGGCTGCCAGTAGCAGAGCATGCGCACTTAACTGCTAAGCCACGGGGTCAGCCCAGGTACTTTCCTTCTATATCAATTTTATTCAGAGTTTTTATCATAAATGGATGCTGAATCTTGTCAAATGCTTTCGCTGCATCGACTGAGATAATCAAGTGCTTTTTATTCTTTATTTTGTTAATATAGTATATCACATTGATTGATTTGTGGATATTGAACCATCCTTGCATTCCTAGAATAAATCCCACTTGATCGTGGTGTGTGATCCTTTTAATGTATTGTTGTATTCAATTTGATAGTATATTGTTGAGGATTTTTGCACTATATTCATCAGTAATATTGGTCTGTAATTTTCCTTTTTTATGTTGTCCTTGTATGGTTTTGGTATCAGGGTAATGTTGACCCCATAAAATGAGTTCAGAAGTGTTCTTTCCTCTTCAGGTTTTGGAAAAATTTGAGAAGGATATTTATTAAATCTTCTTTGAATGTTCAGTAGAATTTACCAGAGAAACCATCTGGTCCTGGACTTTTGTTTTTTGGGAGGTTTTTTATTACTCTTTCAATCTCTTTACTAGTGATTGGTCTATTCAGAGTCTCTATTTCTTCTTGATTCAGTTTTGGGAGGTTGTATGATTCTAAGAATTTATCTGTTTCTTCTAGGTTATCCAATTTGTTGGCAGATAGCTTTTCATAGTATTCTCCTACAATCCTTAGTATTTCTATGGTATCCATTGTAATTTCTCCTCTTTCATTTCTGATTTTATTTATTTGAGCCTTATCTCTTTTTTTCTTAGTGAGTCTAGCTAAAGGTTTGTCCCAAGCCTTCTTTTATACTCTTGGGAATTTAATTACTTCTCCCTCTATGCTCTTATTAATAGTATATATTTTTTTATCTTTCATTTTTTAATTAATTTTTTTATTATTGTATTTTTATTTTAATTATTAGTTTACTTTTTGTTATCTCCCAGTAACTTATCAACTCCTCAAGGCCAGGAATACATATATTATTTTATATTCCTAGTAGATTACATAATGCCTAACTCACATTAGGTCCTTAATAAATATATAGACCAAAAAAAAAAAAACAAACCAAGTAGGAGGAGACATGAGTTTCATACAAGTAATGTGTAACTACTGACTCTGAAACACTGTAAAAGAAAAGGACCTATGGTCATAGAGGACCCCTTTCTGGATAAATCATTCATATACTGCAATACTATTTTAAAAGTTAGATAAATGATGGAGTTAAGAGGAGTCAATCAGCTAATAGCATCCCATATTGCCAGTTCATTTGCATGCAAAATCTCACCTATTTTTCTGTGATTGGATTATCTCACATTTTTTTTAAAAACTGTATATTGAGAGGTTTTTCCAGAATAACATTTGTCCTGACCTATACTTGAAAAATAAGATTTTCTTAAATAAAGCAGAAAAAGCAGGTTATGTGCTTTTCTTTCCACTGAGCAAACTTTTTAAAAATTATTTAAATTTTAGTTTAAGACATAAAGACTACCCTCGTAATGAGTTGTTTTGTTCCATCTACTGAAACTGGCAATTACAGAAGAAACTCTGAAGGCTTTTTCAAAGTTAAATATTAATGCCTCTGATCTAAAGAGATAAAATAGAGATTTGCTGAGAACTTCATAACCTCCGTAATAGATGGTTATGGGCTCCTTACTCCAAGTCAAAATTAAAATATTAAGAAATGAGTCCTGTGCTCTTAACAATGCCTTATGGTTCTACACTAGATTCTTGTTCTTTGAGGGTAGTTGTCACATCGTTTCATTTTTGTACCCAGTGCCTGAAGGTAGGAAGTCCTCAAAAAATGTTTTCAAATTTGAATTATATTCAGCTGTTACTTTATGTTTTTTTTAAATTAACAATGGCTTATTGTATGCTTGACACCTTGCCAAGTCCTATGGGTAAATATTTTTAAAATATTAACGCTGGTGTCTGATTCCACAGAATTTGAAATCTGGTTGAAAAGAGAACAGTAACAATATACAATACTGATTAAATGAGACAAAAAGAATGATCTTCAACTTACTAATGGTTGTTTTTAGAATGTGATTATTAGTTGACTATTTTGAGTTCTAAACGCGTTTCTCCTCAACCCCCTCCCCCGCCACCACCGCAGCAAAACACACAGAGACACTTTAACAAATGGAGAGTAGGTTTCACGATAATCTGTCAAAAATTATTTGATCCACAATATCAAACTAAGTGTTGATTGCCAATGGCAGTGGAGTATTTCGGATGGAGAGAGAGCAGAAGAATTGCATTTCTTTACCCTTTCCTGATTCAGAGATAAATATTTTAAGAGGTGAAGTTTTTGTCTGGCATTTTCTCATCTCTTCTCTAAACCTCCAAATGCGCATTGTTCTGGTTAACAGTGAAATCCTCTGGCCCAAATTCCTTTCATCGCCCATTCCTCTCCAAAATCCAAAATATTCTTGATATCTCCGCTCCCAGTCAAAACCCCCGTACAATTAATCTCCAAGATAGCCTGAAGGAAAGTAATCTGATTAAGCGTGCTAATAATGAGCAAAAACTCACAGTTCCTTAAGCCTTCTAAAAGGTTTGCATTTTTAGAAGTGATAAATCTTCTATTGCATTTTTGGGGAAGATTAAATTAGCTAGCACATGTGAAATACTTAGAACAGTGCTTGGCATAGGATAAGCACTCAGTAAATGTTATTAGCTGTTACTATTATTAATATTATTGCCAGAGTTTTAGCTCCTAACAAAATGAAAACATTTGGGGATGGAAGAAAAGATATTTGGGACAAGAGGTCAAACAAATGTTCAAGATAATAGAGTTTAGAATTTGACCCTGAGATGAGCCCTTAAGACAACTCTATTTTTCTATTCAATCAAACAGTATTTATTGAGCACCTACCTGAAGTACTGCACTGTGTCAGGCACTGTTGGGAAAGTAGAGATGAATGACACAGTCATTATAGAATAAGGCATAAAGAGACATGGACTTCAAGAATGTGAAAATAATTTATTACCACAGCAATAAAGAACAGATTGCTTCCAAATAAGGCTGTGAGCAAGAGGAGGCATCTGATGCAGATAATGAAAAAAGAAGGTATTCAAAGAAAATGGACCTCTTAAACATAGGGACAGTATGAGCAAAGGCATGGAATCAGAAAAGGACAGGATTCATTCATCAATCCATTCACTCATTCACCAAAATATAATCCAGACACTGAGGTGTGGGGGATACAGAGATGAATTAAAAAAAAAAAAATTCCCTGTACTTAAGGGCTATATCATCAATTGGGAGAATATGGGGTAATGTATAAATGTCATAAATTATTAGAGATACTATGAAAATAAGTACAGTAGGGACCATAAGTTACGAATATTTGATTAATTCTGAAACAAGCTTAGGGAGAAATTTCAAAGACAACTTCATATAAAAAGTGTCTGACTAGTAGGCAGTGGCATGTGGCAAAGAAAAGGAAACAATTGGTGAAAACAAATGAGAAATGATATGTCATAGAGATAAGAATTCTATTTATTTATCTAAAGAATATCTGATAATCTCTGGTAGACTAGAGCCTGGGATAACCACAAACACACAGGGGCATGGAAATTAAAATGAGACTGCTACATAAAGCTGGTATACCCAAAGATATTCTACACTCATTGGAAGATCCAGGTAAAACCCATCACCAAAGGTGACTTTCTGGTACCAGATTTGGCTCTGGGCATACTGAGAGTAAAAAAGAAAAAGTCTTCCTTAAGAGTCATAAACCATTAGGTGGCACTCACGTGGCACAGATTTTATGAATGTGGTCTAAAAAATGCAAATTAAAAGTTTAGTCTGAAGTGGATTCAATTTGATAATCCTCCCAGGTTGGTAGTAGATCTTAAAAATGCCAAGAAATAAATATAGAAGAAACATGAGCTCACAATTTGGAAATTCACTAAACCCTCTAGAAACAAGATACGATATGCAAGATTCAGCAGAAAAATCAAACTGCAAAGTCAGACAAACAAAAATCATAGGTATAAGAATTATCAGGTACAAAATATAAAGTAAATATATTTAGGAGAGAAAAAAATGGGATTTCAAGTATGATGAAGGTATAAAAGGATATCAAAATTAACCAAGCAAATATCAAAAAAGAGTACTTCTAATAATAAATTTGAAAATTTTAAAAATTCATTAAGTATATTAAGTTGAAGATTAGACAAAACCAAAGAGAAAATTAGTAAACTAGAGAATTAATCTGAAGATATTACACAGAATGAAGTATAGAGAGATAAAAATGAAACATATGAGAGAGAGATTGAGAGAAATGAAGGTTGAAGGAAAAAGAGACAGTATTCTGAACAGAAGAAAATAGAAAATGGGGAAAAGGCACTATATGAAGAAATAATGGCTGAGATTTTTCCAGAATTAAGAAAAGCATTGCTATTTAGATTCAGGAACCCAAATGAATTAGAGACTAAGAAAAAAGAAATCTATATGTAGGTTATCTGTAGTAAAAATGAGAACATGAAAGATGAAAAGAAAATATTAAAAGTAGCAAAGAAATAGAAAAGTAGAAAAGAAATTTTGAGGGCTGCTGTGTACCTTTATGCAAGCTATGCACTATACCAGCTGTTACTATTCACTTGTGGTCTATGTTAATGTGAATGGTGCCCTTGGGAACTGAGCAATGCTCATTCTGGTCAGGCTTGTGCAGTATACCAGTGCCTAAAAATAGTGATGAATAATCTCATAGCTGACTTCTTATTGGCAACAATGAAAGCCAGAAATATATTAAAATATATATTAAAATATATTATTCAAAATGCTAAGATAAAATAACTTTCCATGTAGAAATTTATATCCAAAGAAACTATCTTCCAATATCACGTCTGAAATAAAGAGGTTTCAAAATATCGGTAAATAAAAACTAAGATTACCTCAAATATGCCTTACTAAGAATCTTCAAAGGATGAAGAAGTGAAGGAGAATGATCCAAGAAGTAAGGGTAAATGTTTTATGAATAATATAAGCAAAAGAAAATGCTAACCTTGAGTAAATTAAACAGTAGACCATATAAAGCAATAATAAAAAATGTCTAGTGTGTGGGACACAAATTTCAGATAAGAGAATCATGAATTGAGAGAAGCATGATTTAGAGTACAGAATTCTGAGTTCTTTTTATTGATTGAAAGGATGATTAAAAATATTAGTTAACTTTAGAACATGTTAAAGACATTAGTAAAGACAAAAAGAATAGAAACAGAAAAATTATAACTTCCAAATAGTAGAAAAAATAGAATCGAGGAAAAAGAATTTTAAAAATATAGGAAGGGACAAATAGAAAGCACTAACTAAAATTGAAGAAATAAATCCAAATACATCAGTAATCATAATCAATATGAGTAGACTAAGTTCTCCAGAGAAAAGACAATTGTGAAACTAGACTTTTTAAAAAATCAAGACATGTTCTTTTTATAAGATATATGCCTGAAACATAAGGATATAGAAAAGTTTTCAGTAAGAAGATAAAAATATATACAATGCTAACCAAAGAAAGTTGGTGTGACTGTATTACTAAGAGACAATGGAGATTATAACTCAAAAAGCATTGTTAAAAGTTTATTTTATAAGTAACTATTTATTGAGAAAATGTTAAATTCCCTAGTTATATATATGAGATCTAAATTGAAATGCACCTAGTAACTTCAAAATATATAAAGGAAAAACTCCTGAACTACAATAAAAATTTGACAAATTTTTATATCACAGCAGGAGAAATAACACATCTCTCTCAGTAAGCGATAAATCAATCATCAAAAAGGATAGAGATCTAAACCCCTTATTTAAAAGTTTTCTCTAATAGGTATATGTAGAACTCTATCCCCAGAGAGAACACCCACTTTCCACAAACACGTTCATGAAAATTTACCTCATTTTAAGCTATAAAACAAATTTGAAAGTATATGTATTATAGACATGATATTTTTCTGACCAAATAAAAAGTAAATTATTATTAAATCACAAAAGAAAGTATTAAAAAACATTTATTTGGAAAACAAAAATGCATTAATAAGAACCTAATGGTCAGAAATGCATCACAACGGAATTTAGGAAACACTAAAATGATTTTTAAATTGTACATACACACACTTGTGCAATACAGGTAAAGTGGTAGATATTTATATACTTATATGCTTGTGTTAGAAAAGAAAAAATGCTGAAAATTAATGAGTTAAGCATCCAACTTAACAAGTTAGAACAATAAGTCCAAAAAAAGAAGAAGAAAAAAATAGTAAAGGCATTAGAAAGGATAAACGAAGCCCAAAATCGTTTCTTTGAAGACTAAAACCGTGGACACACTTGTGGAAAGACTAATCTAGAAAAAAAGAGAAAAGTCACAATATTAGGAATGAAAATTATGCATGCAACAAAGATTTATAAGATGGGAGATTATTAACCACTTTATGCCAACAAATTTGAAAATTTAAGTGAAGTACACAAATTCCTAGAAAAAGATTATAGAATGAACTAACAAAAAGATGAAAAAATCTGAATGGATCTATAGACATGAAATAAATTTAAACAATGTTTCATAAATATCCCCACTGGAAGAAGAGATATAAAACTCTAGAGGCTGAATCTTCGAGAGAAAGTAGGACTTGAAATGAATGGACAAACTGGATATAGATGGAAAGAAATAAGGAAGAATATCCTTTGAGAAAAGGAAAGAACTAGAAGAGGAAATGAGTACAATATACTTATTTTTATGACAGTAAGAAAATGGACTGACTAGCATAGAGAATATATTTTGGAAGGTAGACCTAAATAACGATGAAAAGATAGAATAGGGCCAGATCATGAAAGTACATAAAACTCCAAAAAAAGAATTTAGAAAAGATACCAGAAAAAAAGTGAACCATTTAATATTTTTAGTAGAAGCTGATCATGGAGGGGGAGAGGATGAGAGGAGACTTAATTTAGTCAGGCCAATGTGGTAGATGGATGGAGTAATATTAAATAATTAGGCATTAGGTATTGTAGAGGAAGAGGGAGAATCCCTCTCTGCCCTTTCCCTTAAGGTTCTTCTGGCTGGCCAAATAATCAACAAAACAAGTTAGCAGGAGAAAATAATACCAAGTTTAATAACATGTATACATGGGAGAAACTCAGAAATGAGCAGCTCGTCCCTCCGTCTAAGCTCCTTGCTTAAGTGTTGCAGCTAAAGGTGAGGAAGGTGTTGGGGGTGGGTAGTAGTCTGGGATTTCAGAGGGGAAGAAGATAATTCACATAGAGATAGAAATGCAAATGTTTATCTGACAACTCTTTTCAGGGCCATCTATAGAGAATGTGGCTGAGGAGAGACAGAGATTTGATAAGAGGGGCTTGGTGCCTTTCCTATTGTAACATCTATTTTACATTATCATTACAGCCATCATGATAATAACTCCTTCCTGAAACAGATCTTTTGTTTTAAATTCTTTAGGCAGTTTGGGAGGGGAAACTCAAATGTTCTTCCTGAGCTTTCTGAGTCTTTATTGTCTTCAGCTCGAAATAATCCACATACCAGAGTGGTGCTTCCTGGGGTAACTTTCCCTGAGCACCATCAGTATGAAATCTAGTCTCCTCCTTCCAACCCATTTGAAGTTGAAGATATCCATTTCTTAGTTATGGTAACATTTATTTAAATGTGTGTGTATGTGTGTTATTACATGCCAGAAACTACTCTAAGTATTCACATGGTTATTTTATTTAATTCTCACATGATACTGTGGTGGTAGGTCTTATTATCATCCTGATTTCACAAGTTAAGAAAGGTTAAGTAACTTGCCCAAGACTTCTTATCTAGTAAGAAGTAGAATCTGAATTTGCACCTACAGATTCTGACTCCAAAGGCTAAGTTCTTAATTGGTAACATGGCGACACTTTCCACTAGGACAGTCCACCATAACGACCCCTTTAGTTGTATCTTTTCTTCTCCCCCTTAGGTTATTTTAAACATATAAGAATGAAAGCTTGAGGATGAGACATACCTATAGTTTCTAGTATACATCACTTTTATTAAGAAATGTTTTATCAATAAGTTTACCAACATATATTCTTTCATGAGCCTAGTGTAAAAACAATAATGTATCTAATCATCTTTTATTCTATTATTCAAATGTATTTAGAAACGTTTTTTGAACTCCAATATTAATGAAAAGTCCTATGTTCAAATACTGTTACTGTGTAAGTCCAGCAGGAAAATGTTAGCAATGCCTCTATTTATTCTTTCCTCTGCCAGTATAGTTCATACGTCACCTCTTCACTCGGGCAAAATCTATGTGAAAAAGATGTACTTGTGTTGATTATATAAACACTTCTCTTTTGCCTGGTCATTACAGAGTTAGAACCATATACACTAGTAAAAGAAATCCCCCGTCAATTTACTGATCCATAAAAACTAATCCCTACTGACTATACCACCAACCTAGAGGTCTTCACCCAAGGGTGATTCTGCTCCCTAAAGGGCAACTGGCAATGTCTTGAGACATTTCAGTTGTCACAACTAGGGGGTGCTACTGGCATCTAGTGGATGGAGGCCAAGGATGCTGCTAACCTCCAACAATGCACAGGACAGTCCCTCACAAGAATGATTCAACCCGAAATGTCAACAGTGCCGAAGTTGAGAATCCCTGTACCAAGTTCTCATACTGTTCACTGAAAGTTGTTTTGCTCAGGAAGGAGTTAAACACAAATCCAGGGACAGAGTAGAAGTCGGGTGCAAAGGTAGTATTCTAAAATCTAGACGTAGAACCAAAAGCTAGGTCAGATGTTGTGGAATAATCACATCTTGCTTATAAACTGATTTGTGAATGCTAATTTTTTTGTATTTATGACATATTTATGCAAGAGTGCAGGCTCAAGAGCTGGACTCCCTCGGATTGACTCCAAGCTCTGCTCCTTACCAGCCTTGTAATTTTGAGCAACTTATTTTCTACGCATCTGTTTCCATATCTGCAAAATGGAAATAATAATATATCTACCTCTCCAGGTGGTTGTGAGGATAGGAGTTAATGCTTGCAAAGTAATTAAAACAGTATCAAGTATATACTTAAGTGTTAGGTACGTGATAGCTGATATCACTTGTATGAGTCATCTTTCTAGAAACTAGAACATGAAAGTCTACAAAGCAGGACCACCTTCCTGGTATCAGAGTTTGCAAGAAAAAACTAAATTCCTGGGTAAAAGTAAATTATATATAAGTAAGAAATATTCAGTCTGCAGTAGCCTGATAAGCTATCCTTTTACTTTCCGTATTTCATCATTTATAAGGCATACTTTTTCCAAATTTTAACATCTCTAAAATTGGCGTCTTATAATCACTGGTGTCTCACCATCACTGTCAACCATGTTGCAATCATGACATAGTTATCATTGACTGTGAATGCACAAATGTGGTTCTTCTGGTGATATGATTGAATAACTGCAACCCCTTGATGTTTCAATCAATAAACCAGTTGAGGACCTTTTGAGGAAGGAATACAAACCCTGATTAGCATCTAGAAGTCTTCCTTTGACACCTTCTGGTAAGATCAAGAAAGCTCCGCATCAATATTTGCAGCAGCTGCTTGGAAGAAAATCCTAGTGACAACAGTGGAATAACTATTTTGAGGGGCCGGCCCCGTGGCTTAGCGGTTAAGTGAGTGCACTCCGCTACTGGCGGCCCGGGTTCAGTCCCGGGTGAGCACCGACGCACCGCTTCTCCGGCCATGCTGAGGCCACGTCCCACATACAGCAACTAGAAGGATGTGCAACTATGACATACAACTATCTACTGGGGCTTTGGGGGGAAAAAAAAAAAGGAGGAGGATTGGCAATAGATGTTAGCTCAGAGCCGGTCTTCCTCAGCAAAAAGAGGAAGATTAGCATGGATGTTAGCTCAGGGCTGATCTTCCTCACAAAAAAAAAAAAAAAAACTATTTTGAGAAGTATGTATATCACCAAGTCTTCATGGGATGATCTTGTATGAAAAATACAGATCTCATTAATTTTGAGACAAAACATTGTAAAAACAGACTCAAAACATGGTAGAAATGGACTCTAAAAATAGTTTTAGGAATGCCTTAACCAATCATTTTACTTACATTTTTCTCCTTACATGTGTACAAGAGTGACACAATAAAAATCCACATTTAAATGTTTAAAAGACCTCTTTTCATGAGTAAAAAATAAAATTCTATTTGAAAAAGCATTTATTTGCAGTGCTTTCCTAGTGCAAAAAAATATCAGCATATCTTACAGATGATGACATCTTAGAGTTGATGAATTACTGTAATTAGAGCCACGAACCTCCTCAGTACCTGCAATAAGTGCGCCCACCAAATTCAATGGCCCGCTTAATGGTCAGTGTCAGATAATCAAAGAGAAAATTTACTCCTAACACCTTCTAAAAATGAGTTACCAGAAACATCAATTACATATTTAGTAGAATTGACACTATAATTAAGAATATTAATTCTAAAGAATATTCTGAGGATCTAATGTGCAACGCGGTCCCTATAGCTAATAATACTGTATTGAATATCTGAAATTTGCTGAGAGAGTAGATCTTAAGAGTTCTCAACAAAAAAAAATCTAACTATGCGAGGTGATGGATGTGTTAATTAATTTGATTGTGGTAATCATTTCAGATCGTGTGCATACATCAAATTTTCACATTGTACACTTTAAATATACTACAATTTTATTTGTTAATTATACCTCAATAAAGCTGTGGGGAAAAAAGTTCTAATTTAAACTGCGACTGCCTTCGTGATCTGATGTCTGATCCTAGGTCTGAGCTGCATCCCGTGTCCCTCTCTCCGGCCAATATGCACCTTATATTCTTTACCTCAAACGCCCTGAACACATTTCAGCCTCAGGCCGTGATACTGGTTGTTCACTCTGCTTAGAATTTTATCCCCACAACTTCCTGCAACTGGCTCCTCTACTCCTCAAGTTCTCACTTGAAATTATGTTTCCTCTGAGAACATATCCGTGAACAGATGATCCAAAATAACCCTCATCCCTCTTCTCTATATCAGATTGTCTTCATGTTTCTATGTCACTTGCTTCTGTTTGAATTTATTTGTAAAACGTCTGCTCCCTCCCCCCATATATGTACTCAAATTGGGTATAACTCCAAGGGGGTATGGTTCTTACCCAACTTTGCAGCTATAACTTAGTTTTAAACTTGTTCCCAGTATCCAACGGGGCCTTTTATTTGAATAAATGAATGCTCACAGCCACTTCATGAGGTGGGTGATGGCGTACCTGTTTTACAGTTGGAAATTCAGGCTTAGAACTCTCGGCTTAAACACTCAACTATTAAATAAACAGAATTTCAAATCCAAGTTTGTTGTCCATAAAAGTGAACTCTCCTCCTAGTTCGGGAAATGGATCTCTTTAAGCAACAGTAAATTGAGAGGACATACCACTCACGTGCATAGTGTCTGTTATGGCGTTTTCAACTCTAGACCCTTGGTTAGTAGTAAAAATAAATAATTGTTAAAAGATTCTATTTTTTCACGTGATTTCAGTTTGAAATTACTTGCCTATATACACGTGTGCAATATTCTCCCTCTCCTCTTTGCTCGGTTCACTTCTACTTGTCCTTCACATCTCAGCTTTGATGCCATCTCCTCTTGGCTTTGTATTCTGATTCCTTATACCTGGGCTAGGTGCCTGTCTGATGTTCACCTAGAGAACCTGCACAGTAATCACCTGTTTACTTGACTGAAGTCCTTGATCACTGCTGTTGGGCCAGCACGTCCTACTGTGTCTAGCATATACAGTAAGTGCTCAAAGCTTGTGTAACTGAATACACCGTGGTCCTTTAATGGAAATGTGAAAAAAACTGTCCACACTGTTAATAAAATAATCACAATCATTCCATCAACAAATATTTATTATTCTGGGCACTGAGGTTACAAAAGTGGCCTGGGCGAGCAAACTCTCTGCCATCTCAGAACGTCCCGATAATCAAAACAAATACACAGATGATACATAGTGCGTTGGGTTAGATGGTGATAAGTTTTTTGGAGAAAAATAAAGTAGTCTAAGAGGGGGCAGGCAGGAGCGTGTGGTTGTTACTTTCACAGGGTGGTCCCCTCACTGATGAGTGTCACCTGAACAGTGACCTGAAGAGAGAGGGGAGACTAGCCCTGCAAGTGTCTGAATGAGGAGCACACCAGGCAGAGAGAAAGGCATGATGTGGGAGAGGACTTGATAGATTTCCAGATTGTGTGGCTGGAGCAGAACATTCAAGGGGCAAAATGGTAGGAAACGAGATTAAAGAAGTAGCCTGGTCATGTGATGCCTTTAAGTCATTGGCTGTTATTCAGAATGGGATAGAAACCACTGGAAAAGCATATTTTTGGGTGAATAATTTCTGCTGAAGTTGGTCTCATCTATTGCATTGACTTCTTGCCTTCCTAAAGCTCTACTGGCTTTGTTATCTGACCCTGAAGACCATGTTTTGTGGACTCCATTGCTCTAGTCAAGCATAGAGACATTAACAACATACTATAGAATTGAAATACTTAGAGAATGAATGAATTATTGGGTGTGGCCCAACACATGAGGCCTGGGTCAGTCCTAGTCTATTCTTAATTACTACTAATGATCAGAAGAAAGTGTGGCCAACTGTATTGTTCATTGTGTATTACTCATATTGCTTCTTCTGTCTGGAATGTGCTTGCCCTATCTGTGTCCCTTTCTCCTACCACTGGAGTCAGAAGTAATCAGTTTATTCAATGATTCTTTTGTCCTTCGGGTTGTGAAGACATCACTGGAGTTGGAGTCAAAATGCCTGGAACTGTAGTTTCAAAGCATGAGTTTTGGAATCAGACAGACCTCAGTTTGCGACAGATCAATCCATCTTACTTTCTAACTTGTAAAAAAGGGATAAAAATATCTACCCTTCAGGAGTTTGTTAAGAATTAGGATTATTTGTATAAAGAATTTATCATGACACCTAGCATGTGGCAAATACTAAATAACATGATTTTAGAATTTATAATATGTGCTTAGGCATCTGATGAAATAAATTCACAATAAGCAGGTATTTGTTATGCTCTGTTAAGGAACTTTCCACAGTTGGGTTTACATTAAGATTATTTGTGCCTGTGTCTTTTCTCACACTAGTGTGTGTATTTCTTGAGATTAGAACTACAAGCACGTAATTTTTATGCCCAGTACCTGACATCCTGTGTCTGAAAAGGTAGATGCTCCATAAATGTGTGTTGAGAGCATGAGCGACTGGATCTTACAGATTTCTGCAGGTTGCTCCAGAGCCAGACAAATGCAGACGGTCCTCCACCACCCACAGGGGACCGCTTCACCTTCTCTACCCCACTGGGGTATCTCTAGGTTAGATTTCCCAGGAAAGCTGAGTCTTTCCACTGCTTCACCCTCTAGCAAGCCCGTATGTCTTCCTGTCCAGAATGTTTTAGGTATTCCCAGTACCACTGTCTAGGCTTCTTGCATGTAATTCATTGAAAGTCTCTGGTGGTAAAAAACTTGAACTATTTCTAAGCAACATCTCATCGATGGGGACTTGTGAGTCACATTTGGATTTAATAGATTCCAATAATTTGAATATAATAAGGTCCCCAATAAATATTATTTCTTGCTTGGATCCATCCCTTCTCAGTTGAGGCTATCATCTTGTCTCTGTTCCTGATAAGTCATACATTCAATATCTCGAGTTATAGCATATTAGGGCAATGCACCTCTGGGAAGAAGTCAGCTGGTTGATATTCTAGGTTTTGTGGGAAGTGTTACTTAAGGAGTTTGCTGGAGTCTTCGTGATTTTGCATTTTCATTACTAAGTTGCTTTGTGCACACATGTGCACACACTATCCTACATGATCAAAATCAAGAAGCGCACTGTTCTCTGAATTTGATGTTACAATGTTAAGATGATAATTTCTTTTCCTTTTCAATTGTTTGGGATTGCTATGTTAATCTTTATGAAACTTTGTAGTAAATGAATAAGATGCTAGGAATATGTAAGCAAACACAATGAATTCCCTAGGAATAATACGGTGTTACATTTTATAAAGGACAATTTACTGAGAAAATTGCAAATGAAAAGTCTTAAGTAAGTAAGGAGCGCCACAGTGTGGTGATAGTAGCTAATTTCACACAAACTTTTGTCCAAAGATTTTTTTTTAAAGCTAAAATAGGCTTAGTTTGTTACTATTAAAACATCTTCTATATACTACAAATTAAAATGTTTTTAAAATCTGTGAATTATTTAACTTAAAGGTTTCCTTAATATAGACACATATGGTAATTAATATTATTATTAATAGGCCAAAAGTCACACTACTGGTAAATGGCTAAGCAGTATTAATTTGGTTTTATCTGATTTCAGGTCCTATGCTTTTAACAATCTATAATCTAAGCTAAGGCCTCTACAACCTAAAAGAAAGTCCCCCTCTCCCAATAATTAATGATCCTGGCTTCACTACAGGATCAATTATATTGTACACATATATTTTCGAAAGATCACATTAATACCTCAAACAGGACTTATCAGTTTTGATGTACTTCACAGCAATCTTGTCTCATAGAAGAGACAGATATTAATATCCTCATTTTTCAAACAAGGAAATAAAACTCAAAATATTTAGGTGTAATGTTTATATGGCACTTAAGTGACAGAAATAAGACTAAACCCCTCAGCCTCTGGTTCCAGGTCAGGACATCTGAGATTACGAGAACGTGTGGGGTTGGAGTTCAGGAGACCAGGGCTGCATGAGCTCTCTTATATGATTAGTCGTAGAATGTTAAGCAAGTCACCTAACCCATGAGTTTCTAGTTCCTATTTGGTAAATAAAGAAATTATATTCACCTTGCCTGTCTTTGGAGACTGTTGTATCAGTCAAATGAAATATAGCACATAAAAGAGCTTTTACAGACTGTGCAGTACTGTAAATGTTAGTTGTTTTTATTATTTTTTGCTACCACAATATAAAAATGCTTCAATGCTTCAAAAGCTTAGCAAAGCTTAAATATTGTTTTAAAAATCCAATAAACACTGTAATTGTAAAGTAAACTAAAGTGTCTACTTAAATTGTTCATTCAAAATTAGGATTTTTATGCCAGTCTGAAAAATGTATAATCATCAAATCCTTATCAGTATCTTCTCACTTAGGGATGCAATATTCTTGGCCTAGTAAAAACTCTCCACTATATATGTGTTATAAGCAGTAAAACAGAATTGGTAGTTATAGGAGGTAAGTTTTAAGTATAATTTTATAGTAATTCTGATAATGGATAAACTTTCAAAAAACCAAATGCTGTATACAAATGAGATTAAGATAGCTCACTTCTCACAGGACCCACCGTTATAACAAATTTAGATGTTTGCTTTTTAAAACTGGCTAGAAGAGAAGAAGCCCATCTCCTTGAGAAGCAGGTGACATTAATTTCATAAAATGTTCTTAAAAGTATTGCGAAGGAGGGGCTGGCCCGGTGGTGTAGTGGTTAAGTTCACGCACTTCACTTCTGCGGCCCGGGATTCGCAGGTTCGGATCCAGGGCACAGACCCATGCACCGCTTGTCAAACCATACTGTGGCAGGTGTCCCACATAAAGTAGAGGAAGATGGGCACAGATGTTAGCCCAGGGCCAATCTTCCTCAGGAAAAAGTGGAAGGATTGGAAACGGATGTTAGCTCAGGGCTAATCTTCCTCACCAAAAAAAAGAAAAAAAAAAAAACAGGAAGGATTGCTAAGGAGAATATTTCCTATACATTGTTCAGATCTTCTTCAAGTTCCATGACTTGTAGTATCTGATTTTATTGATATCATTAGTTATTAAGCATAAAATGAGTTCAAGTTCTGAAATAAGATTATCTACATCTTCTTACATTACATTATTGCCAGAAAATTAACATAATGACTTCAAGGAAGTTTTTCACATTCACAAAAAATATAAGAAATTCTGGGAGTTTAAAACTCTGACATTAAGTTTTGCTTCAGCACTTGAATCTGTATGGGTGTGGCCAATATTGGAAATGTGTGCAGAGGGTAAAGAAGACAATTTGATTTGATGAATTTTGGCTAAATAACGTCTTGGTACAATAAATAGCAGAGTTTACGCCTAGTTAGGTAAGTTTAGGGTTCATTCAGCAATCATTGGTTCCCTGCATGTAACAGGCACCTCTGTCAGGCTAACGTCCTAGTCCCTACACTCAGAACTTCACAGCGAGGTGGAGAGGTGGATAAATAAATAAACCATTGCACAGTGGGGTGGTGCTATAATGGAATACACACAGGGAGTGTAGATGCAGGAAAGAAACACAGAGGGGAGACAGGCTTCTTTGCCCTTATGATGAAGAGGATGATGAAAGTGTGAGAGGAGGTAACAACCAAAAAAGCTAGGATTTTGAAGGAATTTCAAGCCCAAAGACAACATGCATAAAAGCATGGTTGAAAAAATGTTAGAAATCGGGAGGTGATTCTCTCTAGTGCGTTGGGTAGATCATTCGCTTCTAGGTTTTCATTATGTCTTGCTCATTACACCATCTTATTCCCATGTCTCTTTAAATTGTTTCGCCGCAGAAAACAAAATGAAGAATGGTTGAATCATTTTTTTAAAAGTATGTTACATTATTGTAATCTAATTACATAATATTATGTGTGTGTTCCTAATTGCAAGACATGTCCTGAAGCTCTCATTGGAGAAACACTGTATTTGCATTAAGACCAACTAAGTGCTGATGTAGAACAATTTTTGGAAGAATGCTTCCATCTAGTGGTCAAATTGAGAAATTCACTTACTTATGAATATATTCAGCATATTTCTGTAAAATCTGTTAATGAGTTTTATACACTGTAAATATTTTCTTATTCACTAATACTTGATAAATTCTTATTTACTTTCAGTTATGGGAGGCTCTAACAATTAAGTCTTACATCTGTCCTCTTGATTCTCAAGGAGGTAACTTCTATAAAGAAAAATAAAATCCCTCAAAGAAGGCCTTGTATTTGTTAAAGCTTTCATATACCCTATATCATTTGACATTCGTAGCCATCTTATGAGAAAATAAAAACATTTAACATTATCCTCTTTTTACAGGTGAAGAAAGAGAAGCATAACAGAGTAAGTAATTCACCCAAGGCCACCATGCAGAGAGTCAGGACAACTTCAGTTCGAGAGTTCTTTTCTCTTGATGCATTAGAGACTTGTTTTATCGTTAACTCTCGTGGTAAAGTTATGAATCCTTTATGTGATATGTATAACATCTACTTTGTAATTTTGGAATTTGGAACGTATAAGGTTTTCATAATGTAGATGTATTAGTCAGCGTAGCCTACTTAAAGCTGAGGTAACAAACAATTCCTAAATCCCAGAGATTTCACACAATAAAGTTGTATTTCTCATCTTGGCTCAGCAGTAACTCACATCACACCCACTTGCATTTCACTGGGCTAGCTGTTGGGGGATGGAAAATGAAGGGGAGCAAATTAAAGGTTTGGGGAAGATTACTCTCTGCTACGGAAGATATATTCTGTTTCTTCCATTTATTAATGGGTATACAAAGTAAGGCTTTTGGATCATATAAGTTTGCAAAGCATGACTGTGCTTTTATTTTTGTGTTTTTTTCTATAAAGAACCTCAAGACCACAAAATTGTATTAACTTAATCCTTAGTTCATGACACTCTTGTGGATAGTCCATGCATGGCCCTCTTCTATGCATGTATATGTCTGTATTGTGTATTTGATAATGTAATAGGCACCTGTGGACCTAACAGCCAACATGAAACCTCAGACTTGGACAGTAAGTTACATCTAGCTGTGTGGTCCCCACTCTATCCGTCTGCTGCCCCTTCTCAAGGTAACCATGTTCCTAAACACTGTGTGCATTTTCTCTCACTCTCCTTCTAATAGTTTTATCTGATTATATATATTGCTTAAAGATATATGCTTTTATTTTAGTTGTTTTTTATCTTAATATTATGTTAAGATTCATTCATATTACTGCATGTCATCCTAGTTCACTTGTTGACTATTGCGTAATAATCTTTTGTACAACTACAGCAGTTTATTCATCCACTCTCCCTGGGGATGTGCATTTGCAATTCTCCCCAATTTTTGCTGTTGTAAACAGTGCTAGACAAGCTCCCCATGTACGAACGGGGCTTTATCTCCCAACAATTCTTCTTTTCTGGTCAAGCTTACATCTTCACTGGTCTCTTAAAAATACCATTCTATTTCCTGACCCTGTGCCTCACACATCCTATTATCTCTGTCAGTATGCCTCTACACTTCTTTCTGGACTCCTAATTCTATATATTGTACAAGGCCAAAGTGAAGTTTCACCTTCTCTGGGAAATTTTCCATTACCACTATAATTATAGTATTATTTCTTGCCTCTGAACGTTTAAATTGTATTTTATCCCAAACAGTGTTTTGGTAAATATGATAACTATCATTCCTTAACCACTTACAAAATGCCAGGCATGGACCCAAGCTCTTTACATAGATTGTTTCAACTAATTCCCAATATAACATTATAATGTGGGGATTATTATCATTAATATTTTTCAGTGCATTAATTACACATTAATTATCTTAAGTTTGGGATCCCTGAAAAGACTCACAAGACTCAGTTTATCCTCCTGCAAAGGATACAAGGCAACAACAGCAGGAAAAAGTATGCATTCAAAGGGGTCCCAGAGTTTCAAGTACTGGCTGCCTTGTCGTCTCACCACTGAGTGGGGTCGCACAGGATGTGCTTTGTTTCCGGGTATCAAACCACCATCAGCATTTGTGCAAAGCACCTGCATACCAGGTAGCCCAAAGTCTGTTCTTGGGGAGGAATCTCTTACCATGAGCTGGTCACTAGGCACATCCCAGCTATGGGACCAGCCTCAACCGTTGAAACATCCCCCTCCCCCAAACTCCACAAAACCAGATGCAAATCGTAAATCCAGTTATTATACTAAACAGTGCAGACAGGCTGATACAGCCTGCTCTGAAACAACACACAGACCCATACAGAATAGCATTTATCCTTAGTTCATAAGTCACAGCATTGGCCAAGGGTGTGCAGTCAATCCAGCACAGCTGAGATTCACCCAGGCTGTGCACTGGTAAGGAAATCAGGCTTAGAGAATTAAAGTCTCTTCCCCCGGGTCACACAGCTACAGTGATGGAGCTGGTCTGATGGACTTCAAGCCCTGGGCTAGACTGCCTTCTTATGCAGTTATTCTGAGTCATGGCTTGCCCCATCCACAAGATAGTATGTGTTAAGAACAAAACCTGTTTGCATACATCTTTGTATTTCTCACACTATCTAGTATAGTGCTACATGTAAGGAATATGCATCAATAAACAGCCGGCCAGAATGATTAACACACACTCCCTTAGTCAGCGGTGACTTACCTCACAGCTTACAAATGAGCCAAGTTCAGTCTCATCTCCGCATCTGTGTTCATGCAGTTACTCCAACTTAGAGTGTTCTCCTAACTCTGCTCTCATAGCTCCATGAACCTCCCCTCTAAATTTTTAAGGCCATACTCATCTCCCCCTTTCCAAAACCTACATGATCGCTAGCACATAACTCAGAAATCCTGAAGGTATTTCATGCCTATTCCTTTTTTTCACTCCACAAAAATATTATAAATTCCTTAATGACAAGGATCTTCACTTCATATGTGCCTTCAAAAAATAAATTTATCCTTTTAACTGTCCATGCATTACCCCACACCAACAATATTGTGCCAATCTCTAACATGTGCTCCTGGGTACATGGTCACCAGAGAAAATATGTGGTATGATGACTCTTTAAAAAAAATGTAGCTTTTGAACACCTCTGATCATCAGGGAAATGCAAACCAAAACCACAGTGAGATCCCATCCCATACCTATTAGGATGACTACTGTCAAAAAAACCCAGAAAACAACAAGTATTGGGGAGAAAGTGGAGAAACTGGAACCGTGTGCACTATTGGCATGAATGTAAAATGATGCAGCTGCTATGGAAAACTGTATGGCAGTTCCCTAAAAAACTAAAAATAGAATTTCTATATGATGCAGCAATTACAGTTCTGAGCACATACCCAAAAGGATTAAAAGCAGGGTCAAAAAATACTTGTACACAACGTTCATAGCAGCGTTATTCACAATAGCTAAAAGGTGGAAGCAACCCAAGTGTTCATCAACAGATGAATGGATAAACAAAATGTGCTATCTACATACAATGCAATATTATTCAGCCTTGAAAAGGAAGGAAATTCTGTCACATGCTACAATATGGATGCATCTTGAAGACATGCTGAGTTTAATAAGCCAGTCACAAAAGAACAAATACTATATGATTCCTCTTAATTGAGCTTCCTAGAGTAGTCAAATTCAGAGAGACAGAAAGTAGAACGGTGGTTGCCAAGGGCTAAGAAGAGAGGAGAATGGTGTGTTGTTGTTTAACGGGTATAGAGTTTCAGTTTTGCAAGATGAAGAGTTCTGGAAATTGGTTGCACAACAATGTGAATGTACTTACAACTACTGAACTGCGTAGTTAAAAATGGTTAAAACGGTAAATTTTATGTTATGCATATTAAAATAAATTAAAAAAAATTTTTTATGTGACCTATTTCCCATTGACTACCAATGTCACGGAAAAAGAAATCCAGGGCAAGAGAGTTAAGTGCACTCCTACTGGTATTACTGGGGCTCCTATTCCTTGAGACCTAGGTGGTGACAAGATCTAGTTGGTGTTTATTCAGATATGTGTACCCAGCAAATGGAGAAATCCTCAGGTCTCCTTTCCTTCTCTGTGTGTGTCCAAGGAACCCACCCTGAATTGCTGCTGAGAAATTCCAACTTCTCTGGAAAAAGTTACAGTTCTTTATGCCCAAGGTCAAGGGGACTTTTCATCATAGTAATACAGGATTTTCAGCTGAATTTAGATGACTGAACACCTAGAGGATGTCCTTACTCATTTAAGCATACTGCTTCCTCTAGCTGTAACAGGACCAAGTTCTCCAGGGGCCAGGCATTAATGTGCTCTTCTTGTTGGTCCACAATGTTTGACCTCCTTTCCCTAGAAGAGAGGCTCGCTGGGGGTAGGCAGGGGGAGGGTGCTTCATGGCTGATGTAGTGAAATCTAATGGTTGTCTTCAGCAAGTGATGCTTGAGGGCAAATATTAAGACTGTGTCCCAGTGAGAATACTGAAATTGAGGTACAATCATATGTTCAAAGTCATATGCACTTGAAATGCATTTCAGGAGGCAGGGAATTAAGCCATCCCTAGGCCAGAGAAAAATAGTAGCCCTGTTACTGAGGACTAGTGAATTAGTGGTGTATGTCTGCAAATAATCTGAAGCTAGGAGGAAAATGCCCACAGGGAGACTTGGGTGAATCCAGTTCCAATGTTAACGTGCGTAGAAGAGCTATGGGACTGGTTTAGGCTGAACAATGAAGAAAGATATTTACTCTCAACACTCCTCTATGTTGAGGTAAATTTCTCATTTAATCCAGGTTATCTATGATTATAAACGATGGATTATTCACTTATTCATTAAATCATTCATTCAGAAAAAATATATTTACTCCTTCTACGCGTCAGGATCTATGCTAGGAATGAAGGATATGTCAGTAAACAAGATAAAGGAGATCCCTGTCCTCACTGAGTCTAGATTTTAATGGGGGAGACAGGCAGTAAACAAATCAAGTAGTTATTAGTGAAATAAGAAAATGGAAAGGAGGATAGAATTGTAAAGTGCTCTTTTAAATCAGGGATATCTCCTTCAGGAAGTAACGTGAGCAGGTGAGCTTCAGATCCACTTCTTTATAAAAGAGTTCAGTCACTCATTCAATCAACAAATATTTATTACACATCTGCTATGTGATAAGCCTTGGGGAGCTTAGAGACAAAAAAGTGAGACAAATATAAAAACAAAAGAATTATGTAAATAACTAAACAAATATAAAGTTTAATAAATTTTATGAAGGTAAGTTAAAAAGTGCATTCAATATTTAAATTAGGGAGTTAGAGGAGGAGGTAAAATGTTAACCGAAAAATTGTTTAAGCTGGTGTGAGAGGAAGAGAGGAGCAGAGAGAGCTCCAGGCAAAGGAAACAATGTGAATGAAGATTCTAAGATCAAAAATTGTTGATACTTTCAAGGATTTGAGAAACAGCTAGTGTGGCTAGAGGGTAAAAGTGGGAGAGAGAGACAAATTGAGACATGGGCAGGAACCAGATCATGCAAGACCTTATAAAGGAATGTTAGGTATTTTCTTCTCTAAGTACAGGAAGAAGCCATTGTTTTTGCCGGTGGATTCTAACTGAAAAGACAGCGGCTGAAGAGGGAGGTGAATAACCTTGACTTGAAGGCCAAAAGAGGAGTGTTTCAAAGCAAAAAGAAAAGGAACTGTTTAGCCATGTCAATTAAAACTTTTTAAATGAATCGCTTTAATTATGTATTTTTCTGATTACAAAAGTAGCACATGCAAATTCCACAGATATATGACTTAAAGAAATCCTCCTATGATTGTATCCCTTTCTCTTCATTCAAACATTACCAAGATGCTAATACTTGGTAATACTTACTAATACTTACTATAACTTCAGACAGATTTTTTTCCTAGTACAGATGATATACATACATTTTCATCATAAATACATGATTTTTAAGCAATTGGATCTTTTATAGATACTGTTATTATTACCAACATTTTTTTTTTGCTTAATAAGAAAAAAATCCTAACCAACTTCCCATTTCAAAACACATAAATGCTTATTCTTTTTAATGGTGGTAGAATATATCCAAGGGTCTTCATCTTTGTATCTTTAAGTTTATAGCAATCTAAATGATTTTGTCACCAATAGGAATCACAGATATTTTCATATCACATCAAGGTTGTTGAAGATATCTGGAAATAATGTGTATATTCATCACTACTTGGAAATTGCTATAGTTATTGGACCACTGCTAGATCTTTTTATTAAACGTGTTTGTAAGGAAACACATATTTGCTTCATAAATTTGTTTCCTTAACATTTTTTTTTTTTTTGTGAGGAGGGCTAGCCCTGAGCTAACATCCTATGCCAATCCTCCCCTTTTTTCTTGAGGAAGAGTGGCCCTGAGCTAACATCCATGCTCATCTTCCTCTACTCTATATGGGACACTGCCACAGCATGACTTACCAAGTGGTGCGTTGGTGCATGCCCAGGATCCAAACCTGCGAACCCCAGGCTGCCCAAGCATAGCGCGTGCACTTAATCGCTTGCGCCACCGTGCCGCCCCGTCCTTAACATTTTGATAACTTGTTTCAATATAATTGGTTCCTCTGTAATACTATGTATTTCTTTTTATCATTTAGAGTCATTATTCTGAAAACGCGTCCATAGGCATGATTAAACTGCCAAAGGGGTCCGTGAACATTTAAACCCCTGGAATGGAGATGTGGGGGTCTTTGGGCAATACACATGGAGGTGTTCAAAGTAGATAGGATGTGGCATCTGAGTTCCAGGTGCGTTCAACCAAAATGAACTCAGTTAGTAGCTGGAATAACCGATGGGTCCACTTAAGAAAAGGTTAAGCCGACTACGAGGTACTAGCTAAATGGGCCAAAATTTAGGAAAGTGCCCCAGCAGAGGCAGAGAGGTGGAATGCAGCCGGTTGACTAGCCAGAAGTCTAATTTTACTAACTGGGTAGTTTCGGCAGGAATTAGGGGGATGCCGAACTTGGAAGCATGCAGGTTTCCCAGGGCTAACTGGGGTAAAATAATAGTTCCAGAAACAACTTGTCATGGATGGTGACTCTCCTAAGAGTCGTCATTCAACAAATGTTTTCTGAGTAGCTATAAGATACAGACATGGGGAAGATGAACCCCTTGACCTTTCAGCATATTGAGTATGACAGATAAGAAAATCAAAGTTTATTTTATAAAGTTTATGGTTGAGGCTTTTCCAGGATGTTTTGTGAATACAGAAGAGGAGCATATAATAAACTTGATGGATTAAGGCGGAAGGAATGTCCTACAAGAGATATAATTTTTCCACTGTACAGAGCACTCTCTTCTCTTGGCTTTAATGACTACCGACTTCCTGCGGGAACCTGGCCTAACCACCTGCATAGCCTCCAGGGTGGCGGGAACCTACCCCCCAATATAGTTGAATACTGGGGCTACAAAGAAAATACCCACCCTAGAAAGCAGTCCAGTGACCTGGAGCTCTGCATTCAGTGGGAACATTGCTCCTTGGGTATTTTAGGGCTTGCGATTTGGCATAGGCCTTGTCCCCAAAGTTCTGTCCTGTGACCCAGCCTCTCCAGAGCCTTGCCCAGTTCCAGATTCTTAGCCCCCTCCACAGCTTGGCATGGGCGTGCGCAGTACATAACCCCTCAGCAGACCTGCGGAAGGTATCCTGCAGCTATCTGCAGGCCTGTGGAGTTGGTGCCAGGCCTTAACCACTTGCATAATCTCCAGTGAGGAGGGGCCCACTCCTTGAGTATCACAATGAAGGGGCATCTATAAATTGGTGATAGTCAGTCCCCATTTGGACTTGATGCCTGACCAGGTCCAGGCTTCTCCAGCAACCGGGGGTCCCAGGTGTCTCTTATTAGATGAAACCCCAATCAGCCTGCCCACCCTGCCCTGCCCTGGCAAGGCAACTTCTATCCTCCAGCTCTACCTTCAGGGAGAATATGCACATTTGTGTAGTTTAGGGCTCGGAAATAGGCAGATGCCTTGTGTTTCTAAGACGGTGCTCCTGTGATCTGGCCTCTCCCGACCCATGCCCCGTCCCAGATCCCTGGCTATCCTGCGCTGTGTTGCTCTTGCATGCGCAGATAGCACTTCAGTAGGCTTTGGGTAGCCGGGGCCTCTAGGCCTGTGGAGCTGGGGCCTAGCCCCAACCACTTGCATACTCTGCAGTGTGGAGAAGTGCCACTTACAAAAATCACCCTGATGTGGCAGCTGCAAATTGGAGACAGTCTCATTTGACTTGCTGCCTCACAGGGGTCCCAGTAATCACCCTTAGACAGCAGTTGCAAATTGGTAACACACAGGGGCCGACCCAGTGGCATAGCGGTTAAATTTGCATGCTCTGCTTTGGCCCAGGGTTCACAGGTTCGGATCCCAGATGCGGACTGATGCACTGCTTGTCAAGCCATGCTGTGGCGGCATCCCATATAAAGTAGAGGAAGATGGCCACAGATGTTAGCCCAGGGCCAATCTTACTCAGCAAAAAGAGGAGGATTGGCAATGGATGTTAGCTCAGGGCTAATCTTCCTGACACACACAAAAGAAATTGGCAACATTCAGTCCCCATTTGGACTTGTTGCCTGATGGGGTCCTGGGCTTCTCCAGCAACCAGGCTCCTGGGTGTGGATGCAAATAATCATTAATCATTCTATTGCAAAAGAAGAGAGAGTTTTATTCAAGCCTTACTAAGGATTATAGCCCTGGAGTCACAGCCTTCACAAGGGAAGAAAGCATTCCAGAGAAGAGCGATTTCCAGCACAGTTTTATGCCATTTCAAAATAAAGATACATACGTCAAGTATGACAAGGGTACATTCCTTCTAGGGTTCAAGGAGGTATTTGTTACAGATTAGCAGGTACACAGCATTCCTTCAACACAATTCTGGTGTCGTAGGAAGGGAAGCATTGATCTCTATCTTCAAAGAGTACATTCTTTACCTTAGGTTAAAGCAGGCGTACAAGGTATGTTTGACAGGCCATAAGTCAAGCTTCTTTGGGTTAAATAAAGTTCAGGCCAAACCAGGTTCAAACCAGAATGGCTTCCCCATAGACTGGAAAACACAAAAAATTTTTCTTATATCTTGGGTGTCTCTTATTAGATGACACCCCACACAGCCTGCCCTGTCCCCCACTGGCGAGCAGGCCAGTATCTTCCAGCTGTGCCTTCAGGGGGAATATGTGCATTTGTGCAGTTTAGGGCTTGGAATGGGGCAGATGCCTTGTGTTAGGAAGAGTTGTGGACAGTAGCTTAGATGATGGGTTTCAGCACATGGTAATGGTTAGAACTCCACCTAAAATCTCTCCCTCCAACCAGTTCCTCCACCTATAATTTCAGCACCATAGATTTCTTTCCATAGATTAACAAGCATTCTCATTTAAAATGCAAACAGAACTCTAGAATTATATACTCTGAGTTGGAAAGCACTGTCAAGTCATCTAAACTGTCCCCCACTAGCAAATCAGTCTCCTGAATTCACTTTCTGTGAACATACGAATAACCCCAGTGAAAATGAATGTATTCACATCATAGATTTTATTCCCTTTTTTGAACAATATAATTGGTAGAAACTTCTTCTCTATTTGGAGCCACACACAATGTAATTTCTCTTCCACCAGAAACCTAGTAGTGGTTTTCAAGTCCTATGCCAATTCTAACCAATCGGTATGACTGACCTGGGGCACTGTGCCCAGCAGGAATCTGCATCTGCATCCAGATTCATCGTGAAGAAGGATGATTTAATGGCTACGTCTGTCACGTATTCTGGAAGGGAGAGTGGCAACATACAGGATATGTATTTTCTTTGCAAACAGACTATTTGCAATAGTCTGTACCACCTGTGTATTAAGTGATTCTCATATAAACACCTAATCCGTGGAAGAATCTTAATAAAAGTCTTTTGAGTGGATTCAAGACATTGTTTCTAGCCCCCCATGAGTCATTTTTCCTTGGATATTCTAGACAATGTCTACCTTAAAATCTTGAAGCTATAGTTCTCCTTTCCCACTGCACTATAGGTTTATTAGATTTCAGTGCAGGGTTCTCCATTTGTTCTCGTTAAATTTCATCTGATAAGATTTAGCTTGTTGCAACATATAAAAAAATTCACTTGTCAAAATCTGAGATTTTAGGGGTTTATAAACTCAATATGTCAGTGGATTCATGCCAAAACAAATCCTAAAGTAATATTAAAATGCATTGAAAGATATAGAATCCACAACAAGGAGGTAATAAGCTTACTCCAGGAGACAAATCACTTGTCTCCTAAATCCTATTTCAAATTCTACTTATCTTTTAAGGTTTAACCTAAGTCAAGTCTCCACAAAAATTTCCCTTATTACCCTACTTCTAATGAATCGCCCTCACGGCAATTTGTATGTACTGTAGTCGTTCAGTATCTGCAGGGCATTGGTTCCAGGACCCCACCCTCCTACCCTACCCTCCTCCCCACGGATACCAAAATCTGTGCAGGCTCAAGTCCCTTAGTTGGCCCTCCGTATCCATGGTTCCGCATCCAAGGATACAGAGGGCCGATTGTACATAATTTTTGGCGTTTGTCATTTCATGAGTTTTATTTTCTTTGTATCTTTAACTGGTTTGTAAACTCTTTGAAACAGGAATCTGGTCTCATGTACTTTGGTTTCTGTCTTAGGTCAAGTTATCTAGAAACAGAGACTGAGATGAAGGTTCTTTTGTAAGTAGTAAGATGGAGTATTCTTTGGTGAGCCAGTAGAGAAGAAAGGAGGATAACACAAGAAGAGAAGCTAGACAAAGAAGTGGGTTTAGTTGAAGACTTACCTCAGCCTGATCCCAGGGAGAACTTGGGAGCAGGAAAAACAGCAGAGAATCATCCCATCTTGAGAGCAGGCAGCCTTTTGTAGCCCCACATCAATCAGTCATTGGTTGCAGGTCTCCCCCAAGAGGAAGTTTTAACAGCCCAAGCATAGCGCCAGCTGAAGGCAGTTCTCAGGAGAAGGATGCAGCTATGGGCTTTCAGCAGCCAATACTCACAGCAACTGGGGGATGGGTGCTCCTACCAAGCAAAGAGGATCTGAGCAGAACCAACAGTTCCTGCTGCAGTTTCCCTCCAGAACCACGCATGGCATCTTACACACATTGGGATACAGCAAGTGTCTACTCATCTGCATTGTTCAAAGAGTTAACCGAAAAAGCAGCTTTTCTATTCACCAAAATTTTTATTATTGGCTGTTACTTATTTTGCTCTTACATTTATGCAGCCAATTGTTGCATTAATTGGATTCATAATTTTTGTATTAAAGTAATAGAAGGAATACAAAAATCACTAGGATGTCATAAAGCTCTATCCCTTAAAATATTCGGTGAAAGCAATTTTATAGGATTTTTAGCCTATGATTTATTTTTTGGCTTTTATTCAATATACAAAAGGTAGGATTTGCATTGATGAGATAGAAAAAAAATTAAAAGAAAACATGGATATGAAAAGGGGCCCACTCATGTAAATTTAATTTTTTGAGAATCCTCCGAGATTCTATTGCCAAAATTTTAAGTAATATTAACATTTCGAAACAGTGTCAAGCTTTCAGAAAAGTAGCAAGTAGAATTTGAAGAGATTTTTTTTCTTTTGTGAGCCATTTGAAAGTAGGTTGCCAACACGATGGCCTATCACCCCGAAAATTTTAATGTGTATTTACTGCAAATAAGGATAATCTTCTACAGAACCAGAATACAACAATTGAAATCAGAATATTAACATTGTTACAGTACTAGGATCAAATCCTCAGAACCCATTTACGTTTCAACAATTGTCCCAATGACGTCCTTTATAGCAATAAGAATTCAGGTCAGTCACATGTTACCTTCACTTCTCATGTCTCTTTAGTCTTCTTCAGTCCGGAACAGTTCTTTAGTCTTTCCTTGATTTCCCTGACCTTAACAATTTTGAGCATTATAAACAATTATGCTTGGAATTTCCCTCAATTTGGGCTCGTCTGATACTTATTCATGAATAGATTCAGGTAATGCATCTTTGACAGGACTATCAGAGAAGTGATGCTGTATTCTTCTCACTGCATTCCGTCGGGTGGGCATGATTTCAATTTGTCCTATTACTGATGATATTCATTTCGATTACTTAGTCTGCCAAGTTTTTCCACTGTAAAGTTACTTTTTCCCTTTGTAATTAGTAAGTATTTTGTAAAAGGGTGTACTTTGAGATGATACTGTAAATATCTGATTCATTATTAAATTATCAACTTATTTATCTATTCATCAAGATAGAGTCATGGGTTCCTATACTATTCAATGAATCACAGCCTATTATACTACCATTTTTTATTTTAATGCTCCATTTCCTCAAAAGAGCCAGTGGATGTCCCTTCAAGATGGATCCTGTGTCTTTTTGACATGTTCCTATCATTCTTTGAGCACTTCCTTGCTTTCTGGCAAAATAAAATGTCTAGGATCATTTTATACTTTTCTTGTCCCAGCCCTGGAATCAGCCACTTCTCCAAGGAGCCTAGGTTTCTTTTAGTATATAACAGGATTTAAAAGCCAAGATCTGGGCACCAGGTGTGCTCCTCACTCCTGGGGTGTTCTGCTCCTAGGCCCTCTCACTGACGGACCTAGGGAGTATATATACATATTATATACATCCATAAGTTCACATTGATGCTTTAAATTCCAATCTAACACCACAGAACACATTCTGGTTTTCTTCATTTCCATATTTGTAACTCCATTCTTAGTGAGAAACCTCGCTCCCATTATATTTAATATACTTAATTATTTGATCAATCTCCCTGTATGTAACCAATATACATTGTCAGTGTCACTTTCTTCCTCTGCCTGGATGTCCTCCTGACGCTGCTCAGGTTCTGACATCCTGTCTGATTCATTGTGGCTCCCTGACCACCACCATCCCTGCCTACCTGTCTCTGCCCCACCTAATAGTTTTATGATCAAATAGTTTAGGAAATAAAAGGAGAGGAGTATTTTATCTTGTAGAAGAAATGAAATACATATATATGTGTATATGTACACACATGCACACATACACACACACTAAACTTTTATCTGATTTCTTTATTACTTACCAAAAAAAGTAACCTGAAATTGGTCAGATTGTACAAGGATGAAGTAAAGTAGTGTCCCTGTCATGGGCATGAACAACAAGCAAATTGGAAAGGTGTCCTTATGGCAAAAGGCAAAGAGCTCAGCCCAAATTGCTGGGGCATGTAGACCTTTTGGGAGAAGACTAAGAGGACATCTCACTTATCGTTCATTCATTGAGACAGAGAAAGAATGAAAAAAGTAATTTATAGATTTAGTTTGCCATCCAAATGTGTGTTTTTATAAAATCAGAGCTCTAGCAAATACAGAAATGAACACATTGGCAATGCTGAGTTAGACAAGAAGCCTGTGCTATTGTAGTTAAGAAACTAAAAGCATGGGAACAAAGGGAAGGCTTTATAGGCTTTATCATTCCAGCTTTATAATCATTAGTCTTTAAAGTGTTCATCTAATTAGTTTCTAGGAAGCACTGTAGATTGTGATACAAACGCGACAAGATCAGGGGCATAGGACTCTGGCTGACATTACCTTTAGTAACCCTGGGCAAGTCTCTTAACTTCTCTGGTCTTGTTATTTTACAGAGGTATTTTGAAGGACAAATTAATTATAAACAGTATTGCCATGTTTAGAACAAATAAGTGAAAGGTAAGTTTTTGTACCTCCCACTCTGCTCTGGACACATTGGTCTCTTCTCTGTTCCTGGAATGTGCTTGGCGCTCCACCTCAGAGCTTTTGCATTTGCTGTTCCCTCTGTCAGGAATGCTCTTCCCTTGAACATCCACAGGTCCTGCCCCCTCAGCTCCTTCACATCTGTACTCTGAGGTCACTGTCTCATTACGATCTGCCTCAGGACCCCATTTAACATTATACACCCCCAACACTTCCATCTCCTCCCTTCCCTTCTTTAATTTTCTCCACAGCACTTATCACTAACATTCTAGAAACTTATTTATCTTGTTTATTGTTGGTCACCTCCACTAGAATGCAAGGTCCTTGAGGGCAGACACTTTCATCAGTTTTGTCCCCTGCTGTATTCCCAGGTCCTGCAACATGTCTGATGGCCTGGAGTGGGCAGCCATTTGTCATATGCATAAATCAACCAATGAAACAATAAACTTTCAAGCGTTCTCTTCTTCTTTAGTATTGTCTTTTTGTCTTTCTTCACAGGAAGAAATGTAAATGAAAGGTCACAGAAAAAAAGACAAATGAACAGAGAGCTTAAAGAAAAGTAATTCAAAAAATAAGAATGAGGAAGCCCTTATGTTTATAACACCAACTCGGAACTTAGCAGTTTAACAGTAACAGAAGCCACGGTTGTGTGATACAGACTGTCCCTAGGACAAGTCTTGCAGATACAGCCCTTGCCATTCTTCTGGCTTTTCACTGAGGTCACCTACTTCCTGGTGGATAAACAGTCCAGCATAATATCAGCAAAGTAAAATGTTAAACTAGAAGTAGTTACATCTTTTTTCTACTTGCTGAATAAATATATACCATTTGCTAAACAAATTATACATACTTTCTCTTTTAAGAAAAATAACCATGATTTAAAATGGTAAGTTTCACATTTGGGTTTAGGATTAAGAACTTTTGTGTTTGAAAGCCATGGATCTAAGAATCTTTCATGGTAACAGTGCAATCAATATCTCATTAAGAATAATAAACAAAAACCCAGTTGTTATCTCATGCTAATTTGCATATAGATTTATTTCATATATGTATGAAATGCATATATAAATAAAAAATAGTGTTGTCTCATGACATGAATAAATCCAGTCAGTGAAGAACAGTCACACACAATGCAAAATCTTACTTATTGAGACTGAACTATTAAATATTCTAAAAAGGAACCACATTTTTAAAAAGAGGACACATAAGACAGTTGGTGAGGAATGTCTAAAAATATAGTATATGTCCCCACATTTGCATCAGGAAACTCATACTGACAGAAAATGCAGCTAAGTATATTTTTGCATCATCATTATCATCTGTCAACCTAACAAACTTATAAGGGTATTATTCTCATGCAGCTAAATCACTGCACCTTGGAGTATCAGCCAGTCTGTTGTGATCAGTACTGTTATCTGTACTGTGCTCGTCAATCCAGTTGTCATGGAATTTCAAACTGTCTCAGCATCAGAAATTACTGCCCTTTCCAGTACCCAAACTATGCTGTGGGCTTGTTTAGAAACTCTTTGTTGAAGAATCTTCTTGCTTCAACATTACTGAGGGAAACAGAACAACGAGACGGATTCTGTCTTCTATATTCAATGCTTTCAACAATGGCATTCTGTATCACCTGCAAATAGAGGAAAAAGATGTATAATTATTGCTGCTCTCAACTCATTTAAACATTGGTTTGGTCAAAACAAAACTCTAGTTAGTATTTTTATTATAGAATTCCTTTTAAAATAGAGAGAGAAATCTCTAAGTCATGCATGTGTATATTTAATTCACCATCCCACCATTCTACTCTTGTTCAGCTCATATCTAGGTACTCTTCCTTCTCCCACCAGAGAAAGAACTATTCTGGGAGTGTTCCAGACTTTGTGCTGATAAAATTGGGAATAAAATAGTTGTAACACGGTAAATTTATCTTCATTCTGTCCCTCATGGAGAAGGTGATAAGAGGGAAGAAATAAGTAATTACTAAATCTAGAATTTGTGTTTTTCAGTTTGTGAACAAGTGAAAATGAGGGACCACAGAGAAGTAAAAGACTGTCTCTGAGCCCAGTGAGGAGAGAAGGCATTGCTGAAGAATTGCCCTGTTTCCTCAGCTAAACAGATCTGGGTATAAAACATGGATGTCCTCTATCTAGAAAACACCAGGCTTTGTGATTTTATTGATGGCTATATTTTATTCAGAATAATCTTTAATGGTGACTAAAACCTCTAAGAATTGCCATTGCAATTATCATATACTTTTTCTGGTGTGACGTTAACCTAGTTAGGAACTTTTAGAAAGAAGAGAAAATTTGGAATTTGGTTGAAGCACTTATTGCAGAGCAACGGGAATGCGCTTTGGAAGAGAGGCCTGGATGGTAATCTTGGCTCTGTTGCTGTTTTGAAACGCTGTCAAAATCAGGAAGACTCTATTCCTCAGGACAGGACTACAGGATTTCATCTAATGACCAATAAGATAGAAGTTTCAGGGCACAGAAGCAAGTCATAGGGATATTCCACAATTTCCTTTATTCTCTATCCCAGGGCTTATTAAGCAACATTAAGGTATTATCCACATGCTTTTCAGCCCTCTGCCATGGGTAGGAATACTTGGCAAGTCTGAACAGTTTAGGAACCCATTGGCCCTCTCCCACCCAGATCTGGTGTGGCCCACTTGGCCATGGAGATGCGTGCACAGAGGCTTTTTCCCATTCCCATGTCCAATCTCACTGGGCAAGCCGGGTTCAATGCCTGGAGGCGAGAGATGTGTGACCTCGGTGACCTGGGTGGTGCTAACATGCGATTAATATTCTGTGACTTTATGTCAGGCCCAAGAGGAAGGCCCCTCTATTCTCTAATACCAACTTCAAACAACAAGTGGTCATATTCTAGAAAGAGGGATTTATCACAGGAATGCAACACCTTTATGGCTTTATGATTTTTTTCTTTTATATATATATAAAATTGTCTTCTAGGAAAATGGGCTCAAATGTTACTGAGTCTTTTAAGTAAAGCAGGTATTTGCTGACCCCATTTTTCCCATGAGTAAGGGAAACATAATTCTATGGTGACAGAAGAAGCTTCGGGCCTATGACGGAGACCCTGATTGAGGGACTTGACGAAGGGCCTCCAGGCACAATCACTTCTTGGCTGTGTGAGATCAAGGGAAATTAGCTTAATCCTTGAGTCTGTTCCCTCCTTTTAAAAATGGGAATTATAATACTAATCTTGGCTTTTGTAGGGATTGGAGATGATTTATATAAGCGCTTTGCGCAATGCCTGGCACGTCGGAAACATTGCATAACTAGTATCTATTTATTGTTGTTATTTTTAAATTGACCATATGTGAGGAAATTTAGGAACTTTACATTAGATATGAGGCTATAAAGCTTACTAGAAATAAACACACCAGGTATAGCCAATAGCGGTCTTATTATATGGTAAACGTCAGCAAATCAATTCTGCTGTCAGACACGTCCTACTAGATCTTCTTTCGATAATCTCCCTGCCTTTCTAGAGATCACGTCAGCAAGTTTCTCAGTTGGTTTCTCCTTCGCCATAGCAGCATGAGACACATCAACCCTCATTGCAGAGAAGTACCCAAGTAAAATAAAAAATTAATTATTTACTTCCAAAACACCTAAAAATCTTTAAAATATAAAAAACCACAGGGTAAACTATACTGATGACTGCTGTCAATTCCTTTATAATAAATTCACAAGCACAAAAAAATCAGCAATGTCAGTATCATGAACTGGTGGATTTATCATAATTTGACCTTAGCAGGTGTTTCTAGTAAACAGGCTATTCTTACAAAGGAAAATGAATATTTATGTTTACAACTCTGAAAAATCCAAATCATATGCAATTAGGATGTGCAAGCAGAACCACTAGGTGGCATATTAACACTATGAAACTATTAACTAGGTTTTTCAGATTACTGCAGAGAATACCCAATTGCTGTGATTTATAATTCCATGATATAAACAGAAGAGACTAAACTCAGTACTATATCAGTTGCTAAATTCTAACCTTCCAGCATGATACATGGTACAACTAGATATATCCAAAAAGGCAATATGTGAATTCTGAGTCTCCCTGTTTTTTAAATTATATTAGGAGTAATCTTAAATAGTGTTTATATCCAATTTCCTCTTTCATTCCCCCCTGAAATTCACTGAGGTTCCAAATCCTTCCTGTCAGTGTTATCCTTGCCATAACCCGCATATCTCAACCTTCTCCATCCCCACTGCCCACCCCTAACTCTGACCCATGTCATCTTGCACTTGCGCCATTCAATAGCTTCCTAATTGTTGATCCAGATCCCTTCAATCTTTGGCAATAAAACAGAGAGTAAGGAAAGAAAACATGTAAAATGTGTTCTTCCCCTCAAAAGGAACAAATTTAGAGATGTGAGATTATGAGCAATCCACAAGCAAATACTGAGTTTCCACAACAGAAAATTTTAAATGAGTCCAAAGAGGAAGTTACAGTATATTTTGAGAGAGAAATAAAAATTACAAATGTAAAAGAACACAAGAGGACATTCTGGTCTAAATTACTGTGAATTTGTTGGCTAATGTCTGCCTTTCCAATGAAAACCGAAGTGTCATGAAAGCAGGGACCTTGTTAGTCATGATCTCAGCACTTAGAACATGGAAGGGTAACAATAAATATTTGTAAAATTAATGAATGCACAGAAAGTGTTCATTGGACGTTGAATGAAACAGGATAAAGTTCAAGTCATGGGGACAATGAGACTTGAGTTGAGTTGAAGGACAGGCAGGATTTTATAAGCGGAGTGGAAAGACTGGGCATTCTCAGTAGAGGGATAATCTTAGAAAAAGGTTGAAGATGGAAGGTCACGGCATGTAGAGGAACATCTGGGAGTTGGCCTGGCTGAAAAGGAAGCTGTGTTTGGAGAATACTAGGGAATAAAGCTGCTTGAGAGATAGATGGTTCAAAAGCGAGGAAAGAGTGAGAAAAAAACCTGTGGCCCTATCTCAGCTCCTCACCGAACTGTGACTTCCAGCAATCTGCTAAATAATCCTCGATTCAGTTTCCTCACATATAAAGAAAAATCCTACCTCATATGCTAGTTTTGAGCATTCAATATTTGAGAGAGAAATATTAGGCTTATATTAAGCACTTAAAACTTTTTCTTATTCTTTTTATTTTGTACATTATTTATCTTTAATTCCTAAAACAGTACCTGGCACAGTAGATAATAAATATGTGTTGAATTAATGAATAAATAAGATGAAAAGAGATTACAGGCAGCATTAAAAGTAGATGAATTTGGGCCTAATACATTAGGCAATAGTACATAATAAGCTTCTAAATTATTTTTAAAAAGATAAAAACCTTAACTCGTACCCAGACACTCTTATCATGATGATGAAATACCAATAAATTAAGAATTAAGTACCAATACTTCTGGATATGTGCTTTTCCTCAAATTAACATCTAATATTTAATGCTTTATAGAATTGTTTGAGAAAGTATTTTAAAAGCTCATTATTATGCATCATTGGCATATGCTGAATAAACTGACACCTAAAAGATTCTTTGAATATGCCTACTGAATTAATAAATCAGTGAGTGCGACTGCATAACAGTACATTTTCCTGTGATAGCTGAATCAATGAGGTCCTGGAGAAGATATCTCGGAAGGCATAGTCCTTCCAGATCAAAGCAGTGGGTTATGAGTAGAGCACGTGGCCACACTACCTGGCCAGGTATACATTGTGTAGAGATTTTCCACGGTCAGGAACTCTGACAGACCTTGTCTTCTGACACTTGCTACCCCTCTTCCTATGACATTAAACTCTTCAACAGTTTCAGCCAATAAGTCATTGACATTTTAAAAATCATTCAAGAAAATTTTATTGCTGATTTATTTTAGGTTCTATGTATTGTGATCAGTGTCTCTGGAGGATACAAGTAAATAAGACAAGTCATTGTTTTTAAAGGGTTTAAATTTATAATTAAAAGCAGGAGATAACATGAACACTGATGATAATTATTATCATTATCATATTAGCTGCTTTAATTTACCCAGTGATTCTTACTGCCAAGCCCTTAAATTATATTATTTTACTTAATCCTATAAGATATGTATCATTGTTCCCCTTTACAAATGAGGAAAGTAAAATTTGGAAAAGTTCACCAACATGCCGAAGGTCAGCCAGCCAAGAGGAAGCAAGGATTTGAAAACTCAGTTTGGCCTGACTCCAAAGTCTCTGCATTTCCCATATACCACATGTCTACTGGTACAAGTCACTATATGTTAGGTTTCTAACAAAAAAAAAAAAACCCAAAAAACCCCAAAACCAGGAAATACTGCCATTTGTAAAGGCACTGAGACAACGTTCAGTTAAAAGGAATTTGGGAGGATTGAGTAAGTGCAGAAATCTGACGCTAATGAGAAACCTAGGCTGTTGTCACAAAGTGAGCAGACACAGAGCAGAAGTGCTCCAAAGATGAACTGGAATTTAGCTTCAACAAAGCAGGCCAGCAAGGCTCTCTGGGGAAAATGAAGCAACAGAAACATACAACTGGCAGAGACAGGGTGGCCTTTCAGAGTAAAAATTTAAGTCAGAATGTGAATTGAAGGTGAAAATTTGCTTTAAGCCATAGTAGTCACGGCCACAAAGTCGAAAACTGCAGTTTTGTTGTTTTTTATTTACCATCATTTATCAAGAAGCTTTGACTCTGATAAAATACGTTTTCTTGGTTAAAAGCAGACAGTGGGGAGTCATTGAGAGAGAGAAAGTGTCAGTGAAAACTGGAAGTCTTACTTGGGTATGAGGTGTACACACACACACACACACAACCATGAGTCACTTGAACACAAGTGTTGATGGTCATACAATTGAAGAGGAAGCCTACATTCATTCATTTAAAAAATACTTATTTACTGTCTAAGCTATATTACCTGTACAGACTTGTCTATATTTTTAATTCTGGGCATTTGCAAAGGTCATGAGGCATATCCATCATGGTGTAGGATATAGACACACATAGGTAGGTTTCTATTTATTGAACAGCTTCTGTTTGCAGGGCACTGTTCATACATCACCTGATTAAAGAGTCACTACTGCCATTATAATAGGTGCCGTTACATCTGTTTTGGAGATGAGGAAACTGAGGCCCAAAAAGTTTAAGTAACTTATTCAAAATTACACAAGTGGCCCATCTGGGATCTAAAGATAATATAAAGCCCATGAGCTTGCTTCTAAATGTTGTGCCAGAAAAGTTCGTGGAAGCACTTAAAATGAGTTTAATTAAGTGGTTTGTGAAGAATCAACATTTGATGAGCTATAAATCAGGACAGTTATTTTCGGAATTCAGTCTATTTTTGTTCAGGCTTTAATTTTTTCATCTATGTGTCAAACAAACTACTTTGAAGAATGTTTATAAAATATATAAATAGAACTACATCATTCTTTATAGCGAATAGCTTAGCAGGTTTTATATAAACCAGAACTGAAAACAATGAGAGAAATGTAGTTAAGTTACATATGTGTGTGTGTATATATATATACACACACACATATATAATATATACAAAAATGTATATATACATAGTTATACATACATATGTGTGTGTATATCCTTTTATTTTCCTAAGTCCAATAGGATATTTATATATTCCTACAATTTATTTTTTTTCCGTTTGAGGACAACCAATCAAGTTTAACATATTTCATCCTAAGGAATATATAGTTTAGAGTTCATTGGCTTTATACTGAAAAAATAAGATTATTACCCCTTAGTTCTCCTCTAACAGAATGGGGTTTTATAAAACACAACTCTATTTTGAGAATATCTGTTGGCTCCTTGTAAATCATAGACTGAAATACTTATTTTCTCTTAATATTCTTTAAATTTTCACAATCACTACAGAAACAATGTAGCATATGGATTTCAGATGTCCATTGCTCATAAGATAAAAGAAAAAAGAAAAAGAATAAATATATTTAGAAAATGATATATGCCATAGATTTTGCTAAGCATGTTTTAAATGAACTATCACATATTATGCACAAATGAAGGCTGATAAGAAAACATTTTAGAGTTGCAGGAACTGAAGCTTATTGGGGAAAATTTCATATGTTTACAAAAATTAAAGACTGATTAATAAACATGTTAGGTGTAAGTGTTATAACTGCACACCATTGATCATTACTAGTCTCACGCCAAATTAGACAAGCAAGCAAACCAGATGTGCCAGAATTCTACTAGCTCACAAGATCTAATTAAATCTCATATAAACAGAACACTCATCCACATACGGTGTGTTCTTTTACACCACTCACATAGTCTTCAAAAAGACTGGCAAATCAGATATGATGCCTTTCCCTCTCCATTTAATTTCTTTCTTTCATCCTTTTTTTTCTAATGCCCAAAATCCAACTAGGCTAATGAACTTGGGCTTTCACAATTGATAATAATTTGTCAGGCACTGTGATTTGGAACCACAAGCCAACATGATTCCAGTTACACAAGAGTGGTCCTAAGTGGTGAGTTAGAGACTAAAGAATATTCACAGATACGTAGACTCTTAGCAGCAGATATACGAGTGATAGGAATGATTGATACTGAAGACAATGTCTTGTTTCTAAAGTTTCTAAAGCAAAGTATACTTGATATTTCAAGGGCTAAAATGAGGAGGCTGCTACTTTTGGCGCCATTCCCAAGATGCACAAAAATAAAGACACTAAAAAGCATGAGTGTTTCCCCTAAAACTCACAATATTTTTGCAGATTAACTACACTTCTGTTAACATTCACTTTCCTACTCTTATATTTCCTTTTTGCCACTTTTCTTCCTACTTATAATTTATTTTATCATATGATGAATACATTAGATACTTTGGGAAAGAAGCTGAGTATTAACCAATCCTTTAATCAATTAATAGTATAAAATGTGGGCTCTGCCAATTTGGAGGCATTAGTTTTCTTATTTGTGAATTTTATAGAGTTCTTCTAGAGATTAATAAGATAATTCGTGACAAATAAAATAGTATGATATGGGTGGTGTCATTCATAAATCTTATTTTTATTTTTAATTAATTAAAAAGAGGTATTGCTATGTTCATGTGATATGGAAGTATTTGACATTGACCATAGGAGATACTTACATCAATGTTGTTCAGGGTATTGAAGTGCATCAGATCATGCAGCCTTTTGAATGCTTGATTTGGATATTGAAAGTTGAAGGTTGAAAATGGTGATTCGGGGTCATCAAAAATATCAAAATCAGCCATTTCTTTCTCTTCCTTAGTTTCCCTTGGAACACCTAAATATCAGAAGTGTCTCAAGTAGCATTATTTTGAAACTACCAAATATCTCTAAAACCCAGAGAATCAAACATACATATAGCATAAACACAACACTGGGAGCCCCCACCGGGGTCATGTACTATACACTGTTAGGCACCCATCCATATTCCCTGGACTTGATCATTTCTGTGTGTTCTGACTGGGCAACCTCCAGTTGCCAGTATCTGCGTCTTTGTGCCTAAGGGCTTTCTACCTCTCCTTGCAACTTTGGAAGGCTGCTTTGCTCACTGGCAGGAGGCTGGAAATTCAGATAAATAACATTCCACTCCAGGCAGCAGTCAACCAAAGACTGTAGGGAGTTAGGATATAAATGCCCCAGCTCCCTTGCCTCTTGCCATGTGAGGCAGAAGGATGATTCTGGAGCATAGGTTCTATTCCATTTCCTAGAGTTTCCCAGTAGAATCAAGTTCTCCTCGTGGTAGAAGCATACAAACACATCTTTGTTGTCTGCTTTCCTTCCCTTTATCACTTCCCTGCTTTCTTTATTTCCTAGTTCACCTAAATACACTAATTGCACTTGAATCCTCTTCTCAGAATCTGCTTCTGGGGGAACCCAAACCTGATAGAAAATTCTCTAGGTTTCAAGTACTCCACTATTCAATAACTAAAAATGCTAGCCAATTCTTCCTTCTCTTATGTTGAAGTATGATTCATAATAACCTCCATCCCTACTGATCTTTTTTCTGTCTCCCTCCGCCATCTAGAAAATGGTCACTTTCTTCTCCATAGTCCCCTCTCAAATCTGCCATGACTATTTTTTGTGTCTTTCATATCAAAACAACATTTTCTGGTCCTAAAATAATATGATTTTTAGGATCACACAACCCTGCCTGTCAATGTCTAGATCTCCTGTTGTTAATCAATATCTTCCAGGATACAGAAGAGTCTACAGACTCCTCTGGATGTGGTAAAAAAGAATGACTGTGCCTTGAACTTGATTCTCTTTTTCTATGAAATATAACATGGCAATTTGAAATTACTAGCCATGTTGTACTACTAGATTACATTAATCTTGTGGTCACTTAAAAATCCCAGAATCTTTTGCATGATTTTTTCTGAAACAAAGACTCCCTTACAAGAGTGATATTTAAAATATTTAACAACCCCTATGACAAGGGCAGCAATCAATCAAAACAAGCATAATCAGGGGTTTTGGAGTAAAGCCCCAGAGATTTTTATTGAGCTAGCTGCTAACCCTTCCATTTCTGGATTGTGAAGAACTCAGAGGATCTTGGGATGAGAAAGAGGGAAAGGACCTGGGGTCTCCGGACAGTAGCTATTTATCAAGGTAAGGGAAGCATTCAATATTGTAATAGTTGGTACAGCAGTGCCAGTGTGAACCAGGTTAATATTAGTCTTGCTCTTTTACCAGATTTCTACATTACAAAGTATCACTCATTCCCAACGTACCTGGAGCCTTGTACTTTCTGAAGTTGATGTTGGCCAGAACAAAGTGGATGATAGTTGGGCAATCTTTCTCCACATCAGGATTCTTGGGTTTAAAGACATAGCACTCCTTCAGTCCTTCTCGATCAAACACATAAGGATCAATCTTTGGGAAGGGGAGCTTGTTCATTTTAGCCCACTTTTCTGCAAGTAGAAGTTCCTATGGGAGAGAGGGAAAGATGCATTTGGGAATTTTCAGTCTTCATTTGCTCAGCTTGTCTAGCCATCATTCAGTATTCATTAGGTGTCTACTATGTGATAGCAGGGCGCTCCTTGCTAGGATGGATAATGACCCTGTTCTCAAGAATCTCGTCAATCTCAAAAAAAGTATAAAAGTACTCCATAAACTAACTCACTACTGTTATGTCAATTCTTGGCACAAGGCTAGCTCCGTAGAAGGCATTTGAAATATTATTGATGGAACTGAACTGAATGAAATTCTATTGGAGTAATTGTTAGAGAAAAAAAATATATTATGGGTTCCGGGCATTTAAAAGCCATGTCAATGTTTTCTAACTCTTTGGAGTCAAACATTCCGATGAAGCAGAATGAGGAGCACTCTGTAACTAAATTTTTACCTGTAACTTCTCCACAAAACTAATTAAAAATTAATAAATTTTCTGTATGCAAAAATATCTGAGTTACTCTGAATCAGCTTTTTTTCTTCCGTTTATGAAAAGAAGTTGAGCTTCTGGCCTCAGCATATTGTTGTTATATACGTGTAGGGGCGAAGGGTGGGCCATACAGAGGAACCAAGAGTTTAGTTAATGGGCGTGGTAGATTTTATGACTGTTTCCACTTATTAGCTCCCTCCCTGGTAAGAGGATTCCACACCACCACTAGAATAAGAAGATACCTGGGACAGAACCACAGCAGCTGATTTGCAGCTGCTGACACGTAACGGGACCAAGAAAAACATCTGTGTTGTCGGCCACTGAGATTTTAGGTTTGTTTGTTTCTGCAGCAAGCCTGGCTAACACAGTGGGTAAGCAAACACACACACACAATTAAATTTAAACCAGAGAACATAAATCAATATGGAGAGGTGCAGGAAATAGAGCTTATTTCTATTTATATGTAGCCTAAAGGGGAGTGGGACAAATAAGCAGACTGTCATAAGAGCGCAGACTCTGGGGACCGGTTGCCTGAGTTAAAGTGTGAGCTCTTGGACTGTGGGCATGTTTCTTAATGTCTCTGCACCCACTATCCTCAAATACAAAATTAGGATGACAATGGGGCCGGCCCGGTGGCATAGCGGTTAAGTTCACACGCTCTGCTTTGGCAGCCCGGGGTTTGCAGGTTCGGGTCCCAGGCATGGACTGATGCATCGCTTGTCAATCCATGCTGTGGCGGCGTCCCATATAAAATAGAGGAATATAGGCATGGTTAGCCCAGGGCCAATCTTCCTCAACAAAAAGAGGAGGATTGGCAAGGAATGTTAGCTCAGGGCTAATCTTCCTCACACACAAAAAAAATTAGGATGACAATAATAACACATATCTCATAAGATTGCTATTAGAATTAAATTAATTAATATTTGTACAGTATTTAGAACAGTGCCTGTCACGTATCATGTGCTATACAAATGTTTGGTAAATGAATACCAGAAAAGAGAGGAAAAGAGATGAAAGGGAAAAGTGAGGAAAGAAGAGAGGAAAAAAGAAGTGAGTTAGGAATGGTATTAGGGAAATTCCCAGAGAGAGGAGGTTTTGGGGAAATGATCACTACAATCTTAAGTTTTTTTCACTACTCTTGTCATCACATTGACTCATTCAATGAATGAAAATCCATTGCAAATGAAATTGCAGATTTAAGCTCCATGCTAGGAGGTGGGGACTAAAAGTGAGTAAAACTCTTGTTCTCATGGGATTTATAGCCTAGTGGGTGAGAGATAATAATCAAATAACCCTTCAGGTTTAAAACTGTGGTAAATGCTATGAAAACAGTATTTATTCCCCATGAGAGTTGGCAGTATACGTGCACTATTTCCTCAGAGTGTGTATTAATTCATTCAACAATTACTGTTGAACACCAGCTATGTTCTAGGCATAACAAAGAAGCTGTCCATGAATCCTTGGAGATTATAAATCAATGGGAGAGATAAATAATAGATATTATAGTGCAGTATGACAGAGGATGGATGAATGTGATGGATGGCTTCATGCCCAGGTTGTGCAATCTGAAAGGCCCAGCTCAAACACAGACACCTTGACTTACTAGCTGAGTGATCTCAGATAAACTGCTTAGTCAGCACAGCTCGATGGGCAAGAAATTATTTTGAAGTCTGAGTATGTAGTGATCCTCCTTTAACGGTACCATGGGGACCATAAGTAACAACAACCAAACAAACAAACAGACAAGGAGAGACCAGGTTGTTCGTTATCCCTGAAATAGTAGGCTCCCAATCCCATTTCATCTACATTTTACCTGTTTCTTATTTCTCAGCAACTCATTTTCTACTACTGTTAAATAAAGTTAAAAATATTATCTTCTTCACAATTGCTGTGAGGATTAAATGAGAAAATGTATTTTTAAAAACTCAGTAAGTTATATTTAAGAAAATAAGTACTTTAAAATAGCACCTTAAATTTAGAGAAAAATATACTTTTCATTGAACTTTCACTATTCTTGATGCTTCTGGAATGTCATGAATTTTAAGTTGATCAACTCCCAATGCCATTTACAAAGAAATAACAATCTGAGAGAACAAAGGATTTAATGTATATTAAAGCATTTGTTTCATAAACTATTAAGCTGAATATGATTATGTCTCACTGAAAATCCCATATGTATGAATAATATCTTGTTTGAAATGTGAGAAACCACTTTTTACCACTAACTCCTTTTTTTCCCCCTGTTCAGTTGAATTATTCAGCTTTTTATTTCTTGTCTAGCACTGTTCACAATTGTTCATTAAAGATTATTCAACATCAAAATAAAACCAAGAGTTCACAACGTGGCTTAATTGCGTGAGAACAAAGAAAAGAAAGAGCTTTCTAGTGTTTACAAACATGACTCAAGAGTATGACCAACGATGTGTGGATCTGTGGGGAAAGAGGAAAAGGGAATTGCATGAGGCAAAAGACCAAGCTATTTTTAGACAGCTATTTCATGCTGGAATCAGGAAGCGAAGGAAACTTTCCCTTTCCTTATATGATGCTGATGTGGAAAAGATTAAAAACCCATGACTATAACGACAGTGATTACAGGATGAAAAAACCGTCTCCTCTCTGATGTCTCATTTCTCTGTTTGTAAAGACTGAGAAGCAATGACACAGACTATGAGTAGAGCAGACGAGTTTGAAAAGGGTATTTTAGAAGAATGCAGTGAGCGAAAAAACGCTGCTCCACAAAATATAGCAATATGCCAGAACTGTGTTCTATTATAACTGTCCATTTCAGTTGCTGTTTGACACCTCACATACTTCAGATTTCCATAGACTAATTCATGGTAAATTTACATACTACTAACTGAAATGATTTTCTGTGGAGATAAAAATTTGATAATATCCTTCAAAGTGATACTTTGTAAGATGTTTGTGCTCACCTTTGAGTGCTAAAACATCTTGAAGGATAGAAAAAACAATCTAAATAACATAGAAATATATTCAAACTATAGTGTGAATGACATATGTATGCCATTTTATTTATTTATATATAGATAAATATATATTTAAATATATAAACATGTATTTTAAATATTTAAATCTATTTGTTTATATATTTATGTGTAAATTACCTTTTCTCTAGAGGAAATGAGTTTTTTTCTCTGTACAAACCAAGGATATGTGCTTTCTAAGATGGTTCTCATTATTTAAGACCTATTTTGAGATTGGGGAGCGGTATGAGGTATAAGTATGTAAATAAATTTATAGACTCTTAAGAAAGTATTGAAGCAATATAAGATACAATGGACAGAAAGCACAACTTAGAATTCATTATTTTGTGATTATGGTCATTCTTGATTCCAATAAAAAGCATGCTGGTATTGGGTCCAAGTGTTTTATAATGCAATGGACATGAAAATAATTCTCTATATCTAATAGTGTGTAGAATTTTCATAGCACTTTGAAGTTCTCATTAGTTCTTCTTCACTAAGAGGTTACTATAAATTCACAAAAATACTTAAGGAGAAATTAAAGTTGGGTATAGCTACTCATCACAAGACATCTGATCCTCAATAACCGATACAGGTGTAGAGGGTTGAATGGCAGCCCTCCAAAAGATAAGTCCATGCCCTAACCCTCTAGGACCTGTGAATGTATGTAAACTTACTTACAAAAGGGGTTTTTGCAAATGTAATTATGTTAAGGGTCTGAAGATGAGATCATAGTGGATTATCTGGGTGGGCCACAAATTCAGTGACAAATGTTCTTATAAGAGACAAACACAGAGAAGAGACACACACAGAGAAGGCCATATCAAGATGGAGGCTAAGATTGGAGCTATGCAGCCACAAGCCAAGGATAGCCTGGAGCTACCAGAGGCTGGAAAAGGCAAGGAAGAATTCTCCCAAGGAGCCTTTGGAGGGAGTGTGGCCCTGAGGACACCTCGATTTCGATTTATGGCCTCCAGAACAGTGAAAGAACACATTTCTGTTGTTTTAAGCCCCCATGTTTGTGATAATTTGTTATGGCAGTCCCAGTAAACTAATACAAGAGGTAAATCTGTAAATGCTACATTTAATAACATGAAGTTCCCATCATCAGCCACGGTGGATTGATGCCCACAAAGCTAACACATGGACTGGTTTGGTCATGATAGCGTGACCCGACCTAAAAATCATAAGTAAATGGTATGCAGAGGTTCTAAAACAAGGATCATGGCCTGACGTCAACAAATAAATCAGGTTAGTTTGGAAAAATACAAATTCTTTTTCCATTATTTGTGGGTTTAAATGGAATTTTGACCTTAAGTGAAATATAGGGAGATAACGCTAATTTAGATACATTACTTTTATCATTTGTGAAGACTGCCTCATTTCAAATTTTCCTTCCTTCTCTCTTCCTTTTCTCCTTCCCTCATTGCCTCCTTCTCTCCTTTTCTCCTTCCTTCTTTCCTTTTATTTTTAAGATAATGAACCCTTTGTTCTGGCTTCTGGTCATTAAGCATTTAAAAGGGCACTGAAAAACTGAGCTAGATTTATGTCCAATTTATGGCAACATAATAAAAATAACATAATTTATGGCATAACTCTAATATATTACTCTTCATAAAATTTAGTAAGGTAAAGAAAAAAAAATCTCCAGTAGTAAATTCTGAATTCTCCTATATTCCTGGCTTGCTCCACAAAAGATCCAAAGTTTTTTTTTCCCCTAAATTCAGAGTCTTTTTATTTTGCAGACTTGAATATAAAGACCCTGACTTATTTTCATGACCAACATTAAAGACAAATCCTATTAGAATTCTTGGTTGGACCCTAACGGCAAACTAAACTTGCATGACATATATCTAAGTTTTTAACGATTTGTCAAAAGAAACTTGACATCATGAAACACAGAGCTGCTTTTCTTAAATCAACTAATAAGAATATTATTTGGAATCATAAGGTTTTTTATATCTGGAGTTAGGGCATGTGCCTACTAATCTAAAAAAAAAAATTCCAGTACCACTGACATTGACGTCATCAACTTTCAAGGCCAGTTACAATGTAGATATCATACAAACTGTGGTTGCCTTTATCAAAAGCCATGATATCCATCATTCTATATCTCTCCAACAAAATCTGAGATTTAACTATACTTATGAAATGCTTATATCAATAATTGTGAAATAAAGTTAATGGTTCTAATTTTTAGTCCAGCATTTATACTCTACTCTTCTATTACAAATGGCATCCATTTCTCAGTCTCAAAAATAGAAAATTATTCACTGTTCAATCACCTTAATAAAATCATACTGCATATATACAGTTATTACATTGCAGCTTCTTCCCTCCTGTCAAAAAAACTTGATGTAGATTCCTCATCAATTTTTAAACCTTACTATACTATTTCTAAAATAAGTATCCTAGTTCAATATTAATAGAATAATATTCTTATCAATTTAAAAATTATATTTGGGTAATCTTTTAGATCCACAGAGAAATGCATATTTTTATAATAACAATCATAACAACACTCATAAGTTTAAAAAGTCACTTTCAATATTCTAAGATAGCCTGGAAAGTTCATTTTGTTCTCTTTGAGTGTCCTGAAGTTCATTTTAGGAGAAAAAATGTATCATATATAATATACTGCAATTTCCTTTATATTAGGTCTTTAAAAACACAATTCACTATTTCCAGAGTGATAGGTTTCATGCTATACTAAACCAATAATAAAAAGATATTTATATATACGGAGGGAAGAGGTGGGATGGAAGGAATTGACAAGATAATTCTAAAGCACATCTATGAGAATACACAACTGGAAATGCCTACAGACATATATGTATGTATATGTGTGTGTGTGTATATATATATATATATATATATATATATAAGTAATGATTGCAGACTCTCTAAAATAGTAAACATATAATAAAGCTACAGTTATTAAAATTCGATGTGGTACTGAGATATAAATTATCAGATTGTCAGATGGACCAATGAAATACAACAGACATACACAAAACAGATCCTGGTGTTCTAGAATAATAACATAGTATATGATAAAAGATTTACAAAGCACAATGGTTCTTTTTAGATGGACAAAGTGATATTTTAAAACCTTCTTTAACATCAGCTCATTGAGGTAGTGGATCTCTGATTCATATGTAAGATGTTAGCTTTGACATTTTATACTTCCACTGGTAAAATGAATAATACAGTTTTTTTCACCTCCAGAACTAGCTTCTAAGCTATCTTCTTAGAGTCATTCATCGAAACTCACCTCCCCCTTGCTGCTCACAGGTCACCAATTCTGCTCTTGGTTAACAGTCACCCACTCTGGTGCAGTACTTCATTATCCTATGCTTGGGTTACAGTAAATCCCTCTTGATTTTAATCTTTTGCCCCCAGTATTTCAATTCATCCTACTTTCCACTGTCAGATTCATCATCCTAAAATTCCAGTTTCATGAAGTCATTTGTCTGCTGGAAACCTTTCATGGATTCTCTATTTCCTATCTTAAACTCTCCCCTAAAGCCCTCCTAATGGGAGCTTAAAATCTATCACTTCTAATTAGATCACTCCCATCCTCAAATGTGCTCATTGTCACCTCTGTGCCATTTCCACCCTGTTCCATTAATTTCCCTGCTCATCTACTCCAGGACACACCAATCTATTCTTGTACGCATCTCCTAGAACACACATACTTACATAAACCCAAAGAACTATTTAGCAATAAGTTTCTAGATTTCCTTCCAAATGGCTCTTGTGTATATAAGTCTTTCCCCCAAAAAAGCTAAAATGTTATGGAGATCAAGTACTTTGTTTTACCATTAACTGCTGCACACAGCGCAGAAAAAGGTACATGTCCATTGTGTACAAAGGAGGCACCTAGCGAAGGGGAAAGAGCATTAGATTCTCATTCTGGAGCCGTGGCATGAGGTCCAGCTGGCCGGCTTCTTAACTAGCACCTCCTCAGCCAGGTCCTGGGCTATGCTCTTTTCGCCCATTATCTTATTTAATTGTTGATGTGATGAGATCGCTTATCTCACCAATCCTTGTTTTCTTGTCTGAATACCACTAACAGTATTTAAGTTGTGTCTAAAGAAAGCTTAAATTGCTCCAGGTGGAGGTAATAATAACATTAATAGTCTCACTTGGGTGAGGCCACAGTGCTGCCCAGCAATCTTTCTATTTTGCCTGCTCAGAACTTTTCTTTACTTATTCACGGAGACAGACTTTTATTCTCTGCACATCCCTGGTTCCACTACCTCCATCCTCTCACTCTTAAAAGATGACACTGACTCCTAATTCCTATAACAGTTAGAAGTCATCGTGAGAACTTTCTTAACTTCCCTTTTTCATGCCTAACAATGAGTCTCCCTCCACAGCCATTATTTCCTCCCTTCCCTCCTGCCCCAATATGGACATTTCTATACTACTCTCCATCTGTACTTTTGCATTTCCTTTCCATTCCTCACCTCGTAACTTTCCCAAGGATATGACTCTGCAACCTATGTCATCTCTCCATTCTCCAATAACATCTTCATTAATGACTCCTAGCCATCAGCATTTAAACACAGTCAAGTCTCTTTTATTAACAACTCACCCCTTCGTGTACACACAATTTTGATGTTCCCCACATCCTCTTGTGGAGGGAGTCCATCTCCTTCTTCTCTGGACAGTCTATAGCATTGTCTCCATTTTCTTAACTTCCACTCATCTATCAGATCACTGCAGTATGATTTCTGCCCTCACAACCCTAATGAAACTGCTTTCATCCAGTTCACCAAAGACTTCCTTGTTGTTAAATATCTTCAACTGGTTTTCATAACACTGTGCACTTCCTTGGTTTTCATCCTTTTCCCCTGATATAGTCGTTGCATCTTTGAGATACTATTTTATGCTCCCTGTTCCTCTCCCAGTATACATTCTCCGTGCATGGTTTTAATTATCTTTTACCTGCTAACTCCCAAATCTCAGCTGAATTTCTTTTCTGAACTTCAGATACGTTGTACTATTCCTGTCCTGCTCAGGACTATAAACTTCAATGCAGGTCATGGGGAATCATTTAAAAGTTTCTTTAAGCAGGGGAGTAACTGAATCACATCTGTGTTTTAGATATATTACTCTCAATAATGTAGAAAATAGGCTAAAGGAATAAGAAATTGGGGTCAAGAGGACTAAGGCATATACAAGGCATGGAAAAGAATGTGATAGATAATTGAATGCCATATAAATTCTCCTTACCTTGAATGGAGGACTAGAGTCACTTGGCCTTGCAGAAAAGTCAAAGGAGATGATGAGATCAACTCCTCTCTGAGGTCTCAGGATCAAGGGGTATGGCAAGTTAAATGTGAGGCCACTGTCCACTACATGAATCTTTTTACTTTTGACATCCAGAGGCTCATATATTCGCTCAAACTCGTCAGGATCTTTTAAAAGGAAAGAAAAAAAAGGATGAATTGAATGATTTAACATTATTTAGAATATAAAAATATTTGTTATATAAATTTGTGAGACAGACTTCTGTATGGTGAGGCCCTCAAGCTTTGGAGACAAACAGGGCTAGGCATGAGTCTAGCTTTAACAATTATAAATTAATTATTGTCTTTAACTCTTAGTTACTTCATCTGTAATATCAGGGTAAAAGAATCTATCAAATAAAGTTGCTGTGAGGATTAAATGGGACAATGCATGGAAAGTACTTAGCTCAGGCCCTCGTGTAACCATCATAGACCAATTCCTGCTGGCCCTATTATATCCTATTGTATCAATAACAAAATAGCAAAGTTATCTTGCAGGGGCAACAAGCAAAAACTGCAAGTCATGTAGCTGGAGCATGCCCAGAAGATGGAAACCTTGTCCTCAGATGACCTCGAGCTGCCTAGAAACCGAAAGTTCCCTAACTATGGAACTTAATGTAAAGAGAAAGCAGCATGGGGAATCTAATAAAAAGCGAGTGGTCCCTTGAATTGTAGCATAATAGATTTATAAGACCGCTATACTCCCACCCACCGATCAGGTTACACCAAGCTAGTATTTTGCATAACCACTCCCACTCCCAACTCCTTAAAAGTCTGTCCCCACTTCAGCTCAGGGAGACAGATTTGAGCCCTGCCTCCTGTCTCCTTGCTGGTTGACCTTGCAATAAAGTTCTTTCTTCTCTCAAAAGCCAGTGCCCTAGTATTGGCTTCTACGTGCATCAGGCAGCAAGACCTTGCTCGGTAACACTGATATTAACTAAGATGTGCATTACGATCTCTTTAATAGCATCATTTCACAATGCATAGATCTTTACTGCTTTAAAAACATTTCCTCACACATTATCTTGTTTAAGTCTTATAACAGACATGTGAGGTAGATGATATCTATAAATGGAGAGTGAAATAAACTAAATTCATCCCTGAAGTGACATAACTGGGGTATGGCAGAGTCTGAATGGATCCCACACTGCATCTCTCTAGGTGATGGGAGTCCAAGAAAATAATCCAGCCAACGTATTCAGCAAACATGTATTGTCTGCTACTATTCAGGTACTACTCTAGGTGTTGAACAAGGTAGGTGCAAACTCTGCTGTAAGAGAGCACACTGCTGATAAACCAGTAAACAAAAAAAAGATAGTTCAGGCAGTGATAAATGCAATGAAGTAAATAATAGAAGATAATATAATAAGCAGTAACTTCAGTTGGGTAGTCAGCAGAGACCTCTCCTCTCCTGAGAAGGAAATCTTGAGCTGATACCAGATTAATAGTATAGAACCGACCATCTAAAGATTTGAGGGGCAGGTATTTTTTCCAGCGAGAGAGAAGAGTGAGAGCCAAGGCCTTAAGGCAGAATAAGCCTGTGTAGTTATGTTTGAGGAACAGCAAGGAGCCTAGTGTGGCTATAGCATAGGAGGAGCACGGAATGAGATGACAAGGGATCTGAAAGAAATCAGGACCTAGAAATCATTAGTTTTATGAAAAGACAATATTGATAACATGCTGCTCTTCACATTTATGTGTGGTGCTCCTAGTTCACTTGCCAGGAAAAAGAAATGTGATCAGAATTGAATTGATTTGAGCTGAATGAAATGACATGCAATTGTTTTGTTCTGCCCCCTTGTCCTCAAACTTTTGTTCCCATTTGTTCTATTAGGAAGAAGCCTGGCAAAGCTCAAGGGGGAGTAGAATAGAGGGAAGGTGTTTATACTAGACATGCATTATGATCTCTGAGTAAGCTTTTAAATTCCATGCAGCAAGCATTTTCACAGAGGAAACAACAAAAACTTGACAGTCAGACCAACCCCTGTTTGTACAATCACCTATAAAATGTAGTTAATACCTATTATCCAGGAAAACGTTCAGCACGTGGTAGGAACCCATTGCATATTAGTTTCCTCCCTGTATTTCTAAATAAGAATAATACCGACTGTAATTCTCTCATGGTCAATTTTATCATTACATTTTAAAAGCAAGAGATCAAAAAAGAAGGCAAATCTTTAAATTCTTACTGTCCAATTAAATCCACAAGGCTCATCATCAATAAAAGCTGAAATTAAAACACCAGTGAGACAATTAGCAAGTGAGACAAGTTTATTCAATGTGAATTGAAACAGGTCTAAATTAGAATTTGGTTTAGTTACTTAAGAAAATATCAATATCCTTCTAAGTTTCTACAGTTAACAGACAGTCATGTGTTTTCTTTTCTCATATTATTAAAATGTCTCATCTCTAACATAGTGAATAACAAATGAATGTTACAAATATTTACTAGTGACGTATATGAATGAAGAGAAAAAGAGTTGACAGCTGAGGCAATTTTTACCACCCAGAACAGCTGAAGGAAAGACGGAAGGTCTGAATAAATGGTCTTAAACAAAAAACCAATATGCTTAAAAAACAAGCTATAAGAGGAGTGGATTTAGATGAGAATAAGGTCATATGCTGAACGAAAAGGCAGGCCAAGTTAAAAAAGAAAAAAAAAAAAAAAGTCTTGCTATGTCCAAGATGAATGCCTAGGCCAACAAGAGAGAAGAGAAATCATTCTTTAATTATCTTCAGGTTAATTCTTTTCTCATCAAATATCTACGAATTATAGTGACAATGAACTCTGCCATCAGCCAATATTCTAAATTTCTGTCATAGAACCTGGAACCTGAGAACTGTAAAATTGAAAAATATATATATTATCAAACCCAATTTTAACATTTATTTCTGTGAAATTTTTATTGTTTAAAAACTGCATATGTGAACTTTTTAAAGGTAAAAATTGTAAGACTTCGTCTTATATTAGTTTTAAAATATTTTACAAAGAAGATGGAAATTCATGATTTGGGTACTTTTATTTCTCCTAAAAGCAGCTTTATTTATTTTGAGTGTCTATAATGTATTAAAAATTTTATGTATAAGATTTATCATCCTTATAAGACTCTTACAAAGGAAATATCATTAATGCCATTTTAAAGATAAGGAAACTGAGGCCCAAAGAGGTCCAGGTTGGCACAGATGTGAGAGTTAAGATTCCAATTCAGGTCCATGAAGTCTAAGCCCTATGCACCGTGTCACATTGTTACTTCAGAAAGTAGCATGGCCATAAAACCAAAAGAGGTTAAAATGAATAACTTAACAAGCAATAACTACAGCGTATAGAGGGTATCTACAGTAACCTCTTTTACCAACCATTAAAAGCACATTAATATGTGTATTTTATCACAATTAAACATAAAAAGTTAAAACACATTAATGGGATTTTTTTTTTCTTTTTGGTGAGGAAGATTGGCCCTGAGCTAACATCTGTGCCAATCATCTTCTATTTTGTATGTGGGATGCCTCTGTAGCATGGCTTGATGAACAGTGTGTATATTCAAGCCCGGGATCCAAACCCACAAACTCCGGGCCACCAAAGCAGTGCGTGCAAACTTAACCACTACGCCACCAGGCAGGCCCCAATGGAAATATTTTTAATAATGCAATGATTTTCCCTAATATAATAAAATATAATGATAATTCACAAATATTTTTCTTTGGCTTCATAAGCTTAGTGCTTTTTGAATTTTAGGTAAAAGATTAACCAAAACCAAACCATTTCCCTCATATTCTGTTTGATTTGCCCCTTCTCATCATGAAACTGGTAGTCTCCTTTTTTCTCTTTTAGATCCAAGGTTACATTTGACAGGAAATTCATTTTGTGAACCAACTCCCAGCATTGGCCTGTAGCTAAACACCATGGTTTCAACCTTCCAGGTAAACTGACATGAAGTAGCGTTCCTTAATTGTGTTGTAGAGAACATAATTTTGCAAGATATTAACAGATTTTCTACACACAAAATAAGAGTTCCATGATCAAATAGGATTGAAAAATAAAACTCAACAGCTTAAAGTCATAGCCAGTGATATTGTGTGTTCCTTATTCTCCTTACTATGCCTTGGACTAACAGCACTTTTTAATGAAGATACTACGTAATCCCTACAATAACTCTATGAGATAGGTAACTATTATTTCTATTTTATAAGTAAACTTGGAGTAAATAGTGAGGATTGTTGCATCCTCACTAACCTACAGTTTCATCAGGATCAGGGTTGCTGGTTTTCAGTTTTACTCTCCTTTTCTATCATTGTTAACTGAGGCTCATGCTTAAGTAACTGTTAAAACTGTACAGCTAATAAACGGCCCAGCTGGGATTTGAATAAAGCCAGTTTACTTTTAAAGTACTATACTGAGGCACCTTTAAGTAAGACTTCTTAACTTGTTGGAGTACCCTGCATTGTGAAGACAGGGGTGGAGTTGTTAGATTTTCCAAGTTTATTTGAACTTGAACCCAATTTATTGTATAACATATACTAAAATGTCATAGGGAGTTTGATAAATGCCACTATGGAAGAACATCCTCCCATAATTTAAAACATACATGGTTCTCAAACCTGTGAATGAGTTAATCAGTTTCTTTGATAGGAATGGAAACACCCTATGTTTTATAATTTTGTACTATTTCCGTAGAGCAGTTCAGTTGTGGATATTTGCGATGGTCATTTTATAAACACATCACACAGATTCAATTTGCAATGTACAAATATTTGGATTTTTGTGTTTTGAACTCTGGCTTAAATTAACTCATATCTTCATTTGTTATTCCAGACGGCGTGTGTCACAGTAAATAACATAAACACAAAAGTAAACAGGAAAGAAGTCACGTAACTAATGGACGGCTTCTCCAAAATTAGTTTCTACAGGAATACAGCTATTTTGAAGTAAACAAAGGAGGGGAATCTCATCATCTTGTAGTTTCTCTTATTTTCAAAAGATTGTCCGCAGGGTGAAGTAATAGGCACAAAAATAGTGCACTAATTTTCTCTCATTTTAGGTTGAGAGATTGTTTTAATTCTAAGATGCTCAAATTTTAACCTGCATAAACAAAATCATCATACGGTAAAGTAAAATGTAGGATTTTTTCCAACATAATAACCACAGCAGTTAAAAATCTCGATTTTTTTGGATGGAAGGGGTGCAAAAATAAAAGAGAAATAAACTTAATTAATATTTAATTAAATTATGGTATTTTAGCTGTATAAATGTGTTTAATGAAGACTTTATGAACCAAGATGATCACAGTTCATGGCAAAAGTTTAAAATTTTCATTTCACATACATGGTTATTCTAAAACTTGGAAATAACCAGAGGGAGATAAACAGTGTTTATCTTAGTAAGGAACTGGTCTGAAAAAGCACTAATTGATTCACTAAATTCGGTCTAAAATGCAGTTCATTTTTAGCAATCTTTGTCTGTAAGTAATAAATTTGAATAAACTCGTCACTGACTTAACTGAATTTTTGACTAAAATCAATATGCCATATACATTTTTTCAACTGGATAAATACAAAGTGAATGAAATAGAATTTTAATGAGATCCACACTAAGAAATAAAATGTAAAGTTCTTTCCAAAGATCATTAATTTAAAACAATTTTAGGCTAAAACATTTCAAAATATCTCAACAAAAGCAATGTTTAGTCTATGTAATATCGTATTTAGGGATAATTAAATTTTCTACTTCCTCATTTTATTTTATGAAAACTGTCCATGACTCTTCTTTCAAAAGGCATCGAATAAAGAAAGGAGTCAAATAAGGTGACATAAAACTATTATTCTCCAGGCAGTACAGAGAGGACAAATGAAGCTTGTGTTTCCTCACTGACCCACAGCGTCATCACGATCAGAGTTGCTGGTTTTTAGTTTTACTCTACATTTCTACTATTGTTAACTAAAGTATATAAATCCCTCTATTAATCAAAACTTCGAGGAAGGGTCAAGAAACGGTTTTAATCTTTATGAGGGCAAGGATTACTCTGACTTGTTGACTGTGGGGTCCCTAGTACCAAACCCACTGCGAGTGCTCAGCAAATACTGGGTGAATGCAAGAACAAACAAAGGAAGGAAGGAAGATGAAAATGAAGAACAATTTGAAAGATGAGAGTAATGAAAGAGGCACATTTCCTAAGGTTATCAAATTTATCTAATAAAAATACAGGATGCCTAGTGAAATTTGAATTTCAGATAAATAACAAATAATTTTTTAGGACAGGTATGTCCCAAATGTTGCAAGGGCCACACTTATACTATGTATATATTATTTGAAATTCAAATTTAACTGAGCATGCTGTATTTTATCTAGCAAGCTACCTATCAAGATTCACTTCTGAATCTACATAAAATATTGCAAAACTACCAGGAAGTTGTTAAAATGTGGAGTGCAGAACACACAGAAGGAGGTCTGCTGGGTGATGCGACCAAAGTAATAACGTAAAACAGATACAATAAATTAAACACAAAGGAAACTTCCATTTTTACATCAGCAATGACTAATGAAACCAAGGGCTCTGAGGAAGGGAGTGTAACAGAAAGGAAAGTCTTCTCAGCAACGTCAAAAGGCCTGTGTCCCAGTTCTAGCTCAGCTGAGCAATTTTAGCCAAAGATGATAACGATCTTCTTTGATCTTCCTTTTCTATAGAGTAAAATAGCCAAAGATTCTTTCTAGCTCTAAATGTTCTATGAGGCTAAGCCTTTTTTTTTTAAAGCCCATCATCATTCATCCATAAAGCCTGCATTTCTAAGGAAGACACATTTAATTGGTACTGTAATGGCAATAAGTATAATCATGTGCCACAACACGTGAAAAATAATGTTACTGATTGTAGGGTCAAGTGTTTGTGTTTTTTTAAATTTTGGATGACTTTAAAAATAGACATTAACTTTATCACAAATAGACTTTTATAATAGTTAATATGAAAGGGTTTGGATTGCAGGTATCTAATCAGCCATACCTTATATCCTAGACTTTGATACCATAAATGTGATGCAAAGCAGAGTGAGTTTCTACTCCCCTTGTTTAAACAACAGAGGTAACTTTTGCTTTTTCAAATTCCCTTAGGTTCAAGCAACAAATAGAAACAGCATTACCAAAACAATGACAAAATCTAAAGCCATGTCTTAATTTTCACAAATATTTTATAGATCTGATGCTTAAACAAAGAGTGGTAGAAAGTTTTCCAGAAAAATCCCATTCAAGTTTTTATAGCATCCTGTCAATGTCCTTAGGCAGAAATGACTGAGAAATGACATTTGGGCAGTTAAGGGGAGAATGACGATATGACAAAGTAGAAAAATTTAAGATGACGGGATCATTATAAGAAAGATTACTACGTATTGATAAGTCACCAAGGAAGATTTAACTTTTAGTTTGAAACATGCATGGAACTGTAGAATCAAGGGAATTATTCTTTGGAATTTGGCTAAGTGACAAACCTCAAAGTGAGTGGGTTCTTACCAGGTGACCTTAAGAAAGTTACCTAACCTCACTGAGAACTGGAGGGACAGATTCAACAGCCTGATGGGACACTGCATGTGAACTCAACTCCACTCCAACCCCTAGACTGCATGCATTACTGCACTGCCCTAGAGAGCCAGGCTCAAGACATAGACCAGACTCTCTTACAGCTCTGGTTCTGCTGAGACCTTTGCCAAGGAGAAACACCCACATAAGACTTGAAGGAGGAAATGAGACACAGGCTATGTTTCTGCTATTTCCACTGCCAAGCACAGGTGTGGGGGCGTTGGTGAGGGTGATTCGGAAGTGTTTTTGGAATCATTCCTGGATGCTCAGCCCGGAGCTTGCTCCTCCAAGCCTCAGAACAATTTTGTGAACATCTACTTCCCTACTTCAAACTCCTTTCAATTAAACAAGGGAGGGGGTTTCCTGTTTTCTGTAAGTGAACCCTGACCAATACAGGGAAGATCTAAGGTATTTCTCAGTATTTCAATGAAAGTTTTCTATGCTGACGTGGCGATGCTATTTCCTATTCAATATATATTTTTTCTTCCAAAAAACAGTAATTCGAAACCCTTCACACATTAAATGCATGTTGCTGATTGAGTATAAAGGAATAAGTATTAATAATAATTAAAATGCTTCTCCCAGAGAAGGAATAAAGATTTCCTGAATAAGCTTCCATGGATTATATTTTGTGTACTCACCTGTTACAGCTGCATCCAGTTCATCATCATCCACGGATTCCTGTGTGGTAAAGTCTCTCAAAGGAGACAGTGGGTAGGATGTATTGAGATTCAAGCCCAACATGAAGTTGTGCACCTTCCCAGCCCGTCCTTCTCTGGTGTTGAATAAAGCTGAGTCACTCACCAAGGCCATTAGCATACGATGGACCCAACTTGCTTGATTATCATTTTGATAGTCCCTTGCAACATCCTCATTTTCAGTGCCTAAAGAAAAAGAAAAGATCGTTACACAGATTCCAAGATCCACAAAAAAAAAAAAAAAAAAAGGTTCTTCTTCGGGCAATTGAATGTTAAAATTAACAACGAATCTCTTTGGCTTTTGATTTAACAAATGTTTATTTGTATGTTTGAATATAGTAAATATCTCAGTTAACCATTTTTGTTCTTACTTTACCCTTTACCTATAGCCAATCTAAAGGTTGTGTCCTTGACAGTGTTACTTGGTCTAGTCTTAGATTTCCACATAAACTTCTATTTTCCCCTTTCTCTCCTTCCTCAGTCCTTTGCTTCCTTTCCCTTGGCTACACACACACACACAAACACAAACACATACAGACACAGGAAAAATCCATAGTAGCTAATCCTATCCTCTTCATTTCTTAAGTTTCCTTCCCTGTTCTGTTTAATAAACATCCCGAAATTATGCAAACTGGGAACAGACAACTGAAGGATTCACATATTTGCTGCTCAATAAACACCCTATGAAGAGTCATTTCATCCTTATTTATAAAGTTTGGGTTTTAAAACCCTGTAATGTAAACACATGCTTTAAAATGTTTTAAAATTCAGCAATCTTCCAAAAGAAGCAGTTTTAAATGACTTTTTCCTTAAAACCTATGCACACATTACTACTACTGGAAAGCTGTATTGTGTAGTTATTTAGACCATTGGCTCCAGAATCAGACTGCCTGGATTCCAATCCTCTCTCCATTGTTTACTAGCTAGTTAACCCTTCTCAGCCTTCACTTCCTCATCAGTAAACCTCAGAGGGCTGTGGTGAAGATTAACTGAGTTAGTGCATTCAGGTGAAGTTCTTAGAAATGTGCCTGGCCCATATTAAATTCTTAATAAACAGTAGTTAATAGTAGAAATAGTTGTAGTAGTAGCAGCAGCATCATAATCATAAATACTACTCAATCATAATCCAAATCTAAGAACAATATAGGTAATCCCATCCACCTGAATCCCTTCTCTTCAGATTTCTGGGAACTCTGTATATAAATATACACGCATATATAAAACTACATGTGTATGTGTGTTGAGAGAGAGAAAAGAGAGTTTATGTTCAAACTTCATAATTTCCGATAAATGTTAACTAAACATACATGAAACCATAATAAATTTTTATCTACACAAAGATTAGTTTAACTGACCTGAGTAAATGAAGATTGGTTTTTAGCACCGAATCTTAGTAAATGAAGATTGGCTCTGTCAGTAACCAATCCAGATGGCTCAATATTCACAAAAAACAAATATGCTCTTTTCTACACTCACACTTTTCGAATGCCAAACATGACAAAGAAAATCTTTCACTAGAACAAATTAGGCTTTAAACTGATTTATATCTCCAGTTACAGAGGATATGAATAAGACACTCATTTTCCAAAGATTTGGAGCTGCTTCTTCTTCATCATCATTATCATTATTACTATTATTATTATTATTAAATAAACCCCACTTCTGTACCAGCAGAGGATCTACTTTCCTTGTGATATATTTGGAAATGGCACGTCTTACGGGACAAACCCAGCAGTCAACAGATAAATGATATCTATGGGTTCTTAGCTATAATACTAATAGTAAATTTCTATTTGCATAGCTCTTTACAACTTAAAGCCCTTTGTATGCATTTGTTAATTTGATGATTACAAAAATTCTGTGAGAGCAGGTAAAATGATGCCAGTATAGATTTGAAGAAACTAAAGTTGAAAATGCCTAAAGATCTTTCTCAAAATTATATGACTAAAAATGAAGGAGCCTTAGGAGAATGAAAAGACAAGCCACAAACTGGGAGAAATTATTTGCAAAAGACATATCTGACAAAGGACTGTTATTTTTTCAAAACATACAAAGAACTCTTAAAACTCAACAATAACAAAACAAACATCTCAATTAAAAAATGAGCAAAAGACCTTAACAGGAACCTCACCAAAGAAGACACACAGATGGCAAGTACATATATGAAAAGATGCCCCACATCATATGTCATCAGGGAAATGCAAATTAAAACCACCATGAGATACCGCTACACACCTAATAGAAATGCCAAAATCCAAACCCGACAACACCAAATGCTGGCAACAGGATGTGGAGCAACGGGAACACTCACACTTGGCTGGTGGGGATGTAAAATGGTGCTGCTAATTTGGAAGACAGTTTGGAAGTTTCTCACAAAACTAAATTATACTCTTATCATATGATCTAGCAATCATGCTTCTTGGTTTTCACACAAAGGAGTTAAAAACTTATATCCACACAAAAATCTGAACATGGGCGTTTATAGCAGCTTTATTCAATTATGAATACAAAACTTGGAAGCAACCAAGATATTCTTCATTAGGCGACTGGAGAAATGAACTGTGGTACATCCAGACAATGGTATATTATCCGGTGCTAAAAAGAAATGAGCTATCAAGCCATGAAGAGACATAGAGGAGACTTAAATGCATATTACTAAGTGAAAGAAGCCAATCTGAAAAGGCTATCTACTATGTGACTCCAATTATATGACATTCTGGAAAAGGAAAAACTATAGAGACAGTAAAAAGATCAGTGGTTGTCAGGGGTTGGGGGTGGGTGGCAGAGGAATGAATAGACAGAGCACAGAGGACTTTTAGGGCAGGGAAACTACTCTGTATGATACTATAATGGTGGATACATGTCATTATACATTTGTGAAAACTTATGGAATATACAATACCAAGAGTGAACCCTAAAGTTTGGACTTTGAGTGATAACGTTGTGTCAGTGTAGGTTCATGGATTGTTAACAAATGTCCCACTTTGGGACAGGGTGTTGATAGTGGGGGAGGCTATACGTGTATAGGTGCAGGGAATATATGAGAATTCTCTGTACTTTTTGCTCAATTTTGCTGTGATTCTCAAACTACTCTAGAAAATAAAGGCTGTTTAAAAAGAAAAGAATGAATACTGAGAGCTAATAAGAAATCCTCAAAAACATCCTAATTATCATTCTCCAATCTAGGCTGGTACTAAAACCAAAGCAGCCATATTCAAAGGGTCCTTGAACTTCTCAGCCTTAAGACAATCATCTAGTACTACAAAAGTGATCAAATGTACTGATCATCTACAGTAATGTACTGAATAATTGACAAATCATTATTACCTCTGCTTGATAGTCCCTAAATCAATACATAATTAATTCTAGAAACGCTAGGCATATGCTGTCTATCCCCTTTGTAGGCTAGCTCCCTTCATTAAAAAGAAATTCAAAATTTGAAAAAAGACCTGAAAAAGTAAAAAATAAAATAAAATTGAAATTAAAAATACAAAGGTGCCAGAATTAAGACTTAGTTCCTTCCAGGGCAGGGTTCTTTCAGGGTTCCTGCTTAATGATGACCTGGGCTGCTACATCTAATTAGGCAAATCATCGACTGCATATGGCAGCCGGACAGCAGGCAAATAGAGGCTGAAGTCCACATTGTGTACAACTGGCCAAGCCTTGTGCCTGATTGGGAGCTTTGTCTGCCCAGGAGAGGATTCCCTTTTTTAATAGTCACAAGAAACTGCACGCTAGCCAAGCTATGGGCCTCTAGCTGCATTTTTGACAGAAGGCATCTTTTCTCTAATTTGCACAAACTTATCTTAGGAGGAAGTAATAGTCTAGCTATGAAAAGAGAATTTTAATTTTAGTGTTAATGCAGCAAGGATAAAACAGACTTTTCCAACATCTATACCATAGCTGGTGGAATTTGTTAAGTTTTGGACAAGAAAGCATTTAACATCTAAAATATAGATGACCGTATTCAAACTGTAGTAGGACATATGCACCCAGTTATTATAAAATCTTCTCTTTGTTTGTTTAATCGTTTTGTTTGTTTTTGGGTTTGGACTACTGGGAGCATCTGTACAAATGGCGGTGTCAAAACACTGCATCAAAATGTAAAATCACTCCTTTTTACCACAAATATCCCTGATCCTCGCCTTAACCCTTCTCCAACTCCATCACTATCCGGTCCACACCAGGCTGAAAGCTGCCTTGCCAAAATGTAAAAGAACTCATTTGTACTACAAAGTAATATATGCAACAAAAAGTTCTTGATAATTCTACCCTACTTCATTGCTGATCCTCTCCTAGGAGGTGGAGTGTTGGCAATAAGATAAGGCTCAGGAATGAAATGAGAATGCAATTTTCCATGTTACTTAATAATAAAATTTTAAAAGACGAAATTTTAATTTTTAAAGCTATGTAAAAATGTTCCCAAATCAGTCTCCATGCTGAGCAGCCCGGTGCTCTAATCAGATTTAAAACAGAATTTGATATTTCTACCATCTCAGTTTGTTCTCTAATTGTTCAATTGATACTGTTTTTGAGGTCTTAAAAGGAAAAGAAATAAGGGATACTTATGTTTTGCATATGTTGTTACATACACAGCATTACTTCTCTCTTTGAACTGAAAGCTACAATTCTATCACTCAGTGCCTTAAGCAGAGACAGCCATTCGCATCTTGAGTGAGAGAATCAGACAAAACACTCGTAGTCTTTCCTAATGGACTTCTGCCAGACAAGGCTCCAGCTCACTTACCTTTGGGTTCTTGTAATTCATCATCGCTATCTGAGCTATCATTACTCACAATATGCTTTGCTGTAATATTTTCTGTGGAAAGAAAACAAAACAATTGAAGGCTCTCAGGTGTCAAGACTGACAGTTAAATTTACAATGAGGAAGTAATCTCAGCAAAACCCCAGAGTGAGGTCTACTAGATTTACTAGTGCAAATTTAGATCAATTTAGTAAATCTAAATTTATTGCATTTATTATTTTCAAATTTCTCATTGGAAAACAAAATTTCCCAAGACATGAAAAATTAGTTTCAAATTTATTCTTTCATGATTTAAAGTGGAGAATTTTTACTTATCTTAATTCTGACAAGAAGAATAACTTGATTATAAGACGCTCCTTGTTATATCAAAAGAGTATATTTTTCTTCAATTAAATATAAGTAGTGTTTATGAAGGTATGTGCAGGGTAATACCAAAACCTACGGGGGCGGGGGCTACAGAACAGTTTCATCAAAATGAATGAAAGCTACTAATAGAAGTTATTTTTTGATTTTCAATAATACTGAAAATCGTCTGTTGAAATGTGCCATTTGGTGTCGAGAATTTGTGCTTCCTCAGGCCATATTAAGGGGGTAGTTATAAAAACTAAAATAAAACCCATAAATCCTTAAAAGAAAAAGACAGGGGTAAGATCTAGCATAATAACTAGTTGTCTTTTTTCAAGTAAAAAGTACCTAAACTATGAAGTACTCAGACCATTCTTATAATCATCATTTGTAGAAAAATCAAACTTTCTTTGGATGCTTACATGAAACTGCTTTCTGTCTAGTGATTTTTTTCCTTATATTAGTGAATAGAATTTTTTTTTTTAATTTAAAAAAACTGACTCTAAATTTATAATTTTCGGTGATAGAATCATTTTGGGGGTCTAAACTCAGAGAGATATAGGTGTTACATTTTGTTTCCCCATATTACTTTGCATACATTTATTATACCTACATAAATGTCATGTCCATGAATAATCAAGAGTACATAATGGAAGGGTTAATAAATGCTTGAGTCAGTAGATTGACTTTTTAAAAATTTTTAGATTTATTTAATTTTACTGGTATGATTACACATGTAAAATTCAATAAAAGAAAGTGTTCACTGGCTAATATTATTATTCATTCCATTTCATGACTATTACAGAAAGTAATTTTGTTGTATAGAGGAGAGGGGATGCTAAGAAATGATCCACTCCAGGGGTCATATACATTAGGTGTGTTTCTGGTCCTACGTGTATTTTGGCAGGACAAAATTTTCTTTCCTTATGTATTTTTTTTTTTTTTTGGTCACATTTGATACTCTCATTTAAGAAGAGAGTTCACCAAAATATTGTCTTCTTTATAAGGAAGTTTTCATGATACGAATAGCTAAATATTCTGAATTTATTTTCCATCACTAGAGTATAATGTATAGCTTCATCTGTTCAGAAGCATAGATTGTTCACATTCAAAACTCCTAGAGAACATAGAGAATTTCATTTAGAGTTAACTGATTGTGATCCTATTTACCTAAAAGTCTTTCTTTAGAAGGAAGAAAAAGAAACAACAACTACGTTTGAACACTCCTTTAAGAGGTAAACTTTAGTCAGCCAGTGGATGAAAGAGTCACCAGGAGTCCTCAGATTTCCCTCAGTCCCCTCCCTGGTCTCATTTCTGGAAACCCTTCCCCAATCTGAAGTAACACGCATCCTGCTGACTGGCGGTTCTCAGGTACACAATATTCCCCTTAAGTCTGACACGTAGAACAAGTGAATAAGCTACCAAACCACTGGTCTCAACGGGGACGTCTCCACAACAAAGAATATTCTCAACACTATTTAGTATAAACATTCTCCTTTTCCTTGGCCTTCAGCCATTGTCTCACCCACCTTCAGATGTGTTGTTTCAGTCCTATTCTCTTCCTGCCTTAGGAGGAAAAAATAACAAACCCTAGGTTTATCTGGATTATTCAACAGAGGAGCACAGGGAAGTGAGCCTCATAATATGTGGTACTTATGTTCTTCTTCTCTCTCTTTTTTTTTTTTTCTGAAGTCTTCACATAATTTAGAGAAGAGCTAATTATTTCCACAAAATTAAAGTTGAGAACAGGATATTCATCAGGGATGTGACGTTCATTAAAATAAATCAAGGCAGAGAATTTCAGCATTCTACACTTTGCCTTGCAGTTGCCCTGAAGAGAATGTGGCTCTGTAATTAAGGCCAGAGCAGGCTCACGAGTTCCACCAACCTTGGCTGCTTGTTGACTAAGTGAGGCTCAGAGGACAGGAGCAAGTTCATGTACAAAATGCCTTTTTTTGTTTTTATTTATATTTTAAAATCTTTGGCTCTAGTGCAATCATAAGATCACTTCTCTTTTACTTATTAAGAACAACCCAAAAATGCAAATAATACTGTTGAAGAAAATATTAAGGACTGAGGAAAGTTACTAGAATTACTATAAATATCAAATAACAAAAATCAATTCTTGCAAAAGGAGTGATAATACTACTTTTAAGCCAACTTGTAGAGTATTAATTAATGTTACAATTGTATTCTTTTTTGCATCTAAAGCTTAATTAAATCAACTGCCATCATCTGGAATAGTTAAAGGCAGCTTGTCAAAAAAATTCTATAGTAAGTTTTTTACATGCAAGTAATCTTCAAATGAATTGATTGTTGAAAAAGTCATTTATGATACTCAGTCAACTCTGTCCTCAAATAGATGTGTTATACTTCACGGACAGAGAAGAGGTAGTAGGTAGTTAGTGTGCTGATAATCTACAGGACCTTCCTCTCCAGCCCCTGCTGGGCTGGCCCTAAATTCAGATTTAACATCCCACTGCTCTTTCCCACCACGAGTCAATGGCCATAATGAAATTTCGTGTTGATTACAATATAGACGGCAAGGTATTTAGGAGATACTGAACGTCTGTTTTGTTTGCTTTAAGTTTGAAGTAAAAATATTCATCCAAGAAAACATATGTTCCTATGGCATTATTCTTATAATGAATGAAAACCACTGGTCCCCAATTGAGTTTAAGTCTACTTTTTCAAGTTTTGTAAATATTATTTTTAATTTATTATGGACTAGAGTTAGATTTAAAGAAAATCATTAGTGTTAGTTTGCTACAGGTAATTCAAAATATTTTTTCCTTCTTTTTGCTATGAATTAGCTATAAGAAGCTAACAGAATTCTAGTGAGTTAGTATTTAAGGGATAAATAAGCTGAAAAGTATGAATTCATCTTTAATCATCATACTGTGTTCAACTGTTGATGAATCTAATCTTTAAAAAGCTACTTTATTTGATAAAAGAAGTATTCTCAAACACACGTAGTGTGTTTAGATGTATAATGACTAAAAAGGAATGGGGATGCCCTAGTAAAAATTATTCTTAAGAATCAATGGTTTTTATGAATTTCCCAACCTCCATGTCAGAATAGTCCTTAAGAAGTAATATACATATGATTTCTGGGAAATATTTAGGTTGATTCAACCAAATTATTGATAACTTTAGAACAATTATAATCTTTATTATGATTTAATTTTCTCTATATGTACATGTTAATGAAATGTATCAATGTAGCACAATTATTCTTAATGTAAGCATGTTTTTACAATACCTAATTCTTCCTCCATTGTGGAACCTTTATTTTGTGAGCCAGAAACTCCTAAGACTCTGTTGAACAATATAGAAAAGGCACTGCCCCAGACACCTAAAGTAAAGCAAAAAAAAAAAAAGAATAACTTAGAATGCACCAAGATTTAAAATGGTCAAACTAGTGGTAGATTTTGATCACTTACCCATTAAGAAATGCAAAGGGTTTTCTTCATATTTCTTCACAACTGTTCCCATAAAAAATTTGCTTCCAAATAAGTCAGGAGCCATGAAAGTCCCATATTTAGCCATGCCAATCTCATATGGACTAAATTCAACCCAATCTGAAAGCATTTAAAAAAAAATGCAATCCATTAATAGGAAAATACTACAGAGATGTGCACAGCTAAAGATCACTTCAACAATGCCATGATTATTCTCCTTTATTTAAAATACGTTTAAAGAATTAACCAAATGCCTATTACGTATATGGCATTGTATAGAGGTTGGGGGGAGAAAAGCTTGTAGATGAATAAGATGAGAACACAAAATGATCCCTTCTAATTTGCACAGATTGAATACCCTTTCGCATTTAAAAACTCAGACGTCCTTTATAAAGTCCATTTTAATTCTAAAGAATGGAAAATTGAAAACTGCTGACTTAGAAGTAAAATTCAGGAAGGAGATAGAGAAATTAAATTCTTTCTGATAATGCAAGCACACTATGAAAATGGAACAAAGTGTTTTCTAACATTTGCCTTTTCTTCCTCTTTCCTTAATTTTGCTTATTAACCATTATTCCATCTCACAAGATTACCATGCAAAATTTTATGCTGAATGTCTTAGGAAATACAGGGTAATAGAGTCAACAGAATAAACTTTCTAAGAGCAGAGGCTCTGGAGCCAGAGCACTGGGTTCAAATCCCATTCTGCTGCTTACTAACTGCGCAACCTTGGGTAGATTACTTGTGTTCTCTGTCTCTGACTTCCCTAATCTAAGGGAACTAAGGAAAGTGAAAAATTTACAGGGAATTGTAAAATGTGAATAAAATCAGTGGATAGTTTGTAGAACAGTTGTGAAGATCTAATGAGTTATGAAATGTAAAGAGCTTAGAAGAGGGCTTAGCACATTTTAATTGCTCAATAAATGGTAGGCACTATTATATTTCACGTATTCCTATGGCTATAACCATGTCTAATAATTTGAGTTTTAATGTATCCAAAAAGAATTCCTGGTTTTTGGCTCCCATTTCCTACACTTGCCATTCTCTCAGTCTTCTCTTCTTGGTAAATTGTACTACTTTTTATATATTCATGCCATTACTCATACTTTAGGATTGTTCTTGATTGTTCCCTTTCCCTTATATCTCACATACAAAGAATCAAGTTCTGTAGGCTGCATCGTCAGATACGGTTAGAAACTGGCTACTTATCCATTTGTCCACCATAACCATACTGGTACAAACTGACATACTCTCTCCCCTGGATCTCCACAATACTCTCCTAAAATGTCTCTTCTCTATTCTCCTACTATCTTTTTGATAGTAGTAGCCAGAATGGATTTTTCAAAATATAAATCAAAGTACACTAATGCCAGCTAAAAACTTTCCAATGGCTTACCATTACATTGAAAATAAAAACATGGCCAACGAGGCTTCATGATGGTCTGGCTCACGCTGCCTGTTCCGACCACATGTCCTAACCAATCTCCTACCGCATCTTGTCTTGCTTATTCTACCTCAGCCACACAAGCCTTCTTAATGTTCCTCAAAGAGGGCAAGCTCATTTCCACCTCAGCACCTCTTCTGCAATTATAAGGCTTGCTCTTTCTTAACTTTAGTTCAATGTCTTTGTTGACCATCCTCTATGAAGTCTCACCGCCATCCAACCCTGCCTGACTCATAACCCTCTGGCCTCCTTTTTATTTTTTCAGTTTTTCCTTTTCTGAAATTATAACGTGTCTAACTGCTTATCCAACAAATTCGAAATCCAAATAACTCCAAAATCCGCAAGGCTTTTTGCTATTCATTTGAGGGTAAAACCTGACCTGAACTCATTTAGCAGAAAAACCAGTCTTGAAATGCTATGAGGCTTAATCTTTATTGTTCTCACTTAATGTGAACATTGATACATTCTATCGGAGAAATCACTATTTGATTATAAGAACCCAATGGGGTATTACATATTATACAGTATAAGTATTTTTTTAACTTTAAAATCTAAAATATTCTGAATTCCAAAAAAGCTGACCCCAAAATTTTGGAAAAGGAATTGTGAATGTATATTTGTTTACTCAATGGTAGATCAGGACATTCTACTTTCATGAAGGAAGTTATGAAACCACAATTGTGATGAGAACACATTATAATTCATTTCAAGTCAAAGGCAAATGGTACATATACTCTTCCTCAGGAAGTGGAATATAATGATTTACATGGAGTTACTGAGACATGACTAGCAATGAATCAGAGGCTGTTAGGAAAATTTCTATATCACTACAAGTAATTTCCTATCTCTGAATTTACACACCTATCTTGGGTAATTAAGCGTGATAATTTCCTGGTTCCTACTTTTGTGGTAATCTTGTCTTTATTAATGCTGTGGCTTGTGCACCCAGTAATTACACACATTCTCAAGAGGTAAGATTTGCTCTCTAATCCTTACTGAAGAACTCACCATGGTAGTATTTGACTATTGTTCCTTTGCTGTTGACTCGTGCATTTCAGACTCAAACCTCTGTCCTGCGCCCTTATCTACTTAATTCCAACTTCCTGTTGCACGTTTATGCTTGGATATGCTGTCATCACACCCCACTATACTTGCCTGGAAAGGAACTCATAACATTTCCTCCCCATCTGGCTTACCTGTTTCTGTAAATCATGCTATCACAGCCCAGGAACAAAAAAAAATTTCTTTTTAACTGAAACCACTCTTCTACGCAATCCAGCCATCGCCAATCTCACCAGTAACCTTTAGGCTTCTCACAACCATCTTCTCCTCTCTTTCCTTATCAGTATCTCCCTAGTTCCAGTACCTTACTACAAAATACAGTGATATGTCTGCCTCCAGTTTCTTTCCTTGTCAATCTACCCACATGAATCACCAAAACACGTTTTTCAAAAACACTACTTAAATAATTTTCTTGCCCTACCCAAAAGCATTAAACATTTCCCATTATCATCACAACTGAGTAAAAACAGTTCTGCCTGGAATTCAAATCTTTCTATGACTTGGCACTAATGGTTTTCCCAAATATACCACCTACTCTTCACCAGTTCATATCAAGGCTAGTTTTTTTTCACTGCTCCTCAAAACATACCTTTGGCTTCCTTTCTGAGCATTTTCTTATACTGTTTCACATAGAGATGACTTTTACCTCTGCTTGATAGATCTTTCCTAGCTCAACTCAAATTTGAGTTCCATCACCCTCACGAAGTCTCTTATGACAATATACTAAACCTCTATGATATCTTGTACTTATGTCAGTTCTACACACTTTAATAGATAATAATATTCTATGTGTATGGCTCATTAATTTTTCATGTTTTATTTTTGTGTTGTTAAGGGGATTCTAACTTTCTTGAGGAAGAGTACTATATTTTCACTCCTATAGTGTCTGTCAAAGAACTTAACATGATATAGAGTCTATAAGTTGTGCTCAGTAAATGCAATTTACTGACCAATGGAAATTTTAAAATGAAAGTTTTAAATCCTCTTAGCAATGCAGCGAACTGGACGAGTCAAAAATATTTAACAGTTTAAACAACTAATGTTTATTTGTTTAAAATCTTCAAAAGGGAATATTCTATTCTAAGAGAGAAGAAAAACATTCTCTGATATTGTTGAAGTAAAGTTGATAAAAATTCTGTAAGCTAAGATAATTTGGTTCTTTGACTTTTTAAAATATAATTTAGATACTATTTCAACTTTTTTCCTCTGGTATCCATTTTTATCTAAGAAAACTTTAAAGGAATAAAGTAGATACACATCTCCATTCTTTTTTTTTCCTCAATAACTGAAGCTACTTGAGGCTTCACAACATGCACCTTTGAATGTCTTATCTGGATACAAGATCCACGTAACTAATGTTTGATGGCTTTGTCCAACTCTGTTGGAAGAAACAGCTTGAAACTCCTTAACATAGAAGTTAAACAATGAAGGTTAATGGTGCATCTCTCATCTCAGTAACAATATTGTAGTTAGGCAGATGGCCCAAATCAGACATATCCCCGTAGAAAGACTACTAACTGAACATAAAACAGATTTTTCTCACTCTAGATGGGTCTAAAATATTCAGTCGCTGAAATATTATTTATTCTTTAATTATTTTAGTCAGATTTTCTCTTGAGAATGGCGACTGACTAAAAGTTCAGAATAAAAAGAGGCGACTGTGAAAATGCCATAACAATTGTAACAATGGTCATAAAACTATTATATTTTTGTCTCTTTATCATATTCAGTCTTATGCAAATCTCAAGTGATTGTCTTAATAGCTACAGAAGATAAACTCGAAGTTTATTAATGTCCTTTTTTTTTTTATAAAGAGGAAAATAAGAATCAGAGAGATTAAATGATCCACCCAAGTTATTTCAGCTTAGAAGTAAGACAAGGCTTTCCAATTAGTCTAGTGCTTGTTTGACCATATCATGATGCTTCTGGGGTAAAAGATGGCTTATTTGGCTATGCACAGATTTGACTACCATGCTGGTGGTATTTATCAAACCATTTCCAAACATTTCAAGACCTCACAAGACAAGAGCTATGAGAAAGCAAACACAAAACAAAAACAAAAACCAATTTCATCACGGCACTTACTTCTCTTCAATGATAAAATCTCAACTGTCCCTATGAATTCCATTACAGCCAAGGCATGGTTCCTTATTGCTACTGGGCACACCGTGGTTATCTTAGTCCCCTACCTATTCCCCCATCCAATAGTTAAATTTGCCTCTCATATACAAACCCTATTCATCTTTAAGATTCAGACCTCTGACTTTTCTCACACAGCTTTCATAGAGCACTTTAAATTGTTAAGATTTACTGAAACTTAATTTGGGCCAGCCACTCTTTTAAGTACTTTACATACTTCATCTCATTCATTTAGCAAAACACTATGAGGAGAGTCTCATCCTCATTTAACAGATGAGGAAACTGAGGCTGAAAGATGTCATGTAATTTGGTCAAGGGAACAGTGCATAGCAACATTCTGTTCTTTTTTGTGCCTTAACTTCTTTAATAATTATTGTAGACTTCCCAACCAGATGATAAGATCTTATAGAACAGAGGCTATGCTGTGGGGAAGGAGGGGAGTTTGCACTTAGTGTCTGGCATACTACATTCTACATGGTCAGTAATCAGAGAAGTCGATAATTTTACATAAAGGACAAAGGATTTTTCAAGACCAATTCTCAGCTCTGCTACTTACTTTCTATGTGGCAATGTGCAAATCACTTAATCTTTCTCAGGTTTTGTTTTTTTTTCTGTGAAGCAGAGCTAAAAATACCTCCCTCCCTGGGTCATAGTAAAAATTGAATAAGATAACAAACATGATAAGTGCTTTCTGAACCATAAGCATGATAAACATTTTAGTCAATGTAATTGGAAAACACTTGTTGAATGAATGAATTTCAGGTACACTGCTTTTTATAAAGTATTCAAAATTCTTACCTGAGAGTAGTCAGTTGAGGAAAAAAGTGAGACTCGGTAAAATTGCAAAAAGATTCTGGATATAAATCTGTTAATTACATGCTACTCACAATGATTTTTTTAAGCTCATAATGTGACTGATGTCACTGAGACACTTTCCCTAAAAAATACAATGAACCCCACCAGCTACAGACAGAAATGCTACCACACTGCAGATTAGGATTGGTGGAGGCCCCCAGAAGTACGATGTCGCATAATTTTAGAGCACCTAATGAGAAGCGAAGCTACAGAAGAAACAAATGTTTATATCTGAGATTTAACAAAATGAGACATTTAGTTCACCAGCTGCCACAAGTATAGACTAGTACTTTTTAGGTACTGAATTATAAAAATTAGAATAGTGCTTTGAATGATAAATATATTATATTACCCAATGCAATGAAAATATAAGCAGCAAGCAAAAGTATATGCATTGCCTAAAAGCAGTAGGCATACTATTTTTGCTAAAAGTCTTTGAGAAATGAGTAATTAAAATTGTTATTGATTATATTCATGGTTTATTTTTTATAGTTGATTTTTTATTTCACTAATTTAAATGAAGATACATTAGTAACTAGTTTCATGGAATATTCTCTACAACCAGAACATCATCTAGGTTAATATTTTCTTATATTTTCAAATGTTTTTATGTTACAGAAAAAAAATTATTAAAATAAGCAACTGAAATTGCTTATGATCTTATTCCAAAGAAAATCATTAGAAACCACAGTTCAAAGGCTTCAGGAAATGTTCTGAAAGAGGAAATTACAAACCTGCAAACATCAGCTCTGAAACATCGGGTTTGACATGGAGACAGGTGAAAAGAGGTAATGGGCATTGTGCAGTATTGACTTTTTCCCTCAAACTACTCAAGGTAGCATTCATTCTCTGTTCACAGAAGAAAGAAAGAAATGATTTTAAATGCACAAACAGATACAGACAGAACACTATTAAAAATAGTACTTCCAATCAAGACACTTAAAATTTTTGTAATAAAAATAAGCCATTACTTCTAAAAATCTCTGGTTCCTGAATAAACAACAAAAAGTAAGCTTTATGGAAGGAATTATCTTCATTCTAAAAACAACCATCACTCTAGGGACTATGCCTACATTTGAACTGGAGAACGATTTGGCAGCTATGGAGCCCAGAAAGAATTTAGTCTCTGGATTCCGTGGCACAGACTCTACCTCCCCCGCTTTATCTTCAGATGAAATGTCACAATGTGGTCATGTGTCAAGTGGATTTGTTCCATGTGATTCACTCCCTTTTCTGACTTTTTCCAGACAACCTCCATTCTTCATCTACCATTCAAATATTACTTGTATTCAAATATTACTTGTATTCACCTCCTTATCTAAAAAGATCACCATTTGGGGAGAATGGGTGGTTAAGGGTTAAAACGTGCATTTTTCCAAAAAAAAAGGAATGCAAAAGTACTTCCCTACACATCAAAATTGATATACAGTTAGAATGAATTAGTAAGCACTAGGTTGAAACGTAGAAGAGTTACGTCTGGCAGGGAGTACGTGCTCAGTATACATTGCTGATAGGGTAAGTTGAGTCAAGTGATTTTTACAAAATATACCATATTTTGTTTCCTTTAAAATATTATGATAGGGCCGGCCCCGTGGCTTAGCCGTTAAGTGCACGCTCTCCACTACTGGCGGCCCGGGTTCGGATCCTGGGCGCACACTGACGCACTGCTTCTCTGGCCATGCTGAGGCCACGTCCCACATACAGCAACTAGAAGGATGTGCAACTATGACATACAACTATCTACTGGGGCTTTGGGGGAAAAATAAATAAATAAATAAAATTAAAATGTTATGATATACATGGTCTATGTGTATTAAAAGGATTGTAGATTGAGCCATAGCTTACATTGTGAATTAGTGTTTCTCCTATTAACATGCCAAAGATATCAGTAAAGGTGACAGGCTGTCCAGAGCTTTTCTTCTTCCATAAAGACTCAACATATCTTTTAATTTTCTGTGGTGTGAGAAGTAAAAGGGGGTTATAGCTAACATTTTTCATTAGCTCTTCATTAATCTCCTCTGGCCCTTTCTCTGGAAAATCAGGGTGGGAATATAAGGTTGACATGTACCTGGAAAGAAAACAAAAGATAATCAGTAAAAATAAAGGGCATTGCATAGTACTCTCTAAAGAAAGTAGGCCTCTGAAAGAATGGTTGGTTCACTTAATTATCTGATTAAAGATATTAACCCAATTAAGGCAAGAATTCATCAGTCAGAAAGGAGCTGGTCTACAATGGAAGCAAAGTGAAGGAGAAGTCTCAGAGGAAACACTGGACTTCCCATGCACAGTCCAGAGGAGAGGAAGAGGTCGCTGGGAATGGGAATCCCTATCAGACTATTAGAGACTGATAACACACACATTTGAGTCATGTAAATAAATTGACTTTCTGGATATAATACTAGCTAGCAATCTGATAATCTGACTTTTCATGCTGATTATCTACAGGTAGAAAATGTGCTGTCTGAACTATTGTGAACGCCTAATTCTCCTGATAAATGTGGTTTTTTTAATTGTCCATTGGCCAACTGGACAAAATCCCCAGCCTTACCAATTGTAGGTCTCAGAACTCCTGAGCATACAAATCTGATGGTGAAATCCTGGAGAGGAGTAGATCTTTAAGATACACACTTTCTTGTGAAGATTCTTGGCCACCAGCCATTTCACCACTTGTGGTGATGCTGGAAATCACCATGTGCCTTGGTATTTAATATTTAGACAAACATTCAGTTACCACCCTCCTTCCTGTGAACCAATATCTTTAGCATTGTAGCTCTCATACTTAATATTAATTATTAGTTTACTTATCTGTCTCCCTTAATAAGTTGTGACCTCCTGCAGGGAAAATTTTGCTTATTCATCTTTTTTAGCCTCAATGACTAGCAAATGCCTGGTATATGGCATGCAGTTTTTTGAACTGTTGAACTTAGAAAACAAAACAATGAAAATATAAATATTATACCACTCATCCAACCAAAGAAAAAGTACCACGTATTTTAATCTCCTGTTTCCTTGATATTCAAATCAAAATGCCTACCACAACGATTTATCTTCCCTTCAGGGAGAGGATAAAATTAACTCTTGCTGTGTCTCTGTTATGTTCCAGGCCTGTGCTGGTTAATTGCTCATAAACTGTTATCTTCAAGACTTACAATACTTTCAATTCTTTTTTAAAGACAAGAAAAGAGAGGATTGATGAATTTAAATAACATGTTCACAGTACCCCAATTAATAATAGAAGAACTAGAATTTAAAATTTGTCATCTCCCCTGACAGATTTTATTTTTTAAAATCTTTTAAAGAAGATTTCAGTTCTTAGAGACCAAACTATTCCCATGTCACATTAAATTAGAATTTCTTGTTGGATTCAGAGTTCTTTGAAGACAAACTGAGAATAATTATAAGTTAACAAATGGGGAGGAATAATAGACCTAAAATGGAACACATACTCTGCCAAAAAAAAAGAAAAATTCTTAAAAGATCTTTATTACACAAACTGAATTCCTAACATTTCCAACAAACATGCAATAAAGATAAATCAGGCTTACTCTGAACTCGAGCCTGATATAATCACCAAATATCTATAAAAAATACAACTTAGATTGCTTGAGAGACACAGAGGTCATCCATTCCTACAGTTATTCTGAGATCTACCCCATGATTCATCCAGATCAACAAAGATCTGATTTTCTGGACCTCACCATACTTTACAACAAATGCACAAACTGGTGTAATGATATTGGTTTATATTTAAGGACATAATAAAAGTAGGAAATAAAACATCATTTTGAGCTTTTAAGTGGTCAATTCTGGACCTATTCAGGATATGCTTCATTCTTTATGAGAACACTAAGAAGTTCTTTACTGGTCTTATTACCAAGAATAATTTCTACCTCCACAGACCATTGTCTTGCACTTAACTTATTAAAAATGTGTATTATGTAACTGTACATGGTTTGGATTTTGGCTTAAATTCTAGAAAGCTTAAACCCAGGCCTGTGTCTCATGCCTCCCAAAGCTATAGGTTACACTGTGAATTTTTAATCTAACTTCTAGTGATACAGTTTTTTACTTTTTTTTCACTTCTATTTTTTTTATATACAATCCAGTTTTACTTTATAATAGGATATATTAAATCCTTTCCTTAATGAAGCAGGATAAAAATAAGGAAAAGAACCAAACAAACACTTAATGTCAGTAGAAATCAATTTAGCCACAGAATGATTTTTTTAGAAAGGTAGGTGAAAAGGAAATGATATGATCATTCTGCTATTGGAAGTTGTCATTTCTAACTGTTTAGCAGAATGATGTAATTATTCAAATCTCATTTATGTTAAGACTTCCCTTCTCCACCTATATTTAGCTGGTCTTTAAATGAATCAATTTATGATTCTAACAAATACCTCCACCCCATGGATTGCCTCCAGCAAGATCTGAAGGCTTTTCTTCTCTTCCTTTCCTCTCAACGTTAGCCATTCGATCTAGATTAAGAAAATCCTTCCCCTAGGGTTGGGGGATTGGTCAAAAGCTAGGACCCTGTGCCACAGTTTCAGAGGTAGATCTTTTTAAGGGGTCAAAATGTATATAGATGTCAGCCCAATTCTCACTTTTTGTTCCATGTAGAATGTAGTCTATTGCAGTCCATTTCTGCTTTCTAAATATTGAAGTAAACTCATTCACTCAGGGAGTCTCTCTCTCCCCTTTCTCTTTCTCTTTTTTATCCTATCACAAAGCAGTTGGCTTAGGGATATAAGCCCTAGAGAGAGACAAAAAGACCTAGAATATCTGAACCATTGGGATTGGGCTAATATTCTCTGCTTGTCCATCGTTTATGAACCTCCGTTTCTTAAAATTCACAAGTGTGAGTTGGACAGATTTTTCCTGATGTCATTATGGTGACATCCAAGACTTAAGTTTCAGCTTTGGTGGTAGCTAAAGATGGAGTACTAGGCAATGGCCAGTTTTCCTTAAATAGCTTTCTTGGTTTCTGTGGTTGTACCAAGGCAGGATTCAGCTATTACTGGCTTCTGTGGACACACTACCACCTAAAGCACACAAACATCACCCCAGTTTTCAACTCTGTAGTTAAACCTTAATTTTCATTTCTTTACCAATAAATGGCTCCCAGTTATACCAATCAAGTTTCAAAAACTAAGTGTCTTAGACATAGAAGGGTCTCTATAAATAATTAGTTAATGAATGAAAGGGTCTTCAATGTATTTCTCTATAAACCTGAAAATATTTGCCTCTACTTTTTCCACATATTTATGATGGTATACCTCATTCTCTCCATATGAATGCATTTTAGGCTAAGTGTGAAATTTTAAAAGCTAAATCATGCCAAAGAACAAGGAATTTTCAGTTCAGTCCCTGCCTCCAAATCACATAGTCAATGTTTTAAAATATCATTATCTGGCCCCCAGGACTTGCCAAATCAGAATCTTCAGGGGTAAACATTTAGAATTTCTGTGCTTAAAAAAAGTGCCATAAGTGATTCTCATAAGCAACTAAAATTTGGAATGATTTGGGAAGACCCTCAACATTTGCGACGCAAATATCCTGAAACCCTAAAGAAATCCCTAGATTAATTTTCCCTCCAAATACAGTAACTTATGTGAGTCTTCATTTAGTCTTTAAACATATGGTAAGTGGGAGACATTCATTAGTGAACAAAACAAGCATAGTGTCCACCTCAAACAACGTATTTTCTCTAACAAACACCTTGATCTTTTAGCCTTTCACCTCTTATGTGACAACTTCTGTTAAAATTGTTTCAGTTTTCAATGTTCCAGGAATTCTTCAGACTGTTAAACTGAAAGTTCTCATTCTTGGATTCTATCTCAATCAGTTTAGTGAATTAGGCCCCATTGTCTATAGATGCAGAGCTGCTCTCGTTCCTCTTTTGATGGTAATGTCATACAAACATGGCAGTCAATATCCAGTAGCTCCTTGTAATACTACAAATGAACGGCTGTACCGAGGAAGGGAGTTGTGCTAACTGAGCAATTAGCAGGATTACTTGGGATGACTGTCATGATTCTCCTAGTTCACTCACGTCAGTTCTTCTAGATGGTTAATACTTATATTTAACGAATAATAGGTATCATCCAAAAATAATTTCAGAAATCATTACCATAACAGTAGTAGCAGTTACAAGGGAAGCTTTTGTCCTACATAACACTCTCTTTTGTGATCACAGAAAACTTTTTGGGAGGTCCAGGGCTTCTCCAGATATTTCTGTATTACCTCACTGGTGCCAAGTCATGGTCAAGTACGGGCGGAGTATAAAAACTTACACAACACAAGAGTGTAATTTGTTTTTCCAAGTCTTTCCGAATTCCTTCCTTTGAACTTTTTCCCTTCTCACCTATACTTTTCAAGAGAGAATTGTTAACTTGAATCATCCTGACCAACTTTTCTTCCGTCTCAGGAAGTGTCTCTTCTCTCCACGGTTAACAGCTTCACGTGTGCTTTTTACCTCGTCCTGTCCTGTCTCTGCTTGAATCTTTTTCTATCCATGATCCATCTATTTCTTTATCTTCCATCTATCCCTCTCCACTATTCCCTTCCCCTCAGACTTCTACAAAAATGTCCAAGTCTTAAATTCCGAAAACAAAACACAACAAAAACCCCTCCCTGGGTCCTATATTCCCCTCGTTGAAATAATAGACGGCTCCTACTAGGTTCGTTTTCTCGTCTTTCTTCTTTTCACCTACTATTCCCTTCTTATTTGCAATCTCATGATCAAAAGTGCCCTTTATTTACTTTATCTAGTGACTCTTGCTAAAACCACTAAAGATATCCAAACCTAGTTCTAAGCTAAGCTTCTCACAGATCTTTCACTCTATTCAAATACCGACGACTTCTTAAAGCACTCTCCACCCTTGACCTCCGGAACTCATCTTTTACTTGATTCTCTTCTCTGATGCCACTTTGCATTGTCCATTAGAGTGTTCTTTCCTTTTTGGGTCCATTAACTTTGAGGATGTCCTAGAGTTCCATGAATTTAATTATTGGTGGTAATAACTGACACGGTAGAAGTTAGTGAAATTACCAAGAGAGGATATGCAGATACAGTAGAACAAAAGAAAGGTCCTGGAGGAAAGGAGAAACGTAGTGAGTAGTAAAGACAATATGGAAAAGAGAGCAATCAGAGAGGATGAAATAAAAACAAAAAAGGCACGGTAGGAGGGATTTGAAAGAAGGACAAATCAATGTGTGAAATGTCTCCACCCCCAACCTCATCCTTTCTGACTCTCCCAAAAAGTCAAGGAGAATAAAAACTCCAAAAGACACCACTATATTTGGAAATTAGGTGGTCTCTGGGTGAAAACTGATTGTAAGGATTTTAGGAGTGAGTGGCCTTTAAGGAAATGGAATAAATAAGAGAAAGCTAGCCTTTGAGGAAATTAGACATTGAAGGATAGAGCAGAAGTTTATGTATATGCAAATGTGTGGCCTGTAATATTTAAATGATTGGCCCATAACATTTAAAATTCTCTTAATTACATTTTGCAGAACTTGTTTTCAGAACCCTATCAGGAGAATATAAGATGTTGCCCAAAATCTATAACCAAAGCAAGGACCGCAGCTCTAATTAAGCCCAAACACACACTATTATACCCCCGAATCAGTACTCAAGGCCTGGTCTTTCTCTATTAGATGAGTTTAAGAAGTAAGCTTCTTGCAGTGTAGTGGTCAGTGATAGACCACAGGGATCTAACAAACAGCGAGTACAGGGGGAAAAAACCACCTGAAGTGTAATAACAAAATGTTTGAGTAGGTGAATCAATCTTAGGGTCCAAGTCTTTCCATCACATTACTCATTAAACAGGCAGGTGCCTGCTCTTTCCTTCAAGGGAAAGAATAATGATGGGCTACACCCTTCTTTCATAAGAGATAAATCATTTTGAGGGTACATACAAAAAAAGTGGCAACCATGGTTCTAGGTTTTTGTTTTTTAGTTAAAGAATCTGGTTCAAAATATTTAAGAAACTACAGATTCTTTAACTGTGAATCTCTATGTAGAATAGCTGTCCAGGAGAAGGCTGTGGTTTCATTGAAATACTTCTAAAATGGAGAATCAAAAGTCTGAGTATATATGCCTGCTCTATTGGTGATCTTGGAAAATTCACTTGGTTCTGAGACAAATTGTTTTTAGTTGAAAAATGAAAAAACTCATATCCATCTCACAGGATGAGAAAGCACAGAAATTTTTAAATGCTAAACATATATAATACGATATTATGATAGATGAGCTTTACTGTGAGTAAGTGACTAAAGAGCCTTTTAAGTTAAAGTCAGACATTTTGTAATAAGATGGTACTCTTGTTTGAGACATATAAGCAAGAACTAATATTTAATTTTCAATGTGCTTATTTGAGATAGGCAAACCAAAAAATAGGTAGTATCTTCTATGAAAATGTTTTATAAATACTTTAGTGAAAAGGTAAATCTACAGTGTACAAGTATTATACATACAGATGTTTTACCTCTCTATCTAAATTTAGCTGAGCTTATATACATTTAAAAGATTAATTTCATAATAAGTTAGATACAGATCAGTGAAATTTATTGCATTTCTGCATTCAAAAATTGTTTTCCTTCTGTATACTCAGGTAGCTTGGATTTCATTTTCTTTGCCCTAAAGAAGCAAATGAATAGCTAGTGAATCACGCAGACTTAGACATGATTGCTGAAAGATTACAAATCAGCAAATTATAGGAAGATTAAATTAATTACGGGTGGAGTATGTTATTCCACTTCTGTGATATTTATATAGAATAATTTCAATTGACGTACTATTTTATTTTATGTTTAACTACATTTTAAGTGACATACAGGATTAAAGGGGGTAAATTTATGACAAGAGTCATCCTTAGGTACGAATTTGCCTTAAAAACATTTTTATAAAGTGAATTATTGCATCAAGTTGGAACATTTAAAAATTTGACATTAATGTTCAATTTTTTAAATCTCCTTTTCTAATGTTTCAGGTAGATAAATGCTAAGCATTTAGGATGATAAAACTAGGATTTAAAATGTATACTAACCATGTGGAACCAGAAAGACCAGCAACATAAGTAGCGCAATCTAAAATTCCTGATTCATACAGTGCCTTCATCACCCCGGAGAATCCCACCATGGCTCGGAACCCTCCACCAGAGCCCAATATGGCTACCACAGGCACCTGGAATGATGAAACACAGAGATCATTTGCAAAGTCAAGTCATAAAATATATTCCTTTTCAGTTTCAGTTTTTATACTATATGTTGCACATTTGGAAATAAGGAATTGTAAGTTCACTCATACCTTAAAAACACCTAATTTTTAAAAAGAAGAAAATATGTTTCATATAAGAAAATCAAGAATTAATGTCTATTAGAAAGCAGACATTATTAAAATGACCAACTACCTCTATTTAATAATGATATCAACAACAATAATGTTCTATCTTTGCTTGACCCTTTGCAGTTTTTGGCTTGCTTTCAAGTGCACTTTTAAAATTTGATCCTCTCAAAAATCCTGTAAGGTAAGTAAAAAAATATTTGCTCATTTTGCAGATGGACGTTCTGAAAGGATGATATTACTTGCATAAGATCTATTAGCTGGTAATCTGTAGTTAAGTAAGCACCTTGCCTTCTTGGTCCAGAATTCTTACTGCTCCTTGATGCTGACTCATTTCAAAATATATACTATTATTCAAGCCATAAAACTTAATCAACTTAATAAGAACTAAAAAATTTATTTATTTATTCTTTAATTCATTCAATAAATCTGATTAAGTGGTCTCCACATTTCAGGCATCGTGGGTGGATCTGGGGAATATAGTTTATTTAAGTGAGGCAGAAATGTAATAATAATTATGACAACGTTAAAAATAGGGATAGATGGCATTCACTGAGCTCTTATTATCTGGTAGGAACTGTTCTTAGTATTTGACAGACATGTCTCATATAACCTTCACAAAATCCCTATGAGCTTTCAATTTTATAGGTAAGGAAACCAAGGTACTTGGAACCAAGACCTTGAAAACTTGTTCAAGGTCATGCAACCAATAAGAAGCAGAGTCAGGAGTCAAACCCCAGGATCCTGTCTCCAGGCTCATGCTAGTATGCGTCACTAAAATAAAGTGCTACAGGCTAGGAGTACATGAGGTCCAGAAGGTGTGGTCAGTTCCAATCGGAGAAACTGGAGTGGTGGAGAAACCTTCACAGACAAAGAAGAAACCTGAGCTTAATTTTAAAGATGCACAGCTATTCATTACTTAGGGACGAGGGCAGGGAAGGAGGCTGTTCTGGAAATGGAAGCAACATGAAAGAATGAAGAGTTTTCACAGGCAAATAGAGAAGCATAGGCTGTCTGTAACATGACTAAAAGACAAGAGTGTTTGTTTGGACAGGGAGAGATTGTCATTTTCTTTGTGGTCCTGAATCATTCTTGCCTAGGGGAGCTGGTTGTTTCTCTGTGTCCTAGAGCAGCACTTCTCAAAGTGTGCATAGCTTCCAGTATGTCCACAAGATTGAAACTATTTTCATAATAACACTGAAGATGTTATTTGCCTTTTTTCCTTCTCATTCTCTAATGACTGTACAATGGAGCTTTCCAGAGACTACAGGATGTGTGATATAGCAACAGATGGAATTCAACAGCAGATATGAGAATCCAGCTGTCTTCTGTTAAGTCAAACTATAAAGATACTTGTAAAAATGTAAAACAATGCTACTCTTCTCAATTTTTTTTCTGTTTTGGAAATATAGTTATTTTCATAAAATATGTTATTTATATTAATGTGAAATGGACTCATTTAAAATAAACAAATACATATCTTAATAAATTTTCTCAGTTTTAGTTTTTAATATGGGTAACCTATATAAACAAGATCTCTTAGAAGTTTTCGATATTTTTTAAGAGTATAAAGTATTTCTGAGACTAAAAAGTTTAATAACCGCTGTCCTAGGATATCAGGGATATGATGAGTGCAATTCAATATCTTCCAGGAAAATTCTGAGCCTGGTGAGGACAAGGCAGTCGTGGGAGACAAGGAAGGGAATATGAAAGGGGGAGCGGGTGGATGGAAACATTTACTGGGCAGAGGCTGATGTGGAGGTCTAGTCAGATTGCTGGGGAGAAGAGGCGTATTTTGTTTGACATTGTTTTCCAATAATAACAATTATCAAGGAGGAAATTACAGATGGAAGACCGAGCAATTCATTGAAGCAAAAGATCATGAAGCAATCCAAAGCCTTATAAGAGATAAAACGAACCAAGAAATTCACATGAAGGGAAGAGCGGAACCTCAACTGGGTGGGGATGCTGTGACTGGAGTCGCAGACTAGAGTTATATTAGTCATGTTATTATCAGATTTTATTTTCTACATTAGTGACAAAATCTAATTTGCAGAATAAATGTACAAATCACAGAGTGCACGTGCACAGAACTCAAGTACTTTCAACAGTTCTCTCTTCTCTCTAATAGTCACAGTTTTTCTTTCTGCTGAGACGTGAATGGGATACCATGACTCCTCCTCCCTTCCACCCCTAAAGCTAAGCTTATGAGGAGAGAAATAGAATCAAGGTACATTTACAAGGAGAATTTTTAACATTCTGTGATGGATCCGATGTTAGGAGTAAAAGAGGAAGGAGTGTGGTCAGTGTTAGGGTTTCTGGCTTTGCTCATGGCAGGTGATGCTGTCATTACCCAGAAGGATCCCAGGGCACGGAGCCAGGCTGAGGGGGATATACTGCACTTCATCTCAGAAATACAGAGTATATGACATGAATGCACTGTATTCTAAGCACTTGGATCCTTCCCCCTGGGTGTCTACTCACCAATGTGATAAACACGTATATTCATGGAATCATTATTTTAGAACTACAAAGACCAAAAAGACTATAGAAGTTCTCTTATATATGGAAAGAGAAGTCTTTCCCTTTCCTAACCTAGAGGTTAGGTCTTATTGGTTAGGTCTTAGGACAATGAATAGCAGGACACCTAGAACTAATTTCCTAGTCCAAGGCTCTTCTCTAATACCAAGTGGCCTCAAGTTGAAAGACCTGAGGCATCAAATTAGATGCAAATTGGAGACCTCATTCATGAAAACACACACTACCTGTTCAGTGCAATGGAGCAATTTAAATGGCTTTGAACCTGGGTATATTTAGATGAACGGAATGCTCTCAAACACAGATTTTAAAGTTGTAAATAAAGTAAAATATGTAAGTTCTTAAAAACCTGTCTGGAGGGGGAAAAAGCTAAGACAGGACACTAAAGTGGGTTGTAAAGTGGGTGAGTGGAGTACGATGTAGTATTAGTTGCAACAGCAGCTGTAAGGAAGCCAGATAAGCAGTTAGAGGAGGGATTTGAATTAGGCCTTGAAAGAAGCGTTGAGTTTATATGCAATGTAATAATAATAATAGCAAACACTTATTGTTGCTATGTGCCAAGCACTGGGCCTAAGGTCAGGCCAAGAGAGGCAAAGCAGGAAAGGATATGTGATTTGGGGCAAGAAGAGCAGTCTTATTGTAGCAGGAATATACTAGGGAGTTGGGAAAAATAAGATTATGAAGGGCTTTGGGGAAAAAAAAATGTCAGCGTTGATAGTGTAGGAGGAGGAAGATTGTTGATATTCAAAAATCATTTAGGGGAATTAAGCCCTTTTATTTGGTTACTTGTAACAATGTATTATTAAAAATAACATTAAACCCAATATAAGTCAGGTAGTTGAGAGTAAAAAAATTCTTAGTAACAGATTACACTGTTCATTTCAACACGCAACACACAACCTACGCTGTTGTCCAGAGAGAGATTTACTAATAGAAGTTGGAAAATTACACATAAGGTCTTTTCAAATCCTCTACCAACTTCCAAGATGTCCTTCTTCATAGTCATCTGCCAGTAGCCCAACACATACTTAGAGATGCTTATTTTATGTAATTAGGAATTTTCTGGAAATAGACATTTATTAAACTAGAATTCATGTGTTATGTAACCCATTGTTTTCATTATTGCTTTGCAGTAATACTTAAAGGGGGTTTTCAGGTAAGATTTTTAAGTCAGATTTTTGGGTTGCTATCAGGTGAAAGAAAATGTCAGATATTTGTACATAAAAATTGAATAATCAAATGAATGAATGTGCAGATTATAATTACCACCTTCATTTATTGCATATGAATTTATCTGATTTTATGCACCATATGATTTAATTTTCATAACTCTGTGAGATATATTACTATTATATTATACATTATTACCTCCATTTTAAAGACAAAGTAATTGAAATACAAAGAAGATAATTTTCCATTTTCGCAAAACTAGAAAGTGGCGTCCTGTGGATTCAAAGCTGAGTCTGTCAGACTCCAAAACTCTTAATTCGCTACCCTCCACTCTGTCTCTGAGAGCTTTCCCTACAACTGACTTTGAGACCTGAGGCAAAGAAAATCCTCTTTGCACTCAGTTTACTTATGTGTAAAAATAGTGGGTAGAATTAATGGACTTGAAGATTTTGTTACTCGTAACATTCTAGATTCTATAACTCATACAGAATGTGAATTATAAAACTATAAAATGATAAATTTTTATTAACTATAAAAAGGAAATGGAAATTAGACTTATCAAGAAAATACTGTGTGCCTGGCGTTCCGTGGTCGCTTTCACGCAATTTATTTCATTTAATCTTCCCAGTCCTCTAAAGGAGATCACTAGTATTTCCATTTTACAAATGAGGAGGTATTCAGTGCACACATAATAATACTTTGTCCACATACAGATATCTAATACGTAGTAGAACGAGCATGGGAACTGAGGTGTAACTGACACTATAACTCACGCTCTTCCCTTTTTTCATTATTCAGAAAGAAAAGAGTAATCTTTACTGAGAGAAACCATTTGATATTTAGCTAACTTGTATTTCAGATTCACATATCACTATCGATGCTATCAGCACCATTTTGTGAAATAAATGAAGGCTAAATTTGGATGTTTTCATAGTCTTCATCATTCTGAAATAACTTTCAAAGAAATTACTCGGGAATTATAAGGTACAGTTGTTAGTCCTGGCTCTAAATATAAAAGAATCAAACAAATAAATGTTGTTGACAAGTTTTTAAGTTATATTTAGTTCTGATAGCCCCAGTATCTTTGTATAAATGATATCAATGAATATTTGTCCTACTTCTGTCATGTGATTACAGGAAATGAAATTTTCATTTACCAAAAACCATGTGGTTTTTATTAAATTATCTTGATGTATGGGCTTGCGGATATTATTAATTTCCTCCCTTGCAAAAGAAAATTCTGAAGTGCTCAAGGATCTTTTTACATTTTTATAGATTTTAAGGTCTAACAATTATATAAAGACTTTTGCCTTTCTGATTCTTTTATTAGCTAAGGTTCTCCAGAGAAACAGAACCAACAGGAGATATATATATATGTATATTCTACTGGGATATTAATATATAGGGAGAATATTATGGGATATTAATATATATAGAAAGAGATTTATTATAAAGAATTGGCACATATGATTATGAAGAATGGCAAGTCTAAATCTGCAGTATGGGCAGGCAGACAGAGCCCCAGGAGAGCCGATGGTGCAGATGAAGTCCAAAGGCAATTTGCTGGAGAATTCTCCCTTGCTTGGGGAAGTTGGTCTTTTTGTTCTGTTCAAATCTTCAACTGATTGGATGAGGCCCACTCACATTATGGACAGCAATCTGCTTACTCAAATTTCACTGATTTAAATATTAATCTCATCAAAAAACGTCCTCCAAGTTGATACATAAATTTAACCATCACAAGTCCACCCCTTCTCAACTTGGCACCCACATACATCTCCTTAAACCATACTTAATCTCCAACTAAAGACAATAACAAGGTCATACTTCTTGATACAACCATCCTGTGTACAACTGGAAATGCACTAATCTTTTTCTGAGAAGAGGATGCAAATTCCTTGGATAATGTTTATTCTTCTCTTAAGTATCTTGTAACTCAGATATGAATCTGTTTTTGTATTTATGTGCGTGTGTACACACACACACAAACATTCATTACAAACTAAGGAAGAAATACTCATGGGAATTACAGTTCTCATTTCTGCAACTGGTCACCTGGTCGCACCTGATTTTTATAACTACCTTCTTCCACTATTCATTCTGTGTTCCCTTTGCCTTCAACAAGCACTTCAGCTGGTCATGCTTCTTTACCTGGTGGGTGACCTGACATTCATTCCTGAACATTCTGGGCCATTAGTAGTCCTGCCTGGATGTGTTCTTGTGGATTTCCATTGACTTTGCTCACAGGGCATGGTAATAATAAGAGATGCCCTAAGGGATCTCTTGTATTCCAGACATTTCCTCCTTACCTCCATGGTGAAGTAGCAGTCTAACTTCCGTTTGACAGTCAAGATCAATCACCCCACCAGCACAGTAGCTCCCTTCTTTGCCTGTTGATTCAGAGGCATGAGAAGCCCAAAGTGGCCAGGCAGCAGTCTTAACTTCCAGTTCAACAGAATCATTGTTCCACTCTTGGGGGCAGCATTCCTCCCTTTGGAACTAAGACCTCTAAACCAGTAGAGTATAAGGTCATGCAGACAAGAAACAGACATTTTGCTAGTGGGTCACTGGAGGTGATAGTGAGTGGTGCCACTCCCACTTCTACTCCTTGATCCCGGGACCCACGAATCCTGGGGAGAAACAGCACCAATATTGGATGCTGGTTCAGAACATATACAGCCTCTCGGAGAAATTTCTCTCATTTCCCCACTATTCTAATTCCAGATTTTACTCCCTCAACCAGCTTGGTGCTGCTGTGGTCAGTTAAAAACTGTGCAGTAGCATTTCATTTCACATAAGAGACTGTAATCTGGAAACTTCATCTGACCAAAAGCTGTTTTGGAACAAGCAAATTTAAAAGAATGGCCTTTGAACAATCCAAATATGTCAAAAATCCCCATGCACAAAATCTTATAAATCTTACTCGTAGGAAAGATCTCAGCCTTGTATTCACAGAGAAATTACACTAATCAGAGACACTGTTCTAACAACAAGCTTGCTTATCAGATTTGAATTCCACAACAACAAAGTTGAAAGAGAAAGAGGTGGTCTGAAGAAATTACTTCAAGGGAACATACAGAGCATAGAGAAATGACAGTTAATTGGAAAGGAAGCAGACAGAACATTCAAAGCAGTTCAATCTGGGCAAGGAACGGCATATTTTAGAAAGACTTCCATCGAAATATTAAAATCAATAAAGTTTTAAAACTTTTCTTCTATTATTGAGAATAAAGTGTTTAAAAGTCTTAGTAGTTAAGAGAATAAACTCTGGGGTTATCAGAAACCCTAACTATTTGACTAATTCATTATCCAGACAGGAAAGCTATGTTTTCTTAAATTTGACAATTACTGCCCCCCAGGTATCATGCAACAGAACGGCAACACCGAACTATAGGTATAATAGCTTCTATGTTATTGAGTAACTACTAGGTGCCTTACACATCGTGCTGGATGCTTTACAAGCATTAGTACTCATCCTTTTACCCTAATTAGCAACATTGTCTCCACTCTTCGAGTTAAGCCTAGAAGTGATGCAAAGCACCTAAATTCATTCAATATTTTAATTTGACACTGAGGTCCTAAACTAGATGCCGTGTGTTTGTTGAAAACTGGGAACAAGACAGGCATAATCTCTGTATTGAGAATTGAGTAGGATTGTTCTTTCTTTTGACAAGCCACCACAACAGCCCCCTCCTCCACACTTTAAGCCAGTCCTGAACAGAAAGTGAAGATCTTGGCAGGGATCCAAGAAAGTGAGAGCTTAAGGGACCCTTGGCCAAAGAGCAACATAAAAATGGGAAAATGTTACGTGTGTGATGGGAATGGGTGGTGCTGAATATATCTAAAATGATTATTTTTGGCAGGAGAAAAAAGTCTAGACCAAAATCGAAACTTTAATTCTAGGAATGACTTCCAAAATCATGAATTTAATATTTTTGAAGAATATCCCAGTGAAAAACATAATTATCTCATTCTCCATCTGTTACAGAAAAGCCCATTTGTATGAACATTAGCCCAAATTTCATTTTCCCAAAGCAGGAGTGCCTAGGGGTTGCAGTAGAAACTTTCTTTTTGAAAAGGAAAACCTAGGAACACAGGCCAACTGGCCATCTGCACCAATATGCCCTACGTACATTTCTTCTTTTTTTTTTTGGTGAGGAAGATCAGCCCCGAGCTAATATCCATGCCAATCTTCTTTTTACTGAGGAAGACCGGCTCTGAGCTAACATCTAGTGCCAATCCTCCTCCTTTTTACTTTTTCCCCTTTTTCTCCCCAAAGCCCCAGTAGATAGTTGTATGTCATAGTTGCACATCCTTCTAGTTGCTGTATGTGGGACACGGCCTCAACATGGTCAGAGAACCCGTGCATCGGTGTGCGCCGGGGATTCGAACCCGGGCCACCAGCAGTGGAGCGCACACACTTAACCGCTATGCCACGGGCCGGCCCCGCGATGTACATTTCTAATTGAACAGGTCAAACTGTGATCTTTTCACCCAAACCTTTTCCTCAGCCTATTTCTCCTCCCTAACAACCTGATACTGGCGTTCCTCAGTTTTGAGCTCCTGATCTCTCTCTCCAGCTAATTCATCCCCTGGATGCAATACCAGGCCACTGCCTAAAGCTGTGCCCTGACTCCTGCAACAGAAGATTTACTGAGGATCCGCCATGTGCTAGGAGCTATGCCAGGTGCTGGGAGTATAAAGGTGAATAACACAGACACCGTCCTGGTCCTTGTGAAGCTTACATTCTAGTGGAGAAAATAGACTTTAAATGAATATTTGTACGAGTATTTTTAAAGCACAATTGTGGTAAATGCTGAGAAGATAATGAGCATATTTGTACCATAAGAGAATATAACTGAGAGACCTAACTTGGACTTGGGGGAGGGAGGGAGGAGTTAATGAGGGAGAGAGTCTCAGAAGAAGTGACACAGGTCCTGATTAAAGCATGGGAGGGTGTTAGTGAACTGAAAGGGGAGTGGGGTGTGACAGAGGTGGGACAGGAGAAGCATACTGCATAAGAAGAAACAGTGCACGCAGGAGCGCCAACTGGGAAAGGGTTCTGTGGAGACGTGGAACTAAGAGGCACCCAGTGTGTGTGTGGTGGGGACGGGGGGGAGGGAGTTGGCACATTTGGGATGAACTGGCAAAAAATGCAGCTGGAGAGAACCTATGGGTCCAAGATCCTAAGAGCAACCGAAGGATTGTAAGCTCGGGTTTGATAGAATCAGATGTATGTTTTTAAAAGATCACTCAATTCAGTGTGATCAGAAAGTGGGGAGAGGAAGGACAGACGTAAGTAGAACTATAGAGAAGAGAGACGATTTTGTGTCGAGGGTTAGACATTCTGTGGTTAAGACGTGAGGAATACAAGCGAAAAAATCAAGTAGGTGCATAGATATTCAGGTCTGAAGCTCAGAAGAGAGGTTCTAAGTTGTGGCTATACATGTGAAAGTTTTTAGCACACAGCGTTGGGTGACATTATGGAAGGGAGAGAAAATTCTAAGAGTGCAGAATGAGGAGAAAGAGGGCCTGGGGATGAGTTTTGAAGAACTATTATATTTAAATAATGCGCCGAGGAAGAAGATCTAGTAAAGGGAACCAAAGAGGCATGATGAAACCAAAAAGAAGGTAGTAAGTGAAGGGTAGAGAATGTTTCAAAAAGTAGGGAGACATTTGTCATTTGCAGCTGCAGGGTCAGGTAAGATAGGGCCAGACGACCCTTGGCATTTATTAGTACCGGTGACTAGCGGAGCAGCCGCAGTAGAATGATGAGGGCAGAAGCCTGAGGAAAGTGAGGAAGTAGCATGAGATTGTGTAGAAAACTTTGGAGAAGTTTGTCTGTGAAGATAAGGAGAGAAAGAGAGCAGAAGAGAGAAGAGAATGCACATTCCAGGGAGATGTTTTTTGTTCCTTTTTTTCTCTTTGTTTCGGAGTTTAGAGCATGTTTATATTTTTACAGGAAAAATTTACACAGAGGTAGAGGCAGACATTAAAGGTGGTGAGTGGCCCTGGGTGGACTGGACAATTGAGGTACTGGTGTTCCCCATTGGGGGTTGCAATCCATATCTGACGTGAAAGAAAAGGGCTGTTTCATCCACTGAACTCAGAGGGAAGTGGCGAAGGACAGGCATAGGTTATGGAGTATGTCAGTCCTATGGCAAGGAAAGGATTTTCATCCGATGAGTTATTTTCTCTTTGATTAGGAAGCAAGTCTATCAGTTGTGAGGGGAGCAGAAGATGGATTAGCAGTGGCGAGTGAAGGAAGTAATTGTTGCAAATAACTGGAGAGCTGCAAGTCAGGGAAACACTGCGATTGCAAGACAGGATCTCCCAAATGAAGTTGATGGCCACGAATTTACAGAGGTTTCTGTTTCCTCCTTTTTCTTCTAGCAAACTCATTCCTCAAGGCCTGGCCGATAGTTTTCCCCTCAAGGAGGACTTCCCATCATAGGGGAGGAAAAAGCTTTTGCCAACTCTCTTAAAGTCCCTGGCTGGGTCTAAAAAATAAAGTGTCGAAGAGAGATTAACAGGAGAACAGCATACAAATTTATTTAAGTTTTACATGACATGAAGCCTTCATAAGGAAATGAAGACCTGAGTATTTTTATGCTAGGTTTGATGAAGAGTGGGAAGTCGTGTAGAAATGTAGGTCAGAGAGTATGAGGTAAGATATTAGACTGGAGGAAATTTAGCAAGGCCTGTGTGTTCAGATTTGTTTTGGAGACAAGGATGCTCCTTTTCTCCAGGTATAGGGAGGGCATCTCGCACATGAGGGTCTTATGACCTCAGGGGAGAAGGGTGAGGGAAAGTCAGAGAGACCTTCCTGCTTCTGCTGTTTTCTCAAACACCTTCAGCTTAAAACATTCAATACACCAAGGTGCTATGTCTTGGGGTGGTGTGTCCTGAACTCCATCACCATCTCTCTAATACAGAGAGGAGAGAGAGAGTGGGGTAGGTGCTGCAAGCTCATGTGTGCTTCCATTCACATCTCTCTCTCTCTCTTTTTTTTTTTCTTTGAGGAAGATTAGCCGGGAGCTAACATTTTAAGTGAATATATTTTTTGCTGAGGAAGATTGGCCCTGGGCTAACATCCGTGCCCTCCTCTACTTTATATGTGACGCCACCACAGCATGGCTTGATAAGCAGTGCATAGGTCTGCACCTGGGATCCGAACCTGTGAAGCCTGGGCCTCCGAAGTGGAGCGCGTGAGCTCAATTGCTATGCCATCTGGCCGGCCCCCACACCTCTTTTATAAAGAACTTAATGCATCACTGTTTCATCTGCTTAAATGTCTTTCTCCCCACTAGGCTTTAACCTCACCAAAGAAAGTGACTGTTCAGTATTAACCATTTCAGCTTTATTCATCTCCAATTCCTAGCACAGTGTCTCAAGAAATGGCAAATGGCAGAAATGAAAAGAACTTGAAATATTATTTCTCTGCTCCAAGTGTATAACATACTAAACAAGGATGGGGACAAAAAGAAGATTGTAGAACTGCTGCTGAAAGGCTTACTATAGGTAAAAACAAAACCAAAAAAACTTCCCAGGAAGCTAGAAACAGAAACTAACACGTAGAGAAGGAAATGTCTTCAAGGACTAATTAACCTGAGCCCATAATCGACCTCAAGTGCTGCCAGGGATCTGTAGAGTGACAAGCAAGAGGCAAGATTGAAGAGAAGTCTCTGTCTTTATTTCAGTAGAAACTTCAATGGAGGTTCCTCTTCTCCTCTTTCCTTTTAGCAAAAATTCTCCATAAGCAACATTTTACCTTAGAGTCTGCTTCCATAATAACAAAAGCCACTCCAGCAGCAGCAGACTGGCTTTCCACACCACACCCACCTAAAAACACATTTGGAGGGGCCAGCCTGGTGGTGTACTGGTTAAGGTCACGCTCTCTGCTTCAGAAGCCTGGGATTTGTGGGTTTGGATCCCGGGAGAGGACATACACACTGCTCATCAAGCCATGTTGTGGTGGTGTCTCACATACAAAATAGAGGAAGACTGACACAGATGTTAGCTCATCGACAATCTTCTTCAAGCAAAAAGAGGAAGATTGGCAACAGATGTTAGCTCAGGGCCAATCTTCCTCACACACACAAAAAAACACATTTGGAAATCTGTAATCACATGTGGGGCACGGGTGCCCATCTGGCTCCCTTACTCAGAATTTATGTCTCATTTTCAACTATATTTTGCCCTTAATTTACAATGAGGAATCCTTGGTCTGTGTGTGCACGGATGGGAGCGTGTACATCTATATACATATTTACTTATGCATTTAATGAAAATATAATTTTTCTAAAAACAATGTTCACTTAAAATATTCAATTAACTGAAAAGCTCAAAGAAATAAGTAAAAAATTACCTGATATACCACTAGGAAGAAATTTCATCATTATCATTTGATGAGCATCATTGCAGCAATTTATTTTTAAAATTTTTTTATTAAGGTATAATTGACATATAACATTATATTAGTTTCAAGTGTACAACATAATGATTCAATATTTGTTTATATTGTGAAATGATCACCACAGTAAGTCTAGTTAACATCCATCCCTCCATAAATAGTTAAAAAAATTTTTTTTCTTGTGGTAAGGACTTTTAAGATCTACTCTCCTAGCAACTTTCAAATATGCAAATATGCAGTATTATTAACTATAGCAGCAATTTATTTTTATAGATTTCAGGTGGAAGGATAGACCAATAGATTATTGGATGGATGGGTGGATGGATGGATAGATGGATGGGCAGGTAGGAAGACAGATGATTGATTGATAGATAGAACGGTGAAGGGATAAATAAATGGATAAATAACCAACTAGATTATATAATACAAGTTATGACTAATAAATGTCATTTATTTTACTAGAATTTAAGTGATGAAAAAGAAGTTAAATCACAATTGAAGGGTTATATTCAATATTTATTCACAGAAGTATTTTAAGATCTCTCTATAATTAGGGTTATGAAAAACAACAAAATGTGGAGGTCATTATTTTTGACTATTTGGTAAACTTTGGATAATACTATGAAATATTAAATCTGCTATGAAATATTAAGAATTTGGAACATTTCCTTTTATCTCCCCTATGCATAGCTACCTATTTTTGATAATTGTGTTATCATTAACAAGATTTATAACATTTTCTTCTTGTTCAGTAATGATAATTCCTACAGTTGTTTAATCTTGGTCTATATTAAAATTAATTCAATGATCCTTTTATATTTGAGGCTAGAATTCTACTAATGAAATGAATTTTTGTGTGCCTATGCCTCTTTTAAAAACAATATCTGATAAATATTACCAAATATGGGAAGCATTTGTGATGATTTTCCTCAAAGAGTTTCCATTTATAAAACACTTACCTTATCTTAGAAAGCTAAGGAACTAATGCTCAATCTCAATATTTCCATATTTGGGTGAAATTTGGGAGAAATTACAGACAAAATTATTATTAAATTGCAATGACATTTGAAAAATGTCCAACTCACATCACGTGTCGAATACAAGCCTTCACTCTTCTTTGGACCCAGGAGTTTCTTCATGTTTTCCTTTATGTTTTCTTTTCTCTGTTGTCTGAAAGCTTTCTCCTGATCACACAGAGCCATACTAAATCGGAGGTCTGGGGCTGAACTGTATATAAAACAGACAGTCATGAGCCAACGTCCCAGGTAGCCTTGTTCTACATCATCCAGTCCCTGCCAGTCCCTGGTAGCTACACTCATACATGCTCATTGCTTCCCTCAAGCCATTTCCTAGGAGGAAATGGGAGTACAAAATGATGGCTATCTTAAAGCAACATGTCCCAAGGCGTGTTTTCAGAAAACAAGAAGTATGAGATGTTTTAGGAAAAACAAACAAACAACACCTGATCAATTGCATATTATGACAGTAAAGACTTTGGGAAGTGCTTCAGAAAAGAAACCTGTTTAGATCTGTTTGGCACAGTATTTCCCAAACTTAACTTGATCAAGAAGTCCTTCCCCTGACCCTCCATCCCCCACCACTCCAACAGCATAACACTAATATCCCAAAGAGTCTGTGTCCTGAGGAGCATACTTGCAGAAGTACTGTCTTAATAAATTGCCTTGTCTAATGGATGTCCCCCTGTGACAAAGAAAGGAACTTCTAATGGTAGAACTTTAGAAAACCACAAATCAGTTTATGAATGGACGATTTCAGAACCCTTAAATTATATACCCTTCCTTTCTAATAACGGTAGCAGCAATTCCTCAGATACATCTACCATGCCAGAAACCACAATAGATATTATATATGTATCGCTGCAACAAGAATACGAGTATATATTATACATGATTAAACAATATATTACTTTTACAACTCCATATTATAAATCAAAAAAACTGAAGCTCTGAGAGCTTAGGATCACAGAGCAAATATGTGACGTACTTTCCACAATGCAACAATGCCTCCCAAACAAGACAGGTCCTAATGCTGAATTCTAAAACCAGCTACTGAATTTAAAAATAGTAAAAAAATTAAAAAAAAACACAAAACCTAGCAATCTATGTTGTGATGTGAATAAATCCAAAATGTAGAAGGCAAGACTATCACTAATAAAATATTGTCTCTTTACCATTCATAAAAGTAAGTCCTTTCCTTCAGAGTGAATTAAATTTAAGTTTCATTTCTGTTAATTCAGTATATTTCTTCCTTGTAAAATACAGAACAAGAGAAGAGACTGCAAAGCCTCTGGACTATGTACCCTATAATGATTTTTGATCATTACAAATAATATTTTAATTACTACTTCCCAAAGGACAAATATAGATAACTCACAAAAGAGCAAATATGATTAATAATGGAAAATAAAAGAATAAACATTTAATTTCACTAGCAAAAGTCAAAAATACTATTATTATTAAATTAATATTTTAAAAAAATATTTTAAATATCTATTTTCCAGTACTAAAAAAGGTACAGTAACACTATTATAATACATTCATTTTGAGAATGTAAATTTGCAAAACACTTTTGAAAAGTGATTAGGCAATAAGCACCAAACATAATTAAAATGTATATTCCCTTTGACTGAGTAATTCTATTTCTGGATATACTTTAAGGAAAGTAACTAAATTTTGAAAAGATTATTTAACCATATTATCCAATAACAAGAAAATGGTCATTAAATTATAGTATATCAAAGCATTGATTACACAGATATTAAACTTTATTATGAAGATTATGTAACAAGATGGGAAAAGAGTAAGATAGTGAATTAGCATTTTTTTAAGTCAAGTGTTAGGGTAAGCTCTTTTTCAAATATTTATTACAATACCTTACATTGAGTATCTTCTAACCACTTTAAGAAATAAAAATCTCACCTGCACATTTGTCTCTGTGAATCCTACTCAATTTTATTTCCTGTTCTGCTCCTCAGAGGTAACCACTACCTTAAATTTGCTCTTTATTATTCCAATGTATTTGTTTATAATTTTACAATATATATTTATGTCTCTAATTAATATATAGAATCACTTTACAGGTTTTTAATTTTTTATGAATGCTATCCACTTTACCTATTCTGCAAAATTATTTTTTTACATTGAACACTTTGTTTTTCAGATTTATCTCTGTTTACATAAATAGAATGAATATAAACATTTTTACCAGCATGGAGTATTTTTATTATATGATGATAGCATAGTTTATTTATGCATGAACATTGAGGTTACTTCCAATTTTTTTTAGCTATTACAAACAGTACCTCTATGAACATTTGATGTACATGTGGAAAAGATTCTTATGATATATGCTCTTTAGAAAGAACATCTCACTAAGTCATCACAATAGATATGCTTATAAAGTACTCTTTTCTGTTTTACAAATGAGTAAAAAAGTAATTAGAAATCTTTCAAACATTAACATAATTAGCAAGTAGTAGATTTAAATCCAGGACTTCTCATTCTAGAACTCATGTTCCATGTAATACACTATGCTGATCACTATCTTACATTAACAGTGCACGAACATAGATGTTTAGAAGATATCAGTACAAAAGTATCTAAAATAAAATTCAAAAAATGTTGAGTAATTTTATAAAAATAGTAACAGAAGTATGGTTCATTTATTTGTTCTATGCATTAGCTTTAATTAATCTTCTTTCTTGATTTTATTTTATATTTAATAAAAGACATTCCATGGAAAATTGAATTTTTCTTTTAAGAACATTTCCATTTTAGAGTCAAGACAAATTAACATATAAAAATAGAGTTTGATTAAAATTCAGTATAAATATATAGTAAATTTATTCTGAGTATATGTACTCTTTTTTTTTTTTGCTGAGGAAGAGTCACCCTGAGCTAACATCTGTGCCAATCTTCCTCTATTTTGTATGTGGGTTGCCACCACAGCATGGCCGCCACCGAGTGGTATACGTCAGCGCCCAGGAACTGAACCTCAGCTGCTGAAGTGGAAAGCAGCAAACTTAACGACTATGCCACAGACCTGGCCCCTATGTACATTATTTAGCTGAGGTTTTTCCTACATTTTTTGATAACTGTGCTTCGTCAAAGCCAATTTTGTTTTACACAATATGGTCGTAACTACATCACTGAAGAACATTTCCCATTAAAACAAACAGCATTACTTTCAAAGTCAAATAACAAAAATATTTCTAATCTCATGCCAAAATATACCATTTTTAAGCAAGAATCAATGCAATGTAAAATAACACAAGTCAATAACTTGGACTGTCCTTTGATACTTCCTGATATACACTGAGGGACAGTGGCAATTTACACAATAATTTACTCAGTTGTATCAACATGTTCTGGGGATCAAAATAACAGAAAGAAATACCTAAACCCAATGTCAATGTATCCATCATCATTCATTTGGCAAATCACGAGATATGAGGATGTTACACTAATTTACGCGGTGTTTGCGTAAATAAAATGTGTGTACTAGTAACTTTGGTTGAACTCACTTTAACAGGGAAGTTGAAGGCGACACAAAAAGGTTGAGGGAGGTGGGATCCACCAGACTCAGCGTTAGGTCAGAGATCTGCTAATTCTCAAGAAAGGCCTCACTTCCCGAAGACTCATCATTTGAAAATAAATAAATGATTTTCCAACATTCACCTTTGGAGGCCACTTTGAAAGAGCAACATGGTTTGTGGAACTTTACCATTCGTAGTCCTGCTGATCACTATGAACAAAAAGTCTCAATTTTCAGTTTTTTCTCTTTACAGTTTCCTGTTTATGTACACTTTCGTGTTTTTGAATATCTATCTGAATCAACAGTGGAAAATAGGCTTAAATAACTGTATTCATTTCTATGGAAATAGATATATAAATTGAAGGAGGACTCTTTCTAAAAGCCCATATTCTGACATCTATATTTAACCACCAAACTACTGAAAAATTAAGCAAAGAATATTAGATTTTTTTTTAATGTTATAGCTATCAGAAGAGAGCTAACAAAAATGAAAGTACATTTAATGCAATTTTTAATATTCAAAGCTGTCAGAATTATTTCATATATTAAAAGTATACTCTTAAAATAAGTCAGTGGATCACTCACAATATTTTCCATCCAACAAAATACACTTACCAAACTTCAAGAGACATTTCCAGAATCATTTCAGTGACCTAAAACAGATACATTGTCAGATTAGGTCATAAAATGGATGTGTGTTATATATAATGCAAACAGAGTTAAAATAATTTTTGAGTGCCAGATTACTTTTAATCTAAAAAAAAACCCTAAAATTAAAAGTAACATAGCTCCATGAAGACCCTAAATTACAGGTGTATTTCAATAAATAATTTTTTTGCTATTTTTCATATGTCTACTTAATAAGTCATTTTAGCAAACATAAGAATTGCCTCTGCACTCTTGTTTTCCTCCTTCACTAAAAGGAGTTAGTTCAGTTCCACAATCATTATTCAGGAAACATAAAAATTGCCTGAAATCTAAAAACCTCAAAGATATTGTGTCTATTATTCAGGAGCTGCCTCTGAGCCTCAAAATCAGAGGCCGAAATGGCCGGGAAGTTAAAGAAAACCTGGCTGAATATTCACACGTGTGACAAGTGTGGGCTGCAGTAAACTGGAGACGGAACATCTACCCATGGTGGGCAGCAGGACCCTGGCAGAAACCAAGTGTGGTCAGCTCAAAAACATCTGCAAACGGGATGTGAGGCTCAGGTTTTTACTTTTTCAACACTACGTGGGTCAACCAAACTTAGAGCTGGACTCCATCATGTCAATGGGCCAATTTTGCTTTAATGGAAAAGAAAGTGATTAATATCTAGAAAGAAAAAAGGATATTAAAAGGTGTCTCTTCAGAGACTATAAATCTGTTGGATAGAAAGATCTTTTCAATACTATCCCTGCCATTAGTTATGAATAATGTATGTTTAGATTGTTATGAGACCCAAATGAGAAAATGTTTTGCACGCTGCTACATAGTTGTAAGATGGTGCTATTATTTTTATTATATCAGTTACCACAAGAATATAGTTAGAGTGAACTTGTTCAATATCTTCAAATACAATAGAACTAGGATATGGCCCTTAAAATGTGGAGAGGATATTTTTAGAACCAACATAAAATGCTATAGATTATTGGCTTTGATTTCTTTTCGTGTTCAGGGATGGAAAAAAACAAACTAGAAGGAGCTTTCCAAAAGGTTAAAATAAGTTCATGGATAATTCTCAGTACTGAATTTTATGAGTGAGAAAAAGGTATTGAAACCATCTGTACAAAAATTTGCCTCTCCCACTAAACTGCAAGCTCTGTCGTATATAGGTCTGTATTACTAGTTCATAGCACAGTATTTGGCATACAATAGACAATCAAAAAATATTTGTTGAATTACTGTGCATATGTGTGTGACAGGGAGCATATCAGACAATCTTTTCCTGTCAAGAAACACCTCACTGCTACTAGAGATAAAATCATGGGCTGGTCAGACCCAGATAGCAGTTCCCATAGAATTCCGTGAACCTGTATTCATCAAAGCAGCATATAAATGTTACTTTGAAGTTAATAAAATAATCAGGACTACCAATACAAATAGAATTGTACATGCCCAGATGAATCATAGTTCAATGTAAGTCAAAAAGGTGATTGGCTTCTAAACAATTAATTTAGAAATGCTGTCTATCCTATCAGTGAAAGCACTGCTCACATTATGTCTAGTCCACATTTGAAAATTTCAAATGGAGTCTTTCCCAAAGAGAGTTTGTAGAACATTTTATATTGAAAGAAGTTACATGAGATATTTAGTAAGAAAAAAAAGGCATGGGTAAAACATGGTCTGTTTTTTTTCAAAAAGAAAAAACAGGAAAGCTATTATTAAAATGAGACAAGATTTACTGTTTTTATCTCCAGAGGGCAGAAGCACCATGAGAGAATGGAAATTAAAAGAACAATATTACTACTCAATATGGAATTTTCTAACAAATGGAAGGATTTAAGGTTGGAACGGGCAGCAAGTGTTCAGGAAAAAGCTGGTTTCCCATCTGGCAGGTCCCTAACCAATTTATATATTAAAATATTCAATGCCTGAATATACTTACTGCCTACATTCTACATGTCCCTTCTACATCCATGTACAACATTTCTTGGCTAAGACATTCATGATCCTAGACAGATGGATAAGACTCTTTAAATAAAGGCACAATGAGAGAAGAGAAGACACAGGATTTTTCTACCATTTGGAATATTACAGAATGTTTTGCCCTGGTTCTTGTCACAAGTATTGGGATCCTCACTTCCACATGTTGCCCAAGTGGATCACCCACAACCAGGAGGAAATTTTAAACTCTCCCACATGCGCTGCGTTCACACACGCTATGAAGACTGACATTCACAATCTCTCTGCGCCTCTCACCTGGAACATGTCATTCAGATAAAACAGCCACAAAAATATGTACTTCCTGTGAGGCATTAAACAATTATTGTAACTCCTTCCCACACACTTTATAAAGCACTCTGCGTTACAGTCTTTCAGGTTGCTTGCATTATCAAGGCAATGAGAAGGAAAGGTAACCTCATCTCCCAGCTTTCCCCAGCCCTGTAATACTTAGCTAGGAACGAGAACAAGTGAGAACTCCACCTCTTCTAGGAATTATAAGTGGGAGAAGTGGACTGTACTCACTGTACATTCTTGTGGAAAACAACAATCTCCTCTCTGAATTCCACAATGGAAAGCAATTTTAGATGCTCACAATGGAAGATGTTCAGTTGGAGGAGGAGGAGGGAAACTAGAGGACAGAAACTATTTAAAAAAAAGCCATTTCAAACTTAAAAATAATTTAAAAAGTGGGGCTGGCCTGGTGGCATAGTGGTTCCACTTTGGCGGCCCGGAATTTGCTGGTTCAGATCCTGGGCATGGACCTGCTCACCACTCATCAACCCATGCTGAGGGGGCAACCCACATAGAAGAACTAGAAGGACCTACAACTAAGATATACAACTATGTACTGGGGCTTTGGGGAATAAAAAGAAAAAAGGGAGATTGACAACAGATGTTAGCTCAGGGCCAATCTTCCCCCCCCCAAAAAAAAAGAAAAAATGCATCAGCAAAAATAATATCAAAAGTATCTAACACACTAATCCTCTTGCAAACTTTCCAGGGTCATTATGAAATAATAAAGCTAAAACAATAAGCATAGTGCCTGGCATTAAGGAGGGCCTCTAAAATCATTATTACAAAAAAGATGCACACAGTCAAATAATTTTAAACTTAAGAATCTATCCTGTTAGTAAAGAGCTCTTCAAATATGCCATACCTTCTCTTATTAATACACTCCAGTATTTACAACTTTTACTTTCAATAAAACATTATTTTGAATTCTGATCCCTCTTGAGTCAATTTACTCTTTTTTTCTTTCTTGGTAGAAGTAAACAACAACTAATCACCATGTTGATTCAAAATCATTTACATCTTTCAAGAGAATTACATAATATTTTCTGCTTTATCTGTATGTATTTGACATATGCAAGATAAAAATAAAATTACATTAAAAAAATTAGGGTCACTTTTACTAAGAATCATGTTTCTGTACACTAAACTCCATCCTATGAAGAAGGAACCAGATGTGAGTCTAATAAGGAGACAATTCAAATGAAGAGAGGAAATTACAAATCCACTATTACAAAGTAGGTCACAGCTAAATAAATTCTGCATGCTTAAAATTGAATGAGACACTGCTAAAATCATTCTTTAAAATATACATGATTTTTTGATAACACTAAAAACTAACTTTTATTTATTTTTTATTGAGGTATAATTGACATATAATATTTTATTAGTTCTAGGTTTGTAACATGATTCGATATTGTATGTATTGCAAAATGATCATCACAGTAAGTCTAGTTAACATATGATTTCTTAATAAAATAAAATTAGCATTTACTGCCAGGAATCATCTAGTCCATCACCCAAGAATTCAAGATAATTGTGCCCCCCAAAATATTCCCAGAGAGTCTGAAAAGACTTAAAAGATAAAAACAATACAGTATTTCCCCTGTAGCCATGTTCTGCTCTATCAGAGTTTTCCTCCTTACATCTGATGATAATCTCTCTTTCCTTAATTTAAGGTCCCTTTTCCTTATGTGGACATCGGAAATTCTGAAAGAGCTGTGTAATCATTAGCTATCATACAACAAATCAGATTTCCTACAGCACTACTGCCAAACCAAAATACTATCTCTTTTTTTCCAAATGGGAATCTCTCAGCCTCTCCAGTTTTTCTCTTTTTAAATCTCATTTAGTTTCATTATGCCTGTCTGAGTAGTTCCCAGGTTTTCTGTATTTCCCGTAAGTGCACTCATTTATCCACTCATCCAAAAATGATTCAAGCACCTAATGTGTGTCAGGCTGGGTGTGCCAGGGTAAATAAGCTGAACATGTTCTACTCCCTGATGGAATTGAAGTCCAGTAGAGGACCCCAAGGATATAAGAGAATTCTAAAATGCCCTACAATTTACAACTTAGAAATTGTAGAAGTGCCAAAAATACTCACTTAAGTTTCCATTGTTAGTATCCCAAAATAAAAGTGGATTTTTTCTTAAAGCCAGGAATTCTTTGACCTATGTTTGAACTCCGCTCCACATCAATCTGATGGCATTCACATCTTAGCCAAAGACCTCCCAAATTTCTCACAAAATTATATAGTTCTCTTGTTTTCCCTCCAAACTCTGCTTCCTCTCATTCTCTGAGCTAAATTGTAGTCTTTGTCTTCACACATCAATACGTAGTTTTCCAATGAAATCATCCTGATACCAATCTGATTCTGAACTCACCATCAAAACTCCCGTTTAAGTTTTGCCCCTCTCTCTTCTATAGAACGACCTCATTGACCTCATTCATGTTCAAGTTGCAATCATGAATAAGTAATAATCAAAGAAAGCAATCGGCCAAAATTAGATACCACAGAAGCCATGAGACAATGGCTATTCTAAAATAATAACACTAACTTCTAAATAAAGATGGCAAATTAAAACACCGTACAATGTAAGCTTAGAGGCTACTTTCCTCAAAGTATTGGCCAAAACAAACTAATTTCATCTAGAGAATAAAGATGTGTAATCTTTCTCTGTTTCACTATGAAACCTTAGCATTTTCATGATGCTCTTGAAGTAGGCTACTTTGTTTACACAAAACACAAAATTCTGAAGATACTATATCTTTCCACTTTAAAATGGGATACTATAACTCAAAGTCACACTTGAAATATTCAGTAATGGGTGACCAGAACATTTTTGAACTGTGTTGAAACACATGATCACTAAATTTTTAGGCTCTCTCTCTATATAAATAAGTTCATTTCGGTCAGTAAGTTCAAATGAATAAGGAAGTTTAATAATCAATCAAGTCAGTTTCATGAAGCACATGACAAATAGTCACATCTGGCCAGTTACAATTATAATGAGAATATCTAATATTTATTTAGTGCTTACCAAGCCAGGCACTGTTCTAAAACTTTCTAAGCATTAACTCATTTAACCATAACCACAAATCTAAGAGGTAGGTACTATATACAGCTCTGTTTTACAGATGAGGATGCATGGCAAAGAGAAAAAAAAATAACTTGTCCAACATCACACAGTGAACAGGTAGCAGAATCGTGATTCCAACCCAGGCAGTGGCTGGCTGAGTTTGAGCCTGAGGTTGAAAGCAGCAGGTCCCACCACTTTCTCTCGAACGACAACTCTGATGCTCTCTGAACTTACAACTCTGAGAAACACAACCTAACCTAGATTGCATAAACGCTAGCTGAAAAACAAAAACTGTGGACCTAGCCCTAAGATTGGCTCCCCTTCTCCCCCCAAAAAAAGTTCTAAAATTGAGTTGAGTGATAAATCCCAGTCTCCGGAAGAGCTGGATCCACAGTTTTCCAACTTGAGCTGATTTTCACTACTACTAAGCAATCATTCCATTCAACTCAGTGACACACCAAAGCTCTTGCTACATTTATTTTCCTCAAGTCCCCCAGTACCCCTCATCCCTTCGTCACTTTCCACAGAAGTAGTCTGCTAAAGATGAATCAACATTTTTGTTTTCAAAATTAAACATTCTCTGTATCTTTACCTACTAACTTTTTGCTTACTAATATTTCTGAGGAAAAGCCAAATGCTGTTTGCTCTAAATTCCCCATTAACTGGTCAAAAACCTTCCACGTCTCACTGCTGTCTGTAAGATAGCATCCAAATTCCAATATCTTGAATTTGAGCTCTGTTATGGTCTGATCCCAATGTACCTGTTCTTCCTTCACGCACGAGCGCTCTGCTCCTGTCGCACTTGTCTAGACTCTGTTTCCTGAACACGCTTATCCTTTCTAGTCTCATGACTATGAGCAAAGGCTCAGGCTGTTCTCGCCACCAGAAGAGGCTTCCACCCTTTTAGAGATCCAACCACATCCTTCCTTTAAGGACAAGACTAAGCCATTGATATCTACTGTAACCCACAATGGTCCACTGTAATCCCATCCCCTTTTGCCTCTCAGTCCTCATCTCTTACCACTCTCCCTGCTACTCTTTCTTTGTGTCCAGCTATACTCTCCTCCTTACTGTTACTCAACATGCCAGGCAAACTTCTACTTCAGGAACTTTCTACTCAGAGAGTCTTCTGCCTTCAGACATCATCAGAGATGCTTTTCTTAGCCACATTTTGGAAATGCATTTGCAAACCCCTTCACACACATATGCACACTCCCCTCTCCTTCTTGCCTGGTTTATTTAGCACTTGTCACTATCACTATCTCACACAAGTACCTCTTACTTATTTATCTTGCCTCTTGTCTATCTTTCTAAGTAGAACATAAGTTCCACGAGGGTAGGGATTCTTGTTTGTTTTGTTCGCTGCTGCATACGTAGTACCTAGAGATTGTCTACCACACACTAGGTGCTCAATAGTTATTTGTGAAATGAATGAATGAACAATTCCTTCTTATAACTCTCATGGTACATACAGCCACACTTAATATTATAATAATGTAAGCACTAATCTCTAATGAGATTATGATTCAGCATAATGATATGCTGAAGTTTTTAGGGGTCAAGCACACTGTTGTCTGCAATTTTTTTTTAAATGCATTAAAAAATTATGATGGTTTGATGATGGATAGATGGAGAGATATGTGGCAAAGCAAGTACAGTAAAATGTTAATTGTAGAATCTAGCTGGCAGTTATATGGGTATTCAATGTACAAATCTTTCAACTTTTTATATGCTTGAAAATTTTGATAATAAAATTTTGGGAAAAGATATAATGATTTAGAAAGGCCTTCCCTAACTATATAAACCTTAGTTGCCCACCAGCTATTCTCTATCACATCCCTCTGTTTTCTTTGCTTCCTAGTATTTATCACGGGCTGATGTTGTGTTGATCACCCTTTTGCTCTCTGTTGACTATTTACCTTCCCCACTAGAGTGCAAGCTCCCTGGGAACCAGAACATCACCTAGCATGTCCTCTGCTGTTTGCCCGTCACCTAAAATATTGCCTGGAACATAAGTGGTTTAATAAATAACTCCTAGGTATGTAAATCAATGAGTAGATGTCTCAAGATACTGCTTATTGTATTCCTTATGAGTCTATATAGGAAGGTCTACTCTTTTCCAAACAGATTATCGGTCCCTTGAAAATGGAACTTTTTGTAGCTTTCTTAATATTTAGCAAAGTTTTAGGTGCACAAGAAAAGCTCAAATTCTCACATTAAAAAATTAATCTATTGACAGGTTATATAATTTTTAAAGTACATAATAAAGATTCTTATTATTGCATTATTCTTTTGTTTCCATATCTGTAAAATGGGAAGAATTGAAAACTTTTGGGTGAAAATGGTCAAAAATAAGATATTCTTTCTGCATCACAGAATTTATAAGTTAGAAGGGATCTCAGAAATAAGTTAATCAAAAGTTTCATTTTAGAGATGAAGAAAATCAGACTCAGAGAGAAAGAATGACAACTCAAACATTCTAGAGGGAGATCAGCGACAGACAAAATGAGAGTCCAGGTCTCCCAATTCCCAGTTCCCATCCTGAGTGGGTTGAACAGGCCCTTGGGAATCTGGCATTCTCCATTTGGAGGCTCCGGTTCTTTCTCCAGCTGGCTGCTGGCCACAGAAATCACTCTATGTTGACTCATTATTAACTTTTGGATGACAAAATTTTGAAGGAATTTTTGCTAATAAAGTCTTCGCTTGAAGTATGTGTTCTCCCTTTGCTAAATCCAAGTGCTTGCTTTACTGTACCAGATTGCCATAATCATCTTCAAGAATTGTTTAAAAACCTCTTCTCCCACGTAATTCCCTCGCAACCTGTTCCCTCTTACAAACTCTGAACATTGTAGAAAGAAGACCGTCCTCCTCTGAAAAATGGAAATTCAGAGACAAGGACAGGCTGAATGGCTGCATAGGGCACGCCACATGATCTGGGGGACAACACGGGGCTCTCCAACCAGCCATCACCCATCTACCTCTCTCCCCACTCCCATCACAGGTCACCAAATCAAAGAACACTTGTTCAAATGAAAACTGCAAAGGATTCTTGAGAACAGAGTAATAAAAAAAGCTGCTTGGCCAACTGTTTTCTCAGGCACACTTAAGAAAATAATTATGTAAGCTACTTTAAATTCAGGAATGTAGAAAATCTTTTTTAGAGCCCCAGAGGTTACACACCTACCCATAGGAAATGACAGGAGGAGAGGAAATGCATGGTTCCCTACAATATCTTCTCTTACAATCAGTCTTTGTGTCATAGACTGAAGAGCAGAAAAAAATATTAAACTTCGGAAAGGCCAATTCATGCTTACAAAACCCTCAACAAATGTTTATTGAGTACTGATCCTAGCAACATGCCTTTGACCACGTCTAAACAACCTACCCCGCTACTCACCAACATGTACCTGCCAAGCGTGTAACTTGCCATGCCCCAACTTGCTTTCCTTCTTTCAAGGCTCCGGGCCTTTGCAGTTTCTCTTGCCTAGAATGATCATAACTGCTTCTCTGCCTGCTGAAATTCTACTCTTTTCTCAAGGTACAACAACAGCAACAAAAACAAGATTCATATAGTGCTTAATGTGTACCAGACACTGTTGTAGGCACTTGTACGTATGCATACAACTATGTGTGTATAGTATTTATATATATTTCTATAATCAATTATCATTACATATTTAATATCAAATAAATTATATACCTAATAAACATACAACTAATATAGGATCTGTATTTTATATAATAAATATCAAATTATAATTCAATGATTATGTTTAAATATATTTATATGTAACCCACATATTATATATGTATTTATATATATAAATTATAATGACTCCCCTATGAGATATTTTCCCTACTTTACAGATGAGTAAATAGAGGCACAGAGGAGCTAAGTGATTTCCTCATGATGACAAGGGACAGAGCTGAGATTTCAACACCAAAGTGCTTAGTTTCAAATGCCAAGGTGTTAACCACTATGTTCACTGTTTAACCTGTTCAAAATCACCTACTGATACAGAGTCATCCCGGGCCTCCTCTCACAACACAGTCTTTCTTTATTCTGTCTTCCCACTGCACTCTGCACATACCTCATTGATACCGATCTCACTGTATGGAGGTGTCTTTTTGCCACATGTATGTATTTCCTTATGTCCACCTCCCTTTCCAACCGGTACCTCACCTCTACCAGCTGAAGATAACTGGGGGGAGAACGTCCTGTACCTTATTCTTCTTCATATTCCCTGCACAAAACACAATGGCTGATGCATAGTAGATTTCAATGCATGTTTGCAAAAGGAGTTAATGAAATAGCTTTATAAGAGGTCGACAGAAATGTGGGCAGTGTATCTCTTGGCGCTGGATAGAAGACATGTTTCCCGGAGCAGCTGAAGGGATCAGCAGGGAGTGTGTGACCGGAGTGTCCTCAAGGCACCTGGGTGTCTCTGATTGCATGAACTGGTCAGGTAGCCCTTTGGGCTTAAGTTGGTTTCTAAATAGGTATACATTCATTCAATAAATATAAACTATGTATTAACTCTGTAATTAGGCATGCATAACCAGTATTCTAGTTTCCCGACCTACAGGATTTTAGTTTATGGGGAGAGGGGGGAATGAAAAATTGAACGGCTTAAGTGATTCAGTCCCAATGAATACCACAGATAATTATCATGGGGGTTCAAAGGAGGAAGTGATCATTTTGGATGGTAACGGTTAGGAAAGGAGGTGAGAGTTAAGACACGGGCAGGTTTGGGTGAGGAAAGAGATTTCGCAAGTCATTCCAAGGATAAGCGAAAACACAGAGTCTCTTCCAACAAGAAGAGTTTAATACATTAACCAGCCTTCTGCATACTGGTCTATCAGTCGTTCACATTTCTCACTGTAAACTACTCAATTTCTTAAAAAATTCAAAATCCAATGTTTGCTCTGCATAAATAATTTTTCTAGGGTTCTATTATTCCTAAATAAATTATTGAAACTTCAGAAATGCAGCAAACCTAAAAATATAGTCACACCTCACCTGACGACAGGCATACATTCTGAGAAATGCATCATTAGGTATTTTCATCGTTGTGTGAACATCATAGAGTGTACCTACACAAACCTAAATGGTATAGTTTACTACACACCTGGGACCACAGTCATATATGCGGTCTGTTTTTGACCAAAACGTTATTATGCAGTGTGTATAAAGATAACCAGAACCTCAAGATCATTTCTGGTGAACTTTCACTGCTTCGGCCCTAATTATTTGAGGATTATTTGAGACAGAAATATCCCTCCATAGAGGCTTAAGTTATTACTACACATATAATTTTGGAATAACTTGGATGTCCCAACAGTTTTCTTTGACTTCACTCATTCGTTCTCTCTCTCTCTGCCATTCCTCTCAGATTTTACATCTCCCTGTATCTTTCCAAATGTTTGTGGCAGACCCGCCAGTGGGGTCCAAACCACTGCTTAATCCTAGTGTTACCATTCGGAGCAACAAAAGAGATTAATGTCTCTGTGGTATTTAGTGAAATACCTCAACCAAAGTTTAGAGATATCGGAATAATAAAAGATTAGGAGAAGAAGTACAAGGAAAATAACATTTTCCCTTTAAAAAACAAAACATTCTCATGAATAAAGAAATAAAATTCCCAAACATTAAACCCAACTCTCCAGAACAATAGATTTTATCTGACATAAGGTTGAAAAATAATTCTGTTGTGTTACTTACTCTGTTGAAAATAAAAGGAACTTCTTTCTTCTCTCCCACTTTCATAGACGATATTGGAAAGGTTGCTGTCCCCAGAGTTTCATCCATGACATAATTGGCATCCATTAACGTAATCTAGAGAGTAAAGGGCAGAGCACAAGTATAAAATTTCCCTTGGATCTTTGGAAAACTCAAGTCTCTACCACATTTAAAAAATAAAAAATCTCAAATGATGTTTAACAGTCATTTGAGATCTTCAATATTCAACCAGTAATGAGACTTTGTCTTTTCTTTCTGAACCCCATTCACTACTAAAATAACAATAAATTTTTTCATTATTGTGTTTTCGAAAATAGAACTTTATCCTCTCTTAGAGGAAATGCTATTTTGGAATATGAGAAAGAAATTAACATAGAAAATTCATGGAACTATTTTGGGAAAGATCTATTTAGGGGCTGGCCCCATGGCTTAGCAGTTAAGTGCACGCTCTCCACTACTGGCGGCCCAGGTTCGGATCCCGGGCGCGCACTGATGCACCGCTTGTCCAGCCATGCTGAGGCGGCGTCCCACATACAGCAACTAGAAGGATGTGCAACTATGACATACAGCTATCTACTGGGGCTTTGGGGAGCAAAAGGGGAAAAAAGGAGGAGGATTGGCATGGATGTTAGCTCAGGGCTGATCTTCCTCAAAAAAAAAAAAAAGATCTATTTAAAGTTATTTCAAAGTTAACTGTTTTAACTTTAAGTTAATAAAGTTGACTTATTTTAAAGTCATAATCAATTTACAATACTTTTATTCTATTGTACATGGCTCCTCCTCTTTATAACAGAAAATATGCTTTCTCCAAAGCACGTGGGGAGGATGCAGATTCTTCCCAGCCCTACCTAACTCTTGCATTTCCCATTGGACACTCACATAACTTGATGTGCACCATCTAGTCTACCATGTTGCCTACTGGACTCCAACTACGTCTAACTGAGGAGAAAGAAGGCAGTAAGGAGACAAACTCAAGTATCAACCTCAAACGAATGATGACCATCAAACAGTCTCCACATGATTCACTTACCTCCAAAACATTTTCCTGATTAGGATCCAAAATAAATTCAAAGGTCTCATTCCACACAGGGTTTATGTTATTATTGAAATGTCTTGTTCTCTTCCTGCTGTCAGGGGTTGAGGAGATGAAAAGTTCCACATAGGGATCTGGAGTGTCAACTATAAAAAGTAAACACACGTGAGAAGGAGGCAAAAATGTGATTCATAGTTCCTAATTTATTTTTATTAGTATGTGTTGTCAGGTTACTTTCAATGAATCTGCAGTAACGTAGTCAAAATGTCTGAGACAAGATAACGTACAATAGAAAAATATTATAAATTATATACTTTTTATATATTTTGTCCCTGCCCTTCATAATAGTCCTGTGCGAGAAAATCATTTATTAGGTGATTTATTCAGAATTCCTCTGTCCACCTACAGGGCACATTCACTGCAGTCAACATCTCAGTCTAACTACTAGACAATGATAGCAATCTCACCCAGCTAACTACAGCATAACCTTCACTCCAGGACTATGATGGTGACAAGATCATGGGTTCAGGATCATGATGCTTGTCTATATTAGAAAAATTATCCTAATTACTGTATTTGACAAACAAAATAATAAAAGTCAGTGTGAAATAAATATTGTTTGCAATTATTGGGTTGCCTTGTATGGTTGTACTGGTTGTATACTGAACAACCCAAAGGGGTGACATTTATATTAGTAGTCAACATATATTTCTGAATTTATTATGGCAGTATTCATTCAGATGGAAGTGAGTGTCTCAAGAAGGTGACAGCTTTTTATATTGCACATAAAGGCCTACTTGAATCAGGGCATATGTGTAAAATGTAGTCCCCTTATCAGTGGGAGATATGTTCCAAGATCCTTAGTGGATGCCTGAAACTGCAGATAGTACTGAACCCTACATATATTGTTTTTTCCTATACATATGTACCTATGATAAAGCGTAATTTATAAATTAGGCACAGTAAGAGATTGACAACAATAACTAATAATAAAATAGAACAATTACAACAATACTTATAATAAAAGTTTCCATAGATCTTAGGATCCTCAGCATACGATTTATTTTCTTTCCTTTTTAAGTCTAGAACTTCCACCTCTTCACATAAAGGAAGCACTTTACAGCTTCTATTTGGAGTATCTGAATTGCCAGCATCACTACTCTAGCTCTTTGAGGCCATTATTAAGTAAAATAAGGGTTACTTGAACACAAGCACTGCGATACCGGGACAGTTGATCTGATAACCAAGACAGCTTCTAAGTGACTAACGGCGAGTAGTGTACACAGCGCGGATATGCTGGGATGAGTCACGTCCCAGGGTGGGGCGGAGCAGAAAGGCACCGGGATTTTATCACGCTACTCAGCACAGCATGATATTTAAAACTTATGAATTATTTATTTCTGGAATTTTCCATTTAATGTTTTCAGAGCGTGGTTGATCATGGGTACCTGAAACTGCTAATAAGGGGGGACTACTGTAGAAAAAAACAACTGCAAATAAAGTATTTAAATTTCCTCCCACTATATATTCACTTAACTACAAGCAACTGACCCCGAGCAGTAGAAATATTGATCACTCTCTCTTTGGAGGTTCCACTGAATCCTTCATCTTCTTATAGCATTACACACACTATATTTTACGGATGAAATTTTACATCCATCTGTCTTTTCCTACAAGACTATCAACAACCTGAGGGCAGGAATCAAGTCTTACTCATCTTTATATCTTCAGAATTTAGCAACTCGCACAATATTTAAGGTCTCCTAACTTAAAGACTTGACTTTTCTCTTTAACACATCCTTTCCCATGTGGCCATTATAATTCATAACCGCAAAAACCAGTAACTGAGTAATGACTGTTAGGGTCTCTGTTAAGAACTATTATACACACTAGTCTCATTCAAATCTCACAACAGCACTGTATGGTAAGTACTTTATTTTAGTGTTGAGGCAACGGGAAATGAGAGATTTTAAATAATCTGCCCAATATCACACAGCTAGTATCAGAGCAAGATCTGACTGCAGCAATCATTCTCAATGACCTCGTGATTCTAAGCACTAAAGATGAGATCATAAGGTATGGATTGCTATGGAAAGAGGAGCTGGACTTAGACTTTTGGAGAAGAGGGAGAAGGGAGAGAGGGAGGGAGAGAGAGAGAGAGGAGTGCTGCAGAGGTCCACACAAAAAGATACAAAAATTGAAAACTAAGGAAAAACAAAAATAATAGTTCTGAAATGATTGGTTTTCAAAGAAAACTTTTTAAAAAATGTGCTTTGTCCTTCAACAAGAGTTATGATCATCAACTAAGTTAATATATATCCTTCACTTAATTTTTGAACACTGCTTATAGCTCTTCTATGTGGTCATCAGACTGTAAGTGTGCTTTTTTACTGTCAAGTGGGAAGATCTACAAATGAGGTATAAGCATTTGGGAATGTCTTTTATTTAATTTTCCCACTTGGAGTTTATGCATCATTGGTCAAGGGCAGCTGAGTCTCAAATGTGAGAGTGTAGTATGAATGCCTAGATTTCTGGTTAAAAACACACACCCCTGACCCTCATCCCCTAAGACCCAGAATCGGTAGATTTTTCATGGAACTAGAGATCTGCATTTTTAAACAAATATTCTAACTGATACTGAGGTATCATATTTTGTTCACACTTTTGATATCCTATTTTCGAGAAAATGAAATAGTTATTGCAATTACATTTATTTATTTTTATTGAGATATAATTGACATGTAACATTGTGTAAGTGTAAATGTACAATGTGTTGGTTTGATACATTTATATATTACAATTTCTAACTCAATGCTTATATCTCTCAATGGGACCATGGGGGACAAATCAGAAAACAAAAAGACTGAGCAGGAAGGGTGGCCAGGGGAAATGGGCCAAAGAAGAGAAGGACATGCTACAAGGGGACTCTACCCACCTCCTCAACCAGGGGATGATTGTTCCTTTTCCTTAACCATATTCCTGCTATCCTCGCAGTGCTCAGGGTTGCAAACCGGAAATAAAACTACATGTCTAGAACAGCAGCAGGTGGCCGAAGATTATAAAGAAAAATATTTTTCCTCTTTTGTGTAGAAATAAGTATGTGATTTTAAGGGGAATATTCAATTGGCACTTCACATTAAAATGTACAAAAATGTTGCCCTGCATCATTCCATAGGGTTAGTTCTTTCTCATGGGGCTACTGCTCTTTTTTATCTTTCTCCGAAATATTAGAAAACACAAAATCAAGCAAAAACCAATCTAGAAAACAAAAAGTGTGTGGGAAGAGGAGGCATGCAGATGCGAAACATCATTCTTTCATTCAACAAATATCTGCCGTGCCTACCACATGCCAGGGACTGCCCGTCAAGAAGCTGTTTGGCTTTGAAAGGGAGCCAAACACAAAACTGCGATTTGCACCATGGAAGTGAGTCAAATGCTATTAGCCTAATTTTAGAGGCAAGGGAAAATGGGAGACAAGCATATACACTACTCCTGTGACTAGTAACTCAGTCACCGAGATGATTACACACAAATAAAGTCAAATCGTAGGTGGAGAACTTGCCTTTGGAGGCTTGATCTTCATTTTAATCTTTGAAGAAGAGGAGGGAGAGGTTTTCTTGAGCCAAAGAAGAAAGAGAAAGCAGAAAGTGACATTCCTCGGGAGGAATTAGATAGGAAAAGATTGCAGCAAATTGAAGTGCCATAAGTTAATCAGGGGTATCACCATCTTCTCAGCCATTTTGGACTCGCAACGAGTGAAATGCTTTAACAAATTCTAACTTTGCCAAAACGACAAAGAAAATACCACACAACGAGATGCCAAGACTACATTTATATGTCAAATCATCAACAGACCTTTTTTAAAAATTGAAATCCAGTTCAAAGCTTTGTCACTTTGGATTCTTATTATTTTTACTTTTAAATAAAATCAATATTCTCAAATTTTTACCAAGAGTGATAGTTTTTCTAGTTTCTCCTCTTGCTTCACTAGCAATGAGACTTCAAAATTAAGATGTCAAATGGTGCCAGACAGGGGAAAACCACTGACAGCTGCAAACTTCGATATTGCCATCTGCATCATTGCTAATCTTTGCAAGCTAAGAAACATCGGCAGCAGTGATAGACACTGCAGGATGAAAAAACATTTAAAGAGGCTAGTTTAAAATTGAATCACGATAGTCACATATCTCAGCTCACTCTTTAAATAATCTATAACCTTCACTGGCATGGTGGTATGGGGAAGCCTTGAAAACGGAAAGCAGTCCATTTTGACAGCAAAACTTATCCAACGCTTTAGAGAAGTTCCTAGAAGTGCATTAGGGGGAAAAAAAGCCAAATGTAGGAAAAGAAATTTTTTTTCTCCTGTGTACTTATTTCATGGCTGTGTGAATTAATGCCTATAGGGTAACTGGGTGTTGACTCACTACTTCACCTTGATTAGTTCCAGCTAAACAGGTGGTAAAGCAAAGATGTAACGTGTGGGCAAAGACTTTCTTACATCTCCTTTTATCTGAATCTTGACCAACAAAAATGATGGGGGTGTGAGTTACAGATCTTTTTTGCTCCCATACAGATGGCATGAAACTACATGCACCAGAAATAGCTTCAGAATTCCAGGGTTATAAAACTTTACATATACTTCAGGAGTTTAAGGAGTGCCTGCCTAAATTAATAACAGGTCCATCTGTCATTTTGGCTTTGCCTGAGCAATATATCCTATGATTCATGATAGGAGCTGGTGGCAGCTTCTAAACTCCAAGTTCTATTTTAAAAATTCTCCATTTGCTTTCTCATATCCACTTTGCTCATTAGCAACTTAAACCTTTTGCTTTAAATAAAGATGGCCCATAACCTGTTACGATTTTTCTGATAAACAGCCAAAAATCACAAAGGAAAAAGTCCCCCCAAATTCACAGTCAAAATGTCACATTCTGAATAGCTATGATCCTTAGCTTTAAGTGAACTTAAAGCCGTGTTCCTCAAAATGTAGTCCACTAATTATCTTTACAGAATCCTCCGGAGTGTTAACAATGCAGACACTTTGCATCTTCAATCAGAGTCTTTTTTTTTTTTAATCCAGTTCTTTTTTTAAAAAAATTTTATTTATTTATTTATTTCCCTCCAAACCCCCAGTAGATAGTTGTATGTCATAGCTGCACATCCTTCTAGTTGCTGTATGTGGGACGCGGCCTCAGCATGGCCAGAGAAGCGGTGCATCAGTGCGAGCCCGGGATCCGAACCCGGGCCGCCAGCAGCAGAGCGCGTGGACTTAACTGCCAAGCCACGGGGCCGGCCCTTCAATCAGTCTTCAACGTGGACTTGGAGATCTGCATTTTTAACAATTTGTGCAGGTGATTCTTATGCACACAAGTTTGGAACCAAGCTTAAAGTACATCACTAGAATCGACTGAGGAACAATGGTACAATAACTTCCACAGAAACGTAGAAACATTTTGGCATTGAGAAATCAACAGGCTTACTGGCCTTCTGTCATGGAGTTATTCTGCATATAGACTATATTAAGCTCAATCCTGTAATTCACTTGTTTCTCTCCAGCCAGTAAATACATTTTCAAGTGGCCACATGAAAACAAATCCAAGAATAAAGTACGTGTGGGTGTATTAGATGGCAGTTTATTTAAGGCGATGAACTAATATTCAAGCATTCTGCTTCAGTCACCACCAAAGTAGGAATGCCATAGTAAGACCAAAAATTAAATAATTTGTTGAAAGAGATGCCTCTGAATACTATTGTCAAATGTGGTCACCCCTTTGAAACATTCATGATTTACTGATAATGGTAATTACATGGAGAACTTAAAACTTTTAAACTTAAAGGTTTAAAACTTAAAGGTTTTATGATTGCCAACTTTTTCACTATCCCTGTGCTAGGCTGGCTGAATTGCTGGCATAAACCCTAGGAAAGTGATGGTTAGCCCAACTATTAACATATGAATTTCAACAACAGTTTAGTTCTTTTTTAACGTGAAGTTTGATTTTGGGTTTTTTTTTGTGAGGAAGACTAGCCCTGAGCTAACATCCGATGCCAATCCTCTTTTTGCTGAGGAAGACTGGCCCTGGGCTAACATCCGTGCTCACCTTCCTCAACTTTATTTGGGACGGCGCCACAGTATGGCTTGACAAGCAGTGCGTCGGTGCGCACCTGGGATCTGAACTTGCGAACCCCAGGCCGCCGAAGCGGAGCGTGCTCACTTAACGGCTGCGCCACCAGGCCGGCGCCTAATATAAAGTTTTTACTGAAGGATAAGGTACATGCAGAAAAGTTAGAAGATTGTAACTGTACAGTTTGTGGAACTTTCATAAACTGAATTCACCCATGATACAACTACCCAGATCAAGATATAGAACATTACCAGCACTCCGGAAGACTCCCTCACCTCCCTCCAGAAGAGTGAACACTACCCTGCCTTCTATCACCATAGAATATTTCTACTTGTTTTTTATCTTTATATAAATAGAATCAATAACAGTATATACTCCTGAGTCTGGCTTCTTTTGCTCACCATTAAGTTTGTGAGATTCATCCATATTGACATGTGTAGAATAATATGTTCTCTACTATTGATATAAACTGTTCCATTGCATGAATATTCCATAAAATATTTATCCATTCCACTGTTAATGGCCATTTGAATTGTTTCCAGTTTGGGCTATTACCAATGGTGCTGCTATGAACATTCTTGTACATAACTTTTAGTGCACATATATGTATGTTTCTGTTGTGAAATTCCTAAGAATGGAATTACTTGGACATGGAATTGTTATGCCATTGTACACCCTCATGTTAATAGTCACGTGGCAGCACATCCTTCTCAACACTTAATATTGTCAGTCTTTAAACATCTGGTGGATGTATAAGGGTATCTCAGTGTGGACTAAATTAACACATCTTTGATGAGGATATGAGATTGAGTGCTTCTCCATATGTTTTTATTGGGAACTTGGATAGTCTCTTGAGTGGAGAGCATACTCAAGTCTTTTGTCTACTTTTTTCTATTGGGTTGCCTGTTTTTTATATTGATTTATAGATTACATATTCTAGATCTGAGTTGTTTCACAGACACACATATATTGCAAATATATTTTCCCAATCTGGGGTTTATCTTTTCGCTACTTAAATGATACGGTTTTTTTTTTTTTTTTTTGAGGTAGCATTGGTTTATAACATTATATAAATTTCAGGTGTACTTCATTATATTTCAGTTTCTTTGTAGACTACATCATGTTCACCACCCGAAGACTAATTAGCATCTATCACTGTACACATGTGCCCTATCACCCCGTCCTCCCTTCTCTCGCTCCCCTTCCCACCTAATAACCACCAATCTAATCTCCGTATCTGTGTGTTTGTTTGTTGTTGTTGTTTTTATCTTCTACTTATGAGTGAAATCATATGGTATTTGACTTTCTCCATCCAACTTATTTCACTTAGCATAATGCCTTCAAGGTCCACCCATGTTGTCACAATGGCAAGATTTCATCTCTGTTATGGCTGAGTAGTATCCCATTGTGTATATATACCATATCCTCCTTATCCCTTCATCCACTGATGGACACTTAGATTATTTCCAAGACTTAGCTATTGTGAATAATGCTTCAGTGAACATAGAGGTGCTAATATCTTTACACATTCGTGTTTTGTTCTTTGGATAAATACCCAGCAGTGGAATAGCTGGATCATATGGTAGTTCTATTCTTAATTTTTTGAGAAATCTCCATACTGTTTTCCATAGTGGCTGCACAGTTTACATTCACACCAGCAGTGTGTGAGAGTTCCCTTTTCTCCACATTCTCTCCAACACATGCTATTTCTTGTCTTGTTAATTATAGCCATTCTGACAGATGTGAGGTGATGTCTCATTGTAGTTTTGATTTGCATTTCCCTGGTAATTAGTGATGTTGAACATCTTTTCATGTGCCTGTTGGCCATCTGTATATCTTCTTTGGAAAAATGTCTGTTCAGATCCTTTGCCCATTTTTTAATTAGGTTGTTTGTTTTTTTCTTGTTGAGATGTATGAATTCTTTATATTTTTTGGATATTAACCCCTTATCGATATATGATTTGCAAACATCATCTCTCACTTGGGGAGTTGTCTTTTCCTTTTGTTGATGGTTTCCTTTGCTGTGCAGAAGCTTTTTAGTTTGATGTGGTCCCATTTGTTTATTTTTTCTTTTGTTTCCCTTGCCTGGTGAGACAGGTATTCAAAAAGACATTGATAAGACTGATGTCGAAGAGTGTACTGCCTATGTTTTCTTCTAGAAGTTCTATGTTTTCAGGTCTTACATTCAACTCTTTGATCCATTTTGAGTTAACTTTTGTGCATGGTGTAAGATAATGGTCTACTTTCCTTCTTTTGCATGTGGCTGTCCAGTTTTCTCAACACCATTTATCGAAGAGACTTTCCTTTCTCCATTGTATGTCCTTGACTCCCTTGTCGAAAATTAACTGTCCATAGAGATTTGGGTTTATTTCTAGGCTCTCAATTCTGTTCCATTGATCTCTGTATCTGTTTTTGACCCAGTGCCATGCTGTTTTGATTACTATAGCTTTGTAGTATATTTTGAAATCAGGGAATGTGATACCTACAGCTTTGTTCTTTTCCCCCAGGATTCCTTTGGCTTCTTGGGCTCTTTTGTTGTTCCATATAGATTTTAGGATTCTTTGTTCTATTTCTGTGGAAAAATGTCATCGGGACTTTGATAGGGATTGCGTTGAATCTATAGATTGCTTTAAGAAGTCTGGACATTTTAACTATGATTATTCTTCCAATCCATGAGCACGAGATATCTTTCCATTTCTTTTGTGTCTTCTTTGATTTCTTTCAACAATGTTTTTAGTTTTCAGTGTACAGGTCTTTCACCTCTTTGGTTAAATTTATTCCCAGGTATTTTATTCTTTTTGTTGTGATTGTAAATGAGATTATATCCATAATTTCTCTTTCTGCTATTTTGTTGTTAGTGTATAGAAATGCAACTGATTTTTGTATGTCGATTTTGTACCCTGCAACTTTATTGTATTTGTTTATTATTTCTAATAGTTTTTTGTTGGATTCTTTAAGGTTTTCTATTATAAAATCATGTCATTTGAAAATAGTGGCAGTTTTACTTCTTCATTTCCAATTTGGATGTCTTTTATTTCTTTTTCTTGCTCAATTGCTCTGGCTAGGACTTCCAATACCATGTAAATAAGAGTGGCATAAGTGGGCATCCTTGTCTTGTTCCTCATCTGAAAGGGATAGTTTTCAGTTTTTCACCATTGAGTTTGATGTTAACCATGGGTTTGTCATATACGGCCTTTATTATGTTGAGGTACTTTCCTTCTATACCCATTTTATTCCGAGTTTTTATCATAAATGAATGCTATATTTTGTCAAATGCTTTCTCTACATTTCTTGAGAGGATCATGTGATTTTTATTCTTCATTTTGTTAATGTGGTGTATCACATTGATTGATTTGCAGATGTTGAACCATCCCTGGAATAAATCGCACTTGATCATGGTGTACGATCTTCTTAATGAATATTATTGTTGTATTCGATTTGCTAGTTTTTTGTTGAGGATTTTTGCATCTGTGTTCATCAGCTATATTGGTCTGTAATTTCCTTTTATGTGTTGCCCTTGTCTGGTTTTGGAATCAGGGTAATGTTGGCCTCATAGAATGAGTTAGGAAGCTTCCTTCCTCTTCAATTTTTTGGAAGAGTTTGAGAAGGATAGGTGTTAAGTCTTCTTTGAATGTTTGGTAGAATTCACCAGGGAAGCTGTCTGGTCCTGGACTTCTGTTTTTTAGAAAGTTTTTGATTACTGGCTTGGTTTCCTTACTGGTGATCAGTCTATTCAGATTCTCTATTTCTTCTTGATTCAGTTTTGGAAGGTTGTATGATTCCAAGAATTTAACCATTTCTTCTAGATTATCCAGTTTGTTGGCGTATAGCTTTTCGTAGTATTCTCTTATATTCTGTGGTGTCCTAAATGATATCTTTTGATAAAAAGAAATGCCTAACTTTAATATAGTCCTATGTATTCGTTTCCTTATGATTTACACTTTTTGTCTTCTGTTTAAGAAAATTTTAGCTATTCCAGAGTCATAAAATAATTTGTGTTAATTTCTTCAAAAATCTCATTTGCTTTATCTTTTACCTTTAGATCTAACATCCAATTAGAATTAATTTCTGTATGGTGTGAGGTAGCTGTTAAATTTTTTTTTCTCTTATGTATAACCAATAGACTCAGCATCATTTATTGAAAATACTGCTTTTAACCCTTGCATTATAATATAAACTTTGCACTAATCAAGTGGTCATATCAGTCAAGTCTGTTTCTGGACTTCCGTTAGTCTACTGGTCCATTAGTCTATTCATTTCAGCTTGCATCAATACCATGCTGTCTTAATTATCACAGTTTTATAATAAACCTTGATATCAGGTAGTATAAGCCCTTTAACTTTGTTCAACTCCTTCAGGGTTATTTTGGCAGCTATTTTATTTCAGCATTTCAAAGATATCATTCTGTTATCTTATGGCTTCTCTCTTTTCTGTTGAGGAATCCACTCTCAGTCTTCTGCTTTTTTGAACGTGTCTTTTCTTCTCTCAATAATTTTAGAATTTTTTTGTGTCCAGTTTCCAGCAGTTTTACTACACTATGCATAAGATTGGTATTCTTTGTATTTATCCTTGGGTTCATTGATATATTTTATTAGTCACAGAAAATTCTCAGCTATTGTGTCTTCAAATATTACTTTTGCCCCATTCTCTTTCTCTTCCCCAATGTTTTTTTTATCATGGGTAATATTATTCCTTATGCTTTTATTCTATATTTTATTTCCTTTTTTGTTCTCTGTGTTTCAGTCTGGATATTTTCTACTGACCTATTCAGTTCACTAATTCCCTCCCTTCGACTGTGTCCAAACTAGGGTAAACCTGGCTACTGAGTTTTAAATTTCAGTTATTGTGTTTTCAGTTCTAAATTTTCCATTTGATTCTTTTCTATATATCTGCTTCCTTAGTAAAATTCTCCATCTTGCCATCTATTTTCTTGAACATATTCATCTCAGTTATTTTAAAGTCCATAGCCAATATTTGTGGATCTAGTTCTTTTTCTTGATCTTGTTTTTTGATATACCTGGCAATTCTTGACTGAATACCAGAACTTTTTATGAAAAATTGAGAGGGAGCTAGATCTACCTCCATAGAGGATCTTATTTTCTGGCAGGCAGTAAGAAGAGGATGGATCACCTGAATTTAATAAAAAATTAAATTGATTTAGATCTTTGTAAGAGTCAGTCTACCTCTTGTTCACGCCCACTCAAAGCTTCTCAGCTGAGAGAGCCTAGAGTGTTTCCTAGGCCCCTTTTAATTTGGCAGTTCTGATCTCCAATTTTTTTTTTCCTCTTAACGCTGTGAAACTGCCAATATCTGCTTTGTTTTTCAGGTAGTTTATGTTTGCTTCTTAGTATGTTGCCCTGCACAGATTAAGAATTTGGCTAGTGCACATGGTTAAGTCACTGACCTTCCAGCTTCTCTAAGCTTCCCTTCTCTCAGGGATTGTTCCCCTCAAATTCTAACTGACTTGGTTCCAAAATCCAGTTTTTATGTCCCCAAGTCCTTTGAGATTGCCAAAGCTCTGGTGGATTCTCTACCTCTTCACTGCTTGGCTACTTCTCACACCCCTATCACCCCTCAAACCTACCTAGATTCAGCAGTGGGTAGAAGGGGGAACGGGTTGCAGAATACTGGGCCTCATTCAATGACTTCTCTTCTCTCTGAGATCTTTGCCCCTCAAATCCTGGTTGACTCAGCAGCTTTTCAATCCTTCAGACATTTTTAAAAATTAATTTAATTTTTGTTTTCTAAATTACTCTTAGGGGAAGTGAATGCTCTGCTATTAGTTACTTCAGCATAGTCCAATGACCATTTAGTTATTAACTTAACCAAACATATACTAATCCCTATTCTTTTTTACTTCCATTCTTCACATGGCTGTTCAAACATTTACTACTCCTCATCTAAAGACGCAACTCAGACTCACACTTCACTGGGAAAACAAAGGAGAGGATTAAATGTACTCTTTCAATTTCCCTTCTCTATACCTCATAGCCCAAAAATATATTTATAGTTTAAAAACTTATTTATTCATAACTTAAGTTCTTCCCTCACGTCTCAGACGAAAAAATATCCATACACTCTTGTCTCAGTTCCGTACTATTCCACCTCCATTCAGATATTTCTCATTTATTTATTCCCAATCCAAAATAATCTGTAAATATTTGCTTTGTCCTGGCTACTTCCTCTCAACCTATAAATATAAACAAACATTGATCATCCTAAAAAATAAGTAAAACTTCATTAATTCTGCCAGTTTCTCAAGATCTTTCCTCTCCTCCAGAAAAGCTTTTGGAAAAATAAATGTTGTCTATACTTACTGCTTCTAAATCCCATCATCCCGTAAGTTTCCAACCTACTGTGCTCTGGCTTCTTCTATTACCACAATCAGTCTATTCTCTCTATTGTAACTTTTTTTGAAGCTTTATTGAGATATAATTGACATATAACATTATGTAAGTTTAAGGTGTACAACATGATAATTTCATACAGTTATATATTGTCAAATGATTACCTCAGTAGGGTTAGTTAACACCTCTATCACCTCACATGATTACCATTTCTTTTGTGTGGTGAGAACATTTAAGATCTACCCTCTCAGCACCTTTCATGTGTATAATAAAGTATTGTTAACTGCAGTCACCATGCTGTACGTTATATCCCCAGATCTTATTCATCTCACAACTGGTAGTTTGTACCTTTTGACCAACATCTCCCCATTTCCTCCACTGACCCCCGCCCCCAGCTCCTGGAAATCACCACGCCCCTATCATAACTTCAATGTAAAATTCAATGAGATTTTTCTCAATTTTCATTTTATTTGGCATATATGCAATACTCTTTGTGCAATTACCTGCTTTTATGCCCCAGATATCATTATGGTATTTTGTGATTCCCTACCTACCTCTCTAATGTTTCCTTATTATATCTTTCCCTAACTGTTTTCCCCTCAACTCACACTAAATTGTGGACTTTCCCTTCATATATCTTACAAATCTCTATTAGAACCCTTCAAAAAGAAGTGAACCCTTTAAAAAAATTAATGCTCATGTAGCCAAAACCAATTTGAAAAGGAATTATCATAGTTATTTATACAGTCCTAAGAACCTCAATATGTACCCCTCAGGTCACATGGCACACATCAATCCTGTAGTCTAATTAATCTCAGATCCTATAAAGTCCATCACCTTCAGGTTTAAATGACAGCCATCAGGCATTCCTGCATTTCCTCAAGGTTGCAAGGAGGACGTGATACCAACATGACAAATAAGAGACTCTTGATTACCTGTCCATACATAATCTATTGCTGAGTAATACATTTTGAAAGGGTTTCATCTTTTTTAACCATTCTGAATCAATTCTGAATTTTCTTTAACCCTCCCTTGGCTCTGGCTTACACATAAATATCATTGTGTCTCTAATCTACATCTGTCAGCCCCACCTCTACTCTCAAATCTGCAGTCTGCTCTTGAATGCCTTGAAAATACCTCATATACCTTGTAAATACCTTGAAAATACTTCAAACTCAATGTGTACAAAACAAATCCATTTTCTTTCCATCTTTCTTTCCCTAAATGCAAGACAAAAGAAAAACAAAGCAAAACAAACCAAATAACTAAAAGTAAAAACGTGTCCTTTTTCCTGACTTTCCTATTTTATTTAATGGTACCATCATTTCTAGCTGTCAGAGCTGGAAACGTGAGAGTCGTTCTCTTTTCCTCCTAGCTCCTATATCCAATCTGTCTCCAAGTTTTACCTATTTCACCATCTAACATGTCTCTCACATCTGGGTCCTCATTTCCTCTCAAAAAAATCTCTGTCCCAGTTCAACTAAGTACCACCTCTCACCTGGACTATCTCGTAGTTGCTTATTTTCCCACTTTGTAGCCACTCTCCATAATGTCAAAATTGTCTTTCTGAAACACACTTTTGACCTTCACTACCTATGAAGGCAGGCCTAAACACAGTGAGAAAGGCCTACAAGGGTCCCCACCACTGGACCTCAGGTTTCCTTCCAGTCAGTGACCCTCCTCCACCACACACTGAGACATCACTCTCCCAAATCAACATTTAGGCCATGAAGCATCTCTGGAATCCACACATTTCAAACATTCCACACAGTCATATTGATGGCAGAAGCATTTGTTCTGTCTAAGAGAACATTGCTTCTCTTTCATTCTTGCCTATCATGTTTTCTTTTGACGTTTTAGCTGATAACTAAACGTTATTCAAGTCCTTGTCCTTGTCCTAAGAATATCCAAGATAAGGCTCCAAAGACTGTACACTTAAAGAAAGAGTGGAATGAGATGTTCTCTCTATGCTTCCCTTATCTAGTTCATACAACCCTAGTCAACTACTTGCTCTGTTTTCCTATTGGGTAAAATTGGTCAGTGTAAATCATGTTCCCTAGTGGCCTCATCTCTATATATCTGCATAAAATAAAAATAATTCCACATAAAGCTTCAACTTGTTGATTTAGGTATTATTATTCCCATCAAGTAAATGAGGAAACTGAGACTCAGAGGCATTTGGTAAGTTGAGCAAGGTCATTTAGAGACAGGATTTTAACTTAGTCTCCGAAGCCAAAATTCCTTGCTCTTTCAACTATACCAACACTAATAACTCTTACCTACTTTTGCCTCTATTAAACTGTAAACTCCATAATGGCAGAACCCACATCCTTCTAATTCACTACTGTGTCCAAGAGTCTATCACAAAGTCTGAAACACTATAGGAACATCATAAATATTACTGAAGTAATGGATGATGGACTAGCTCTGAGCAATACTATAGAAGAGGTGACCTTTATCATAAACACAACAATCTCTCTTCTCAACTTCTTCTTACTCTTGAGCGATATGTCTCAACCTTCCTAGTGCTTTATCCCACCCTATTTATTTGCATTTTAATGTAAGTCAATGTCAGTCATTTCTTCCAAGTGCATTTGTATTTAACCTTTATATCTAAGTAGTAAATGCAAAAATAAATCAATCCTTGAATCCCAGCTTGCCTTCCTTAATAGCTCCAAGAAATAGGGTAGAGTGCCAAGGTACTTGTTTACATGTAGCAGCCCCTGCTCCCTCCAGAATGGGCTCAAAATTGGAATTGCTATGGCTATAGATGTTGACGAGCAGTCCTCACTGGAAATGCAGAAGCTGGAAACGTTGGTGAAGAATTCAATATGGTTTAGTAAAAGAACTTTGGCAGTGACTCTGTGTATATTGGATCAAGAAGAGCAAAGCCCTTACAACAAAGGCAGCATTTTCTAGGAACTCAAATGATCATAGAATTTCCTCATTTGAAATTACAAAGCAGTTTTATTAACACTCTTTTGGAATCTATCAGGCAGAGACTCCAATTTGAACTCCCCTATTTTTCACTTTCCTTTATGTCACAGCCTCAGATCTATAATAGTGCTTCTCAGGTCACGTTTCCTTTTGTAAAGGGACACAAAACTATCAGAATGTACCATCAGCCAAATGGATGTCAGGAAGAAAGCCCAGTGGCATCTACTCACAAATGACTGGTACATTTTGTACTGACAATTGACTTAGTATGTTAACAAAGTGGGCTACCATCGGGCATATAGTAAAAATGTCTTATGATAAAAAATGTTGATATTCATGAGGAAACATCCATTCATGAAAAACATCCATTCCACACATTAAAACTTTCTTTAAGTTATAAAACCCATCTCAACTTCCATTCAAGCTGTAAAGTCTTCTCAGAAGCTTATTGTCAACACTTCGCAAAATCAATAACACCATATAATCCAACACACAATTACTGAGTGTTATTTACACCCATTTCATCTTGCCAGCTAGATCACACATAGGTCAAAAGCCAACCTGCTGTGCAACAGACATTGGAATGAGACAGGTTTGAATTCCAGCCCCAAATCATAACAGCTACGTGGTTTTGGGTTATTTACTTATTGTCTTTAAATAAATTTTTACATCTGTAAAATTAAGCTAAAAACACCCCATATCTCATAGTGTTACTGAAACAAATAAATGAAGTATAATCTAAAGTCCTAAGAACTCAGCTTAGCATTTTTGTTCATTTAACAAACACTTGTATTGTGTACACTATACATCAAGCACTTTTCTAAGCATTTCATAATCTCATTTAATCTTCATAAAAAGACCTACAACGCAGACATAATTATTAACCCCATTAAGCTGAGGAAACTGAGATCTAGTCAAGTTAAGTAACTTGCCCAAATTGACGTGGTTAATAAATAGTGGATTTGAACCCAAGCAAGCCAGTTCCAGAGTCCTTGCTCTAACCAGTAAGCCATGCTGCCACTCCAGTGTGAAATAGGCACTCAGTAAAGTTACCCACCGTAAGTATTATGTTTGTTCCTTTTGTACTGCTTCAAGGCACTGAATGAGTACTAAGTACACAGCAGATGCTCAGCTTTTATTGATGAGGACGTTAATGGAGCCTTGCTGGAAAAAGCCCTGGGTTATATTTCTTTAACATTTCTTTGTCAAAGTCAAAATTTCAAAACTGTTATTTTATTTTGCATCTGGAGGTTTGGATTACCCTTGTACATCAACTTAAAATAATTTTGTCTAGAATTTTATGTAAAATATTTCATTAAAAATATATCGAGGGGGCCGGCCCGGTGGCGCAAGTGGTTAAGTGCGCGCGCTCCGCTGCGGCGGCCCGGGGTTCGCTGGTTCGGATCCCGGGTGCGCACCGACGCACTGCTTGGTAAGCCATGCTGTGGCGGCGTCCCATATAAAGTGGAGGAAGATAGGCACAGATGTTAGCCCAGGGCCGTCTTCCTCAGCAAAAAAAGAGGAGGATTGGCTGATGTTAGCTCAGGGCTGATCTCCTCACAAAAAAAAATATATATATATATATTGATACATCAAGTGAGGAGTGAGAATGGAAAAGTGCTTCTAAGGAGTCAGTAAAATTTACAAAAACCCTCAGACTATACCTCAGTTAAGTTTAACTAGTCATTTCTATCTCTACGTCACATAATTTTTATTTTTAAGAAAAATTTTAAAGTATTAAAATAACATATATGATAAATGTTTTAACGTAAATGCTTAAACTTTTAAAGTGGCAGAAGTATTCTTTGACATAAAAACTTTAAGAGCATTTTTTTTTCTTTTGGAAATTTAAGAAACATTTTAACCTGTTTTTTAATTTAATTCCATTACATATTAATCACATCTTTTCAATATAGAAGTGGTATATGATTTTTGGCAAAGAGAATTTACTTAGCATATCAGAAGAAGGCCGAATATGGCTCTGCTTTAAAAAGGTTTTTAAAATTAAGCTTTTTTCTTCACTTGGTAGAATACTAACATGCTAAAGTATATATGTGAAAAATGTAAAAAGTATTTTAAGATGAAGAACCTCAAGTATAAGACATATAATAAAGACATAAATGAGTAGGATCCATCACTGAGAGGTCTTGAAAAAAAGAGAACACGTGTATTGTGTCCCTATTAGTATTGGTAATGTACTCTTCATTTTGACAGGAATCTACTTTTATTATCTCACAAAAGCATTACTGGCAAATATATTACTGGAATATAGCCCTGTTTATCTTACTGAATAAATGTGGTGAAAATCCACCCAAGAATCAATTGATGTTATCAAAATATTATAAGATAGTCTTATTTATGTATTCATCAGCCCTAAAACACACAAATTCATACATATAAACCAAAAAAAAAAAAATCTAGTGAAATTTAAATAGAGAGGAAAATGACTAGCTGTACTCATAAAATCATTTGACAACTGAATAAACTACATGACATTCTAAATGAGTGAGGAACAGTGGTGCCTTCCTCACACATTCTGTTTTCCTAGTACATAGAAAATACAAGATAAGAGATGAGAGATAGACATGTGTTCTGGAATGCTTCACTCATCTTGAAATTATCTTTCATAAAAAGCCCTTTGGGAAATTATTTCATTATACTTAGAATTTTAAAAACCTTAGGTGGATACTCAAAAACATTTCAAAAATATTAGTAAGCCAAAACTCATGTTCAATTATAACTTAAAGGCTGATGCTAGGGAAATGTTTGATTCAAAAAAGATATACCTTAAGGATAGCAGCTGGCTATAGGCAAACAGCAGTGCCATTTATAAAAAATAATATTTGAAACTCCATAATTAATCCAAAAAAAGATTAGTAGATTAATCCAAAAGTGTTATAAAGTTTCTGTACATTGAAACCCAGGAAAATTCTAAATAGCTATGGATTGAAAAAACAGAGGTATTATAATCTACAAAAAAATGGAGTATAAAATTATTTTAAAATTCTCTCTCTAGTAAGGCAAAAAAAGGAAGTAATATCGAAGAAGAAAGGTTTAATTTACACAAATTTATGTATTCTATTCACTCATCCAAAATTCTCTGAGATCTCACTACTGTGCCAGACTCAAGGCTAAGCACCTATTTTCTACAAAGTGTGTAAGATACAGGCCTCAGTCTTACAAGTACATGATTAGACTCACACGTTACAGTGTTAAACGGAAGTCTGGACAGCTGTTATGGGAGCATAGAAGGGAACTGTGACCAAGAGTTCAGATAAGACAACGGAAGTACCATTCCACCATTCGCTTCTCTCAAGCTGAAAAAAGAACAACCCAATAATTTGCTCACCACAGAAATTCAGGGTGGAAATTTCCTGTCTCCAAGGTGAAAAACTGAAAATTATCCCAGTGCACAGGCAATGCAAAAAGAATATTCTTTGGCTCATATAAAGATTATATTTAAGAAATAAATGTCTTCTTATGTTGATATCTGAAATAATTTTAACAATAGTAGGTAACACTTGTTGAGCACTTACCACGCGTCAGACATGTAAGTGCTTCACATATGTCAACATTAAATTTTCACAATAGCTCTAAGATGAGAAATAGAAGAGAGAGGAAAGTTGCCCAGGAACACAGGACTAGTGAACAGTGCTTTGCCTCTGGAGACCATGCTCTTTCACAAATCTACTCTGCCTCTTCCCTGGAGATTCTGATCATTGTGGAATTCAAGAATGGCTACCAGAGAGGATAATATATTTTCATAGTAGTTTCTACTCTGCTATTGCTGCTGACAAAGATTCTCAAAAGATTAAACAGATGATGTTTCTCTACATACATACCCAACACTCTGTCTCTCACCCCAACATTTACAAATAGGAAGGTTGAGGTCTAAGCTCCTTTCCCAGGAAATTATTAACATTTTGTATTGAGAGTCATGTCCTTTAAAGAGGCTTAATCCTCTGGGTGGTCCTAGAAATGAGGGGATTGACGCTGCTGCTTTGGAGAGACAAGACTGGAGGAAAGAGGGCTACCTTTCCTAAAACTCATATGGATTTGGATTTTCTTAAGTTTCTACAAGTGTTAGAAAGCCATGCTCCTTGTTCGTTGTGCATGGTATAGTAACTACAAGATGGCCATAGAGTCTGGACTCTAAGCACCGCCACCTTGAGCACAGAGGTAGAGTCTCTCTGGTGTGGCATGTGATTGCTGGGAAGACTACTCCGAGAGGCATTTCAGTGCACACACAAATTGGAAAGCCAGGATCCATGAAAACAACATTTAGCAGAAGGTTTGATGTCAGTGACAGCAATCACCAAGGCTTACGGTAGGCCATACTGCTAATTTACAGGCAACTCTAAGTGCCTAGAATACCTATAGGATCTTGGAGAGGAGGAGACCATCCACACACCCCCATCTATTTAAGTGAGCGGGGCCTCAGAGTCAAAATTAATGCAATTTAGAAAAATCATGTAAAGAGAGATTTCATGGACCTGGGTAATGTGGAGAATATCCATTTCACTACACCATGATGTGTTAACCCTTAAAATAATTTCTCTATAGGACTGCAAAGACATAAAAATCAACAGAGGGTGATTCAAAAAGAGTTGAACGCTTGCAAATATTTAGTACTTCAGAGTTAGTTTATATATGAATATGTAGTAAAAATCAATCTGTAAAGGAACTTTCATGTTTATTTCAAATCATCTTACACACGCTCCATATGTATCCCTCATGTCACAAGTCCCACGTCAGTACTACCGCTGATCCATCCCAGACCACCCGGCTCCACGGAAGGTGGAAGTGAAGTCACTGAGTGTTTCTTCTTTCCTCAAGACCACAAAGTGGTGCAAACCCAAAGTTCTTCATGAATCCCCCCAAGAAGTCAGGTGGCCTGGAACATTTTTAAAATCTTCCATTCTGTTTGAATCACGCTGATTTTGTACAGTACTTATATTTTCTGACAATATATGAAAGGTGACAATTTAAACTTCCTTTTTGGAGAACAGCCATGTTTTCCATAACAATAAGCATTTATCTAAACTTCATGCAGTCCACACATTTCCATTACACCACAGGTGTGTCACATCTCTTTGCAGAGGAGAGGAAAATAATATTTCACAATGTTGCAGTGATTAAAAGCAGAGTACCTAGGGTTATCCTGCCTGGGTTCTTAGACATGTCCCAAATATCACAAGTTAGTAAGTTGAGGGAGCATTAAACCATGTTAAAATATTTGTGGAGGATATCTCTATGTATACGAGGGAAAGAGTATACTCGTGAATGTGTGTGCGTGTATAGTACATTTCACACATTTGATCATTTAACTTTAAGTATGCACTGTGACCCTTGAGACAATAACAATATATGCCCTACTTTTTTCATTGCTTGCAATCTGGTATGATCTTGATTACAGTATAAAAGAATTTCAGAATTTCATATTGTAATTGTGGTACAAGTTTAAGGCATTTGTGTTTATTTCTAACATTTGTCTCAATGATAGTGTATTGAGTCATGTAATTAATCCTTTATAGGAATTTAAAAAATAAAAAAGATTAAGGTGTTCATGGTTATTTCATTTAAAAGAAAGTAAAATCAACAAAACCCAAAAACCTTAGACAGTTTGCCCCATTTCGGAATATTTAATCTCTTTTCTGCTCATAGGCTCTGTAGACTCAGGGTAAGCAAACATAAAATAGAAGAAATTGCGTAGACCCTGCCTCTCAAGATGGGGTCCACGGATCAGCAATGTCTGCATTACTTGTATGTTAGAAATGCAGAATCTACTCCCCAGACCTACTGAATCAGAATCTGCAATTACAAGATTCCCCAGTGATTCATACAGACATTAAAGTTTGAGAAGCACTGTTTGGTGAGACTAGATCAGCCTCGGACCTGCAAATGGCACGGCCGTTTAAAAACTAGAAACTTGATCCAAATCTTGCTATGCGTTTATCTGAAATAAAACATTGTTTACCCACAGACAGACATTATGAAAAATGAAAGTTTGGCGTTCTTAAGAAAATCCTACAAGAGTATCTTAAAAGATATTAAGCAATACGATCTTATAAAAATTGGTTTAAATACAATGAGTTTACAATTCTCCCAAGTATATTTATTTTTTCTTAAAGTTTACATGTTGGCATTAAGCTCTGTTGTCTCCTGAATACTTAAGGAATGTAGATCCATCTGCAATCCTACAGCTGTCCTTAGAAGCCCTAATGTTTATGATGCTAATTCTGTAAAGAGAAAGAGTTCAGAGTCCAATGACACCAGACAAGAATCCTCAGTATATATTCATAATTAGGATAATAAAAATATCTAACATTGGTATAGTATTTATCGTTTCAAAAACACTACGGTATTCATTATCTGACTTCATCTTGAGAATGAAACATGACTCTATCTAGTCCTGAATTCTGAGACTAGCCTCCATTATCGTACATGATCTGTCATTTCCCCCATACTTGTTGAAAGGAGCAGAAATTCAGTGAGGTAGCTACCACATTTGTGCCAGCTATTTCATTTGATTATAAAATGAGGTTTGTGGTCAGGGATGTGTGTTTTGTTTCATATATGCACAAAGAAAACTATATTACCATCTGAAATTTTACTTTCACTTGTGGTCATTCTGCAAATACATATCTTCTGTTAGCAGAGGAAAGGAACAGTACAGAATATAGAGTTTAATATACATCCAACCCAACACTGAATACCTGATGATGTTGACATGCTCCCAGTTACATGTTACATCTTCTACAACTTCCTGTGGCTTTAAAAGTGAGAGTTATGTTAATATTGCCAAATTAATGCAAACTGCTTATTTTAGAAATAAGACTGGTGATTCAAGTGCAGATTTGAACTTCAAACTACCTCTTCATATGCCGTGAGCATAAGAACACAGGGAAGAGTTGGCACTGGGGCACTTGCGTATAAATGATATATTTGAGCATATTGAGATTAGCAACCATGTCTGGAAAGGAGCTATCCCGTTCTTGGCTGGCCCAGTGCCCTTAGATGAAGACAAGGAAATGAGTGAGATGTTATGATTAAAATGTCAGCTCTGACCCCTCAAAAGATAGTTCATGGGGTGCTGCTGACTTTATGATGATGTTTTAGCAATTCAGTATGGTCTTTCTAAATGAAGCTAGGTAGAATAGGATGATTTTTCAAGGGACAAAATAGAAAAACAGATATAATCTTCGTATTAGCTCAAAAAAAAAAGCAGCTATAGGTATTTTACCATGACTCAACTATTTGATTTGCGTGGCATCCTTGAGAAAGCTCCCACATACACACGCAAAGCCGAAAAACTCAATAGTAATCTGTCATTCTTCTTTACCAACATGTAAAACTTTATGGAAATTTGCCTTTTTAAATAAATGTAAACACTATCAACAACAGAAGAGGGTGTAGGTTTCTGCTATCCTGGTCTCCGCAGATCTTAGGACATTTTTTATATTTCTATCCTTGTCTATCTTTAAAGAACTCCTATACACGAACATCTCAAATTCAGCTTACTTGTATAGCAAATTTGTATAGATCAAACTCACCAAGCAATATCATCAAAACTCCTCTTAGAAAAGTGACAGCTAATGTCTATCCCTTTTCTCACTATAACCTCCTATAACTTCTCAAAAATAAGGTGTTTGGCACTGTATGTTATCCCTACTTTTTCATACTAAACTTATTGCTGAATTCATTTCTCTAAGACTCTCTTGTTCTTTCTTCTTGTTTCTTCCTGACCTCCTGCAAACTCCTTAAGGTGATATAAAGGGTCGGCAACAATTTCCTCCCCCCCACAAAAAAATTATGTGACAACTCAAACAATGTAAAATCAAATTACAAACGTTGAATAAAAGCTTTAACAGAATGTCATAACACTGTCCTTTCCCCTATAGTGATTAACCTCCAGTGGCTATTCCTTCCGTGGGTCCTTCACTTTAAAAAGGAAGCCTCTCTTCCGCACAGCAAAGGAAACCATCAACGAAACGAAAAGACAACCTAACAATTGGGAGAAGATATTTGCAAACCATATATCTGATAAGGGATTAATAGCCAAAATATATAAAGAACCCATACATCTCAACAACAAAAAAAACAAACAACTCAATTAAAAAGTGGGCAAAAGATCTAAACAGACATTTTTCCAAAGAAGATATACAGATGGCAATAGGCACATAAAAAGATGTTCAATGTCACTAACTATTAGGGAAATGCAAATCAAAACTACAATGAGATATTACCTCACACCGGTCAGAATGGCTAAAATTAACAAGACAAGAAATAACAAGCTTTAGATGTGGAGACAAGGGCACTCTCATACACTGCTGGTGGGAGTGCGAACTGGTGCAGCCACTATGGAAAGCAGTTTGAAGATTCCTCAAAAATTAAGAATAGAACTACTATATGATCCAGCTATTCCACTGTGGGGTATTTACCCAAAGAACATGATAACATGAATGTGTAAAAATATATGCACCCTATGTTCACTGAAGCATTATTCACAATAGCCAAGACTTGGAAGCAACCTAGATGCCCATCAAGGGGCGAATGGATAAAGAAGATGTGGTGTGTATATATATATATATATATATATATACACAATGGAATACTACTCAGCCATAAAAAAGATGAAATCTTGCCATGGCAACAACATGGCTGGACCTTGAAGGCATTACGCTAAGTAAAATAAGTTGGATGGAGAAAGTCAAACACCACATGATTTCACTCGTAAGTAGAAGATAAAAACAACAACAACAAACAAACACGTAGAGACAGAGATTGGATTGGTGGTTACCAGGGGGGAAGGGGGAAGGGAGGAGGGCAAAAGGGATGATTAAGCACATGGGAGTGGTGATAGACTGTAATTCGTCTTTGGGTGGTGAACATGATGTAATCTACACAGAAATAGAAGTATAATGATGTACAACTGAAATTTATACAATGTTATAAACTAATGTTACCGCAGTAAAAATTAATTAATTAATTAATCTAAAAAAAAGGAAGGCTCCAGAGATCAAGGGTCTGACCTGTATTGTGTACACTGTGGGGATCCAAAATGTATCTGGTCCCTGTTGCATGAAATGAATTAATATCTTATGTTCATTTTTAAGTAGTATTATCAATGTCAACTCAAATAAGTTTAAAAGGACACTTGTAGCATTACTCTCTTCCCTCTCCTAATTATAATAAATAACGACAGCCAAAGTGCCTGGGGCCTATGAGGAAAATAGCCAAGAAATCAGAACCACACCAGTTGAAGGAGACTCACAGAGTATAGAGTTTGAACTGCTGCTGGACTCATCTTAAGCATAGTAACACTCATTTTCTCCACATGACAGCCTGATAGAAAAGGGTTGCTGCTGCTTTGTATAAGAGATACCTCTATTTTTTAAAGTCAAATTAGGTCAGTAACTTGCATGCCTGACAAGTTACTGACATAGCTTTTAGTTGAATTAAGAATAGCTTTTCTAACTAACAGTACGACCTCTTGAGTTGTAAGGTTTGTGCCTTTTCTCAAGGTCACGGGGGATGCCAGTTTTTAAATACGGCTTCTGATGTGGCTTTTCTTTCACAGGAGACCTTCTTCCAGTGAACCCTCATTTACATAACAAAAATGCAAAGAATTATGAAAAGTGAAATAAGAATAACTTAAGAAAAACATTGGCACTGGAGTGATTCAAAGGGTTAGACTGAAGTATGAGATAAAATTTAGAATGTAAACCCCTGGTCCAGACTAGATTTGAAGAAATTGTCCTTGTTCTTCTCACCTCTCATGAAAAGAGTTTGCTTATCCCAAACTCTTGCCGTTAGATTCTACCTCCTCTTCCTCTCCCTACTTTTGACTTTTACCAAGTTCCTGGACACCCTTCTTCAGTCACTGAGGGCTTGAGCACAGAGCTCGTTTTCTTCTTTTCTTGGAATTTAAATTCTCTCTATCAGCCCATTTTTGTTGTGATTTCAACAAACTCATGTCCCTCCTATTCTTAAAAAGTATATTCCACATTCACTTCCAATATACTTAACACACTATGGCCAGAACAAACATTTTTTAAAATGAAGATCCAATCATGTGACTTGTGACTCAAATGCCATTGAATTGGACCCACTGCATTTCTGATAAAATCTCAATCTTAGTCTTTGTCATGCATTTGTCTTGTCTTTGCCTAGTGCTTGTCTTCCTTCACCTTTGTTGTCTGTTCTCTAACAATACGGGACCTGTTCCGGTTCCTTACAAGCACTCTGCTCTCCTCTTGCCTTTGAACATGCTGTTTTCTCTGTCTGGCACTTCTTCCTGCTCTCATCACCAAGATTCTCTTCCTTCAAGGACCAGTTTAAATGTCATTTCGGTGGGGAAGCCTTCCTTGTTTCCCAGACTGATAAATTGCAATCTCCATCCTTTTTCCAATACTTGTTCTGAGGGGTAAATTGCCCATTCCTGTATTTTAGCAATAATGTAAAACTTTACCAAATTTGTCATCATAATACTTATCCATCTTTCTTTGTATTCCTACCTCCTTGACCCCCAGCCATTTGAGTGGTAAGATTAACCAGGAAAACTGCTGTTTAAAGCATGTTGAAGGATACTGCCAACAAGTCAATTCAATATTAGCCTCAGACTGTGATTCATCTCAGTTCAAGCTGTCCCACATCAGTTCCCATAGCTATTTCCATGCGTAATAAACACACTCAAAGGCATAAGAACTAAAGAAACTGCATTTTAAAAAATTCTGTAGACATAATACCTCACAGAGGCAGCTTGTTTGAAGTCTTGACTCAGAACTCTTTCCAAAATAGAATTAAACAGAAGTTCTTTGAATTCCAAAGATCTGTATGTCATAAGACAGTCATTTTATCATACTCCAAGTACTCTCAATTAATGTAAAGTCAAGGGAAAATACTATTCTGACAGATAAAGGAATGTCAGAGAACTGTTCAAAATGTTATCATTCAAAGATCCAGACAGAGATAACCACACTTGAAGAAGGGACAGCCCCTGGCTTGTCAAGGAACTCAAGCAACTGAAGAGTGAACGGTAATTATGCATTTTCAACAGAAAAGCAAATAAGAACACTTACGCATGTCACCGAAGGCCCCCTTTGTCACTTTGGTGGCACGTAACACCACAACCGTGAACTTGTGGGAATACTGGTGCTCCACCTGGAAATAAAATGATAGTAAATTAAAAATAAGCTTCCAATATAGAATCCAAGTAAATTGTTCTCCTTGTTTCCTTGAGACTAATGAAAAATGTTCTAGTTGAAAGGAAGTAACATCATACCAGAAACATTCTTTGATCCTAAGGCTGTCACTTTTTTGATTTTCTCCTCTCTCCCACCACAGAATTATTGAGAAGCTTAGATCATGCTTTAAAATGTCACTACAGCTTGACTATTAGGGCTTCTTTGCTGTCAGGTTTACCAAGCGCTTGAGGAAAAATGTAAATCAGACTGCCAGCCTTCTAGGAGCACAATCAGGCTTTGTACTGGATGACTAGGAAGCCCTGGTTTAGAAAGGTGAAGTCAGAGAAAGATGTTTGCATTATTTAGTTCTGTTTGTTTTTATTGTTACTATTCAATGAAAGTCTTTTTGGCATGATATTTCCAGAACAGTTTTTAAAATCCTTTGGATCCGAGGAAATAACCAGCAAACTACTTACATCCATTTTAATGAATTTGTTATAAACCATACGCAACAATGTTTAAAGTTTCTATTAGTCTAATAGCTTTCATGCACATAATAAATATTAACTGGTGGAAGACTTTATTAAACACTTCACCTAACTGGAAATTAGTTGTCTAAAGACTCTATCCACCAAAACAGAATGGGGAAGCAGGAACTCACATAATTCTCCGAGCAGCTGAAAAAAAACTACAGTCTTTATCTAAAGCTCAAGCATATTTGTTTAATCTCAGGGGAGGCCCACCTTTATAAGCTACTCCTACGTTTCTTAATTTTAATATACCTGCTAACTGGTTAAAAAGTTCGTATTTGATTAAAGTTAAGATACTCACAATACTGAGAAGTGAGTAATGACAGTTTAAAAGCAAGGAGGCAGGATAAAAGGGTAAAAACATAGACTCATAAGGACCAGGAGTAGTGGGATATAGGATCAGAAGTTATACAGCATTCAACAGTTTCTGAAGATACCATTCTGTCAATAGAGTAACTTATGTTCAGATTTATAACACTGTCAAGAAGAGGTGAAGTCATGAACGATAAGCATACCTTGTTTAAAAAGGCACAGAAGCGTGTAAAATCTTTCAAGATGACAGTTATTCGAGCTTACAGTCAAAGAGAAATAACTTCTATATTCAGAAGAGCTCAGAGTAGCCAAAGTTTTATTCTACATAAATGAAATTATCAACCATGAAGAAAACGTGAATGCTTAAAAAAAAAATGTGTTGCCTTATACTACAACTGAAAATCACAGGCACTCCCTCCACTAAAAAAAAAGAGAGAATCTACTATCATAGTTGGAGATTTTAACAGTGCTCTATCAGAAATGGAAGATCCAGCAGGCAGAAAATCAGTAACTACATAGTTGAAATCAATAGCACCATCAATCTACTAGATATAATTGACCTCTATAGACTACTTCATCCAACAACAGCAGGATACATATTCTTTTTAAACTCACATGGAACAATCACATAATGTCTACTCTCAGACCACAGAGGAATTAAGCTAGAAATCACTAATAGAATTATAGCTGGAAAATCACAAAGTACTTGGAAATTAAGCAATACATTTCTAAATAACACATATGTCAAAGAAGAAGTCTCAGGAGAAATTTTAAAATATTTAGAACTAAATTAAAATGAAACTACAACATCAAAATTTAGGGGATGCAATGAAAGCAGTGCTTAGAGGGAAATTTATAGCATTGAATAATATATATATGTGATATATATGAAAAGAAGAAAGATCTAAAAATTGGTAATCTAAGCATCTACTTTAGGAAACTAGAAAAAGAAAAGCAAATTAAATCCAAAGTAAGCAGAAGAAAAATAGTAAAAATTAGAGCAGGAATGAATAAAATTTAAAATGGAAAATCAATAGAGAAAATCAATGAAACCAAAAGTTGGATCTTTGAAAAGACCAATAAAATCAATAAGCCTCTAGCAAGGCTAAATAAGAAAAAAAGAGAGAGAACACAAATTACAAATCTGAAAAATGAATGAGGGAAGTTCACTACATACCCTATGGACATTAAAAGAATAATAAAGGAATACTATGAACAAATCTAAGCCTACAAATTGATAACCTTGATGAAATGGGCCAATTCCTTGAAAGAAACAATCTGCCAAAACTCACACTAGTAGAAATAGACAATTTGAATAGACCCACATCTATAAAAAAATTGATCAATACTTAACCTTCCAAAACAGAAAGCACTAGGCCCAAATGGATTCACTGCTGAATTCTACCAAATGCTTAAGTACAAAATTACACCAATACTCTCCAATCTCATCCAAAAGATGAAGCAGAGGAAATAGTTCCTAACTCATTCTATGAAGCCAGCATTACCCTAATAACAAAACCAGATAGAGGCATTACAAGAAAAGAAAACTACAGATAAATATCTCTCATACATAGAGGTAAAAACTCTCAACAAATTATTACCAAATAAAATCCAACAGTGTATAAAAGAAATTATAATCACAACCAAGTGGAATTTAACCCAGGTACTCAAGGCTGGTTCAGCATTCAAAAACCAATTAATGTAATCTATCACATCAATAGGCTAAAGAATAAAAATCACATGATAATATTAAAACATGTAGAAAAAGTATCTGACAAACTTCAACACCTATTCATGATAAAAACTCTCGGCAATCTAGGAATAGATAGGAACGTCCTCAACTTGATAAAGAACATCTATAAAATGCCTACAGTCAATATCATACCTAATGATGTGAAACTAGAAGCTTTCCCAAAAATATCAGGAACAAGACAAGGATTTCCCCTCTCACCACTCCTTTTCAACATTGTACTAGATGTCCTAGATAATGCAATAAGACAAGAAAAGGAAATAAAAGATATACAGATGGTGAAGGAAGAAGCAAAATTGTCTTTGTTCGTAGATGACATGATTGTCTTTGTAGAAAACCCAATAGAACTGATTTTAAAAAGCTTCTAGAATTAATAAGTGATTATAACAAGGATGTGGGATACAAGGTTAATATGCAAGAGTCAATTGCTTTCCCATATACCAACAATGAATAAGTGGAATTTGAAATTAAAAACACAATACCATTTACATTAGCACCCCTCCCAAAAATGAAATATTTAGGTATAAATCTAAAGAAAATGTACAAAGTCTATATGAGGACAACTACAAAGCTCTGATGAATGAAAGCAGTGAAGAACTAAATAGAGAGATATTCCATGTTCATGGATAGAAGACTGAATATTGTCAAGATATCAGTTCTTCCCAACATGATCTATAGATTCAATGCAGCCCCAATCAAAATTCCAGCAAGTTTTTTTGTGGATATCAACAAACTGATTCTAAACTTTATATGGAAAGGCAAAAGACCCAGAGCAACCAACACAATATTGAAGGAGAACAAAGTTGGAGAACTGACAATATGTCACTTCAAGACTTATTATAAAGCTACAGTAATCAAAACAATGCAGTATTGGTGAAAGAATAGACAAATAGATCAATAGAACAGAATAGAGAGCCCAGAAGTAGATTGACACAAATATAGTCAACTGATATTTGACGAGGAAGAAAACAAAATACAATGGAGAAAAGATAGTTTTTCAACAAATAGTGCTGGAACAACTAGATATCCACATGCAAAAACACCCCATTATTCTAGACAAATAATACCTGAGCTTGAAAGAGAATAAGTAAATGCTCCTGAAAACCCAATTTAGGAATGAGCTTTCTCCACTAAATAGCAGTTCTCAATAATAATTATTACATATAATGGCACATCTTCCCAAAATCATCTATGCTCCTTTTCCATATCCTAGAATTTCTAATACCACATAGGTTTTCAAATGCCTAATAACTTCCTTGTAACATAAAAATCATTAGCAATACTCTTACCTATTATTTAACACAATTTTTGAAATATATTCATATGTCAATTGTTTATTAATAACATATAGAAAGATGATACTGTCATTATAAAGATTCATTGAGTATGAACTAGATGCAAAATTTCATTTAATCTTCCCAACAACCATATAAAATAGGTATTATTTATATTTATAGATGAGTAAAGTGAGATTCTGAGAGGTTAAGTAATTTTCCAGTATCTCCTAGATAGTAAAAATTAAACTTGAATTAGAATCCAGTCTTGCTATCCCCAATGTCTTTACTTTTTCTACATTTCTTACAGAGAAAATAATATTAATACCAATACCTTCAATGGTAAAAAAGGCTGTTTCTATTTATTAAAGTGGTATAGATAGTTACAATCTTGTCTGTCTATTACATCTGTAGTTGATCTAAAGTCCCACCAGTAATTGAATTATTTCCTCTGGCATTCAGCTCTCCATTTTAATCTGTTTTTATTTCCATCAGCCTCGGTTCTATCTTCTTAACAATAATAAATTAAATACTTGCATACTGTTCACAGGAAATAAGGAGCAAATTGACAACTTTCTTGATTTTCATAGGTTAATTTTGGAAACATCATAAATCTTCAGCTCACCTGTAAATTATTTTCAAAACAGGACTGTCAAAATCGTGCCCATCTCTTTCTAAGAGCTGTAAAGATTAATAAGAGAGTATCTATAAAGTGAGTACAAATTTTTGGAGAAAAATGCTCAGTTTCAATCAATGATTATCCAAATAGTCTTTTAATAATCCCTTGCCATGTTTCCTGGGGCCAATATCACATACAATTTCAAACTAGTATGTGCTGGACTAGCTTCCGACTTGGATAAGAGACTTGCTTATGTCTCAAGGGTGGTGCCAGAGGAAATGATATTATTGAATCCATAGCCAGTGTTCCCCGGAGGAAACTGACTCAGCACAATGCTAGTTGGTAGTTGGCAAAAATAGATGCCATATTTCAATTGAGATGTCAGATGTAAGGTCAATACACTGACTTAGTCACCAAGATTAAACCCTGCCTTCATCTTGCATTACCTTAATTTGAGTGCCTTTTTTCATCCATAATCCTTTCCATAGTGAAAATCCTGACCCTTTTTCTTTTCACATTAACAATTTCCCAGTCATTATGAAAACAGCTAATGTATTAAATTCATTCTGCAGAATTATATTGGCATCTGTAACTAAAATGATTGGGGGTTGGGAAAAGAACCAGTCAATTTGTACAAAATCAATTTGATGATTGTTGTAATCTGCTGAAAGTTCTACTGCTACAAAGAACTACAGAAATCATCATAAAACAAATCTGATGGAAGAGAAGGTAGATTCCGCATGCAAATATACTTTTCTCTATTCAACTGCCATTGCCTAATTTTAACCCAAACTAAAACTAAAGACTGTTAGTATGATAAAGACTACAGAATCTCATTATCAAACCCAGTAATTGTGATCATCACACGCAGCAACAGGCAATTTCAAACAGATCTCAGATGTGTTTTAAAAAGAATTGCTGCACTGATGTGATACAAGAGTCATGATACTTTTTTATAAGATGCTTATTTTCAATTTAACTCGCTAGTGTGGAGTTTCATTCTAATGCATTTAAGAGACACAGGCATTGTGTTAATATTCTCCCACAATTTTTAAAGAGCAATCAGTTTTTACAATCTACGATGCTATGTAAACTTGCTTTAAGAATTCTCAGTCATGGATTGGCTATAAGCACAAATTATCCTAATGTCCAAAACACCTAATTTGGCAACAGAATTAGTTAGCTCTAGCAGACATCATTAAAAGAAAATCATAATCAGAAATATGACTTGAGTTTCTTCACGTCATGAACAAGAAACTTTCCACTTGCACAATAAGTATATATATTAAATGTGGTAATAACATATTACATTATAATATATATGTATATATATCTTTAAAAATTAAACATAGAGGGGCCGGCCCGGTGGCGCAAGCGGTTAGGTGCGCGCGCTCTGCTGCGGCAGCCCGGGGTTCGCTCGTTCGGATCCGGGGCACGCACCGACGCACTGCTTGGTAAGCCATGCTGTGGCGGCGTCCCATATAAAGTGGAGGAAGATGGGCACCGATGTTAGCCCAGGGCTGTCTTCCTCAGCAAAAAAAAAAAGAGGAGGATTGGCGGATGTTAGCTCAGGGCTGATCTCCTCACAAAAAAAAAAAAAAAATTAAACATAGAGTTCATTTTCACTGAAGTAACAAGACTTTAAGTCCTATTTTAATCAGGATTGCTGAGACTGCTCTAGCAGTGAAACCAGTACAAAAAAATATTTGACCATGACAGTTTGGGTCTAAAATACTCATTTAATAACATATTCACCATGTATTTATAGTGACTATATCTTCAAGATACCTAGAATGAAACAATCATCCAAATTTTTGGCACCTAAATTTTAATTGAGATATAGATTCTAGTTCAATGGTAATTAAGTAGCCATAGTACCACAAAAAAAAAGTTTGAACATCAGCTTTTTTCCTACCTCAATACTCCTGAAGAAGTCTATACTCTCCTAGGAGTAATCACAGCTGAGTTAAGGACCGTGAGGTATAGGTACACCTTCACCCTCCTGGACGGGCTCATTAGAACACATTAAGTAGCATGCGCACTTGAAAAGTTTTCCCCACATATTCTTAAAGACAGTTTGGGTGGCCGAGATACTTGCTTGGTGTAGAATTACTGATGTAGGTGATATATCATGTTCATTCAAATCTAAGATACCTTTGCATCGATGATTTTCAGGCGTGAACATCAAGTCTAGTAGATATATAGATAAAGATATATTTACAGATGTCATTTTGGATAATTTACCCTTATTTTAAGGGACTTAAAAACCTTTATCTTACTTTTTCTTTTCATTAAGCACTAAGTGAAAGATTCATAGCTAAAAGACACGGACAGAAGTCAGAAGACTATTTACAATAAAGTGCCTTATATTTTCTATCTCCATTTCCCGCCTTGGTTTCTTCATCAGTAAAATGGCAATTATAATATCACTCACAACATGGGATTTCTCAAGTGTCCCCTGGTACAAATCCAGACTCCAACATTAGAATTCTACATAGGGCAATATTGAAAGTCAAGTTTGGGGGATAACTTTACCACCTGTGGCAATCTTTTAAGATGAGACGATTATCTATCCTCTTGGGATTATCTAGAGGCACTATTGATTTAGAGTAAAAGAAGTAGTTGGGGAATTCCACTTGTGATAATTGCAGATTAAATAATCTGGGTTAACACTTCCCACTGAAAATAACTAAAACTAGATAAGGTTTTACAAAATAAGTAAGCATTTTCCTAAAAGTAACTGTGATGCTTAATTTTACTTGTCAACTTAACTGGCCACGGAGTGCCCAGATTAAACATTATTTCTGGGTGTGTCTGTGAGGGTGTTTCCAGATGAGACTAGCATCTGAATCAGTGGACTCAGGAAAGTAAATTGCTCTCCCCAACGTGGGTTGGCATCATCCAATCTGTTGAGGCCTGAATAGAACAAAAAAAAGAATTACCCCCTTTTTTCCTGTCTCACTGCTTGAGTTGAGACTTCTCATTTCATCTTCTGACTTTAGATCGGTATTTAAACCATTAGCTCCCCAGGGTTCTTAAGTCTTTAGACTTGGACTGAATTACACTCCTGTCTTTCCTGAGTCTCCAGCTTGCAGTCGGCAGACTGTGGGACTTCTCAGCCCGCATAACTGCGTGAGACAATTCTTCGTAATAAATCTCCATACCTAGATCTAGCTATCTGCTACAGTCTGAATGCCTGTGTCCCCCCAAAATTCATGTGTTGAAATCCTAACCCCCCAAGATGATCATAGTAGGATATGTGACCTTTGGGAGGTGCAAGGAACTCTCATGAATGGATTAGTGCCTTTATAAAAGAGAATCCAGAGATATCCCTTGCCCCTGTCACCTTGTGAGGACACAGCAGCTATGAACCAGGAAGAAGGCCCTCAGCAAATGCAACCATGCTGATGCTTTGATCTTGGACTTTCCAGCCTCCAGAACAGGTGGCAAAAAATTTCTGTTATTTATGAGCTACCTAGTCTGTGGTATTTTGTTATAGGAGCCTGAACAAATTAAGACATTATCTATCTATCTATCTACCTATCTATCTATCTATCTATCTATCTATCTATCTATCTATCTATCTCCTATTGATTCTATTTCTCTCTGGAGAACCTTGGCTAATATAGTAACAAAGAACTAACAAGATAGGAAGGCTTTAGCTACCAGGACAGAGATCAAAGAGAGCACAGAAACCCAGAAAGATGAGCGCAGTTTTGCCACAGGGCCATTTGCAGATCCAGAAGGAAGGAGGCTGAGAGACTGAGCAGCCTTGAGGGATTATGAGCCTTCTAAGGATAAGAACCCCAGCAAACCACCCACCTATTTCAAGTTGAAAACTCCGTAGACTGCACCATACGAAGTCATAGCCCCTCCATGTACTGGCAGCCCATTTTAGTCTCATCCAGGGGGCCCAGAAAACAACTAACATGAAGCTGGGATTACATTTGTCCCAGACTGCTAGCTTCCCCAGGAGCCTGACAGAAGCAAATGAAATTCTCCCTGAAAAATTATTCCTGCAGATAATTTTTCGTTACGATGTTTAGCAAAATGAAACAAAATCAAAGATAATTAAGAACATAGGGAGGTATGACATCAGGACTACAAAGCAGCACGATGAATTAACAGGCACAAAAACAGACCCATCCCTAGAAACAGCCACACTACACTTACAATGTTCAAGGAAATGGAAGTCAAACCTAAGAATGACTACATGGAATTGGAACTCTGAAAAATGGCTCAGAAGATTTAAAAAAGAACCAGACAGAAATTCAGGAACTGAAAGGTAAACTTGGTGACCTTCTAGAGGTTTCTGATCTATGTTCTGCAGCAAAGAAATAGAAACATGAACATTACTTTAAATGTGTGCACATAGCCTCAGGTTAGAGGCTGTGGCAGAGAATGGCTGGTATCAGGGAAAGGTTAGAAGCTTATCCCTAAACGTCCTCTTCCTCGCTTTTCTAGAATTTGTTAGTGCTCACAAAACATACATTTGCCATAAAACTCATCGTTAGTTTGTGCACAGTGCTGTGCTTTTGTAACAGTAGTTTTGTCACCTTTATATTTTTGGTTTCCCAGTAGTAGCATCTCACCTTCTGATATCCCCTGGAAATACCTTACCTTATAAAGTTTCCAAAGAATACTTTTGTACACATAACTGTTCCTTAATAAAGCTCTATGAAGCAGACACAGGAGGTACTATTCATACCATGTTTTCCATATGAAGCAGCTAAAATTCAGAGCAAGTGCTCATGAGCACGTAGCTGAAGACTGGAGCTGCCACTAGAACACTAGCTCTTTGATTACCTACCCAGTGGGTTTTTTTTTCCCCTATGTTACTGTAATAATCTAGAATAATATCTTTATACTTTTTTGGTAAAATTTCCAGTCATCCTACAATGACATTTTTCAAAGGTCCCTGTATTTTAGCGGGCAGTCGTGCTAGCATACTAGTCATGCTAGCATGTGGTTGACTGTCTCTACTGTGAAGACAACCTTAGCTTCTGTGGATGTGGGGCAGTGGCCCCCCACTGCTAATAGGTGGTGGGAAGAGGTGTGGCTTTTTTTTTACTCCAAGGAAGTGATTCATATTTTCAGAGTAAAAAGATGGAAATTTTTATGAATATTTTATACTTGATCTATCCTTGTAAAATTGATGTCTCCCTGGTCCAAAAGAATTTTAACAAATGCTGGAGAAACAAATATCCTTCAGGTTGGAAAGCACCTCACAAAACTATAGGCATATGGGAACTGAATTCTGCCATATATTTATTACCCCATTTTCTCCACATTCTTTTTTTTTTTTTTCTTGAGGAAGAGTCGCCCTGAACTAACAACTGTTGCCAATCTTCTTGCTTTTTCTTATGTGAGCTGCCACTACAGCATGGCCACTGACAGACAAGTGGTATGGGTCCACGCCCAGGAACCGAACCTGGGCCGCTGAAGCAGAGCATGCCAAGCTTAACCACTAGGCCACTGGGGCTGGCCCTTTATAACATTCCTAAAAGCCAGCACCATTGGAAGCAAGACAACTTTGTTGGCTGTAAATTGCTGCATCAGCCCACGGGATTCTCCAACATGTCACTGCATCACAGGTGTGGTGAAAATGAATCCAATCTTCTGCGCCCCAAGGCAGCCACAACTGTGTTGGCCTGTCTGGCACCATTCATTACTAGTTAGCTGGCTTAGTTTTCTCCAACATTCCTTTTTACTAAAATTGTTCTGTGTTGAGTGTGCTCAAATACATTTGGAAAAACATCTTGCTGTGAAAACTAGAGCAGGGAATTTTGTCATTGAAACAATTTACATACATACACATGCACACAGTTTTTTTTTTCATACACACACGCAAGAACAAGAAGAATGAACAATACTATAAAGCTCTTAGAATCCTCTTCATTTAACAGGGCTATAAACTGGAATATTAATTGAGTGTCCAACTCTAATGCTGGGGAAGGTAAAGAAAAATGTGGTACAGATATGTGGTTTTGCAAGCTTTAGCATATTAAGATGTCACATAGGTAATTACTATGGCCTAAACATTTAGCTATAGTTAACAAGATTTGCAAAAAAAGGTGACAGTAATGAGTCTTAAACTATCCGTATGCAGTTTGATTTTTAAATATACTCTGCCATTTTAAAGGAGAAACTAAATGGCTAGTTTACAAGGTCATCTGACAGAGGTATACGGAGACTGCACGGCAGTCAGTACTAAGGCTGGTCAGATTAGGTAGAAGACTGAAGGTCATTTGATATAACAATGTTCTTTGAAATGTATTATGCTTCAACCATACCAAACTTCCTTCATTTCCTTAACTCATGAACTTTCTCACCTCTAGACTCCTTCACACATGCTCTTTTTCAATCCAGAAAAGTCATTTCTCCCTCATCACCTAACTTCTACTAAACCTTCAAGTCTATGCTTAGATGTCACTTTCTCTAGGAATTCCAGAAGGATTCTTGTTATTGGTTGTTCACATTGTATATTCCCAGCGTGATCTTCATTTTCTCTTATCAGAGCCCTTAGTAAACATTACGGTTATTGTAAATAAATTGTTCATTTTTCTGCTAGACATAAGCTCAATTTAGGGACTCTCTTTGATTCACCTTTGTATCCCCAGACCCTACTGACAGGAGGTGGGACACAATGGGAATTCAATAAACGATGATAAGTACTCAGAAAAAAAAACTGAAAATAGATTTAGAAGTTCAATATTGTTATCATGTCATCTCTCCCCTAATTGATCTACAGAACCAGGACAGTACCAATAAAAATCCTGGCAGTTTTGTGTGTGTATGTGTGTTTGTGGGTGTGTGTGTGTAAATTAATAAATTGATTCCAAAATTTATATGGAAATGCAGAAAATAGCCAAAACAACCTTGAAGAAGAAAAAGTTGGAGGATTTACACTACCATATATAAAGACATATTTCAAAGCTACAAAAATTAAGATAGATTGGTATTGGGGCAAACAAAGACTATAAACCAATAGAACAGAACAGAAATCAAGCCACACATATGTGGTTGCCTGATTTACAGCAAAGGCACCATTGCCATTCAGTGAGGACATGATGGTTATCAGTAGACTAGATAAATAGTTTGTGGTATATTCAAATAATGACATACTACATGGCAATGTAAGAGTGTGGAATTCTGACACTCATAACAACATGAATAAATCTCATAGATGTAACGTTGAATGCAGACATCTCTATGAAGGTGAAGAACAGGGGAAATTTGTCTATGGTAATAGAAGTCAAATATTGGTTACCTTTGTGGAGGTTATTGACTAGAAGGGACGTGAGCAACTCTTCTGGGGTATTTATAATGTTGTGTATTTTTATCTGGATGATGGTTTCACGGGTGGAATACGTATTTTAAAATCTATCAAGCTGAACAATTAAGATTTATGCATTTTATATATGTTTACCTCAATTTTAAGAAAAGAGTCAAACAGAAAGAGAAGCTTGCAAAGAAAACTGAGAAGGAACCAACAGCAAGAAAGCCAGAAACAGAACCAGAGAAATCTGAAACAGAACCAGAAAAAATTGAGAAGAGTTTTAAGAAGAGGGGAATGACCAGCAGAGGTGGGGGTGCAGGCGGGGGGGAAACTACGAGTCCATTGGATTCAACACCAAAGAGGCCCTTCATGTGACCTTTTCGTGAAGTGGAAGGGCTGAGTAAGTTTTCAATGATTCAAGCTGTGAATGGAGGGGAAGAAGGCACTACAAAGAATTGGAATACATTAATCCTTGCTCACCAGGCAGGGAAACACAGAAGATGATAGCTAGAGAGGGACACAGGGCGAGAGAACAGTGTTCCATTTTAAGTAAAAATGAAGCTGTGGTTTATTCCTTAATATCCATAAATACTATTTCTGGTCTATATAAACCTAACTGGATCTCAAGTTTTGAATTCAGCAAAGAAATCTCTCCTCTGTTTTTTTTCATCAGAAGAGAGAGTGTATACTTCCCCTGGAGTTTGGAAAATCACATACCAAAATTTGAGTTACTCAATTCTTTACTAAAAATTAACCACCCATGGAAGAATTTGTTTAAACATACCTACCTAAAGGAAAGTTTACAGAATTAATTACCCTGGAAATGCACACCAAAATATAGCCATCGACCCAACAGTTCTTTTATCTTCTCTCCACCAATTCTGAGAAGGGTATAACTTATGCAGGCTGATAATTGGTAAGTGATAACTACATTGTTTACTGTTCCATGAAAGTTGAGTACTGTTACAGATTTTTTAGTATTTTTTCCTCCAAGTACCTCTTTTGTGGAAACTTACAGTGATAAAAAAAAAAGAAATGGGTTAGTTTTATTATGTGTTATACTCTATTTCTACCACATTTAGTTCATACGAGTTTCATAAAAAATCCAGGATTTGTCATAGCAACATCAGCAATACTCATGCACAGTATATCTGCCTCCCTCCCAGAAAGAATATATAAACAGTAAATGACTTACTATAATGTGCTGATAAGGATCTATAAATGACATTTTGGTTTCAATTACAGGAAATCTCTTCACACTTCAAAGCTCTTCACTGGCACTCTTGCTTCTGTAAAACCTACAAAATAAACAATCATTATTGTTAAGTTTCTCCTTGGATGCAGTTCCAAGATTTAAATGACGATGAGCATAAACCTTAGGAAGTAAAAGTCTACTCGAGGGGATGAGATAGATTGAGTTCCCTAATTGTTTATATGAGTGGATATACACACGGAACTTAGGGAAAGGGTAAATGTATTTTTATGGTACTGTTTAATTTCCATGTTTATCTGTTCAAATTTATTCTGTAATTATTAGGAAACTCCAGGATTTTTTTTCTTGCATTTGCCAAGTATTTTATGAGAAATTCATTGATATTACGGAAAATTAAAATTATTTTTGTACTGTTTATAATTAAAAAGCCACATGCCACTGCTTGTTTTCTCGATTTGGTCAGCATCACACAAATTCCCAATAAGAAAGGAATATTTTTCATGTTAGATATTTGTTAAGAATTTTAAAAATATATTCATGTTCAATTTCAACTTTAGTGCTGACATTTTGAAAATGTTTGTTCATTCTAAGGTACTGGTTTAATTTGGAAACAGTTAAATAAAAAATATTTTAACAGAAAATTATTCTCTATACTTTGCTTTTTTCTTTTACATCTACTCCGTATTATTTAAAATCAAATAAACTATTCAATGAACATCTTTATTCTTCCATCATAGACTTTTTCTTTGAGACTTTATAAAGCAACATCTACTTATATTTTAGCATTCTATGTCACATCTAATTTGGAACATTTTTTCAAATATCTTCATTATTTATGATTAATATGTAAATTCTAAAATATTTTTATTTCAGAATAAATAAAACATTTAAAATTTTTAAACTGTTTTTTTTCTTTTTAAATATCCCACTTTAAAAATCATAAAAAATTATTTACACTCATTGTCATGAACATGAACTATGGAAGTGAATAAAGAATAAAGTGTAATCACTATTTTCATTTTGATGTGTATCCTTCTAGACTATTTCAATGCATATTCATATATTTAGAGTAAGAAGGAAAAGAGAGAATTAGAATTTTTTTTATGCAAATGGGATCTCATAATATGCCCTTGATTTTTAAAACTCATTTCCTTCATCATTTTTTTCCGAGCAAAAAGAAGAGTTTATTTATTTATTTGTTTATATTTAAGACTATTTTTTAGAGCAGTTTTAGGTTCACAACAAAATTGAGAGGAAAATACAGAGATTTCCCATATGCTCTCTGCCCCCATATTTACTTCGTCTCTCCCATTACCAACATCCCCCAGCACAGAGGGACATTTGTTATAATTGATGCACCTCCATTAACACATTATCATCACTCAAAGTCCAGAGTTTGCCTTAAAGTTCACTCTTGTTCTTCATTCTATGGATTTGGACAAATGTATAAGGACATGTATCCATCATTATAGTATCATAAGAGTATTTTCACTGCCCTAAAAATCCTCTGTGTTCTGCCTATTCATCCCTCCCTATCTCCCAACCCCTGGCAACCACCCATCTTTCTATTGTCTCCATAGTTTTGCCTTTCCAGAATGTCACTTAGTTGGAATCATACAATATGTAGCATTTTCAAATTGGCTTCTTTCACTTAGTAATATGCATTCAAGTTTTCTCTATGTGTTTTCATGGCTTGATAACTCATTTCTTTTTAGCAGTGAATAATATTCTGTTGTGTGGACATAGCAGTTGACTTATCTATTCACCTACTGTAGGACATCTTGGTTACTTCCAAATTTTGGCAATCGTGAAAAAAGCTGCTATAAACATCTGTGTGCAAGTTTTTGTTTGGACATAAGTTTTCAACTCCTTTGAGTAAATACCAAGGGGCGTGATTGTTGGATCATATGGTAAGAGTATGTTTAGTTTTATAAGAAACCACCAAACTGTCTTCCAAAGTGGCTGTACCATTTTGCACTCCTACCAGCAGTGCATAAAAATCTGTGGTTCCACATCCTCACCAGTATTGGATGTTGTCAGTGTTCTAGATTTTGGCCATTCTAATAGGTGCGTAGTGGTGTCTCATTGTTGTTTTAATTTGCATTTCCCTGATGACATACAATGTGAAGCTTCTTTTCATATGTTTATTTGCTATCTGTACATCTTCTTTGGTGAGGTATCTGTTAAGGTCTTGGGCCCATTTTTTAAATCAGCTGGTTTGTTCTCTTAGTGTTGAGTTTTCAAAGTTCTTTGTATATTTTGGATAATAGCCCTTTATTGGATGTCTCTTTTACAAATATTTTCTCCCAGTCTATCTTCATCATTTTTTAACGTGAAAAATACAAAGCAATATTATAAGAAAGATAAAAATCACCGAGTCTCCTATTTAAAAATTATATAAAGCGAGAATTCCCTTTCTTCTTCATTCTGGCTCATCAAGAATCATTTTTATTGGTGAAAAAAAACCTATTTTTAAATTAAAACATTTATTTACTTTAATCATTTATTAAGCTCCTTAAGCTTGATTATTTTTATCTTCTCATAGCACATTTTGGCAGCATTTTAAATCAGTTTTTTAAATCAAGATGAGGCCAAATCATCATTCTGATTTTATCTTAATAAATTACTATAATCTTTGTCTTGCATTTGCTTATTTTAAGCCTAATAAAAAAAATCTGCTGATAACATTAGCCAGTACTAATTGCCTTAGCTATCACATTTCTGTTAATTGGTTGAATCTAGCTGTTATCATCAATAACTTGCAGGTCCTTACTCCAATAGTCATCTTCCTAGTGAAGGTTTTCCTAACCATATTATTTAAAACGGCAGAAACCCTGCTTTCTTGCTTTATTGCCATCTAACATCTACTATATAGTTTGCGTTGTATTTTTTTGCCATCTCTCCTCCCCCTTAATTAGATTATAAGCTCCATGAAGGCAGATGTTTTTTGTATGTTTTATTCTTTGTAATATTCTCAGCCCCTATGTAGGTGCATATGGCCAGTTAATACATATTTGTTGAATGAATGAACAAATAAATAAATGGTTAAATACATTTTTACAAGTAAGAGAAACAATTTTCAAGACCAGTTATACTAAAAAGTTCATTTTCTATTCATCCATAAGTTGTCTTATCCTCATCTTTGTCTGTATCTTCTACATCATCTCACTCTGTTAATCAGTACTGGCATGGGTTTCTCTTTTCCCTCTTATTATTTTCCCCTAATTATATCCCCTCATATTACAAACATCACACAAACATGATTGTTCATTTACCACTATACTATACTGTGCCTTTGATTAAACTCTAAGTATTCTTGCAACTAACTACATTTCGTATTAAAGGAATGACAGTATAAGAAGATACAGGCAAAACTACAATAGGATAATTTGTGACGCTGGTATTTGTATTTGAATTTTTAACACAAGAAATATATATCTACATCAGATGATATGATCCTAACTATTTTTAGCACTTCCCATTATCAGGATTTTCTGAGCTATTTCTATTACATCTTGTTTAAAATTATCAGCAATGACTTAATCTACCAGTATAGCTGTTGTTTTTATGCTGATTAAATTCAATATATGTCTACATCAGTTCCCAAGGCAGAGTACAACTCACACTCAAGAGCTGCTAGTGGAATATATTCTTATGGATGAAATACTAGGAAAATTGCCAGCCTCATTCTTAGCCTAACATCCAAATTTCTTTTATATCATTATGCCTCAGACGAGTAGTAATTTCTTTTTTTGTGTGTGAGGAAGATCAGCCCTGTGCTAACATCTGTCAATCCTCCTCTTTTTTTTTTTTTTTTTTTTTTGCTGAGGAAGACTGGCCCTGGGCTAACATCTATGACCATCTTCCTCCATTTTATATGGGACGCCGCCACAGCATGGCTTGCCAAGTTGTGCGTTGGTGCATGCCTGGGATCCGAACCGGCAAACCCTGGGCCACCACAGCGGAGCGCGTGCACTTAACCACTTGCACGACCGGGCCAGCCCCTAACGTAATTCTTAATATGAATCTTTCTTTCAAGTACATGATAAAGCTCCTGGTCTCAAGAGCATGAGGTCTGTAGTCGCTGCAGTTGTAGTAATCCCTGAGAAGTACAGCCTCTCTTTCCAGAAGCTGAAAGGTTCATGCAGTCATAGGGCAACGCCAGGGCACTACTATCAGGGATTCAATGCCTAAGGGAAAATCATATTGTTTTCTTCATTGAAGCAGCATAATTTGGTGAAAACACCACTGGATATGGGATCAGAAAGACCTTGATTCAAACTCCAGTCTCGCATTCTAAGACCCAGTTTCCTCTGCTATAAATGTGAATAGCGCTACCTTAAGTGTTGTAGTAAGGTCTAATGAATTAATTACTGTGAAGGCCGTCTGTCCCATAATAGATGCTCAACGTATGTAAGTTTCCCTTTAATATGATTACATGGACTGATCAAGATTATATGAACTGACTACTAATAACTATACACTTGCTTTGAAAGATGTACTGTCTGCTGTAATTATTGTTGTGACTGGAAAATTAGAAAACTTTGATGGATACATCACTCAACAAACAAATACCTACGATATACTTTGCACTATGAAAGGTGCTAGGGAGAAAATGGTGAACCAGACAGATGTGCATTCTGAAATTTTGTGGTCCTATAGACTCTTTACTTGATACTATCCATAGAGGAACCTCAAAATGTAAACAGGACTACGGTAGTTATTTTCACCAAAATTGTCCATGTTAAAAACAGTACTAATGACAGTGGCATAGCAGAAGAGCATCTGCTGGGATCCACAAACTTTCAATTCACAAACAGTAGCTTTATACAAGAGATCTTCTCCCTAATCTACGGTAGGCCCTGAGAATGCAATGGCAAATAAGGCAAGCTTCTGCCTTCAATAAGCATAATAAGGTAAGCTAGGGGTGTCAATAAATTCAGCCTAGCCTTCTACTTCATGTTCACATGTTGCTAAAAGCAATAACACTTTCTATGATTAATGTCTACATTTGGAAGGGAATCTTGAAACCTACTCCTCTGTGAAAATATCTTCAGCGATTTCCTATTCCTTTAGTATAAAGTCAGAACTCTTCAATATGGTCTATAGCTATGGCTTTCATACCTATTTACTGCAAATCAAAGTGGAAACCTTTGCACATCACAATATAATACACAAATATATATACACACATATATAAACAAAATGTGGAAGTAAATTTGAGGTGACAGTTTTACTAAGAACAATGGACCCTGATTTTTATTCTATTTCATTTGTTTAAATCTGGTAGCAGCCTGCTCAACTGATTTCATGACCCACTAATAGAAGTTTGAAAATACTGGTCTAAAAGACTTCAAGATTGGATTTCTATCTACTTCCTCCACCTTATCCCACCACTTTCTCCTTTTCTTTCTGTGCTACAGCCATGCTGTTTCCTTTCCTTTCTTCAAATGTGTCATACTCTCCTCCACTCAGGGCTGTAACCTACCTCCTCTCTCCATCTATTTATTCAACAGATATTTAAGGGATAACCACTATGTGTCAAACATTGTTCCAGGGTCTGGAGAGGTAAAAGTGAATGAGTTAGATACATTCTCTTTCCTCTTGGAGTTTACATTTCTAGAGGGTGGTCAGAAAACAGGTAATCCAAGAAATGATGAAACTGTTAGAAATAGAGGTGTATAAAATGATGGAAACAAGCAAGAAGCAGAACTAGAGAATAACCTGAGGCCTGGGCTCTGGAAAGGAGCTGGCCACAGATGGTGAGGAGGGAATGGGTTTAGAATACAGTGTCCCAGGCAGGCCTTTTGAGAATTGAGTGGCTGGTGAATGATGAACAAAAGCGAAGGTGGCTTATGATGCACAGGTTGGAAATAAAGGAGGGATAGATCATTTGGGGGCTTGTAGACAGCTACTGTTCACCTAGATAAAGCTCACCCATGTTTCAGAACTCAGCTTAAATGTCACTTCCACAGAGAAGCCTTCCATGACCTTCAGAGTATGTTTGGTCTGCCTGTTACTGCTTCCATTTGCACCTTGTAATTCTCCTTCAAACCTTTCTTTCTCTTATACAATGTCTGCCTTTCTTGAGAGAACTGAAGATGCATAAAGTCAGTGACCATATTTATCTTGTTCATAGAGTTATCCCTAGTGTTTTGCACAGTGCCTAAAATATAGTAGGTTCAGCATAAATATGGATGGTTGGGTGGATAAATATTATTCAATGCCAGGTTTATATATGAAGGAAATTCACAGAAAAGTACTGGCACTCTATTTTGATGTCCCTCTTATTGACCCCTAACTATTCTTAATATCAAAAAATGTTAAATATCAGTCTCTAATTAAAAAAAAAAAAAGCAGAACAAGTGAAATTCCAGAAGGAGTGAAACTAGTACTCAAAATGTTTAGAGGAAATCTGTTGTTGGCACCCAAAGTTTGGTACCAGCAACTTTATTTCCTGTTCTCATTTCCAGCAACTCCATTCATAACCTTTGTGTTCACCACCTAACTATTAACCACTATTGTCACTATTGTATCCTGCATCAAGACCTGGATAGAGGTTCCCCAGATATTAAAGCCAAAAGCAGGAAATATGCTTAAGATAGCTAACTGTTCAGGTCTCTTAGGTTAGAAACCACAAGGTAAATAGATATTAAACAAACATGACTCATGGCATTGAATCCTAGAGCAACTCTCTTTTGTTTTTTAAACCCATTCAGTGCCAGCTCTTCTCTTAGCTTGATGAAACCTCAGTCAGCCTCAGAACTTTTAGGTTAACAATTGGACATATATATTTTTTCTTAGTGAATTTAAAAATTAAAATGCTAGGCCCATATATTCATCCAAAATTAAACTTGATTTAGAGTTGAAGTTTATCTCCTCCCCAAACTAGTGCCCATAGGGAAGAGCAAAGCCTGGAAAATTCTATGCCCAGTGGTGTTTTCCAAAACAATACAGATGCAGTAGCAAACAATTACAGAATTTAGTGCTAGCATGGAATCCATACTGGTTGGGGCAAAGAAAAAGACAGCAGACCAGCCAGAAATTTAATAGAAAGATCTGGAGAAGGAGACAAGAAAAGAGAGCGTTGCTAAGGCCCACTTATGCCTGGTGGTCTGGAAGACTGTGTGTATATTCAAGACTGCACCTGATAAGAAGAAAGCTGACAGGACCTTAGCAAGATACTCACTAAATGTGAAGCTTTGTGAATACAGAAAGTAAAAACTAGGGAGAACCTGTAAATTCCCTGTACTTTGAAAGCATTCCCTAGGCCACATGCAGATTAAACAGCAAAGGGTAGAAGATTTACTCGTTCAAGTGTTTAAGCAAACCTTTGGCCAATCACTGGCTGACACTTAAGCTATGCTGACCCAGGAGCAACACTTTGGAAACGAGGCTTAAAAATACAAACAAGATAAAAAGTAAAAACCGAGCTGACATATCAGAGGCTGAAAACTGTAGGGGAAGACTCAACAGAATGAGGCAAGGAAAGTCATTTAAACAAACAAACAGCAATGGTAACCTCCCCAGGGAGAGTATCAGAATCCAAAGTTGCTATAATATATAATCTAAAATTTCCAATTTCTAGCAACAAAAACAGGAAAATGTGAGCCATACACAGGGAAAAAAGCAGTCAATAATAACTATCTCTGAGGGACTCTAGATTATGAATTTAGCAGACAAATATTTCAAAGCATCTGTTACACATATGTTCACAGAACTAAAGGAAACAATGCTTAAAGAATTAAAGGAAAGTATGGCACAATAACATATCAAATAAAGAGATATAGACATTAGAAAAAATAACCAAATGGAAATTCTGGAGTTAAAACATAATTGAAGTGAAAAATTCACTAGAGAGGATCAATAGCAGATTTGAGCTGGCAAAAGAATCAGTGAATTTAAAGATGTATCAATAGAGATCATTCAATTTGAAGAAAAGTAAAAAGAATGAAGAAAAATGAATAGCCTCAAAGATGGGGGGGCAATATTGAGTAAACTAACATAGATGTAATGGGAATCCCAGAGAGGAGGAGAAAGAAAAAAGGAAATAAAAAATATTTGAAGAAATTATAGCTGGAAATTTTCCAAATTTGATTAAAAAGATGTTAAAAAAAACTCAACCAATTCCAAGTGGGATAAATACAAAGAGATCCAAACCTAGACACATCATAGTCAATCTGTTGAGAATCCAAGACAAAAAAACTTGGAAGTAGCAAGAAAAACAAAGGTTCTTCACATACAAGGTAACCAAAATAAGATTAATAGACGACTTCTTATCAGAACAATGGAGGCTTGAAGGCAGTGGGATGACATACTCAAAGTCCCAAAGGAATAAAACTGTCAACCAAGAACACTATGTCCAACAAAATTATCCTTCAAAAAAAGAAGGAGAAATAAAGACATTCCCACATCAATAAAAACTGAGAAAATTTTTTGCTAGGGGACAAGCATTACAATAAATAGTGAAGAAAATTCAGGCTGAAAGGAAGTGACATCAGACAGTAACTCAAATCCACACAAAGAAATAATACTGAAAAAGGTAAGTATATAAACAATTTAAAAAGATAGTATAAATGTATATTTTTTTCTCTTTTCTTCTCTTAACTAATTTAGAAGTTGATTGCATAAAATAATAATTATAAAATTATATTTTTGGCTTATTTAAAGATGTAATATATATGAAAATAATAGTACAAAAGAGGGAGGAGGGAATGAGCTATAATGAAGTGAAGAAATAACACCAGATGGTAATTGAATCCACAGAAAGAAATGAACAGTACAGGCATACCTCAGAGATATTGAGGGTTCGGTTCCAGGCCACCACAATAAAGTGAATATCACAATAAAGCAAGTCACACAAATTTTTTGGTTTCCCAGTTTATATAAAAGCTATGTTCACATGCTACTCTAGTCTATTAAATCTGCAACAGCATTTTGTCTAAAAAAACAATGTACATACCTTAATTAAAATGTACTTTATTGCTAAAAAATGCTAGCCATCACCTAAACCATTAGCTAATTATAATATTTTTACTGGTTGAGGGTCTTGTAAAAAATGCAATATTTATGAAGCACAATAAAGCAAAACACAGTGAAACAAGGTATGCTTGTACCAGAAACAGTAAATATGTAGGTCAATATAAAATATTCTATATAGTTTTTCTCTTTTCTTCTCTGAGCTTCTTTAAAAGACATAGAACATATAAAGCAATAAGGTACTATATTACTGGGTTTATAACACATATAGACATTATATATAACAATAATAGCACAAAAGAGTGTGAAGAGAGATTGGAACTACATTAGAGCAAAGTTTCTATATTATACTGGAATTGTTATTATTGATATAAAGTAGATTGTAATAAATTAAAGTGCATCTAAAAATAATTCCTAGAGCAACCACTAAGAAAATCACTCAAAAATATAGTTAAAACATCAACAAAGGAACTAAAACAGTCCACTAGAAAAGATCTACTTAACACAAGGAGTAGAGGAACAAAAAAGAAATGAGACATGTAGAAAACAGAAAGCAAAATGGCAGATGGAAATCCAACCATAACTATAATAACATTAAATATGAGTAGATTTAACAGGCCAACCAAAAGGCAGAGGTTGTCAGACTGGATAAAACCTAATACATACAAAAGACTAATGAAATCCAAATAAGATTTATAGTTTAGTTAATAGCATTATACCAATGTCAGTTTCCCATTTTCCATAATGTACGACAGTTATGTAAGATATTATATTGGGGAAATCTGGGTAAAGAGTATATGGGAACTTTCTGTAATATTTTTGCAATTACTTATCTTAAATTATTCCAAAATAAAAAAGTTATTTAGAGCCAGCCTTAGCCTTGATGGCCTAGTGGTTGAAGTTTGGTATGCTCTGCTTCAGTGGCCTGGGTTCGGTTCCTGGGTGCGGAACCACACCACTCGTCTGTCAGTAGTCATGCTGTGGCAGCAGCTCACACAAAAGAACCAGAAGAACTTAAAACCATGTACAACTATATATTGGGGCTTTGGGGGGGGCGGAGAAAAACGGAGGAAGATTAGCAACAGTGTTAGCTTAGGGTGAATCTTCCCCTGAAAGAAAAAAAAAAAAAAGCCGTATTGAAAAAAATAATTTATAACAATGACCTATGGCAAATTCACCTATTTAAAAAAAAAAGTTATCTAAAAAGTCCAATACAGGTTGACAGATCTAATTTAAATGTTTTCATTCCAAACATATGTTCAAAGAAGTAACAAAACAGTCAAATGGAAAATTATTGGATAAGCTTCACTTTCTTCAGAATAAAGTCATTAGTCATTGTTGTCAGACAATGATGGTGTTTTCAACTCCAGTTACAAATAGGCACCCATTCATTCTTTTCTCCCTAAACTGTCGATAGCAGCAATAGATAATTTAGGTTTCTTTGGAATTAAGGGATTTCTGTCCCACTAGCCACATTAAACACTAGAAAAATGTTTGTCTCCCCATAATTAGCTCAGTTCTGGAAACTTTACTGCAACTAGGTTGCATAACCACTATTATGAATGTTCATAAAACAGCAGTTTTTTGGGTTTTGTTTTTTATTACTAAGCTGAATAACCTAGTCTTGATGATTGTACATCGTCTTTTAAGTCTGAAGCAAGAGATATGAAGCTCATAGTTTCTTTTTTTCAACTTCTTTCTTTACTTTTTTTTGGCTGTCCTGTAATTAGAAACTTCCTGAACACTAATGAGAGGGTAACGTGGACACCATTTTCAACACACACTTTCCCATGCAATGAAACTGTTGACTTTCAACGAATGCTTAATAGCGTGTGGTATGTCCAACACTCTTTTAGTCACATTGTGAGGGCAAGATGGACTTTCCTGGGAAAAGTGAATAAGAACCAAAAAACACAGACTAGAGTGTTTGGTCAATTCTCTTTTCCTGCATAGAGTGATAGGGCAACAGGAAAAGATGGGGCTATTATTAGGTTTGTGGCATCTGGAGGAAAGAAGGATAGGAACACAAAGGGTCTTTTTCTCTTTCCCTCCATTTCATTGTGTAACAGAGCAGAGGAGGTGATAAGGTGCTCAGCACTGAAGGATTTGCAGGCTTCCCTACTGCAGCCAGACTGATCTAAGTTCCAGCCTGTCTCCTCCTTTCTCTCACTATGTGATCTTGATCCTCAACTTCCTTATCTGTAAAAGGGGAAGTGGTCCCCACACCTCACAGAGGCAGTGGGAGGATGAAATGAGAAAATGTACGTCAACCATTAAGCATAGTACCTATCAGGTCATAAATATACAAAATTATCATTTGTTATTATTATTGTTGATGAAACGGATGCTTTTCCCCAAACTACTTCAACTTCCTGAGACTTATTTGGCCCTTTGGAGATTTCTTAGAAATTCAAGTAGGCAAATTTGTTATCACCTTTTATAAAGACTGTGTACTTTTTCATACTCAACAATGAGTTTTAACAGAGATTAAGAAATACTGCCATTTCTGATCCATTGAAATAGTAAAAAAAAAAAATACTGCACCCCCGTCTTGTTTGCTTCCCAATTCAAAGCTTTCTCCATCATATTGGATATAGAAAGATGTTATAAAGCATAAAGAGCAGTGTATTATTGTTTCCATCATCATCATTCTTACATAGACATACAGTTATTAAGGCATTACTAAAGTTTTAGATTCTTAAATTATTTTGCTAGTGCTTTTTTAAAACCTAAGCTAAGCAAAAAAACCTCAGTTTCTAAAAACCAATAGACACAGAGGAATGAAAAAAACAATAGGAATTAAGATAGATAAATGAACCAACTGCTTTATATTAGAAATATTTCTTGGGCCGGCCCCGTGGCTTAGCGGTTAAGTGCGCGCAGTCCACTGCTGGCAGCCCGGGTTCGGATCCCGGGCGCGCACCGACGCACTGCTTCTCCGGCCATGCTGAGGCCACGTCCCACATACAGCAACTAGAAGGATGTGCAGCTATGACATACAACTATCTACTGGGGCTTTGAGGGAAAAAATAAATAAATAACATTAAAAAAAAAATAGAAATATTTCTCAAGCCGTACTCTAGGTTTAGTACAGAAAACCAAAGAGAAATTCCTGTCCCCAAGGAAATTGAAAAGCATGGCAGCAGATACAAAGGCACAGATCCATTAATAGACTAGGTCTCTCTCTCTCTTTTTATTTTTGGTGAAGAAGTTTGGCCCTGAGCTAACGTCTGTTGCCAGTCTTCCTCTTTTTGCTTGAGGAAGCTTGTCTCTGAGCTAACTTCCGTGGCAATCTTCCTCTATTTTGTATATGGGATGCCTCCACAGCACGGCTTGATGAGAGATGTGTAGGTCCACACCCAGGATCCAAACCCGAGAACCCTGGCCTGCCAAAGTAGAGTGCGGGAACTTAACTACTAGGCCACCAGCCCAGCCCCCCGGTCTATTTCTTAAGCTAGGAGCTCGACAGTACGAAACCTGCCCCTCATGTCCCACAGTGATACGCCTGCTCCCTGTGGCTGATGTCCATGCTATTCCTTTCGAATCGACTTTTTCCACTCTGTTTTTATTCTTGCGTCTCTGACATTGCTTCTTTATCTCTAAAATTCGTATTATTTGAAAGCTCATTGTTTAAACAGACAAGTATATCTGAAATATCTGCTAGAGTTTCAGAGAAAAGAAAGATTCAAGTGGTTTAAAAAATAGAAAGGGCTTGATGGAAAAGGTAAGTAATTTATCTGATATTTGAAACCATGAAAGGGCTTAGATGTATAGACAGGGGAAATGGAAACCTTTTCTCTAGGAAAAGGTCAAGAACTAAGCTGCAGCCACATTGGAGATGCCCCATCCCACCTCAAGCTCTCACTGGTGCTGCCCCCCTCACCCCCTTCTCTACAGGATAGTCTCTGCCTGTCCTTCAGGGTTCCATGTAAACTCACTCTCTGAGGTAAACCATCTCTTCATCTTACTCAGTTAGGACCCTTGTATTTCTCCTTGATATGTCTTACCACAATGTTATATACTATATTTACAGTGTATGCCACCCTTGGCTGTGAGCAACATGAGATAAATTCTGTCTCCTTTTCCCTGTATTCTTGTTGGGCCCCGAGTGACCACTCAGTTACTACTGACTAAAGGATGAATGAACAAACTTGGCAATTTGTGTGGAATACTGGGGAAAACTGGTCAGACCATAGATGAGGTCTTGTGTTGAGAAATAATCAAGGGGAATTAGAGTCTATTTACAGAACCTAGAATGACAAACTGGAAGATAACGTAGCAATTGTTAATTTGAATACTACTTAATTTTAAAAGTTCACATTTGTTAAACATTTCCAGATGCCAGATACTGTGCTAAGTGATGTACCTACACCATCTCATTTCATCTTCATAATAAGAGAGGGATTGTTTTCGTCATTTTAGAGATAAAAAACTGGTTTAGAAAGGTTAAGCGATGTGTCTAATCGACAACTCAAACTGAGGCAGATTATCTTCCCTACTCACGCTCTGCAAGAGAATACTATCTCCCAGAAAGATGAAGAAGCTTTCCCCAGATCATCTGGGTTACAAAAGGCTGAGCTGGCCCTAGAATCGTGACCCTCTGCCTCATACCAAATTCTCTTTCTTTCCACATCATTCTGCCACTTTGCAAAAGACTCTAAAGAACAGACCGAGAGGTGGCATGATGGAAGCGACACTTTGTATTAGTTTGCTAGGGCTACTGTAATAAAATACCACAGCCTGGGTGGCTTAAACAACAGAAATTTATTTTCTCACAGGTCTGGAGGCTGGAAGTCTAAGATCTAGGTGTTGGCAGATTTGGTTTCTTCTGAGGCCTCTCTCCCTGGCTTGCAGACGGCCAGCTTCTCACTGTGTCCTCACATGGCCTTTCCTCCATACCCACATTCCCCTGATGTCTCTTTGTGTGTCGGAATTTCCTCTTCTCATAAGGACACCAGTCAGATGGATTTAGAGCCCACCCTAAGGACCTCATTTTAACTCTATCACGTCTTTAAAGGCCCTATCTCCAAATACAGTCACATTCTGAGGTTCTGGGGGTTAGGGTTCCAACATATGAATTGGGGGGGGCACAATTCAGTCTATAACACACTTCAATAGTATAAACAGAGCAGTTAAACAAAGAAACACACAATTGTTAACTGACAAAGGCAGTGCTTGAGGCGGGAGGGACAACCAGCCAGAGAGGTCCAGATGTGATACGATACGCACCCAAACTAGGAATGTGGAGGTGATTAAGACAGAGCACAGCATCTTTTAGATGGGACAGACTCCTTCATCTGGTTATTTAAAAAGCACACATACACACACATTTCATATAAATGAAACTTACATAATGCATTTCTTTTACCACTTCACCATTGGGAAGTACTAATCCATGTGAACCTGTCTATTTAAGGGCTAGGAAGCTGGCTGGCCCAGTTTCACACTCTGCATTACCAACAAAGCAAGAATGTCTCCTCACTCCCGAGCCAGCCAGTTTTCTTTTCGTGATCATCTGGTTTGCTGTTATTTTCCATTGTTTCACTTTTTGGTAGCCAAAAACAAGTGGTCATTCTAGCTATATTTTTAGGTCATGAAATTTAGAAGTGGAAGAAATATTCGTCACCACCACCTAGACAGAACTCCATTGTGCAAATGTGTAAGCTGAGGCCTAAAGATGTGAACAAACCTAGCCAAGTTCACTCAGTTCGGGCAACAGTTGAACACATCTCTTTACTCTCAGTCAGGTACTCTTTCTTGACACCCTACCAGAACCTCTTCTCTCCTCTCCTCCTCTGCAGAAATTCAGGCTAAAAAGAAAAGATGGCCAAAATAAAAAGAACACATATGCAAATTTTTGTGGCCAAATTTGAAGTCGCCAAGTTATTATCTGGTGATGTAAAGTAAGCTCAAGTTATGAATTTTAGGGAAATGAATAACGGAATTTCTCTCTATGACTGGTCAAATAAAAAGCTTAATATTAGAGTCACTTTCATCTTTTATACTTTTCTGGGTTTGAATCATAGTTATAAGATGTTTACTGACAAATACTAGATGGATTATTTTAAAAATTCCTCTTCTCACACAGACCAATATGGAATAATATCACATTGACAAGTGCTGACTATCTTATATTCATTTGCAGAAAATGTAGAATAATGTTCTAGCTTCTACTTAAAAGAAACTGATAACGGTGATGCATTCAGTGTTAACACTTTTTAAATATACCTAACGATGTGGTACAAAATGCTAGGAAAAGCAGCATGTTTTGGACAGCACATTACTTCTACAGCTTTCTCCAGACCAGACGGTTTGCAAATATGCTCCCCTAGAGAGTATTTGTATTTTGTTGAGGGTTCCACTCCCTCCTTAACTGCTGCCTTTTCTCATGACGTACTAAAGATTGCCACAGTAGGGAAAGCCATATCTTTTTTCTAAAGTAAACAGCACAGGGAAAACCCCCAGGAAAACCGTCATACAGGCTTAACTGTTTCATGAGTGCCATTTTATTACTGGACAAAGTTATCATCACTTTGAGTTTGTTTTGCTTTTCGACTCACACGGTAACTATTTCACGCAGCTAGTGAGGCTGATCTTGTAGTTAAAACATGGATGTGGACTATGATCTTTAAGTGGGAAAAACTGACAGGAAAATACAGCAGGCGCTGTGGAAAATCTGAGGTGCTGTACGTTCACCCATTTCAGGCATTACTGGCAAACTAAGCACGAGAGGGGCATTCTACAAGTCCTGGATTGTGTAACGTGTAATAGGAATTCAAGCTCTCCATTCTTTCTTCAGGTCGTTAGAAGTTTTAGAAATGTGCTTTAGACACCAAATGGTAACCCCCTTTGGAAATGAACAGGAAACCTGGTCTTTTGAAGGATTAAGAGCTCTGTATATAGAAAGTGTGGATTTGAGAGGAGTGTCCTCAGGAGGTCTTAATCTTTTTTGTGCCGTGGGCCCCTTTGGCAGTCTGGCAGCATGACATTATAAAATTCATGAAATAAAAACATTGGATTACAAAGGAAACCAGTTATATTGAAATACGTGGAGTCCATGCAGTCTAGTAGACCCCTATTTATGTACACTTTGGAGCCTCAAAGCACGTTTTCTCCCTCTACTTCTGTGAAGTATGTCTACATAGTTCTAAAATTCGATGTAAAATTCTTGAGAACAGAAGAACTTACATCACGATAAAGGGTAAAATAATAGAAAACTAAGTTCTTTTTGTCCCATCTACCTCTGCTAGTACCATAATGAACGTGTAAGCGTAACCTGAATATTTAGCTGTTACACATAATAAACACAGGTTGAAATAAACTAGAAACATATGAATATGAATATGAATTTTACATTTCCTCAACCTTTGATCAACAAGCTAGAGAACAGTGCAAGGACATTCATAAAATCTATAAAAATGTTTCCGCTGAGCTTCTGTTGGTGAGATATAATGCCTCAATGGGTTTTGTGAAAATAGGAAATTAACAAAAACAACATGCCTCTCCCCTTCATTTTGCAGATGTCCCCTTCATTTTGGACAGGAAGAGGTTAGATAACTATATCTAAACCAGAGCCTAAGAATTATGGGCAGAAATAGGAATAAAGTACAGAATGACTTTGCACTTCACGACATGTCTCACTGAGGTAGAAGGAAACGAGGACAAAGAAGAAACTTCTGAGTGCCCAGGAGTGCATCTGGGAAAGGCCTGAGCCAGAAGCAAACTCTAGTGCATCTGACCACCAAGAGCTTCCTCATCACGTTGCCTGGCTTGCCCCACACAGACTCATTGCTTCAGTGAATAGAAGCTCCCGGCCATCATTAGTGTAAAACTAAAGCATTTTAGTGTTAAGAGGATTTATGAAAAATGACTAATGAGTTAAATTTTGAGGAAATATGTGAGTCAATATTTCAATAGGATTTTTTAGTTCTTGAAAAAAATGTCATTTTGAATATGGTAACCAGCTGTTCTCTAAAGCTCTAAGGATTGAAAAAGAAAAGAAAAGGAAATGACTTTTAGTTACTAAAGGAAGGACTTATGTCACATTGAAGAAAGAACAGTCTGATAGCAGAGCTCTAAAAGAAAGACCCTCTTTTTTGATGTTCGATTATTATTACTAAATTTTTTAACCATCTTTACATTTTAGAGTTGCAATCGTTCAAATTCTACAAAGCATTATCTTGAAAGAGTACTAAAGTGCCCTCAGGAAGCTGGAGAAGTAAGCATGAGTTGAGAAAAGCTGAGGGGTGCCACGTAAACCAAACACAAAAATTTAGCTAGGCATCCAATGAAGGCAGGCGAGGTAACCGGTAAACAATCAGCACTTAAAACAACAATTCTAGCAACTGAGACATGAAGAAAAGGGAGCCCTGCCTGAAGGCTCCTGGAACAGAGAAAGGCATTGAGATTCACTGAAGTGTAGAACCGGGCCTACCAGCTGGCTGGGTAAGGAATCCAACAAGAGTTTGAAAGGAACGAAGACTGAATTCCTGCCATCTAAATGCTGGGATTCAAGCCAATTTGTGCCTACTCCCTACTAGTTAATAATTACTTTGGATAAAAGGATCTGTATTCTACAAGCTCATGAATTTCTATGCATTTTTGTTTTAGGCGTTTTGTTTTTGTTTTTGTTTTGTTTTGTTTTGGTTAGTGTACTCATGGTTCATTTTTAAAATTTCCAAATTTTCCTTCTTTCTTTAAAAACTCCCAGTATAGAAGAACTCAGCCATTTTAGCTTCTCCGGGTTTGCTCCTAGCGTTTAAACATAGCTGGAGAAAAACCACATGACCTGGCAGACTGGTTTTACTCCAGGTTCACATTCTCAAAACTCAATACTACACAGCATCTTTCTAAGTTTTGCTGGTGAACTTGCATTCTCACTCTAGAAAATGACTTTCTTCTCTCCCTCAAGTCTCACCCCACCTCCACCCCACTCTTAGCTGGTGACCTCATCTCCTGTCTCTGAGAAAACAGAAAGCACCAGAGGGAAGTTGCTCATCTTCCCACGACATCTACAAACTCCTCTCCAAGTGCACTTGGGTTCTCCTTCTCCTTGTCTCAAAGGAGGCAGAGTTCTTCCTCCTGTTACAGACCTGGCCCCAAACGTGGCTCTCTGGACACGAAATCCCTCTCTCCTCCTCATACTTCACTCTGATGGCTACGCCTTTTTTTTCTGAGTCATTGAACTTGACTTTCTACTGGATAATCTGATTGGAAAATTGTTCCAGTCTCCCTCTACTCCATATTCCTTTTCCCTCCATGTCTCCATTTTTTGCCGTGTGTCACTGACAGATTTCTCTAAAGGGCCATTTGCTCACGCTGTATCCATATGCTCAGAATCCTCACCTCCCATCCACTTGCCGTCTCACTTCCACTTCCTTCTCACTCCGTCCCCATCACTCCACTGAACCTGTTCTTAATCAAGATCACTAACAACCTCCAAGTTTTCAAAGGTAGTCGTCACTTTTCTATCCTCTATTTTTCTTTCTTTTTTATTATTTTTATTATTTTATTATTTTTATCTTTCTTTCGCTCCTTTGCTCCCATCACATCTCCCTAATCCCCGGTTTTCCATCTAATTTCTTGGTTGTTTCTTTGCAGGCTCATTTGCAAATGCTGTGCTCTGCCTGGAGCCCCCATCTGGAGCCACATCATTCTCACTCCAGTCACCGCCTACGCATGGCTCCTCTTCCCTCACTTCTCAGCTTAAATTTTACCTCTCAGTAAGCCTTCCCATCCTTCACCTCCCCAGCTAATTCTCTACTATTGAAGTCTATTTGCTTCCTTTATTATCTGTTGTTTGCTTAATTATCGTCTCTCTCCTCCAAGAGAGAATTAACCATACCTGCTTTATTCACCCAGGTATGCCCTAAATGTTGCACAATGCCCAGCATAATATAGTCAGTATTAATTAAAACTTACTGAATTGGTGAAGGAATCAATGCACATAGCCCAGTGACCAACAATGCCTGGTTCGTATTAGTATTTGCATTTATTTGAGCCAACAGGTAAAATTCTTAAGTGAAAAAAGAGAGTACAGACTATCTAAATTGCCTCCTATAATACCTGTTCTTTTTCTTAGTATTAAAAAGATACGTTTTTCCTACTATTTTCCTAGGCATGCTATATGTCTTCATAAAATACTATCTAGAAATTATTTTCCTCACAGAAAATTGTAATTTATACAAGAGTGTTCTTTTCATTGTGACAATAGCTCATAAGGTATTAATCAACCAAGCCAATTTATCAATCTAAAACATAATTTAAACAGATAGTAAGAATTTCTGCAAACACTGAATGAGTCTCACAAAATTGATTCTTTTACGGCTTCTCATTGACAATAGAGGCATCATTAGTGAAAAGGATAAGAAAAAAATCCCATGTAAAGATTGTGAACTTTTGTATATTTTAAATGTAAATCCTTGGTTGTTGCCACCTCAAAAAATAAGTACCAAGTAGCTTCTCAATATTTTGCAATTAAATTTTTTTTTTATTTATTTTTTTTTGTGTGAGGAAGATCAGCCCTGAGCTAACATCTGCCAATCTTCCTCTTTTTGCTGAGGAAGACTGGCCCTGGGCTAACATCCGTGCCCATCTCCCTCCACTTTATGTGGGATGCCGCCTCAGCACGGCCTGACAAGTGGTGTGTCGGTGCGTGCCCGGGATCCGAACCCAGGCCGCCAGCAGTGGAGCGCGCACACTTAACCACTACTCCACGGGGCCGGCCCTGCAATTAAATTTTTAATTTACCAAGAAATTTCTTTAAATTAGAATTTTTGCTGTGAGAAATCTTCCTAAAATATGTTAGTAGCGTCTTCTAAGAATCAAGGATACAGCAGTACTTTGAAGTTATTATCTAAACATGAATTCCCATTGTACATTGAAGTAGCGATTTAGAAGACTGTGCGATGAACTACAGAAATGCCTAGTGTTATCTCTTTGAAATCTAGGTTTGTGACCTCAACCAATTTTAAATTCCTCTGGCCCTTCTGCATGACAGTTGAAGGGAAAGGAAGTTGGTACCTGTTTTATAGAAAATTGCTCTTCTATAAATTCTGACATAACTGCTCTAAATTACTTTTCTCAAAACTTTCATAATATTGCATAAAATACATGTAAAAAGTACACAAAATTACTTTTGTTTTGATAAATAAAAAATTAGAGCCTGAAGAAAACTGAAAAATACCATTTATCTGCCCCCAGACTGTCCCAAGCAGACATTGTCTTATCTACAATTACGGATCCAAGAATTCAGCAAGAATACCTCCTTCCAGAAGGAGGTCTAACACTACAGACTGTATTCAACTTGCTTTTCTTGTTAAAGCTGTGGGCATGAAAGTACAGGACAAATAGGAAGTATGTCAATTTACTGACTGAAATTCAAAGCCATTTGCTGACTACAGCTGCATCGAGTAGTCAAACTTGACCTACTACGTATTATGTATTATAAAGTTATACGTGTGTATACTAAGCCGTTTTTTAACTAAAGTTGGTGTTTACCCCTGAAAAGGAGTAACTGGTTTACCATAAGCTACTGGATTGTTGGAAGGTAAAATAATAATGATTTTTTTCCATAAATGATAAATCTAAGATCAGAGTAGCCATTTTGATAAAAATGCTTTCTGCCAACTACCAGGATTAATAAGAGCCATAGGTTCTATAGGTCATGTTTAGAAGATTCTAAGAGAATTTTCTATTTATCAAATGGAAGCAAAATCTTTGGTAAAATTAGTACTTCTTATGTAACTCATAATGTGTCTATTTTGTATTTTGGGATAAGACTTCATATACTTTATTTTCTTAAAGTGGCATATATCTATATAAAATGCTAAATAGTTCCAAAATAAGAAATTCTAAATCATACACTACTTTTTCAATCATTCTTAACTGTTTGTGCAAACTTCCTCTATTACGTCAAGCAGTAATTCAGTTTTAAGAGCAGAACAATTAAGTTAATACGAAAACATGCAATTGGGACGTGTACTTCCTGGGTTTTCTCCTATAATTTTTCTGATGTTAACACAAACAGGAAGAAGTTGACAGTCTTAAATTACACACATTAAAACTGAAAATATCGGGGCCGGCCCGGTGGTGCAAGCAGTTAAGTGTGCGCGCTCCGCTGCAGTGGCCTGGGGTTTGCGATTCGGATCCCGGGCGCACTCCGACCCACCACTTGTTAAGCCATGCTGTGGCGGCGTCCCATATAAAGTGGAGGAAGATGGGCACGGATGTTAGCCCAGGGCCAGTCTTCCTCAGCAAAAAGAGGAGGATTGGCAGATGTTAGCTCAGGGCCAATCCTCCTCACAAAAAGAAAACTGAAAATATAAACCCATCAAATCAATCAACTGAAGCATACAAAATGCATCAAAATGGAAACCATAAAAGACTTGGACATTAAACAAGCCATTTGACTTTTCAACATCTCTCTTTTCACATCCGTAAAATGTGAACACCTACTCTGCTAACGTACATGGAATGAAGTTCTTAAACAATCTCTTCATAAGCCACAAAATATTATGCAAATGAAAGATATTATTGGCCCTCTGATATTTTTTCAAGGTAGGTAATTAGAAAACAGATTGTAAATGAAATAATAACAGAATGAAAAACTAAGCAAATATAAGCTGAGTATTATAAATACATGAGTTTTCTGTACTATGGAATACTGAAATTACACGTATTATGGACATTTGTTTTCTAATTCAAAACATACTGTTACCTAAAATGTCGAAATTTCCCTGCAGACTCCAGATGTCAAGCAAATGAGGAGGAAGATTAAGGAAAAGGGAGCAACTGATTCACAACTGCATGTGCTAAGGAGGGAATGGGAAAAAAAACGAGCGCAACTTGGCCTATCAGCCTATCATCTTTAACCCAGCGGTTATTAAAACTTTGATAATAGTCACTTAGGGGTGTTTGCTCAGTTTCTCTAAAGTCATTTGAATTCATCAAATAAGTGATTGGATTGGTGGTGCAGCTTTACACACCTGCTTATGGTGAGTGCTTAATTATTTACACATTTTATATTTGTATAAAGGGGAAATAAACTGTATTTTCAAAGAATGTTGTAAGAGTGGATTAAGAATCAAAGAGAATCAAAAAACTAAGAATCACATAGCAAGAGTAGCAAAAATTTAGCGCATCTCTTTTTTCTCAGGCAGGCGATGGTATCAAAAGATCAGAACAACATCTGCTCTATTTGGTATCTTCTTTGGAAAGGACTCTAGAAACAACCTTTTGGTTCCCCCAACTGTCACTGCCCTAATTGTCAAGGAGTAGTGATGAAGAGTTGACTAAAACTGAAATTCATTTTCGCTAAGTTGGTTCTTGACAAACATGGACACTATTTTTCTTACAAAACCTTTATAAAGAATCACCATGTAACCCTTGGTCCCATCTCCATCTTCTCTACATTAAGCAAGTGGAGTTGTGGGAGACTCTACAAGGGCTCTGGCCCTCTTCTCTGAGCCCTCTTTGATTTCCCTGATTTTGTAGAATATGACAGTCTATGAGAATAAAAATGACTTGCTTCCATTTTTCTCTGCATCTCACCCATTTTTAAAGAAACGGTTTCAGAAAACAACAAGAACAACCCTCCAAAATTGAGAAAAGTGATGTCTATGTAAATTCTATTTCCAGTTCAAAATTTGGCCTTTAATGTTAAGACCTCTAACATTCTTTAAAATTATTGAGGGCCCAAAGGGCCTTTGATTATGTGACTTATATCTGTTGATATTTACTATATTAGAAATTAAAACTGAAAAAAAATTTTAAATCTCATTGAAAGAGGCAATTCACAAACATAGACATATAAGTGGCCACCATGAAAATTGTTCCACCTTATTTCTGAAAGAAACGCAAATTTAAACAAGATAACATTTTTATATAATAATTGTCTAAGTTTTGGAGTTTGTCATTGTTCTATTTGAATGATAACACAGTGTTGGCTTAAGGAAATTCTACTCTCTTATACCACTTATAAATGGATACAACCTTTCTCAAGAGCAAAATGACAAAAATAATAGCTAGTATTCCATGACATTTTGCTAAATATTTTTGGGAATCCTCAAAATACTCAATTATTATTATTATTCCTATTTTACCGTTGAGAAAAGAACGTTTTAATAAAGTAATTGGCTTATGATCTCACAACTTGTAAGCAGTGGAACTTTAGTCCGAACCTGGAAAACACACTTTTAAGAATCTATCCAAAGGAAGTAAACAAAGATGTGCACAGACATTTATATAAGAGGTCCTAGCTGAAACCGTATTTATAAAAGTGGAAAATTGTCATCCACCTAAATATCCAACAATTTATAATGAGCCAATACAACATATCCACGCACTAAAAATTACATCATGGTAAGAACCATGCTCTCGCTCATGGGTAGATTGATATCATTTACACACTGCCTGACACATAGCAGGCACTCGATAACATTTGTTTAAGAAATGAATGAATACAAAATAATGCACAAGTATTAAAAAACCATGTTTTAACAGCAAATATCGTGATCAAGGGAAACCATGTTATAAAACAGCATGAACAGTGTGTGAAATTAATAAAACAAGGAGGCCTCTCGACTGAGCTGGCTCTAATGCCATGGCGGCCTACAGAAGCAAACCAAAATCTAGGCCCATAAATGCCTCAAGGTTACAAAATTGAAACCAATCACAACCAATCACAAACAGCCAGCTAGACTTTAAGCTATAGCCAATCAATCATTTCCTTACTTTGCTTCTGCCTTTTCTCTCTGAAGGTCTTTCCCTGAGCTCCCGTCAGTCTGGTACTGCCCCATTCAAATTGATTTTTTGCTCGGATAAACTCTTAAAATTTTTAGGGGCCGGCCCGGTGGCGCAAGCGGTTAAGTGCGTGTGCTCCGCTGCGGCAGCCCGGGGTTCGCTGGTTCGGATCCCGGGCGCGCACCGACGCACTGCTTGGTAAGCCATGCTGTGGCGGCGTCCCATATAAAGTGGAGGAAGATAGGCACCGATGTTAGCCCAGGGCCGTCTTCCTCAGCAAAAAAGGAGGAGGACTGGCGGATGTTAGCTCAGGGCTGATCTCCTCACACACACACACAAAAAATAAATAAATAAATAAAATTTTTAAAATGTCTCAGTTAATCTTTTAACAAGTGTGCTCACAATTTTGTAAAATCTACAAGTGAGTCAACGTATAGAAAAATGTCTAGGAGTATAAAGAGGTGTACATACGTGAATTCCTTGTCTTTTTGTCTGTGTGCTGATGCATGTTATATATTCAATAAATATTTGTTGATTGAAAAAAATGAATGAATGACATTTTTAAAGTAGTTACTCCTTGGGGGAGATTATAGGTAATTTTTTCCATTTCTTCTTTGCAATTTTCTATATTTAACAAAATTTAAACGGTGAGCATAAATTATCTTCGTAATAAGCAAGAATATTATAAAACATAATTATGCTAGAAATATTGTTAGAAATTTTGGGTTAAAAACAGAAAATATAGACAGCCCACAATCCAATCAAAAATAACTTGCCTCTTATTTTCCTATTATGTTCTACTTATTGTATCCAGCAATAAAAAATGTCGGATGTTATAGAAAAACGGCAAGCTTAATATTGTACAGCTAATTATTATTGGGGTTGAGTCTAGAATCTAGGTCACTTGGTTTCCAGGCAGGTAGTTCTTTCAATTACACAAAATTGCTTGGAGTTCCAGAACACTAATGAATAAGTGACAGTATGGGCCTTGCAATATCCACTGTTAGGCAGTTCTTTACTTACAAGTAAAATGATTTGCTAATTAATTATTTAATATTATCAGAAAACTCCCAAGTTATAGACATACTTCATCTTCGTGTGACATGAATGATTTGGGGTGTTTGTGAACTTCCTGAAGGTATTTCCAAATGTGTGCCTGTTGGAGGAGCATATCATTCTGGGGAGGGGTTTACAGCTTTTATAAGATTTGTAAAAGGGTCTGAGATTAAAAACAAATGGCTGAAAGTAACTAAAGCTATAAAATCTGAAAGCAAAAGGAGAAAAAAAAACTGATGATAAATAAAAAGCATGGGAGGAGAAAAGGAACCACAACTAATTCTGTCTTCCTCTTTTTTATTCCTGGAACATACTTTTTAATATGTAAATAACTTGGTTTTATGACTTTGCTTTCTAAGCAGTGACACTAGGAATGATAGTGATAGGTTAAAAACACAGGCCACATTATCTCTACGGAATGAACTGTATCAGATACTAAGAAATATATTTAATAATTTTCCTTTTGCTAATTAAATATAAATGCAAAATACTTCAAAAGTGACTTGGTTAAAAAGAAGCAGTTTTTGGTCTTATAAAATGTGCTTCCTCTACAGGAAGTTTGTAAAGCCGCTTTGAGAAAATGCAGAGTGAACACTTCTCTATGCATTTCACAATTATTGCTTAATTTAAAATTTAACTCTTCCTCTACTCAACGAAAGAAGAAAATAACCTGTTTCTTACCCCAACATCAAATTTGATTGGCAAGGTCTAGGGACCTCTGGAATACAGTTTAAAAACTCTTAAGAGGGTTTGTTTCACTACTATACCCAGCAAATATCTCTTGGGCTACAATTCCAAATTTACAGAACAAATAGAAACAAAACAAAATCCGAATTCTCCTTGAAACCAAAGGGTGATCTATGCAAATACGGTAACTTAGAATGGACACTATCCAATGGTAGACCTCTAGTACTCTCCATCTGCCTTGGCGGAAGCAAGGCTTACATCATCAACCAGTGTGAGGAGCATTTCTTGTTCTAATTTTTGAGATGAAAAATCATTATTTTTAATTCTAAAAAGATTATAAGTTGTACGAGACTTAGACATGTTAAGCCACTATTATTTCAAATTTAAATGCCCTTTTTACCGCTTCTAAAACAAAATTACTAAAATAGTATTCACATTCAAAATTAACCTTTCTTATTTGATCAAATCTTTTCCAGTATCTAGTTCTGAGCTCTGTGCTCCTGGCATGTCAAACAACTTAGTGGAAGGGCAAATCACAATACCAGTCGGTTTACAATTAATTTTTTAACATTGTCTTTCTTTTCGCGTAACGCTGCAACATATTCAAGACGCAGGAATGCTTTGTATAAGTAACCGAAATGACTTTTTTTTTTTTAATTAAAACTTAAATGAGCGAACAAATTCCGCCGCTAAAGATCGTTAGGGGTGTCACACAGCACGCTGCTCAAGTACGGGGATCGGAACCGCTGGGTGGCATCACGCGGAGGACTAGTCCGTGCCACCTCGCCGCCGTTTCGGATGTTCGCTTTCGTTCGGGGGCTGTAAGTGAAGGAAACACCTTATCGTTGACTCCACAGTGCATTGAGACCTCGGAAAGCAAACTGGCGTTTGTTAGAAGGAAATTAAGTTCCCTGATCTGTGTCTCATTTCAAAGGACAGAGGACATGCAGACGTTTTAAAGCCATGAACTACTAGGTTTCCCTCCGTCCTTTCTTCCTTCCAAGTATGATACAAACTAAAAGCTAAGGAGGGTGGGAGAGAGAAGTGGAGGGAGGGAAGAGTAAATATATTGCTTACAGTTCCCAGAGTTACATGAGATTCTTCAGGCTCCTTTACGCCTCTAGCTTTCTGTCAGGATCCTTTTTCAGCCCGGCACTACAGAGAAGTTAATGCCTTATCCTTGGTAGGAGGGGCTAAAATGTGGGCTGGTTTCCTTTAGTCTTGGCAGATGTCTTAAGGTGGAATTAAAGAAGAAGAGCAGGAAAGCACTGTTTTCGGAGAAGCTGAAATGTAAATGTTTACTGATCAGGACCAGGATTTGAAGTCAGAAAACATGCTTAAATAGTATGTAAGTTAACAGGGCCTAAATTACGTGGATGCCTGTGTGTGTGTGTGTGTGTGTGTGTGTGTGTGTGTGTGTGTGTGTGTGTGTCTGGAAGTACTTCTTGTCCTTAAGTAGTTAATTGCTTCCTCTTTCTTTCCAAACAAGCAAGAACTAAATTGAAAAGATGAATAACCTAGGGCATTCCTTAGAAAGGCAAAATTTATACCAAACTCAAAATATAAAATGTGTACATTTTGAAGATGAACAATATAAGACTTTAAAAAGGAAATCCGTTCAAATATTTCTTCCCCAAACTCAAAACATCTGAGTTGATAACCATTTGTTTGTAAATTTAAGATTAAAGGCATACCAAAGAATGTAATACATATGTTGAGATTTATGGGGAAAAAACTCAAATCAGGTTGAATTATAAATTTGCAATGTAAATTCAAATGCCTGATAACACTGTAATAAACAAGGTATACTGTTTAAATTTATCCAGATTCAACAAGAATCAATTATTGTCGTTAAAGATTGACATATTTGTTTAGTATATCTTGTTTTAAACACAAGATCACCTATTTTTGCCTTTAATCAAATATTGAGCACACTCTCCTAGCTCTCTTATAACATTTTCAAAGAATATAATTTCAGCAGACTCCATCATTAAATCTTCTGGATTATCTGCTCTCTGCAGCCCAAGATTCAACTCTTTTTTGTTTTTATTTTCTCCCATAAATTCAACCTCATATATTATACATCTCTCCTTCCTAAAAAAGGCCTGTAGTGTCTCATGGGGGTCAAGATCTTTCTCTTTCCAAAGATCCTGAATTTCTTGAAAGGTGGAGTGTACTAAGGAGAGGAGCAGAGAGCACGCCGCTATTTTTCACCTTTCCCCCGGGTGCAATTGCTGAAAGAAAGAATACGTTTTTCAGGGCATGTTCATCCTGAGATTCTGACGAACAAAGGCTCCCTCAAAAGGCGGCTTCACAGTGCTCGGGTCAGTTTGATAATAGAAAGATGTAGCTCTCAATATTTGGAGAGGATGTCCGACACTGTGGTATATATTAAAGATATGAAAAAATTTTGGCTAAATGCTTTTAAAGAAAATTTTAGTGTATGTTATCCCTAGGGTTAAAACATATGGGGAGATGTTTGCCTCTTTCCAGCCTTACTAAATCGGGCTGACTTATCTCCATTCTTTCAGTGACTAAAAGCTGCTGCAGGTGTCTCTCCCTCTCTGGAATTGATGGAGACCACCTTCCATTGCCTCATCCTGTGGTTCTGTGGCCTCAATGTCCACATTCAGTTCAGTTTGGCTCCTTATCTGTGATCTCATTGTTCACGTAGACCCCTAGATAGATGGTACCAGTTCGGATTTACTGTCTTCACTTTGTTCTATTTCCTCCAAAAATATTTCCAACATTAGCCTACTAGTTCCAAGAACCACTGCCTTCACGTTAGAAGAGAGACTGCCTTCATAGCCTGCCTTAGTATGTAAGATCAATTCGGTCTGAAGACCCCTCTTTTCTGGGCCGGTGCATCAGTGATGATCAGTTAGGGGAAGAAATACGTGTGGGACCCATCTGAACTGAGCAATATTGTAGCAGCCTCTTTAAGTCCAATCCCACATTTTGCCTTATTGCCAGTTAATGAGTTTCATACGGTTTGCCATTAATTACCAACATCTTAAAAAATTTAGACTGAGAATAATAAGCTAATTTTAGCACTGGATAAGTAAGCAAAAGGAACAGACTCAAAACTGCCCGGAGTAGCAAACAAGGAAGTACCTCTGTGTCAAAACCCATGGCTCAAAAAGCAGAAAAGGAAAACCTGATGTTTTCATGATTAGTTATTCTTCCTTTATATGCTGTTGCTTTCTATTCCCTTTTTTACTTCTTCCTCTTCACCCATCCTGTACTCTAACTATACGAAAGTGACTTGTCTCCCATGAACTTGGACATGAGGAATGAGATATGATTTGATAGTTCAATTCATACATTCAATGAAAATAGTTAGCCAGCGTGAGATGCTAAGAGAGAGTTGAATAGAGAAATCTAATCCAGATTGCAGATAGAAACAGAGGAAATTTTCAATGGCCACAATTAACCAATTTTCCTACAATAGTATATCCCTCTTTGCTGCTATGCTTGAGTACTCTGGTGTATAATGCAACTATTTTTATAATAGAATAATACATTGATATTCTTACTATTTGTCTGTGAATATAATTAATATGAGTCATTCCTCTCTTTACGTATTAACAAAATCAAGTTAGTAAGACACCTGAATCAAAGAACATGGAAGTAATTCTCACCCGTGAAATTTTTTGGCATTCGGCTAATTGACCCTCATCTTTCATTCAAACGAATACCGAGACTATTCTCCTTGCACACCTTTCCCTTAAATTCCGCTAAATAATCCTACTGATCCTGCAAGGCTTAGCTCAGTTACCACTTTTTCTGGAATATTTCTCTACTCACTCTCCTTTCCAGCATAATTCATCTTTCTGTTTGAGTGAGAACACTCATTAGAGCGCTGATCAATTTGTATTATACTTGGCTATACATGAAAAAATAGTATATGCTCCATGACGGCAGGAGACAAGCCTTCTTCATTTTAGTAAACCCTCTTCCCACCCAAAGTCCATAACACATAAGGAGCTCAAAGGATGTTTGTTGAATTGTTCTCCATGATATTGGGTTCAAAGATATCTTAAACTCGACACCCAAATAGCACGCTACTTGCTACTGTCATTTCCATCATTACTAAGGAAAAAAAAATTTCTTTTTTTTATGCCCACACACACACTAATAAAATTCCTGGAAATATGAAGCTAATCAGAGACAAGAGTGAAATGAACCCTAATTAAAATATGTTTACAATTCATTTAAAAATTAGATGTAATGATGAAAGCACAGATCTAAAGAGAGAGTATTTATGAACAAGAACTATATTTCGGTTAGTAATCACCTGTACTTTTAATGTGCGTTCAGTGTACCCATATTTTTGCATCATTATTTTGACCTGAAAAATGGGAGCAATAATTTTCTCTTAATTATTCTTTTTTTAATTGAACATGTTAGGCAGATTATTACTACTTTATTAAACGTTTCCCGCATCAATGTCTTTTTTTTTTTAAATATATTAAAATGACTATAATGAATAAAACACTAGTAATGTCATTGTTACTCCTTATATAGAGCCTATAATGGGCCATGTACTTTGTATTATTACCACATTTGCAGTATTATTAACCACTATATTCACGAAATTAGGCATTATTATCTTTATTTAGAATCCTAATGTTATGTAAGCACACAAAATTAGTAGTGAAGCCTGGATTTCAATCCAAGTCTGTCTGACTCCAAAGTTCACAATTTTTCCCACATACTATACCATCTCTTACAGCAAGTTTTGTTTGACCATCTTTTCAGCTTTGTTCCAAGTCAGCCAAATCCCTGACTGTTGTACATTGGTAGTAGTGGACCCACTGGTAGAAGATGGAACCCCCTAAGCACTCAGGCTAGGAATCTTCCACTATTCTCTTTCTCCCCAGCAGTGGTCACTGTCTTACCCCTCCTCCTGATCCCAACACCTTTATTCATCTTCTGGTTTCTATATTCAAAGTTTTTATATCTATATTTTCCTTTTTATTTTACTGTCAAAATATTAATTTATACCCTTGCATTACTATTACTTACACATACTATCGATAATATGGGCTTCACTTCTGCATCTCCTTTCCCCTGTTAAAATCATCCTTAGCTTCATTCCCAGATAAACTGTCCTACAATACAAGTCACACCGTTCCACTGCCACACTCATACCATGCAGTTTTCTCCACTGCCTGTTGACTTATACTACTATACCTTAAAAATACTTCTTTTTCTTTTGCAGATAAAACAGATGTGGAAATTAAATCAGGATCCCTTTAGATTTTAAGCAAATTACAAATTTATATTGTACAGATGGAAAGAATCATACTGTCAACAATTAATATGGCTTAACAGACAGTAGCAAACTTTGACTACGGACAAACCATATTCAGGAACTTTTGACAAAGCCAAGTTGTTCTTATTCATTTTACCTACTCGTGGCAATATGTTAAAAGTTGTTTTCTGCTCTTTGAGATCTCTCTAAATTTGGTAAAACAAATGCATGTCTGGTTTCAGCAATTCTGTTGGAATGGACATGAGCCCAATTACGGCAGCTCAGAAACTGACTTGCAGGCACTTTATAGAGTTTTAAAAATTCTTGACGGGCTGGACCCATGGCTTGGTGGTTAAGTGTGCGCGCTCCGATGCTGGTGGCCCGGGTTCGGATCCCGGGCGCACACCGAGGCACCACTTCTCCGTCCATCCTGAGGCCGAGTCCCACATACAGCAACTAGAGGGATGTGCAGCTATGACATACAACTATCTACTGGGGCTTTGGGGGGAAAAAATAAATAAATAAAATCTTTTAAAAAATAAATAAATAAATAAAAATTCTTGTGCTCTTGGAATTTAAATGTACTGGCAACCATGAGAGAGGCTGAGCCCATGTCCTTTGCTTTGAAGGTAATCCTGAGTAGGAAGAACTACTGCTAAGTGAATGTCTACAGTTCCTTCCCCAGAGTAACTGGGTTCTCATAGATGTCAGCAAAGGGTTTTTATAAGGGGACTAAGATAATACTAGCATTCCATATTTAGGTTTATAAAACCAGTGACTAAGCATCTTCAAAAGCACTTTTGCTATTTGATTTTTCAAATACATTGTCAGGCTCAAAAATTTCTCTTTGGAAAATCTGTCTTCCTTCATTCCCTGTATATATGTCATCTTTTTCTGGTTGGAAACACAACAGAGAAAAACAAGTAGCTCTTAATCTTCACCTAAATAACAAAGATAGTCACATACCAGAATTTAATTTTATTACATTTATGATCTAGCCTTAAATCCCAATTTGTCCCAAATTTATTTTTTAAGGTGAAGTAAAATTTGGGGTAATTCTTAAGAGTTGCTATGAAAAAAAAGCAAACAAAAACCATTCACTCTAATAAAATTCATTCCAAATTACCAAAATGATCCAACTGTTTCACTCATATAGATAGGATCGTCAAGGAAAACATTGTTGACACAATGAATTTAAATATTTCTTAGTTAATATCCTACTAAGATATTTTTACTTTATTCAAAATAGCAAACTGGCCCAAGAACTGAATTAAAAATAAAATATAGGACTAATATCCTAAACAATTGTATGTCCATTCTTGCTTATAAGTTGCTACAGTTAAAGACTAAGTACCACAATATCAGATAATATTTTGATTTATCACTAAAATAGGAAGAGAGAAGAGGGTATAACTATTTTACTATAAATAATGGTTCTAGAAAAACAATCTCCCTTTCATTTGGCTCTCTAAATATTTCAATTTTCCTTAATAGCCATTCTGATATTTGTAATAAATGCATAGTTTAAGCTATATGTGGTCATTTATTTTGGAATGTTCCACCAACCCTTACACAGATTCTCTTTTTATCTAATATATATTTAATAAATAGTATCCATTCACCCAATCAATATGATTCATTCCTTTGATCACTTATTCACAATGATTTTTAAATATCTATGCTAGGAGATGCGCTAAAAAATTTGTAACACACTTGGGGAGGCAACAGTTAAACACAGTAAGCACAGGTTATTACTGATATGTCCATCGGCCAAGTCACTTCATCTCTTGAAAGAAGCTTTTCTGTTGCTTCTGTGCCCAAATTGGTTCCTGAGAACTCCTGAAAACACAACCCAACTTTACCGAGGGCTCCATACACCAATCTCCCAGAAGTCTTGCTTACTTATCATGTGCCTATCATATTGTTAGGCACTGGATAGACAGCAAACTGGATAGATAGGATCCATATTTTCATGGAGCTTACATCCTAGTAGACAAGGAAGGCAAGGAATAAGATAAACAAGATAATGACTTTTTTTTAAAAAAAAAACATGTTCGGGAAAGGCCTCTCTGAGGATGCAACATTTTAAATGAGGCTTAAAAGACCAAAATAAGCCAACCAGCCATGAAACTGAGTGTGGGAAGAATGTTCCAGACAGAAGAACCAGCAAGTACAAGTACAGAAAACTGTATTGACACAGGAAGTACAAAAAATGCTTATGACTGAATGTCGTTATAAGTGTCTTGAACAGGAACTGCTAGAGGGAGGAAAGAGAGACAAGGAAGCACTAAATTAAATCTGAAATCCAAACGAGGCCATAAAACCAGGACTGGAATTCGGTGGGTAGTTACCATAAATTTAAGCAGCAAAGGCAAAGGCAGGGATTAACAGTTGGAGAGGAAGTTCAAAGGCAATCCTAGGAGAAAAAGAGTTTGTGGGGAGAGCAGTAGGAGGTAACTTTAGAAATGTACAGTGGGGGCCAAACTTATTCTTGAATAACAGGAATTTTGACATTTTCCTGTGATGAATAAGAACTTTCCAGCTATCGAAGACGGTAATGGTTAGCTTCACTGTTTTGTTTTGATTTTCGCAGTTGCTTGTTTGTAGGAAATGAGTGTCAGCTTCTTGAATCTTAGCAGGGGAATGAATGACCTTATTAAAGCGGTAGTGAAGATAGCCAGATAGACTGAAGAATGGAGACAGCGATGTGGGGAGGGGGAAAATCAAAGTGATTACTGTGTCAAGAAGGTATAGTGCACTCCCTGTCGGGGAGGAGGTTTACCAAGAAGGAAAAGATGGAAATGGAGAGTTGAGACAATTTGACAATAGTCACCTACAGGAATAAAACCAGACCACATGGTATGAGAAGATAATCTGTATAAGATTGATGATTTAGAGACTCAATTTAGAGTAAGGGACTTAATGTCTTATACATAGTATGTATTTATTTTATTAAGGTTTAAGATTTAATCTTCAAATTGCTGCTGACCTCATGAATTTATGTCTGAACAAGTCAGTCAGTTTATTCTTGGAATAAGCCAGTTGGAATCAGTTTTGCCATCTCAAAGCTCAAATTGAAAACAATTTGGGGAAAAAAAGAGGAGATTTGAAATTACAAAATGTTTCCTCTGCTTTTAAGTCCCCAGAGAGGCAGACATGAGTGCTTAGGAAAGAAAGTCTTCCCAGCGTACGGGAGTGACCCGCTGGGGCTGCGTGTCACCTCTGGGGTGAACTCCGGGTCCTGACAGCATTGGCCCATCTTACACTATCATTCCGCTGAAAGGACTGAAAAACCATGGACTCTCGGAAAGTAGGTGATTTACCCAGATAGAACATCACAGTCGGAGTCCAAACCAAATCTTTGACCTCAAATTACGTATCTCTTTCTATAGCCATTTCCCATTGCCTATTCACAGATATGTTAATTGAGCCTTAGAAGTCAAAGAAAAACCTCCCAAATAGATCAGAAATGGGAAAGTTTAGAGTTTTTGTATACACATGCTTTGTTTTGTTTCCTGATAACTATTACTGTTTTCTTAAAAGTTCATATTAGAATGGTAACAAGCTCGTTGTTAAATATTTTGAAAATACATATGCAATCCTTTTGTGTTTAGTTCTCATGGCTATGTGTATTTTTCCCTTCTCTATTCCAAATCATGACTCTGTGTTCCATTGACAAAGAATCTTTTAAGTTTAACGACTACTAAAGCAGCCAGTACACAGCATGGAGAAGATTACTACCCTTGACCCCCACTTCCTTCCATCCCCCCAATTATATTTGCAAAGCTCAAATTCTTATAGGGAATTATGAAAGGGAGTAAACATGGAGACAAGGTAGAAAGGATCCAGGAGGTTTGTGTATTTACAGAGTATTGGCAACCCCCATCCCTCAGATCAAGAGCAGGCAGCAAGACTTTTGGGGAATGGCTACCTGGTCACATGGTAGAAGATGATAATTTGTATAAGACTGATTCAGAGACTCCATTTAAAATTAGATACTTGTGTACCTTATACACAGTAAGTAATACGTATTATTACATAGTAATATATAAGTAATACATAGTCACACATATTAAGTATGCATTTAATAATATTTATTAAGATTTAATCTTCAAATTGTCACTTACTTCACAAATTAATGCCTGAACAAGAAAGGCAGTTTATTCTTAGTGGGAAACAGTTTTGCCACATGAAAATTTGAAAAACAATTTGAGGAGGAATGAAGAGATTTGGGATTACAAAATGCACAGTGCCTATGGTAACACTGGGCTATATTTGCAGGAATTCGTGGGACTCAAGTTTGGTGCAGAGGCAAGAGAACAGTTCTTAAATTCCAAGGCATGATGTGGTTTGGGCATGGGCTTATCATCGGTAACTGGAATATACCAAAACCTGACGATTCTATTTAAATGTTTGGAACTTTACAAGATCCATAGGACACTTGCATAAACTTGGAGAATTTTTAAATGGGAAGAAGTTTCAATAATGCTTGAAATTAAATTTCCTAGCCAGGTGGGGACTAGGAGCAGTTTAACTTTAACTTAGGAAAATAAAAGAAATGTGACATTTCTTACATCTAGAAGTCATAGCCACTGTTCCTAGTTATATAGAAAAAAGAGAATAAAAATCACACATCCCACCACTCAGCGATAACAATGGGTAGTATTTGCTGTATATCATTCTAGTTTTTTATTCTATGCATATACATATGATTTTTAATATCATTTTACTGTATACATTGTTTGGTAATCTCTCTTTTTCCCGATTCACAGCATGTTGAATATATTTTTCCATGACAGTAAGATAGTTTTAATGGTTGTATAATATTACAGCATATGGGTACACTATGTTATTAAAGGATAACTTATTTTAAGATATTATGCTGTTTCCAACTTTTTCACTATTATAAACAAAACATTGATAAACATTTTTGTAACTAAATCTCAATTCGAATCCACAACTAATTGAAGAGGCAAGTTTTGATATGAGAAGTAGTGGGAAAGTTAACATTTGTATGTTTCCTGATGGAAAACAGTCTGGATCAGGCAGATGGATGGAGACCATCTTGGCATCCAAAGGGATGTAGGTTGAAAGGGAAGATTGGATACTAGAAGAGAATAATGAACAGGAGAGAAGAATAGCAACCATTTATTGAGGGTCCAGAAAACATATTTATACGATTTCATTTAATTTTCAACTGCACTGTGGCAGGTATTATCCACGTTTTATAAATGAGAAACTAAGGCACACATTGATTAAATTGCCCAAGGTAAGTTACTAAATGTTAGAGCAGAGATCCAAACTCAAGTCTTCCTGATTTCAAAGCCCATGGATTTTTTTTTTCAGGTTTTTTTTTTTTTAGATATATAGTTTAAAACAAGTTTAACCAATATCACCATTTTGCATAAGCAGGACTTTATCTAATCATAATAGTATTCATTCTGCTCTAAAATACGTAAGGAATTATAAAGGAAGCAAGAAGTTCCAGATTCTGGAAAAACTCATCTTGGTATGCTAGTGAGAGCTGTGCTAGTTTTACTCCTCTCCAGGTTAAGACTAAACTCACAAACCTCCTTAAGCCTGCTTTATGTAAAGATGAAAATCACATTTTCCTGTTACCGAAACTCTCTTTCACCAGATAAACTTTGTTAATTAAGAGTAAGTGAAAAAGAAGTCATTAGTCATCAACTTTTCTCATCGCCTATTACTTCTCTTCACCCTCTTATATGTAAAAACAAAAATATAATGTCGACTATATGAAACAAACCTTTTCAGAGATGCTCACTGGATCTTTATTTTCTAAATATTTTCAATCTAAATTAATATATGTGTAGCTATTTTATTTTGTGTGTATGTTCCTGAAAGAAATACCACAAGTCAGGGAAGTCTTAAAATAGGATGTTTTCAGTTTCTGTTCCTATTCCGAGGTTATTTTTCAGCATTTTCTTATGTGAAAGCATGATGACTCATCAGAATTGTGTTGTTTCTTCCAGGGGTTTATTTACAAACCTAGTAGCCATCAAGTGAGGGAATACTCTGAGAACATCTGCCCTTCTCCACTGAATAAGCAACTTATGCTGCTTTCTCAGTAAGAGAGGTTAAGCCTCCTTCTAGTTGATCCTAAAAGGCACAACTGTGGAGTTAAGGGGTGTTTCAAACTCTTCAGTGACCTTGGATATGTTTGATTCACAGGTATGGCAGGACTGGTGTTTATCCTGTCTCTGCGATGGGTACAGCTGAAGTTTACAAAACCCAGACTCTGGGTCATTGTGGATGTGACAAAATGTTATAGCTTTGTGGACAAACTAGGAAAATCATATGCATAAAAGCGTTATGAACTGTCCTTTCAGAGGAATTAGAAGTCTTACCATTCATTGTGAGATTACATCCCTAAATTTTGGTGTTAAAATGGTATTCCATATTTTTATTTGGGTTATTTTTGTGGGAGAGGGAAGGGAGAGAGAAGTGATTTCCTGATCCCTGAAATCCAAAAGTCTGGATACTGTGGTTTAGAACCCTTTCCAGAAAGGCTAGGGAACTTTGCTCTCTTAAAACGCTTCTAGCAGTACAAATGTTTGCAATCTCATAACGAGTGTTATCATCAAGAAGGAAGACTTCACCAGGGTGCGTAAAATGTGATCAATTATTATCCCAAACTTCCCCTTGCTCTTTCTTCAGTTAGCACAATCTACCTCTTGCCTGAATTCAGAGCAGGTAGACACATTTTCCAAAAGGCATGTATAGATATACATATATATCTTTCCCACTTTGACTCATTTCCCCTCCAATCCTTTCTTCAATAGCAGCCAACATGATCATGCTCACATCAGTACACAAATCTTTTGCCACTTCCCTTCAATGGCTCCCCACTTCCTTTGGGATGCTACCCATTCTCTTTGACACAGTCTCAAAATATCTTGACTCAAGTAAGTCTTATCTGTTTCTCTTTATTCCAGAGCTAAAAAGACTTCTTTCAATTCCAAGAATGTCTCATACTCTTGACTGTCTAATTACCTTTCCACATATCCCATTCCTTTCCCAACATCTCTGCTTGGCTAACACCTACTCTCCTTCAATTTTCAACTGAAAGATTACTTTCTCCTAAAAGATTTTACCAGGCCAGCATCCCCCCTTCCTCTGCCCCAACAAAATCAGGCTTCTCTCCTTTTCCTTCCTTTCACCTGCGAATCTGCATCTTAAAACTTCAAATCATTTACGCGGTGCCTATGTTCCCTACAGTTCATGCTCTAGACTGTAAGCTCTGGGAGGGCAGGGACTGTCTAGTGGGTATTCTGCTGTATAACCAACGTCTAAAATGATGCCTGCATATGCGAATAATTGGTATTCAATAAATATTTTCAAATGAATGCATCCCTCTGCTTAGCCTTCTAAGCCCTTTTCTTGTGTTACTTTTTTTTTAATTCTGGCTATTAGCTTCAACAACTCATCTCAATTAATTCAAAAAACAATGTGATGAATCAGTATCCCAATTCCCCAGGCTCAACTGCTCTGGATTTAATATGTGACAATAATGTGTCTCCTCTAATGGTCCTTCTTTGTGCTACCAAAGCATGCTTCCCAAATTCTCGTTGATTTCTTTTTTAATAAGGCACAATGAATTCTGGGGCATAATTAACACAAACTGATATGCTGCTATCTCCTATATTAAGGTTCTAGAGTGAACTTTTAAGACTGCAATATGCCTCAACTGGATGATTGATGATAATAGGGTTTCTCAGCCATTTCTGAGAGTGTGCTACAGTGAAATGATTGAAAGTCAGGCAAACAGAAGAAGAGTTTTATCAAATAATTACTATGGAGGAAACCACATAGAAAAGTTAGCCCCATCCTAACCAATTTAAAAAAAAAGAAAGAAAAGTAGGTGGTTGTATGGAGCAATGCTTACTGTAGCCAAGAAGCAGTCACAAATATTTCCAGGCCTTGCAAATCAAAAAAAAAAAATGCACTTTGTATATGCAAAACCTGGGAAAGATCTCTAATTCTATACTTATTTTTAAATATATTTGTTCATCCAGGCAACGGTCACTTTCTTGTTTTGAAATAAGAAGAGGGAAGGAAAAGGAGTGGCATATAAAGAAAGGAAACAACTACGTCACAAGAGTCTTATAAGTTTAGAGAGGACAATGGCCCCCAAAATCACCTAAGAAAACTCTCACCAATTCAAAGATGAGGAACTGAAACATGAATTGGCCTCTGATTTCCGTTCATCCATTCTGTGATTTTTAAGTAGACCATTAGGATATCTAAAAAAATGTAATAAATTTTAAGCAGCATTTAGCAGATTCTTCAAATTAGATAACATCTCAAATTCCCTAATGCTCTTAAGATCCATGGACTCATAATCCTAGAGTTATATTTGAATGAAATCTCCTTGTTATCCCACATCTATTGAGACTTTAAGTTCTGTCATTATTTCCTACTCTATATCGCCTAAATTATTTTTTCTTTCTTTTCTAGTTCTAGGGCCAGAAGTCTAATTCTCCATAATCCACAACTGGAAGACCGTGATAAACTCCTAACTAATCTCTCTAAATCACCCTGTACAGAGTAGCCAGAGTAGCAAGAATAATGCTCTCAAAGGTCATTTCCATCACACTGTATTATGTTTTATCCTATCACTCAAAAGCTTCAGTTGATCTCCATTGCCTAGTAAGTCAAAAAAGTTCATAGTAATTAGGAACTGTCTGCTCCCTGGCAGGAAATTTTCCTTCTTGCACAGATATCTGTAAGTACAACACCATCCATGCTGTGGTCCTGGGCAAACTGGATAGAATACGTGCAGTAGTGGCAGGAATCCAGCATTGCTTCCCAGCCTTGCCCATCACTAGATGTATGACCTTGCTGCTGCTCTTTGTCGATGCTGAGATGCAGTTTATTCATCTCTAAAGATAATTTCACTCTCCACCACGTTGACTTGCTGTGAGAATTAATAGACACAATGAAAGTAAAGCAACCAGTGTGTATTAGACATACCTGTACATTTTAACTACTATTATTTTATATATTTGCCCTTTCTAACTTCAGAAAGGATTTGAGTAAGCTGTCATCCACTCATTCTTTCATTCATTTATTCTATCAAAAACATTTATTGAGCACTTCTTTTTGCCAGACACTCTATTAGTTACTTTGGGTGTCAAGAAGAAGACATAATCCTTCACCCTGAAAAACCTCACATACTAGCAAAATATAGAAATACAAATATAAAGCAGTGTGACTATGGAGGAATAGTAATACTCTCTGTATTAGGGGATCCCTGAGTAAGGACTCCTAAACTCTACCGAGATTTGGGAGTTGAGTCAAGGAGGATGGGACACCTGATTTCAACCAACAGGCAAAGATGCATAAAAGTTATGAAGGCCAAGAGAGAAAACAGAAGGCTGTCACAGGTAGATGGTTAGATTACTATAACAATTATGGTTATTATTAATATAAAACCTACACCAGAAAGCACTGCCTCAGATTGAAGCTAACTTCTGGTTCCTTACTTACAGCAAACTGCACTGAATTCTAACTTTGCCCAGTTTATCCATGACTGAATCCCACACCTATGCCCACACCCAGCCCCTGGACCCCTTCTCTCTGAGCTAGTTCTAGGCTTCTATACACCTCAGAACTGTGGTTTAAGTTCCCAAGATCCTTCCTCACAGGATACTTACCCAGCCTGCTCGCTCAGCCATTTGTTTCTTGCCCACTGCTTCTTGACCACATTGGCCTCCCAGGGTTTTGGATTTAGTCTGTCCGCTGGGAATTGCTCCACCAGACTGTGCTCATCCCCGCCACACATCCCTCCGTGTATGTGTGTGGCTCATTCTTGACTTCAGGTCCTTGTTTTAATGTCACATCTTCAAAGAGCCCTCACTTATTCGTCTCCCTTCCCCACTGCCAAATTTTAAAGAACAACTCAGTCACTCTTCCATATTATTCATTTTAATTTCTGCATTGCAATTATTATCTGGTAATTTTCTCATCTGTTTATTTGTTTGTTATCTGTTTGTTTCTGATTCCTTCCACTAGGATGTAAGTTCCATAAGGTTTGAGGCCTCATCTGTTTTATTCCCTATGGCATCCACAGTGCCTAGAACATTTCTTGGAACACAGTAAATTACCAATAAACATAGATTAATGAAGGAGTAAATGAATGAATGAATATCTCTACTCTGCCAGCTGACCATTAATTTCTACTCCCCAGACTCTCAGAGGCACTAGATTCCTCTGTTTTCAACAGACTCCTAGTTCTAAACTCTTATGATCTGCCCCACTGGTTGCCACACAAGTCCCTAAATCCACATGAGCCTGTAATTTAAGGTCACCCATTATCTTCCTCATCTTAACCCTTGTCATATTTTATTAATTAGTAATTTGACTCCTGTACTTTAGCCAACAACATTTAATTGTCATCCTTCAACCAAACTTACTAATATTTGTCCTCGTTCCCTAAGACAAGTCATCACCTAGACTTAGCTATAGGATAAGAATTTACTTCCATTATCACCTTCAGGTTCTGCTTAAAAACTACTCTCAAAGTCTTCTCTAATCACCTTCAAATGAGAGTCCCCTGTAATCATAACCTGTATTAGTTTATTCAAGCTGAATGATAATGCAATATTTAGTGTTGATTTTAATTTTTTATATAAGTGAACATATGTATTTATTTTCCCTTGTTACAAGTGTTTTAAACTAGTTATTATCATTTATCTCTTTTTTTGACCCTTATATTTATCCTCCATCACAGTTTCATGATTTCTTCTCAGGAGATAAAAAGTAGAGACTTTCAGATAAAATTGTATCCCAATTATTCCTGACATTATACTGTTTTGTTTGTTGTTGAGACTATTCAGAGTGGCTGAATTTCACCAAATCCCAAATCTCTTCACCTCTTCACCTCAATCATTCTTTTAACGTATCACCACAACTCCTTCTTCTCTCCTCACCCACCAGGACAGTAAGCTCCTTGAGGGCGGAAACCCAGTCTCATTTGTCTATGAATCCCTAATAGCTAGCACATTGCTTGGCATATAGCAGATGTTCAAGAAAACTTCATTGAACACCAAAATAAGTTAATCATGTTCCCAAAGGTTGTTGTGGAGCACTGTTCAGATCTTTCACTCCACCAGCAGCTCAGAACGTGATCCTGATGTACCGGTACCACTGCTTAGGCTTCTGTGAGTTGTCACCAAGTTCCACCGCACTTGCTCAATGGGTCAAGTACAGATGGCTGTGCTTGTGGGCCCTCTGCTTCAGTACCAAAGTATGAAGGGTCTACCATTCTTCTTAACTTCCTTTTACTTGTTTTTAAAGAAAGTCCGTCCTTTCCTCAACAGGAAGAAAATTACAATTAATATATACACCTTATATACAGTATATTTAAGTGCTTTTTCCATGTATCTGGTTTATAGCTTTGTAATTTATTTTCCTATATTTTGTAGAAGGCAAAAAGAACCCCAGATTTGGAAGAATTGGTCGTACGTTTGTGGCAAAGATAAGGGGTGAAAAGTACTGTTACTGAACAGGAAGCCAAATCAGCCAGGGCTTAGGAACAGAGGGAATGAAGGAGGGACTCACTTGCACCATGTAAGAGACAGAAGATGAGAAGTAGGTAAGGCGCAAAGGCAGAGAGGGATTAGTAACATCTTTTACTTGAGGCTGAGCCCAGCAGACTGTTAACTTAGGGCTCATTTTGTTTGCCTGGATTTGGTTCTGGAGTCTGAAGCAGAGCCGAGCACTGCACACAGGATCAAGTAGGTCCAGGTATAAAGGTTGGAAAAAGGCGGTGAAAAGGAGACAGACAGGACATTATCCTCCTAGGTACACCCTCTGGTTTCATCATACTCATTTAATCCCTCTGTTTATGAGGCTCATTTGCTTTATTTCTCTCTTCCCACATACATACACGTGTATGCTGCCATACTCCTTATCTTACCGGCTATTCCAGTCTATTCCTAACCTTGAACATTCTCATAGGGTTGGGATTTAATTTTAGTTTTAGTATGTGGTAACTCAAGTCAGCATTTGGTTATTAAAAATTTAATAGCATTTCTTATATATTTGGAAGCACTGAAAATTTATTAATCTTACACTGGTTTCCTTAGAGTACCACAATCTTTCATATAAGCTGCCAATCCTTGAATTGGTTAAATATTAGGAACTTAACTATATAGATGACTTCAGCTTTAGTCTCTAATAAGTTCTTCTGTATAAGAGGTAAGCTACCTTCCCAGAATTTAGCTAAACTTATTTTGTATTATAGTTTTATTTTTCATGTTGATTCATGCTTAAGTCTCATGTTTTTTAATTCATTCCTTCCCTACAGAATTTTGACCTCATTCTCCCTTGAGAAGCTATAAGTTATTTATCTTGGAATCTTTTTAAAATTCTTGTGGCTCAAAAGATTTCAGTAGTAAGACTATTTTCGTCACTATGAGACAATCCCTCAACAAAAGCAGCATTAATCTTCATATTGCTAACCTCCCACCACATATTTTTTTTCTTAAGAAAACAAAAATTTACCTGTGGCTTACCGCAGCCATCCTAATTTCTCTCTTTGTGAAAATTCATTTTTACATTCAAATCTTTATTACACACTAGTTACCAAGGGGGAATTCAAAAGTAAAGAATGACTCAACACTTCCTTTCCAAAAGCTTATATCCTAATTGGGGGTATAAAAATAATACACACATGAAACAAAAGCAATAATAATGGTAATAATAAACATTTATGGAGCTTTTCCATTTTCAAGGGACAGTCTCTCATTTGGTCCTACAATGATCCTGTAAGATGGATGTTATTAGCATCTCAATTCGAGAAAACCAAATACAAAAAGTTGAAATCATTTGTCCAAATTCCCTTAACCATAACTGGAGTTTGAAATTAGTCTTCTAACTCCAAAGCCCATTGCTTATCACAATGCCTCTCAACAATGAAATAATAGTACACTATTCTCTGCCTCAAGTCACCCATATTACCTAGCATTAGGATTTGAGGCACAGAGGAAACACTTTAATCATATTACTCATTGATATTTTTATTTGCAAATGCTATAAGGGAAAAGTATTTCAAAGAAAAGTTGGAACTTGAACTTTGGACAAGGAGCGAGAATGGGACCTGTAACTAGAAAAAGGAGGGGACATTGCTGTGTGTAGGGTAACAAAAGTAAAGCTCTAGTTTCTATAACAGGCATGGCTTGTGCAGGACAGTGGGAAAACTTTCTTACCCGAAGTAGAGGGCTCATTATGAGCTGGAGAAAAAGATGTTCTGAATACACAGTCTGGCAACAAATAATAGTGTTGAATGCCCCTGAATGCTGGGCTGAGGAACTTTGTTTTACAGATAATGGCGAGCCTCTGGAGTGTTTTACGCTCAGAAATGACAAGATCAAATTGCTGCTTTTGTCAGATTTTGTAATGTGCCTAGAAGAAGAGAGATCAGCTAAGAAGCTGCTATAGAGATCCAGGCATTAGGCGATGACCACCCGGACTCAAGGAGAGGATAGAGATGGAGAAGAAAGGAACAAATGTGAAACAACTTTGAAAAGAAGAGACAGTACAACCAGGCAGCGGATTAGAAATAAAGTAGAAAAAAGAGTCCAAGACCACACTGAGATTTCAAGTCTGGGTAAAGGCACTAATTAGAACAAAGGACGACTGAAGTGAAGCTACTCTGGCTTGTAGAGTGGAGAAGGATATCTAAGAAATGGCCATTATGAAGCTAGCAGCCCATGGACGTGGTCTCAAGCACATTTAAAAAAAATTTTTGCACTTACTGAGCGCCCATTATCTCTCCATTGATATCTCCAAGTGGAAAGATAAGAAAATCATTTTGGGCACTTTTTAAGATTATAACTACCCTTATATTAATAAGAACAGTAAACAGCAGCTTGACAATTTTCTATTTGAAAACAGATCATAAATAAACTCTCAAAAACATTTTATTCATTAGTTAGTATATACCTTTAGTCACAACAAATTGTTCATTTTTCCTTATTTCAAAGTAAATAATTCCTAGAATCATGTCTGATTACCATGTAACCATGTGATGATCAGTAATAAGATTACAATCGTATTACTATATTCCAGTTCATTTTATGCACAGAATTATAGTCCCCATCCTATCTTCTAGTATCCTAGACTGAAGAGATTATATGGTATGAAGGAGCTACACAATAGACATTTATTCTACACCAGTGGTTTTAAAACTTTTTTTTAAAGTTTTAAAAAACTTTACGCTCTTTAAAAATTATTGAGGACTCGAGAGCTTTTGATTATATGATTTATAGCTATTGACATCTACTTCATTTGATATCAAAACAGAAATGTTTAAAACAATCATCTATATATTCATTTTAAAATAACAATAATAGATCCATTATATGTTAACATAAATATATATTTTAATGAAAAATTAAACATTTTCAAACCAAAGAATGTAGTGAGATGAGTGGCATTATTGGACATTGTTGCAAATTTCTTTAATGTCTCTGGCTGAAGAGACGATAGCTGAATTCTCAGACTGCTTCTGTGGTCAGTCTATTGAAACATATTGTTTCAGCTGCAGTATATGAAAAAAATCCAACCGTGCACAGATATGCCATTGGAAAAAGGAATATTTTAATAGTCTTTTAAAAAATTAAGTTTGATAACACACAAGTGGTAGTGGTAACAAGTGATACCTTCTTAAACGTGAGTTGAAATGTGGAATCTGAAACCAAATATCAATAAATTTTTTGTGCTCTTTTATATTCAAGTCCATGGGTCTATCTTACACTTGAACAGATCTTTTACCTACACATGATTTTGCAGCAAAATACGTTTGTCTTTTAGAAAATATTGGTTCATTGAGTTATGCAACTCTTTAAAATGTTGACACATTTCCTTACAGAAAATGAAACATCACACTTGTTAATATTACTACCAATCTCATCAGAAAAATCTTTAACTATTTGGAAGCTGTTAAGCTCATGGTCGTGGATATAAGTTTTCCAAAATTCTAATTTTCACGTGAAACTTCAAATGTTATGATTGGCAGCAAACACTGTTAGCTGTTTTCCTTGAAGTGACAGGATCACTTGGTTCATTTTTGAGAAAATGAACGTGAAATATTAAAGTCTAAGTAACCATAATTTGTCTGTCAGTTGGTCTTTCACTTAAAAACGATATTTCATGAAAAATGTGGGTAGTTTAGGGGCCGGCCCGGTGGCGCAAGCGGTTGGGTGCGCGCGCTCCGCTGCGGCGGCCCGGGGTTCGCTGGTTCGGATCCCGGGCGCGCACCGACGCACTGCTTGGTAAGCCATGCTGTGGCGGCGTCCCATATAAGGTGGAGGAAGATGGGCACCGATGTTGGCCCGGGGCCGTCTTCCTCAGCAAAAAAGGAGGAGGATTGGCGGATGTTAGCTCAGGGCTGATCTCCTCACAAAAAAAAAAAAAAAAAAAAAAAAAAAAAAAAAAATGTGGGTAGTTTAGCTCACGACTCAAACAATGGCACACCTGCTTTTTCTCAAGACACCATCATACTTTGGGCTGTAGCAGAAGTGTTTTATGTATTCTTCTCTTTTGCATCACATAGAATATTTAAAAAATACATGCTCAAGAGTTGAGATTTAATAAAATTACTAATTTTTACTACTTCATAAAGGGTATTCTTAAGCGACACTGACATTTTTTTTAACTGAGATTGCGTGGTGGTAAAAGATTCAGTGACTAAAATACTGGTACCAGTACTAATAGTGAAGAGTACAACGACTTCTAGTAGTGGTTAAATAAATAATAGGCAAATAATACCTTACTATTTTTTTTACGTTCACCAGTTTAATATAAAGAATACCATAAAGGATACATATGAACAGCTAGGCGAAGAGATACATAAAGCAAGGTCTGGGAGAGTCCCAAGAGCAGGAACTTCTGTCCCTGTGGAGCTGGGGTAAGTCACCTTCCCAGTACGTGGATATGTTCACCCATCTGGAAGCTCCCTAAACCCCATACTATTGGGATTTTTATGGAGGCTTCATCAGGTAAACATGATCAATTATTAACTCCATTTCTTGCCTCTCTCCTCTCTCTGGAGAATGGGGGATAAGGCTGAAAATTCCAAGCTTCTTTTCATGGCTTGGTCTTCCTGGTAACCAGCCACCATCCAGGAGCCCACCAAGAGTCGCTTCACTAGAAAAAAAAGATGTTCCTATCACCCAAGAAATTACTAGGGTTTTAGGAGCTCTGTGCTAAGAGCTGGGGTCAAAGACTAAATGTTAAAACAAAAGATGCTCCTAGCACCCCTATTTACAAGGATTTTAGGAGCCCTGTGTCAGGAACCAGGGGCAGATATATATCTCTAGCTCTATTTCTATCTATCAATCTATCATCTATCTTTCTTATTATTTCACAGAGTATTTGCCTCAGTTCAGGCTTGTTTATACTTTATCTGCTAGGGCGCCATCACAGTCTGGCTAACATGACTCAGTCCATGTCTGGGGCTCTGACCCAACTCACGCTGAGTCCTTAGAATAAATTGTTAGATCCCCAGTGAGGAAGGGTTGCTGTGAGCTTCCTCCAGCCACACTGAGTTCCACTGGGGAACTCACATCACTACGTGGACTGGTGCCTGGACAGATTCATGGGATCCAGCTTCAGCTCGGCCCAAAACACTCTTAGTGACATTTTCAGTTAGTTTGCTAACATTGCATGAGTCAACTTTAATTTTAAGGAAGTTAAACAAAAAGCTACATAATTCTCAGTCTCCACAATCTAAAAAAAGAATCACAGCTCAAGTGATGCCCTTTAGATATTGTCACTGGAAGGTCCAGATTGTGTTATTCTGATATTTAATATGTTTGATTTGGAAGGGCATCTTTGGGTTTAAAGGAGAAGAGAACATAAAAAAAAAAAAATAGTCTCCCTATATAACACATGTTTGAGCAAAGTGGCTGATGTCAACATTAGGGAATCTCTCCTCTTGGGAACCAAGAGTTCTTTTTTTTTTTTTTTCCTATTTTTTGGCGTTTTTGTTCCTTTTTTAAATTTTATTGACGTCACATTGGTTTGTAACATTGTGTAAATTTCAGGTGTACGTCATTATATTTTGGCTTCTGTATAGACTGCATCATGTTATCCACCAAAAGTCTTATTTCCATCCATCACCATATATATGTGCCCCTTTACCCTTTTCAGCTTCCTCCCCCTCCCTTCCCCTCTGGTAACTATCAGTCAGTTCTCTGTATCGATGTGTTTATCATTCACATATGAGTGAAACCATACGGTATTTGTCTTTCTCTGTCTGACTTATTTGGTTTAGCTTAATACCCTCAAGGTCCATCCATGTTGTCACAAATGGCATGATTTTGTCTTTTTTATGGCTGAGTAGTATTCCATTGTATATGTATACCACTTGTTTATCCATTCATCTGTTAATAGGCACTTTGGTTGTTTCCAAGTCTCGACTATTGTGAGCAATGCTACAATGAATACAGAGGTGCATACATCTTTTCAAATTAGTGTTCTCATAATCTTTGAATAAATACCCGGAACTGGACTAGCTGGACCATATGGCATTTCCATTTTTAATTTTTTGAGAAATATCCATACTATGGATATTTCCATGGTGGCTGTACCAGTTTGCATTCCTAACAGCAGTGTATGAGGTTTCCCTTTCCTCCACATCCTCTCCAACACATGTTATTTCCTGTCCTGTTGATAATAGCCATTCTGAAGGATATGAGGTGATATCTCATTGTAGTTTTTATTGGCATTTTCCCAATAATTAGTGATATTGAACATTTTCTCATGTGCCTGTTGGCCATCTGTATATTTTCTTTGGAAAATGTCTGTTCACATCCTCTGCCCGTTTTTTGATCCGGTTTTTTGCTTTTTGTTGTTGAGTTGTATGAGTCCTTTATATATTTTGGAAATTAACCCCTTATCAGACACATGATTTGCAGATATTTTCTCCCAGTTGGTGGATTGTCTTTTCATTTTGTTGATGGTTTCCTTTGCTGTGCAGAGCTTTTTCGTTTGATATAGTTCCACTTGTTTATTTTTTGTTGTTGTTTTCCTTGCCTAGAGAGACTTACTCAAAGGGATAACTGATAAGACTGATGTCAAAGAACACAATGCCTATGTTTTCTTCTAGAAGTTTTATGGTTTCAAGTCTTACATTCAAGTCCTTAATTCATTTTGAGTTAATTTTTGTATATTGTGTAAGATAATGGTCTACTTTCATTCTTTTGCATGTGACTGTCCAGTTTTCCCAATACGATTTATTGAAGAGACTTTCCTTTCTGCATTGTATGTTCTTGGCTTCCCTGTCCATAGATTAGCTGTTCATAGATGTGTGGTTTTATTTCAGGGCTCTCAATTCTGTTCCATTGATCTGTGTGTCTGTTTTTCTGCCAGTACCATGCTGTTTTGATTACGATAGCTTTGTAGTGCATTTTAAAATCAGAGAGTGTGATACCTCCCGCTTGGTTCTTTTTTCTCAGGATGGCTTTGGCTATTCAGTCTTTTGTTGTTCCATATAAATTTTAGGATTCTTTATTCTATTTCCATGAAAAATGCCATTGGGATTCTGATTGGGATTACATTGAATATGTAGATTGCTTTAGGTAATATGGGTATTTTAACTATATTTATTCTTCTAATCTGTGAGCATGGAATATTTTTCAATTTCTTCGTGTCTTCTTCAGTTTCTTTCAATAACGTCTTATAGTCTTCTGTGTATAGGTCTTTCACCTCCTTGGTTAAATTTATTCCTAGGCATTTTATTCCTTTTGTTGTGATCATAAATGGGATTGTTTTCTCAATTTTCTTTCTTCTGGCTCATTATTAGTGTATAGAAATGCAACTGATTTTTGTGTGTTGATTTTGTACCCTGCAACTTTACTGTATTCGTTAGTTATTTCTAATAGTTTTTTGGTGGGTTGTTTAGGATTTTCTATATTTAGAATCATGTCATCTGTGCATAGTGATAGTTTTACTCTTTCCTTTCCAATTTGGATCTCTTTTATTTCTTTTTCTTGCCTAATTGCTCTGGCTAGGACTGCCAATACTATGTTGAATAAGAGCTGCAAGAGTGAGCATCCTTGTCTTGCTCCCATTCTTAGAGGAATAGCTTTAAGTTTTTCTCCATTGAGTATGATGTTAGCTGTGGGTTTGTCATACATGGCCTGTATTACATTGAGGTACTTTCCTTATACACCCATTTTATTGAGAGTTTTTATCATAAATGGATGTTGCATCTTGTCAAATACTTTCTCTGTGTCTATTGAGATGATTATGTGATTTTTATTCTTCATTTTTTTAGTGTGGTGTATCACATTTATTGACTTGTGGATGTGGAACCATCTCTGCATCCCTGGAATAAATCTCACTTGATCGTGTGTATGATCCTTTTAATGTATTGGTGTATTCAATTTGCTAATATTTTGTTAAGGATTTTTGCATCTATGTTCATCAGCAATATTGAACTTTTCTTTTTTTGTGTTGTCCTTGTCTGGTTTTGGTATCAGGTTAATGTTGGACTTGTAAAATGAGTTAGGAAGCATTCCATCCTCTTCAATTTTTTCGAAGAGTTTGAGAAAGATAGGTATTAAATCTTCTTTGAATGTTTGGTAGAATTCACTAGAGAAGCCATCTGGTCCTCGACTTTTGTGTTTTGGGAGGTTTTGGTTACTCTTTCAATCTCTTTACTTGTGATTGGTCTATTCAGATTCTCTCTTTCTTCTTGATTCAGTTTGGGGAAATTAGATGATTCTAAGAATTTATCCAATTCTTCCAGGTTATCCATTTTGTTTGCATATAGCTTTTCATAGTATTATCTTATAATCCTTTGTAATTCTGTGCTATCTCTTATAATTTCTCCTCTTTTATTTCTGATTTTATTTATTTGAGCCTTCTATCTTTTTTTCTTAGTGAGTCTAGCTAAAGATTGCAATTTTCTCTTTTCAAAGAACGAGGTTTTAGTTTCATTAACTCTTTCTATTTTCTTTTTAGTCTCTATTTTATTTATTTCTACTCTGATTTTTATTATTTCCTTCCTTCTACTGACTTTGGGTTTTGTTTGTTCTTGTTTTTATAGTTCTTTTAGGTATAGTGTTAGATTGTTTATTTGAAATTTTTCTTATTTCTTCAGATAGGTCTGTATTGCAATATAGTTCCCTCTTAGTACTGCTTTTGCTGCATCTCATAAGTTTTAGTATGTTGTGTTTTCATTTTCATTTGTCTCCAGGTATTTTTCGATTTCTCCTTTGATTTCTTCATTGATCCAAAAGTTGTTCAGTAGCATATTGTTTATCTCCACATGTTTGTGACTTTTCCAGCTTTCTTCTTGTAGTTGATTTCTAGTTTTATACCATTGCGGTTGGAAAAGATACTTGATATGATTTCAACTTTCTTAAATTTTTTGAGGGTTGCTTTGTTTCCCAACATATAGTCTATCTTTGAGAATGTTCCATGTGCACTTGAGAAGAATGTGTATTCTTCTGCTTTTGGATGGAACATTCTATATATATGTATTAAGTCCATCTCATCTAGTGTTTCATTTAAGGCCACTGTTTCCTTGTTGACATTCTGTCTGTATGATCTAATCATTGATGTAAGTGGGGTGTTGAGGTCCCCTACCATTATTGTGCTGCTGTAAATTTCTCCCTTTAAGTCTGTGAGTATTAGCTTTATATATTTTGGTGTTCCTGTGTTAGGTGCATATATATTCATAAGTGTTATGTCCTCTTGGTGGAATGTCCTTTTTATCCTTGTATATGGCCCCTCGTTGTCTCTTCTTGTCTTATCTTGAGGTCTGCTTTGTCTGATATAAGTATGGCAACATCTCCTTTCTTTTGCTTGCCATTTTCTTGGAGTATCATCTTCCATCCCTTCACTCTGAGCCTATGTTTGTCTTTAGAACTGAGATGTGTCTCCTGAAGACAGTATATTATTGGGTCTTGTTTTTTAATCCATCCAGCCACTCTATGTCTTTTGAATTCAATCCATTTACATTTAGAGTGATTATTCATGTATGAGGGCTTAATATTACCATTTTATCTTTTGTTTTCTGGGTGTCCTGTATTTCCATTGTTTCTTTTTCCTTGTATTTCTTTCTGCCATTTCAGTTTGGTGGTTTTCTGTGATGTTTTTCTCAGTTTTCTCTTTTTTTTTTTTTTTTTTTTTTTTTTTTTTTGTGAGGAGATCAGCCCTGTGCTAACATCCGCCAATCCTCCTCTTTTTTTGCTGAGGAAGACGGCCCTGGGCTAACATTTGTGCCCATCTTCCTCCACTTTATATGGGACGCCGCCACAGCATGGCTTGCCAAGCAGTGCGTCGGTGCGCGCCCGGGATCCGAACCAGCGAACCCCGGGCCGCCGCAGCGGAGCGCGCGCACTTAACCGCTTGCGCCACCGGGCTGGCCCCTCTCAGTTTTCTCTTTATTTATGATTTGTGACTCTGCTCTGATTTTTGTTTTGTGGTTACCATGAGGTTTGTATAAAAGATATCACAGATGAGATAGTACTTTTTCTGCTGGTAGCATCTTACCTCTGTTAGCCTATGCATGTTCCATCCTTTTCCTCTTCTCCTTCTATGTTTTTGTTGTTACAAATTATTATTATTTTTTGTGTTGTGAGTTTGTGACCATATTGATATGGCTATAGTTATTTTTGATGTTTTCTTTCCCTTTAGCCTTTATGTTATATTTAAGTTTTTACTAACCTATTCTGATATACAGTTACAATTTTCTGATTCTGTCTATCTATCTATCACCTTGCTTAAAGCTTTGTAAACCTTTGCCTTTTTGTTTCAGGAAGGAGGGCTCCTTTTAACATTTCTTTTAAGGCAGATTTAGTGGCAATGAACTCCTTCAGCTTTTGTTTGTCTGGGAAAGCCTTTACTTCTCCTTCATACCTGAAGGATAACTTTGCTGGATAGTGTATTCTTGGCTAATAGTTTTTGTCTTTCAATATTTTGATTATATCATTGCACTCTCTCCTAGCCTGTAGAGTTTCTTCTGAGAAATCTGCTGATAGCCTGATGGAGGTTCCTTTGTAAGTTATTTTCTTCTCTCTGGCAGCCCTTAACATTCTTTCTTTGTCCTTGACTTTTTTTTTTCTTTTTTTGGTAAGGAAGATAGGCCCTAAACTAACATCTTTCAGCAATTTTCCTCTTTTTTTTTTTTTGCTTGAGAAAGATTAGCCCTTAGCTAACATCCACGCCAATTCTCCTCTGCTTTGTGTGTGGAATGCCTCCACAGCATGGGTGATGAGCGGAGTAGGTCTATGCCCAGAAGTCAAACCCATGAACCTGGGCCACCAAAGCAGAACATGCAGAACATTAAAAACTCGGCCATGGGGCCAGCCCCTGTCATTGACTTTTGACAATTGTAATATACTATACTTGAAGAAGGTCTTTTTGTGTTGAGATAATTAGGAGTTCTGTTAGTTTCATGTACTTGTATATCCAGTTCCTTCCTCAGGTTTGGGAAGTTCTCAGCTATTATTTCTTTGAATAAGTTCTCTGCTCCTTTCTCCCGCTCTTCTCCTTCTAAGATACCATTATCCTTACATTGCTTTTCCTAATTCAGTTGGATATTTCTCATCAGAATTTCTTTATTTTTTTTTAAATCATAGTTCTCTCTCCTCTTCCACCTGAATCATTTCTAGATTTCTATCTTCAAGCTTGCTAATTCTCTCCTCCATATGGCCTGCCCTATTTCCCAGGCTTTCTACTTTATTTTTCATCTCATTCTGTTCTTCATGTCCAGAATTCCTGGGGTTTTTTGTTTTTTAGAGTTTCTATCTCTTTGGTGAAGTACTCCTTCTGTTCATTAATTTTATTCCTGAGCTCATTGAACTGTCTCTCTGAGTTTTCTTGTAACTCATTGAATTTCTTCATGACAGCTATTTGAAATTCTCTGTCAGTTAGACGGTAATCTTCTATGACTTCAAGTTTGATTTCTGGAGAGCTATCATTTTCTTTCTATTCTGCTGTGTCACTGGAGTTCTTCACGGTGCTTGATGAGTTGATCCTCTGCTGGGTGCACTTGTGGTAGTAAACACCACTCTTATTTGGGTAAGGCTTTTGTTACTTTGATTCTGAGTTGCTTCTGGTTGTATTTGAGAGCCTGCACTTTTCACCCTTCACTGCTTCTGCCAGAGGCACTGTCAGTGCCTTCCTTGTGCTGTTGTGCCTCCGAGATTGCTGGTGCCTTGCTGCTTATGACGTCGCTGCAATCTCAGTTGTCACCACTGGGGTCACCAGGCTGTGAGCGCATCTGCTGCTTCTGGGGTCACCTGGGTCTTGTGTTCCCCCACTGGCTTTCCACGGGCTCTCCACAAGCTTGGGTGCTGCTGCCCCACGTACCACCTGCACTGCTGCCCCCAGGTTATCTGGGGGTGCTGGCAGCACTGCTGCCAGGGGTGCTGGGTTCATAGGTGTTGCTGTAGCTGCCAAGTGCATGGGGTCTTGTATGCAGCCCTCACTGCTGGTAGAACAGGTGTCAGGGGTGACACCACTGGGTGCTGGTTCATGGTTTCTGCTGTGGCTCCTGAAGCCTCAGGTCACAGGTGCCACCTGCCAGTGCTGGGAGAGCAACAAGGGCTAAACTGTGAGTGCCATCACTGCTCCTGCAGCCTCCGGTCGCTGGCCCATGCTGGTGTGTTTTCTGACACCTCAGATCAGGGCACTACCACCCCTGCTGGTGGTATCCATGTTTTAGATGCATCCCTTGCTGCTGGAAAGACTGGCGCCACTGCTGGGAGACGGGGTGGGGGCTGGGTTGCAAACACCACTCTGCACCCTGAAGTCTCAGGAAGTGTGTGCCACCCACCACCACTGGGCAGGGTAGTGGCTAAACCATGAGTGTCATTGCTGCTCCTGCAGTCTCTGATCACTGGCATGTGCCAGTGTGATTTTTGAAACCTCAGGTCAGGGTACCCTGCCTCTGACAGGAAAATCTGCACTTTGGGTGCTGTCCCCACTGCTGGAAAGACTAGCGCCACTGCTCAGGGAGGGAGCGGGGTGAGGGGGCTCAGTTGCCAGCACTGCTCCATGTCCTGAAGCCTCAGGATGTGTGTGCCACCCACCACTGCTGGGGGTCTCAGGGGCTAAACAGTGAATGCTATGTCTGCACCTGCAGTCTCTGGTTGCCAGCGCACGGGCTGGGGTGCTCTTTGAAACCTCAGGTCAGGGCACAACCACCCTACCAGAAGCATCCACATTTTGGATCACCACCACTGGGGGAAAGGGAGGGAAGTGCTCCTCTAGTTCCACTGTCCCTCGAAGGTCTAGTCCACCCACCTTTAGATGTATAGATGCATGGATCTCTCAGGTGTTCTGGTGTGCTGTTCAAGGAGTCCTTTGTTGGTTGATAGATGTCCCACTCGTTGTAACTTAGAAGGGAAAGACAAAAGGAACAATTCACTCTGCCATCATGCTGACATCACTCTCCAATACGTTAGTATTATTATGAAAATATTTTGCCTTGTGGATCTCCTGATAGGATTTTGGGGACCCCCAGATATCCATGTGTCATATTCTAAGTACTGTTGTTCTAGAGCATTTGGATAATAGCTAGTGTTTATGGGCTTTTCCTATGTGCCAGGTCCTGTTCTAAGCACTGAATTACTTTAAATCTGAATTTAACATCTTTTTTACCTCAATGAGAAGTGTAAATGTACCTGAGATCTAAAGTATATACTTTTAAATGGTATGCACTGGTAAACTACAATAAAGTCAACATTTTTGTGGAACTGCGAATAGACGAAATTTCCCCGATTCTTCACACTAATTCCTCCAATTGGCAAAATAATTAACCAAAGATTTTAGAGAAAGTTGGCAATTTTAGAAAGATCCATTTCCTATCTTCAGAAGTTTATATAAGATTAGAATTAAATTCTAGTTCCACCTTTGCTATTTTCTTTAAGTGTTGCGTAATGCAAATCACTAAATTTTGGGGGCTTTAGAGAATTAAAGAGAGAATTTTAAAGTGTCTAAAATGACCTCAGGTCTGTGTCCATCAAAAGAAAATCCAGAGCTGGTTCAAATTCTAAGCCAAGAGTTGTTCAGAAGGACGACTGGGTCAGATGTTCCCTTGTGGAAGTGGCTAGCAAGTGGACCTTTGGTATCCTCTTTTAGGCATTGGAAACCAGAAAAGATTTTTAGATCCTATGGAGACATCAGTGTATATCAATCACACTAATCTAGATGGTCTAACTAGCAAAATAAGCAAAAAATCAACAAATGAAAAACTAGTTTCTCTAGACCTAGCGCTATATCATTTTATCTATCTTATTTATTACACTTAGTTTCTGTATCTGTAATATTGGTCTAATAAAATTGACCTAAATAATTTAGCATTATCCAGAGCTGGCAATATAATATAATTCCAAGACAGCACAGTGATGGCTAGAACTAGTTAAATTACAGGACAGTTTTGGTGTCATAAAATCTAAGAGTAAAGGATAAAAATGTGCAAGGGTCTCAAACCAATTTCTAAGCTTTCTTCCAAATAGCAATTTTCATTTTAATCTGCAATAAGGAACCGTAACATGTCATCAATCATCATAATAACTGATAGAAAAAGGCCCGTCAGAGTACACCTTGAAGGGTAGTGACATAACATTCTCCCACAGGTCAGTAGGGGGTGTTACATCACCAGCTTTCTTGCTGTCATCCAATAAGCCCCTATAGTTGCAAAAGAGATCTTTAAAGGAACAAAATATTCAAGCGAAATTCATCCATGACAGCTGTGACTTTTCTTACTTCATTTCCATCCTTTCATTTAAAGTTTTGTTTTGATATTCAGAACTATCTTCCTAGGTATCTGTAAAAAATTAATATATTGCTATATAAATAAATTTGGTTCCTGAACCTAATTCCAACATGTGTGTATGGAGACTTCCCCACACCAACAAGCAATTTTTGGACACCCTGCTCAATTTTGACACTATCTACCCGGAGATAGAATCAGATTCCATCAGTAAAGGGCTCAGTCCCACAAGACTGCCCTCCACTTCAGGTGCCAATCCCAAACCCAGACTACTACTTGTGCTTCTGACCGATCGGCTACAAATTGAACGTTTCAAGGACCCCCTCTAACTCAGGATGCCAAGTGCAAGTCCAGTTTGTTACCTGTACTTCTGACTGACCGGCTATAAGTCAGAGGTTCCCACGACCCCCTTCCTTGGGTTCAACTAATTTGCTAGAATGGCTCACAGAACCCAGGAAAACCCATTTACTCACTAGATTATCAATTTATTACAAAGGATATTAAAGGATATAAATCAATAGCCAGATGGAGATACATCAGGCAAGGTCCCAAACAAAGGAGCTTCTGTTCTCATGAAGCTTGGGGCTGGCGTGGTAGCATGTGGAAGTGTTCTGGTTCCCCAATGTGGAAGCCCCCCCAACCCTTTCTTTTGGGGCTTTTATGGAGACTTCATTACATAGGCATGATTGATTAACTCATTGGTCATTGGTGATTGATTCAGCCTCTAGCCTTCTTTCCCTTCTCTGGAAATCCGGGGGTGGGAATGAAGGTTCCAACCCTTTATTCATGATTGGTTCCCCTGGCAACTAGCTCCCACCCTAGGGTACTTTGCAAAAGTCACCTCGTTAACATGAACCCAGTTACGGTGGAAATAGCTTGTTATGAATAACAAGACACCCATTCCACCTTTATGGCTCTGAAGCTTTTACAGGAACTGAGGACAAGAGATGAAATATTATAACAAAAGATGTTCCCATTGCTCACATTGCTTAGGAAATTCCAAGAGTTTTGGGAGCTGTGAGCCAGGAACTGTGGATGGAGACCAAATATATACGAGAAATATATTTCGATCATCTGAATGACCAAATATGTATATTTCTTATAGATCACAATGTCATAATAAATATATTTAAAATTCTTAGCTTAGACTTGACATGTCCTTTTTTATTTATACTGTCACAAAAATAAACCCATTTAAAAATATGATTGAGTCAAGTTTCTCATGCTTTTCAAAAGAAATAGAAAAAAAAAGTCAGCTCAGGAAAAACTATAGAGTTCCTCAAGTAATAAGGAGCATTACAGAGTGTAATGATGAAGGAACTTTAAGAAAAGTGGTTGGGGCTGGCCCCGTGGCCGAGTGGTTCAAGTTCCACGTGCTCTGCTTCGGCGGCAGAGGTTTGTGGGTGCGGATCCTGGGTGCAGACCTACATCACTCACTAGCCACGCTGTGGCAGCATCCCATGTATAAAATAGAGGAAGATTGGAACAGATGTTAGCTTAGGACTAACCTTCCTCAACCAAAAAAAAAAAGGAAAATTGGCAACAGATGTTAGCACAGGGCGAATCTTCCCCAAAAAAAGAAAAAGAAAGAAATGTGCTTATGTTACTAGCCAATAGGCAAGGTTTTTCTTTATGAAATTCAAATCAATTACTAAGAGATACAGTTTATACTACCGTCATGCATTGCTTAACGACGGAGATACGTTCTGAGAAATGCAGTGTTAGGCGATTTTGTAATTGTGTGAATACCATAGGGTGAACTTACACGCACCTAGATGGTATAGCCTACTACACACCTAGGCTATATGGGATAGCCTATTGTCCCTAGGCTGCAAACCTGTACAGTATGTTACTGCACTAAATACTGTAGTCAGTTATAACACAATGGCAAGTATTTGTGTATCTAAACACAAAAAAAGTACAGTAAAAATATGGTATAAAATATAAAAAATGGTAGACCTGTATAGGGCACTTACCATGGAGCTTGCAGGGCTGGAAGTTGCTCTGGGTGAGTCAGTGAGTGAGTGGTGAGCGAATGTCAAGGCCTAGGACACTACTGAACACGACTGTAGACTTCATAAACACTGTACACTTAGGCTACAACTAAATTTATTTTAAAATATTTTTCTTTCTTCAATAATAAATTCACCTTAGCTTACTGTAACTTTTCTACTTTATAAATTTTTAAATTTTTTTAAACTTTCTGACTCTTTTGTAACAACACTTAGCTTAAAACACAAATATGTTGTACAGTTGTACAAAAATATTTTCTTTCTTTATGTTCTTGTTCTATAAGCTTTTTTCTCCTTTAAACTATTTTTTTTTTTTTTTTTTTTTTTTTACTTTTTAAATCTTTTTTTGTTAAAAACTAAGACACAAACACACACATTAGCCTAGGCCTCCACAGGGTCAGGACCAATATCACTGTCTTCCATCTCTACATCTTAAACCACTGGAAGGTCTTCAGGGGCAATAACATGCTTGGAGCTGTCATCTCCTACGATAACTATACCTTCCTCTGGAATTCCTCCTGAGGAAAGACCTGCCTGAGGCTCTTTGTAAGGAGGTGTCAATCTTTTCAGAAATATGGCCGTGGTGGTTCGCTTGGTTTATTTCCTTTTTTCATCATAGATTTGCCTGTAAGCAGATAATGCACCATGAACATTCCTCTCTATTAATGAAAACCTTTCAGTGTTGGGGTCCATGTTTTCAAACTTTTTAAGGAGCTTCTTAAAGTCTGCCAAAACTTCTGCTAAATCCTTCACTATGAATTTTCTTGGGGGTTCTTCTTCTTCTCCTGCAGTTTCCTTTTATCTTGCCTCTTCTTCAGCTATGCATTTCTGTTCTAGTTCCAACAACTCCTCATTAGTCATTTCCTCAGGAACCACCTCTAGAAGTTCCTCAATGTCATCCTCATCCACACTCAGGTTAAAGTTATTTGCTGTCTCGACCACAGCCTAGATTTTTTCAACCTTCTCATCCTTGACAAAACTTTTGAAGCCATGGACTATCCTCTTGAGTGTCTTCTTCCATATACCATTCATGCACTCCTAGCTGACATCACCCCAAGCCCAAGCAAGGTTCTTTTTTTTTTTTTTTTTTGCTGAGTAAGATTCACCTTGAGTTAACATCTGTGTCAGTCTTCCTCTATTTTATATGAGTCGCTGCCACAGCATGGCCACTGATGAGTGGTGGAGGTCCGTGTCTGGGAACTGAACCTGGGCAAAGGCTGGTCCTCCTCAGGTAGTAGGCCTTAAAAGCTGATATGATCCCTTGATCCATTGGTGGGATCAAAGAGCTGGTGTTTGGAGGAACAAACACTGCTTTGACATTGGGATGAAAATCACCAATAAAAGGAAGATATCTGGGAACATCATCAACAATAAGCAAAATCTTGAAAGGTATGTTATTTTCCAAACACTACTTCTCCATTTTACTGGCATAGCAATTCAGGAGGGCATCTTAGAAGAGGAGCTAGGTCATCCACGACTTCTTATTGCCCCTGTAGTACAATGGCAGTGTGTACTTATTGATATGCTTGAAGGCCCTGGGGTTCTCACTGTGCCAGATCACAAGGAGTTTCATTTTGTAGCCTGCAACATTGCCCCCAAGCAAGACTATTATCCTGTTCTTAAAAGCCTTGAAACCTGGCATTTACTTGGCCTCCTTATGGATGAAAAGTCCTTTCAGGCATCCATTTCCAGAATAGGGAAGTTTCATCCACATTGAGTATTTGCTCTGGCAAGTAATTTTCCTCCACAATCAGCTTACGTAGAATTTCCAAATATTCTTATGGTGCCTTCACATCAACACTCACAGACTCACCACTCACTTTCATATTATGTAATGAATAATGATTCTTGAATTATTTAAACTACCCAGAGCTGGCAGTAAACTCAACATGGTAATCAGGCCCAGCCTTTTCTTTCAATATTGCAAACAAACTTTTTGGTTTGGTTTTGATCGTCATGGTGCTGAGAGGTGTACACGTCCATGTCTGATCTTCAATCCAGGTCTTTAGAAGTTTCTCCATATCTGATAAAGGCCCTTCTCAAATTTTTGTTAGTCCTGTTGCCTTCAATGAAGCGGATCCTTTAACAGCTTCCGCCACTTTGTTCTTTTTCTTCAAGATTATAGCTATGGTGAAGTGGGACATGCCTGACTGACGAGCAATAACCTTCACTGATTTTCCACCTTCATAGTCTTTAATCACTTTTAATTTCATTTCCAGGTCAATCACTCTATGTGGTCTCTTACTGGCAACATTAGCAGTGGATTTTGTACGTTTATGGGCCATGATGAAGAAAACAACATCAGAATAAATCAAGCAGAGGAGAAAGTGATGTAAACAAGAGATGCAGTAAACACAAGATGTATGAGGCTGCTGCCAATGTAACACAGCATAGAGTTTTACAGTAAACTTTTTTTGTAAGTAGAAGGAGTATACTCTAAAACAATGATAAAAAGTACGGTATAGTAAATACACGAATCAGTGACATAGTCATTTATTATTATTATCAAGCATTATGTACTATGCATAATTATTTATATATGCTATACTTTTGTACAATTGGCAGCACAGCAGGTTTGTTTACACCAGCATCACCATGAACACATGAGTAATGCATTGTGCTATAACATTATGATGCTACGACATCACTAGGTGACAGGAATTTTTCAGCTCCATTATAATCTTCTGAGACCACCGTCATATATGTGGTCCATCATCGACAAAAACATAACTATGTGGTACCTGACTGTACATATTTGCATCTTGGCCTGACATGTGGAAAGCTGGTAACGACTCACACAATCAGGGCAAGTATACCAAGATTCTCTGGGTGCACTGGGACAACAGAGGTGGTGGCAAGGTCAAGAGTGAGGAACATAAGGCTGCAGGGGATTTCTCCATTTTAGTAGTAAAAAGAAAAACCATTAAGAACAAATTGAAAATGCTTAGCTGGAGGCAAATATAAGAGGAAACAACTTGCAATTTGTTTTTTTTGTTTTTTTTTGTGAGGAAGATCAGCCCTGAGCTAACATCCATGCTAATGTTCCTCTTTTTGCTGAGGAAGACAAGCTCTGAGCTAACATCTATTGCCAATCCTCCTCCTTTTTCTCCCCCAAAGCCCCAGTAGATAGTTGTATGTCATAGCTGCACATCCTTCTAGTTGCTGTATGTGGGACGCGGCCTCAGCATGGCCGGAGAAGCGGTGCGTCGGTGCGCGCCCGGGATCCGAACCTGGGCCGCCAGTAGCGGAGCGCGTGCACTTAACCGCTAAGCCACAGGGCCAGCCCATCAATTTGTTTTTTTTAAACCTAAAAAAATTAGTGGAGGAAAGAACACTATGTGAAGGAGAATAGCGGGAGGAAAGCCTGCACTCTTCCCATTCTTTTCGTATACCAATGGAAACGAGGAAGCTGGGCTTATGCATTCTATGTTGTCATGCCTCAGATCTGGACACTTGTTCTCATCTACTGCCAGCTTTCCCAGATGGTTGCAACTCAATCAATTTTAGCAACTCATGTGTTTAAGAGGATGTAGAAATTAAGCTAATTACATAATGTCTTTGGCATTAATTGATAAACATAGCTTTGACCCATTCACGACCTACTTTGACTATGGAAGCAGTTTTCATCAACTTGGTTATTTTACTCTTCAAGTGAGCCAAGCAATCTGGATTCAGGAGACAGATTAGGACAATTCATGAACTTTTGGATAAAGGTTAATGTTTCCAAAGGAAAGGAATCTATAAATATGGAACAAAGTTGTTTTTTTTTTTAACAAACTTTGCATCCAATAATTCACCTATATACGTAGAATTATATAATATTATATATTATATAATAGCTATATAATATATAACATATAATTAGAATTTAAATTTATATTGGAATTATGAAGGTACATAGCCAACGTAAGTAACACAGATTTTCTAGCTATTCAACATAGATAACAAGACCTGAAAGACCATGGAAGTGTAAATATTAGGTGTTTGGTGATGTTTCAATGATGAATTCGATTCATTATATGTTGTCACAGAAGGCTCACATAGTGAGCAACTTATGTTCACATTGCTGGAAGTTATTTCAAAGCATTTATATTGCACTAAAAATCTCCACTGTTACGTGTGTTCAATGTGGATACTGGTTACAAAAACAACTGGGGGTTAAGGGGAGTAGGTAATCAAGAGGAAGCAGCGTGAAAAGTCTTATATGCCCTTCAGAAAATACGTAATAACCGTGCCCTGCTGTGACACAGCATAGTTCATTAGGTTTCTGAATACTCTATTCAGTCGTTTCAAAGCTTGTCCATGGTTAAAGAGTAACAACATAACTATTTCCCTTTCCCCAAGGGAATTACCAAATTGCAATATCCTGTTATGGGGACCCAGGCCACTGACACACATACTGAAGAGTAAAACCTTGCTCACTATTGAATAATTGTACGTGCAGCTCCATTGTTCTGAATGGGGTTTCCGGTGTGCTTTCATAAGTACTTCAATCTATGGACTATTTTGAAAAAAATGTGGATTGATATTTTTCAGTACATTTTATAATGCACCAAGATATCAGTGAGTTCTGATATTCGTAGTTCATACCATGGTTTAAGCAATACTGTCTCAGAAGAACTAGAGACAAATTGACTTTTTCTCCAGGAAATAATGGCAAACAGCAACAAGCAAAATTGTTGAATTTGAAGCTTATACGTTTGTTTTAAGGATCCCCAATCTCTCCTTCGTTATTATCCCCTCTCCTTCAATAGCATCCACTCTTCATTCTGATGCCCACTGGAACCTCATTTTCTAATCCCATCACTCAGTAAAGGCAAAGGAATAAGCCTGAAAATAAGTAAATGAAGACAAACACTCATTCACATCAGCCTTTTAACTTCTACGAGTGACCAATGTAATGTACAGACGGCTCCCTCTTTGGAAAGTAATTGTAGGCAGTAAAAACCAGAATGTAAAGGAATCGGGATGAAAGAAGTCAAAGGCTGCACAAAAGTTTTGTCTGGGCCAATGCCTTCCTCTTCCCTCTCTGCCCCTGCTATCTCTTCTGCCCCAAGGACTTCAGACTCCAGGAATCCAAAATCTGCTCTCATTTCAAAACACTCCCATCCCTGATCTGTGTGCCCTTGAATAATCCTAGTTTCTGATGTACAGAATATTACAGTATTCCACGTGAGAAGTAGTTAGGAGCTGGGCCAGGTGATAGCAGTAGGAATGAAGAAATGGCCAACACAGAGCACCTGCCTTTAACAGAATGATCCCACTCATCGTAAAAATGTTGCCCCTACCCAACCAGTGCATATTACACATTCAGAATAGCAGCTTCTCCCTCAGGGTGAGGAGCGTTAACACAGAAGAATAGAAATGTTACTTTCAAAACTTCCCTCAGTGAGCAGCTCAAGGCAATGTGAGGAGAGGCTGCAACCTAACAAAAGAGACATTCCCCAGAATTACTGATCAGGAATGTCTGGTCTCCACATTCCTGAATTGAGAGATATCCTGAAGACTCTTAGAAAATTCTATCTAGTAGGTCAATAGCAATGGTCTTGGCCATTTGCTTGTGACAATTCCTCTTTCACATGAAAGAAGAGGAACATTACAAATTGCCCCTGGTTTGCTCTAATATTTCTATTAGAGAAGAAAAGAAGCCTGCCTCTCAGAACCCCACATAAGAAAGAAAAGTTATAACTGGTTTGAAAAGAAAGAACCTTTCCAACAAAGAAAGCAACCTCACAGGTAGAGAGCTAAGGAACCAGTGGGGGTGATGTTTGATAATTATTCTTAATGTTATCTCGAGTAAAATATAACAGAGACAATGGTGAAAAATATTTTTGTTTGATACATTTTTCTTGGAGTTCTTAATATTTTATCTTAAAAAAAACAGCAAATAAATTGCCTTTGAGTTCAATAAAGACAAGGGAGTCTTTTCTGACCTTCGGCCAAATATTCCATTAAAAAGCAGATGTAGAATACATCACAGGTATCCTTTTGGTCTAGTAGGCCAAGTAGAGAATCAAAAGAAAATACATCATTAGTATCTTTTGGCATTTTGCAATCAAGGTCATGTAGGTAGTTTATTTAGGCATTTCTTGTGTGTATTTCCACGTTTTCCCTGTAATAAATTCCTCTCCAAGTTTTTTATTCTATTAATAGCACAATAAAAGGAAGAAGACAAGTTGATCGACTATGTGGATCCAACCTCATTGGTCACTGATCACTGATATGTTTTTAATTAACTTTAACTTTGGAGATTTAATTATTTTGTTGTTATTGCACCTGCCTTGTTTCATAACTTTTTCTCTTTTCTCTTTTATTTATATTCCTTTTTATTTTATGCCATTGTTCAACAGTGGGCTTGTGCAGACTCCAGAAAACAACCAAAGAACATGTTGCAATAAATAATTTAATGTTTTATAGTTTATTAGTTTTTATACTAAAGTAGAACATTTGATTTTTTTTTTTACCCCAAAATTTGCTTTGGTTATCTCAGATGCAAGTATCTAATATATGTTCATTACCTATATGTGTAATATATATAATATACATATTTATGTCTTTATACACCATAATATTTAAATATTTGTGATTTTAGTATAGTTTAATAAAATCACCTTATCTTATAAAAATAATATATTTTAAAATACTAATTTAATAAAATTGATTTGATAATCTTCAAGGTCTAGAGTATTCAGGCAACTACTTCAGAATCAAATACCTTTCAAATCTCTCAAAGACCCAAGTCAATGCAATAGGAACCCTCTAAGTTCATTCTTTCCTGACGGTTTCTAATCGTACTTTGAAACAGATAGTGTCTGCTTGAAGCCAGAGTTAAGGAGGAAAGAGATTTGCAAGGTAAAGGGAGGTAAGATATAACATCTTGTTGAAATTCTTACCACATTTAAGCTATGCACCTAGATATCTCCCATCAAAATGCCATCAGCTAAAAAGCACAAGTTAAGGGCTGGCCTGGTGGTATAGTGGTTAGGTTCGCCTTCTCTGCTTTGGCGGCCTGGGGTTCACGGGTTGGGATCCCGGGCACAGACCCAGGCACTGCTTAACAAGCCATACTGTGGTGGCGTCCCATATAAAGTAGAGGAAGATGGGCACGGATGTTGGCCCAGGGCCAATCTTCCTCAGCAAAAAGAGGAGGATTGGCAAGAGATGTTAGCTCAGGGCTAATCTCCCTCACCAAAAAAAAAAAAAAAGTACAAGTTAAAAGTCGTCAAGCAGATAAAATTTTGTCTGGCAGGGGCAAGAAAAACATGAGAGATTGTTTTAAAAAATATTTCTTAATTGAACACAATGAATGTGATAACATTTTCAGACGCATCAGCTTGGAGACAATGGTGTGAGGCATCCAGGAATGCGGATGTCTACAGTCCTAAAACCAATGTGGAGGAGGCCTGGAGGATATGAACAAGGATCAGGGGAACATGAGGGCATCTTAAATCATAGCCCAAATGTACAAACTCTCCTTAGCCTAAAAGACATTTCCATCATTATCAAATCAGTTATGGAAACAGAAACAAAGGGTAAGAACTCTGATTCTCTGACTGTGATTTCCCCTCATAATAAACAATCTGCTCAAAATGTCCCGTGATTTTTAAGTGGGAAACATGTTTCACCCCAAATTATCTACAAGGTCATGCTTGAGAGATGTTTGTACAGAGTGTATCTGCATTTGTTTTATCAATGGAGTTATCAGGGAGACTGATCTTAAACTGGAGGTCCTGGAATATTGAAATCCGTAAATGAAAAAATTATTAAAGGACTTGTGAGGAGTGTTCTATATAAGAGAGGTAAAACCCTGGTTTGAGGCAAGATTACCCGTGAAGCTTGTCTCCAGTCACCTGAGCCTCTCCTTACTTCTCCTCACCCATGTTCCTTTCTCTGATCTGGCTCCCTCACCACCCCCCGAGATCCTTTTTTACCATCGAGTGGTCAAACACTCCTATTAGGAAATTATCTGATTCCTATAGCCACACTAAAATGTATTTGAAGGATTAGGTTTTATTAATTACCATTCACAGAAGTCTTTGCATCAAGAAATATAAACTTTAATATAAAGAAAAGAAATACTAACGGTGACATTTCAAGTGTTGTTTATATGAAAGGGTTTGGGAACTGGTAAAGGCAGTGACAGAGTGGAAGAAATCCTAAGTGTTGGCCCCTGATGCATTGCACAGAGATGACTACTAACACAGTCCACATAGCCCCTGTTCTTTATATCACATTCTTCCTAATTATCAAAACCAGCTGCATGTTGCTATGGAAAGAGCTTTGGGTTAAGAGTGAAGAGACCTGACACAAAGTTTTAGTTCTGTCTCACCCTATTTGTATGATCCAGGGTAAATCATTCATTACTTCATCCCATAGCTGTTAAAAACATCTAGAAATTGCGATCGTGTAAGCAGTATAAAATAAGAGGATCCTTCCAAAATAGCAAATATTCTAGTTTAACAGAACACTACGTTAGTACCTCCTGCCTGAATTAAAATTTTGGTTTCTGAGCCTGACTTTGTAAAATTTCCTACTGTTGAACACCACCAAGATTTCCATTTGTAAATCCAAATGCCGTCATTTAAAATGACTTATGATTTCCTGCTCAAACTCTCACGGAGGCTCTGGGCTGATAAAGAATCGTTTGAAAGGGACTGTTCCTCTTTCCAAGGGATTTAGAACCTAACAAAGATGAATAAGGTAGGTAAATATTTACTGATGTTTTAGAAACCAGAAAACAAACTAAGCCTCGTGAGTGGGCAGACTCAGCATGAACATGATAGTAATATGACTATTAAGGTTTTTGAGATGCATGACCTATTGGATTTTCTGTTTGTTTGTTTTACTTTGTTTGAGCAATTCTAATTTTTTACTCAGGGATCTGTTGCCTATTTGTGATTATAAAAGTTCATTAGTAAACGACAACAAACCTTTGCTACTCTATAAAAAGTTTATGACATAAGGAAAAAGTATAGAAAAACACAAATACACAGAAACACACCTGACCCAAGCACAAACTCATAAATAACTAAAGCTCTGGAGTGCATCATAAAAACGCTTGATGAGCAGAAAAGGAAAGAATTAGCAGCTTGAGAATAGAAGCTGAAGGAAATTATCTGTTGCAGTGGCTGAGCAAAGAGAGCCAAGTTTGATCGGGTTTCATGAAAGAGTTGAGTATTAATCTGGGATAGTCTTATTTTATTCTTATATCCTCACAGGAAAGTCCAGGAAATTTGTTATAATTTTGTAAATGATTATAGTTAGTCTTGTATTTAATTTTAGTAAGATACTCATTGGAATAAGGGTTTTTTTTTCCTCTTTATAAGATTTCCTAGGCTAAAAGTCTCTCTCCTCATTAACTTTTCAAGCTATCTAGAATTCCAAGCTCCAGACCTCTGTATCCAACTCTCTACTTGACATCTCCACTTAACGTGTCTTAAAGTGCCACAAACTCAATATGACCAACACTTAAAATCATAACATTCATCTCATATCTCATCTCTCATGGTGTCACCTCTCTCAGTGAATGGCACATACATTCGATTGACATCTTATCCCTTGACACCTCCATTATCAGGTCCATTAATATTACCTTTAAAATATCCTTTAGGGGCTGGCCTGGTGGCGCAAGCGGTTAAGTGCGCGCGCTCCGCTGCAGCAGCTGTGGTTTGCCAGTTCGGATCCCCGGTGCTCACCGATGCACCACTTGGCAAGCCATGCTGTGGCGGCGTCCCATATAAAGTGGAGGAAGACTGACATGGATATTAGCCCAGGGCCAGTCTCCCTCAGCAAAAAGGGGAAGATTGGCAGATGTTAGCTCCGGGCGGATCTTCCTCACACACAAAAAAAATCCTTTAAATCTATATACATCTCCCAATTGTCACCAGTCTTAATTCAAATGACAAGGTCTCCTAGAGTAGCCTCCTGATGTGGTTTTCCCATACAACCCCTACTCCTTACAGATGACTCTCCCACACAGCAGTCTGTGTGAGCTGACTAAAATACAAATCTCATCACATTATCTTGCCGCTTAAAATCCTTCGGAGGTTTAATACATTTCTCTTAAGATTAAGAAGAGACTCCTGAAGTACAATGATGTACACCTGAAATTTTTGCAATGTTATAAACCAATGTTACTGCAATAAACAAAAGATTAAAAAAAAAAAAAAAAAAAAGAAGAGACTCCTGGGCCGCCCCGTGGCTTAGCGGTTGGGTGCACGCGCTCCGCTACTGGCGGTCTGGGTTTGGATCCCCGGAGCGCACTGACGCACTGCTTCTCCGGCCATGCTGAGGCCGCGTCCCACATACAGCAACTAGAAGGATGTGCAGCTATGACATACAACTATCTACTGGGGCTTTGGGGGAAAAAAAAAAATAAATAAAATTATTAAAACTCAAAAAAAAAAGAAGAGACTCCTTAACATGTCCTAAAAAAACTCTGACTGACCTGACACCAGGTCACTTCATCCCCAACCTCCTTGCCTTCTACTTTCTTCCTCACAGTCTTTATCCAAACTTACTAGCTTCTTTCTGATTCTGAATATGCCATAATCCTTATACCACAGGGCCATTCCACGTACTATTCTTTCTGCCTAGAACACCTCTTGCGTGCCCTTTTACCTAATAACTTTTATTTTTACTTCAAACTATCCAAATATCTCTTCCTCCGGAAATCCTACTCTGACTTGACAAACTGGATCAGATCTCTACATCTTTCATAGCCCTTACCACTATTTTTAGATTTAAACTTACATGTTCATTGTCTACCTCCCACACAATAAGCTTCATGAGGGCTGGGACAATGTCTCTTTTTTGCCGGCTCTTTGCTTGAGCACTCAGCCCAGTGATTAGCAAGTATTGGGTTCTCAAGTTATTGTGGAATGAAGGAATGAATGAATGGATGGATGGATGGTTGGATGGATGGATGGATGGATGGAGGAAAGCTCACTGTCTTCAGATGTCAAATATCTAAAGTCATTAAACCAATCTGTTACAGAGTTTTATCAGTTCCTAGGAAGAAAGAGATCCTGAGAGAATGACAGTTGGTACAATGGTATAGAGAAGACTAGGAAGTGAATAACACAGAGAACATTCACACTTACTTTTGCTATTCAGAATTTATTTCTCTTTCCTAAGAGTATCCTCTTAGCTGGAGAATTTATCTTTCCTCCACTGAGTCTGTTTTTGTGGGAATGTATATCCGGGAGACTGAGTGCCCATCTCTGATTGATCTTAGGAATGTTGTCTATCTTTACAATAAATTTCTCCTTGGTTAACTCAACCAGAATCTGTTTCTTTTTCTTGAAACCAAGAACTCTGATACTGACAGGAAGGGGCACAGCACCAGGATGCTCTGGAAGTCTGGGAAAGAACGTGAGGGTATCCAACAAACATCTGTTGTTGAGGATATGAAGATGAACTGAACATGATTCCTACTCTTGAGAGACAGTTTTTAAAGGGAGACAAGTACCTGTAGACATCTGCCATCCTAGGGACCACAGAGAACCAGGGTAAATGAATGATAACAGAGAAGGAACTATAAACTTGCCTGAGAGGCATGAAAGGTGTTATTCCAGAAGTAGTAATGTTTTGAAAAGTAGAAAGATATGAGCTCGCTGAAAGATAAGGTAACAATATATATTATTTACTTCAACTTTTGACTTGTGTCTAAAGTAACTCTCTCTTTTAGGAATTACACATATTTTTTTTAAACCTGTGCATTTTTTTTTTTTTTTTGTGAGGAAGATCAACCCTGAGCTAACATCCGTGCTAATCCTCCTCTTTTTGCTGAGGAAGACCGGCTCTGAGCTAACATCTATTGCCAATCCTCCTCCTTTTTTTTCTCCCTAGGGCCCCAGTAGATAGTTGTATGTCATAGTTGGACATCTTTCTAGTTGCTGTATGTGGGATGCGGCCTCAGCATGGCCGGAGAAGCGGTGCTTCGGTGCGCGCCCGGGATCCAAACCCGGGCCGCCAGTAGCGGAGCGCACCACTTAACCGCTAAGCCACAGGACCGGCCTGGAATTACACATATTTTATAACAGTTGTTTATTGTGTAAATATGGAGAATGTGGGGAAGCAGGAAATCAGTCCTATTTTCCAGGAGGCCATCATTGTGAGTGGAGATAATATTTTAAATGCAATATGTTTAATTGTAAATCATATATCTGATAAGGGACTTTTATCCAATAATAAAAAGTCAAATAACCCAATTTAAAAATGAACAGGGGCCGGCCCGGTGGCACAAGCGGTTAAGTGCGCGTGCTCTGCTGTGGTGGCTAGGGGTTCGCCAGTTCGGATCCTGGGCGCAGACCGATGCACTGCTTGTCAAGCCATGCTGTGGTGGCATCCCATATAAAGTGGAGGACGATGGGCATGGATGTTAGCCCAGGGCCAGTCTTCCTCAGCAAAAAAAAGAGGAGGATTGGCAGATGTTAGCACAGGGCTGATCTCCTCACAAAAAAAAAAAAAAAAAAATGGACAAAAGAGGGGCCGACCTGGTGGCGCAGTGGTTAAGTGCGTGCACTCCACATTGGCGGCCCAGGGTTCGCAGGTTCAGATCCCAGGCGTGCACCAACTCACCGCTTGTCAAGCCATGCTGTGGCGGCAACCCATATAAAGTAGAGGAAGATGGGCATGGATGTTAGCTCAGGGCCAGTCTTCCTCAGCAAGAAAAAAGAGGAGGATTGGCATCAGATATTAGCTCAGGGCTAGACTTCGTCACACACACACACAAAAAAAAATGGACAAAAGATTGAATAGACATTTCTCCAGAGAAGATATACATGTGACCAATAAGTTGATGAAAAGATGCTCAAAATCATTAACTATTAGGGAGATGCAAATCAAAATGACAGTGAGATACCACTTCACACACAACTGGATGACTCTAATCAAAATGACAGACAATAACGAGTGTTGCTAAGGATGTGCAGAAATTGGTACTCTCATACACTGCTGATGGAAATGTAAAATGATGTAGTCGCTTTGGAAAACAGTTTGGCAGTTCCTCAAAATGTTCAACATAGAGTTACCATATTACCCAGCAATTTCATTCCTAGATGTCTACCCAGGAGAAATGAAAACATATATTCACAAAAAGACCTGTACACCAATATTCATAGCAGTTTTATTCATTACAGCCAAAAAGTGGAAACAACCCAAATGCACATCAACTGATAAATGGACAAACAAAATGTGGTATATCAATACAATAGAATACTGTTTGACAATAGAAAGGAACGAAGTGCTATATGCTACAACATGGATGAGTCTCGAAAATATGTTAAGCGAAAGAAGCCAGTCACAAAAGACCATGTATGGTATGATTCCATTTATATGAAATGTCCAGAATAGGCAAATCCATAGAGACCAAAATTAGGTTAGTGGTTCCAGAGCCTAGGTGGAGGAGGAAAATGCAGAGTGACTACCAATGGCTACCATCTTTCTTTTGGGGGTGCTTAAAAATGTTCTAAAATTAGATAGTAGTAATTGTTACACATCTCTGGGACTGTATTAAAAATCACTGGTATGTTCACTTTAAAAGGGGTGAATTTTATGGCATACGAATTATATCTCAAAAAACTGTTAAAATAAATACAAGGTACTAATAAATGTAAATCTAATAACATGTACAAAATGCAGAGGGTGGCATGGACTGGAGGAAGGAGTGGAGCAGGAGAGACTTCATGGGAGAGATGATGTTAAATCGTGAATGACTTGTCTTTCACCCAACCTTACCTGTCTACACGCTGGGAGTGAGTTCCATCAGGCTTTGGCTGCCCAGATACATAAATATTAAACAACAACAACTGTATTTAGTTTTGAATGGAAAACATGTTCCAGAACTTGCAAGCATATAAATCCCAAGAGATGAAGCTTCAGGCAAATCCAGTCTCCACAGCCAGCTTGCTAATAGAGGTCATTACTGCAGGGCAGCTACACCTGAGTTTATCCAATGACTTTTTTATTTTTTTTCCTCTTCAAAGACTCATAAGTACGAGAATTCCTAGGAGACAAGAACCCCTCAAACGTTTTATTCTCACAGGATGTTGAATGAGTAGATGTGAGAGCCCACTTCACTTATCTCGTTGTTCAGTCAGTAACCAAAACAATTCGGGTCTCCAAATGTTTGCTCACATGCTGAGAACCTAAACAGTATTAAGCAGCACACTAAAGACAGGAAGTGCCTCCTGGAAACTGTTGTAATACTCGGCTCTTTGGTACTATACTCAAACTTCCCCAGTAAGAAAAAGTGTCTCTATCAATGCATATATTCAGAAATTACAGCAAGAAATTTTCAAATTTCTCTTCTCTCTATAGACTACATCCACATAGAACAAAACAAAACAATGTTTTAGACGGTACATCCCAGAGTCCATATACCATTAACTTAAGGCACAGTTTTTGCGGTACTGCTGGTTACTTATTAGCACTCTTTCGTCAATCTCATATAATGAGTAAATAATAACATGGAAAACAATTTAAAACACAATAGAATACTGAAGTAGAATTTTTATTGTAACCTAGAAAACTAAAAGCTTGCCAATCATTTCTCCCTGTACCACTGAATCAAAGAGAGTGACAAGAATGAATTGTTGTAACAAAAACCTGCTCTACAAATTATACATAAGTCTTATGACCTTAAAATTTCAGGCAGAAGAAATGTCACATCAAAGACCAGTGTGACCACAAAAGTATAGTAATCTACGGACCAGGAAGAAATGTATCTTAGCAGACTCAGTGACTGATCCCTGGATAATATTGGGAAATCCTGTTTTGTAACATAATAAGTGTATTGAGTCAGAGTTGAGGTTAGCCTATAATGATAGACCAGTAAAATCAGAAAGCAAGATGCACAAAGGAGGTAATCCCCACATTTCCACTGACTCACTAGGATACACTGTATCTCACCCTCCAGTATGTTGTCAGTCATTCTCTGCTCTGCATAGATCTCCTACTGGATGAGAATTGGGGAGAACTTAAGATGCTGAAGGCTTTGGGGTGGAAGGGGCAAGAGAAGGCCTTTACAACAGTCTGCCTGCCAGTAGACTATCCAAAGAAAAATTAAGTATCTTGCGTTGTGAATGCTAATTTCTTCTTAGTATTCACTTTGTGCCATTTAAAAAAATTTTTATTGAGGTCTGATAGACCTTAAGGGTACAGTATCATCAATTTTGACAAATGGATAAACTCACATAACCTATATCCTATCAAAATATAGAACATTTTCATGGCCCCAGAAAATTCCCTTATGCCTCTTTCTAGTCAATCTCTTACTGTCCAGGAATAGATTTGTTCTGATTTCCATCATCATTATAAATTAGTTTTTCTTATTCTATGACTTCATATACATATGTATTTCTTTATGCCAGGATTAGTTCACTTGGTACAATGCTGTTGTATGCATCTATGATTTATTCCTTTTTACAGCTCAGTGTTATTCCATTGTATATTTGCTGATTCCTTCTTCCATTAATGGATATCTACACTGTTTCCAAGCTTGGTCTATTATAAGTAAAGCTGCTATGAATATTCTTGTACAAGTGTTTTTAGACATATATTTTTATTTCTCTTGCATAAAACCCTCAAAATGGACTGGCTGGATCATAGAGTGGAAGTATGTTTAAATCTTTCCAAAACTACCAGTTTTCCAAAATAGTTGTACCATTTTACACTCTCACCAGCAACGCACGTAAGTTCTATTTGCTTTACATTTTCAACATTTGATTATAAGCCTTTCAAGTGGGTATGTAGTGATTTCATATGGTAGTTTTAACTTGCATTTTTCTAATGATTAAGGACGCTGAACACATTTTCATGTGCCTATTGGCCATTCATATATCTTTCTTTGCGAAGTTTCTGTTCGAGTCTTTTACCCATTTTTATATTGAGTTGGTTATCTTTTTATTATTGAAATGTAGAAATTCTGTATACATTCTGAATACTAGTCCTTTTCTCAAATATACGTATTGCAAGGATTTTTCTCCCTGTCTACGGCTTGTGTATTCATTTTCTCAGTAATGTCTCTTGATGAGCAGAAGTTTTAAATTTTTATTTTTTGGATTAGACTTTTTTTATTGTTAAATTTTTGTTGTACGTTATTGTTTGTCACTCACCATATAAGTGCATCCTTCTGCCCCTTGTGCCCACCCCACCACCTCCCTAGCCCCTGGTAACAAACAAACAGTTCTATCTGTCCGTGTGTTGATTTATCTTCCACATGTGTGTGAAATCATATGGTGTTTGTCTTTCTCTGTCTGGCTTATTTCGCTTAACATAATACCCTCCAGGTCCACCCATGTTGTTGCAAATGGGACGATTTTGTCTTTTTTTATGGCTGAGTAGTATTCCATGGTATATATATAGCACATCTTCTTTATCCAATCATCAGTTGAGGGACACTTGGGTTGCTTCCATGTCTTGGCTATAGTGAATAATGCTGCGATGAACATAGGGGTGCATAAGCCTCTTTGGATTGTTGATTTCAGGTTCGTTGGGTAGAGAAGTTTTAAATTTTAATGTTTTATCATTTTTTCCTTTTAAGTTTAGCTTTATTTCTGTTTCATTTCTAAGAAATATTTGCCCACCACAAACTTGCAAATATATTCTCCTGTTTTCTTCCAGAAGCTTCATAGTTTTGGCTTTTGCATTTAGGCCTATCATTCATCTCAAACTTATATTTGCATATGAGTTGAGGTAGAGGTCAAGGCTCTTTAATTTTTCCCATATAGATGTCCACTGGTTCCAGTATCATTTATTTAAAAAAAAAACAGGGGCCGGCCCCATGGCGTAGCAGTTAGGTGTGCACGCTCCGCTGCTGGCAGCCCAGGTTTGGATCCCGGGCGCACACTGATGCATCGCTTGTCAGGCCATGCTGTGGCGGCATCCCACGTAAAGTGGAGGAAGATTGGCATGGATGTTGGTTCAGGGTCAGTCTTCCTCAGCAAAAAAAAAAAAAAGAGGAGGATTGGCATTGATGTTAGCTTAGGGCTGATCTTCCTCACACACACAAAAAAAACTTTACTTAAACATGTTGTTTTGCTTTTTTTAGGTCCTTTAAATTTCTATATAAATTTTACAATTATCTTGTCAACTTCTACTCTTAAAAAATCTGCTCAGGGGCTGGCCCAGTGGTATAGCAGTTAAGTTCTCGTGCTTCACTTTGGTGGCCTGGGGTTCACAGGTTCGGATCCCAGGCATGGACATACACACTGCTTGTCAAGCCATGCTGTGGTGGCGTCCCATATAAAGTAGAGGAAGATGGGCACAGATGTTAGCCCAGGGCCAATCTTTCTCAGCCAAAAAGAGGAGGATTGGCAAGGAATGTTAGCTCAGGGCTGATCTTCCTCAAAAAAAAAAAAAATCCGCTAAGATTGTGATTGCAAATAATCACTAGACCAATTTGGGGACAATCAAACATTTAACAATGTTGTGTCTTATAATTCATGAACATGATATGTCTTTTCACATATTTAAGGTTTTATTTATCTCATAATATTTAACATTTTTTGATGTAGAGTTTTTTACACAAATCCTGTTAAATTTATTCCTAAGTATTTTATGTTTTGGGGTGTAATTATAAATTGTTTTTTTAAATCTTATTTTCAAATTTTGGGATACAAAAATACAATTTATTTTTGTAACTTGGCTTTGATACTAAAATATTGCTAAATTTGTCTATAAGTTCTAGAAGATTTTATATAGATTACTTAGAAATTTCTGCAAGTAAAATTATGTCATCTGCCAATAAAGCTAGCTTTATTATTTCCTTTTTTATCTGTATGTCTTTAATTCTTTGTCTTGCTATGTTGTGTTACATAGCACCTCTAGTACAATTTTAAATAGAAGTTGTAAAAGTGGATATCCTATAAAAGTATAAGACAAGTCATAGACTGAGAGAAAATATTTGCAAAAGACATATCTGATAAAAGTCTGTTATCCAAAATATACAAGGACTTTTAAAACTCAGCAATAAGACAATGAACAACCTGATTAAAAAATGGTCAAAAAACCTGAATAGATACCTCACCAAAGAAGATACAGATGGAAAATCAGCATATGAAAGGATGCTCAATATCATTAGGGAATTGCAAATTAAAACCATGAGATACCACTTTTAGATATCTACTAGAATGGGCAAAATTCAAGACACTGACAACTCCAAATGCTGACGAGGATATAGAGCAACAGGTATTCTCATGCATTGTTAGTGGGGTTGCAAAATGGTACAGCTCCTTTGGAAGACAGTTTGGCAGTTTCTTACAAGACTAATATGATTCAGCAATCACGCTCCTCGATATTTACCAAAATGAGTTGAAAACTTATGTCCATATGAACACCTGCAGAAGAATGTTTATAGCAGCTTTTTCATAATTGCCAAAACTTGGAAGCAACCAAGATGTCCTTCAGCAAGTGAATGGATAAACAAACTGTGGTACAATTAAATAGTATTCAGCACTAAAAAGAAGTGAGCTATCAAGCCATGAAAAGACGTGGAGAAACCTTAAAGGCATATTGTTAAGTGAAAGAAATGCCTTACCTCTGCTGGTATAATAAAGGTCACCATTCGTTTAGTTTTAACTATCTTCTTCCTGAAAAGTATTTTAATTATGTAAATCTTGAAGGCATATTAAAGTTACACAGAAAAACTTGCCACCCGTGAAAAGGAACGGAGCAATTACCGTTTACACACATGAGAAATTAACATTGCATTGAAACTTATTGTAATGTTGGCATTTCTGTTTTCTACAAAATTGAATCTCAATTGAAATTATTTTCTAAAGAACTAAAGGGACCACATAAACCAGAGACATTACCTGTATTTAAGTAGCAATTTCAAAGCACCCCATCTCAGAGAGGCACTGACTTACCCAAATGACACAGAAAGGACGTTGCAGACCTGGGATTAAAACTCAGGTGTCCTGACTCTAAATCCAGTTCTCTTTAATATGCAATATCTCCTTATTTTGAATTATGAATGAAATGTTTAAAGCATTTGATTAGTAGCAGACTTTGTCTATTAAACACTGTACTTTTATATATCCAACATCGTGTCTAAGCTTTGGCATATCATGCACTAATACTCTTAATCTGCTTTTCAAATGATGCATTATTTCTCACAACACCTTAAGAATCTATATAAAGAAATGAGTAATTAAAATTATATATAAAAAATATCAATGACAAATTGGAATATGTTTACAACATATAGTGTGAAAGGTTGCTATCATTAATATGTAGGGAACTCATGTTTAATAACAAAGAAATCACTCAATAGAAATATGGGTAAAGGGGAGACCCAGCCTTGACGGCCAAGCAGTTAAAGTTCAGTGCGCTCTGCTTTGGAGACCCAGATTTGGTTCCCAGGCGTGGAACCACACCACTCGTCTATCAGTAGCCATGCTGTGGTGGCGGCTCACATAGAACTACAAGGACTTACAACTAAAATATACAACTATGTACTGGGGCTTTGGGGGGGAAAAAAGAGAGAGAGAGGAAGATTAGCAACAGATGTTAGCTCAGAGCAAATCTTTCCCAGCTAAAAAAATAATAAAGAAATAAATAGGGCCGGCCCCGTGGCTTAGCAGTTAAGTGTGCGCGCTCCACTGCTGGCGGCCTGGGTTCAGATCCTGGGCGCGCACCGACGCACCACTTCTCTGGCCATGCTGAGGCCGTGTCCCACATACAGCAACTAGAAGGATGTGCAGCTATGACATACAACTATCTACTGGGGCTTTGGCGGGAAAATAAATAAATAAATAAAATCTTAAAAATAAATAAATAAATATGGGTAAATGCTATTAACAAGAATTTTTTTCGGAAGTTAGATTGACAAATGAACAATAATCTTATGATAAAAAACTTTATCCTCATTAATAATGCAAATTTAAAAGCTAGGTATCCTTTTTTTCCCTTTAGTTTGAAAAAATGTTAAAAGAATACTAGTGAATTGATGAGGGCATATTTATGAAATTGTTTTAAGTAAAAGTTGATAAAACCTTACTAGAAAGAAATTTATAATATATAGAAAATTTTGAAAGTTGCACAAAACTTTGACTCAGAAGTTCTACTTAAAAAACCTAATCTGGGGCCGGCCCAGTGGTGCAAGCGGTTAGGTGCACGCACTCCGCTTCAGCGGCCTGGGATACGCTGGTTCAGATCCCAGGCGCACACCAACACACTGCTTAGCAAGCCATGCTGTGGCAGCGTTCCATGTAAAGTGGAGGAAGATGGGCAGGGATGTTAGCCCAGGGCCAGTCTTCCTCAGCAAAAAAAAGAGGAGGATTGGCAGATGTTAGCACAGGGCTGATCTCCTCACAAAAAACAAAAAAGAACCTAATCTAAGGAAACAATCAGACATGTTTACTCACACACACAGGTACAGACACATGCACACAAATACATGGACAAGAATGAGGTATAGTCTAAATATTTAGCAATTATTGATTAAATGTATTATGGTATATGGTATTATGTATTATGGTATAACTATATGGCGCAATGGTATACTCACTTGGTCCTAATGTATTATTCCATTTATATAATGCTAGATTTGAAGTGATAATATTTGTTTAGAATATTTCCTTCTATACTTATAATTTAGGTTGGCCTAAAATTTCCCTTTCTGTTTTTGGATTTCAGTATCAAGGTCATGCTTGCTCCAAAAAGTGACTTGAGCCATTTTCCATATTGCTTTTGTTATCTGGAAAAGTCTTGGTAAAATTGTAATTACTTCTTCTTTGACAGTTTGGTGTAAATCTCCAGTGAAGCAAACTGAACCTAAAACTTTTGTTTTTAGAAGATTTTGATACTGATTCTGTTTTTGTTTTGGGTTTCTGTTCTTCATGAGTCAATTTTTATAAGATATGGTTTTTTAGGAATGTGTTCATTGCATCGAAATCTTTAAGTTGTTCACACATCTTATTTGTTTAAAATATCTGCAGCATCTTTTCATTTTTAGATTTATTTAACTCTTTTTTGTTGATCAATTTTCCAGAGATTTGTCAAATTTACTGGTACTTTCATAGAACCAATTTTGGCTACCTTGATCCTTTTTATTTATGTTTATTTTCCCTTTCATTAATTCCAAATATTATCTTTATTATTTCCTTTATTTTAGTTTCTTTTATTTTATTTTGCTAGTATTTTTCTAGCTTGTTGAGATGAGTATGAAAGATAAATTCCATTATCTTTTTTCCCTACTATTTGCATTTAAAGATATAAATTTCCCTCAAATATCGCTTTAGCTGTATTCCACAGGTTTTGATTTATAATATCTTCGTTATAATTCAGTTTAATATTTTCTCTAATTTCCATTGTCTTTTCTTCTTTGACTCATGGTTTACTTAGAAGTTAATTTCCAAATATATGGAGATCACAGAATAGTTATTATTAGCTATATCAATAGCTTAATACGAGGTCAGAGGGTATATTTTAGTATTTGAATTTTTTTGAGACCCCTTTTATGGCCTAGACTATAGAACATTTTGTAAATGTCTTGTGTGTACTTAAAAAGCATGTGTTATTCTGCACTTGCTGTGTGCAGTGTTCCATATTTGTTCATTAGGTAATTTTTGACTCTATATTCAAACTTCTATTTCCATACTGATTTCTTTGTGTGCCTGTTTGCTTTACCAATTACTGAGAGAAGTGTATTAAAATCTCCCACTATGGTTGCGGATTTTTCTATTTCTTCTTGTAGTTCTGACCATGTTTGGTTTATCTTTTTTAAGGTTATAATTTTACTTGCATGCAGATTAAAAATTGTTAATTTTTCTGGTGAATCAAACCAGGAAATTCATTTTAATCATTATAAAATGAACTTTAATCTCTAGTAATGTTTTTGCTTGAAATTGTATCTGGTGTAATATTAATATAGCTATATGTGCTTTATTTAGATTGTTGTTTGCATGACATACAATTGATTAGAAAAGATTTGTAAGATATATACCTAAGAGTTATTCAGTTAATTTACAAATAGCTTCTAAACAATTGACAAAAGGAGAATTATACCCTTGACAGGGAACAAAGTTTACAAGAGGTTATTGAACAAACACAATACCAAGTACAATAAATAGCATATTCTCATATGTGTGTGGGAGGGGTGTGTGTGTGTGTGTGTGCGCATAGTGAGCATATGCGTTAGGGTAAAGACACACACCCAGCTGTTTTGTATAATCTGTCCTGGGTAATGGAATGTTGATGATTTCTTTTCTTTTCTTTTTGCTTCCCTACACTTTCTAATTTTCTAAAATGAGATTCTAGTTTTTGTTTTAAAAAAGCTTTTTTAAAAAATTAAGGAAAAGGGAACACTGTCAAAAGCATAAAGAGAAACCAAGTTATATGGGGACTGGAGACAATGGGTGACTTCCGCAATAGTAATGTCTTCGATATCTTTAACAAGAATAGTTTCAATAGAGGGTTTGAGGCTGAGGTTAGATTATAATGGACTTCAGAGTAGGAGACAAATTCTTTTTTTTAATTGGCTGTGAAAGATGTGGAAAAAATAATATAAAAATGATGTGTGAATGAAAAGGCAGGGTCTGATTTTATTTTTGTTTAGATTGAGAGAAATGTTAGCATGTTTTTGGGTGAAGGAGAAGAAAAAAGATGGAAACAGAATGGCAGTTCATTAACAAGACAGAGGAGGGCCTCAAGGGCACGAGACTGTGGGCTGAGCTTGTAAGAAGCAGAAATTGGGCAGAAAAAGGTAAAGGTTGCATTCTGAAAGCTCCTTTCAAACCAAGAAATAATAAACCCGATACTCTATGTCTGTAGGTGAGAGGCAGGCAAAACTAGTTTCAACCTGTTGAACGTCTGCTTTTTTCCTGAGAACAGGAATAGGATTTCCAAAAGACAGGAGTTTGTTAAAGGAATTAGAAAAATCTAGGGCATATCTCATTTTCTTATCTGAATAATTGGACAACTCCAGTTGTCTTTTGTAACTATACTCAGGGTCACTAATATAATCTTGAGTAAAAGATAAAGCAGAAATGCTTTCTTTCAGCCTAGCCAAGGATGGAAATGGGCATTAATTATTAAGTGATTATTATAAGTAATTCCCCTTAGATTTACACCCAAGTCTAGTGATTTAAAATGATGTATTCAGGGGGCCGGCCAGGGGGCGCAAGCGGTTAAGTGCACATGCCCCACTGTGGTGGCCCGGGGTTCGCTGGTTCAGACCCCGGGCGTGCACTGACGCACCGCTTGTCAAGCCATGCTGTGGTGGCGTCCCATATAAAGTGGAGGAAGATGGGCACGGATGTTAGCCCAGGACTAGTCTTCCTCAGCAAAAAGAGGAGGATTGGCAGATGTTAGCTCAGGACTGATCTTCCTCACAAAAAATAAAATAAAATAAAAAAATAAAACGATGTATTCAGGGGCCAACCCAGTGGCTTAGTGGTTAAGTTCGTGTGCTCCACTTCAGCAGCCTGGGGTTCGGGGGCACAGATGCCAGGCCCAGACCTATACCACTCATCAAGCCATGCTGTGGCGGCGTCCCACATGCAAAATAGAGGAAGATGGGCACAGATGTTAGCTCAGGGCCACTCTTCCTCAAGCAAAAAAATTTTTAAAATGATGTATTCATAATATCTTGCTGATTTTGTTTCATTTTGTTTCAAGAAGCTGTGACTAAACACATGGCATTTTGTGGAGGGAAACAAGGGGAGGGAAGGAACCAAAAGATATTGAGTATTCAGTGCTGGCTGTAATATAGTAAATCTCTGATGTTTATATTTTATATATGATGAAACTTAATCTAAAGTGATACAGGTATTTACCAAAGCTCTTGTGGCTAGTAAGTAGCAGCACTGGAACTTTACCCTAGGATCCATACAGTTTCCACTACGCCAGTCTGGGTACAAATCTGAATTTCCAATGGATAAAGCAATAATTGCTGACCGTAGAGCTCAGTCTCTTAGAATTGTGAAGCCAGCTGAATGAATCCTTACAGAAGATGGGTGAAGAAAAATGGCAGACTGGAGGAAATACTAGCTTCTGGTGGCCACATACTTTCTATGTGGCCTTGGACAACTCATTGCCTTCTTTGGATCTCAGTTTCCTTATCTGAAAAATGGGGAACTTTTACTAAATAACTTCTAAGATTCCTTTCTAGCTCCAAAACGCAGGACTTCACTGCACCTGCTCTCTGCATCGAAGGCTCAACCTGTCTTCTAGCGTGTTATATAGCTCCTGAGATTCCTCAAGACAGAGGGCTTACTCAGTGCACAGAAAGCAAGGACAAGCTGCAGTCCATTAGATCAGAGTTCTGGCTGCAACCAGCCTTAAGCAATCAGCAAGAATATCTAGCAACCAACTTCTGTTAGGAATTGTGTTTGTTAGCATGGACTCCCTTTTTCTGTGTAAAGGGATTTTCATTGCATAGCCTCTATCTTAATTTTGGTTATGCATTTTGTGGCAATTCTCTCTTTTTTTTTGTGAGGAAGATCAGCCCTGAGCTAACATCCATGCTAATCCTCCTCTTTTTGCTGAGGAAGACTGGCTCTGAGCTAACATCTATTGCCAATCCTCCTCCTTTTTTTTTCCCCAAAGCCCCAGTAGATAGTTGTATGTCATAGTTGGACATCCTTCTAGTTGCTGTATGTGGGACACGGCCTCAGCATGGCCGGGGAAGCGGTGCATCGGTGGGCGCCCGGGATCCGAACCTGCGCCGCCAGGAGCGGAGCTTGCTCACTTAACCGCTAAGCCACGGGGCCGGCCCTGTGGCAATTCTCTTAAGAGATTGTAATGTAAATAACATATTTTTAATCATAAGGCAGTTATAAAATATATGTTAGAACAAATGTTGTGTTCTAAAACACAGTAAGACGCTTTAAAGAAAGGGCGTATTGTGGACTTATGATGAGCATATACACGCACATCGAATCAGAGATCGTTGTAACCAGGAATGGCAATAGATCATCTAGTCTACGCCTCTCACATGTCAAGTGAGGTCTTCAGTGCACTTCCAGCTGACTTGCAGTGCTAGAAGACTTCTCCTAGAACCTCTGCCTATGACTATTTGCAGGGGCAGATAAAGGAGGAAGAAATTACACAGAAGACCAAGGGCCGTGAGAACATCCTCTCTTTGGCTCAGTCAACAGTGGGTCTAAAGAGAATTTTAAAAGTGCCCAGGACGTGTGCGAGCAGAATCAACTCCCAATACAGAGACATTTTCATTACTTTCGTTCTCCAATGATGAAATATTTCCTTCCTATTTTCTAAATGTGCTGCCCAAAGTTCCTGGTTTCTCTTAGACATTTTTAGTTCAAATTTCCATATATTCCAATAATAATTTTGCAACTTCTATATTTTCTACTCAGATTGAATAATATAACAACGAGCTTTCAAATAAGAGAAATCTTGTGGGGGCCGGCCCTGTGGCTTAGCAGTTAAGTGATCGCGCTCCACTGCTGGAGGCCTGGGTTCGGGAACCCTGGGCGTGCACTGACGCATCGCTTCTCTGGACGTGCTGAGGGTGTGTCCCACATACAGCAACTAGAAGGATGTGCAGCTATGACATACAACTATCTAATGGGGCTTTGAGGGAAAAAATAAATAAATAAAATTTAAAAAAATAATAAATTACATTTGAAAAAAAAATCTTGTGGATGGAGGCTGTTTTACTCCCTGCATCACTCAAATCATGCCAGTGGTAGTTATGTTTTTGCTCATTGCTGAGCTTGGCTTAGCTGCTGTTAGACGCCTCTGTGTGTTACAACAAAGAAGTTCACGACATGCTTGGCTGCTTATTTTTACAAATCCACATGGCAAACACTGATAGAACAGAAAAATACTGCGAATTATCTAGTCTGTTCTGATCTCTTTTTTTAAACAGACATAACTCATATCTTGAAATGTAGCCAGGTATAGTACGGATAACTGTGGCGGGATGTAGCATTCTTTGAATGGTTGAGAAGTGTAGTTCTACCCACACACTAGAGTGAGGCAGGCAGCAGATAGGAAGTCCGCCTACATAGGCAGAAAATAATACCGAAATATATGGCAAGAGAAAATAGGAGGTAGTTGAAAGGTAAGCATTAGGAAGACAGAACACAGCATCAATTATGGGAGAAAAGGCTGTAATTTCAATGTTTGACAGAGCTGGATATCCACAGGATAAGGTGCAACTTGGAAGTTCATTGAGGGAGAATAATGCACTATATTTATCTCATCAGGTTCAGGAGAAAGGCACCAGTCCAGAGAGAACTGGAAAGACCAACGGAGTTTCTTGGCCACAAAGTGATTTCAATACTTGGAAAGTGATCAACATGGGTATACAATGGACCCAGCTCACAGAAAGTGTGTAAAAGCCCATTATGGAAAAGGGAAATAAGAGGTAAGAGGAACACCAGGAGAAAGGCTGACTTCCTGCAGAGTCTGAGATGACTAGGTCCTTTCTTCAGTGCCCCCTGCCTACAATGAGGATGAAGTTGAGGATTCACATGGTTTTGGCTTTGTGGAGAGGACGCCTGGAAAGCCAGAAAACACAGAAACTATAACTGAGGCACAGAAAGTTAGAGCAAGTTGCCAAGATATTAAGCGGCACAAGAAATACCTGTGCCCAGACTCCATCTCAAATGCTGTTTTTAAAACGCAACCAAAAAAAGTTCATAAAGCTTTCACTTGGTTTATAAATATAATTTTTTACTTTGGAAAGTCATGATCCACTATATTATTATAACTAAGAGTGTAATAAATTTGATGAAAGTTTTCTGTGTATCTACTTTTCAAAAAGGCAACAGAATCATAATAGATTTTAGCTTCAGCTGATCTGAAAAGAAACGACACTTCTTTCAGAATAGAAAAAAAAATAAGTGATACATATATTCTATTTTAGTACTTCACAAGAGAAGCATGGTGATTTCACACAATTCCTTTGTGAACGTCAAGACATACATTTGATCAACTTAGACCAACAGGATGCTGCCTGTTCTTGGCAAGCTCTATTCTACCCATTTACTCAACAGTATTTTGAGTAGTTACTATGTGCCAAGCACTGTTCTAGATGCTTGGGAGACAGCAGTGAACAAAATAGACAAAGATCCTTGCCCTTGTGGAGGTTTCGTTTGAGGAAAGATAGACAATAACCACAGGCACAATTTTTTTTAGTATGTTAGAAGACAATGCTATGGAAAAAAATTAAAACTGAGTGGAAGGGCCGGCCCGTGGCTTAGCGGTTAAGTGCGCTGGCTCCGCTGCTGGCGGCCCAGGTTCGGATCCTGGGCGTGCACTGACGCACCACTTCTCCGGCCGTGCTGAGGCCGTGTCCCACATACAGCAACTAGAAGGATGTGCAACTATGACATACAACTATCTACTGGGGCTTTGGGGAAAAAAAGGAGGAGGATTGGCAATAGATGTTAGCTCAGAGCCGGTCTTCCTCAGCAAAAAGAGGAGGATAAGCACGGATGTTAGCTCAAGGCTGATCTTCCTCACAAAACAAACAAACAAACAAAACAAAACTGAGTGGGAAAAGGGCGATCTAGAGTGTGACGTGGGGGGGGTTGCAATGTAAAAAAGGATCCTGTGACAACATGGGTGGACCTTGAGGGTATTATGCTAAGCAAAGTGAGTCACACAGAGAAAGACAAATACTCTATGATTTCACTCCTCTGTGGAAGATAAACAAACAAACAAACACATAGATATGGAGAACAGATTGGCGGTTACCAGAGGGCAAGGGGATGAGGGGAGGGCGAAAAGGGTAAAGGGGCACATGTGTATGGCGACGGATGAAAACTAGACTTTTTGTGGTGAACACAACGCAGTCTAAACAGAAGCTGAAATATACTACTGTACTCTTGAAATTTACACAGTTATAAACCGATGTGACCTCAGTAAAATTATTTTCAAAAAATTAAATTAAATTAAAAAAATAATAAAAAAGGATCCTCAAGGTAATCTCAAGTAAACTTAATCATAAAGATTTGAGTGAAAGTTTAAAAGAGGTGAGGGAGTTAGCCAAGCACGTCTGGTGTGTTCCAGGAATAGGAAGGGGGCCAGTGTGACTGGAGTAGAGGGAGAGGGAGGGAGGGAGGGAAAGAGAGAAGGAAAGAGAGAGAGAATAATAAAAGAGAAGAATTTGTTTCAAAAGTAATTTACATAACTTAAAATGTAATTTACATTGACCTAAATCTCTGGAAGGATCACTTCCCAAAAAGCAGCAGTGGTACATAAATAGACATGTACTACCATATTCCAGTACTCAGATAAATGTTACATTGGCTAAAATAAAAATTTTAAATTTATATTTTAGATTAGAAAGCTATTAGCTGGGAAAAGGGGAAGGGGCAGTGCATTTAACTGTCATAAATAGCTTAGCTCAGTAACAGCTGAAAATCTATCTTTCTTTCTATCTATCTATCTATCTATCTATCTACCTACCTACCTACCTACCTACCTACATTTAATTCCTCAAGGAACAGATACCTGTTTACTTTCCTGGCACACTGCAGGAGATTGTAACAAAACAGAAGCATCAGATCTGAAGCAGTTTGAATGAAACTGGGATGAAGCAACCTGCATCAGTCTGACGCCCCACAGACCAAAATATCAATTCCAAGAAGAAAATAGGAAAATGTCAGTTGCTAGAAGCAAAGACTTACGTCCTAGTGAGTGGGCAAGTAGCTATCCATACAATGCTAGTTTAGTCATTAGGTGGCTTCCTTCTGCTGCTTCTCTTTGCTTAGAGTAAGCTTAACAACTTTACCTGGAATTTAATAAATGTCAACAATAAAAATGATAAATTTATTTAGAAACATTGGGGTTTATTTGAATACACACATATCCGCTTGCCAATTGTGAAGAAAACAGCAACAACAAAATCAATCTTAACTATACTGACTATTCAACACTGGAAAAAATCGTGAGGGTCTCCCTTAACAGAAGGCAATTTTCAATTAACAACTTTTCTGAGCATTTTGCAGGCATTAGCTCATTTATTCTGCACCACACTTCTATGAGGTGGGAACTATCATGGTCCCAATTTTCATGGATGAGGAAACTGAAGCACAGAGAATTTGAGTGATTTTCCCAAGGTCACATAGAGGTAAAATGTAGGACTGGGATTTGAACTCTAGTGTCAGGGAATCAGAGTTGGGCTCTATACCAATACCCTATACAGCCTTTCCAATGGGCATTGTGTGCTTACCATGTCCTTACACACTGTACCAAATACTTTTCATCCATTATCTAGTCTAATCCTCTTAACAAACTTTGAAACTCTGAAGCAGATACTATTATTATATCCATTTTTATGGGTAAATTAACTTGCCTAAGGTACCACAGCTAAAAAGTTAAGAGGCTTAGACTTGGTCGTAGGCAGTCTGGTTTCAGAGCTCACACTGTTACCACCACCCTATGCTGCCTCCTAACCATGTTCCAGCTTTTCTTGATGACTTTTGTTTTTGCTTTCAAGAGAACTATTCCACTAAATGCTTTGTAAGACTGTGGTATGATGGGTATGATGTGGGATTTGATAACAAAATCAGTTATCAGATTTGAGCTTTAAGAAAACACCAGTGGAAAAAAATGCTTTGGGGAAAATACTAGTTCCATCCTTATCTACTTGTGAGATTGTCGTAAGACAAAAAATACGCATTGATACATGTAAAATAGTTTCTAAAACACTATACAATTATCTACTAAGTTAAATTTTATTAATAATATCTGATTTTTTACAAGACAATTTTGAGAGTCAGAGTAATTAATGTATACAAAAACATTTTGCAGGCTCTAAGTCAACAGAGATCTACAAAATAAAAAATACACAAAGCTTTCCTAAGGGATCAAACACAGGACATGATGTAGGCAATTTATGAAGCCACAGCCAGGTAAGGCAAGTCATGGAGCATGAAGTCAAGAAAATAAAGGGTCAGTTGTCCCTCTGTTTAGAGACTTAGACATCATGAGATACTTTCTTGAAGGATGAAGGACACAATAAGCTGAATCAGTACAAGAACTCAAGAACTCTCTTAGATCAGAGGTGGTTAACAATACGCTCACAGTGGAATATAACGGCATAATGTTGGCTATTCACTGATTTGAATATCTATTGAGTACTCACTCTGCCTGGATCGTATAAAATATCGGGTCAGGATCTTTGGGAGATAAAAAGAAGTAGATCATTTAGTATGATCCTTGCCCTTGTAGATAGCGGAGAAATATAGAAAATACTTACATGCCAAAATTATATGGGAATGCTTTCATATTGGAGGAAAAGCAACTGAGTACTATTGCAACATTAAGATAGGAAACAACACCATGGATTGGGAGAAAAAAATGTTCTCTTGAAGAGAGGTCAAATAGGATAAAGGTCAGCTGTGGATACCTGACAATCGGCTGCAGCCCTGATACTCTTTCAGTCTCTTTTACCAGGACTTTCCTAGACTAGCATCATTATTGCTTCTGGAGTTCATAAGAAGATAGATAGTCCTGCATAATAATTTCCCAATTTTTCCTAAGTTAGCTAGAGCTAGAATTACTTACAACCAAAAGATTCTAACAGTGGTAGGGAGAAACAGGTGGTAGGAAGACAAGTCAGGAGGCTACTGCAGCATTCCAACTGAAAGATAACAACAGCCGAAATAAGCTTGAAGACATTGGGAAGGAGAAGAAGATGGATTCGTTAATGATATCTAAGGCAGAATCAATAACTCTTGCTAATCTATTTGACAGGACAATGTGGCAAAGATAATTGCTACATGTTCACAAAACTGTTACATTCTTCTGAGTACACGGATAAACCATGTTACTCAACCCCATGTATCGAGGTGGTAACATTTGACTAATTCTCACCAATGGAATGTGAGTAAAAGCTGTGTGTCAGTCCGGTCCAAGGCAATTAAGGGCAGGTATACCCTCTCCATTCTCACTCCTGTCCACGCAATTAGAAGAAAGAATTCCAAGATGGCAGTGTGGCGAGACAGATGAAGCTTGCATGGCTGAGTCATCGATTGGTGGCTTATTACTTTTATTGTGAAATCATCTTCAGTAGGGATTGTTTTCTAAGGAGTCTAAGGTACACCAAGTTTTTGAAGTGTTGTAATATTTTCCTTATTCGATTGTTCCAGAACCAATTTTTACTTACTTTTTTGGCTAAGGTATTACCACACCATTTGGGTTCCATAACTAAGTAAGCACAAACTACAAGTTTTGATTTTGATGTGTCTATTTTTTTCCCCATCCAGTGCTCTATTCCCTTTCTTACTTAGAAGGTAGCCTTTCCAGTGTTCTACTTGTATTCAGGCATCTTGATTTCAACTGTTTGCCTCCTGCAGGCTCAAGGCCATATCTGCTTTCTTCATATAGACATCAAAACCACAAGTGCTTAGACGTTAAAGTAAATATGCAGGTTCGAGATCCTGTAAGGCATAGTGGAAAAGGTAAGAGCCTGTTACCACTGACTGTACGTGCCCTCTTTATTTCTGGCACTTGAGATTTTCTTTTTATTTGTTTTGAGCACAGTCATATATGTATGTGCATGCATGTATTATGTGTGAATGCATTTTTATATTCTACACCACACTTTTTCTTTTTGTAATTGGGAGGATTCCCCACTAACTCAGTCTCCTATGACATCAGAAACAAAAGTATAGGAAGTCTCTTGACCACCTTTAATTGAGGGTTCTATCAGACATACAGGTGGATATGTTCAGTAATTAGTGGGCTGTATGGACCTGAAGTTTGGAAGACAGGCTTGGGATGGATCCACAGATTCAGAACAAAAAGAGTGGGATCACCTGGATTGACCATACAAAGTAAGGAAAGAAGAGGATAAAAACAATGGGGTTTTGAGAAAAACACCAACATTTAAGGTGCAGAAAAATAAGGATTACTTAGGGAAAGTTGGAAAGAATAAATAAAAGTATGTAAGAGTACCAGGAGAAATAATTTGCAATCATGAAAATCAGTTTCAAATGCAAAGCCAAGCCCTCCAATTTACAACAAATACTTAAATGAGAAATCAAAAATGATGCGAGTTTGAATAAGTCATGAGATGCTTGAACAGGAGTTCCTTGGCAGTGGGAGCAAGTTTACTCAAGAAGATAATTCAGATGCCTTTGGCCATAGGTAGTATGAGTTGTCAATGATTTCCATGATTTTATAGTAGCTACTGTAGGGGCTTCTGTCATTGTCCAGGGGCATTCAATTGGAGCATGAACATACTCAGGGCTCAAGGTCAGTCTTTTAAATATAACAGAGAAGGGCCTCACAAATCACACATAGGTGCTCAATTTTCTCAATTCCTTTGCCTCTACCAGGTTCTCCTTCTTTCCTGTTTCTCAGCTCTCTCCTTTGGGAACTTGAGATCAATTAGAGAATGAGAGAATGGCTGGAGCCGCTGCTGCTGCACTGAGGACAGACTGCCCTGCAGCCCTTGGTCACCTGAGTGTGCTGTTTTGCCATCAACTGTTTATCCTACCATTCCTAGATGGGCCTGAACCCAGATGCATTGGCTTGATTTCACTGTTTCAAAAACGAAAGAGTCAAGAAGAAGAGATGTTATCAAGAGATATTATCAGTAGAATCAAGTGCTGTTGAGAGCACAAGAAGGACTGAGATAAATTCCCCAGATATAGTGATGAAAATTTATCAGTTGCATTACTGAACATAGTTTCGGCAGAAAGATAAGTGGAAGGCAGACTGTAATGTGAGGAAGAATAGAGAAAAGTTGAGGAAATACAGAAGACCAGGAAATGTTGCCATTTAACTAAGTTTGGCTGATGAATGTTTGTTTGTTGTTGTTGTTGTTGTCACTTGATGACTGGGTTATTTGAATACATTAGGAATTAAAGAGAAAGAGTCCAAAAAGAGGGAAATATAGTGGACAGGGGGATAGGTGGATGGAAAAGGATGCTAAAGGGAGATGGACAACAAGAATACTACTTTGGGAGAACCTCAAAATGTCATCTGGTCAATCCCCTCTTCTTTCAAGGATAACAAACCAAATTCTTAGTATAATAATAGGTTTCAAAGCTATGTTGTTAAGTAGTCAGCTGGTTTTAATTTCTTACCTAAAAAATTTTCCTAAATTTCCCTTTGACATTATTTGTGTAATGAGCAGGTCAATTAATGACAGAATTAGACTTTTATTAGCAGAAAACTCCCCAATATTCTGTTTTGAAGAATTTACTTTACAATCCTAAATTCTTATAACTACTTTTGTCACATCTGATATGTTCCTTTCATGTAAAAGTTTGTTTAAAAATAAGTGGTGGGCTGGCCCTGTGGCTTAGCGGTTAAGCGCACGCGCTCCGCTGCTGGCGGCCCGGGTTCAGATCCCAGGTGCACACCGACGCACCGCTTCTCTGGCCATGCTGAGTCTGCGTCCCACGTATAGCAACTACGAAGGATGTGCAGCTATGACATACAACTATCTACTGGGGCTTTGGGGGGAAAAATAAATAAATAAATAAAATTAAAAAAAAAAGAAAAAATAAGTGGTAACTCAAAATCAGATAAATTAGCTTAAAAGAAGAACAGGAATTAATTTATGTTTATATATATATAATTTTATATATATTTATATATATTATATATAAATAAATTTATATATTATATATATAATTTTTTATATATTTATATATAATATATAAATAAATTTATATATTATATATAATTTTATATATATTTATATATAATATATAAATAAATTTATATATTATATATAATTTTATATATATTTATATATTATATATAAATAAATTTATATATTATATATATATTTATATATTATATATAAATAAATTTATATCATATATATATAATTTTATATATATTATATATAAATATATATATATAAAATCAGTCCCAAAGATGAAACAGGATATTAAATGTTAAATAAACTAAGTTTAACTTTAAAAAGCACTTTGGAATTAGTGAAACTATTGTTACTTCCAAGAATAGAGATGTTAAAATGTCAAGTTAATTCTCAATTATTCAGACAATTTGAAACAGATTTGAGTCAAGAATCCAAGAGGGTAAACTAATCATGCAATTAAGAGACATTTGGCTTTGGAAGATAGTGTGGAACTTACATTTGTGTATGGAGATTCTGATGCTTGCGGGCATTAAATATTTCCCAAAAAGTGAATCCACAATGTATGTGTCTACCATTTAGTTAGATTTACTCTGGTGTTGCTGCCAAAACCCAGGCATACCCAGAGCTACATCCTCCTTATTTCAGGAAAGCAATTATCTTGCTAGTTTATACCGGTACCTAAAGTAGGCAATTATGTTAGCTAAAAGGGGAATTGGTTTACTATATAAAAAGTATTTGTTTTATTATGTCAAGGAAGAAACTACCCAATGAAGTATAGGAAAGGACAACATTGTAAGAATTTTTACTTTCTATTGAGAGTTAATTTTATATTAGTATTGGATTTTTATAAGCTCTCTGCAGATTTTTTTATGTTCCCACTGGATCTTAGGCATTTATCTATTATTGTATTATCAATGTGTGTGGAAAGTTCCTCAGGAGCATATTTTTGTAGAAACTATGAAAGCGGAGTTATAAGCTGCTTTTTGGAGCACATAGGAAAAAATCTGACCGGGACGTGAAGGGTAAATGAAGGCGTCTAGAGTAAGTGATCTCTAAACGGGGATGTGAATGATTAGCTTGCAGGAGTTTTGGTAATAGTCACGATGGCTGTAGAAAGGGATAGTGGAGGTCATGGCGTTGATGTGGCACTCTGTAATTGAGAGCATCTGGTATATTACCCAGAGCTTTTAAGCTAATGTGCCCTAGTTATGTTGCTGTGTTGTGAAAGAGTTACAGATATGTTTACATCTTGATTCCCTCACCCTTGGCCGGGGCCACGTGACATCTCAGGCCAATTGCCCCTAGACACAAGCAAACTTATTGGTTTACCCCAGTGTGCCAGGCATGTCATCATTTTCTGGATGTTGTGAAGTAAAAAGTTTCTTGGAAAGCACTGCCTTAAAGTAAACAAAGTAGTTGGTGTGGCTATCACACTGAGTGAAAATTGGTGAGTGTAGAGAAATGAGGATACAAAAGTAAGCATGGGGAGATCATGAAAGGCCTTGTCAACCATTAGAAAGACTTTGGGGAGCCATTTAATGGATTCAGGCAGAGAACTGACATGAAGAGACTTGCACTTTTGGAAAACTACCCTGCATGGGATGAGAGAATAGATTGGAAGGAGGTCAGCCAAGGGGCGAGGGAGACTAGTTAATATGTTATTGTAGCAATCCAGAAAAGAGTAGTGTTTACTGGGAAAAAGGTAAGAGGTTGGAGAGTGTGAATCAGTTCCAGAATGTTAAGGAGATAGAAACTATAGAACTTGGAAAGTAAGTAAATACCAGAAGGGAGGAAGAGATAAGGGTCAAGAATGACTTGCAGGCATTTGGTTTAACCCATTCAGTGGATGGTAATAGTAATAATGATGTTTACTGAGCACTGTTTTGCTAATCTTATCTATGTGCCTGGCATTGTTTCAAGGATTATATCAATGCATTTAATCCTAACATTCCTGTGAGAGAGATACTGTATACTAAACCCATTTACAGATGAAAAAGCCTGAGGCTCAAGGGCAAATTGTTAGTAAAAGAGAAGAGCCTAGATTTGAGCCCAAGAAGACTGGCTGTAGCATCTATTTTCTTTACTATTACATTATACCATTTATTAAAACTGGAAACATGGAAAATGGAGGTGACTTTACTATGAAGCCAATGAGTTCAATCTTAGACATTGCTTTGGACCGAATTATGTCCTCCCAAAATTCATACTCTAATATGACAGTATCCGAAGATAGGGTCTTTGTGGAGATATTTAAGGTTAAATGAAATCATAAGGGTAGGAAGCCAATCCAATGAGACTGTGGCCTTATAAGAAGAGGAAGAAAAAGATCTAGATCTCAATATCTCTCTCTCTCTCTCCCCTTATCCCTATTACATGAGGACACAGTGACCTTCTGCAAGTCAGCTAAAGGGTCTCACCAGAAGCCAACCATGCTGTCAACCTGATCTCAGACTTCTAGCCTCCACAACTATGAGAAAATAAATTTCTATTGTTTAAGCCCCTCAGCCTACAGTATTTTGTTATGGTAGCCCAGGCAGACTAAGGTGGACATATACCTAGTGGAAATCCAAGAAGAGCTGCATGTGTGAATCTGTTACTCAGAAGAGCCACTGGAGTGGAGATATAATGGGAGTCATCAGCATATGGGTGGAAAATTGATCCATGGAACTTAATAAGATTGGCAAGAATATCTGAAATAAAGAGAAGAGGGCTGACAATAAAGCCCATAGAGACATCAACATTTAAGAAATGAGCAAAATACATAAAGAACATACATAACTTAAGATCAAAAAAACAAACATCCCAATTAAAAAAGGAGTAGAGAACTTGAATAGATATTTTTCCAAAGAAGACATACAGATGGCCAACAGACATGTGAAAAGATGCTCAACATCACTAGTAATCAGGGGAATGCAAATCAAAATCACAATGAGATATCTCACACCTGCCAGAATGGCTGTTATCAAAAAGACAAAAAATAACAAGTGTTGCCGAAGATATGGAGAAAAGGGAACCCTTGTGCACTGTTGGTGGGAATGTAAACTAGTACAGCCACTATGGAAAACAGCATGGAGTTTCCTCAAAAAATTAAAAAATAGAACTTTTATATGATCCAACAATTCCAATTCTGGGTATTTATCCAAAGAAAACAAAAACATGAATTCAAACAGATGTGTGCACCCTTACGTTCATTGCAGCATATTTACAACAGCCAAGATATGAAAGCTACCTAAGTATCCATTGACAGATGAATGGATGAAGAAAATGTGGTATGCATATATAAACAATGAAATATTACTCAGCCATAAAAAAGAATGAAATCTTGCCATTTGTGACAACATGGATAGACCTAGAGGGTGTTATGCTAAGTGAAATAAGTCAGACAGAAAAAGACAGATACTGTATAATTTCACTTATATATGGAATCTAAAAAACAAAACAAAACAAAAAAGCAAATCAGAAACAGATTTATAGGGCCGGCCCCGTGGCTTGGTGGTTAAGTACGTGCGCCCCGCTGCTGGCAGCCCGGGTTCGGATCCCAGGCGCGCACTGAAGTACCGCTTCTCCGGCCATGCTGAGGCCGAGTCCCACATACAGCAACTAGAAGGATGTGCAGCTATGACATACAACTATCTACTATGGCTTTGGGGGGAAAATAAATAAATAAATAAAATCTTTAAAAAAAAAAGAAAGAAAGAAACAGATTTATAGATATAGGAAACAAAATGGTAGATACCAGAGGTGGGAGGGGCTTGGGGCGCAAGTAAAATGGATGAAGGAGATTAAGAAGTACAAACTTCCAGTTATAAAATAAATAACTCATATGAATGTAATGTGTAGCATAAGGAATATAGTCATTAATATTGTAATAACTTTGTATGGTGACAGGCTAGACTTATCATCCTCATCATTTTGTAATGTATATAAATATTGAATCACTATGTCATACACCTAAAACTAATAGCATATTGTATGCCAATTATACCTCAATTTAAAAAAGAAAGAAGTGGGCAAAGGAAAACAAGCCAGCAAAAAAGAGAGACTAAGAAGAGTTATCAAGGAAAAATAGAGAAAGGGCCGGCCCCTGGCGTAGTGGTTAAGTGCTGGCGCTCCACTACCGGCGGCCCGGGTTTGGATCCCGGGCACCCACCACCGCACCCACGCACCGCTTCTCCAGCCATGCTGAGGCCGCGTCCCACATACAGCAGCTAGAAGGATGTGGAACTATGATGTACAACTATCTACTGGGGCTTTGGGGGAAAAAAAAAAGGAAAAATAGAGAGAAAATCAAAACAGAAGAGTGTGGTGTCACAGACACCAAGGAAAGAAAGATTCTGAGAGAAAGGAACTGAAGAACAGTGTTAAAGGCTACAAAATTTACAAGGGATAATAATTATCCACTGGATTTAACTATAAGAAATTATTGTAATCCTTAATGTGAGCAAGTCTATTGTAATAGACCTATAAAGGCAAAAACCATATAGAAAAGTATGAAAAATAAGGCGTTGTTGGGAAGTAGAGAAGTAAGAGTAGACAACTCGTTCAAAGAGGTGTCCTTATTGGGAATGAAAGATGAGAGTAGATGTAGGCCAATAGGGGGTGGAGGAAAGTTTTTGTTGTTCTCAAGACATGAGAGATTTAAGCGAGCTTAATGCTAATGGGAAGGAACAAATAAAGAACGTGAATTTGGGGGCTGGCGCTGTGGCATAGCAGTTAAGTGTGGGCGCTCTGCTGCCAGCGGTCTGGGTTCCGATCCCGGGTGTGCACCTACGTACTGCTTGTCAGGCCATGCTATGGTGATGTCCCACATAAAGTGGAGGAAGTTGGGCACAGATGTTAGCCCAGGCCCAGTCTTCCTCAGCAAAAAAGAGAAGGATTGGCATAGACGTTAGCTTAGGGCTGATCTTCCTCACACACACACAAAAAAAGAATGTGAATTTGAGGATATAGGAGACAGATGGGATCAGTAATAGGCAAAGTTCTTGAGAGGGTAGGTGGGATAAATGCAGAGACCTCAGGTAGAGAGATTAATTTTAGGAGGAAGAATATCAGAGAAGAGAGAAGAAAAAGTGTGGATGCAGGTGAATCTTTAGATTTAGAGACAGATGTTGAGAGGGCTCTTATTTGATGACCTACATTTCCTATAAAAATTAAGTATTAAGATGTTCTAAGAATAAGGGGAAAGGTGGGGAGGCATTGAGTAGAAGTTTGTTGATCTAATGCTGGAAACACTGGATTCATCCATGTTTGAGGTGGTACAAGGCAGTGGTGACGGTAGATTGGAATCTAGATTATTGGTGAGAGGAGAGGTTTGAATGTGAACCATGGAATCCTAGCTGGAGAGGAAGGCTAAATTGTTGAAAAAACTGATGAAGACAAAGGAAAAGTGTCCTGGAGTTACAAATTCTGATGAGGTCACAGAACAGATGGTGAGGGTGTAACTGACTAAGAGGTTGTGGCCAGAGAGAGGAGTAGCTGAGTTGAAGATTTCAAGTCTAGCAGTTTTAGATGCTGACAAGCACCAGAGCATCGTCACTGAGAATGGAAATGAGATGTTTTTACAAAAGAAATAAGGAAGAGAAAGAGTTTATGAATAGATAGAAGTCCTTTTAAACAAATTGTAAAAATGTAATCTGAAGCTCTCATATCCACCTCATTCTGTTCCAGTTCAAGCGTGAGAATAAACAGAGCAAGCAATCATCTTCTTCTAACACAGTAGGAGGTAGCCTCAAAAGGAAATTTCAAAATCAGGACACCTGGACCCATACCCTTGAGAAACCTCTGGCATAATTTCCATGTCCTTAGCTTTACCTTAGCAGTGACAAAAACTTTGCACCTGTAATTAAGAAGTACAGTGGAGAAGAAAACAATGAAATTTCTGCAGCCATTTTTCTACCACCTCAACTAAGAGCCTAACCTATTGATAACTCCAGTGACAACATCTCAATCTATGAGAGCACCAATGCCTTTGCACTTTTTCTTGTTAAAAAACTTTATCTCCTGACAATATTGTAACCTGTAATTACAAGATAACAATGTTTCCAAAGCTTCTTTTAATATATGTGTCGAATATCATTAACATTAATGGAATGATTCCAATCCAAATAGAAAAGGCAGAACCAAAGTTAGGAAATTATATGAAGGGGAAACTGATTTTATGAAATTTTATTAAATTAGAATTGTGAACACAGCCTAATGAACCATTCTGTCACTACTTTCAAAGGATGGAAAAGATAACTTTTACATATCTTTTGCATTTCTAAAACCACCACGCTACTCTCACTTTTCCCTGTGCTCTTTCCAAGATATGTCATCACTCCTGCCTGGGAAATCTAAATATCTCCTGGGGTCAGATTTGAAGGATATGGTCTTTAGAACTTCTATAAGGATCATTATTCTTCCCCATATTTGAAATTTAGCTTTTGTGGGCTGCTCATCCTCATGAGCAGGTCTCTTAAACATCATTCTCTATTCTTTTATGGCAACCATTATTCAAGATCCACTTAAATCCTATCTCCTTCATGAAGTCTTCTCTGGCCATCCTAAGTTGCAGAGAATTCTCCTTCCTGTTATGTGATACATAGTTCAACACCTATTTATTGGCTACACAATAAGAGAAAGGCACTATACCAGGTGCTAGTAATACACTGTTGAGTAAGATGGCTTATAGAAGCAAGGGGCAAAATGCATGGTATAAAAATAAGTACTTAGTAAATAAACTGTTTTGCAGAATGTTCGAGGTGGAATAAAAGAAACTGAACATTTACTAAGCCTCCTCTTCTATAGATCAGGACTTTAATCTTCCTAATATCTCTTAAGGTTTGATATGACAAAATGGGCCAGAACGGGTTACAGGTAAGTAACTCATGTAAGGGTCACATGATAAAGCAGAAATCAGAAACCATCAGTGTGATTCCAAAGCCAAGCTTTACCACCTCACTGAAGCTGCCTCTGTAGAGTAGAAAGGACAAGGCGGATTACATTAGCAGACGTTTATTGAGTGCTTATTATAAGCCAGGCACTACATTAAGTACTTTACACAGGTATTAATTTAATTCTTATAACCATACTGTGAGGAGGACACTATTATTATCCCTATTTTAAAGATAAAGAAACTGAGTAATGAAGATATTAAATAACTTGTCCAGTGCCCTCTAGCAAGTAACTGACACCAGTCTTTTAACCCATTTTCTTCTGACTGCAGAACTCAAGATCTTAACCATTTTATTTTATTAATGCCTAAAGGTTGAAAGTCTAGATTGTAGGCATAGCTCCACCACTATGAGTTGTTTGAACATGCAAACTTGATGAGCTTCAATTTCTTGGTTTTGTTGAACGAGAAAAATTATTTCCATTCTGACTTTTTGTGGGGCAGTATGAGGCTCAAATGAGATTTATTTATTAGGTGCTTTATTAATAGTAGATAACAAAGAGAAAGTTACATTTTAGACTAGGATACTGCCTAGGACCTTCTGAAGAGCTGTCTATTACCAAATCTATTACTTAAAGAGTCACTTTACTCTTGAATTTAGAAGGATGACTTTTTTTTAATGAATGACATCTCACAAATTTAAGAAAAAACAACTTTATTTTTAATCTGCACTAATTTGAAAATCCAATGGTCGATAATATAGAAAATAGTCTAAATGGGAAAGTTAATTTCTAATATCTTTACCCTGAGATTTATCCTTATGTGTGGCGTTCTACTGATTTTAAGAGAGATTTGAAAAATTAGAACAGCAATGCACACCACACTCTGATGTTTGAAAGTACAGTGAGGATCTCTGATTAAAAGTAATATATTGAAAAATCCAGAAGACAGCAGCAGCCCAGGATGTGGCCCAGGGGCAGCTCTGGTCAGATACAAGGCAGAGGTGGGCCTGAGGGGTTCTTCCCTCCCTAGAGGGAGAGCTCCCTGCCCCTTTTCACAGATTCCCACGCAGTGGGGCGCCTTCCATACTGAGCCCAGGCAGGGCGGGGGCAGGAGGCCAAACATTGCCAGAAGCAGAGCCTTGTGCAACCCGTCGCCTGAATGCTTGTGACCTCTGAGCCAGGGAAATAGGGGCACAGACTTGTATCCAGGCATCCTGGGTTATCCACTGGGCAATTCCAGGTTCCAAGACTATTCTTAGAGTGGTCTGGAGTTCAGGGTCTTGCTTGCAGTACCTGAGGTGTGGGCAATGATTAATTGGGAGATTTCTAACTCTGGGGAAGTCAGGTAATCATCATGGGTAAGGGTACAGCTGTGGAGGCTGACAGACCCATTTTACAGATGGCTAGCCAAGGAACAGTGAGACTAAGATAAGGTGCTTGTAGAAAGTCACCCGTATTAGGTTTGGGACCCACCCCGTGTAGAAGTTACCAGACATTGCTGATCCAGGGTGGTCAGGTCTGGGATGGGTATGCTTTTAACGTGAGCCAATCTCATGGGGGGAATTAGGCCAGGTGCTGATGACTTCTGATCCATTACCTCCTCAACTAAACTGAGTTTGCAGAGCATAGCAGGCAGTTCGGGTAGCTACCTTTAGACATTCGGGGAATTGGTGGAATGACAGCAAGCTGCTGTGAACCCATCCACTGGGATGTCAATGCCATGAGAGGAGTGTGGATTGGGAGGGAAGGATGAAGCTGACTGTGTGTGACCTAGGGCAGGTCCTTTCCCTCTGTGGGGCTTCATTTCTTCAGTGGCAAATGGAGGGGTTGGACAGGAAAGCCACCATGTGCTGGCCCACAAAGATGGCCCCAGCCTTGTCCTTGCCTTCAGTGGAGCAAGAGAGGAGACTGAGGTGTAAATAGACTTACAAAATCCTAGATGACTAGGGTGGTGACAAAAGTCTGTGCCGGGGACTGAGGGAGCCCAGAGGAGGGGCAAATAATGTCACCTGGGGAGGACACCAGGATGAAATTGGTGTAATAGAGCCCAACATACCTGGTCCGAATCTTTTCAGCACCCCAACCCGGGCCTGGCCTCAGGCAGCTCAGGGAATATTTTGTTGAGTGAGTGCTAGAAGGGAGACTCAGTCCCTGTCATCAGGGACTTCCCAGTCTCGCTGAAAGGAGGTCTTTCCTCTCTGAATTGCTGTTGATTATTGGGTGAGGGGTGGTCAGAGAGACTAGAGGTCAGGCTGTCCTATTGCCCTGAGCTTCCAGACACACCCAGATCTTCTCTTGTCTTATCTCTGCTTAAAATCTTTCAAGCCTTATCTATTTGCATTTAAGAAAAAGCACAAATACTTTTAGCAGATCAAGGCCTTGCATGATCTAACTCTTCTTCATTCTAGACTAGGATTTCTCAACCTTGGCACTATTGGCATTTGGCGTTGGATAATTCTTAGTTGCGGGGGCTGTCCTGCACATTGTAGGATGAGCGGCAGCATCCCTGGCGTCTACATACTAGATGCCAGCAGCACACACTTCTCCTCAGTTGTGACAAGGAAAAATGTCTCCAGACAATGCCAAATGTCCCCTGGGGGGCAAAATCCCCCTGCTTGAGAACTTGGACTAGAGGAGGATGAGCCACTCTGAACCTCTTTTATTTCCAGGAGTGTACCTTACTATCTCTTTCCTCGTATAGCTTTTCACATTTCTCCCCTCTTTACCTGGTTGATCCTTACTACTCCTGCAGATCTCAGATGTTCTATCCCCTAGAAAGCCCTCTCTGACACTCTCAGACTGGGTCAGGTGCCTCCTCTGGACGTCCACAGCCCTCCAGGCTCCCCTGACGCAACCCTGCCCCTCAGGATTGTCACCATCTGGAAACTAGTTTGTCTGTCCTCCCCACTGGACTGGGAGCCCCAGGAGAGCAGAGTCTTCATCACTACTGTAATGAAGCACCACCCAGCTCAAGGCCAGGCACAGAGAAATAGCTCAGTATTCATGGAATAAATGGATCATGAAACAGAGGCTGGGCCGTGGCAGAATTCCCTGGTGCCCATGGTGGGTCCTGTAAGCAATGAGGACGTGCTGGAAAGTCTGGCTTCCTCCCGGCCCCTGCCCAGCCCTCAGGGACTCAGCTGCTTCTCAGCTGCCTCTCGGCTGCCTCTCAGATGCTTCTCAGCCCTCATGGGCCCCTTATCAGATGTTCCTGGAGATTGTGGGTGAGAGGGGACATGCAGGTCCAAAAGCAAGTGCAGTGTCTTAGTCACTGCTGGGTCCATAGCCACCACCGCCCTCCCCACATCCACGGGGCCTGGCATGGAGCAGGCTGACCCTCCACCCAGCCTCAGGCCCCAGCCCGCCTACTCCTCCTTTAACCAGGGATTCAAATGCACGGCCCACAGTTCTGCCATTCATTCCCTCAACTGTTGTGTGCTGAGGCCCTGCTACATGCTAGACCCTGTGCTCATGCTGGGAAGACAGCTGTGAGAAAAGAGAGGTCCTGTCCTCTTGGAGGTCAGTTCTAATTGAAAGCAGAGGTGGGGCAGGGGGAGAGGACAGACAGAGACAAACAATGAACAAGGTAAATAAGGAAAATTTATAGCAGGTCAGATGGCAATAAGTGCCATGGAAAGAAAGAAAGGTGGGGAGGGGGATTGGAAGTAAGGAGGAATAGGTAGGAGGGTTGTAATTTTAAATAGAGAAGTCTGGGAACTTTTCCCTGAGGAAGTGACATCTGAATAAGGACCTAAAGAATGTGGGAGAAGGAGTCGCACGAATATATGGGAGAAGAGTGTTCCAGGTAAAGGGAATAGCCAGTGCAAAGGCCCTGAGGTGGGAGGTGCCCAGTATGATGAAGGAATAGCAAGGAGGCCAGTGTGGCTGGAGCTGGTGAGTGAGGGAAGAGGAGTAGGGGGGGTCAGATCATGCCAGGCATTGGAGGCCATGTGAAGACGTTGCCTTTACTCCGAGGTAAATGAGAGTCACAGGAGAATTACCTCTTGAAGTATAATTAGATACCGTTGTTAGCATAGAGTTCAATGGCTTTCAGTATATTTATGCAGTTTTGCAGTGCAAACATCATCACAATCCTGTCTGAGAACACTTCCATCTGCTCAGAAATTTCTCTCCTTCCTTTTTGCAGTCACTTCTGCTCCCATTCCCAGCCCCAGGCAACCACTAAAGTGCTTTCTGTCTCCACAGTTTTGCCTTTTCTAAAGATTTCATATAAATGGAATTAGACAACAAATCCATATCTTATTTAATATGGCTTTTTAATATTTAGCCTCCAGTAGTGACTCTCAAAACTAAACACAGACACAATTCAAAATCACAGCAGTATCATCTTACAAGTCTGGTTTGTAAATGGAGGCATGAAGAGACCAAACGAGTCACAAAATAAGTCAATCCCAGTAAGAAAAGAAAAACAGAGGACGTGATATTAAGACTTCAAACTCTTATTCTGCATGACTTCCTACTGTTTAAACTTTTCACCCTGTTAAAGCTCTCTCCAACGAAAACAGCCTTAGGTAGGAAATCCCAATGTTTGTAGATTTGCTTTGGAAAAGAACGCCCTGTATGTTTGTATTTGATAACATTGTTATAGTTACTAAAATATCAGCTCATGTTTCTGGAATTTCGTAGGGTTCCCCACTGTGGAGGCAAGGTTATTCGTGTGCAAGAGCAGCTCAGTTCAATATTTTCTTTTTTTAATTTTTTTTTTTTGTTTATTGCAGTAACATTGGTTTATAACATTGTATAAATTTCAGGTGCACATCATTATACCCCCACCTCTGCATAGACCACATCATGTTCACCACCCAGACACCAACCACAACCCATCACCACACACATGTGCCGAACTATCCCCCCTCCCTCCCCTCTCCCCCACTCCCCCCTGGCAACCACCAATCCAATCTCTGTCTCTATGTGTTTGTTTATTGTTGTTATTATCTACTGCTTAATGAAGGATATCATACGGTATTTGACCTTCTCCCTCTGACTTATTTCACTTTGCATTATACCCTCAATGTCCATCCATGTTGTCACAAATGGCTGGATTTCATCGTTTCTTATGGCTGAGTAGTATTCCATTGTGTATATATACCACATCTTCTTTATCCATTCGTCCCTTGATGGGCAGTTAGGTTGCTTCCAAGTCTTGGCTATCGTGAATAACGCTGCAATGAACACAGGGGTGCATGTATCTTTACTTATTGGTGTTTTCAAGTTCTTTGGATAAATACCCAGCAGTGGAATAGCTGGATCGTATGGTAGTTCTATCCTTGATTTTTTGAGGAATGTCCATACTGTTTTCCATAGTGGCTGCACCAGTTTGCACTCCCACCAGCAGTGTATGAGAGTTCCCTTCTCTCTACAGCCTCTCCAACACATGTTGTTTCCTGTCTTGTTAATTATAGCCATTATGATGGGCGTGAGGTGACATCTCATTGTAGTTTTGATTTGCATTTCCCTGATAGTTAATGATTTTGAACATCTTTTCATATGTCTGTTGGCCATCCGTATATCTTCTTTGGAGAAATGTCTGTTCAGCTCTTTTGCCCATTTTTTAATTGGGTTGTTAGGTTTTTTTGTTGTTGAGATCAATATTTTCTTTAATGTTGGGTTGCTATGGAATAATATAAATCAGTGAATTTTCCTGATAGCCAAGCTAGTCTACATTGGTTTTAATATGATTAAATGTGACTGAATAATATTCTGCAGCAATTTTTCTACTTGTAAGCTGTTTTACAAAAGAAGAGTACACACATATGATTGCACAAGCCCTTATCAGAGAGAGGAACAGAATATAAATAGTATAGTATAAATGAAAAAAGTGGTCACTGGCAAAATTGTGTGGTGAAAAGTTATCTATTTTCACCCTAGTTGTTTCCTTTCTCATCCTTTCTGCTAGCCTTGCTAGACTGGTTGAATAAATAGCCTTTGTTTCCAAAAATAACTAGAGAAATTCTATATTTGAATCTATAACAAGGAAGAAATAAAGCAGAAGTCTCAATCAGTTGCGTAGCTAACTGACTTCTCAACCTTCCTCCTTCCACTTATATCTTTTGGTATATCATACAGTTGTACAGGGTATTACAAGACAAAAGTCAAATCCTGGTATATGGGACTATTTTTAAGCATTCATAGAATGGTCAAGATATATTAATTGCACAGCAAGAGGGAGACAACACACTGATCACACTGTCAAGTCCAAACAGAGTAAAATTCCATAAGAGTTCTGTAAAAACAGCAGTGGAACAAATATTAGTCATATTTAAAGAGAACATTGATGGACCATACTCTCCATTAAATTTCAGAATATTGAAGTAATGAAATTCGTTTATGCAGAATTATCTGATACCGACTTTGATACTTGGTCCAGCAAGAACAACCCAAGACAGAATCAGGACAGAAGACAGAGTTACTATTAGGGGTATAAGAATTTCCGTATTTGAGTAAAATGAGATGATAAAGACCAGAGCAAGAACAAATTTATGTACACGTTGTGTGTTTCATTCATATTGGTCCTAGTATTTTGTGGTCCTGATAGAATTAATCATTTACTGAAAGATACTGAAGGCCAGATCAGTGATTTATTCCTAACGGAGAGAAGTGCACACAGCACCCCTGCGACAGGTGATTTTGCACATAATGTCAGATATAGGGAGCACACAGAGTAAAATTGAGACCACCTGTGGGACATATCTTACACAAAATGAAGAGTAATGTCTAGTATTTTGTAGGCAGACGTTTAAGCATCTTATTACTAACAATATAAATTGTACCGGCAATGGATGCATAATACTGGGTTTTTAATTTTCTTTTTTTCCACCTGAAAAGGTAGAGACTACACTACAAAAACCATTAAGACTCACACATGATATATAAATCGGAAGGTAAATTTATTTGTTTATATTGAATATATAACTTTCCACTATTCTAGAGCTCCCCCATTCCAATAGCAGTATCTATTTCCCAGAAGAGGCAGGATAGTGTACTAGCTGAGATCAAGGGATTTGGCATCAGATAAATCTACATTCAAATCCAACTCTGAGACTTGCCAGCTGAGTTTCCAGTAGCCTGTTGTACAAGTCATTTCATCAGTATGACTCAGTTTCTTTAACAGTGAAATGGAGGGGCCCATGGCTTAGCGGTTAAGTGCACGCGCTCCGCTACTGGCGGCCTGGGTTCGGATTCTGGGCGCGCACCGACGCACCGCTTGTCCCGCCATGCTGAGGCCGCGTCCCACATACAGCAACTAGAAGGATGTGCAACTACGACATACAACTATCTACCAGGGCTTTGGGGAGAAAAAGGGGAAAAAAAGGAGGAGGATTGGCAATAGATGTTAGCTCAGGGCTGATCTTCCTCAGCCTGAAAAAAAAAATAACAGTGAAATGGAAAACTGAGAGTTTTTGGAAAAATAAATTAACTTGTTCAAAGAGCATAGAATAGTGACTGGCTCATGATAAATATTCAATAAGTCATGGTCCAAATAGCTATTAACATTAATCATCAGAATGCTAGTGAGACTACAGTTATAGTAAAGTAGAACTGAAGAACATTGTCCCTGGGTTGTGATAAAGTACAGAGAATCATCCTTTTTAACTGCAGGAAACATGTTCTTCTAAATGATTGGACCATTTGTATCCACCAGAAATAGTTGATTTCTCACTGTCTTCTTTTAGTACTATATAAACACTGACACAATTTTATTCTTTAATCTCCTTTTTTAAACAGTCATCAAACCATAAGGTGTACTACAATACAATTAAGGTTACATTTTCTTTTGCGTAATCTATATTACATTCTTATCTTCCTGATGATACACCATTTCACCTTGAATTTGGAAATTCATGCCCAACACTTTTGCAAATCATCCCTGCAGGAGGCCAAGCGCGTTTATTTTCATTTTCACTCTCACTGACTTTTAGAAGGTGACATTTTCCTGACTTTGCTCTAGCTCCTGCAAGACCCAACACAGCTCCATTTAACTATGTTTTAGGTGGAACATCACTAAATATTAAGTGTCTAATTTACTACCAGACCATTAGATTATTTGGCAGAGACTGGCTAAACTCTTATCTACAGCTAGACTTATTTTTTTAGACAACTTGGAAGGTTTAAGTGGCCATATGACTCTGTTTCTGGCAGTGAAATGTGTGCAGAAGTGTTGCATGCCATTCTTCCCCCATCATTTAGCAGAATGCCAACGCCCAGGAGACTTTAGATGCCCCATGCCCTGAAGACAGCAAAGCACAATAGACTTGGGACAAGAATGACTGTGTGGAGCAGAATCCCTACCCCTGCCACAGATCAGCCTCAACATGAGCAAGAAACAAACTACTTATGAAGTCTATGAGATTTCAGGGTTTACCTTTTATAGCCTCCAGCACACTTAAATACTACAGAAATTGTTATTAGACGTGAGGTACTGCCACAAGAAAACCTCAACTATGTGGCATGAGTTAGAGGTTAGGCATCTAAACATTTGGTAAAGCCGTTGTTTGTGATAAGTTCTAAGGCGGAATTTTAGCTATAGTGGAGGAGGTTGGATAATAGAGGAAATATTAAGTGTGTTGGTCATGAATGGCCATGTGTCGTCTGTTACTAAAAGAAAAATAAACCCAGGCAAGACGTGGCTGTGTAGCAAATCAGTCATGAAGAGGAATTGAGTCCCGTTACATGGGTCTCAAAGTTTTGGAAAACTGGGTGCTTTTAGAACCCAAGCAGTGGAAAAGTTTTGTCCTACAAAAGTACTGTAAGACTCAGCCTTGCTTAAAAACCAAAACACCAAACAGAAAAAGAAAATCTAAGGGTTTGGCTTTCCCCCCAAGTTTGATGTCCTGTTGATTGCTGCCATTAAGTTGAGAGAGAGAGGTATAGGGCCGGGAAGCAAAGAAATAAGCTTGACAATTCTGACTAGGAATGTTACTGGCGCGTGATACCGAGTAGAAGCAAATGAGTAAGAAGCCTCTGTTCTTAAGAGAGTTGCACAGCCAAGAACCATGAGCCCAGTCTACAAATGCCTTTAATTGCTCAATGCTTATAACAATCTTCAGTTATTCAAAGTTGCACCACCATTAAGTGAACTATGAATGCTGTGGGGAGGGTGTAATTTCCAACACCCCTTTCAGAGGTGGCCAGGGAGCAGAATGGACAAGGAATAACTTCCAAAAGGGCAGAGCCGGGGAACAATGGACAAAGTCTTTGCTCCGTATGAGTAAAATCAGCTTCTAATCAAGGAACTTCCCTATCTTCAGGGAAGGGGACCTCACAATGTTCACACAGCAGGATTTCATAATTTTTATGGACTATGTTACTTTCATTCCTTCTTTTACTGAGTGGAAATTTTTGTTTCTGGTTACACTCTCTCTGATCCACCATTGTGTGTTTGACAGAGGGAAGGGGGCAGATACTTTGCCCTTTCTGGTTTATAGATGACCAGGACATAAGGATACACAACCAGACCAGATAGAGAGGAATTAATATTATCCAGAGATAATGAATTTAGATCTGGAGGCAATGTCTGAGTGATATGTCTTTTTAAATTTTGAAACAACCTTATCAAAGTACAATCTATGTTCAATAAAATGTACCCATTTAAAGTATAGAATTCAATGAATTTTGATAGCCACAATTAAGATGTATAACATTTCCATGAGAAAAATTCTCTTGTGCCCCTTTGAAGTTTATATCTCTCTCTACCCTTTGCCCTAGGCAACCACTTATCTGCTCTCTGTCACTGTAAAATAGTTTGCATTTTCTAGAATTTTATCTAAACTGAATCAGATAGTATGAACTCTTCTGTGTCTGAATTCTTTCCCTCAGCATAACTATTTTGAAGTTCATCCATGTTGTTGAATGCATCAGTGGTTCATTGATTTTTGTTGCTGAGTACTATTCCATTATACGTATATCTCACATTTAGTTTATGTTGATGGATATTTAGGTCATTTCAAGTTTTGGATGTTATGAATAATGCTGCTATGACCGTTCATATACAGGATCCTGTGTGGGCATATATTTTCCTTCCTGTTTAGTAAATATGTAGGAGTGGAATGGCTAGGTCGTACAGCAGGTGGTTAGAATTTTTAAGAAACTGCAAAATAATTGTCCAAAGAGTCTGTACCATCAGTAGCATATGAGAGAGCTTCAGTTGATCCACCGTCTTGCCAATATTTAGTATTATCTGTCAGTCTTTTTAAATTTAGCTATTATAATGTGTGTATAGCGGTATCTCATTATGGTTTTCATTTGAAATTCCCCTATGATTGATGAGCATCTTTTCATGTACTTGATGACTATTCATGTATCTTTTTTTGGTGAGGTGTCTATTTAATCTCTAGCTAATTTCTTTTATTTATTTATTCATTTTTTTTGTGAGGAAGATCAGCCCTGAGCTAACATCCATGCTAATCCTCCTCTTTTTGCTGAGGAAGACCGGCTCTGAGCTAACATCTATTACCAATCCTCTTCCTTTTTTTTTTTTTCCCCCAAAGCCCCAGTAGATAGTTGTATGTCATAGTTGCACATACTTCTAGTTGCTGTATGTGGGACGCGGCCTCAGCATGGCCGGAGAAGCAGTGCGTGGGTGCGCCCCCGGGATCCGAACCCAGGCCGCCAGTAGCGGAATGTGCACTTAACCGCTAAGCCACGGGGCCGGCCCTGCTAATTTCTTGATTGAGATGTTTTATTTTTCAGCTGCAAACGTTTTTTATATATTTGGCATACATGTTCTTTGTCAGATACATGTTTTTCATCCCAACCTGTGGTTTTTCTCTTTATTTTTAATAGTGACTTTTGAAGAGCCAATATTTTCACTTTTGATAAATTCCAATTTATCTTCTTTCTTCTTTTATGATTTTTTGTTCTTTTTGTCCTAAGAAATCTCAGCCTGCTTCAAGGTCATTCAGAATTTTTTTTTTTTTTTAAGTTTCATAGCTTTTACATTTAGGTCTAGAATTTATTTTGAGTTAATTTTTGTGTAAGGGATAGGGTAAAGGTCAATGATTTTTTTTCCATACAGATATGCAGTTGGTCCAGTGCCATTTGTTAAAAGGTTTTTCTTTCCTATTGAATATATGTTACAGTTTTACTGAAAGAGAAATGACCATATATGTATAGGTGCACCTCTGGAACCTATTCTGTTCCATTGATCTAGATGTCTATCCTTTCACTCCACACCACATTGTCTTAATTACTATAGTTTTATTGTAAGCCTTGAAATCAAATGGTATAATTTCTCTAACTTCATTCTTCTTTTTAAATATTGCTTTGGCTATACTAAGTTGTTTCTATTTTCATATTAATTTTAGAATAAACACGTCAATTTCTATTTTAAAAGCCTGCCAAAATTTTATTGGAATTGCGTTAAATTTCTAGATCCTTTGGGGTGGAATTGACATCTTCACAATATTGAGTCTTCTAATTTTTAAACATAGTGAATCTCTCCATTTATTCATGTGGGTCTCCTTAAATTTAATTCATCAAGGATTTGTAGTTTTCAGTATAAAGTCTGGCACATATTTTATTAAATTTATTTCTAAGCAGTTCATGTTTTCTCATACTATTGTAAATGAAATTGTTTGCTACTAGTATACAGAAATACTATTGGCTTTTGTAAACAATTTTGAATCTTGTGTCCATGCTAAATTAACCTAATTTTACTAGGGTTTTTTTTATTCCTTAAGATCTTCTATGTACACCATCATGACACCTGCAAATAAAAGCAATTTTACTTCTTTCTTTCCAGTCTGTATGCTTTTTATTTCTCTTTCTTACCTTATTGCACAAGATGAGGCCTCCAATATAGTGCTGAACAGAAATGGTGACAGTGGCCATCCTTGGCTCGGTCTAATCTTAGAGGAGAAGCGTTCAATCTTTTTTCTTTGTGAGGAAGATCAGCCCTGAGCTAACATCCATGCCAATCCTCCGCTTTTTGCTGAGGAAGACTGGCCCTGGACTAACATCTGTGCCCATCTTCCTCCACTTTATATGGGACGCCGCCACAGCATGGTCTGACAAGTGGTGCATCGGTGCGTGCCAGGGATCCAAACCCCGGCCACCAGGAGCGGAGCACACGTACTTAACCACTATGCCACGGGGCCGGCCCCTCAATCTTTTACCATTAAGTATGATGTTAGCTGTAGGTTTTTCCTAGGCGCCGTTTATCAAGTTGAGGACTTTCCTTTCTACTACTATTTTGCTGAAAGTCTTTTTTTTTCCTATCATTAATGAATGATGAATTTTATCAGATGTCTTTTATACATCTATTGAGATGATCATATAATTTTTAAAAATCTGTTAATCTAGCAAATTATATTTATTGTATTTCAAATGTTGAATCAACTTTGCATCCACCTGATCATGATAAAATATCATTTTTATATATTCTTGGATTTGACTTGCTTATATATTTGCATCTAAAATGACGAGGATTATGGTCTGTAGTTTTCTTTTCTTACAATAACTTTGTCTGGTTTTGGCATCAGAGTAATACTGGTCTCACTACATAAGCAGGGAAACATTCCCTTTTCTTCCAGTTCCTGAAAAAAACTGTTTAGTGTTAGTATTATTGCTTCCTAAAATATTTGGTAATATTAATCAATGAAACCATTTGAGCATGGAGTTTTCTTTGTGGGAGGGTTTATGACAAGAAATTCAATTTCTTTAACAGATATAGGCCAGTCCAGGTTATCTGTTTATGTTTTGGTTAATTTTCAAAATTTGTGTCTTTTAAGGAATTTGTCCATTTCATCTAAGTTGTCAAATATATTGGGGTAAAGTTGTCCATAATCTTCCATTATTATCTTTTTAATGTTCATAGATCTGTAGTGACAGCCCATGTTTTATTACTGATATTGTTATTTTGTGTATCTACTCTTTCTTCATCAGATTAGGTAAGGCTTTATCCATTTTATTGATTTGTTCAAAGAAACAGCTTTGTGTTTCCTTGACTGATCTCTATAATTAATCTGTTTTTTATTTTATTTATTTCATCTCTTAGTTTATCATTTCCTTATTTCTACTTACTTTGGGTTCAATTTGCACTTATTTTTCTAGTTTCCTAAATTGAGTTTTTAGGAAATTTATTTTAGACTTTTCTTCTTCTCCAATATAAATGTCTACAAAATATAAATTTCCCTCTAAGCACTGCTTTAGCTGCTTTATATTGTGTTTTCATTATTCACTTCAAGATATTTGGTAATTGCTTTGTGATTTCTTCTTTACCATGTCATGAGTTTAGGAGTGAGATATTTAGTTTTCATACATTTGGAATTTTTCTAAATGATTTACTGCTATTGTCTTTTAATTTAATACCATTGTGGTTAGAGAATATACTCTGTAAGATTTCAGTCTTTTGAAGTCTATTGAGATTTGTTTTATGGCCCATAAGATGGTCTATTTTGATGAAAATTTCATGTGCACTAGAAATGAATTCAGCCAGCCCCAGTGGTCTAGTGGCTGAGATTCAGCAGTCTCACCTCCATGGCCCAGGTTCGTTTCCCAGTCGGGGAACCACACTGTCTGTCTGTCAGTTGTCATACTGTGGCTGCTGCATGTTGCTGTGATGCTGACAGCTATAACACTGGTATTTCAAATACTAGCAGTGTCACCCATGGTGGACAGTTTTCAGCAGAGTTTCCAGACTAAGACAGACTAGGAAGAAGGACCTGGCCACCCACTTCCGAAAAAATTGGCCATGAAAACCCTATGAATAGCAGTGGAACATTGTCTGATAGAGTGGCCAGAAGGTGAGAAGATGGTGCAAAAAGACCGGACAGGGTTTCACTCTGCAGTACACGGCATCTCTAGGAGCTGGAATCAACTCTACAGCATTAAAAACAAAGAAATACATTTATTTTATGGTAAATCCAGAATTCCAAACCAGGACTCCTAAATCTAAAGCCTGTGTTTGTTTCACTAAATTTTGTTTCAATCGTGACCCCAAGATATTGGTCTTTCTCTGAAACTGTATGCTGTACTGATCTTTATTTGCTCCTTTGGCTTACTGACATTTTATTTTTATCTCTCATCTTAATGAAAGTGCACAAGGTGCAGTGTGTGTGTGTGCTTCTTTCTCACAAAGGAAGAATCGGTATAAATGTGGTACTTTGTATCAGAACTAAATCTCAAGTAAGTGGATTGAAACCCTCAGGATAAACCCTTCCCCCTTACCTATCCTTCTCTGTGCCCTGGGATCCTGAATCGTGTGAGATGCATCAGTAGAATCCCCTGCCCACCCCCTTCCAGATGGTTTAGCTGATGGGAAACACCAGCAGGAAATCTGGAAAACAGGAGGAGAGTAAAGTTGGGAAATTTATTTGCCAAGCCACTATCAGACTAGCTAACTAGATAGAGACTTTAAAACAACAAATTTGGAAGCTTGTGATGAGAAGGTCAGAAAATAGGATTTGAGAATAGACATCTCAGGTAAGCCCAAGACTATGAGAATGTTTGTGCCCAATGTACATACTCACCAGAAGAATGGTTCTTACCATGATGTCAGTAAGCCTCTTCCAACAACAAAACCAGTTACACTCAAAGTATTCACATACAAAGTGGCCAGGGGGCAGGGATGGAAACTATGAATAGGGTCAACAACATGGACTTCCACTCACAAAGGCCAATCTAGCTAATCATTGCTGAGTCCCAACTTGCCAATAGCAAAGGCAAATGTCAGGGTTTCTATGTGGCACCATTCACCAGAGTGGTCATCTGGTTACATGATGACATGATGACAGATTGTTCTATATTGAAACCACTCCCCACCCCCTGTCATGGAGAAGTAGATGAATATTCCTGGTGTATTGCTTTCCTTTCCTGAGGTATTTCTGCTAGTATCAACGTTTGTGGATTTAGAGAATATCATCTATCATCTTATCGATTGTCATGGGGGAACATTACCTCCAACCAGGCAACACATCTTAATAGCAAACAAAGTGCACAGTGAGCTTATGCTCAAGAATATACTAGCCTTACCTCATGCACCATCACTCAGAAAACATCTCAGAGAGTTTGTCAGTCATAATACATAGGGAAAGACAGCTTTTACCAGAAACACAATGGAAACTGTGGCACTCAATAAAGATAGGACCACCAAGAACTCAGATCCTACTGGAAAGAAGGCTTGGGTACCCAATCAAGTGAAGTACCTGACCAACTGAGATCCTGGCAGCAGGAATAAGTGGCGGAAGAAGGAAACGGTAATTAATCAACTTACGACTTGTGCCAGCTACAGAGGAAGCAATAGCACCTATGTTTATGTTACTTTTTCTTCACACTCTTCCCTTTTTTTCTACTACTTTATTTGAACAGCACTGGTGTGACTAATATTTAGGTTTGAGGTGAGACTATGACAAAATCGATATCATCCCACAATGATATGGTAATAAATAGATTTTGTCTATCCTATGTGTTGATGATGAAAATTTCTCACCCAGACAGGAACTGTTGATGAGCAACAAATGTGTCCCTACAGATACAATCTACACCCTACTTTTTGCCCAAGGAATCTGACCCATAAGGACTGGCTGGGTTGAGCCCACGGGAGGCACTGGCAGAGATCTGAAGGGCACGAGAAAAGTAAATTTAGAGTAGTTTTCTCTCAGGTTTCCTCTTTGCCAAGTGGCCTTAAGGTGGCTGCATTCCCTTAACAAGGGCCAAGCTTCTCTTGAGTGGCCTTCTCTACATGACTCTCTTAGGGTTCTGATAATTCCTTCCATCCCCTACCCCTCCCCTCAGGCCTAAAGATGATAAAGGCTTTCCAGAGTATTGCACTAACCTTGTTTACTTTTCTGAAACATTGCCCACATGTTTGTAAATAGTGCCTTTATTAGACTCTCTTTAAATCACTTGCTTTGTGTAATCTGTTTCTTACTGGAACCCAGCTGATATGCAAATTATAGTTTTGTGTCCTTAATGACAATTCCTACACACAGTTCAGCTCACAGGTGTCAGGGTGTGTGTATTTATGTGTGTATATATAGCCCTGGGTCTGGAACCAACATTCAGCTGCTTCATTTCCTGAAAGGGCAGGAAATTCTGAGCCCAGGAGGTAAGAGCTAGCAGGTCAGCTGTTCTTGGTTAGACTCTGTCTCTGCAGAGGGGTTTTTGATCCCAGGTTGTTCTCGCAGGCAGGCCCACTGCTGCCAGTTGCCAGAAGGTCCCAAAGGAATAAAACTTTGTAGTCAAGGCTCATCCAGGAATTGTAGTCAATATCCAGGGATTTCAGTGCATTGGTTGCTTGGGTCAGTTTTGCCACTGATACAAATATAATAGTTTCCATAATCTTTACAGTTAAGAATTTATTGGGCCGGCCCCGTGGCTTAGCAGTTAAGCGCTCACGCGGCCTGGGTTCGGATCCTGGGCGAGCACTGACGCACCGCTTCTCCAGCCATGCTGAAGCCGCGTCCCACATACAGCAACTAGAAGGATGTGCATCTATGACATACAACTATCTACTGGGGCTTTGGGGGAAAAAAAAAAATAAATAAATAAAATTATTTAAAAAAAAAGAATTTATTGAATAAAAATTTAATTATTTTTCTAATAAATGAGTTAATAAAGATATATAAGTAATCAGAAAATAACCAAAACCAAATAAATAAAAAAGCAAAAATAGGACTGAGACTTGAATTTCTGTTACTTAACTGATGTATAAACACCAACAAGACCAGAGTGGGAAAGTATTGGAAATCTGGAGATAAGTCAGTCTACGCCTGCCAATGCCTGTCCAAGTTCCTGCAACGGCAAATAAGTGTAGCTAGCATTTATTGAGCAGTTATTACATGCCAGCCACTGTCCTAATCATTTTATTTGTGCTAACTCATTTAATTCTCACAAGAAAGTAGATAGTGTATATCTCCCTGCTCTACTATTGAAGAAACTGGGACACGGAAGAGGCAAGTACTTAATAAGTGGTAGAACTCAAATTTGAACCCAGGTAGTCTGACCCCAGGGCCTATGTTCTTAACCACTGCACCTTTCACCTGAACTTTGCTTGTTTCACCTGAACAATGAGATGATCAGTGTAACGATCTCCAGGGTCTCTTTCAGTTCTAATTCTCTGCGCCTCTGAGTCTGTTTCATTCCCTATACAGAAGGTTAATAATTTCCCTTTAACATGTAGAATGCCCTAATTTCTCACATCATTGTTACACAATACTGAGCCAATGAGTCCACCGGGCCCCTAATCTTCCCCTGCCTCTGTTGGGGTCATTGATCATACTGCATGGTGACTTTTACTTGAAATCACTCCCGTAAACTGTGAATCTCTTGTGGTCATGGACTGTTTTCATCTTCTCTAAAGCGACTTCAGAAAATTCCCCTAGACACTTACTCCAACTCTGCCTCAAAACCTTGCCGCTCTGAGAGCTAGAACTGATGTGATACCAAGTTTCCACTGGAACCTAAAGGTCCACTAATTCCATGATGACACACATGCCTAGCACACTTAGTCGGTGCCCAAGTGTAGTTCTTTGGGAACATCCAACTCTTTCCTATTTTCTTCATCTCTTCCTCTTTTATTGCCTTTCCACCTGGTCCCTTCTTCCGTTATTTCCTCCTCCAAACTTTTCCACAGCAACCTATAAGACTCAACTCAGGTGAACAAATTCTCCTTCCTCCTCAATCTCAGTTTAGTAACTACTTGTTTGAGGAGATTATATCTGACCCAAAGCTAACCATACACTGTAGAAAACAGTAGCATAATTTCTGGAGAGGTGTAACTAGCATCATTGACATTAGGATTCGTGATGGACGGTTTTATAATGAATGCAATTGCTCTTTAGGGATTAGATTAAAAATAACTAGCTCATAGGTTAAAAATAACTCAAATACTCCTCTTTCTTTAATAGAACCATGCTTTACACAAGTGCCCCAGCTGAAATTGCACTTTTGGAACTCAGCGCTTCCTGGAAAATATTAATGAGCAGCCAGATCTCCAGTCTGATCATATTTGAGATAAAGGAAGTATATTTTAAATGTGAACAGATGGATCTGTTTAAAAGTTTATAAACAAAAGTTATCATAGATTTTTAGAATGATTAGTTTACATTCTTCAAGTTTCTTTAGATGTGTGGCCAATGCTGGTTTCCAACTCTGGCAGAAAAACAATTGCAGCATATGCTGTAACATCTAAAATCTTATTCAAGATAAAATTTCAAGAAATGATGGTTTTTTGCTGAGGCCTTTCTATTTTGGAACCATCAATTATGACTGTTAAAGAAAAAAAATTCTTCGAGGTCTATCAAGAACTATAGTTTTAATTAACAGTCTTCATCTATTTGTGTCTTAGCTTACATGAAGTGTGAATTCTTCGAGAAGTAGTTTAACTTCATTTCATTAAAACAAGGTTGTTATCCAGAACTTTAATTCATTTACTGGACATTTCTCCAAAGCATAGTCTAAATTTGTGGATTATTACATTTAATAGTATATTAATCTACTACATTAATTGGCAAATATTTGGGGGCACATATTATACCTTAGGAATTATTCTAGAGCCTAATAAACCAGGAGGCAGAAGATCGTGTTGGAAGAGACTGACCCACACTTAATTAATGGCAATGCATGGTAAGTGTGCAGTACCAATGGATGAACAAAATGCTGATGCATTGATAAATCACAGTGATTATTTTAGGCGGGCAGTAGGGGAGGATAGAGAAAGTTGCACACAAAACTTGAATGTTTTACTAAGTTTTGAAGGATAAGTAGTTCTCCAGTCGGACAAAAGGGGTAACAGTATTCCAGACAGAGGGAAACCATGTGTCCTATGAAAGTATAGGACTCTTTGAAACCACATTTTTTGATCCATTCCATCAACTCTCTCCAGCATGGAACTAGGTATTCAAATAAGATAAAAGACTCGGCCCTTGTATTCTAGTTCTGCAAAATTAAGATGGAAACAATTCAAGGGAGTATGAAAGCAAATCATAGATCTAATAGAAATTAAAATTAGTTAAGACTGACTTCTCTTTTAACCCAGGGCTGCATTGTGACTTCGGTTGGGCCTAAGCACTTTTGCCTCTGTGGACCCCTTCCGCCATAAAAATAAAAAAGATACTAAAAATTATATTCTACAACTCTGCCGGTAAAAAGACCAGTGTGTCATTTTCTTTGACCTAAAAGTTTATTTTTTTCTTCTGACTTTAAAGGAAATTAAAACACTTGCTTGGGACCCTAAGCACTGTGGCTGCTGTGCCTAACGATAAATTGCCTTTGGGAATCCTTTCCTGTATGCCACTCTGCATTTTGTTGCCAGAGAATACTTCTAAAAATTTCCCTTTCATAAGATCACAGAGAACTTTCAAGGATACCAGTCATTCAGTGTAGTGAGTCCCAGATCCTCTGCCTTGAATTCAAGGCTTCACTAAGTCTTGTTTTGCCTGGCAATTCACCTGACTCCCAAATGCACCTTTTGCTTCTGTCACACCCATTCCTCTGGTCCAGTGCCGTATGTAGAAATAACCTAGAAAGGTATTTTGTTTTGTTTTGTTTTTGTTTTAAATTCTGATTCCAAAACCAATCAAATCAGAATCTCTGGGTGTGGGACCCAGAAAGCAACACTTTCTAAAGCTCCTCGGTTGATTCCAATTTGCATGCAAGTTTGAGAACCAGTGCTCTAAGTAACAAAAGAAGATAATCATTCTCCTGTAACGTGCTGTAAAGCACAGATATACATATGCAAGTATCACATAGCATTGTAATAACTTGTTTATACATGAATCTCTTTACTAGATGGAAAACTCCAAGCATTATTTCTCAATCATTTTAATTTTACCCACCACCTAGTTCAATGACTAGCATCGAGCAGACATTCAATAAATGTTTTTATTGAATGAGTAAATGGGTGAATGAATTGGCACATGTTCTTAAACTTTTACTTTCCCTCTTCCTTTTTTCTTCTTCATTGTCTTGCTCCAAGGTTCTCAACCCTGCCTGCACATTAAAATCACCTGAGAGCTTTGTGAAACTCTCCTGGGCTCCACCCCAGGCCAATTAAATCAGAATTTCTGAGGGTGGGGCACAGGTAGTTTTTAAAAGATCCTGGGGTGATTCAAATGCACAGCCAGGGTTGACTAATTTTTACTCATTCTCTAAGACCCTCTTTAAGGTCCAATTTTTCAGGAAACTTTTCTGACACTCTCCCACATCTATCTTTCAATTTCTTCAATTCTGGTTGCTCTTAAGAGAAAAATATGTAATTTCAGTCTTAATTATTTTCTTGTTGCATCCATATGCATGTTTTTTCTCTGAAGCTAGCATTTGAGGGCAGGATTCATGCTTTATATAGCTTTGCTTTCCTGGGAGAGACGAGAACAGTGCTGGGCCTAAATTCTAATACTTCATGACTAAAGGCAGTATATGGGTTTTATGCTGGAATGTCATATTTCTCGAGCCAGGCTTGCCACGTACTATTCAGTAGATCTTAAACAATCCATAAATTGCTTGAAAGTTTCAATGTGTTGTAGTAACCAATTAACTTTTTCAACTAGTTCCTAGTTTAAAAAGCTTTGATTTAAACCAGAGCTTGAGTTTGATACCACACTGATGGCCAGCTCCCTGAAAGAGGTAATTCAACTTACTCAGCAAATGAGGATCAGCAAGTTGACTTCAGCTGTTGAAGGCACAAGGCATGGCGAGTCAAAGCTCAGATGATACTGCTGTCCTCTATATTTCTGAGCCTTAACTCATATTTCCCAGGGGAAGTCAAGGTGGTGCAAGAATTTGGGAGGTACCTATTAGCATCACCTTGGGCATGTGAACACCTGATTATTTTCATGACCAAATCACAGAATACCATAACGCTTATTAAAAATGCTGATTTTTTTATTAGTCAGCATTACTGTGCTGCTGAGTGGTATGAATTTGGTGACTTAGCAGTTAATGGATATACATTTATTAGTGATGGTGAACCATTTTAGTGCAGTACTTTATATACCTATTTCAGCTATATATTTTGTAGGATTCTGATGTTTTGAAATTTCTGTTCTCTATTTTTAAATTTAGAAACAAATATCTAACAAATAGGTGGTTTCCCAACAAGGAAAAATGCACATACCTCATCTGTATTGGACAAGCCAAACATGGACAAAACGAATATAGGGATTTGGTCAGTCTGTGACTGATGGATGGTCAGTATTCAACACCTGAGGGAAAAACGTCACACATTTAGAATTGCATAAGGCAGGTTTAAATCTGAGTTAATTAGCATCGAAAACTTTTGCTTACCTGAAACTCTTGCTAAATAAAGTCACCAGAAATGATGACTTTCATAAACCTCTACAGAGTCTGTAAGTTCTCACCAGGACTAAAGAAATTGTAATATTTCAAGAGGAATTTAGTGAGACATTTCTTTTTATGGTAAAAATACCTGTTTTCCATCCATAAATATTGTTCTTAAAGTTAGTTTAATCATGATGAGTACAAATTCTTGGAAGTGGTTGATGAACATCCGCTTGGAAAAAAAAATCTGCTAAGTACCAAATATTTGTAAAACACTGAAACCCACGCAGACATATGAAGACACGCACAAACACACCCCAAAGCAGGATTTTGGTTTATTTTCTGAGATCCAAATGGAGCAATGACTACGTAATAAAAAGTTTAATTTGGCAATAATTGTGTAAAAGTATTTAAATGGAAATACGAATGCAAATGTCTTGTATTAAATTAAATATTTAGAATCTGGTGTCTTTGCAGACCCACGATTTTTTTTATTGATGTCATAATAGTTTATAAAATTGTGAAATTTTAGTTGTACATTATTGTTTGTCAGTCACCATATAAATGCATCCTTTCACACCTTGTGCCCAACCTTCAACCCCCTTCCCCCTGGTAACCACCAAACTGTTCTCTCTGTCTGTGTGTTAGTTTATCTTCCACACATGAGTGAAAGCATACAGTGTTTGTCTTTCTCTTTCTGGCTTATTTCTCTTAACATAATACTCTCCAGGTCCATCCATGTTGCAAATAGGAAGATTTTGTCTTTTTTATGGCTGAGTAGTATTCCATTGTATATAAATACCACATCTTCTTTATTCATTCATCAATTGGTGGACACTTGGGTTGCTTCCATGTCTTGGCTATAGTGACTAATGCTGCAATGAACATAGGGGTGCATAAACCTCTTTGGATTGTTGATTTCAGGTTCTTTGGATAAAAACCCAGTAGTGGGATAGCTGGATCATAAGGTATTTCTATTTTTAATTTTTTGAGGAATCTCCATACTGTTTTCCACAGAGGCTGCACCAGTTTGCACTCCCACCAGCAGTAAATGAGGGTTCCCTTTTCTCCACATCCTCTCCAACATTTGTTATTTTTTCAGACCCACAGTTTTTATATACCAAAGCAAATAATGAAAACGTAGAGGTTTCTGCTGAGTCATTTGTCTCAGTTTTCTTGAAAGAGACTAACAATGGATGGTTTTGTGCATGACTAAAATAAGTTGGCAATCTTTTTTATTGGTATTGTACTCATATGGGTTAGGTGGTAAGAGCAGTCAAAAAAGAAGAGGAAAAGTCAATTTCCTCATCTTCTCCTGTATCTACCAGACAAATATATCAGGAAGAACGCCCAACATGTACTTTACATTTTTAAAGTATTTTAACATACATTGTTTTTTTATTTTCCTTACAGTGACCCATGAGATTTGTATTGTTTTCCCCACTTACTAGAGATAAGGTAAATGAGACTCAGAAAATTTTAATGACTTTCCCAAATTTCCACGATCTTTAAATTCAATGGCAATCAATTTTATATCTTTTACGTACACAGCTGCTTTATAACAGACAGATGAAGGTAACACATTTTAATTTCTCTGTCATAAGAAACACAACACCATTTGCTTTCAGATCAAAGCCTGGCCACTTTATGGTATTGCCATACCTCTCACTTCTGAAATACCTTGCGATGAGCGTAGCCTTTCATCAAGATTCTCAAACGCTCCTGAAATGTTTAGAAAATGCTGCCTGCCTTAGTTCCCTGATGAACTAGTCCTTGCTGTAGTCACTTCTAAATCAAAGTCTAGGTAACTCTAGTAGCTGAGAACAAAGCCCATTCATGCTTAGTGCCAATGAGCCCCCTCAGTCTCAAGAGTTGGCATGAAGTTGGCAGTATTTCTACATGAAGTGGTCTTTAATAAATGTTTGTTTCTAACATCATGGTGGTTGTAAATGCTAATAAACTTCCTACAAGGGAAGTAGAAGGAAAAGTCTTATTTGTTAAACATTTTATCACTGTACTTGGTTAGCATGGACTGTTACCCCAGTTCCCTGAGGCGCATATTCCTTGAGTGTTAGCAGTTAATGAATATAAATAGTAGCAAGCCAGCAATTTTCAAAATCATAAATAATTGTCCCTCGGAAAGCTCTTGCTAATGGAAAAAATATAAATATAAAAGAACTAATGTAGCAAAAAAATTACATATTAACTAAGGCTAGAATTGAGGTTCAAAACCTTACTAACTTGTACCATCCTAGGACACTATAAATCTATTCAATTAATTCACAGACGGAGCTTTAAGTTTTAAAGTTTAAAGTTTTTAAGCAAGTTTTAAGCAATTGTTTCTTTTCTGTCTACAACATTTATTCCTTATATAATTCTCTAAAAAACATTCTATAGTTAATGTCCATTAATAAGATAGTGTCCATTGATGATCAGTAAATTTTGTCTGGATTGATATTTCTATAATCATTCTTTACTACTTTTTAGAATTAAAAATATTTCATTAGAATACAAGTTCCTGTAGCAAATAGAACAGAGAAGTGAATAAAGAAAAGCTAATAATTTCCCCCTTCTTCTCTCTCCATCAATAAATGTTGTCATTGATTTAACACTCTACATTAGGGATTAACATACCAAAGTATCAAAAAGATATTAAAATAGCATGTTAATTCAGGATTTTGTCCTAATATCGCCTAGAGAAAGGGCAGAAATCAGCTAAATATACAAAACCTGGGATGGTAAACATGATGATCCTTGTAGAATTTTTAATTTGCTGATTATTAAAGGACATTTGCTAATGTATGTGTACCAGATTCTTATACTAGTTATTATAGCACCAAAAAACGGACTTTTAAATTACAATTACCATAGAAACAGAGTTATAAAAGGTTGTAATATTTTGACAAATATCTCTGCCAAGTTGGAGACATGAAGCTAGAATTCAGTAGTTTTTACTTAATCGTTTTTAAAATTTTGGAATAGTTTTAGGTTTACATAAAAGTTGCAAAGATAGTACAGAGAATGTCCATATATCACACATCCACCTTCCCCTATTATTAACATCGCACATAACCACAGTACATTTGTCTCAACAAACCAATATTGACTATTAACTAAACTCCAGACTTTGTTCACATTTCACTAGTTTTTTCCTAAAGTTCTTTTTCATTTCAGGATCTCATCCAGGGTACCACATTACATTTGGTCATCATGTCTTCTTATTTTCTCTAGTCTGTGACAACTTCTTGTCTTTTCTTGTTTTTGATGACTTTGACAATTTCGAGAAGTACTCTTCAGGTATTTTGTAGAATGTCCCTCATTCTGGATTTGTCTAAAGGTTTTTCCTTGTTAGGCTGGGGCTATGGATTTTGGGGAAGAATAACACAGAGGTGAAGTGCCCTTCTCATCAGATCATAACAAGAGTACGTACTATCAACATTATGTCTACCGAGGATGTTAACCTTAAGATAACGTTGGACCATTTTTCCACTCTAAAGTTACTTTTCCCCCTTCTCATACTCTATTCTTTGGAAGCAAATCACTAACCACAGCCCACATTCAAGGAGAAAGGGCAGGAGGATTCAGCACCTTTCTGAAAAACTTATCCAGATATATCTGTACAATTTTTCTGTAGCAAGCATAGGCAATAGATCAAGTTATTAATCTTTGGCTCTGATTAGGAAGTTGGAATCCATTTCCTCTAATTTGATGAAACATTTGTTTATTTGCTGCCTGCTATAGAAGAGAGATGGGTTGATTCAAGAGGAGGTAGGAATAGAAGGAAGGGAATGAGGAAAGAGAAAGTGGGGAAGAAAATTAAGATATCGGTCTAATTTCACAGCTCTATAATATAAACTCAGTATGTTGAGGATGCTCTTATTAGAGAGTGTGTTTAAAATGGAATTGGGGCAGTATTTGGAATGGAAGTAGGGAAAAGTAAGCATTAGCTGATGTAAAAAAAAAAAAAATTCTTGTGGTTACTATGTAAATGATTAGAAAATTTTGTTGCTCTCTAGTATTATTTCAGAAGCCAACAGCATTTGGAAAGAAGCAATAATGTATGTAGCATTTTATTTTGTATATCACCTGAGTATTTATTCATTTATTTCCTCATCCATTCAACTCATATTTACTGAATGCTTAGTGTATATTAAGCATTATTCTGTGCATAGAGGAGAGAAAAGTGAACAAGAAGTCATATCCTCATAAAAGATTTTTGCTTTTATGAAGCAACAAGCCTCAGGAAAAAGAAAAGTAGGAAGATCACAGAGATAGACAATAAACAAGCAAGCAAATAAATGAGATAATTTTGATGGAGAAAAGTCTGAAAAAAACTTTATAGACAAAAAAACAGGGATGGGTGTAGGGAAAGGCCACTTTACATTGGGTGGTTTCAACTCTGATAATAAGGTCATAGTTTGTGTTGTTGTTGCAGGTGTTTTGGTTTGTCTGTTTGTGTTTTAGTTTGTGGATGTTGTCGTTCTGGTCTCTTCCACCTCACTGTGCTGTGGTACAAGTCCTAGTAAAGAGGCAAGGGGAGCAGGGAAAAGTAATATAAGCAGTATAGATCCTAAAGTGAATTCTACCCATCAAGTTTCCCAATCTTGTGCAAATAGATCAAAGATTATATTCGCAAGCTGGGACCCTACAGAGATATTTAAAGATGTCTACATCACTATAAAGAGGTAAAAGGATTTTTTACACTAGTACCAGTGCTTTGAAATGAGTATTTTCTGGTACGTTAATCCCCTTAGTATAATAAACATTTACTAAAATGATACTGCACTACTCAGAATTCCCAAAGAGGTCATAAAATGTTGAACAAACAGTGGGTGAACTACGTAGCCACCAAAGTTACTTCTTTGAAGGGACCAATATTTATTCAGATGAATAATTTCTGGTAATTTGTTTTTTAAAAATGAATCATCTTACTTTGTAGTCACTTTTCATATTCTTCTACAAACCATTCCCAAGAAGTTTTAGAGATCTTTTGCTTTCATATTTTATTATTTCACACTATGGTTATGCTCAACCTAGCAAGAGCTTTATAACTTTGGTTTTAATTTATATATATATAAAATCTCCATCCAGTATTTCCCCTTTGCTCCAGTCTCTCCACTCTGCTCCAGCTATAGTGGTGTCTGTGCTGCTTCTGGAATTTTTTGACAAGACCTAATATATATACATATATATTAGGATATATATTACATATATAAATTTCTGTATATAATGATTATATATATTAGGTCTTGCTATATATATCTCTCTCATATCTATGTATAAAAGATATTGGTGAGAGCTATTGGTGTAAGTGTACAGATATGTAGTGTAAACCTTAATATGTTAAAGATGCTTTTCTAAGGGAGTAAATTAGTAACCTAATAAGTTGTAGCCTATTAAAAATTAACTTATTCTATAAAAGCTCAAAATCACAGGTCTGCTCTTGTCTATAGAAATAAATTTAACTTAACCAGCCTTCCATAAGTCCTATTAACAAAACCTATAGTGTTAGGATAGTTTTCATTATTAGTATATGCCATTTACTTTACTTTCCTTAAAATTAAAATGACCTACTACAATTACTACTTAATCTTGTAATTATCAATAACATTATTATATAATTGCTAATTTAATTACTATTATAATAGTCCTACAGCCTATTTTTAGGAATATTTTCACCATAAAAGGAAATGTGAAAAATATTATATAAATCTTTAGAAATGATAAGGAAACCAATTCATAATTCTTGATTCCAACAATAACATTTGGTTTCAATGAAGCCTTGGACAACTTTTCAGTTAGCAGATGTGTGGAAATGAACTATGCACATCTCTTTCCCTTTGTTAACAGCTCTTCCGTGAAAACTTGAGGAAAATGACAAGCTATCCATTGATAAAGTATTGTTGAGGTGGGCATGGCTGACTAATGACAGGTGCTCACTAATTTGCTTAGCTGGCTTTGGGCTGTTCTCCTGCCCCCAGGTAACCGGCACACCTAAATATTCCATTAGAATCTCATTTTGGATTGTCCTAACAAGCTTCTCTGAAGTAAACTAAATGAGGTAAAAACTTTAGCCTTTGTCATCCAAGGATGTGTCACTGATACTTGCTAGATCTGGCTACTTCCTGTTATCCACCCTGTTTTTTTTCTTCACCTAGCAGGGATGGCCTTCTGGCACAAATGATAGGCAATTTAATTCAATTTAATTTGGCAAATATTGTCCCTACTATGCAAAGTACAAGAGTGATCACACTCAAGTCTTTGTCCTTGAGGTATATATAGTTTAGAGGAGAAGACATAAGCAAAAGGGCAATTTCAAAACCTTAGGATGAGTGTAAAATGACAGGTGTGACATGGCGCACATAAAGCGTTCTTAATCCAGGTTTGTAGGGTCATAGAAGACTTCCCAAAGGAAGTAAAGTCTAAGCCAAAACCTTAAAGTAAGTAGAATTTAACTAGAAAAGGTCACCAATGTCCTCTATGGTGCTAAACCTAATGTCAATTCTCAATCTTCATCTTACTTGACCTATCAGCAGCCTTGACATAGTTGCTTGCTTCCACATCTTTGTAAAGCTTTCTTCACTTGGCTTCTAGAACATCACATTCTCCTGGCTTTCCTTCTATCTAATCTTAGTCAGTTTCTTTTGCTCTTCAGATGCTCTCAGGAATATTGGTGTACTCTTGGGCTCAGTCTTGAGACTATTTCTCTTTCCTCTCTACACTCATTCCCTTGATTATGCATCCAGTTTCATGGTCTTATATTTCATCTGTGTGTTAATGATTTCCAAATTTATATTTCCAGCACTGAATCTCGAATTGTCTACTGAACGGCCTACTCAAACTCCACTTAGATTATTAACAGACATCTCGAAATTAACATATTCAAAAATAAACGTCTAATGGCTCCCTCCCAAAATCTGTTCTTTATACAATCTTTCCCAATTTCAGTCAATGATAACTCCATACTTCCAGTTACTTAGGACCCAAACTGTGAGGTTGTCTTTGATCTCTTTCTTTCTCTTTCATCTCACATAAATCTGTTATCAAATCATGCTGGCTCTTCCTTAAAAATATATCCAAAATGGAATCAGTTGTTACCAACTTCTTACAGCTCTGGTCTAAGCTACCTACATTGCTCATTGGCATTATTTTAATAGCTTCTTAATTTGTCTGCTTGCTTTGTCCTCACCCACCTTCAGTCTATTATCAAAAGAGAAGATAGATCATAATATGTATTTGTTTAAGACCCACTCCCTTCCTATGTCTTCCTATTTCATCAAGAGAAAAGCCAAAGGCCCAGAAGGCCTTTGTAATATGGCCCTACCCTCTCTGACTTAATCTCCAACCAATCTCTCCCCTTTGCTTACTCTGCTCCAGCTACCGTAGTCTCTATAGTGCTCCTGGAATTTTTTGATGAGACCTAATGGTTGATTTGGGTATGGATGGATGAAGGAGAGAAGGAATTAAGGATAATACCTGAATTCATGGCTTAGGCCACTAGAGGTGTGGTGATTCATTCACTAAGGAAGGGAGCATGGAAGGAAGACTGGCTTTGGAGTTGAAGAGAAGAGAGATAATGAACACAGTTTTGAAAATGTTGAATTTGAGTTGCCTCTGAGACATCTATGGAGATGCGATAATCATTTTATCATTTTTTATATGAGTTTAAAGCTCAGAAGAGAGATCTGTATTATACATTTATATTTGAAAGTCATTATTGTATAGTAATTGGAACCATGAAGCTTGACGGGGTGATTGGGGAGTGGGCCTAGCAATGGAACAGTTATGAATCCCTTATCAGCCAAGGGGTAGACAATGCTTGAGGCACCTTCAAATATGACAAAGAAGGAGAAACCAAATATATAAAAAAGAAAAGTAGGAGAGTAAGAGGTACCAATTAGGATGCTTTTAGTGGAAAACAGAATGTCCTGCTGAATATAGCTTTAAAAGTAAGGATTTAGGGGCTGGCCCGGTGGCATGGTGATTAAGTTCGCACACTCCACCTTGGCAGCCCCGGGTTCGCAGGTTCGGATCCCGGGCACGCACTGACGCACCGCTTGTCGAGCCATGCTGTGGCAGCGTCCCATATAAGGTGGAGGAAGATGGGCACGAATGTTAGCCCAGGGCCAGTCTTCCTCAGCAAAAAGAGGAGGATTGGCAAAGATGTTAGCTCAGGGCTGATCTTCCTCACACACACACATAAAAAAAGTAGCGATTTATTATGTACAAGACAAATTATCTGGAAGTAGGCAGTTCAGTGGCTCAGTGAGGCCTCCAGAACCCAGACTCTTTCCTCTGTCTACTCCTCACTCTACTGAGTTTTGTTCTCAGGTGTATTTAACAAATACCCTGTACCAGTCCCACAGTTTCAGACAAGTTAACTTATTTAAGCCTCACTACAAGCCTCTTAGGTAGTTAGAATTATTATCATCATTCCCAGTTTACAGATGGGAAAAGATCTGCACAGAGAGATTAAGTAATTTACCCGAGTCATAAGATGGCGTACTGGGGAGCCGGAATTTGAACATCAGACTCCCGAGTTCATGCCCTCAACCCCTATGTTGTACTGCCTCTCCTTTTTACTTATAAGAGGACTATTACAGTTTTAGACATCGCTTCCTCACACAACTCATGGGCTGAGAGGGCTTGCCAATAGCTCTCTTCCAGAGTTCTCCTTAAGCCTTATTAGCCAGAACTATGTCACATATCCTCTCCTAAATCAATCACTGGTAGTAGAAAATGGGATAACTTTCCTTGAATATAGTGTCACCAGCTATTCGGGAAAAAATCAGAGTTCTGTTAAAAAAAGAAGAAGTATATGTTGGGGAGGAGATGCTATTATTATGGAAACCTAGGGAAGACCGTATTTCAAAAAGAAGGGAATAATTAAAATTTGAAATGTTATGATGAGGTTAAGTAAGATAAGTCTTAAAAAGGATTAATTGGATTAAGTGACAAGGACATCACTGGTGACCTTTTTTGACAATAGTTTCTGAAGAGTTTGGGGGTAGACCAGATTGGAGTGCTTTGATGAGGGATGAAGATATAATGAAAATAAAACCATTCTTTGAAGTGGAGTAGAAAGGTAAAGAAGGCAGTAGATAAATGGGGCCATGAAATTGAGAGGAATTTTCTTATTTTAGATGAGAATTTTTTTTTTTTTTTTTGTGAGGAAGATCAGCCCTGAGCTAACATCCATGCTAATCCTCCTCATTTTGCTGAGGAAGACGGGCTCTGAGCTAACATCTATTGCCATTTCTCCCCCTTTTCTGCTCTTTTTTTTTTTTTTCTCCACAAAGCCCCAGTAGATAGTCGTATGTCATAGTTGCACATCCTTGTAGTTGCTTATGTGGGACGCTGCCTCAGCATGGCCAGACAAGCGGTGCGTCGGTGCTCACCCAGGATCCGAACCCGGGCTGCCAGTAACAGAGCACACGCACTTAACCGCTAAGCCACGGGGCTGGCCCCATAGATGAGAAATTGACTTGAGTATATCTAAATGTTGATGGGAAGAAACTAGGAGAAGGAAGCTGGAGAAGTGAGCTTCCTGTGAAGGGAGAGACTGGGAGGAAGTAAACGTCAGGTGGTTATCTCTTCCAGTGATATGAACGGAAAAAAGGAAAAATATGCAGATTTAAGAAAATTTGTAAATATAACATTAGGAATTTGAGGTGGCCCGTATCTAACGACTACTCGCATCCAAGTGGCAGTATTCAAGGTGGCAGGACTTTTCTTAGACTTGGTCCAGAAGTAAGTAAGTATTGTGACAGCCTATTAAGACTGCTCATAAAAATGTCCACAGCCCTTATAAGCTTGATCCTGGTTGAATTTAGCACCTCAGGTCTCAATGACTGCCTTATCATAGAAAATTCTTTAGACGTATTCATCTAGAACTTAATATGAAGATAAATGTATTGCTATTTTCTCTTTTTTATACTGTATGTCACATGTTCCTGAAAAGATTTTAATCCCCTCAAAAGTAGGATTTCTTTTTGTCAGTTCCTAACACAAGACCGTGTAAATAGTGGATGGCCAATAAGTGTCAACTAAGTGACAGCGATAATGATGATTTTAGAGTAAAAGTATGACAGACTTCATAACATTTCTTTATCATTTATGAAGGAATGGAGAAGAAATGCCCATTACTGACCCTTATATTTTTTTAACAACAATTCTGGGTTTTCCATATAAAGGTTGGAATTTCATAAGTTAATTTTACATGTGCAATAAATAAGTTCTGCTGGCTAGTAGCCAAAAAATCTGTGACTTAATGAGATTCACATTCTTGACAAAACTGGGCAGTGTCAGTACTGGAAAAGGTATTCAGAAAATGATAGGTCACCTAGGTGCAGCACGTGTCTCTGAATCTACCTAAGGATGCCCATCTGAACCATCATTGACCAAAAGTTAAATTATGCCCAAGTAGAAACAACAGTCTCTAAACAACTAGGATAGGTGGGAGTGAAAAATGGATGAGGCATAAAAGTAAAATTTCTCCCTATTTAAAGCTCATCAAACTTCATAAAATGTCACTGGACAATTAATTGAAGCAGGCCCTATCATATTCTGAATTTAATTTTAGTCTGATAATTGGAGATGAAGCTCATTGTTTTGTTCCACTAACAGGTATGTCAGTCAAGTCTAGAGCTGGCAGGAAGCATAAGGTTCATTCATTCACCTACTCATTCACTCATGCACTGTTGATTCAGCAGACATTTTTCGAATACAATTTTTACACTAGGAACCATGAATTCAGGCAAAGACAGACATGAACTTCATCTTCAAGCACTTCACGATCTAATCTAGATCCTCACAATCCAGTTGTGAATGATTTTAACTGGACAGTGGCCATTTAATCAGTAATTTCTATTTAAAAGCCTCATTGCTCTGAGCTTGAATCTTATAATTAATAAAATTCTCCAAATTTTCTGTTCTTTTAATAATTACATAAAAGGCTGTTAAAAAACAAAAAAGTAAATGTAGAATGTGGGTTTAAAAAAAAAAAGTGTTGCTCTTTCAATGATTGTATAATTAACCAGAAGACATTTACATTCCTTTTCTAAAAAGAAACGCATAAACCACTGGGAATTGTGCACATGAATTATTTCAGTTATGGGGCAAATCTCTTCTATATAAGATGTCTAATAAACAGTTAAAACACACAAAGAAAGCTGTAGACAAATAGTCGTGGCCCATCCAGAGATAAAAAGCAACTGCATGTGGCCTTAATACTCTAGCCTCTTCCTGGAAGATTTTTCTAAAATCTTTTAAATATAATGAAGAGTATTTCAATGAATTAATTCATCTAAACCAAATACTTTTATTTTGATGTCTTGTTTTCTAAGTTAATTAATTAATGTGAGTATTTTTTGTACTTCTGAAATTCAAATGACTGTGTTTTCTATGGAGACAAGCAACCATAGCCAATCAGCTTTGAATTAACAATCAGTTGGGCAGGGGGATGATGTTCCACTTCTCTGTGTTTTTATTTATTTACCTAAAAGTGCAACTACCTTACAACCTTTTTGGCTTATAATTATCATTTGTTTAAACACTATTACTGAGCATAAAATATATGTAAGGCAGTATACCTTATATACTTAAAGAGTAAGAGATAATTTGTTTTCAACAAGCTCATAATTTAATAGAGACATGCAACCACACTGCCACAAAACCCACATAGTATATGTGAGAAGTCCTGAGACAGATTTAATGCATGACTTGAGTTGAGAGGAGGGGAGCTCTCTACTGACAGTGAATCAGGGAACACAGAAGACTTTCAAGAAGCTGATATTGAGTTTGATATTGACAGAGGTAGATGAAAAGATATCCCAAGCTCAGGAAAGGGCATTTGGGGGAAAGATGAAATGCTCCAGGTTGACAGGAGTATAAGATAAGATAGAAGATTTGGAAGACAGGCTTGGGCCAAAGAATTGATTGACTAAATACTAAGTAATAGAATTTTGAGTTTAGACAATAGAAAGTGAATAAAAATTGAAGAAGAGAGAAAATTCTTCCAAATTCAATCAAGGAAAACAAGTAGGGTTTAATGCCAAAAATGTTTATTTTTCCACTTTGCGAATAGATGTCTTGGCATTGAAGATACACACCTTCTCTTATTGGCCGATTATAAATCCACTATCCTCTCCCTCCTTTTCACCCTACAAAGCAGTAGACAACTGTACAGGGACTGTCACTAATCACCCAAGTGATGTGGCTGAAGGTGTGGTTGGGAGGGGCTATCATGTCTCCTATTTCTTGCCAGAAATACATTCATACTAAAATTATTCTAAATCATTGCAATAACTATATGACAGGACTAGTCTCAGTGATTCAGTTTATGAGTCATAGCAACTCATTTCATGATCAGTGTGTTTTTCATTGCAAATTTGAGTATTTTCATCAATAGAGGATGTTTTATACGATATACCCATACAATGATCTGTTATGCAGGCAATGAAAATAATGATTTAGAGCTGTACAAATTGATTTAGAGGGATTTCTTAAAGGTGAGATAGGTAACAAATACTAATAACAACTAATTATTGAGTTCTTAGTATATATCAGCATTTTCCATATATCATCTTATTTAAAATCCTCAACTAAATCGTATTGCTATTATCTCACTTTGAATTAAGAAATTGAGGCACAGAAAGATTAAGAAATTTGCCCAGGGTCATGCACATAGTAAGCGGCAGAACCAGATGTGAACACAGACAATCTGCCTCTAGATTCCAACCTTTTAATCACTATTCACTTAACTACATTGTTCTTCCAGTCTAGGGCTGAGTTCGCTAAAATTTCTATGTGGCTGGTCATCACGTTTTGTTTATTTAGTACCAAATGCCACAATAACAACGTTAAATACCAGGCAATCAAATGGCTATTTCCAAAGTGCTGCTAATTGTTAGTGTTAGGAATATAAAATATCTGGTTTACTTTTTTTTCCATTTAGTGTATTTTTTGGTAAAACTCGAGAGAGCCGTAGCGTAGCTGTTACTTTGGACAAGTGGTTTTCAAATAGTGCAATGTTGAGAAATAGCGTTTTGTCTTTCCCTACTTATGTCATTTTTGCTTCATATTCTGTTTTCCCCTTTTGCTCTACCCCATTGTTTGAAATCTAGCAGGTGCTATAATTTTTCTCCGAACTTTTAAAACAAGGGTCATTTTTACTAGCTAGAATAGTTTCATTTTAGGAATTAACATGTCCAGAACTGAATAGACAAAATGCCAAAGGCGTTTAAAGTTAAAACTTCCCTCAACTCCCTCCTGGCCTCAGGTTTAAGGACCTGCAGGACTTGAAGTGTGGAAAGAGAAGGGAAGAGGGAGCTCGTTCTCTTCCTTTCTATTTCTCTACCTGGTGTTTCTAGTTATCTGTGCTATTGATTTCTGGCTTACTTGCACTGTGCTCGGAGAACATTCTCTAAATAATTTCAATCCTAGAAATTTGTTGCAACTTATTTATGGCACGGGATAAAGTCAGTTGTGGCACATGTTCCTTCTGTACTCAAAATAATATATATTCTACAACTATTAGGTGCTTTGTTCTACATATGTCAATTAGGTTGAGTTTCTTAAACATATTGTTCAAATCCTCGATACTCTTTATACTTTTTTGTCTGCTTCTTTGAATTATTAATAGAGATGTGTTAAAGTCTCTTACTAAAATGATGCATTTGCCTATTCCTCCTTATACCTTTGCAAATTTTTGCTTTATATATTTTGAAGCTATGTTGCTAGGTGCATTCATATTTAGCATTACTCTATCTTCCTAATGAACAGAACCTTATATCACTATGAACTGATCCTCTTCATCTACAGTAAATTTTTGCCTTAAAGTCTACTTACCTTAATAATATAGCTATTAGAACTTTTTTGTTTTTTAATAGTGTATATATATATATACACATATTTTGTGTGTGTGTGAGGAAGATCAGCCCTGAGCTAACATCTGTCACCAATCCTCCTCTTTTTGCTGAGGAAGACTGGCTCTGGGCTAACATCTATGCCTGTCTTTCTCCATTTTATATGGGATGCCGCCACAGCATGGCTTGACAAGCAGTGCATTGGTGCGTGCCAGGGATCTGAACCCTGGGCCTCCAGAGTGGAGCACGTGCACTTAACCACTACGCCACTGGGCCGGCCCCTTAATAGTATATTTTTATTTCATCCTTTCACTTTCAATACTTCTATATATTCATATTTTAAATATTTGTATTGTAAGCATTGTTGTCAGTGAGAGGACTGGTTCCATTTCCTAATCCACCATCACCATTGCTGGAACTGGAAATCCCATCTAGGATTTTTATTTTCCTTCTTCCATTCAGCCACCTCTGATTCCTCCAGGGTTGAAGAAGGGATGGATAGACAGCAGAGGTAAGAGGTAGGAAAAGTCTCACTTGACTGACACCAATATAATCTGCTATTGGTTTCTTCTATCTGATAGCAGAGTTAAAAATTGTCTCTTTTCCTCTTGAGCACTTTAGTGGGGCACATCATATTGCAATTCCCTTTGATTCAGGCAACACTCTTAGCTAATAATGTTTGACCCCCATCTGTATCCTAGGATTCACTATAGGATTTTTCCACTGAGGTTGCCTGGCTCCTTACAAGAAGCCTTCTTCAGTGGGATCTCTTTCAAAACAATTCCAGGATAAAATTCCTACCACAGATTCCACATCTGATCTCTAAAAAAACATTAATCTTTGACCTCTCTCAAGGAAATACACTTCCTCAGCTCCTCTGCTATGGAGGGTTTTCACCAGCTTCTGTCCTATGAACTTCCTTTTTTCATGAATGAATCAAACATAAGTCTCTATGTCCCTTTAACTCAAGGGATCCACACAAAGTTCCTTAAGTGGTCTTCACAATTCCTCTCTCCTTTGCTTAAAGGAAAGGAAAAGAACTCCCATTTACCTAATGGCATGGGTGGGCCTCATAGCATAATAATTCTCCTCAGAGAAACCCTCAGTTTCCGGCAACTCCAAGCCGCTTCACTTTCCGCCATTTTATAGCTGAATGTGAGTGAGGAGCTAAGAACAGCAAAACTACTTGATACCATCTTCTTTGAAGTTCTGCAAAAGAAGATCAACTCATTTGGAATTCGGGATTCGTTGGCCCCTATGGCTTGAAGTCTTAGCCCAAATGGAGAATATCAAGTCCCAATTTGATAGCGCCTTTAAAGACACAAAGCATGGAGAGAATTAACATTTATAGACTACCTACTCCATGCCAGTTCCTATTCTAGATACTTTGTATATATTTTCTGATCTACCGCTTACAGCTTTGTGAAGCTACACTAATGGTTGATTGAAAATTCATATTAAGTTAACATGTATTTTTATCTTGATGTTGGATAGAAGAATTAAGAAATAAACAAATGTAGGGGGCCCAGTGGCATAGTGGTGGTGCAGGTTTGAATCCCGGGCACAGGCTGTTGCACCGCTCATCAAGCCATGCTGTGGTGGCATAATAGAGGAAGACGGGCACAGACATTAGCTCAGGGCTAATCTTCCTCAGCAAAAAGGGGAGGAATGGCAAGAGATGTTGGCTCAGGGCCAGTCTTCCTCACAAAAAAAGAGAAATAAACAAATGTAGAAGCAATGTAAAATTAAGAAACATGGTAAATTAAGAAATTGTGTTTTATATATTTGACTTAGAAATAGCATATATTTTGAAACTTCTTCAAACTTTCCCTTAAGCCAAAAGTAAGTTTTCTGCTTGCAATCTAGTCTATTGCATAATGGGTAAATTACATCAAATCATATTTGTCTTTGTCTTTATTTCCTGTGTTCATGCAATCACAGTGCCCCCTTTCATTTTTCTTCTCATCTCCATTCCCATAAACTCACTGGTTTGATTCCTCATTACCACATTCTGTGTTAGCAAAACAACTTCTTGGTTGATTTTCCAGCTCTAGTATTAACCTCTTTGAATTGTCCCTGACCACTACTATAAGACTAATCTTCACAGCACACTGTTTTCATCATTTCACTCTTTAATCCAAAAAATGTACCAAGACATCCTACTATCAGTTATGTCTCCTGAGAGAGATAATTAAGGACAAATCCACTAATTCTTGACTAGCCATTTGCAAAAGTGAATGATACCACAGGTAGATACCCAAGAAACATACAGACCAACAAAAGTATTCTATTCTTTATTTTTAGCTCAAGTCTTGAGCTAAATCTCATTCTATTTATTCTATATTCTATATTCTTTTCTTCTATTTATCCTTTATTCTATATTCTCAGTCTCATTCTATCCTAACGCAGTTTTGTTCCATTTAGCCTAGACTACCTCAGATCTACACAGTATTTCTCTTGGGCTCTACTCCAGTTCCTTCCTAGTTCTGCAAGAACAGGAATGGTTACTCTGAATAGGAACCGACCTATAGGCTGCCTACGATTCCACAAGAATCCTATCAGACAGAAGGGCAAATGAAAGATTTGGGGAAAAGGTCCTCAACTCAGTTCCCTTTGCAATTCTTTTACTACCCCTATCGAAAGCTCCAGACCTAGCAGAGGCTTGTGTTTCCCTGAGCTCCCCTTGGAGGTCAGAGCAGTCGTTAACGTGTGTTCTCTACCCAAACAAATTCACAGTTCTCGTTGTACATAGAGCAGATCATGCCCATCCCAGCATTATTTGCTTGGAATTGAATAATAGAAATACAAGCAGAGTGCAAAAGAAATTCAAAAGTCTTCATAAATATCTAGGGAAAGGTTTGATTGATCGTTTCATTCATTCATTCAATAAATACCTTGGACTGGAGCATAAGTTTTACCTTTTAATTTTAGCAGAATTGTCTTTCCAATAGGTACAAATTATAAGGCCTCTTAGAAATAAATGGCACATTGGGTAAGTATCTGGAAAGGTGAGTGTACTAAAGAAAAATCTCTTTAGACAACAATGACTCAATTTGCCTGTTTAATTCATTAATTGATTCATTCATCCAATTTTTTTTGAGTGCTTATTTTGACTGTCAGGATGCATTTGGTACGGGAATTGAACCGTGGAAAAAAGGACGGTATCTGCCCTTATGAAGTTAACAACCCCGTAATAGCTGACAGGTCAGGTGACGAAGGGAATCACATGAAAGAGTGGCAGAGGAAAAATAAGACAGCAGAAAGCAAAGGGAGACAGGTATTGCAGAATAATGTGACATTTGAGTTGAACTTTAAAGAACGAATAGCTTTGGATTAGTTGGGAATAAAGGAAAGGGCACCGGGTAATGTCATGTAAATGTATCATAGATGCATCATAGACCAACGAATAAACTGGAAATTTACATTTTGACCTCAGTAAGATTTTTATTACAGGATATTTTTTTAACTTCAGAGGGAAGTTAGGAAAGAAAAATCCCTCAAATGCCTGACCAATGACCCAAAAAGATGATCTGAAACAGAGTGGAAACTGAGAGAAGGGATACTGAGAGGGAATGGGGTGCCTTAAAGATAAAATTTTCCTATTTAAATTATGATTTGGGACACCTTTGATTATTGCAATGGTATCTTAAGGCCTCAAAAAAAATCCCAATTAAATTCAATTCATACAGTAAACATACAGGAAGCAAATTTCCTTCCACCAGCACAACCTTGTGGGTAAGCAAATTCCTTGTATTTGTAAACTGAAAAGGTCAAAAGAGTCTTACCTTGCACTCGAGAAAACAAAGACCTAGAAAAGTTAAGTAAAGTTACACAGGACTTGGTGGCAGGGGCAGGTAAGTGAGATATAATTCAGGGCTGCATCTGCCATATCAGACTGAATAAATTCAAATATTGCATGAGGGCAAGATTATGTAGAGCTCCAGTAGAACCATTTTCTTTCCACAATCACTGTGTTAAGCTAAACTTTAAATTTTCCCTCCACTATTTATAATGTAAAAACTGCTAGAGCATTATAGTAGCAATAAATCTTTAACTGAGATTATTAAAAGCACGCAATTTTATTAATCAAATAATTTTTAAAAACTACCTCCGAAGATTTGGAATTTTCCACTTTCTAAGTTCTTATCATGTGCAAATAAGAATGGAAAAACACAGATAAGTTAAAAACCTCTTCAGAGAGATAATGCGTTCTCATTCAAAATGTATAAAGTTGGACTTCTTTCATTGGAAGTTAATTTTTGCTAATTATGTCAACAAAGATTTATTGAAGATTCTCTACATGTACCAAATACTAAAGATAAACGGTGAAAACAAATATAAAACAGAACTACATCTTACTCTTGTGGCAAAAACAGTCTTGTGAACAATGTGTCTCACAAACAACGTTTTCAAAACTATTTATTTTAATCATAAGTCTGTTGGCTTTCAATGTTTCAGTAGTTTTTACTGAAATTAAATTAGAGAGACAGGTTCCCTAAGCACAAGCAGATTTGTTTTATATCCTTGCCCTCAAGATACTGACCTTTGAATTTTTGACAACCTGATGGATGTAAATGGTATTGCATTGAATTTTTTAATTTGCATGTACCTGATAACTAAGGAGGTAGAGCTTTCCATATATTTATAGGCTATTTGTATTTCTTCTGTGAAATATCTATTTGTTTGCCCATATGTTTATTGAGTTGTTGATCTTTTTCTTTTTTTTTTCTCTTTTTTGCTGAGGAATATTTGCCCTGAGCTAAAATCCATGCCAATCTTCCTCTATTTTTTAGTATGTGGGCCACCAGCACAGCATGGATGCTAATAGAGCTGTGTAGGTCCATGCCTGGGAACCGAACCTGGGCCACCAAAGCAGAGCACACTGAACTTAACCACTAGGCCACTGGCACTAGCTCAATCTTTTTTGTTTTGATGTTTAGGAATTCTTTATATATTATGTATATTAATCTTTTGTTATCATTTATAATCTTGTGTACGACACAAAGGCTGGAAGGCTTGATTTTGCCTCTGTTGCTTAGTGAACCCACTCTCACATATGTTAGCCTAACTCTTCTCACCTTTGCATGCTCAAATCAGACTTTTTTCCCCCTCAAAGTTCCTGTCCTGAATTTGCCATTTATCTTTAAGGGACATTCATCCTGTTCTAGAAGTCCTAATAATATTTCAAATAGATCCTTACATTAATATATCACCAGCGCTTAGAGGAGTGTCTGGCACACTGTGTTATTTAGTAGCTTAGATGAATAAATGGATGACCGGCACTACCGCCCAGGATCTACATCTCCCAACGTTGGAGGTACTTTATCATTCTTTCATACAGCAAGTGTATGCTTGGTATGTGCTTGTAATAAGTAATTCAGAGACTATAAAGATAAATTTGAAAATGGATTCAAAGCCTTGTGGAGGAAATAACACATTAGAAATTACTATTAGAGTGATAAGAATGATAGTAGGATGAAATCATTTGTTTGCTTATCTCCTACTTCTCCCTGAAAAGGATCCAAATGAAGTTTTCAGCAAAAAAAAAAAAAAAAAAAAACTAGAACAAAAGTGTAAAATTTAAATGTGAATTAAATCAGAATCAAATAAATATGAATTAAATTAGTGTGTCAAAATTAGGAACCCAAATATGTAGGTCATAAGATCATACATAGTTGCTGTTTCAGATTTGATTTTAAAGTTACTGGTAAACAAAGAAAGAGATGTAGTATAAATTTCAAGTCTTTTGTTACCAAAATGGAGAAAACATAGCATTTTAGACAATCTTTTCCTAGAACTCAGTTCTAAATAAATTTCCCAAATGGCACTTCATGTTGGAAGCAATAAATAATGTTCTAGAAAACGTACTCCACAGAGCCCTTCACAATGCAGCAAAGAGTTGTGAGGAGTACTTGCTTGCGTAAATAATAGGCATGCACCAAGGGTTTTGGGAGAGGTTTATCTGCTCTGTCAACTTCTGTTCAGGGGTTAGGGAGGTGAGAGGAATTCCAAAAGGAGGAATGGGTTCAAGTGAAGAACAAAAAAGGATGGATCAAGTGCCAAAACCAATTCTATGTACTGAAGACAGAGGACAGCACAACCTCATGTCTGACGGTAGGAAAACAAAACAAAGGTAAGTATAGATGAGAGCAAGGGTCAGGGTTGTGTGGAAATCTGAGGTTAAGGAGACCATATATCAGTTACAGTAGCAAGTCACCAGAGCAGCAACTTATTGCTTCAGGGTTTCTTTTGACAACTCTATGTCATGCATTGCCTACACAGGTCTTAAAGATTCAGGCTTTAGAATACGAGACCTGCTAATTCATCCCATTCTCCACTCCTCTGGACTAACCTGACTAGGTCAAACAGTACTTGAGAAGAGAGGATGGGTACTTCTATTCATTGACTTTCTATTATGCACCAGACATTTTTCACAAATTATGACATTTAATACTCAAAATATTCCTGTGAAGTATAATCTTCATTTTGCAAAAAGGAATTATATATTAATAGTCATTTATTTAAGATTACTGCAAAGAATTCAAACGAGTAAAGTAAGGCTAAAAAAGGATAAATTACTTGTCTGAAGTGACCGATCTGCAACCTGGTGGAGCCAAGGTTCAAAACCAGGTCTTACCACGTTAAGCAAGTACAACATACGGTTGGATTTCGCATCAATCCATTCTTAATGGTAATCTATACCTGACTTTGTGCCCGAGGTTTTATAACTAGACTTCTACTTTGGACTAGAGGCTGCCTTCTAATAACAGAAATATTATCCCAGGACCTCCCCCTCGGAGGCCTGAGGCTTTATTTTCTTTTTACAAACCATGCCACCTTCTCAGAGTGATCCTGAAAGATGCCCACTAAGGGAATGAAAGCCTTACTTCTTGCCTTCTGATTTTCCTGCACTAAAAATTGCGAGGCAGCCCGGGTTTTCGAACACAGTATCCCTTAGAGTTCCCTCTCATTATTCACTCCCCATCAATTAGGACCTGGGGTCTGAAACTGAATTGCTGTTTTCCTGAAAAGCTATGTTCTGATACCATACACTTTGGGCAATGCACCTTGCCTGAAAAATTGAATTTTTCATTAGTGTTTCTAGGAGAAGCACAGTGTCTCCCTACCCCATAGTTAAAATATGCCACAGTAAGACTCACTCTAAACTTCATACACAATGAAAACTACTATTTTTAAAATTCATTTTCTACCACCTAAGAAATCTTAAGGAGGATATATTTTCTTAGACGTTGAAAACTCTAAGAAGTTAGAACCAAGATTAGTGAGCATTTGATAAATATTATGTAGTGAAGCCTATGAGAGACTTAATTTTTATAGTCAATCATAATTTCTTTTAATGTAAAATTAAGCCACAATAGAAAAAATATTCATACTCAGCTTTACTACTTAGTATTATGATGTTATATCCTTCAATAATGACCTATCAGCATTTTAGTATATGTAGGATATTTTCTTTAATTCTCCTTAACAGCTTCTTCCTCTCTATTTCATCATTTCAATTAATTATATTTTTACATAAAATTTTATCTTAAGATTAATATCCCAGGGCCGGCCCCGTGGCTTAGCGGTTAAGTGCGCGTGCTCTGCTGCTGGCGGCCCGGGTTCGGATCCCGGGCGCGCACCGACGCACCGCTTCTCCGGCCATGCTGAGGCCGCGTCCCACATACAGCAACTAGAAGGATGTGCAGCTATGACATACAACTATCTACTGGGGCTTTGGGGGGAAAAAATAAATAAATAAAAATCTTTAAAAAAAAAAAGATTAATATCCCTTTAGAACAATCAGACTTGAGGGAAAATTACAGCTGGTTTACTGCACTGAGTTCTCTATAGAGGACAAACTAAGCGACAGGAAATTTGGTGCCTATCAGCTGAGTCAGATAAATCTTAAAGATCACATTTCTAAATTAGGACATTCTAATCACTTTTGTCTTCTAGACTTTGTTTAAAAGTAGATATGAAACTTAAGGGAAGTTTCTCAAACAATTTCAACTGTTCTAAATTGTCATATAAAGCTGTTTGATGCTTGGGGATGGTGGTAACTGATCTGAAAAACACCTTTCTTTATAGAGGGCTCAAAACTTTCTCTGCTGCTCATAACCATCAATTTTTAAAAATTACAATACTATTTAACACAGAGACAAGAATATATACTTTAAATAGGAAATACAGCTTAAGCTTATCAGCTTACTTATCTCCTCAAACCTTCAAGAAACCCCTGAGTAATCTAAACCATCTATGATTGCTCAACTCTGGTCTTTTAACCTAGCAAGTCACAAAAATGGCAACTTTAGTCAAGAGTTCCACTCTCTCATATTCCTTATAAACAGTATTAAGTTATGTTACTGACTAATGTAAAATGTCTGGTACACACCCCCTCCCCAGCTAACTTCCTTCCTCATCCTTTATCTAGGAAGGATGTGGCTTCTATTTATCTCAGGGGCAACTAATGTTCCCCCCGAATAAGCATTCACATCTTTCATTATTTTAGCACACAACAGGAATTTCGTTATCATTTCAAATTTAAGAAAGACCTCTGGATATCCATATCTTAGTTTATATTTGGCTCTCTGAAAATGAATGATTTATGATGATTTGTAAAAATGTAATTAAATGCTCATTTAATCAACCTACTTTTTTTTGTGTGTGTGTGAGGAAGATCAGCCCTGATCTAACATCCATGCCAATCCTCCTCTTTTTGCTGAGGAAGACCGGCCCTGAGCTAACATCTATTGCCAATCCTCCTACTTTTTCCCCTTTTTCTCCCCAAAGCCCCAGTAGATAGTTGTATGTCATAGTTGCACATCCTTCTTAGTTGCTGTATGTGAGACACCACCTCAGCATGGCCGGACAAGCGGTGCGTCCATGCGCGCCTGGGATCCGAACCTGGGCCTCCAGTAGCGGAACACGCGCACTTAACCGCTAAGCCATGGGGCCCTCCCCTAATTAACCTACTTCTAAAATCCTAGGAAATGCTTACTGGAGAGAGAACTAAAAACTGTAAAACTGACAAATGACTAATTAAAACACACACATGCATACTTATATACATGCTCACACAACACACACACACACTCTTTTTGTACTGGAATGATGCCTGAATAAATGAAAGTATAAATAAGGAGCAATATTGCTTTGCATTTATAATTTATCTAAATGGTAATGCTTTAGTCCTTAATTCCCAAACTAATGAGAGGTGGCCATATATATATTTTGCAAGGGTTACAAACCCATATAATAATACCACCTCACATTCAAGTGGTATTTCATATAACATTCTCTCATTATCACAATAAACCTAATGAGAAAAGTCTTGTAACCTCATGTATTATCTATGTTTTAGAATTCGGGTGGCTAAGACTCAGACAAATTAATAGATTTGCCTAAAGCCGCAAAGCTAGGGTGTCAGGAGTGAGACTCATTCCTGGTCTTCCACTCAGAGTCTGGTGGTACTCATTCCATAAAGTCTGCCTCATGTTCCTGACCTATGGCGGGTTCTCAGATATCATCCTAGAATCTACACATGGCACAGAACTTGAACAAGTTACCAAGAATATGTTTTAATGATTGAGAGAGGAGCTATGCATAGAATAGTAAAGAAAATGAACACTAAATAGAATTCACACCCTATCTCCAAAACTTACTAGCTCTGGGACCTTGGACAAATTATTCACCTCTTCTGTACCACAGAAATTTTATGGAATTATTATGAGTAATAAAAGTAAAGTACTTGCTCATCACAGGCACTTACTAAATGGCAGTTATAAAAAAAGTGAAATGCCCCAGCAGAGGTGGAAAAGTTTGGCTCATCATCAGAATCACCTGTAGAGCTTTGGAAAAACATAGATCTCTGGGCCCCAACCCCAACCTGTAGAATCTGAATCTCTCTCGATAGAGCCTGAGAATCTGTCTTTTTATAAGGCTTCCCAGGTGATTCTGATGATCAGCCAGACTTGGAAATCCTTGATTCATCATAGAATATAAACATTTCTTTCTGTTTTTCTTTTTTTTGGCATTAAAATGATGATGAAATATAGAGAAAATGTATCAAATGCCTTCTATAACACAGAAGCCAGGCCAAGTACTTGATAGCAATTTATCACAGAAACACAGTGAGATAGAAATTATTTTTCCCAAGTTAAAGAAAACTGACACTTGAAGAATTTATAAATGATGGAGCCAGAACTAGAACTTGAGTCTAAATCTTTTCACTCCACATATCATGTTTCTACATAGCCATGTTTGCTGCAACTATGACATATGTTGTCACTGAAGTTGCTCTCAAACTTAATGTGATTATGGCAATGACGTACTTCTGAAGCATAAAATTGTTGATTCTGATTAATGCCACATGAGGTGAAGAGAGTGGAAATATACAGCATTGTGTAAATCCTTAGATTTTCTTTTTAAGGATCACAGTTGTTTACTTATTTCTCAAGACTGGGTGTCTGAATATAGATCATTTGACTGGAGTGAATCATCTCTTTTCATGATATTTAGTATATAGATGTAATTTTCAAGTAGAAGATTCTACGATTTAACCCTTTTCAATAAAATCATATCTTACATGCAGCGAAAGCTCACCCACACAATCACAAAAATGGATAGTTGTAAATTTACATATAATTCATGTTGAAGGGTATCCACCATTTTTGTAGAAAGTTTAACTGTTATGATGAAACATTTGTGATGTTAAGCTTCAATATGATAGTTTAATGCCTACGTGGATAGAGCTCATAGTCATTTATCATTCATTCAGTTGCTCATTCAGTCATTAGATGGAGTATACATATTGCGTTAAGAATACAATGGTGAATAAAACCATTAAAGTCCTCCCTACAAAGCTCACAGTCTAGTTGGAGAGATGGTTCTTACTCAAATAATCACACAAATAAGTGTAAAAATGCAACCATTGTAGTACCGTGAAGAAAGGTATACAGTGCCATGAGGGGTGTGATGGTTAATTTTATGTGTCAACTTGACTGGGCCATAGGATGCCCAGATATCTGATTAAACAAAATTTCTGGTCTATGAAGGTGTTTTTCGAAGAGATTAACATAGAATTGGTAGACGGAGTAAAGCAGATGACCCTCCCCAATGTGAGTGGGCATCATCCAATCCATTGAAAGCCTGAAAAGAACAAAGAGGTGGAGTCACGTTGGAGTCACAATCTCTCTGCTTAACTGTTTGAGCTGGGATATCGATCTTCTGTCCTCAGCACGACTGGTTCTCAAACCACCACCAGCTTTCTTGGGTCTCCAGCAGATCATGGGCCTTCTCAGCCTCCATAATCACACGAGCTAATGTCTTATAATAAATCTCTTTAATTATATATCCTCTTGCTTCTGTTTTTCTGGAGAACCCTAACATGAGGGGTTATAATTGGAAAACTTTTATGATAAAGTGACACTAAATGAGGCCTGAAGGACAAATAAAATTCATTAGGTAAAGAGGGATAGGAATAATATGCCAGGCAAAGGGAAGAGTCTGTGTAAACACTTAGTTCTAAGAACTAAAAAAAAAGTGAGTGTGAGTAACAGAGAGAGGAAGCTGAGGTGGGAAGCAGGTGAGACCAGGTTATGAAAAGCCTTGTAGGCTGTGTGAAGGATTTTTTCTTTATCCTAAAAGCGTCTACAAACCGTGAAAGGTTTTAAGTATGGGGGTGACTTGTTATATTTTTATTTCCAAAATCATTCTGGCTGCAGGGGAGAACATCTAGGAAGGAGACAGAAAGAAGGCGTTAAGTGAGAGGAGATTATGGCTTGAGCCAGGATAGAGGTAGCGGATACGGAAAAAATTCCACAATACAAAAGATTTTTAGGAAGGAAAATCATAAAAGAAGGCTGTTACAACTAGATGGATCATGCTATAATTCACTCAAAAGGGGAACAGAGTCAGGTAGATTTGGTGAGGTGGGTAGGGAGAGGCAGAGGAGGCTTAAAACATGAGTTCCATCTTGGACATGCCAAGTTTGAGGTATCACTGTAAGATTTAAGTGAAAAAAAGTAGGCCTTTAGTTATTCAAGTTTAGGGCTCAGAGAAGTCTGAGCCAGAGATACAATTTTTGAGCCATCTGCGTATAATCGAGCCTAGGGAGAGGGCAAAGAAAGGAGAAAGGAGGGCCGGCCCCGTGGCTTAGCAGTTAAGTGCGTGCCCTCCACTGCTGGCGGCCCAAGTTCGGATCCCAGGCGTGCACCGACGCACCGCTTATCCGGCCATGCTGAGGCCATGTCCCACATACAGCAACTAGAAGGATGTGCAGCTATGACATACAATTGTCTACCGGGGCTTTGGGGGGATAAATAAATAAATAAAGTTTAAAAAAAAAAAAAGAAAGGAGAAAGGAGGGGCTAGCATCAAGTATGGACGAAGTACAAAATAAGACAGGTGAGGATGAACCGAAAAAGTGAGTGATGAAGAACAGTCATCAGAGATGGAAGAGAAAAGCCATGAGAGTGTTTCAAAAAGTCAAAGAAAAGGACAGTTTAAAACAGAAAAAGATCAACGGTAACTTGTGCTGCTGAAATACTAAGTTTTATGAGGTCTGAAAAATGTCCAAATTTGTTATATTATTTTACTTCATCTTCCACAATGTACGCCTTTTGTCTTTTATCACTTTCAATATGTAAATACATGTATTTAATTTCCAAAAATATTCTATGACTAACCAGGCATGTGAAAGTTTCATAAACAATGGCATTTTTGGATCCTGAGAGGTACCAACTAAAATAGAAGGCCACGCTTCCAGATTATATTTCTCAAATTAGACAATGAATTGTTGTCATCAGGTACTAATTACACATACGCATAATCTTAGAATCACTGAGCTGTAAAATGTCGTGTGGAAGCAAAAGCATTTTGGAAAGAGATTTCAAAATTTCTTAGACAACATTTTTTATCTAGAAGTTAAGTAAGAGGTGTACTTAACCCCCAGTTAGATCATAATAACAAAACCAATTTTCAACATGTAAAATACATATTAAAAAAAACAATTAAGGAAGACTAAACAAAAGAGAACAAGAAATGACATGGCAGGCAAATGCAAAGAAAAAGAAAGTACTGGTCAAGATACTAATAGCAAACAAAATTCATTAATAGCAAACAAAAAGTATTAAATGAAAAAAAGAATAAAACTTTATTATAATAGAGGCCAAGTAAAAATGAAGATCCACTTGCGAATATTTATACATGAAATAAAATAATATTGAAAATTATAGAGCAAAATTAAATTTAATACAATGATGAATACACAGAAAACAATGTTAAGAAACTTGAACTTACCTTGCTGTATTAGTTTACTAGGACTGCTGTAACAAAGTACCACAAACTGGGTGGCTTAAACAAGAGAAATTTACCGTCTCACAACTCTGGAGGCTACAAGTGTGAACTCAAGGCGTCGGCGGGTTGGTTCCTCCTTAAGGCTATAGGGGTGAATCTGTTCCATCCTCTCTCTTAGTTTCTGGTGATTTGTCAGAAATCTTTCACGTTCCTTGGCTTGTAGCAGCATAACCACAATCTTCAAATGGCCTTCTCCTTGTGTCTCTGTCTGTGTCTAAATTTCCCCTTTTTGTAAGGAACTAGTCATAATGAATTTAGGATCTCTTCTTAACTTGATCATCTGCAAAGACCCTATTTCCAAATAAGGTCACATACACAGGTACTAACTAGAGGTTAGAACTTCAACATGTTTGGGGGGGATACAATTCAATCCATAACACTTACCCAATCTATAATAGATAGGCTAAAAATATACAGACACTATCTAATGTAACTAAATAATAAAAATAAATACAAAACGTGACTAAAGTGGTAATGGAGCATTTTTAAAAATTGACAAAAAATCAAGGGAAATGAAAACATATGACCTTAACTACATTTGTATAAGAATGTTTTATAGCTGACCATAATACCCTCCCCAAATTTTCAGGTGTGCACCAATAGGAGAACGGATAAAAAAATTTTGGTATATTCTTACAATGGAACACTTCACAGTAATAAAAAGGAAGGAATTACTGATACGTGCAACAACATGAATGAATCTCCAAAACACGCTCGAGTAAAGACATATGCAAAAGAGCATATACTGTTTAATTCCATTTAGAGAACAGGCAAACTAAACTATGATGGAAAAGTATCAGACTAATGGATGCTTCTAAGAGCAGAAGGAGAAGATTGATTGGGGAGGGGCATGAGGGAACTTTCTAAGGGGATGGTAACATTCTATATCTTAATACAGTCTGCATTACACCAATATGTCAATTTGTCAAATTTTAGCTAATGTACACTTAAGATTTTTCTACTGCATTGTATGTAAATTTTACCTCAAAAGGAAAAAAAAGTGCTCTGAACGAGTGCTGAACTCTAGTTAATGAAGTGTATGTTGAATTATTTAGAGAAAGTGGACTGATTTTTACAATTTACTTTGAAATGCATGAAAAAATAAAATGGATGGATGTATAAGTAGATTTATAGATGGATAGATATATGAAAAAGCAAGTATAATAAAATGGTAGAATCTAGATGATGGATGGTCTGTAAAATCTGTTGACTTTTCTGCATGTTTGAAAATTTTCATAACATAATGTTGAAAAAATAGACAAAAATCAATAAGTAATAAAGTTCGATAAATTATCAAAGCTACTTATCATACATTCTCTAATCCCAATGTAATAAAATTTAAAAGTAATAATATAAACAGAATGTAAAAATTTCAGCCCACTAAAAAATATACAAATAAGAAAAAAACTCTCCAAATCAAAATTGCTGAATATCTAGAAAGCAACAATAAGATAAATATTACATATAAAAACACCTGGAAAACAAGAAAAAGAAAAAACAAATTCAAATAAATTAATCTAAACATTCAATCCAACAAGTTAGAAAAAGAGTATTAACAGCAAAAACAAATTAGGAAAGGGGAAGGAAAAAATCAACATCATAAAGTCAGGAAATAACAACCAGATAAGAGTGGGGAGAAAACAAACTAAATAATAGATAAACCCATGATCTACTTTTATAAATAAACAAACAAAAACGAATTAACCAACCTACCACTAGCTAGCATAGCTAATCAAAGGAAAAATCCCCAAACAATAACAAGAAATGCAAATGACAAGAAAAAATAACCACACCTATATCTTAGAAATTGCAATAATAAAAATTAAACACTTTACTCCATTCTATTCAAAAACATATTTGAATATCTGAATTTTAAAAATGTGTTGTCTGGGCGGGCCCCATGACATGGCTTAGCGGTTAAGTGCGCGTGCTCCGCCGCTGGCGGCCTGGGTTCGGATCCCGGGTGCGCACAGACATGCTGTTTCTCTGGCCATGCTGAGGCCGCGTCCCACATACAACAACTAGAAGGAGGTGCAACTATGATGTACAACTATCTACTGGGGCTTTGGGGCAAAAAATAAATAAATAAAATTAAAAAAAAAACTTATAAAAAGGTGTTGTCTCAGAAAAATTTAAAGCCCATATTTGAAATCAAAAGAAATAAGAAATTCAGACTGATTTTATTAGCAAAAAATGAGCAAATGGTCAAAGACTTACATCCTAAAATGGTACCAGATCTACACGGTTTCACAGATAAATTATATCAGTTACTCAAATAAATAATTTCAATAACGTTTTACTTATTCCAGACCCTACAAGAGAAAACAGTCTTCCTATTCCTCGCAGGCAGGACCCTCCGGTTTTGTCAGTCAACACGGTAACCCTCTGGGTTGACTGAGGAATTCTCTATTTACCAGGCCAGTGGCTTCCGCTCTAGAAACCGGAAATGCCCCACACTTGCTTTCCTAGTCTCATTTGCAGCTAGAGCTAGGCCCAAAACCTAGGTTCCACCCATCAGATGTACCCAGTGTGGCCTGTGAGTCAGCCAAAGACTCAAGAATCAGATCCCGTGTCAAATAAAATCTGATAACAGGCAGTAGAATTGGTTGAAGTCATTTCCGGTTTCCGAAGACAACAGTGACAGCAGATCCGGTGGAGCCATTGTGAGTCCCATGTTCATTGTATGGGCCCTTCATGGCACAAAGTCTCGTGCTCAGCAGTGGCAGAAGTGCCGCCTTCTTCTCCATATCTTCTCTGACAGTGTCTTGGGGGCATTGTTCCTGGCTGTGTAGCTTCCTAGTCTGGTTCTCAGTTTTCCAAGAGATTCTCTGTGCCTGCCTTCTTTCATGAATCCATTTTCTACTACTATTGGTCAGAATAAGTTTGTTTCTATCAGTTGAGAATCCAGACTGATATGCAATAAAACATTGGTAACAAAAGCTGACAGAGGTACTGTTGAAAGTATAGATCCATTTCACATTTAAGTATCAATGGTAATTTAAAATTATTTAGTAGAGGGGGCCGGCCTGGTGGCATAGTGGTTAAGTTCCAATGCTCTGCTCCCTTGGCCTGGGGTTCTCATGTTGGGATCCCTGGCATAGACCTAGGCACTGCTAATCAAGCCATGCTGTGACAGGCGTCCCACTTATAAAGTAGAGGAAGATGGGCACTGGTGTTAGCCCAGGGCCTGTCTTCCTCAGCAAAAAGAGGAGGATTGGCACCAGATGTTAGCTCAGGGCTAATCTTCCTCACCAAAAAAAATCATTTAGTAGAATCCAGTATCTTATAAAAAGAATAATTCACCATGACTCAGAGGGGGTTTCCCAAAGAAGGTTATTCACTATTAGGAAATCTACTGCTATAATTAATATTATTAAAAGGTCAAAGGAAATAAGCCATTTAATCACTGTAGATGCCAAAAAGATATGTGATAAAATTAAACATCCATTACTGATTCAAAATAAAATCTTCATAAAAGTGGAGGGATAGGTCTTTTTTAACATAATAAAATATATTTTTTTCAAACTCAAATGGTATCATATCTAATAGGGAAACTATATTCATACTTTCACTAACATCAGGAACAAGATAAGCACGCCCACTACCTTAATTGTTACCATAATTTTTGAAGAACTAGATAAGGTAATTGGAAAAAAGAAGAAGAGTCATAAAAACTGAAGCACAAGAGAGAAAACGTCATTTATTTCAGATGGTATGATTGATTGTATATCTGTAAACTCCAGGGTATCAACTGATATTCAATTGTAAATAAAAAAATAATTACGCTAACTAGATACAAATTAATATACAAATATCAACATCAATGGCTTTTCTACAACAACTTTTCTTACAACCCCTTAGAAAAATTTAGTAAAGAGAAGATTTGATTTACAATAGCAACAACAACAAAAATATCTAGGAATAAACTTATATGTGTAAGAATTACGTGATGAAAACTATAGCCAAAGAAACTAAATAAAGTTGAATAAATATCAATGCATACATTTTTTCAGAAAAGAAGATTCAGTGTTATAGTTGTGTTTATCTTCCTTAAGTTATTTTATAAATGCAATGCAATCTCAATAAAAATACAAATATGTTTTTTGAGGGAACAAGACAAACCTACTATAAAATTCATGTAGAAAAATAGAGATAGGAATAACAGAAAAAGAAGTAATATAGGACTAGGCCCATTAGATATTTAAATGTTATGTAATTACAGTGATGAAAGCAGTATGACATTAGCAAATAAAAAGATCAATACAATAGAGGCATTCAGAATGAGACCCAAAGAAAGAGAATAATTTATATATAATAAGGCAGCATTTTGCAATGATGGAAAATGGCAAATTATCCAATATATAGATAGTTTGGCTAACTGTTTTGGCAACAGTTTGGCTATTTGAAAAAGGAAAAACCAAGCTATATTCCTACCTAATTCCTTAGACCATGATAAATTCCAAATATATCAAAAATTTCAATGTAAATAAAATGAAAAAGTAAAAGTTTCATGTGAAAATATGAGAGGATTTTAGTGGGGAGGCCTTTCTTCGTATTCAGAGTACGGTCTGCAGCCATAAAAGAGTTGGACAAATATGAATGCATTAAAGTAAAACGTTTCTAAACAATGACGATGACGACTACATACATACAAATATAAACGTATAAATAACTGCAAACAGAAATATGTGTATATATTTTATGTGTGTGTGCATGTATGTGTGTATAAATGCCAATAACTGGGTCAAATAAAAACACGTTGGGAGCGAGTCCGGCAGGAGCTTGCCCTGAGAAAGCTTGAGCCGCTCATGTGGCTACACCCTGGGTAAGGTAGAAAGGAAGAGGATGTAGCTCCTTCTCTCTCCTTCTCTTCCTGGTACCTCCCCACAGGGGAATATGAACCATCCCACTGTCCATGAGAAGGAGGTAGTAAGAGCTCCAGGAGAGCCGAGGCCCGTTCAGAAACCTCAACCTCCAGTCTTGAATGTCTGACCCCCAGTTCCAGGGTCCCTGCTGGGTGCAAATAGGCAGTGTCTTACCTCAGTTTCCTCAGGAAACAGCGTCCTAGATGGAGACTCTCACAAAGGAAGTTTACCAAAGAATGCTCTGGGGAACAACAGCCGTAGGATGGCAAAGGAAGCAGTATTGGCCAGAAAGGAGTCATTGAACTTCAGAAAACTCAGCAAAGGTGTTAGTTAGGGGCCAACACTCCCAGCCTTTGAGGAAATGAGTTCCTCAGTCCTGAAGGGCCATCCAGGCAGTGCTCTATAGCATCTACCGCAGACAGCAAGAGTGCCTCGGAAAAGCCCTGGCTCACGGCAGATGTGAACAAAAGCAGAAAAATAGTTTTCCAAACATTTAACTTTTGTCATTCGAGTCTATTGAATGGTCTCAGATTTGCATTTTATTCACTGCTGTATCCTCATAGACACATACATAGTACAACCCTTAGATTCAACAAATGGCTGATTAAAAGATGTTGAATGGATGAATGAATGAATAAATAGATAAATATGACAGAATTAAATTTTAATTTCCTTAAAATATAAAGAATACTTTCAACCAATTGGCGAATATCTATCAATATTTTTAGGGCCGGCCCCGTGGCTTAGCGGTTAAGTGTGCGCGCTCCACTCCTGGCGGCCTGGGTTTGGATCCCGGGCGCTCACTGACGCACTGCTTCTCCGGCCATGCTGAGGTCGGGTCCCACATACAGCAACTAGAAGGATGTGCAGCTATTACATACAACTGTCTACTGGGGCTTTGGGGGAAAAAATAAATAAAATTATAAAAATATATATATATATTTTTTAATATATGTCCTTTGGCCTTCTAGTTAGATATCTAGGAATTTTTCCTACAATTATATTCAAATAAATGGGCAAAATATATGTGATAGAATATTACTTATAGTGTTATTTGTAATATTAAAAGGTTGGGGGCCGGCCTCATGGCTTAGCGGTTAAGTTTGCGCGCTCCGCTGCTGGTGGCCCGGGTTCGGATCCCGGGCGCGCACCAACGCACCGCTTCTCCGGCCATGCTGGGGCCGCGTCCCACATACAGCAACTAGAAGGATGTGCAACTATGACATACAACTATCTACTGGGGCTTTGGGGGAAAAAATAAATAAATAAATAAAATTACAAAACTTAAAAAAATGTTCTTTAAAAAAAGGTTGGAAACAATATAAAGTCTATAAATATGGAACTGACTAAAAAATAATCACAAGTCAATACAATGGAATACCATACAGTTGTCCAGAAGGAGATGATAAGATGTGCTGATCAGGAACTATCTCCAAGGTACATTTTGTAGTGAAAAATGTATGGTGCAAAACAATGGGTATAGTATTCTCACATTTGATAATAATAAAATGTATACATAGATAAAAATAGAAATAAATAAGAATATAATAAAAACTGAGGATCTCCTGCTAAATTTCTGTTGTTTTATCAAAAATATTTCTCATGTTTTTAACCTCATTTATTAAAAGGGTTTCTGACCTTTCCCCCTCCCAAATGCTATCAGAGTCATTATATCGTATTTTCTTAGAGTCTACATTTGTAATAATATTGCAGGTTTTAGGCATTCTTTAAATTTAGCACTTTTCTAATTTCAACTTTACAAGTTAATAAATAAAAGTCTCAGTATTTCACCTTTAATATAGGCTCTATAGTCTTAATTTATATACATTTTCAAATGCACTCTTTTATTTTCTAATTTGGCTATTTACTTCTACTAGGGAGAGCACCATAGAAATTTTTAAAGTTGAAATAAACCTTAGAAAGCATATTAAATATGAGGAAACTCAGGCCCATAGAGGTTAAAAGTATTATGGAAGATTTAGTGCTAGTTAGTAACAGAGACTGCTGGACTGCCACACAGCTGTTGGCAAGCAGGTGTTCTGTTCCGTACAGAGTAACCTTTCCCTTAGATTTCGTCTGGCGTGAGTTTCCTCATCATATGAGACAGCTAGAAACAAATTGTGACTTGGTGAGAAGACAGATATTAACCATCAAGTGTAAATTTAGGTTCAGAGATCATACGGCCAAAGTTATCATCCATCGTGTAGTTTATAGCTGGCCTAACTAGGGTGATTTTTCCGGTGTGGATCTGCATAATATAAACCTCCTGAGGAAAATTAAGAAAAATTTTCTAGTAGGACTCTGCTAAATAAATCTTTATTTAAATGGTCCTTGACTTTTCTTCTTAGAAGGGTTTATATTTCTGTTTAGGATTTTTTTTTTTTTTTTTTTTTTTTTTTGGTGAGGAGATCAGCCCTGTGCTAACATCTGCCAATCTTCCTCTTTTTTGGCTGAGGAAGACTGGCCCTGAGCTAACATCGTGCCCATCTTCCTCCACTTTATGTGGGATGCCGCCACAGCATGGCTTGCCAAGCAGTGTGTCAGTGCGCGCCCGGGATCCGAGCAGGCAAACCCTGGGCCGCTGCAGTGGATCCCACGCACTTAACTGCTTGCACCAACGGGCCGGCCCCTGTATTTCTGTTTAAATAGGATGTTTGAAAAGTATGTCTATAAAGCTTTCTCTAAAAAATCTATCAGGGCCCAAGGCTTATTTTATAGTCTTCAAGAAGAAGCTTTTGCCCTTTTCTGTTAGCAAAATGGTAAGGAACACAGACTCTGGTGTCAGATTGCCGTGGTTCAAATCCCAGTCCTGCCATATGTGTGACCTTAAACAAATGAAGTGGTCTCTCTGCACTCAGTGTCCTTATCTGTAAAATGTGTATGATAATGATACTACTTATCTCTGAGTTGTTTTGGAAATTAAATGAGTTAATATGAAGAAGCTTATAATAGAGCCAGTTAGACAGTAAACCTACATAAGAGTTAGCTATCATTACGCAGAGGTGTGGCCACGCTCTTGAAGTTCTGCAATAATAGGAGACGTCTCTGGTGGTTCAGATGCTTCCTTCTTCCTTCCTTCTTCAGTAAAGATTTATTGAGCACCTACTTGGTTCAATATACTTACCATCCTTGGGACAAATGTATTTCTGTGTGAGGACAATCAATTTTGTAGTCCTCTTCATCTCCAACATGTTTGTACTCTTTACCTCTACTGAACGCCTTTAGTAGGGCATGGACCGAATTAATTTTTCCAGCTCCTGTAGTAAAATTGCTCAGCACTATTTTGATTCTCTTTCTCACCCACAGCTGTGAATTTGTGAAACGCAAGCTTGGATTGGACGTGTAGTTCCTGAAAAAGGAGCAAAGAAAACCCAAGACCACTACATTTCCCCCTCCTCAATCTTAAACCCTCTTTCAGTCTATTACCCAAACTAAATTCTAAAACATAGAAATTAAAATATTTAAACAGAAATCAGAAAAATTCATATGCACTGGTTTATTTTTTCGTTTGGCCTAACTCCAAAGTTGATTTACTGTGAAGACAACCAAGTTTAAGCTTCATTGGCCCTCACTGGCGCCGGCTCTTTTCAAGACACTGGGAGAAGCCGCAGCCTTGTAGAGCTTGGTTGTTGTCTACTCAAAAAATAGTTAAGATTAGTCCCTGCATGAGAAAACTTGACATTCTCTGAAACCTCACTATTCATTATGAAAGAAACTTGATAATTCTCATATTTTATAACAATTCTAAAAAATGCACTTGACATTACCAATAATGAGCATTATACACACTTGGCTGTTTAACAGAGGGAGAGGAGATTTCCTACAGGAAAGCCTGATGTGATCCCCAAATTAATATTATATTATATGAATTTCCTCGAATCCCCCAGAGAACTAAACAGAATTATCAGAAGCCACTTTTTAAAGTGGTTGCACCTGCTACACAGTCCCACGAATGCAGAGAGATGCTGAACACTAAGGACCTTAGAACACACGTGTAGAGTGCCTCTCACCCAGGGCTCGCATACAGAAAGAGTAAAACAGATTTTATCTGTGATGAACATTAATAACATCTAAATACATATAAATATAAAGACACCTAATATTTACAGAGTGTTGACTATGTGCTAGGCAATGTTCTCAAGGTTTCACATGTGTTATCATATTTTTATTCCCACTGACAGATGAGAAAACTAAGGGACAGAGAAGTTAAATGTTTTTTCAAAGGCCAGACAATAAAAAATTAGTAGAACCTAAATCCAGAGCCCATACTCTTAATCATATAGGATCCTACTGCTAGATAACTTATTGTGTACTGTTGGAAAAACAATATGTAAATAATTAAATCTCAGCTTTGTAATTCACTAGTTGTATGGCCGTGGTCCTCTCTGAGGTCCAGTGTTATTATCTATAGAATAGACCTTAGAGTATGCATCAGTCAGAGCTGTTGTGAAGGTTAAATTACACTCTATACTATACTCACCTCAAATAGATACTCAATAAATGCTATGATTGAGCGAATAATTACACAAGTGTTCATGAAAGCACTACAACTCTGATATTTCTTTAAATTATTTTAAATTGCTGGAACATAATAGACATTTGGTACTGGATGTTTTCCTCTATCAACAATTATTGGCCTAGAGAAGAGTGACAACTTCATGGTCATAATGTTTAAGGTCTTTTCTATTAAACAGTACAAAAGAAGAAATGATGTTTTGACATAAATTGATACTTTATCTTTCTTTGTCTTCTTACTACAGAGCTTCTGACTATAAAGCTCAAAAACTTTGTATTACAACTGCCACATATAGTTTGTTTCCATGGTTCATTTATTCATAATATAGTTCACCAGAGAAAACGGTGTGTTACCTCTCCCTGACCAACCTGTAATTCTCAATCACTGAAACTTGTTCAATGCCTTCATCTAACTTACTTTAATTTGTAAATAGATGCAGTTCTTCCCTACTAGTTTATCTTCTGCCTTCTCTTCTATAATATAAGCAGGGCCCCTATTTTTGGTGATAATTGTTAATGCTATAATGCAAGTAGATGAGTGAGTGAATACAGTTCCAAGAATACAGAAGAATTAAAGCCAGATTCAATCTGTCATTTGCCAAACAACTACTGAGTAGTTACCGTGAGCCAGAGATTCACAACTACTCCCATCGGCATGTTTACTAATAAAAGAAGGACTTCCTTGCCTGATTGATTTGCTTGATTCGAAAGCAGCCCTGAGTTTTGACTCAGATGTAAGCTTTGTATCTCTTACTCACAGAAGATATCTAGTAAATACTTTGTGAAAATACATACAGCAATTAAAAAGATATTGCGTGTAATGAAGAAATATATAATAGACATAAGATTTAGTTTAATGTATTAGGATTACTTGAAGTTAAATTTTGGAAACAAGTAATAAGTGGCCTAGTAAATATTAAATGAACCCATTAAGTCACTTTGCCATGTTTTTGTTTGTTTTTCTAAATTATTTTGTCCATAAAAAAATTGGTAAGGAAGTTGGGGGCAGGCATCTTCTTTAAGTAGATCTTTTTTCCATTTGCTTTGAAAACAAATTACATGCATCACTTACAAGTGAAAACAGCTGATTTACAGAGTAAAGTTTTGCTTAAATACCAAATTAAGAATGTAAATTTAAAAACAGTATTTGTAACTCTTCAAATAATACCAAAATGGAATCAAGTTAAACCACAAAAAGGAGACATATTCTGGACGGTTGAATGTCATATCAGCCTTAAGATCATCTCTGTAGAAGATTAAATTTTTTACAGCCAGCAGCCCAAGGAGTGATCTGAGAATAGCTCAAAGGATAAAATTAAAAAGATGAAAATGGAAAAGTGGAAATGCTAAAGTATGCAGTTTCAAAAATAACGAGGCAGACTGCATTTGAAGTAACAGATTTCAGGAAGCCTAAAAGCATTGGGTTTAGCTGTCTTCCGATAATTCAAAGGAGTCCGTATATTTTATTTATCTTCATTGCCAACTTACGAGTAGATGAAGAAACTGAAGAATAACCAATATAATACCTGTCCAAGGTCGTAAGGTCTGCCTCTCAAATGAAACGCTTCTTTCATTAAACTATGTTGGAAATAACGATGGGGTCTTTGATATAAAGAAGGTTTAAATATTTGAGATCACATCAAATTAGACTATGTAAATAAGAAATACATGACAACAAGAGGAAAGGAAGAAATATGAATCTACTGAAAAGAATTGCCTTGTATCTGTGAAGAAAAGTAAGCATTCTTAGTATCTAACAGAACACGATCTACTGTCTCACACTCTTGATGACATTTTATTTCTAAGTAAATTTTTATTGAAATACTTATTCTTTATTATAAAAGTAATAAGCGTTCTTTTAGAAAATGCAAAAATACAGATTAGGAAAAATATGAAAATAAAAATTATCTTCAGTCCCACCACTGAGATAGCCACTCCTAAAAAAAATAGTAAGTGCCTCCCAACTACCAGATCCCACTGACTCTCCGGCCTCATCTCCCAAGTTCTCCTTGATTCCCTTTCCACCAGGCACATGGGCCTTCTTGCTGTTCCTTGTACATTTCCAACAGTGACCATTTTTACTCCATTACAGTTATGTGTGTAAAGATGTAAAAAGATGAACAGTCCTTGACATATAAGACAAACACTGTTAATAGTATTTACTTATTTTATTACTAAATTATTATTAATTTTTCAAGCAAAATGATCTCTTAATTTTATTTACATTTCTTTGCTTCCTAGTGCAAACTATATTTTTCTTATGATTACTAAGCAATTTTTTATCAAATTAGTTGCTCATGGCTTTTGCCTGTTTACCTATGGGTATATTTGATATTTTTAATTCATTTGCAACTTTTCTTTATTTAGTAAATATTTTAATTATTTGCCAAATGAATTTCCTTAGAGTAATTTTCCTTTTAATTTTGTTTACTGTGGGCATTTGAAAAAATACATTAAGTATTCAAAATGATTTTATCTAGTCAACATTTTTTATGCAACCTTTGTCTTGATCATCACATATTTTTATTCATTTGTTCAAGAAATATTCTGAGCACAGATCATGAATTAGGTACATGTGCTAGGTATGTACTAGGTGTTAAAGACACAGCAATGAAACGAAAAGACAAAGATCATACTCTCATGATGAGTACATTTGAGAGAAAGAGGGAGATAATAAGTGAGTAAGTAAATAAATTTTAAAAATTAGATTATAAAAAGTACAATGAAGAAAATAAATAAGAATAAATAATGGAAACAGTAACTGGCAGATACAATATTTGAGCTGATAGCTAAGAATAAGAAAAATCCAGCCATATAGAGGCAAATTACTCTGGGTAAAGGTAACAGCAAGTACGAAGGCCTTTGGGCAGCAAAAAGTTAGATGTGATTACAACACACAAAGCCCAGTTGTGACTAGATCATAGAAAGGAAGAAACAATTGTGTGAGAAAAAGCTGGAGAGGGAGGTAGGGCCTTACAGGCTGTTGTAAAGCGTTTAGATTTTATTTCAAGAGCAATGAGAAGCTGTTAGGCTTGACAGATGAAATGTGACGGCTAACGTTACTTTTAAGAGTACATGTTCAAAAGCTAGGAATATTAGAGTCGACGTATGTTCAGCCCAACTGCTTATGTGTAGCTGTTGTAACACATTTAACAAGAAATCCATAGGCAGGGCAAACTCTAGGGGAAATGGATCAGGACTCCATCTCAGTAATTCCATCAAACACCCAGGTTATTTTTAACCTTCCTTTCTTATATCATTGATACGTTGACTTGTACAAGATTGCTGCCGTGGTTCCAGACATCACATCTAGATGACCTCAGCAGTGTCTGCCATAACCATTGCATTTTAAAAAGAACTTTAAAAATGTAGACACTTCTGATTTGGAAATTCCAATTTTAGGAAATGACCACAAGATGAAACGAAGGTCATCTAATTTTTTTTTCCAATTTTTTTTTTGACGTGACATTGGTTTATAGCATTATATACATTTCAGGTGTACATCATTATATTTCAATTTCTGTGTAGATTACATTATATTCACCACCCAAAGACTAATTACCACCCATCACCATACACATGTGCCTAGTCACCCTTTTCACCCTCCTCCCTCCCCCCTTCCTCTCTGGTAACCACCAATCTAATCTCTGCATCTGTGTGTTTTTTGTTGTTGTTGTTGTTTTTATCTTCTATTTGTGAGTGAGATCATATGGTATTTGACTTTCTCCCTCTTACTTATTTCGCTTAGCATAATGAAGGTCATCTAATTTTTAAAGTCGATTTCACAGAAGATAGATTCATTCATTTATTCAACAAATATTTATTGATCACTAGTAGTTCACTGTTCTAGGCCCTTGGAACATAACAGTGAAAAAAGCAGACAAAACCCCTATCTTCATGGAATTTACATATTTGGTGGGGGAGACAGATTGTAAGCAAAACATGCAAGTAAAATATGTAACACACAAGAGGCTGATAAATGGTAATAAATAATAAATCTGGGTGGATTGTGAGCCTGTTAACTCCTATGGATAATATTAAAGGAAAATATTTTTTTGTTGAAGATAAGTTTGGTTTATAGCATGGTCATATGAAAAGATCCAGGGGATAGTTGGAAGAGTGAGTTTGAGATTCAGATCAGAGTAAGGGTAGAAATATAGCTTTAGAGGCAAGAAACCCTGAACAGCCCTTGTTGAAGCTATTGGAAAGGACACAAACCTCTAAGACAAAAGAGTAGCATTTGAAGAAAGAGAGGAAGAGGACTTACATGAATGCTATCTCTGAATATGCGAGAAACGAGAGAAGGAATAAATTCTTCAAATGTTTGCAAGGGAATCATTGTCCCTAGGGTAGAGTGAGATTTTAGTTAAGAAATGAGCATCTGACATTATTCAGCCTCCAGCCTTCCACCTTGAAGATTTTTACCAGTGATTATGAATAGTCCCAAACAAATGTGCACTGCCTTCAGCAAAACAGAGAAGATTGTGTTCTTACATCTCTAAAAATGAAGTGAAACATCTGTGAGGGGAGTACAATTAACATATGAACAAGTGAAAAAGAAAACAGCTAAAATCAAAAACCCTTGTTTATAGGCTGAGGATCTTTTTTTTTTTTTTAAACTTTATTTTTTAGAGTAGTTTAAGGTCACAGCAAAATTGAGGCAAAAGTACAGAGCGTTCTCATATACCTCCCCCACTATCAACATCCTGCACCACAATGGTACATTTCTTACAACTGACGAACGTATGTTGACACATAGTTATCATCCAAAGTCCATAGTTTACATTAGAGTTCACTTTTGGTGGTGTACATTCAGCGGGTTTTGACAAATGTGCAATGACATGTATCCACAGTCGCAGTATCACACAAAATAATTTTATTGCCCCCACTACTCTTTTACTGTCTCCATAGTTTTGCCTTTTCTGGAATATCATATAGTTGAAATCATATAGTATGTAGCCTTTTCAGATCAGTTTCTTTCACTTGCTAATATGCATTTAAGTCTTCTCCATGTCTTTTTATGGCTTGATAGCTCATTTCTTTTTAGCACTGAATAATATTCCATTGTCTGGATGCACCACAGTTTATTTATCCATTCACCTACTGAAGGTCACCTTGGCTGCTTCCAAGTTTTGGAAATTATGAATAAAGCTGCTATAAACATCCGTGTGCAGGTTTTTGTGTGGACACAAGTTTTCAGCTCATTTCGGTAAATACCAAGGAGTGTGTTTGCTGGCTCATATGGTAAGAGTATGTTTAGTTTTATAAGAAACTGTCAAACTGTCTTGCAAGGTGGCTGTGCCATTTGGCATTCCCACCAGGTATGTATGAGAGTTCTTAGTGCTCCATATCCTTGCCAGCATTCGGTGTTGTCAGTGTTCTGGATGTTGGCAAGTCTGATAGGTGTGTGGTGGTATCTAATTGTTGCTTTAATTTGCATTTCTCTAATGGCATATGATATGGAACATCTTTTCACATGCCTCTTTGCCATCTGAATATCTTCTTTGATGTATCTGTTCAGATCTTTTGCTCATTTTTTGACTGGGTTATTTGTTTCCTTATTGTTGAGTTTTAAGAGTTCTTTGCATATTTTGGATCACAGTCCTTTATCACATGTGTCTTTTATTTTCTCCCAATCTGTGGCTTTTCTTCTCAGAGCAGTCTTTCACAGAGCAGATGTTTTTAATTTTAGTGAAGTCCAGACCATCAATTATTTCTGATTTCCTGTATCATGCCACTGATGTTGTATCTAAAAAGTCATTGCCATAACAAAGGTCATCTAAATTTTCTCTTTTATCTTCTCTTTTATCTATCTTTTATAGTTTCGAATTTTACATTTAGCTCTATTTTTAGTTAATTTTTGCAAAGAAAATTAGGTCTGTGTCTAGATTCTTTTTTTTTTTCCTTTCATGTGGATATTCACTTGTTTCAGGATCATTTGTTGAAAAGACTATGTTTTCTCTATTGTATGCTGCTGCTCCTTTGTCAAAGACCAGTTGACTATTTATGTGGGTTTATTCAGGCTCTCTATTTTGTTCTATCTGTCTATTTGTCTATTCTTTTGCCAGTATCACACTGTCTTACATACTGTAGCTATATAGTAAGTCTTGAAGTCGAATAGTTTGAGTCCTATGATTTTGTTCTTCTCTTTCAATATTGAGCCAGCTAGTCTGGGTCTTTTCCCTTCTCATAAAATCTTTAGAATCAATTTGTCTATAGCCACAAAATAACTTGCTGAGATTTTGATTGGGATTGTGTTGAATTGAAGGATCAAGTTGGGAAAAACTGACATCTTAACAAGAATGAGTCTTCCCCCCCCCCCCAAAGCCCCAGTAGATAGTTGTATGTCATAGCTGCACATTATTCTAGTTGCTGTGTGTGGGACGCGGCCTCAGCATGGCCGGAGAAGTGGTGAGTCGGTGTGCGCCCGGGATCCAAACCCTGGCCACCAGCAGCGGAGCGCGCGCACTTAACCACTAAGCCACGGGGCCGGCCCAAGAAAGAATCTTTATATCCATGAACATGTAATATTTCTCCATTTATTTAGCTCTTCTTTGATTTCTTTCATCAAAGGTTTATAGTTTTCTTCATATAGATTTTGTACATATTTTATTAGATCCTAGCCTTGCATACCTGAGATAAATTCCACTTGGTTGTGATAGATAACTTTTTTATACATAGTTGGACTTGATTTGCTAATATTTTGTTGCAAATTTTTGCACCTATATTTATGAGAGATATTTGTTTGTAGTTTTCTTTTCTTGTAATATTTTTGTGTGGTTTTGGTATCAGGGTAATGCTGGCCTCATAGATTGACTTAGGAAGTATTCCCTCTGCTTCTGTCTTGTGGAAGAGACTGTAGAGAATTAGTATAATTTCTTTCTTAAATGTTTGGTAGAAATTACCAGTCAATCCATCTGACCTGGTGCTTTCTGTTTCGGAATGTTACTAATTATTGATCCAATTTCTTTAGTAGATATAGGCCTATTCATACTGTCTAACCCTTCTTGTGTGACTTTTGGCAGATGTGTCTTTCAAGGAATTGGTCCATTTCATCTAGGTTATCAAATTTGTGGTCATAGAGTTGTTCATAGTATTCCTTTATTATCTTTTTAATTTCCATGGAATCTGTAGTAATGTCCCCTTTTTTATTTCTAATATCAGTAATTTGTGTCTTTTCTCTTTTTTCTTAGTCTAGCTAGAGACAGGGATTTTGCTGCTCTTTGAAAACAACCAGTTTTTGGTTTCGTTGACTGTCTCTATTGATTTCCTATTTTCAAGTTCATTGATTTCTGCTTTAATATTTATTATTTCTTTTCTTTTGCTTACTTTGGACTTAATTTGTTCTTTTTTTTTTTTCTAGTTTATTAAGGTGGAAATTTAGATTACTAATTTTAGATCTTCCTTCTTTTCTAATATATGCATTCAATGCTATAAATTTCCCTTTAAGTACTGTTTTTGCTGACTCCCAAATTTTAAATTATATTTTCATTTAGTTCAAGATATTTTTAAATTTCTCTTGGTATTTCTAATTTGACTCATGTTATTTAGAAGTATGTTGTGTAATCTCCAAGTATTTGGGGATTTTCCAGTTATCTTTCTGTTTCTTTCTGTTATTGATTTCTAATTTAATTCCATCGTGGTCTGAAAGCATTGTATGATTTCTATTGTTCTAAATTTGTTAAAGTGTTTTTTATGGTCCAGAATATGGTCTATTTTTGTGTATTTTCCATGTGACCTTGAGAAGAATGTGTATTCTGCTGTTGTTGGATAAAGTAGCCTATAGATGTCAATTATATCCAGTTGATTGATGGTACTGTTGAGTTTAGCTATGTTCTCACTGATTTTCTGCCTGTTGGATTTGTCTACCTTGGCTTGTCTGAGTAGTTATGATATACAAACATGAGAAATGAAGAAAAAGACAAATCTGTCAGGAAATTGAGTTTTGAGAAAAAGAAAGAAAATCAATTTTTTTAGAAAACTTAGAAATGGAGATTATTTAGTATTTCTTCATTGGTTTATTTGACAAGAATTTTTTTTAATTAAAAAAATTTTATGGTTTTGTTTATAGCCTCAAAACTTCTATCTTGTGTAGCCGAGAACGAGTACACAACCAGGATTTACTAAAGGACTAGCATAGAGGACTTTTACAAGTAGCTTTTCTACCCTTCAAGGAACAGACATACTCTGTGACATAACCTTGCTAAAATATCTCTTAGGAATAACCCCAGTGCAAGATGACAAAGCTCTTTTTCTAGCCAGCATGCCATGAATGAAAAAGATAAGGGGCAATCTCCACTCTATCTGAGTGAATCACTAAGTCAACCAAAGTAGAAGGGAGGGAAACGGAAAGAGGATCTTCGCCTGAGATAGTGGATATGAGCATCCTTCCATGTCTGAGTGGTAGAACACTGCTCAAAGCAGTAAGAAATGGCTCTCTCAAAAAATGTTAGCACATGTGGAATTTTGGGTAATAAGAGTCTTTAGTGTTCATTTTCTTTTAACTCATATGAATGCCTTATCACTTCAATTAATAAATATTTCATTCCTTTCCAGTATATTCATGAAAGTTAAATCTAAAATGAACACTGCACAGGTCTACTTTTAGGAACATTATAATATTAGACACAAAACCTACCTAGCGATCTTCACAGCATCACAGAGAAAAAGAAGTTGATAAAAATTCAAGTAGCAGAAGGGGGCGGTAAAACTCAATAGAATATTCTGGAAGATTTTTAATATGTTTTTGTATTTTTCCTCCACACAGAGAATTTTCCAACAAATTTCAGAGACTAATAAAAGAAATTTTGTACAACACATACATATATTTGTCTAAAATATACACAAACACTAAATATATACAAAAGTGAGAGCTATAATTTTGACATAATCAAAACCTTATATTTTATTGTGTCATATATCATGGCACAATAATCATAGTACTTTTCCACATAAAATAGGTTTAGCCATTTTGATTTGGTTTGGGACATTTAATATCCCCCCATGACCAGCATCCCAAAATGTACTATTCATTCTATTTTATTGTCTCAGACTTGTCAAAATTATTTAATAAATCATATCATAATGGTTTTTCCTCAAGCCCATATTTGGACTTCTTTTCTAAACTGTGCCCATCCTTAAAGTGTCATTTTTCTCCTTGAACTCTTCTCTGACTGTGTAGGTACACAGAACTCTCTCCACTCTATGGTGCCATAAAAGTTACAGATTAAACCAAGTAGTTTGACCAAATAGATGTTTTTTTATTGAATTTCCACTATAAGACAATGTTCAATTTCTTTATGTTTCAAGTAGTCTAAATGTGATTATTCTCTATGCCTTGCTTCGGCCTCTCCTTTGAATTCAGTCTCTCTGCATACAACAGAACACACTTCTACACATAGTAGGTATACAATTCAGATCTGACGAGGAGGACAATAAGGATGATGACTTCAAAATGAACTCAGGATTACAATGTAAAATTTTAGTACACTATCAGAGTCAGAATATGGATTCTTACATGGCATCTAACCAAGCTCAAATTAGTAGTCCTAAATATCGACGTAAAATTTGAGTAGCTACAACCTACTCATTTAAAATGAAACAGAAAATTGGAAATAGTAAAAGGAATTATTTTTTTAAAAATCTATGCTCTTCGTTGAAATTTCATGTAAGAGTACAATAAATGGGAGTGTCACAAATGGAATGATTAAATATGACTAGAGGAGGAAAAAGGTTTCCTGGATGAGGTGGAATTTTAGTCATTTGTGTCTCTCATAGAATCAGAAAATGTGTACATTAATCAAATGGTAAAAAAAAGAAAAAATTCCAAGCGAGCTTCTTTTTTTAAGACTTCTACAAATTAAAGTATCTGGTGTAGTTTTATTTCAGGTTTTATGTTGTCCTTTTCCATTAATGCTAAGAATGTATGCCTTGATTGAACTTTTTATTCTCCACTTTGCTGCTGCTAATTTTTTTTTTTTTTTTTAGTATTTTGCCCTCACGCTCCCAGTCCCCCCTCCCCCTTTGCCCCCGGACCACCACCAAAAGATAGATATTAAATAAAAGCAAAGGTCAAGGAAATTCAAAATTGTCAAAATCACCCTTCCTTTATCTCCATTCCATCCAGTTCCTCACCAAACCGTGTTCTAAAATGAGAATAGAAAATTAGCCCTAATAAGCCCAGACAATTGAAAAGTACATGTAATGTTGAACTTTGATCCATTGTCACAACTCACCATCTTGGACAAGTGGGCAGAAATGACAAAAAAAGCAAACTTTAAAAATCTACTTCCTTTTATTTGTATCTCCTGTGAAGGGCTGGTGGCCAAAATGGTGGAAATCACGCAGCAGAGAAAGAAAAGCATTAAAGCAGATGTTTCGGACGCTTAGCATCCCTGCAGATCCTGGGCACTTCCGCTTCCCTAGTTTATCAGAAGAGAGGAAAAGTTATAGTGGTGACTGCTTGAGCTCAAATTAACTATTTACACAATAACTGCTCAGGAGCAGTTTCATGGAGAGGAATTCACCTTTTTTCCCTCTCCAAGAAGCAAGGATGGGGTGGGGTGTGGAAAACAGTATTTCTTACGTTAAACACAGCTATAAAGAGAAGTTACAGATGTGTACACTGACTATAGCTATTATATTTCATTCGGTCAAATAAAAATAAAAATTTTGGAAAGGTATCTATGAATGTATGCGCTGCATATACACTAGGTTAAGGGTCGTCACTAAAATCAAACATGACATCAAGCATGTTTGTACATCACATGGGTAATATATGTCAGCCTTTCCTAGCCTTGCTTGTCCGGGTCTATCCATACTGTACTTCCTCCGTCCCCCAGAGACCTAGGAACCAGACAAGGGGGCGGCGGCGCGAGGGGATTCCCTGCACTCTGGTACCTCCAGCCGCTCCGATTCCGGGAGAAGAAGCACAGGGGCCCCCCTTCTCCCGCAAGCCGATCTGCCTCGGCACAGGCTCTCGAAATCCCGGGGTCAGACTGGGAGCAAGGAAAGGAATCTGGCGCAAACCCGGGCGCGAGGCAGAAGAACTGGGGGAGGGGAAGAGGGAGATGGGAGCGGGGAGGGGGGCAATCTGCTTTGCACCCACCTTGGGGGAGCCGAGGGCAGCCTCCTGGGTTTCCCATTTTCTCATTTGCGTGCGTAAAAAATCCTGCCCCTATCCAAGTCTTACGCAATTATTCAAGTGGGGGTGGGGGGAAGTTGTTGGGGGTAAGGAAAGGCGGAAAGAAACAGTCATGCCGTCACGTGGGCTCAGTTTTCACGCATAAAAGGAAGGTTCTCTCCGTTAGCTTCCAGTTGTCAAACGACTTGCAGCGAGCGTCAGGAGTCCGCCCAGGAACTCGGCACAGCGCCTCCTTCAGCTCTCCCGCCAGAGCCACGCAGGGCACCGCCTCCGCCCGCCGGCGTCCCGCCCGCCGCCGAGATGCTCGCCCGCGCCCTGCTGCTCTGCGTCGCCCTGGCGCTCGGCCAGGCAGGTAGGTACCTGGCGCCCTGCACCGGGGACTTCTCGGTTCCGTACACACGGGCCAAGTTTCCGCTCTGACCTCCCGGGTCCTCCCGGTACTCTGCATACTCTCCGAAGAGAGAGGCTACTTAACTTTGCAAAGAGCTTGGACCATTTGAGTCTAGGAGAACTGGATTAATATCCCAGCTTTGCCACCAGCTCTGATCGTCATGGGCCAGTTACTTAACCGGTCTGCTCTTTTCTCCTCTGCTAAATAGGAAGAGGGATACTAATTTGCAGGTTGTCGTTATGATAAGACAGGATCTGATCAATGTATGTGAAACGCTTGTGTGTGGTACTTACTCTTCCTGCCCCAAGAAAGCCCAGATTATTTTTTAAGATAAGCAAAATATATTGAAAATAAGCTGTTTTTACTTTGAAAATTTCCCTAATGTTTGATTAATGTACTAGATCGTCCATTTAAATTTTGAAAGTGCTACTTATTTGAGCTTCTTTAGAATGCTAACTTGAACATCTAAAAAGTCACTAAGAAAAAGTTTAGCAATATGATTTTCCTGGTTAAATATTCTGTTACCCTTACTTAGAATAGGAGTTGGTATTTCTACGGAGGTATAATCATTCTGTGAGGCAGATTAAAAAAAAAAAATTGTTTTCTCATGCCTACCTGTATATTTCTTGAATTTATCGTTGTAAAATTGACTCATAGTAGTAAAACAATTAAATATTTAAGTCAAGATTAAGAAACTGAAGAATGATTTATTTACTATCCTCACTTTTATTGTAGCAAATCCTTGCTGTTCCAACCCCTGTCAAAACCGAGGTGTATGTATGAGTGTAGGATTTGACCAGTATAAATGTGACTGTACCCGAACAGGCTTCTATGGTGAAAACTGTTCAACACGTAAGTTTGCCCTTGGGTGCCCTCATTTGGAATGGGGATGTATACAGTTATCATTTTACAGATTTGTGTCTTACAATGGGCCCCGTTAATTTCTCCTTCTTCTTTTTTCTCTTATTGCAGCTGAATTTCTGACAAGAATAAAATTATTTCTGAAACCCACTCCAAACACAGTGCACTACATACTTACCCACTTCAAGGGAATCTGGAACATTGTCAATAACTTTCCCTTCCTGCGAAATGCAGTTATGAAATATGTGTTAGTGTGTAAGTACAAGTCTCTTTCTAAGGTTTTCAGCATCCTCAAATATTGACATTTCAGTCCCATCCAGTTTATAAAGTTGTGTCTCACAGTCAGAACTCAAATATATTTACAATCCTGCACACTTCCAACATTCACTGTTCTTGCCGATTTGTGAAGGAATTGTGGTTGGGTTGTTTATTGAATGCCCATGGGCCACAGAATTGCACCCATTAAAATAAATAGTTCATTTGGATTTGAGTTGGCTGGAAAATAACTTTGTCTAAAGTAAATCGAGATGGCTACACCATAATGTCTTGCATAAGTATATATACTTTATTAAAGATGTGTTATAAATGAATCATCCTTTCCTTTTTTTGAATATGAGTGGCAGACTTCAAAATGTAATTGTTGTAAAATGAATATCTTTGTTGGAATTAAATTCAATCTCTGATGCCACTTTGCACATTTTATAATAAAAATGAATGTTGATTTGCCTTGCCTGTGGGAACAAATAAAACTTTTTTTCCTTGAAAATTTCAGCCAGATCACATCTGATTGAGAGCCCGCCAACTTATAACGTGCACTATGGCTATAAAAGCTGGGAAGCCTTCTCTAACCTCTCCTATTACACCAGAGCTCTTCCTCCTGTGGCTGACGGCTGCCCAACTCCCATGGGTGTGAAAGGTGAGTGAGGGGAGGCAGTTAGCGATGTATTGCAGTGGGGGGAGTGGATTGCTACCTAGAAAACTGGACCCTAAACTATCATTTATTTGTTAATGAAAGTATAGTTTTTTCCTCTCTTATGGAGATTTTTTTGAGAGTGTGAAGCTACCTAAACTATTCCATGAAAGTGAATGGGCATTTTGGTATAATGTCTTAATATTTTCAAATTCTTTCATTAAAACTAGTTAAAGGAAATAGATAAAATGATTCAATAAGTTGTTCTCCCATATCTTAGAACTTTCCTTTATATGATGATCCTGTTCATAATTGTATTTCTTCTGTGAGTAAAGAATGTGCTGATGAATTGACAGTCATTATCTGCTTCCTTGAATATAGAGATGGAGTCTTATCTTAGCTTTCTCATTTTTCAGGGAACAAAGAGCTTCCTGATTCGAAAGAGATTGTGGAAAAATTTCTCCTAAGAAGAAAGTTCATCCCTGACCCCCAGGGCACAAACATGATGTTTGCGTTCTTTGCCCAGCACTTCACTCATCAGTTCTTCAAGACAGATCCTAAGCGAGGACCAGCTTTCACCAAAGGCCTAGGTCATGGGGTAAGACAGAGTTAAATCAGAATTATAGCAAATTATAGTGAAGTGCTAACATTAAAAACCGTATTTGCCACACCAAATAATTCACCCTCTTTTTAAAAAATATCCTATCTATGAAAGCCTTAATGGAGTTGCTATTTTAATTAACTGGTTCAGTAAAAATACACACACACACACACACACATATACAGATATTATTATTATTTGTAATTTGGCTTTTATATTTTTAGTTTAAAATATTAGCACTTCAAAAAGTTGTGTCTTCAAAAACATGTTTGTACCCTGATAATGCTGCTTTAAATATTATAAGGTGAGATTTATGCAGCATTATTATCTCTTGGATTTCAATGACATAGCTTCAATGTATCAAAAAAATGTTATCAATAATAAATTTTCTGATGCTTTTTAAAAGAAATACCATATAATTATAGTGAAGCATATGATATACTTATAAGTTCCATACAAGATACTAAAACCTTTAAACACAAGAAACATATATAGGTTTGTAGCTTCAGTAGATAAATTAACTTAGTATTTTGTGGCTATGAAAAAAATGTGTTTTATTGAAAATTTTTAATTAAAGCAAGCTAAATCATCAAATTATTTAATGAAATATTATATCATAGACACTTTATATAAGAACAACTTCAACAGGAACAAATTGAAATTTTTCCATAATCTTCTAGGTGGATTTAAATCATATTTATGGTGAAACTTTGGATAGACAGCATAAACTGCGCCTTTTCAAGGATGGAAAAATGAAATATCAGGTTTGTTCCATTCGAATATTAAGAATTAGTTATGACTCACCACTCACCTATATTTTAAAATCCCTCATGATTCAAATTCATTTCTTAACTCCTTTTTATTAATGTTTATTTATTACTGTTATTTTATAGATAATTAATGGAGAGGTGTATCCGCCCACAGTCAAAGATACTCAGGTGGAGATGATCTACCCGCCTCATGTCCCTGAACACCTGCGGTTTGCTGTGGGGCAGGAGGTCTTTGGTCTGGTGCCTGGCCTGATGATGTATGCCACAATTTGGCTTCGGGAACATAACAGAGTATGCGATGTGCTTAAACAGGAGCATCCAGAGTGGGATGATGAGCGGTTGTTCCAGACGAGCAGGCTCATACTGATAGGTAAGCAACATGAGAAAATAATTTAGATAAAACCCTCCTCCCCAGAGAAAACTAACGTGTCGCCCTTTGCTATGTTTTAAGTAATTCCGAGGAAATGTAAAACCACATGCTGCATATTAATTCAATCCTTGAGCATGATTGGTAATCTAACCACCTTTTGTTTTGATGGTAACAAGGAAAAAATAGAAGTGAAGGAATAGCAGGTTAACAAAATTGCATTTCAGTTACTTGAAAGTTTGTGATCAGAAAGAATTAATGTTCTAAATTCTTTTGTGCAAACAGGAGAAACTATTAAGATTGTGATTGAAGACTATGTACAGCACTTGAGTGGCTACCACTTCAAACTGAAGTTTGACCCGGAGCTGCTTTTCAACCAACAATTCCAGTACCAGAACCGCATTGCTGCTGAGTTTAACACACTCTATCACTGGCATCCTCTTCTGCCTGACACCTTTCAAATTGATGACCAGGAGTACAACTTTCAACAGTTTCTCTACAACAACTCCCTCTTACTAGAACATGGACTTACCCAGTTTGTGGAATCATTCAGCAGGCAAATTGCTGGCAGGGTGAGCATTATTATTGAAAAACAAAACAAAAAACTAGTCGGTAACTAGAATTTCTGTCACAGAAATGATTTTTCTTAAACTTACTAAAAGAGTAACTAATTATTTTGCCAGTAAGGTTCTTAAAATAAGAAGCCTAACATTTTTTGAAAAGTCTAAACTTTTAGTCTACAGTTATCAAATAGTAACATGTAGTCACACCTTAAAAATAGGTATTTTCAAAACATTTCTATAATCTCTAGGATTATAGAAATGAATATTTCAAACTTGAATACTTGAGGTCTCAGCTGGGAGTGTTAGTCTTACCCGCTTTGTTCCCAAGAAATGCTTTTAAGATAGAAACCACAAATATGCCTACAAATCTTGTTCTACAATTTAATTCATTTTCCACAGGTTGCTGGTGGTAGGAATGTTCCAGCTGCAGCACAAAAAATAGCAAAGGCCTCAATCGACCACAGCAGAGAGATGAAATACCAGTCTCTTAATGAGTACCGCAAACGCTTTCGGCTGACGCCCTATAAATCATTTGAAGAACTTACAGGTGAGAAACAGTTTCTAAACTTCTTGAAAGAATCAAAGATCAAATGGAAACAACAGAGAAGTGGAAAGCAAATTGAGCAAAGAGTGAAAACAATTTTTTTATTTTGTCAAGTTTTACATTAGTTTTATCTCTGTCTTTGCCACCTTCACAGGAGAGAAAGAAATGGCTGCGGAGTTGGAAGCACTCTACGGTGACATCGATGCCATGGAGCTGTATCCTGCTCTTCTGGTAGAAAAGCCTCGTCCAGATGCCATCTTTGGGGAGACCATGGTAGAACTGGGAGCACCATTTTCCTTGAAAGGACTTATGGGTAATCCTATATGTTCCCCTGACTACTGGAAGCCTAGCACTTTTGGTGGGGAAGTAGGTTTTAAGATCATCAACACTGCCTCAATTCAGTCTCTCATCTGCAATAACGTGAAAGGCTGTCCTTTCACTGCGTTCAGTGTTCAAGATCCGCAGCTCACCAAGACAGCCACCATTAACGCAAGCTCTTCCCACTCTGGACTGGAGGATGTGAATCCCACAGTATTACTAAAAGAACGCTCAACCGAACTCTAGAAACCTAGTGATCGTATTTATTTATTTATATGAACTGTTTCTTTTAACTTATTTAATATTTATATTAAACTCCTTATGTTACTTAACATCTTCTGTTACGGAGAAAGGAGTCATACTTGTGAAGATTTTTGTGTCTCTTTTAGAGATGTCATTTCTTCAAGTTAAGAGGAAAACGGTTTTCATTCTTTTTTATAAACCAATGGGAAATGAGTTTGATATCTTTTTACTTGAATTTCAAGTTACGTTGTTATAATAAGAACAAAAGCAAAGATGTTGGAACATTGAAATGCTGTTACGAGATGGCAAAATGCTGCAAGTTTCTTTCGACATTATCCATACTTCTAAATGTATCTTCCATGATGCATTAGAAGCAACTACCTGCACGCTATTCCTTTTATTTTCTTCTTTTAGCCATTTTGCTAAGAGAAACTCTCCTGATCAGTTTACTTTTTCTATTTTGTTTTCTTGGTTTTAAGATCTGAGTTTGTCTTTCTTTGGACTCTGTCTGTATTTTCTTATCTGAACTTTTGCAAATTTTCAGGAAAACCTCAGCTCAGGACTACTATTTAACTCCTCTTAAGAGGAATAAAAGGAAAAAGAAAAGCCCATAAAAAGGCCTTTACAAAAAGATATACACTCATTTTAAGTGAAAAGCAGAGAAATTTATTTGTAATTAATTTTAACAGTGTGTAACAGAAGAAGTCTACGAAGAGGCTAATGCCTTGGAAAGAACTGTAGGGGGATCTTGACGGGAAGAAAGTTATCTTCCTGTTCTAATGAATGTTCTTTCTCATTTAAAAACAAGACCAAACAACTCTTGAATAGTCCCCAGGAAGATAATGCTTCTTCTTTTCCACATCTCATTATCAACTGACATTTTCTGGTACTGTATATTACTTAATTTAATTTATTGAGTAGTATTATTTATGTTTCTTTAGGACATTATTGTTATAAACTGGTTGCAGCTTGCAATCATTGATTTTTTTTCATTGTGTCAGAATCAGTATATCTTCTTTAGAATTACCTCTCTGAATTATTATATAAACTACAAGAAAAATGATTAGATTAAGATTTGTAAAGAAATTTTCAGGAACCCAACTCTGGTATATTGAGACATATACAAGGTTGGAATTTATGTCTTTATGGTTTGCCTATCCACCAGCCCACAGAGAACATTGCCTCTCCTTAACCCAGATGTACCATAGGACTGATATTTTATACATTTGTGAAAGATCTGTGGATGCTTCATTAATTCATTCAACCATAACTTACTGAAGAGACATTCTGTGCAAAGCACTGTGGGTTTTAATATTTTTAAATCAAGCACTGATTACGGATAACATCAATATTCTTGTAAATAATTGAAAAAGCATGTCTCAGGCAGAGGGAGAAAATGAAATTTTATTAAAGAGAAATAACTCAGGGGAATTTTTCTTTAGGATTTTATGTTTAAAAAGTTTATGGTTAAGAAAGAAATAGTCAATATTAGAAGGACTTGTATAAAAAATTGTTCACTTCACTGATTTTAAAAAGACAAAACTGATTTGTTATTAACATCAACCTGCTGACTAAACCTAGGAATTTGAAATGTATATGTGAATGTTTTGGTGCCTCAGATAAATGTATATTTAAATTAACTTATGTAAAATATAAATGTTGAAACAAACGTCTGTTTATTTTTATACTATTTAAGAATCGAAAAATCTCTTCTAAAATAAATTTTGACTGTTTCAGTATATCTTTGTCGTATAACATGATTTCTCTAATGCGTTATACTTAAAATGAACCATTGTCTTGTATCCTCGTATCTATTCCAAACTAGACTGGCCTTTAATGAAATGGTTCTGCCCTCAGTCTTACAGAGGCTTTCCAGGGTCGCTATCTATAATCTCTGATTCACTGCAACACTGTATTGGAAAACGTGTGCTTTCTGCTATAGGAGATAGCAACAAACTTGTTTCATTGCCTAATCTAGAAGAAGGAAAAAAACCAGGTACACAAAAGGCAAAGAATAAGACAAGAGTTACTAAGGAGGTACAAAATTAAAAAGGAAGATCAAAGAGGGAGAGATTATACTCTGTTGGGGAAATCATTGATACCTGGCTCTTTGGCTTCTGTTGTACCCCTACTCTTGACATCTTGGTAATTTCGGTATCCACATGGACCACCTATTTAACATCCTGCCTGGCCTCTCTCTTCCTTGGCCTTCTCCACTCCAGTGATGGCTTCTTCTACCATATTGCCCATGATCATACACACCCGGATCTCATCGTCATTAATTACCATTTCCAAAATCTTGATATCAAGCATCCTCTGTCATCAACACTTCCAGCTCACTTGTTTTAGTACGCACACTCTAACGTCTCACTCTCTCGTTTCACTGAGCCTACTGATGTATGGACCTCATCACTTCACAATTTATCTCATTTCCTTCCTTATACATGTAGTTCAGATTCCATTGCCCATCATTATAATCATTCTCTCACTCCCTGCCTACTCCCCCTCCATTGTACTTAACTGGCACAATTTAATTAATTTCAGCCATCCTCCTAATCTGTTTATTTGACTTCTCAGTAGCATTCAACACAAATGTCTATAGCTTCTTCACTGAAAGATTTTTTTTCTTGACTTCACGGTTTGATACACTCCTGGACTTTCTCCACCTTCACAGAGCGCTACTACTCAGATTTCTTTTTTTTAAAGCTCTTCATCCTCTACTGTATCTATAAATTGAAGTGTCTTGATCCCCCTCTCTTCTTTATCTGCACTCCTCCAGATTAATCCCAGCCAAACTCATAAATTGAAACACTATTCACTCCCAAATTTATGTCTCCAGAACCAACTTCTAAATGTCAATTGACAATTTCTCCACTCAAATACATAAATTTAATGGCTTATTTTACATTTTTGCCCTTTCAGCACCATATACCCGAAATAATAATCATCCAAAGTTAAGGACACCACCATCTCCTAGTTCTCAAGCAAAAAAACCCTTTTTCCTTTATGCCCATAGCTAATCCAGCAGAAATCCTATTGACTATATCCCACAAATAAATCCTAAATCTGTCACCTTTTCTCCAACTCCACTATTATCAATTTAGTTGATGCAATAACCTCTTAATTGGTTTTTCCTCTTCTATTCTTGCCTCACTCCAAACCATTCTCCTTATAGCAAAGAGAGTAGTCATTTTCAAACATAAATCAGATCATGTCCCTTCCCTGTTTGAAATCTTCCAGTGGCTTCCCATGACACAATGGATAAATCTAAACTCCTTATCCTATTCTATCTCAGTGATCTGTCCCCTGGCCATCTCTCTGATCTCTTCTACTACAATTCCCCACCTTGTTCACAGTGGTCCAGCCACATTGGCTCTCCTCTGGTTTGCTCACTAGCACAGGTTCTCAAGCCGCTGCCTCTGTCTAGAATGTTCCTTCTGCAGATTTTCACATGGCTGGATCCTTCTCAACATTCAAATCTTAGCTTAAATTTCCCCTCTTAGAAAGGCCTTCTCCAACCACCTAAACTACAGCAATTGCTAAAGCTGTTTCATTTGCTTTATGGTATTTATTTCTATCTGATGTTATCTTGATTTTTATGTTTATTATTTGTGTCCCCTTGCTAGAATTTAATGTCTGTGAAAGCAAGGACCTTGTTAGTATTGTTCACTGCTCTCAGAACTGTGTCTGACACTTAGAAGGCATTAAAAATATTCGATAAATAAATAAGAATAGGTTTCACGAGAGAAGTAGAATATGTGGTAATTCTTGAAGAAAGAGTAAGATCTTAGAAAGCAGGGGTCGGCCCCGTGGCTTAGCGGGTAAGTGCGAGCGCTCTGCTACTGGCGGCCTGGGGTACGGATCCCAGGTGCGCGCTGACGCACCGCTTCTCCGGCCATGCTGAGGCCACGTCCCACATACAGCAACTAGAAGGATGTGCAACCATGACACACAACTATCTGCTGGGACTTTGGGGGAAAAAAATGGAGGAGGACTGGCCATAGATGTTAGCTCAGAGCCCGTCTTCCTCAGCAAAAAAAAAAAAGAGGAAGATTAACATGGATGTTAGCTCAGGGCTGATCTTCCTACAAAAAAATTAAAAAAAAAAAAAAAGTAGAGATATCTTAGATAGCATGAAGGAACCTTGTGCTGATTGAATATTTTTATATCTTGATTGAGTTGGTAGTTACACAAAACTACATATGTCCCATAATTGGATAGACCTATACACACACACACACACACACACACACACAAATGCTTGTATAAATAGTGAAATCTGAGTAAGCTCTGTGGATTGTACCAAGATCAATTTCCTGGTTTTGATATTATACTATGATTTTACAAGATGTCAACATTGCGGAAGGTGGTGTGACAGTTGCATGGTATCTCCCTGTACCTTTCTTTGCAGCTTCCTGTGAATTTATAGTTACTTCAAAATTAAAAAATTTTACAAAAAGAGAGATTCAGTGCCATTCTTGGTGGAGAGAATAGGTTTATAGGCTATTTTTGTATTATGTGATTTGCTCAACTCTCATCCAACTTGCCACAATAGATTGTCCCAGAGTGGATACCCAACCTAAGCTGGGAAAATAAAATTCTCTCTCCAATGAATTTGGACTTAGGTAGGAGAATCTAGTTCAGTCTGACAATTACACAGTTGAACAATGGTGTCAGTACAATCTAATAGGTAAACCAAAAAAGTCTTTTCAATAAACGGTATGAAACAGTTGAACATCCACATAAAAAGAAGGAACCTCAGTTATACTCACAACACACACAAATTAATTCAAGATGGTTCATAGATCTACAGATAAAAGCTAAAACTATAAAGCTTCTAGAAAATAATATAGGATAATATCTTCATGAACCTGAAGTAGGCAAAGAATTTAAGATCCAGAAAGTACTAAACAAAAAAAAAAAAGATTAATAAAGTGGACTTCATAAAATTAGAAAAGTTGCTCATCAAAAGACTATATTGGGAAAATGAATAGATGAGACACAGACTCAGAAAATAGTTACAATACACACATCTAACAAAGGATTCGAATATAGAATATACAAATAACTCCTCCAACTCAATAGTAAGATGACAAACAACTTAATAAAAATAAGCAAAAGACTTAAGCAGGAACTTACAAAGGGAGATACATGAATGTCCAATAAGCACATGAAAATGTGTTCAACATCATTAGTCATCAGGGAAATGCAAATTAAAACCACAGTGAGATACTGCTACACACCTATAAGAATCATTAAAATTTAAAAGAGTAATGGTGACTGTTAATTTTATATGTCAACTTGGTTAAGCTGTGGTGCCATTTGTTAGGTCTAACACCAGTCTAGATGTTGCTGTGACAGAATTTTTAGCAGTAATTAACATTTAAATCAATAAACTTTGAGTAAAGCATATCGTTCCCCATAATATGATGAGTCTCATTCAATCAGTTGAAGGCCTTAAGAAGCAAAGACTGGGGTTCCCTGAAAGAGAAGGAATTCTCCTTAAGACTGCAACGTAGACACTCTGCCTGAGTTTCCAGCCTCTGCCCTGCAGAATTTGGACTCAAGATTGCAACATCAACTCCTATCTGAATTTCCAGCCTGCTAGCCTGCCAGACAGATTTCAGACATGCCAGCCCTCACGATCCCTTAAAATCTCTTTCTCTCTCTCTCATATATATATATATATTATGTGTTATAATAATAATATATATTATTGGTTCTATTTTCCTGGATAATTGTAACTAATACATCAACAGTACCAAATGTTGGCAATGATTGGAATAAATGGAACTCTCAATATTGTTGAGGGGAGTGTAAAGTGTTATAACCACTTTGGAAACCAATCTGGCAGTTTTATATAAAGTTAAACATAAATGCACCCTATATTTTAGCAATTCCACTTTCAGCTGTTTACCTAAGAGAAATGAATACGGGTGTACACACAAGACTTACATAAGAATGTCCGTAGCCACTTTATTCATAGTACCAAAAAACTGAAAGCAACTCCAATTTCCCCCAACAAGAGAAGGGGTAAATAAATGGTGGTATCTCCATACAGTGGAATACCACTCAACTATAGAAAGTAATGAACCACCAATAAATTGAATAACATGGATGAATCTCAAAAACATTGTGTAGAGCAAAAAAAAAAAAAAAAAAAACCAGGCACAAAAGAATATATACTGTGTGATTCCAGATGTATAAAGTTCTAAAAGAGACAAAACTAATCTATAAGGAAGTCATGGTTGGGGGAAGAGAGAGTGATAAGGATTACCTGGGAAGTTGCATTAATAAGAAAGCTTTCTGCAGTCGTGAAATCATTTTGTATCTCGATAACTGTATGAGTGACACGAGTATATCTACTTTAAAAATTCATTGAATTGTACACCTAACCAGGTGAATTTTGCTGTATGTAAATTACACCCCAATAAAAAACGAAAATATCCTGGGACTAAATAGGCAGTTCCCAACAATGCTTTTTTGGTCTACATTTATTTTCTACATATATTTGCTATCTATTATACTAATCATCTTATTGTAAATGCTATTTCATTTAGTCTGTATGACAATCCCATGGAGAAAATACTATTATTATCATTTTACTAATGCAGAAACTGAGGATTAGAACCGTTGCGTAACTTACCCAAGGAGCCACAGAGCGCAAATCTGTCTAATTCCAAAGCCCTTTCAACCACAGTGCACAGCATGGACAAAACTGATTGTTTATTCATATTTTGATGGTTATATAAATATTTCCATGGCTAAAAAAATCAAGTTTTCATCTTGTATTCTTCAACTTCTTGAGGGATATTACAATTATATAACTGTATAATTTTACCAAAGATAATTGAATAAAGCAATGACATAACTTCCTTTAGTCACTGGAAGTGACTTTAGTCATATATTACTTTAAAACTTCGTCTAACAAGAGAATCACCAACTCTCATATTACTTTCCTTTTTTGTGCCTTTAGAGATATGAAGAAATAGCTAACAAGGAAGGCCAGTGAAATACAAATCTCATATATTTGAATGCAGCTATTACCTCATCTGTCAGTTTTCTTCTTATCAGGAGAAATAACAATACTCTTTTTCTCTTTTTTTTTTTTTTTGAGGTTCCATTATTTAAATGTGACTGCTTTGTATCCATTTAACTTCCTAACACAACTTGACAAACAAACGAACAAATTAAAACACACACACTCACACACACACTGGATTATGTTCTCAATATCCGCCTTCTTCCAAAGGGTCAGCTCCATAAAGCAAAGTAGAGTGCTACCTAATTTCTCTTTCCCTCTTCCTAAAAACATGCAGACTACTATCTGTACTTTATGTGTCTTGGATGTACTACACACTCAGTATCCATTTGGGGGTGGATTTGTTGATTTCCAGTTTATTTAGACTATTTTTTCATGTGAAAAGAACTCCTAGTCACACTATCTGGAAAGAGGGTTTACTATGTTAGCACTAAAGTAAAGAGTAGGTGGAATGCACATGTGCTATCCTATTCCTTAGAAATGGAAATGTTCTTGGCATACCATAACAAATTACTGTATATAGATTTAACTGCACGTCACTTATGTGCACATCACTTATTTAGTAATCACAACAATTAAGAACTGAGTAAACAAGGAGAATTCAAGGCAAATCATTGCAAAGTTAAAATAATTGTTATATTGGGGCCGGCCCCGTGGCTTAGCGGTTAAGTGCGCGCGCTCCGCTACTGGCGGCCCGGGTTCGGATCCTGGGCGGGCACCGACGCACCGCTTCTCCGGCCATGCTGAGGCCGCGTCCCACATACAGCAACTAGAAGGATGTGCAGCTATGACATACAACTATCTACTGGGGCTTTGGGGATAAAAATATAAATAAAAATAAAAAATTAAAAAAAAAATAAAATAAAATAATTGTTATAAAGTTCACGTGCTAAAGCTTTATTCACAAGAAAGCATTTCAGGACCTCAATAAAAGGCCATTTCTTTTTGAGTAGCGTGCTTGTTGATAGCCTGGTAGTTAGGAAGGTGGAAAAAATAGAAAAGTAAATAAATACAGGATACTGGCTCAGCACAAGATTGACATGAGGGAAGCCATACTGTAGAAAAGAAACCATATTGTGACTTGGAATGACCTCTGATTCTTATTATCTTTAAACTAAATCAGGGTATAGGGTGTTGCTCCGGTCTCTGCATATCCAGTAAAAAAAAGATTGTCAGGAGCTAAGACCAGATGTCTGCCCCACCTGGAGACCAGATATCTGCCCTACCCAGAGACCAGATGCCTCCCCCACCTGGAGATCAGCCCCTATATACCTGGCCTGTAGTCTTTGTTCTGTAAGATAGTTCTTTTGGACGTTAGCTGGACACCTTCCCTCTTGCTAGCACACTGTAATAAAACCCTGTCTCTCCTACCACCTTGCCTCGACTATTGGCGTGTCTCGCGGTGGGCGTACAACTCCCCTTGGGCAGTAACATACACACCTCAAAATTAAAATCTAGAGTGATGTGTGGCGATTACATATGTTATGATATGTGACTAATCACTTTAGTAGTTATGAAACTCTTATCTATCATTTTCAAAATTGAACCCCTGATGTCGCCTCACTTTCCTTCATTCCATATGTATAGATATAGACATAGACAGGTATCTTTGACATGTGTTATAAATTATTTAACAATTGTATTTTAACAACTTAATATCACAGACTTAGGAAACTCAGAGTTGCTTTTTTCCCTATAGTTTTCAATAAAGCTGAGGTTTAAAAAAAGATTTAAAATCACAATTGTCCCCCAACTCCACCTCCAATTCCAATGTACTATTAAGGACTCAAGCTTTTGCAGAGCTTAGCCACAGTCTGGCTATAAAGTAAAGGGGAGTAGTTTAAGATAAACAGTAAACAGTTCGTTAAATCACTCTGTTTTTTAATCCAGACAAAAAGCACTTCTTTTGAGGAGCCTCGATCAACACAGTTGGTATTCCAAAGCGATCAGTTTGCTCTCACTATAATAATTAACTTAAATGCCTTAAATTAAGTAGAATTTACTTCAGCATTCCATGTAAATTTGTTCAGAAAAATAAATGGCCAAATTGTCTATGAGCTCAACCCATGGAAAGAACTTCAGAGAGTAGATTGTTATTTGATAAAACAAAGAACACAGGAGCAGTTACCTTCAGTTTACTTCCCCATTTCTTTCCTAGATTGCTCGTCACTGACCAAACGGAAGAAGCTTACGATCTGTTCTGGTCTTGTGCCTCAGCCTCTCGTGCTTCAACTTCTCCCGCCTCTGCGTCTTCATGCGAGTGGACTCTGTCCAGATGTCATTCACTTGCCCTTTCATGTTCCGAATAGGTGAGGTGGAAGCATCATTGCGTGACTTTCCCTGGCGATTACTCAATATCTGTTGACAATGACAACAGTCACAAAACACAGGGTGGGGTATATATTACATGCTCTTGAAGGAGTGTTTTCCACTTACATAGTACTCTGAAAGAAGCAAGGAAGAAAGGCTACTGGGTAAACAATCTTTCTTCTTAAGCAAAAAATAGTCGGAGATGAGGCAAAGGACAAGAATGTTCCTTTTACCCACACCCTGAAATCTACCATTTAAAATGTAAATTTTCTGTAACATTGTCATGGTATATTTTATTTAGATGACATCGCTACTAAGAAACTTTCTAAACATTGGGTTATCTGAAATGCTGTTTAATTTGGAAGATGACTGCTTCAAAGAGAGAGAGAGAGTGAGAGCCTTTGAATGTTAGAAACAGTATAATTGTATTAAAGCTCCAACTTCGGTGAGTTTAACACCAAATAGATTGATACAGCTCTCCCTTTTCTCATATTAATTCTCTTTCTTCATTTAAAAGGTGATATGTATCATAAATATTCTTAATAAAGTGAATTCATATAAATAAGTTAATTTAGAACGTGACTTCTATTTTATGTTTAGAAATTTGTAGCCTCACCTGAAATAGCTAGAGATATCCTTGGGTATTAGAAAAAAATGTGAATTTCTAGGCTAAATTACTTAATTCAAACCTTACAAGTCAAGAACATGACTTTTCACATTCCTGATGAGAATAGCACGGCAGTGGACTGGTTAGATGCTTGCAGCCATCAGCATGAGCTTTGGGGTTGGGCATATACCGGCTCTGCCATTTTCTAGCATTGGTTAATAAGAGCCCCATATTCCTTACCTTTAAAAGGTAAAATGGGAATAGTAATGCCTACTGTACTCCTAGGTCAGGATTGACATACAATTTAAAGTAGCTATTTCTATTTTTCTATTTCAAAATATAACTCAAAGCAAATGACTTTTCTATTTTTTCATTTCTCCAATTATATAATAGTGTTGATGATAATATTGCATTAAGAAAATAAATTAGAGAAAGTGGAAATAATCTGAGGTTATAACAGTGTCTTTTTGTGACATCGAGAACTAGGAATCTCTCTGCCTTTCATTTTCACTTACATTATGAGAAGTTTTAGAGAAGGCTACATAATTCCTCTTCTCATACTTAACTTGTAAATTAACTTAATATCTACATATCCTGTGGTAACTTAATATAGTTCTTTGCTTCTCAATCTGTTTAATGGTTATCAGAAAAGGTCTACCCTGATATACTTTTATAGGAAGCATTACCCAGAGTGTTTTTTAACTTGGTAGTCGTGGTAGACAAAATCATGCCTCCCTCCCCAAAGTTGTCCAAGTCCTAATCCCTGGAATTTGTCATATATTACACTACATAAAGGCTTCAGATGGAATTAAGTTTGCTAGTCATCTGACTTTAAAATAAAGAGATTATCTTGGATTACCCAATGTAATCATAATAGTCTTTAAATGTGAAAGAGAGAGGTAGAAGAGTCAGTGTCAGAGTAATGCAATGTGAGAAAGACTCGATTAGCCTTTATTGGTTTTGAAGACGGAAGGGGGCTAAGGATCCAGGAACGTGGGAAGCTTCTAGGAGCCGGAAAAGGAAGGAAAACCTACTCTCCCCTAGAGCCTCCAGAAAGTAATGCATACCTTAATTTTAGCCCAACGTGACCCATTTAGGACTTCTGAACTACAGAACTGTAAGATAATAAATTTGTATTGTTAAAGCCACTAATTTTGAGGTCATCTGTTACAGCAGCAATAGGAAACTAATACAGTAGTTAACAAGAACAAGAGATGAAGAGATTGGGAATGGTGGGACCCACCTCCTTTAGTGGGAAGCACGTGTAAGTTACTCAACATAGAGGTATACGACAAATCGTATAGCACATTTTGAGCTCAGTCTCCTTCTACTACATGCTTATGTTATGGTCTTTTTTGGACCTACTTCTGGCATCCCACATGGACTGGCAGAATGTGTGCTTCCTGCTTCAAGGCCCTTATTACTTATTTGTCTTAGGTCTTGTCTTATGCATTTGTTTTAAGTACAGTCTTTAATCTCATATAGTCATCATCTTCAGAGATTTTCCTTTTTTTTAATTTTCTCTGAAAATACTGGCTGTAGAGTTAGTTGATTAACTATCTTTCTTACTTGTATGCTCACTTTCTGCAGTATTTCTGTTGGAATCAACTCTAGTCTATTGTGAGTGGATTGGAGGGAGATTTTAAAGAAGAAGAAAAGTGCAATTCTCTTCTTGGAATTAAGATTGAAAATGAAAGCCCCCACTTGTCCACTTGCAAAATAAGTGCTACACCACTCAACTTCCTCCTTTCCCCAACATAATAATGTCAGCTCAGAATGAGAAAAAAGCTGGTTAGATACTTCATGCCTGATATTCTACAGCTTTAATAAGACCCAGAGGGAGGAGACAAGTCAAATTGGGGATTATCACAGCATGGTGAAATGAAAAAAAATAGTTTTTAGAGTCAGAGACACTTGAATGCTCAATAAATTTACTTCTCTCCAACTTCTCCTTATTATTGTCTCTTTCATTAAGTTTTGTTACAGAATTATGGTATGAATTTTTCTATTCTTAGCATGAAGCTCAGTACTGGGAACATCCAAAATACTCCTTTCTGTTTCTGATTGAGTGGATATGCCACATCTAGCATCAAAAGAGAATTTCCAGTGAGAAGACTAAATCACTTCTTGCTGGATGGACTCTCTTGCTGTCATAGACTATTCTGAGAATCTGATAAGAGCTATACACCTAAAATAAAAAATAACAACACCACAAAAATTGTCATAAAACTTCAGATAGTTCTTTAAGCGCTTGAACATGATCTAAATTAAGAACCTAGGGCAGTGGATTCTCCTGCAGTAAAAGGGAATCAGTCACAACTTGGAAAAGACTTAGAAGTATTCAAAGAGAGAGGATAGTGATGTCATAGAGAGATCTTCCAACCTAGAATCAAGTAACTAAGAGATCCAGTTTTACCATGAATTTATTTTACTAAGTTATTTAAAAGGTTTTGGTAGAAAACATAAGAGGAATGGTTAATCTTATAACCTTTAGGTCTCTTTTAATCTTGAGTTTCTATGATTCTTTCTGGATCTTTTTCTACTTCATAAAGTGAGGGTGTTGGTGTTATGGACTGAATGTTTGTGTCTTCCCCAAATCCATATGTTGAAGTTCTAACTCCCAATGTGGCTGTATTTGAAGATGGAGCCTCTAAGGAAGTCATTAAGGTTAAATGAGGTCATAAAGGCGGAGTCCTGACCCAATAGGATTAGTGTCCTTATAAAAAGAGACACCAGGTGGTACATATGGACAATGGAATATTATTCAGAGCTAAAAAGAAATGAGCTAACAAACCATGAAAAGACATGAAGGACCCTTAAATGCATATTACTAAGTGAGGAAGTGGCCTTCTATAAACCAGAAAGAGAGCCTTCATTATAAACTGAATTTGCCAACACCTTGCTCTTGGACTTCTCAGTCTCAAGAACTGTAAGAAATAAATTTCTATTGTTTAAACCACCCAGTCTGTGGTATCTTGTTATGGCAGCCAAAGCTGTCCAATACAGTTGGATAATCCCTAAGGTTCTAGCATCATTTCTATTTCCATAATGTCATAAATCTCTAATGAGTCCAATTTTGAGGGCCCATTATAAGAAACAACTGTAGATGGGCATCTTTTGTATCCTTTGTAAAATGATTCCTTGGGGCAGCGCATGTTTGGTTGCCTATATTTGGTAGACTTTACTAGCTCCTAAAGTACTTTTACCAATGAGGAAAAAAATGTGCACTAGGTTAATTAAAGATAATCATTTAAGGGAGAAGGAAGCATCATTTAAAATGCCTTTCAATGTATTGCTATAACACAGTGTTCTGAATATAGCAATGTGAATCACTGTAACTCCTTGGCATTTGTGACCTGAAAGTTGAGGAGCAGGAGCATTCTTGTGTCCAAAGTCAGGGCTAGATTAAGACATTCTAATGCCTTAAATTAAGTAAAATATGATAGCCTGAAAAAAAGATTATTTTTACAGAAAATGCACCGGTAAAATGAACACATCTAACAAACATTCTATCAAGTGACTCCTCTTCTAGTTACTCTGGTAAGTATCTTGAAATTCTGTTTTTTTCCTTTCCTTTTTTTTTTCTTTGCATTATGAGATAATATACCTAAAATCAAAAGATTTTTTAAAATTGTAATATTACTTAAAACACATCCTTGAACCACGTCAACAAATTTTATGTCATAAAATGTCTTCAACAATTACATTTTCATACAAGTCTAAAGGAGAAACCAAAAAAAAAAAAAGGAGAGGGGAAGAAAAAAAGCAAAAAACAAAACAAAAATTGAGGGGCCAGCCGGGTGGCACAGCAGTTGGGTGAACGCCCTCCGCTTCGGCTGCCTGGGGTTCACAGGTTCGGATCCCAGGCGTACACTGACGCACCCCTTGTCAAGCCATGCTGTGGCGGCATCCCATATAAAGTGGAGGAAGATGGGCACAGATGTTAGCCCAGGGCCAATCTTCCTTGGCAAAAAGAGGAGGATTGGCATTGGATGTTAGCTCAGGGCTGATCTTCCTCCCAAAAAAAAAAAGAAAAATTGAGCTAACTCTACTCTTTGACAAGATTTTTTCAGGATATTTTCTATTAAATGATTTTGACAAAAGACAAAGAGATTGTCCAAAGACGGATGTTGCTTAGAAAAGTCCTGAATGAAAATTATCTGTATAATATTAAAATATATGTCTGTGAAAGCAATTCTACCCAGAGCTAGAGTTGTATGGTCCAGGTTTATAGATAGATCTCCAAGAACGAACATTTCTAAATTAGGAGCAGGTTGATGTCTTCTTTCTTAATTAAATGGGAAAGGGCTCAAATTAGAATGGGATTCTGAATTGTTATAATGAGATACAGAGTTTCTGCAACATATAAATCTTTAAGAAGTAAATATGCTTATGATGCTTGGCAAGAGATACTAATGGCTTTACTCTCATAAAGCAGCAAGTATGATAGCAACAATAAAGTAGTCCAAGGTTTTGTGAGTCAAATTTGTATCCTCTCTATATTAGTTTGTGTTCTCCAGAGACACAGAACCAGTAGGAGATATATATATCCTATATACATAAAATGATGAATTGACTCACTTGATTATGGAGGCCAAAAAGTCTCACCATCTGCTGTCTCCAAGTTGGAGGCCCAGGAAAGCTCATAGAGTAATTCAGTCTGAGTACAAAGGCGTGACAACCGGGAAACTGATGGTATAAATCCCAGTCTGAGGACTAGAGAAGACGAGATGAGATGGCCCAACTCATGCAGATAGGCAGGAAGCAACGGGGCAAATTCCCCCTTCTTCTGCCTTTCTTTCCACTCAGGCCCTCAACAGATTGGATGATGCCCACCCACTCTGGGGAGGACAATCTACTTTACTGAGTCCATGGATTCAAATGCTAATCTCATCAAGAGACACCCTCAGAGACACACCCAGAAATAATGTTTAATGTGGGCACCCCAGGGCCAGTAAAGTTGACATATAAAATTAACATTACACTCTGTACCACCCTAAAATTTTGAAGATCCAAGGATCCTGAAAAAAGATCCGAGTACTGATAATAAAGCCTCCTGTTTAATACCTACCATATTTCATAGAACCTATGATGCTATTGAGTCAAAGATGTACCATTATTTTATGTACAACTAAGAAAATGAAAACAATGTCAGTTAATTGTAAGATGCTATCAACCATAAAATATATGCTAGTTTCTGGTATGTAAAATGCAAACATAATATATGCATCTAAGAATCTACAAAATACTATTATGAAATTCACACTTGTTTGAAATTCACTGCCTGCAGAAATCACTTCAGGAACAAGAAAGCAAGGGCCTAGAAATCTCATAAAATATGACTAAACGTGAAAGAAACCTGTGGCCTAATTGGTGCTTCTAAATTACTGAAGAGAATATGTTCAGCAAAGGGAAGTTTAGAAAGAGGTGACCTGGAGGCCGGCTACGTGGCGTAGTGGTTAAGTACGCGCTCCACTGCTGGTGGCCCAGGTTCAGATCCCAGGCAAGCACTGACGCACCACTTGTCTGTCAAAGCACTGACGCACCACTTGTCTGTCAAGCCATGCTGTGGCGGCGTCCCACATAAAGTGGACAAAGATAGGCACAGATGTTAGCCCAGGGCCAATCTTCCTTAGCAAAAAGAGGAGGATTGGCGTGGATGTTAGCTCAGGGCTGATCTTCCTCATCAAAAAGAAAAAAAAAAAAAAAAGAGGTGACCTGACAAACAAAAATGTGTCTGCAGCACTGTTGACACAGTTTTAGGATAAAACAGAACTCTGATCCCCTGGGGGATTATACTCCCAGAGCACCAGATTAATATAAGTAAATTCCCCTGCATCTGCAAATATATTAGCTCATATTTTATCAAGGAGAAAAATACAGTTACAATATTGAGGGGATACCACCAGACTATTAAGTTTGTAATTTGCAGAAGGTAAAAATTGCTGTTTAAAAAAGTAAGTATATATCTCTGTGTGTATGTGAGTGTGTATTACATATGAAAGTCAGTCTGCATTTTCATGAATTTAGAGGACTAGAAGTCAGTGGAATTGTAAGAATTCTGGTAGCAAATGGTCTCCCCTGGATGTTTCCTTAGCTTAAAGTAGTTAATTCAACCTACTCAAACCATACAGGTTCCTGGACCCCGTTAGGGAGAATCCTGATGTCTAAAAAATATTAAAGAACTATGGAGTCAGAAGAAGAAATGAACTTCAGGACTGAAGGGAGGTGTATACTAGCAGGATTACCTTTACTGCATGTTACAAGAGGAAAAAGACAGTCCTAAAATCTGTACTAATTGTGGGCACTGATCACAAACATAGGACCACCCATGAAGAACCAGAACATAAATTTGTTTTCATTATAACTTTGGTGGATTTTTTTTAGGGGATGGTGTGAGTGTCAATGGTCTAGGTGAAAGGTGGGAGTGGAAATGTTTATAAAGGAACGTAAATGAGTTCTTAAGAAACTTCCTCTGAAGGAATCTGACTAATCTTGCTAGTGTTTTCTTGGCTTCCATGCAATTTTTATCAAACCAGGAAGTGGGTCAGCCAGACCTGGGGCAGACAAGGCAGTCAGCTGGTATGTAAACAATTGAAAGACTTCTGTAAATCAGTAGGGGATTTGTAAAATTTCTTAGACTTAAAAGGTTGCTTGTCATTTTTCAGCGGCTCTCCTTGCCTTTTCATCTTCCTTTACCCTGAAGTCACTGATACAATTAGGTACGCACTACAAGTAAGAGGTTGAAATATTAAAGAACAGTCAGTTTAGTACGGAAGTGGAGATTTTCAACACTACATAAAATGCCTACTGTATAGATAAAATAAACAGAGGAAAAATATGGTTGGATTAAATGCAATGTAATAAGTCTCTGTTAAAAATATGATTCCTCTTAGACTGATCCTAAGAGCTGCCATTTATGAATAGCCAGTTTTAGCTACAGGTGACTATGATGGGATATTTCTTTGAATAAAGCAGCAAATCCCAGAGGTGTGAGAGACTACCAACTCCCTAGTCCATATTATCCTTGGACAATCCCTCATTAGACATTGAGGATTTTGGTACATGGCTCCGAGTCTTGCCCCTCTCCACAGCTCTTGCCTATCTTTTAGAAGATTACAGGGACTGTGTAGATAACCCCTTCAGTGGCCTTGATTTTCAGTTCTACTCCATCTCAGCCACCATCTACCCCTTTCCAAGACAACCTTTATCATCAGTTAGCACCGTACTAGCTCATAAAATTTAACCCCTGATCTTCCCACTGACTTCTGCACCAAGAGTTCTCTCCCACCTTAACTCACACCTCATTATACTCCTACCTCCTGTAGGCCTAATCCCTTATTCCTCAATTTTATTTCAGTCAGTCCATCTTCTTTTGAGTTTTCTTTCTTCCTTAGCAAACACTCCCACCATCCAGAGATAACTATTCCTAATATTTTGATATACAAGAACATTACTATATTATCTTAACCTGAACAGAAATTTTGCTTTTTTATGAAGTCAAAACTATGAATTCTTTATTGTTTGTGATTTTTTAAATCTTGCTAAAAACTCCCTCATTCTTCAGGTCTACATTCTATTCTACTAATTGTATAGTTTCGCATTTCACAATTAGGCCTTCAATGCATGAGGAGTTCACCTTTGTGAAAGCAGAGTAGGAGGGAAAACACCTGAGGGGCTCATATCCCAGAGGCAGCGGAGAAGGCAGGCAACACAGGTTAGGCAGATTAGCTAAAACGTGGATTGCTCACTCACCCACCCTCAGCAGCCATGCTACTACTCACTCAGCTCTCTCTCAGCAAAACCCCGACCTTAATTAACACGTCCAGACGAGAAATTTTGACATTCTCAAAACAGAAGATAATGCTATGAATATAAACCATCAAATAAAAAAGTTTGTGGAAACTAAACATACGGTGCTAACAGTAAAGAATTAAGTATCTGTAGAAAGTTCAACTCAATCTTCTGGGAAGTAGAATAAGAGATATGTGAGGAAAATAGGAAAGAAAAGGTAAAATAATTAGAGAACTCCAGGAGGTCCAACTTCTGATAAACAGGAGGTTTAGAAAAAGAAAACAACAAAAATATAGGAGAATTTTGTTGAAATTATAAATAAAATGTCCTGTAGTGAAAAGAGGTTAAAGAATACCAGCCTAGAAAAGGAAAATGAACCCAAATCACAATGTTATGAAATTTTGGAACACTATTGATGGAGAAGAAAACATAAAACTTTTCAGAGAAAGGATGAAAAGTGAGTTAGAATTAAAAGAAAGAAAATTAGATGGCGTTGGACTTCTCGGGAACAGCACTGGACACCAGGAATCATTGGAAATACATCTTTTAAATTTTGAGAGAAGGCTATTTTCAAGATGAAATTCTATAGCTAGCCAAATTCTCCATCAAATGTGAGGCTAAAATAAGACTTTTTCAGACATGCAAGGACTAAAAAAAGACAGTGAAAAAAATGGACCTCAAGTACTCGTTTGCAGGAAGCTATGGTAGGATTGCTACAGTAAAATAAGGGCATGAAATAAGAAAGAGGAAAATAATAGGTCTTGTTAAACAAGATATCCAATAAAACAGAGTCATAAAATTCAGTTCCACGTTGACGATGAAGCTAAAGAACCAGGATCAGGCATTCAGCAGCCCTCGAAGCAACTAGTTTAATTGGAACAAAAGGACAAAGGGCTTGGGGGTTGGGTCTCCAGAAAAAATAAGAAATTGAGGCATTATCTGACATGTTTGAGATTTTGGAAACTAATATGGATAGCCTGTAACAGACATGGTGGAATATTTGCAAAAATGAAGCATATATATAAAAACTAAACAAATGAAAAAACTAAGTAAATTTGATTGAAGGAAAAACTAAATTTGGGCCAAACGAAGAAAGCTAATTAAGCTGTCAGGACACTGCTTGGTTTTGGGGCTTTCTATATAGTCACAATAGTGTAAACATCCTGTTGATTTGACCAAAAATTGTGATAATGTTACACTGGGATGATGGGACAGGAGATGAACAAAGAGAGTGAAAAACTCATCTGCGTTGCTGGAAGTTAATAGGAAACGTGTAAAATTGATAAACCAGGAAATAGTATAAGCATAATATCTAGAAATGCAAAGATTAATCCTAAAAGAAAAAACTAAGAGCTAAAAGGAGTTATTTCAGGGGAGTAGTAATGGTTTGGATTGGGAGACAGCTTTTCTTATTAGACTTCTTATTTGGTAATCAAACTTTGTACATGTATAATTTCAGTAAAATCATACTTAATCTGAAGTTACTTCAGATTTCAGATTACTTATTTCAGATTACTTAATCTGAAATAAGTTACTTCACATATCTTTCCACTCACAAGATGGTGAAATCTGAAGATATCACTCTAGAGCTAACACAGAAGGAAGATCAAGGGCGATTTTGGAGGGATGGTGATGATTTCATTTTGGAGCATGTTGACAAGTGGAATTGTTGGACACGACACCAAAATCTAAATCTGCCAACCATGCCTTTGACCCTCAGCCTCATATGTCCAGTGGTCTGCTGGTCACATTTCCTTAGAGTCTTCTTTGCCATTACCTCAAGTTGGTCTTGCCAAAACTAACTTCATCATTATCTCCACCTCCACGTCATCCCCTCTTGTGTTCGCTCTCTCCCAATTGCTAGCGTTATCATCAACCATTCACCCCAACCTAAAAATATGGTGTCATCTTTGAGTGTTTGCTTTAACATTTCCCAAATTCTGCTGATATTGCTACCTGAAATTTTTAAACATGCACCTTTATTCATTTCCACTTGTCTAATTCAATCTTTCATCATTCAAAGCCTAAGTTACAATAGTCTGTTTACAATGTTAGCTCCCTTCATTCTATCCTTAATTCTATCTTAATCACCAAAATGACCTTTTTTTTTTTGTGAGGAAGATCAGCCCTGAGCTAACATCCGTGCTAATCATCCTCTTTTTTCTGCTGAGGAAGACTGGCTCTGAGCTAACACCTATTGCCAATCCTCCTCCTTTTTTTCCCCAAAGCCCCAGTAGATAGTTGTATGTCATAGTTGCACATCCTTCTAGTTGCTGTATGTGGGACACGGCCTCAGCACGCCAGAGAAGCAGTGCGCCAGTGCACGCCCGGGATCTGAACCCGGGCCGCCAGTAGTGGAGCGCGCACAGTTAACCGCTAAGCCACGGGGCTGGCCCCACATCAAAGTGACCTTAATCATGTTTACCCCTCTACCAAGTCAGTGGTTCTTACACTTGTGTGTGTGTGTGCATGACCGATTTTAGAAAAGGAAAACGTTTAGTGATGTTAACGTAAGAATAAAAAGGCTCAAGGAACTCCAAATAATTCAGCAATAATTATAAATCAATTATTAGCACAATATCACAATGAATGTTACAATTACAGTCATTCATCCAATCAAAGGATAATTATTGAGCACTCACTACTGTGTGCCAGAGGGTATGGAGAATTCTGCAGGGGTCAAAGCAATAGAGTCCTTGCTTTCACAAGGCTTACATTCCATTGGGGAGAGTCAGACAATTAACGAATAAACAAATAGGTAGCAATAAGTACTATAAAGAAAATAGCACATAAGTTTGGGTAGGCTATTTTATTTAGGGAGAGTAGTAAGTGCCTCAATGATTTGGTGACATCTGAACACAAACTTGAAAGAAGTGAGAGAGCCATAAGGGTATACGAGAGAAAGGTGTTTCAGACAGAGGAAACAGAATGTGCAAGCATTCCGAAGTTGGAGTGCTTGGAGTGTTTGAGAAACAGCAAGAAGCACAGTTGGTTGGAGTGGAGTGAACAAGAAGGAAGCTAGTAGAAGACGAGGTCAGAAAGGAAGCCATATGCTGGATCATCTAGGGCCTCATAGGCCATGGTGATGACTGGATTTATCCTAAATGTGATGGAGATCTTCTCGGGGCTTTGAACAGAGGTGTGACAAGCTCTATCTACACACTGTGGATCTGCCTACTCTGTTGATTGTCACAAAGTACAGCCTCAGCATCTCTTCTGTCCTATTTCTGCTGACTTTGTAAAGAGAAGGACCTTAATGTTTGCTGATTTTATGGGGTGAGTTTAGGGGGAGGGGAAGAATCATGGGTGGAGGTCTTCAGCCCAGGTCTTCAGTCTCCAGTCCAGATGAAGGTCCATTTTCTCTTCGTGCACATACAACCTAGCATAGAAAAGATTGATTTTCTTTAGGAAACTTTGGTGATAGAGAGATTCTACCCACTTGCAAATCTTTGACTTTATACTGAGAGAGCTAATATTAATACGCTGGATGTAATTATGGAAAAAGAACACTCATTCCCTCTTTCCACCTCTGCTCTGGGTTACGTTGCAAAGTTGACTGACAACGAAGAATGCTATGCCCAAATTATTTTTTTTCTCATTGTGGATTAGTTTCCCCATGTGGAAAGAAAGATGATTGAAGGTGTTTCCTGATTACATACTTCTATCTCCAAGACCCAGAAGAGAAATCCTCTTCTCTATTTTCAATAAAAACTCCAAAATGAAAGCCTCCAGTTGGCCCGGCTGGAATCACGTGTTTATCCTTGGCTCAGTCACTGCGGCTAAAGGAATGAATGAGTCACTCTGACAGGCCAGGTACAGATTGGATGCCCATCCCAGCCCTGGGGAGAAGGTACTATGCTAGATAGCCTGAGTAGGAAGGGGAGGGGAAACCAGAGAGATAAAATATATAAACATCTACTACCTATGACATACAAAATGCTTGACAATCTGAAGACTTCCTACTTCTACAGTCTTATCTCCTTCAACTCCTTCAACCAGATTTTTTGCTCCAGAAGTAGAGCAGAGTAGTTCGGAGAATGACTTTTGAGGTTAGCAGATCTAGGTTTGCATTAGAAATTTGCAATTGACTAATTATATGACCTTGAGTAATTTTTGTAACCTCCCTGAGCCTTAGTTTCTTAATTTGTTAAATGTAGTATATACTGAAACTGAAGGAAATGATGCAAGAAAAACACTTGGCATAGGGTGTCCCAGGTAGCAGGTCTAAAATTTTAGGAGAGTCAATAAATTGCACACCTCTTTTCATCTTTCAAGTTGGTTTAAAAAGATACTCAGGAATCAGAAAACGGAAATACCTTTAAAACATGTTAAATCATGTCTTTCTGCTTAAAACCCTTCAGAGATTTCCCATCTAACGCAGAGTAAAAGTCAAAGACAATATAGGCCTACAAGACCCTGAAATCACCTTCCTCACTCCCCAAACCCCTGTTACCTTTCCGTCCTCAGTTCCTGTGGCTTCCCCCACAGGTGCTCCTTTTACACAGCCACATTGGCCTCATTACTGTTCTTCAAACTTTCAGGAAATCTCCCACCTCAGGTTGTTTGTCCTTGCTTTTCCCACTGCCAAGAGCACTCTCGGGACACGCTTGCACACGGGTTGCTTGCCACTTAGGGTGGAAATAGACATAGTCTCTGCCCACAATTGGGCTGCAAGTCTAGCAGGGAAATGGGCAGTAAATGCGTAAACAAAAAAACATGATATGGGTACAAAGTGTAGAGAGTGTTATGACAGAAAATACCTGTACTCCTACTCCAAGAGAGAATAATGGGGCAGAATTACTGAATTCAGAATGGTGGACAAAGGAAGGGCTCTGCAAGGAAAGGTCATTTAAGCGGGGAGTGGTATGCAAATAACATAATCAGAAAGTACAGACCTGGGCCGGCCCCGTGGCTGAGCGGTTAAGTGTGCGCGCTCCACTACTGGTGGCCCGGGTTCGGATCCCGGGCGCGCACCGACGCACCGCTTCCCTGGTCATGCTGAGGCCGCATCCCACATACAGCAACTAGAAGGGTGTGCAACTATGACATACAACCATCTACTGGGGCTTTGGGGAAAAAAAAAAGGAGGAGGGTTGGCAATAGATGTTAGCTCTGAGCCGGTCTTCCTCAGCAAAAAGAGGAGGATTAGCATAGATGTTAGCTCAGGGCTGATCTTACTCACACATACACACAAAAAAACAAGAAAGTACAGACCTTGTCTAAGACCATTATCCCGCCTAGTAAAGATGGAACAATAATGAGGAATCTCACCTTCAAACCAGGAAGACAAGTGGTCAGGGACTGCAATGTTCAGTCACGCCCGCTCACTAGCAGATGGGAGTCCAGGAGCAGGAAATTCAGTATATGAAGGAATCCAACAAAAAGGGAACCAGTCTAATAGGATCAGAGCATAACCAAGAGCAAGACTGATTTAATGCTCTACTGAGAGCTATTCACTGGACCTTCTTATAATCCCTCCTTCTTAGGGAAAATTGTTCTTAGAATAGAATGGGGCCCTTTCTTTACCTTTCTATCAGAATGCAAATAAGTAATGATGACATTATTTTAGGAGTATTCTTAGCTCTTCTCAATTGACTTTTTAAAATTTTTTATTTTTAAATAATTGTAGACACAGGAAGTTGCATAGATAGTACATAGAGTCCATGTAAACTTTGCCCAGCTCCCCCTAAAGGGGACATCTCATACAAACATCTTATATACAATATCAAAACCAGGAAATTGACATTGGTACAATATTGCTGTGATAGTGAATTTGTGTGTCAATTTGATTGGGCCACAAGATGCCCTGATAGCTGGTTAAAAATTATTTCTGGACGTGCCTGTGTAGGTGTTTCAGGAAGAGATTAGCATTTGAATTGGCCGACTGAGTAAAACAGATGGCCCTGCCCAATGTGAGTGGGCATTATCCAATTCACTGAGGGCCTGAATAGAACAAAAGGCAGAGGAAGATTGAAGTCACCCTCCCTGTTCCTGACTGTTTGAGCTGAGGCATCTATCACCTGCTCTCAGAGCTCCTGCTTCTCAGGCCTTCAGACTTGGCCTGGAATCTACACCATTGGCTCCCCTGGTTCCAGATGTCAGATCATGGGACTTCTCAGCCTCCATAATTGCATGTGCCAATACTTGATACTAAGTCATATATATATATATATCTTATTGGTTCTGTTTCTGTTTTTCTCAAGAATTCTGACTAATACAATTGCTAATTAGACTACATACCTTATTCAGTTTTTGCTAGTTTTTATATGCTCTCATTTGCCTGAATATGTGTGTGTACTTCTACGCAATTTTGATACCACATACAGATTCATGTAGTCCTCATCACAATCAACATACAGAATGACTCATACAACTCAACAGCAAAAAAAACACAAACAATCAGATTGCTGGGTAGATGGTGGTATAAGAGGACTCTGAATCACCTCCTCCCGTGGACACAACAAATCTACAACTACCTGTGGAACAATTTCCTCTGAGAGAGATCTGGAAACTGGATAAAAAGAACTCCCACAACAAGGGACAACATTGGCAGGGGTGGAACAGGCAGAAATACACCTCTACTGAGGAAAAAAACACATTCTAGCCACAGTGTTTCACGGCTGGGAGCAATCTTAAGGTACAAAGCTTTTCCTGGAGGCGTGGGGGGATCTGAGCATCGCAGCTGTTGAATTCAGCACAACCGAGATGAGTTTCCATAATACCTGGCTTTGCTGGCTTTTAAAACCAACAGGGAATACCCCCAGAAAAACTATCAAACTTCAGAGAGAGAAAAGCCTGCTCTTAAGGGGCCCAAGCACAGATTCACCTGTTATAGAAACCAACACAAAATCACCAGAAAGGTGCATAGCCCTTTGGTAAAATAAACTCACTTGCTAATCTCTGAGCACATCTCAGTGAGGTAGGAGGTGGCTGGGCCTACCCCCTCACCCCCAGGGACTGAGACACTGACTGCAGCCATTATCGTGACCTAGTGCAGGCATGCTAACATCGACGCTGGCAGACACCATTGGATTTCTACCTCTGGCCTATTAGCACAGGGTTTGCCCCTTCCACTAGAGCACTGGTTTAATCCAGTGCAGCCAGGGCAGGCAGCCCACCCCAAGGACTGGCCCTGCCCACTAGCAAGCCCACAGGGAATTGTGGGCCCGTGTAGGCAGGGAGTGTGGGACCTCTGCAGCCAGGCAACTGGGTCCGCCACCATAGGGCAAGGCATGTGTGCAAGGCGGGCTTGTGTTGGCGGGGTGTGTGGGCCCGCGAGCAGTGGGGCGTGTCAGCTGCAGCAGACCTGTGCTGCTGGCCATCTCAAACAGCCACACCAGGGATCTGCTCCACCTTCCAACTCCTGAAATGATTGCGTGCTGCCACACCTGGGGCCAGCCCCACCCAGCTGCGCTTCTGAGAGAGCTGACAACATCTTGCAGGCCAGAGGCCTGCAGCAATTGTGAGCCCCTGAGCCTAGCAACCAGCCATGCTGGGGGCCTGACTCACTTAACAGTAAAACAGCAGCAGGTGTGTGCTATTAGACCTTGCAGCCAGCTGTGCTAGGGCTTGCCCCACCCAATAAAGTGACTAAAGTGACCCTAGCAGCTGCCTGGGCACAGCCTCGCCTACCTGTGTGCCCACAGCAATACCAACTACGCTACAACAGAAGGGCACATGTAGCCCACACAGAGGATAGTCCTGGAACGTTTGGAACTGGTGACAAGAGGGAAACACATTGCTGGGACCCATAAAGCATCTCTTACATAAGACCACATCTCCAAGATCGGGAGACTTACAGCTATCTACCTAATACATAGATACAAGCATGGAGAAGTAGGCAAAATTAGGAGACAAAAGAATATGTTCCAAATAAGAGAACAGGACAAATCCTCAGAAAAAGAACCAAATGAAATAGAGATAAACAATCTACCTGATAAAGAGTAAAAACTAATAGTCACAATGATGCTCACTGATCTTGGAAGGATAGATGAGTACTTATGATCCAGCTATTCCACTGTTGGGTATTTATCCAAAGAACTTGAAAACACCAATTTGTAAAGGTACATGCACCCCTGTGTTCATTGCAGCATTATTCACAATAGCCAAGACTTGGAAGCAACCTAAGTGCCCACCAAGGGACGAATGGATAAAGAAGATGTGGTATATATACACAATGGAATACTACTCAGCCATAAGAAACGATGAAATCTAGCCATTTGTGACAACATGGATGGACATTGAGGGTATAATGCAAAGTGAAATAAGTCAGAAGGAGAAGGTCAAATACCGTATGATTTCCTTCATTAAGTAGTAGATAATAACAACAATAAACAAACACATAGGGACAGAGATTGAATTGGTGGTTACCAGAGGGGAAGCGGGGAGGGAAGAGGGTGAAAGAGATAATTCGGTACATGTCTGTGGTGATGGTTGTAATTAGTATTTTGTTGGTGAACATGATGTAATCTACGCAGAAATAGAAGTATAATGATGTACACCTGAAATTTTTACAATGCTATAAACAATGTTACTGCAATAAACAAAACATTAAAAAAAAAGAATAGATGAGTACAATGGGAACTTCAACAAAGAACTGGAAAATATAAAAAATAAACTATCAGAAATGAAGAATACAATAATGGAAATGAAAAATTCACTAGAGAGAATCAACAGTAGAGTTGATGTCACAGAAAAACAGGTCAGTTATCTGGATGAAAGAGTAGCAGAAATCACCCAAGGTGAACAGAAAAAAGAAAAAAATAATTAATAAGAATGAGGACAGTCAAAGGGACCTCTGGGACAGCATCAAGCGTACTAACATCCATATTATAGGAGTCCCAGAAGGAGAAGAGAGAGACAAGGGGGCAGAGAATCTATCTGAAGAAATAATAGCTAAAAACTTCCCTAACCTAAGGAAGGAAACAGACATCCAGGTACAGGAAGTACAGAGACCACCAAACAAGATGAACCCAAAGAGGCCCACACCAAGACACATTATAATTAAAATGTCAAGAATCAAAGATAAAGAGAGAATTCTAAAAACTGCAAGAGAAAGGCAACAAGTTACATACAAAGGAAACCCCATAAGGCTATCAGCTGACTTCTCAGCAGAAACCTTCCAGGCTAGAATGGAGTGGCACGATATATTAAAAGTATGGAAAGGAAAAAACCTACAGCCAAGAATACTCTACTGGGCAAGGTTATGATTCAGAATGGAAAGAGAGATAAAGAATTTTCCAGATAAGCAAAAACTACAGGAGTTTACCAACCAGCCTTATAAGAAATGTTAAAGGGATTTATTTAAGTAGAAAAGAAAAGACCAAAAATAGGAATAAAAAAATCACCAAAGGAAAAAAAATCACTGGTAAAGGCAAATATACAGTAAAGGTAGCAGATCAGCCACCTATAAATCGAGCAAGAAGATCAAAAGAAAAAAGTACTAAAAATGTCTATCTCCAGGGGGCCGCCCTGTGGTGTAGTGATTAAGTGCGTGCACTCTGCTGCTGCAGCCCGGGGTTCACAAGTTCAGGTCCCAGGCATGCACCAACACAGCACTTGTTAAGCCATGCTGTGGTGGTGTCCCATATAAAGTAGAGGAAGATGGGCAAGGATGTTATCCCAGGGCCAATCTTCCTCAGCAAAAAGAGGTGGACTGGCAATGCATGTTAGCTCAGGGCTAATCTTCCTCACCAAAAAAAAAAAAAAAAATCTATCTCCATGATTAGAGGTTAAGGGATAAACACACAGAAAAAGAGGTAAAATATGATATCAAAAACATAAAATTTGGGGGGAGGGGAGTAAAAGTATAGGGCTTTTAGTAAGATGTCAAACTTAAGAGACCATCAACTTAATATAGATTGCTATTTATATAGGTTATTATATATGAACTTCTTGGTGATCACAAACCAGAAACCTATTATAAATAAACAAAAAATAAAGAGAGAGGAACCCAAATATAATACTAAAGAAAGCCATCAAATCACAAGGGAATAGAGCAAGAAAAGAAGAAAGGAACAGAGAATAACTACTAAAACACTCAGAAAAAAAGTAACAAAATGGCAATAACTACATACTTATCAATAGCTACTCTAAATGTCAGTGGACTAAATGCTCCAATCAAAAGACATAGGGGGGCTGAATGGATAAAAAAAAACAAGACCCATATATATGCTGCATACAAGAGACACACGTCAGACCTAAAGACACAAACTGAAAGTGAAGGGATGGCAAAAGATACTCCATGCAAATGGAAATAAAAAGAAAGCTGGAGTAGCAATACTTCTTTCAGACAAAATAGACTTTAAAACAAAAGCTGTAACAAGAGACAAAGAAGGACATTACATAGTGATAAAGGGAACAATCCAACAAGAGGACACAACAGTTATAAATACCTATGCACCCAACATAGGAACAACCTAAACATATAAAGCAATTATTAACAGACATAAAAGGAGAAATTGACAGTAACACAATAATACTAGAGGACTTTAACATTTCCCTTACATCAGTGGATAGATCATCCAAAAAGAAGACCAATAAAGAAACATGGGCCTTAAATAACACATTAGACCACATGGATTTAGATACATACAGAACATTGCATCCAAAAACTGCAGAATACACGTTCCTTTCAAATGCACACAGAACATCCTCCAGGATAGATCATATATTAGGCCACAAAACAAATCTCAATAAATTTAAGAAGATTGGAATAATACCAAGCATCCTTTTTGACCACAATTGTATAAAACTAGAAATTAACTACAAGAAGAAAACTGGAAAAACCACAATATGTGGAGATTAAACAACATGCTACTGAACCATTATTGGGTCAACAAAAAAATCAAAGGAGAAATAAAAAAATACCTGGAGACAAATGAAGATGAAAATATAACATGCCAAAATTTATGGGATACAGCAAAAGCAGTTCTAAAAGGGAAGTTTATAGCAATACAGGCCTATATTAAGAAACAAGAAAAATCTCAAAAAAATCAGTCTAACAGTACACCTAAAAGAACTAGAGAAAGAAGAACAAACAAACCCCCAAATCAGTAGAAGGAAGGATAAAATAAAAATCAGAGAGGAAATAAATGAAATAGAGACTAAAAAAAAAAATACAAAAAAATCAATGAAACTAAGAGCTTGTTCTTTGAAAAGATAAACAAAATTGACAAACCTTTAACTAGACTCACCAAGAAAAAAAGAGAGAAGGCTCAAATAAATAAAATTTTTAAAAAAGAGGAGAAATTACAATGAACACCACAGAAATACAAAGGATTAGAAAAGAATACTATGAAAACCTGTATACCAAGAAATTGGATCACCTAGAAGAAATGGATAAATTCTTAGACTCATATAACCTTCCAAAACTGAATCGAGAAGAAATAGAGAATCTAAATAGACCAATTACCAGTAAGGAGATCAAAACAGTAATCAAATACCTCCCAAAAAACCAAAGTCCAAGACCAGACAGCTTCTCCAGTGAATTCTACTAAACATTCAAGGAAGACTTAATACCTATCCTTCTCAAACTCTTCCAAAAAATTGAAGAGGAGGGGAAGCTTCCTAACTCATTCTATGAGGCCAACTTTACCCTGAAACCAAAACCAGACAAGGACAACACAAAAAAAGAAAATTACAGGCCAATATCACTGATGAACATAGATGCAAAAATTCTCAACCAAATATTAGCAAATTGAATACAACAATACATTAAAAAGATCATAGACCATAATCAAGTGGGATTTAATCCAGGGATGCAGGGAAGGGTCAACATCTGCAAATCAATCAGTGTGACACACCACAGTAACAAAATGAAGAATAAAAATCACATGATCATCTCAATAAATGCAGGGAAAGCATTCAAAAAGATACAACATTCATTTATGATAAAAACTTTCTAATAAAATGGGTATAGAACAAAGTACCTCAACATAATAAAGGCCGTATATGACAAACCCACAGCTAATATCATCTTCAATGGTGAAAAACTGAAAGCTATCCCTTTAAGAACGGGAACAAGGTAAGGATGCCCACTCTCATCACTCCTATTTAACACAGTACCAGAAGCCCTAGCCAGAGAAATCACGCAAAAAAAAGATAATGGATCCAAACTGGAAAGGAAGAAGTAAAACTGTTGCTATTTGGAGATGACATGATTTTACATACAGAAACTCTAAAGAATCCACCAAAAAACTATTAGAAATAATAAAGGAATACAGTAAAGTTGCAAGATACAAAATCAACATACAAAAATCAGTTGCATTTCTACCACTAACAAGAAAATAGCAGAAAGAGAAATTAAGAATACAATCCCATTTACAATCACAACAAAAAGAATAAAATATATAGGAATAAATTTAACCAAAAGAGTGAAAGACCTATACACTGAAAACTATAAAAGATTGTTGAAAGAAATCAAAGAAGAAACAAAGAAATGGAAAAATATTCTGTGCTCATGGATTGGAAGAATTAACATAGTTACAATGTCCATACTTCCTCAAGCAATCTACAGATTCAATGCAATCCCTATCAAAGTCCCAACGACATTTTTCATGGAAATAGAACAAAGAATCCTAAAATTTATGTGGAACAACAAAAGACCCCAAATAGCCAAAGGAATCCTGACAAAAAAGAACAAAGCTGGAGGCATCACACTCTCTGATTTCAAAATATACTACAAAGCTATAGTAACCAAAACAGCATGGTACTGGCACAAAAATAGACACACAGATCAATGAACAGAATCAAGAGCCCACAAATAAACACACATCTACAGGAAGCTAATTTTTTCACAAGGGATCCAAGAATATTCCTTGGAGAAAGGAAAGTCTCTTCAATAAATGACGCTGGGAAAACCGGACAGTCAGAAGCAAAAGAATGAAAGTAGACCATTATCTTATACCATATACAAAAATTAACTCAAAATGGATTAAAGACTTGAATGTAAGACCTGAAACAATAAAAATTCTAGAAGAAAACATAGGCAGAATGCTCTTCAATATCAGTGTTTTTTTTGTGTGTGTGTGTGAGGAAGATCAGCCCTGAGCTAACATCCATGCCAATCCTCTTCTTTTTTGCTGAGGAAGACCAGCTCTGAGCTAACATCTATTGCCAATCCTCCCCTTTTTTTTCCTTTTTCTCCCCAAAGCCCCAGTAGATAGTTGTATGTCATAGCTGCACATCCTTCTAGTTGCTGTATGTGGGACGCCGCCTCAGCATGGCCGGAGAAGCAGTGCATCAGTGCACGCCCGGGATCCGAACCCGGGCCACCAGTAGTGAAGCGCACGCACTTAACCGCTAAGCCACGAGGCCAGCCCCCGACATCAGTCTTAGTATCTTTTTGAATACCATGTCTCATCAGGCAAGGGAAACAAAAGAAAAAATAAACAAATGGGATTATATCAAACTAAAAATCTTCTGCACAGCAAAGGAAACCATCAACAAAACAAAAGACAATCCAACAATTGGGAGAAGATATTTGCAATCATATATCTGATAAGGGGTTAATATCCAAAATATATAAAGTACTCACACAACTCAACAAGAAAAACACAGCCCAATTAAAAAACAGGAAAGGATGTGAACAGACATTTCTCCAAAGAAGATATACAGATGGCCAACAGGCAAATGAAAAGATGTTCAACATCACTAACTATTAGGAAAATGCAAATCAAAACTACAATGAGATATTACCTCGTGTCCATCAGAATGGCTATAATTAACAAGACAAGAAATAACAGTATTGGAGAGGATGTGGAGAAAAGAGAACTCTCATACACTGCTGGTGGGAGTGTAAACTGCTGCAGCCACTATGGAAAACAGTAAGGAGATTCTTCAAAACATTAAGCATAGAACTATCATAAGATCTGGCTATTCCATTCTGGGTATTTAACCAAAGAACATGAAAACACGGATGTGTAAAGATATTTGTACCTCTATGTTCATTTCAGCATTATTCACAATAGCCAGAACTTGGAAACAATCTAAGTGCCCATCAGCGGGTGAATGGATAAAGATGATGTGGTGTATATATATATAATGGAATACCACTCAGCCATAAAAAAGATGAAATGTTGCCATTTGTGACAACATGGATGGACCTTGGGGATATTATGCTAAGCAAAATAAGTCACATGGAGAAAGTCAAATACCATGTGATTTCACTTATAAGTAGAAGATAAAAACAACAACAAACAAATACATAGACACAGAGAATAGATTGGTGGTTAGCAGAGGGGAAGGGGGGAGGAAAGAGGGCGGAAGGGGTGATAGGGCACACGTGTATGGTGATGGATGGTAATTAGTCTTTGGGTGGTGAAGATGATGTAGTCTACACAGAAATCAAAATATAATGATGTACACCTGAAATCTGTATAATGTTATAAACCAATGTTACCTCAATAAAAAAAATATGATTAAAAATGGGCAGAGAATCTGAATAGTCATTTTTCCAAAGACAAACAAACGGCCGAGGTACATACAGGTACATGAAAACGTGCTCAACGTCATTAATCATCAGAAAAACGCAAATTAAAACGACAATATCACCTCATATCTGTTAGAAAGGCTATTATCAAAAAGACAAGAAATAATAAGTGTTGGTGAGGACGTGGAGAAAAGGGAAACCTTGTTCACTGTGGGTGGGAATGTAAATGGGTGCAGCTACTATGGAAGACAGTATGGAGGTCCCTCAAATAATTTAAAAGGGAACTACCATATGATCCAGCAATTCCACTTCTGGGTATTTACCCAAAAGAAAAGAAGACACTAACTGGAAAAGATATCTGCACCCCCATGTTCATTGCATGGCTATTTACAATAGCCAAGATATGGAAACAACCTCAGTGTCCACTGATAGATGAATGAATAAAGTAATTATGGTGTGTATATATATATATACACACACACACACAATGGAATATTACTCAGCCACAAAAAAAAGAAGGAAATCCTGCCATTTACAACAACATGGAGGAAATTTAAGGGCATTAAACTAAGTGAAATAAGTCAGACAAAGAAAGACAAATACCATATGATCTCACTTATATATGGAATCTTAAACAAAACACCAAACTTGTAGATACAAAGAACAGATTGGTGGTTGCCAGAGGCAGGGGGTCAGAGGTGGGTGAAATGAGTGAAGGTAGTCAAAAAGTACAAACTTCCAGTTATAAAATAAATTAGATCTGGGGATGTAATGTACAGCATGGTGATTATAGTTAATATTACACTGTATATTTGAAAGTTGCTAAGAAAGTAGATCTTAAGAGTTCTCATAATGAGAAAAAAATCTGTAACTATGTATGATGATGGAAAAAAATAGTACAGAACTGCTCTATCAGCACATAGGAACTCCTCCTGCTCCTCTTTAATAGTCAGACATTCCCACCTCTATCCCTGTCCTATCATCTATTCTCCACCTTCATTGTTTTGTCATTTTGAGACTGTTATGTAATGGAATCATACAGTATGCAACCCTTTGAGACTGGCTTTTTTCACTAAGCATGATGCCCTTGAGATCCATCCAAGCTGTTCCATGTATCAATAGTTCATTCCTTTTTATTGCTGAGGAGTATTCCATTTCATGGATGTACCATTGTTTGTTTAACCATTCACCCATTGAAATACATTTCAGTTGTTTCCTTTCAAATATTTTTTTTTAAGTAAGTTATTTGCAAACCTGGGGTCTTTCACTCTTATAAATAAATTTCAGTCCACTTCAGGAATGATTGATTCACTGATTGCGAGTTTCTGAGCAAGATGAATGCAGCCAGAGGTAGGAGCAGGTGGGTCATGAAAGCTGCTATCTCTTGTAATGAGCATCACATGGAATGCCACTCTGAATAAATATGACGTTACAAGGGTAACTTTTACAATTCTCTAAGCACTAATTAGTTGATAGTTTAATCCTAAAGAGTGTCAAGTCTCAGGAGACTATGCAGGGAGGGGATCAGAGATGTGGTGGGCATGAGGCAAAGAGAGCTGGTCCAACTGAAATGTTACATAGGAGTAAGGAGGATGGATGACAGGGCAAAATGGTAGCACATGAGCAGAGCATCACCTTTCTTGTGATTCTGAAACAGGAAAGATGACAACATGGGAGTAATTCACACTTCCTATTGCCCTCAAGTCACCAGTGACTGGACGGTCACTCCACTCAGTATCACGCCCCTTTGAGCCTGCACTTTATGCCCAGTAATAGTCATCTCATCATGGTTTTACAAAGCCATGCTTGGAAAGAAAATCAAAAAAATGGCAATGTTCTGTGTTACAACAAATTCAGAAGAATGTGCCCTCTTTTAAGTCAACTAATTTTCTATACATTTGAAGTTAGTTTTTCACCTTAGGTAAAATTTTACCCTATCCAGACCTTCAGTTGCTACATATTCAAAAGAGAATAATCACATCCTATCTTCCTGAAGGCAATGAAACAGGTCAAAAAAATTCCTTGAATTGCCACTTGCACTATTTCATTAAAATAGTGTTCTATCAAAATATTCTATGGGAAAGAGGTTTTGTGAGGCTGTACGTGAACAATATATTTAAGAAACAATCCTTGCTCTCAGTGGGCTCACAATTTAACTGAAGAAAACAAATGTTGAATGTATAAAGCATGGAGGATATACACAAGTCCTTATCCTAGCAATTAAAAATAAATGTCTCCGTTCCTTGACATTCTCTTCTTCAATAAATTTTCCTCCGCTCTTTCTTTGTGGTCCACTGCCATGATCACCTCAATAAAGTCATCAGACTAGTAAATCAATCATTCTGATCTGTGACCATCTCCTTCTATCCTTCCAGATTGCTCGTCTGGATACCCCCAATGAGATCACTCCTGGATCTCCTTGGGCTTTCCAGTCCTTTAGTATTCCCACTGTATATCTTCTCTCCAGCTCTTTTGTTCTCTCTTTTTCCAGAATAAATGTAATGGTCCATGATCTCGATAACTCTTTTGCCAAAACCTTAAGCTCTCTTGTCCCTCTTTTCATCTCCTTTTTATGGTAAAATTTCTGGAAGAAACAAAAATCCACTTTCTCTACACTTTCTTCACATTTTCTCCACACTTACTCCACACTTTCTTCATCGTTTCTCTACACTTCCTCCATGCTCCTGCACCAGAATTTAAGGTAAAAAGCCACACAAGGGAGAAAGCTGGCAACCTTGCAAATTCATGATGACTCAATTCAAATGTGCTTTCAGTATTCCTGGTAATCTCACTGTGCTTCTCTGACTGACTTTCTCTCTCCTTTTCAAGAGGGCTTTTTCACACCTTCTCTCTCCTCAAACTTCTGCCATAGACCCATTCTTCCCCTTGCTCCTTGACAATGCCTACCTCCACCTTAATAGAGAAAATAGCAGCCAGTGGAGGTGAACTCCAAGTTCCTCCAATCTTACCTAGAAAATGTTCCTGTACCTGTATCCACTGCAGCCTCTCCACTCCTGTTTCAGCAAATGTGCCCCTCCTCCTATTCAAGGCCTCGCCTCAAACTGGGTTCCCACTCTCTTTTGAGCCCAACAGCATCCCTTGTCTCTTCTTTCTCTGGTCTCTTTACCTCTTCCCCTATGTTAGCCCATCCCATCAGCACTCAAACATGCATGTCCATCTCAGAATAAAACCTTTCCCTTAACCTCACTTCCTCCTTTTCTGTTAGCATTCTCCTTCCTCCTTCCCCCAGTTTACCATGAAAAAAAGACAAAGCTGTTTTTTACTGTGATAACTATAGTTTTGCCCCATAGCTGTCCACTAGTGCCATCATCCCTACCTATCCCTTTTCTAGTAAAAGACCACACTTTCAATGACAGAAGTGGGCATATGTCCCAGGCTTGACCTCTTGTGGTCATTCTCTGGCCTCAGCAATGGGTGATTGGCCCTGCAACCTGTGTAACTCAGGGCCCAATAAAGTAAACAGAAACCACACTGGGTGTTTCAAAGAGAGAGGAATTAATCCGGGAAACTCTTTCCAGAAGCATGGAAAGTCTGAAATTATGAAACAGAGATTAATAACTGTTAGGTCTGCAGAAGCAAAAAAAGGGTGAGGGGTAGGGATACAGGAGTTCACGGGAGGGCACCCTGTAGACCTGGTGCTCCAAGCTGTAGGGGAAGCTCTCACAACTGGGGTGTGGACTTTTAGGGAGGAGATTTGGCTGGGCAGATCCTTGGACAGCCTAGGAGGTACAGCCTAGAAGGTGGCGTGCAGCCAAACAACTGTTACTCCCACTGCCAAGGGGATTTGTCCTGGAATTGCTGGTTCCCCTAAGGAACACTGTGAAGGGGGTGCTGGGAGTTCAGAAAGAACTGGGAGCTGGAGCCACTCTCCCCTGCTGCTGGAGTGAAGAGATAGGAACTGAAAAAAAGGGGAAGAAATTCCTTTCTTCCCTCCTCTTGCCTTTTAATTGTCCTCTAGTGCCTCCCACTGATAGAACCTAATAAGGAACCAGCTGACAAGGGAGTCTGAGACATGTAGTTAGCCGCGTCCCAGCCCCAGCATCACACAGCAGAACATAAAAGTTTAGAGTTGGGAAAAACCCGGCATGTGACCTAAGCTGGATTCGGCTTAGAAATCCAGATAAATACGAATCTCTTTTCCCTCTCGACTCCTAGGGCCATGAGGATTGACATGAGTGCAGTCAGCACATGGAAAAGTCTGATAAAGATAACAGCACAACGACTCAAGCAGGAATACGTGAGTCCCAGCGCTGTCATGGCCCAGCTTCTAAGTCCCTGAAGTTCTAAGACGTAGCAGAAAAAGAATGGGATCTCCATCAATTTCCATCCAGGGGTAGGGGAAGATTGCCTCATAAATGAATTTTAGAGGTTCTTTTAATAATAAAAGTTATGTTTTGATTATGTCAAGAAGTGTGCTTGTTCAATGTCCAACAGCGTTGAAGAGGAGACTACAAAAGGACAAGCCAGGGAAAGAGACAGAGAAGCTCTTGTCAGGGAGGTAAGAGAGATCAAGACAACGTCTTAGAAGTCACAGGCAGAGAGTTTCAAGAGCTGGACAGTAATATCCAATGTCACCCAATGAATTACCCAAAGAGTGATTGATTAAGCTACACTACTTGTCGCTAGTGGTCCTATGCTAAATTTTGTAATCAATGATTCATTGTATAAGTGCCCCTACACCCCAAAAAATCCTTTTAATAAATTCTTTCTAGATTCCTGATTCAAACTGAGAGCAAGATTCTTGGTTTATAGTTTGCAGAATTCACTTTCTTCTCCTTTATGAAAAATCAGAGAATTAAGTTAAAGAGTGAGTACCTGATAGATGCTATCGCCCAGAGCATGAACAGAAAACAAGAATGAGACTCAGCTCCTTTTCTGAAGGAAAATATGGGCCAGCCAGGGTGACCCTTATTTAAATTGAGGAGCTCTGGGTCTTCAGCCAACTTCAGAAGAAATTTGTGAATTTTATTCTTTAAAGCAGGCATACTGGAAATTATTCTTTTAAAAATCAGAAAATACTTCCTAGGACATTTTTCATTTCACCCCCCTGTATATTAGCTTGCTAGGGCCAACATAACATGATGCCACACACCGGGTTGCTTAAACTACAGAAATTTATTTTCTCACAGTTCTGGAGGCTAGAATTTCAAGATCAAAGTGTTGGTGGGTTTGGTTTCTCCTGAGGTCTCTCTTCTTATCTTGCAGATAGCTGCCTTCTTCCTGTGTCCTCACCTGCTCTTTTCCTCTGTGCATGCACCGGTCTGTATCCTAATCTCCTCCTCTCATAAGGACACCAGTCCTATGGGATTAGGGCCCACCCTAATGACCTCATTTTACCTTAATTACCTCTTTAAAGGCCTTAACTCCAAATGCAGTCACTTTCTGAGGTACTGGGAGTTAGGACTTCAATATACGGATTTTATGGGGGACAAAATTCAGGCCATAACATCCTGAAAACCAATTCTACACAATAGAGTGATTTGTAGAGTCAAGTTAGGATGATTCCTAAGAGCTGTGGGTATTCCACATGGATGAAGATAGTTTTCTAATTCAGCAAAAACTTATTTTTAAAGAAATATCACATTACTTCAAACCAAACTATTAAAATAATTGTCTACGAGGAAATATCATCTACCTAATAAATATTAACACATAACAATGTTCCCTTAACTTTCAGCCAAGCTACCTGTTGACGTGAATCTTCTGGGCTTAGGTTAGCACCTCAGCTTGTCATGGCAACAGTTGGATTTGGTATCTGCTGTTCTCATTCCAATCCAGATCCTTTAAAGAAAAGCCCTTGGAAGTGTGTATACTGTTTACTTTTTACAGCCCTGCATGGCAACAGGATTTGGTGTCTCCCTCATTTTAAAAGCTCCTCTCCACGCCCCTCACAAGGCCTTCTAGGAGAAAAACATTTTCCACATATTCTGCTTATGTATCTTAGTAGCTGATTATACCTGTACGTTTGTTTCCAAAATACTGCCCGTTACAACTTGCACAGCTTGGAAGCGGGCAAATGGGTTCGTTATGTGAAAGTCTACATTTACATGAAAATTTGTCTCCCTTTTCCTGCAGGCATCACGTCGCAGTGCCCTGCCCTACAGAGCCATTCATAGTGTTTGGAAGGGCGGGGCAAGAGCAGAACACACGCTCATACACCATTACTATGGCTGGAGAACTGGCTGGTCTTCATGCTCCCCAAGGGAAAGGATGTGTCTCTATTAGAAGGCAGGGAGGGAAGCCCTACATTTCTTACTCTAAGAAATTCCTTTAGAGAACTGGATGATGCTGTAACCTGCCACAGAGGGTGAGACCATGCCTAGAAACAGTGAAAGCCAAACAAACGTATAAACAAAATCCTCTTTTTTAATGGCAAATCATTACACTAATGAACATCAAAAGTGAAACGACTCTGCAGATATTAACTGTAAATCTAAGAAATCTATCTTTATTTATTCTTAATGTGATAAATCTAGTATTTTAGAATTTAGACCTAGGAAAAGCATAGTTCCCCCCAGAGAAACTAGGAGACACCCTTTTCTCTGGCAACGTGAACTATGTAACAGATTTTCCAACCACGATGCCATGGCTCAGGAGTGTACCCCAGACTGTTTATAGGTGTGCCTGAATATGAATCTTCTCAGCTCTCAGGTTAGCTGGATCCCAGGGTTGATAAAACAGACTCTTCTGTTTTCCACCGTGTCCCTTAAAATAATTATAATGTTTTGTTTGTACTATAATAGGTAAAAAAAACCTTATTGTAATTGATCATATTTTCTTTTTTTTTCTTGTATGCTAGGATGCTTGGAGACAAATGTGAAGTTTGACTACATAAATTATCATAGAGTTAGGATATTTTCATTTTCTTTTCTCCCTTTGCTCTGATTTTCTATTTTATTAACTTTATTTTGCACATCTTTTACACAGATAAGTTAAATCCTTTTGGAAAAAAATCAAGATAAAAATTTCTATTACAGAAGTTAAAATATGAAATGTAACCACGCAAACATTGCCCTGGCTGCTTCATGAATAATTTGATAATCATCCTAACAAGAAAAGTGACCTTTGATAAAAGTCCTGCACTAGACTACAGTTAAGCACATATTTTCATATCTAATTCTGAGTTGTTTCTTCCATATGGTCTTTCATTATAGTGTTCAAAAATGTATATTTAATGAATCTTAAATCAATAATATTCAGTTGATATGTGCAGTGCATTATCAGATAAAAACACAGTTAACTGGCGATGATATACAGCAGTGGAGGGGATGGAGCATTTGGGGAGCTTCTAAGATGAAGAACTTGAAATGCATAACTGAATGTTCCTTTAAAAATAACCCCTTCAATTCTATCCTACCATATTCCACCTTCAAAGAATCTCTCCTCTTCAGCACAGTTATTGAAGATAACATTACTGTTCAGGTCTTGGTATCAGAGAAATAATTGTTAGAAATATTTCTACCATAGTCCAGACTACTAAAATATTCCATGAGTATATTTCCCCTCTTAGTAGTACACAATAACACTAGGACACTATAAACTTGCCTTACTGTTACAGTATATATCAGAGTGAAGGTAAAATAGAAATTCATTGTTCATAGGAATTAAACAAATCTCCAGTCAAGAGAGGCCCAACTATTTCTGATTTTGAGTTCATAAATGAACCCTATATGGTACAATAAAAACGGAAGACCTTGGGGCCGGCCTGGTGGCATAGTGGTTAAGTTACACGTTCTGCTTTGGCGGCCTGGGGTTCATGGGTTCAGATCCCAGGCATGGGCCTACACAATGCTCATCAAGCCATGCTGTGGTGGCATCCCATATACAAAATAGAGGAAGGTTGGCACAGATGTTAGCTCAGGTACAATATTCCTCAAGCAAAAAGAGGAAGATTGGCAACAAATGTTAGCTCAGGGCCAATCTTCCTCACCAAAAAAAAAAAAGAGAGAGAGAGAAAGAAAGGAAGACCTTGGTAATATTTTTCAGTGTAGGCTAATGTATAATTCCAAAGATCAACTCAGTAAATATGGATGGCTTAACTCAAAGAAAAAAAATGTCTATAAGAATGGACAGACTACACATTCTTAAGAAAATAGTCCAGAAATACCAAACTTCTTTTAAGTACAGAGTAGTAAAGAATGAGGGTTTTTTTTTAATTATTTATTTATTTATTTATTTATTTCCCCCAAAGCTCCAGTAGATAGCTGTATGTCATAGTTGCACATCCTTCTAGTTGCTGTATGTGGGACGCGGCCTCAGCAGGGCCGGAGAAGCAGTGCGTCAGTTCACGCCCGGGATCCGAACCAGGGCTGCCAGCAGTGGAGCATGTTCACCTAACCGCTAAGCTACGGGGCTGGCCCAAGAATGAGGTTTTAACACATTAATAAATGCTTGGAGTTCAGATATTGAATGCTGTGTATTGAAAGAAAACCCATAGGCTTTAATAATAAGCAGAGCTAGATGCAAAATTGAAATTCAACAACTTAAAATTTTATTTAGGATGTAAGTCTAAATTAAAGAATAATGCATCTCCAAATAAAGGTAGATGCCTAAGTCAGTATTTTATTTTAATGAATATTTCTTACAAAAATTTCCATAAAATTTTATTCGTATTTAGCCCCTTTTCAAATTTTGCTTGTACTATTGATGAGAATATAAATCTAGAAACAAGATTTGTAAAGTCATCACTTTCCTTCCAAATGCCCCAATTAACATGATACCAAACACTAGTGTCATTTTGGACCTTGGGAAAATTACGTAATATTTTTAGCCCTTAGATTTCTAATCTGTGTAATGGAAATGATAATAGTACCTGCTTCATAGGGTTGTTTTGAGAATTTAGTGAAATTGCATGGCAATTTCCTTGCATTGCAAGGCAATGACCACAGGGTCTGGCATACTAAATGTCCAATAAGTATTAGCTATTAACATTGCTGTTCTGATCATTGTTATGATAATAATCTTTAACATCACTATTCTGTCACTATCTTTGCCTGGTACCCTTACACTTAAAACCATCTCACATCCTAATTTCTTCCAATATTTTCTTAATTATTCTGCAATTTCAACCAGAGACTCTGAGTAGTATTCAAACGATGATGATGATGATGATGATGATGATGATAATGACAATAACTATGACAATGAGGACAATAAAAACAAAGTCCCAAAACAGCTTGTTCTGAATGATCATGAGTTTGGAGAATGCTAGTATGATATTACAACCAAGAAACCCAGGAATGGTTCTATTTAGTCTTTGCCCAGTCAATCCTTCTCCCATGATTTCCACAAAGAAGAAATATGCAAAAAGATCCATGGAAAATGGCAAAAAAAGTTACCAGTTTATTATTACTTGGTCCTGTACTTAAATTCTAATGCAGAGAGCTCTGGTTCGCTGTGTTAGCAAATGTGACCTGGTGAAAAGGATTACTATAAGTGCCTTTCTTACCAGTTTAAGTACAAATCCATATCTCAGGATTTTACTAACTTCAGATTGACCACATAGCACAGAAGACTGAAGAGGTGACAATGCTTGTAGATGTTAAGAAGAGCAAAGAAAAAGAATAGAATGGCTAAGATTACCTTTGGAGAAGACTTTGACAGTTCCTCTGGCTCTTGATTCATGGGGCAAGAGGAAGAAGGGAGACTCACAATTAGGTGCAAGACCTTTTCATATACCATAACGCCATCCACAGGCAAATGTGGTACAACAATGTCTAAGATTTGGCTCCAATCAGATTAATATTCCCTTGGGAGGTTAGTATTTCCTTGGAAGAAGGAACAAGAGATCCTCCTCTACTCTGTTTCCCAAACAGTGGTTCAATAACCCTTTGAAGCTACAAGTAAAGAGAAATGAAATGTAGCTCTACAACACATCCAGAAACGATCAGTACTCAAAAATGTTTGAAAAATAATAATAAAATTTTGAGTTCTTGACTTTTAAGCATTCTAGAAAATTATGTTTTTAGGAACTAGCTAGAAAGGCCAAACATTTCTGGAATTATGATCTATCCCTGGACACAAGAGCTCTGGATAATAGAAATAAATAGAATTTTTTTTAAGACCTTATTTATTGGTTTAGTTCTCAACTAATTAATGAAATATAGTGATTAATCATCAATGAATATTTATATATACATAAAGATGAAAGACATCCTCTATGACAGCATGAAATCCAAAAGAAAGGCAAATGTTTTTTAGTGAAATCAGCATAATGATACCTGACAGTAACTAAAAGACCACAAAGATAACTAACAACCAAGTGGAAAAATATCCTCCAAGGCACTTGATGCGCTTGCAATCTTCTGGCCAATCAACCACCTTACTATCATATAAACGATTCTTAAACATACCCACAATTGGCCATTGTATTCTAATCTTTTTTTGTTTGGAAGATTAAATACATTTTCTTTCTTTCTTTTTTTTTTTTAAGATTTTTTATTTATTTGTTTATTCCCCCCAAAGCCCCAGTAGATAGTTGTATGTCGTAGCTGCACATCCTTCCAGTTGCTGTATGTGGGACGTGGCCTCAGCATGGCCGGAGAAGCGGTGCGTCAGTGCATGCCGGGGATCCGAACCCAGGCCACCAGCAGTGGAGCGCGCGCACTTAACCGCTAAGCCACGGGGCCAGCCCTAAATACATTTTCAAAAGTCCTATAGACTGCAAGGCAAAATACCAAAAAGACTAACCCAAGATTTTTCTTATTTAATCACAGAAAATAAGAAGAGAAAATAAGAAGAGAAGCTTTCTGCTCATTTGTGAGTTGGTCCTTGTTAGGGTTGAATCACAACCGTTTGTGAGTGTTTCACAGACCTCTGGAAATATCAGTTACATGTCAATAGATCAGTTTTAAACTACCTTTTTTTAATCATAAAAGGGAAATAAAATTGGCTCAGACTCCCTCATTCATTCATGCCTTCAAGATATGACCCTCAAAAAGACACATTCTATGGGGCAGAGAGTTATTATATAATGAGATAATTAGTGCAATATAGGTGTAGAAAGAAGGTATTACTGGAGGAGAGGAGAGAAAGCAAGTCATTCCGCCTGGGGGAAGCGGAAGGAGGTGTGGGAAGGATGCGAGGAGAAGAATCCTTGGAAAAGCAGTTTTTCAGTATGACTAAGAGAACCGGGTGGACAAGGCAGGGGGTGAGGTGTGGCAGAGGTGGAGGACGAGGCATTCTAGGTGGAGGGAAAATCTACATACAGGCATGACAAAGTATGACATGTTTGGGGACTTGACAATCCTTTCTGCCTAGAAATCACAAGAGAAATGAAAAAAATGCAAGCGAGATGCAGCGAGAAAATTAGGTAGTAAACAGGTGGTGAAAATAAGCCATAGTAAGGAGTTTGAAATTGATTCTCTCATGATTTTTGAAGGGGGAATTAGTGGCAGTTTATTTGAAGAGTGTATTTTAAAATAGAGAAGGAAGACTAGTAGGGAGTAAATATTAGTTTGCAACTGATCTTTGGCAATGGAAATGGAAGATGTTTAGGAGATAAAGGAACAGGATAGAGGATCAGATTAGATGTTAAGGATGGAGGAGAAGGAATCATCTAAGATGAATCCCTAGTATGACATTAATTAAAGAATTATAGAAATACAGGGAAGATCAAATTAGTGGGGAAATCTATGAGTTCAAGTTTGCATATACTGAGTTTGAGATACTTCTGGGATAACCAGGTAAAGCTATTCCATTTTCTATTAGGTAAAGGAGTCTGTGGCCAGGAGAGAGGTTTGGGCAAGAGATAGATTTGCGAGTCATTGACATTCAGTTGGCTGTCTAGGCTGTGGAATTGGAAATGACAGTCCAGAGAGAAAATGTAGACAGAAGAGAAGTGGATCATTCTCATAGCGTGACAGTTGAGTCATCAGATGGGATATCAGGTCTGTCTACTGATTATACTTAAAAAAGACCTGAGCAGGGCTGAATTGTCCCAAAAGGCAAGGAGTGATCTCTTTAGTGCCCTGTTGGCAAGGATGGAGAAATTAAGTTTCCTGTCTTTTTTCTTCCTCTGAATTCTTCCCATCTTTTCTATCCCTTTTGATTTCAATGTTTCTACCTGGTATACTGGACCCTCTCATAGCTGGTCTCTCTTCATAAGCCTCCTCTCCAATCTATCCTACATGCTGTTTCTAGGTCAGTCTTTATAAACATCACTTCACCACTTCCAATCATCTTGCTCCCCCCTCCCATACACACACCTCTCAAAAATGGCCAATAAATAAATTTCAGACATTTCACAGAAAGGGCAGTGCTACACAGTGAAAAGAGCCAAGCTTTGGAGCTAGAGCAATCTGAACTCAAACCACAATTCATATAGATAATATTATGCAGAACCATATGCAACCTCCATTTTTGTAGGCTGAAAATGGTTGAATATTGGGCTGGCCCTGTGGCCTAGCAGTTAAGTTCAGCATGCTCCACTTCGGTGGCCTGGGTTCGCAGGTTCAGATCCTGGGCACGGACCTACACTACTCATCAGCCATGCTGTGGCAGCGACCCACATATAAAATAGGGGAAGATTTGCACAGATGTTAGCTCAGGGCTAATCTTCCTCAATCAAAAGAAGAGGAGGATTGGCAACAGATGTTAGCTCAGGGCTAATCTTCCTCAGTCCAAAAAAAAAAAAGACTGACTATCAGCAATTTCATACGGTTTGACCTAAGAACTTTGTGAGCCAGGGCTCACTAGCTAGTCAAGTTAATCTCTCAAAACTAAATTCCCATTGTCTCTTATGCTCACAGAACCAGTGAGCCATAACTGTCCCAAAGGTGCATTTCCAGGTCAGCTTGCTAAATTTGGGAGGCGGTGAAAGATGGCTTTACCTAATCTGATTATCAATTCCTTTTTCCTGGGTAGAAAAATTCCTTCTCTTTGGGTTGAGGCAGAAATGTCAGGAGAAGAGGAGAGAATTTTGGGCCCATCAAATGTAATCTGATGGATCCATTTGCATAGGTCTTCCTGGTCAGGACTGGAGACAGAGAAGTTTTCTGTCTTTCATTTTTCCATGGTCTATTACTGATCACCCTATCCTTTGCTCAGTCTTTTCTGAAGGGCACATTATTTCTTTAGAAACAGAAATATTACTGATTTGACTGCATCAAATATTATTCAGACCTGAGAAGCATCATCTTTCTTCAAAATGATTTTGCCTATTTCTTATCTCATTCATTAGTTTGAATTTCGTAGTTTAACCCTCAGAGGTCAACCTCATTTCCACATTCTTGGAGACAGCTCACTATGCTCTCATGTACAATTTATATTAGTGGTTTTTGAACATTTTTAAAAGAGGAGTTCTGTCATGAGAGAGAGAGAGAACATCATTATACAGAACACCTAAGAGGAGCTGCTCTAGTGGAAGCAGGAGTAGGATTGGGAGCAGAAACAGCCCCCAAACCCGCCTCTCTCTTGCCTGTGATTTGCCTAGGGCTCCACAGAATAAACCATCAACTCCGTAGTAATATCTGAGGATCTTTCAGCTTACCCTTTTGATTGAATTTCTACCAAGTGCTTGCGTATGTGTACGTGTTCCTGTCTGTTTTCCATAGACCCAATTCAGAAAGTGGTAAACAGAATCCATTGATAAAACAATATGGCACCCAATGACACCTTTAAAAAAATGTTATGATAAGTTGCAGAGCTATTAATGATGGAAAAACTTAACTCTAAAGGTCAGAAAACCAGAGTACTAATTAATTTAGAGATCTGGGCGTAGTTACTGTTCATTAAACTCTCCAAAACAGTGTTCTCTCCAACTCACATCCTGATGATAGCTACTGTTTACTGGTTGATGGTAAGTTGTCATGCAACTGTTCACTGATGCAGGAATTTACAAACACAGGCTTCTACCTCGGTTGTCCTTAATCTTGTCTGGGTTATAGGCTCCTTGTGGAACTAGATAAAAACTCTGAACAGTTGTCTCCAGAAAAAAATTTGTATGTCCACAAAAACTCAAAGTTTTTTTATAGTTTGAGGAGGTTACAAACCTGATATCCTTTATAAGATATTGATTAAGAAGTCCTTTCCATAGTAAGGAAAGTCCACCTATTATTGAACAAGATTTCATGGTAAGAGTGAAAGGAAAGAAAACAGCTTCTAACAGTGCCCTCGAAGATACTGATGCAGCAAATGCTGGTTTAAAATTCAGTTATTATGTCAGTAGAATGTGCTAGGTTAGGCTGCGTTAACAAATAATCACCAGATCTCAGTGGTTTAGCACAACAAATGTTTCTTTCTCATTCACCTGTGCAGTGTAGGTTAGTACATTGTCTCTGGTACTCACTGTCACTCAGAATCACAGGCTGATAAGGCAACACCGTCTAGGCAATGTTTTCTGATCATGGAGACAGGAAAAGCCAGTGTGGTTTATCACACTCTGACTTGCAGAGTTTCTGTGTGGAAGTGACAAGTATCCTTTCTATTCAAATTTCATCAGCCAAAGTCCAAGGATAACTGCACATGTCACTTTAAGAGGTGAGGAAGGAAAGGAGGAGGTTCTGTGAACAGGATCTTTTGTCCTATTGCTTTGTAATCAAAGACCTTAAACTTTTAAACCTTGATATGCTTCATAAGGATTCTTATCAGATATTATTTATTATGCATGGGTTCTATTTCTAATACTTTAAATTCTTCTTTTGAGCTACATTCTGACTCAAACCTTCCAGAATTGGAACATCAATTTCTTAGCTTTACGGAATTACCAATATAAAAACATGCTACCATAGTTTGGGGAGAGATGGTCACTGTCCAGCATGGTCACTGTCAATTTCTATGCAGTAACTGAGTCAATGATATAAAAATTATCAGTGTTGTGATGCCTACTTTCTCCCACTCCAATGGTGTGCGGGCATAGGTAAATATTCAACTATCATCCCTTGCTGAAGCCATCCTTGGCCCTCCAGTTCTTCCCACAGAACTTTGTATGCCTTGTTGCACTTGCTTCGCTGGCCCATAATTGTCTATATGATTTCCTGTCCCGTTAGACTATAACCTCACTCATTCACTCATTAAACAAATATTTAATTTTAATCTACTTTATGTTCTTACTCTTACCACAGCACCTAGCACAGATGGGAGTTCATAAATGATAAATGAATTAATGAATAAATTGAAGAATGCTGTTATTAATATTAGTGTTATTTTATAGTAGTAACTGCTATTTATGAAAAGGAAACAAGAATCCTTAACTAATTTACTGAGTATATTTTATATTCTGGGCTTTGTGCTAAATGTTTTACATGCATTATCTTCTTTAATGCTCATAATATCCCTAGGGTATAGGCATTATTATCCTTAAGAGGTGATTCCACTCTCCATCTCTGCCACTGTATTTTCAACTACATCTAACTGGTATTCACTCTCTTCCTGAGTTAGAGGGTTTGCTATTAGCAACTTTTCATCCTTCTACATCTAGGAGTGTCACTCTGTTATGAGTGGAATTGTGTCCCCCCCAAATTCATATGCTGAAGTTCTAAACTCCAGTCCCTCAGAATGTGACCTTACTTGGAAATAAGGACATTGCAGATATAATTAGTTAAGATGTGGTCATACTAGAGTCAAGTGGGCCCCTAATCTGACTGGCGTCCTTATAAAAACGAAAATTTGAACAGAGACATACAGGGAGAATGCCATGTGAAGACTTGAGTCATGTTGCTATAAGACAAGGACCTACCAGAAACTAGGAAAGAGGCCTAGAACAGATCCATTCCCAGTTACTTCAGAGGGAGCATGGTCCTGCTGACATCTCATTTTGGACTTCTGGCCTTCAGAACTATGAGACAATGAATTTCTGTTGTTCTAAGTCATCCAGTTTGTAGAACTTTATTATGGCAGCCCTCGGAAACTAATACACACTTTCAGCATTTTTTCCCTCTCACTCCACTAGCAACTGAAAGACTTCAATAAATTTCACCAGAAGGTTATTGGTCTGTGATATAAGTATAGAATCAAATATTCCCAAATCTTCATGAATCCCATAACTCACTACATGTCTCCACAATTTAACAAAGAACCTTTTCCATTTGTATGTGGAAAAACAGAAAAATATCAGTGGGCTTCTTTCAATGTCATGCCTGACCATCCATGATCTTACCTGCATCTAAACCAATTCTTTGCTATCTCTTCTGCAACAATGGAAAAGATGCCCTATTTCTCACCCACAGCCATTCTTCAGCTCACTGAGTCTGTCTCCTATCCCTTTCACTCCGATGAAACACCATCACCAGAGTCATGCCTTTTTTACTTCATCCAGTCACCATCTCAACGCTTTCTCACTAGATCTTTCAGCAGCCTTTGACTCTGTTGTCATCTTTCTCTTTCTTTTAACGTTCCCTTCTCTTGGATCCCAGGACAACATACTCTCTTGTTTTCCTTCCCACATTCTGGCTTTTCCATTCCAGTCTCCTCTAGGAGTTTCTCTTCCTCTGTTCATCCCTTAAATTTACATTGTTTCTGTCCTCCACACTTTTCTTCCACTGCCCTCTTTCCCTGGATTACATCCTTTCTGTTGGCTTCAGTTACCACCTTTTTGCTGATGATTCTCATGTCTTATCTGAAGTTTTTTCATTCTTTGCTTGTTGTGGTTAACTTGCGGTCAGCAAATATCCCCACATTCTTCCAGTGTGTTTCTGTGTACCACAGAGGCTGAAAGGTAAAAAAAAAAAAAAAATACATTTCCCAGACTCCCTTGCTTCTAGAGTTCTACAGGTGAATTAAATGCCACCAAATAAATGCATTAGCAAGAGATTTAGAAGGCAGAAGACCATATTCCTGCTGCTTTGACAGTTTCTTCTGGCAAGCAACACTGTGGAAGCATGGTTTATCTGCATCATGGTTCCAGCTCCATGGGTGATGAGAAGCAACGTGGCAGCAGCAGTGGTAATTTCTTGGTTTTGGTTTCTTGATTTCTAGATCACAGGTACAGGAGTGTGTTCTGGGACTCAATATCTCTAGTGACAGCCTTATCATTTCTTCCTGATTTTGTCAACGTTAAGAGCTTCCCTAGAAGGTTAATTCTGCCTAAAATCTATTTCTCCAGTCTATCTGACAATTTGTTAATTCCCTCGATTCTCATCTAATTACCTGGATTCAATTCCTTTCTGCTTAAAATAACTAGAATGGTTTCTGCTTCTTACATCAAACCTTTATTGATAGAGAATTTGACTCCTAGAATCAGGGCATTACTGCAACAAAAACAAAAATGTGTAGTACTGGTTTGGCGGCTGGGTAATTAGTGACAAGAGGACAGATATCACAGAGTGAAAACTTAGGGATACTTGTTTTATAGTGAAAAAAGTTTTGGTAAAACTGTCACTTGCAACACCTTGCACACAAACCATATGCTAACAGACCCTACAGTTTAAGCAGAAATAATAGGAAAAACTCATAATATCAGTGTGAGTCAGCTGCTTCTTGTCTCTTACCAAAGTCCTCAGAGAGTCATGAACACATGCTAGTTCCAAGAGGTCGCATAGAGGAAAAAAAACCTGTAGCCCAGCTTTCTCAAACATCCCCATTAAGACTTCCCAGGCAGAAAATGGGAACTTGCTCATGTGAACTTCTCACTGGCAAAAATCAGATTGAGAATGCTGCCTTCCTACTCAAGGCTTTTCTTTCAGACAGCTTCAATTTTGGGGTGACTGACAGGTGTGGACAGAGCACCAACGGCAGGAAATAAAAGACCAGATATTTCAACCATGCTATGCCTCGATGATATGCTTTGCTGTGGTTACCCGGAAACACAAGAAGCATACCAAGTTTTTGAGGGAAATTTATTGCTAAAAATAACTTGCCCAGCTCACAAAAGCCAGTGATTTTTTAATCTCTAAAACAACCTCTGGATTCCCAAATCTGCACCATCAGGAAGCAGGTGTGAAAGACATTACTCTCCTAAGGAGGGCAGATCCCCACCACCCACTTCGGATATAACCACAGAAAACAGTGGACAAGGGAACTCCTCGTAGAGAGCAGAATCAAGGGTTGAAAGGTAGAGTAACCAAACTTAATACTCAGGGACTGTTTCCCTTGCGTAGGGGTTAATGTGTTCTGTGTGTCAAAAAGTAGTGCACTCAGATATTTGGGGTCACCAACGTGCCAGACTTTCGCAGAGGCTGCTCGTTGTGTCTTGATATCTGTTCTCCGCTTCTTCTATTGTAATAGAAGTTTCAGGTAGGCACATGTCCACAGAGCTAAATGTTCTATTTCTTAGCTTCCTTTGTGGCTAGGTGTGACCATGTAACTAGGTTCTGGCTAAAGGATGTGAGCAGAATTAATGTGTGAAACTTCTATTCATGGTTTTAAAAATGGAGTATACCCAACCTTCTTCTTCTCCATTTCCTGCTGGTTAAATGTGAAACAGTGATCTTGGAACACAATATGGAAGCCACACCTAAGGAACCTGGATTCTTGGGTGAACTTCATGGTACAAGCTGCCCTATTTGCCATGGACCACCCACCTCAGAACTTTAGGTGAGAGAGAAATGAGTTAAACCTGCTCAAGTCACTATTACCTTAGCCTTTGATACAGCAGCAGAAGTCGTCTATCACCCAGTACATCTCCTAGTAATTCCTCTCCCCCACCACACCCTGTCCAGCCCTGTTCACGGACCCTGCTAACATTATCTTTGAAATTCCTCTTCCTTCCATACTCATTTAGATGTGGCTCTCTGCCCCCACAGCTCACTGCGACCTAATATTTTTTTCTGTTACTCTTCTTATGCAATTCCATATAATATTTAATTCACTGCAGCATATTTTCTTTTTTTTTTTTTTGCTTTCTTATCTATCTGTCTCACCAGAGTATCACTCCTTGAGGCAATAGTGACCATCTCTTGTTCAACATGGTTGCCTAGTGTTTACTGCCTGAGATGTAATAAGCACTAAATAAATAGGTGTTAAAAGGAATAAAAGATTATTTTTTGGACTAAATTGATCTAAATTTCTTGAATGGCTTTCCTTAGACATTGCTTCACTTGTAACATGTTTCTATTGCATTGACCAGAAGGATTGCAGTATAACAAGATTAGATGGTACGTAGGGTATATTTACCGAAGTCTATAGCTAAACCTTAGTTTTGAATGCAGGCCGTGATAATCACTTATATCTCAAAAAAACAAACGAAGCAATGAATTTGGAGATAAGAAAATGGTGTTGAGGAAAAAGTCTGAGGACCATCAGAAGACCTGGGTGTGCATCTCAGTGCTATTCCACACTAGTCTTGTGTGACTCATAGACGATTATAGAATCATTAGTTTTCATTTTGTTGTTGTTGTTAGTGCCCTCGACTGGATTCTGAGTTCTGGTAAGCCTGTGTACAGCACAGCAGAACCCTGCCCAGTCTTTTTGTGCCATCCTCTCACATTCCAGCGCTCTATCAGACAATGCTCCACTGTTATTCACAGCGTTTTCATGGCCAATTTTTTCAGAAGTGGGTGGCCAGGTCCTTCTTCCTAGTCTGTCTAGTTTTGAAGCCACTGCAACCTGTCCACCATGGGTGACCTTGCTGGCATTTGAAATACCGGTGGCACAGCTTTCAGCATCACAGCAACAGGCAGCTGCCATAGTATGACAACCGACAGATGGGTGGTGTAGTTCCCTGATAGGGAAACGAACCCAGTCATTCATGAAATTTAGATCAGGTCCAAAAATGGATCTTTGATTCCTTTTAACACCTATTTACTTGGTGCTTATTACATCCCAGGCAGTAAACCGTAGGAAACTCACAATGAACAAGAGATAGTCCCTACTGCCTCGGTGAGAGCACCGGATCTTAACCACTAGAACATCTTAGTTTCCATTACCTGATAGAAACTGGTCTTCTCTCACACACGTTACACAGTTCCTCTGAGGCCAGCAAGAGGAGAGTAAATATGAGAAATGTCACACTTTTAGGAAGCTTTTAAAAAGTGGGAGAAAATCAGGAAAACTGTATAGCACTTAGTTTTTGTTTCATACTCTTTGTTTATTTTTGTAACATACTTGCATTGGAAATAATATGAAAATAAAAGATCTTAAGGGAGAAATGGAGGTCTGCTAAATGATTCAATTGCATTATGAACACTTTTTTTGTGTGTGTGTGAGGAAGATCAGCCCTGAGCTAACATCCATGCCAATCCTCCTCTTTTTGCTGAGGAAGACCGGCTCTGAGCTAACATCTATTGCCAGTCCTCCTCCTTTTTTTTTCCCCAAAGCCCCAGTAGATAGTTGTATGTCATAGCTGCACATCCTTCTAGTTGCTGTATGTGGGACGCGGCCTCAGCATGGCCGGAGAAGCGGTGTGTCGGTGCGCGCCCACTTCTTTATTCAACTTTTTCCCATTAGATTGATGGGGAAAAGCCTTGTTTCCACACTCAGCTTTATTTTCAGTTTTATTTTACACTGAATTTATGCTATTCAACCACTATATAAAAACTAATAAAAAGTGCTTCAAGGTTATTATATTTTCCTATTGGCTTCTATAAAAATGTTGTTTAAACAAATGATCTGTTTTTGTACTAGAAAAAAAATTTGTTTGGCTACTAAAATCATCTGCAAGAAAAAAAATTGTCTTTCTCAGGAGAAAAAAGTAAATAGTTTGAAAGAAAAGTTAATACATTCATTAGAGTCACATTGCATCAAAGTGAAAAATTCCTGTTTCCATGAACAAGTACAGTGCAAGTTTATAAAATGTAAATTAGGCAGGAAATTTTCAGTAATTTTGATCCAAAATGGTTCAAAATACTTAATAAGGTGAGTCTGTTAATTTGTTGAAATTTTTCCTGTATTTTTTTTTGTGAGGAAGATCAGCCCTGAGCTAACATCCACGTCAATCCTCCTCTTTTTGCCAAGGAAGACTGGCCCTGAGCTAACATCCATGCCCATCTTCCTCCACTTTATGTGAGACACCGCCACAGCATGGCCTGACAAGCGGCGCGTTGGTGTGCGCGTGGGATCCGAACCCGGGACACCAGCAGCAGAGTGCGCGCACTTAACCGCTATGCCACAGGGCCAGCCCCCAAAATTTTCCCATTATTTTAAAAGTAAAAACTGTAATCAAATGAATTTTCCTGATGAAACCAGTTACCTGATTCACTGTCTCACTGTTTGTTTTCTATCAGATAGATAAGGAATTTCAGAAAAGGATTTAAAATCTGAAAGAGGCATCATTGTCTGCCCTGAAAAATTCCAGGTTTGTTCTACTGTAAACTTAGAACCAGAGCTAGCAGGGCCCTGGCATCTCCCATGGGAGCATCTGAGCAGTTCTGGCTTCTGTTAATGAAAGTACAAATAAAGTAGGTGGTATAAACATGTTAAGCAACTGAAAGTGGGGTGGCCCTAAAATAGCAACTGCATACCAGTTTTACTGAATATCCCAGAAAGGAGAGGCAATATTAAATGTCCCTAATTAGGGAGAGTCAAAAATAAAATATTATAATTAGAAAAAGAAGCATTTTTAATCCAAGTGATACCACTCAAACAAAGCATCTATAAAGCGATTCCAAAATGATTTTACAAGCAGTAGCAGAAGAATAGTAAAATGTGAGTTCACAATCAGAAAAATAAACGAAAATAACTGCAGCCAAGTTCAGAGACCGGGAGTTACTGCATTGGGATGTAGTAGGTATGACTATTGTTCATTGGCCTAGACTACGTTTAGAATTTGTGTTTAGAGTTTAATACTTTTATGTCACTAAGAAATAGACAAACTAAGGAACAAAGCTTTGCTCAACTACAAAGCCAAGCTGGGCAAGGAGATCAGAGAACTGTAGAAGCTCGGTTGAAAAAAAGACACTGACTCAAAAGAAGCTTGCTTAGAGTTTTATCCTGGAATGGCTACAGAGGAAAGAAAGGAAAGAGAGTGGGTGTTTCGGTGGAGAAGGCTTTGAGAGATAGGTGTTTCAGGCTGTTCCAGGGGAGAATGATAAGTAAAGACCTGTCAAATTTGTGACTCAAATGATGTGATACTGAAAAAAACATCTAATATAATTTGCTTGGACTATTCCTTGAACTTTGTTGCTTAAACTTTGACTGTATAAAACTCTGATATGAATTAGCTGAAATTAATGTTATTTGTTTAGGATCAAAGTGAATTAGTTAGTTGCTTTATTTTTAAATTTTTTAACCAATCTACATACTATTGGTTGGGTTTTACCAGTCCTAGATCCAATCTGAATGGCTCTGCTCTCTACTAAGCTTTAAATCTCAGGCCAATCCTCTATTGATGTTATCAAAGAGGCCAAGGGAAAAATCCAGAGACCTTAGACATACTCCTTTAAAGATTTATTCCAAATTACAAAGAAGCATCCCTGATTCATCAAAAATGGTAACAAGTGGAGGAAAACAGAAACAAATAGAAGAAAGTATTTGACATGACAGTTTTGACAGTAACAAGAAGTTTATGCTGTATTTTAATAAAACCTTAAAAAAAACCCCACTATTTAAAAAAATCATTCAATAACCTATGCCACAAACACCTTCATCTCTACCTACATCTAAACTCCATTCTTGAATTTCACCATTAAGACACAGGTTCAGTTTGTGAAAGAAAGTGAGACTCGGGAAGGGGATAGGGTCAGGATTAGTGTGGGGGACCAGATGAAGCTCTTCTTGGCAGTGGGAGGAGTGACTAAGCGTGGCTCAGGTAAAACTCAGGGATGATGGGGGTCAAGAATGGGCTGAGGGTCAGAGAGGCGTAAGCTAACATGTATGTTAACCCTTATTGAAACCATTACCCACATAATTCAGTTGGGAACAGTGTTACATTCAAACAAGAGCAGGAAAATAAGAATTCTGGTTTTTATTTACCACGTTGTCCCCCAAATCTTAAGGGTAAGCCCAGATTCTGCATAACATTCTTCAGATGCAGGGTGGGTGAGACAGAACCTCCTGTAGTGTACATGAAAAGGGCAAAGTCTAAGAGTAATATTTTAATAATTTTAATAGGTCTACCATAACTCCTATTTCAATTTCTGTCTTTCTCAATTCTCTGACACTCTACAAATGCCAGGTGCTTATCACTTTCCTACCCAGGAAGACTCAAAAATTCCAGGCTGTTCCCACAGCCTCCCTGATCACACCTTTCATCTCTGCACCTATAGCTCCTGCAGGACTTGCTAGTAACACGTCATATGCTCTGATATTGCCAAGCCCCTGAAGAGTTTGATTCACCTTCCCTTTACACACTTTTTTCCCAAATAATAATTTAAAAAAATAGTCCTTGACAATTATCCGTGCAACCTTCTCCCAGACACTAGATTCTGCATAACACTCTTTAGATAGAGAGTGGGTGAGAAACTTCTGTAGGGTATATGAAAAGGGCAAAGCCTAAGAACATCATATATTAATAATCTTTATCTAGCCACCTATACATTACGTGGTAATTTTAAAAGATACATATCTAAATTTTGTAGTTGCAAAATAGGTATGAAAATCTACATGTCCATGACAACTAAACAATGGTCACGTTGAAATGTCACTACTCAAGAGAAGAGGATGAGTAAAAATCCATTAGAAAAACTGGAATAAAACTTCTCTCTTTATGCCAGATGGTAACGAAAGCTAAATATTTAAGAAGACCCAAAACTAGTGACAGAGAGAGAAGGCTATAAAGATGTTTTATCTTGTCATAAAAGCATTATCTTGTGTCCAAAATTTGCTAATGTTATCAATGTTAAATATAAATCTGAATCAGCTACTCCCTTATTTAGGTACTTTGTAATAGCAACACTCCAAAGCCATTACCAAATTATGTATTAATCAGCTTTGCAGAAGTGACAAACAACTCAAAGGTCTTAATGGCTCATAACAACAAACAGTAAATTTTCCTCATGTTATATACCAACTATTGCAGGGCATCTGCTGTGGCTCTGTTCCACATGTCTTCCTCTCATAGGACCCAGAATTAAGGAGCAGTCCCTCTATGGGACACGTACTCTCGTGGCAGGAAGTTGATGGACACATGCAATGGTTCTTAGAGCTTCTGCTTGGATGCAGTAAATGTCACGTCTGTTCATATGTCATTAGCCAAAGCAAGTCAGATGGTCAAGTCCAACATAATGGACTGGGGATATAAACTCATCCTGTAAGTCACTGTAAGTCACATGGCAGTGGCGGGCTATATCATCCTTTTACTAGAAAGGCAAGTATGCACCAGGGAGTGATAACACACTGACTTTATACTGAAAGCTTTGGGGAATTACTGAATGATTTCCTCAAGGGGAATAGCAGATTCAGATCTGTGTTAAAGACTGATCACCCTAGCAAATTTTGAAGGGAAAAGAATGCTTCCACAACAAGATACGACATCTTCACAGCCCCTGTCTCCTCGAGTAGTTCCAGGTTTTCTCGGTGAGCATTCGGACTCACTTCTTCATGCCCTTCCATTTTACTGAAAGTACACTTGGAAAGGTCACCAGTAGCACATGATTTACCTTTACAATCCATATTTTACCTGTGCTTTCTTCAGCATTTGACATCGTCGATCACAGTCTCTTTAAATCTCTCTCCTCCCTCGGGTTCTAGGACATAGCTCTCTCCTGCCTCTTCTCTGGCCCTTCTTGTTTGCTTCCCAGGCTTTCCTTCCTCCTACCTTGCACAGAGATGTAGTTCTCCTGAGTGCCATCCTTGGCCACAATTGTCTTCTTTCTGTATGTGCTCAGTCTGTATTCTCTCATCCATAGCTTTAACTGTCTCCAGAGTTAAGATAATTCCACAGCCATGACTCTAACCCAGATCTTGTTCCTGACCTTCAAATTCATGAGTCCTTACCAGGCATTTTCCCAAATAGTGCATGCTTCCTTGAACTTCCAGAACTTCGTAATCCTGTTCCTTCTATCTGAAATATCCTTCCTCTTTTCAGCCTAACCCTTATTTATGTTTTTATATTCGACTCAAGTATTTCCTTTCTAGAAAGCTCTCTCAGCTCCAGGTTGACAGCCTCTTCCATGAGAGTCCTGTGCACGGCTCCATCACGGCACTCAACACATTATAGCCATTACTAGCGTGCTTGCTTCTCTTCCCTTTAGACACTCAGCTCCTTTAGGGAAGGGACAGTGACTCGTCTTTGTATACATAGCAACAACCCCACATCTAGCACATACCAGGTGCTCAAAAATGTTTTAAGATTGAATGGATAAAGAATGAGTTGGTAAGAGGTAGGTAGGATTTCTTTAAATCAGGAGATAAATTTGGAGATTGAGAAAGAGTTGAGGAATCTTACGTCTGATATTTTTTCAGAAAAGTTTAAGGCTACAGTGTCTGCTACAAAGGAAGGTGCTAAGAGTGGAGTGAGGAGTGTGAGAACACTAATTGTTCAAGGTCTCAGAAACTTGCTCTGGAGAGGGCCAAATATAAATGGACTACAGCAATATTTTTCAACATAATCTAGGACACCTTATGAGAATTTTTTAAATTGTGAAGTTTCATTTTCACAATAATCTAAAAAATAATTTTATTCTGAATTTTATAAACGACCTTCCTATAACCAAATATCCCACGTGATTTTATCGCCCATGTTTTTATTTGTTTATGACCATGTTGTTGCAAAATGGAACTATTTTAATTATCCCTGGCTTTATTAGACAGGGAGTTCAATCAGAGAATCAGGACCATTAGGGATCTATCTATTTGTCCATCTATCTATGTATATCTATCTATCTATCTATCTATCTATCTATCTATCTATCTATCTATCTGTCAAGGGATTTGTTACAGAAATTGGACCTCACACAATTGTGGGAGCTAGTTAAGAAGCAGTTTCTATAAGTCTGTTGTCTTGTCATCTGATGCTGGAGCTTAAAATCTATGAGGCCAGCTGTCAAGGAGAGAAGATGGATGGTAAAGTCAGGGATACCAAGAATAAGTTAGAACCCATAAGCACAAGCTGGATGAACCGAAACTGGCGTCAGTTGTTGTTGCCTCTGCCCTTAGTGGTGCGGGTATCCTAGAGTAGTCGGGGGGCTTCACCATGGAGCTAAACAAACACTTCTGTCTCAAGAGTCACAGAAGCTGTAGGAGCATCCAGGGGAAGATGGAGGAGTTGTAGGCCCAGCCACTGGCTTACACAAATTGCGTGAGCCAGCATATAAGTGACAATGTGTGTAAGCTACAAAATAATTGCTGCTTCACTTCTGCCCTGCAAATCTTGCACAAGAGTATATCTTGTGGCTTATCCTAACCAGAAACATACAAGAAAGATCATTCTGGGAAATGTAATTCAGGCTAGCCAAGTTGACACATTGCAAAGCTTCCAGACCGGCTTATGCAAATTAAATTACAAATAATGTATGTATGACAAATGATGTCACAGCCTGGTATATAAATAATAATAATTACAATTTATTGAATATTTTCTATGTTCTATTCTTCCAGCATTGCCTCATTGAATTATCATAACCCAGTGCTGTAGGGACTGTTTTTGTTCCCATTTTCCAGACGTGGAAACTGAATCACAAAATGGTTAAGTAACTTGCCTAATGTCACAGAGCCAATAAGTAGTAGTAGAGACAGGATTTAAACCACCCAGACAGTCTAGCTTTAGAGCCTCTGCCCTTACCCATTCCGATCTGCCACCTCCTGGGAGACAGTGTGAGAAAAGCTCTAGCACAATCGAGTCAGCAGACGGCCTGTCAAGTGCAAACGGACCTGGGCCATAGCAGTTCAGCACCCATTTCCCATTGTGGGCAGCACAGCATTTCTTGTCTGATTAAATTAATGGTTTAAATTTTTCATGACCTTTTTATAGATTTATTCTGGTTTTATATAATGAATTTATATCATTTATATTTGCATGTATAATTTTTATGATGAAAATAATTAAAATCACTATGACTCTGAAATAGTGAACAGCTTAACTCATATTGGGGCAAGCTGGGCTGTTTCTGCCGGAGAAAGAAGATGTGAGGAGGCAACATTTCTGAGTATATCATTAATAAATTAATGGATGAACAAATGCTTTAACAATAAATGAATGAATCATTAGTTAAGCCCGTGGAGAAATGTTTTTTTAAAACCCTCAATTCCTAGTAAATGAGAGGTGCTTTTGCCAGATGACATTTAGTTCTTGAACTAAATGTGTGTGCAGCTTTCCTTGTCCATTCACAAAACGCCGGATTTTTCACAACAAAATGCTTCCTCTTTGTCTCTGGGAGCAGGTTTTTAACATTCGCCACATGTGTTCTTGGAGGCCAGGCAGTGGGAACCAAGGATGATTATGGCTCTCTGGGTAGAAGCCCTCTGAGACTGCGCTTGCGCAAGCCTGTGTGTAATTCAGCATTTGAAATTAAAACGCATTTGGAGTTTTCTGCGACAATGACTTTGTATTGCACAAGTCCCGAAGTGCTTTCAATCACTTAACCACTTTCCCCTTACAGGGACTGCCTCCATTTCCTTTATAGTACACAATGCGCTGGGAGAGGCATCTTCTCTAGAACGTCTCACCTACCAAACGCGGCAGAATCACACTCGACGCCGAGTCTGCGCCTAACAGACTCACGCAGCTGTATCCTGAAGAGCTAATTTGTATGAAATCCTGAAACTACAACTCTCTTAAAAATATATTCCAGTTTTATATAAAGTCTATTTTCCTAAACTGATTCATTAAAAGCCTTGTCGGCAGATCATCTGCCTGGCCTGGCCCTGGGGCGTCTCCCAGTCTGCGCTGGACTCTGCTGGCCGCACACACCACAGGTCCCGCCAAGTCCGGCTCCGCCACGCCTGCTGCTTGGAATCCTCTCTCATCCCTTACTCAGTCCTCTGAGTCTCTTTCGAGTCCCCACAAAACTTCCCCAAACTTTTTATCTCCCCTAAAGTAAATGGGCTTCCTCTCCTCGCCAAACCCTGACACGCCCCATCCACTGCCCTCTCTCCTATTCCAAAACACTTTGGGTGTTGATGCACTTTCTCAGCCTCTATTTTAGTCTCAGGGAAATAGGGACCAGGTCAAATGAAATCCTTTATTGACTCCACCAGGCAGGTAATCGTTTTCCCTGATGCTCCCACGATATGGTTTGGACTTTCTTTTCTTTCGTTTTCTTCCTTTATTATTATTATTACTTGACACCAAGTACTACTGTGGCCTCTTGTAAAAGTTAAGTCCTGGGTTCCAATTCTGCCTCCTCCACTAACCATGTGACATTGTTCAAGTTACCTAATCTTTCTGATACTCAGTTTTCTCATCTGCAATATGTTAATAAGAATCATAATTAAATACAACAACAGTTTTAATAAGATCTAGCACATAGAATGCTTACTATGTGCTAGGCACTCTTTTAATAGTCAACATATATCAACTTTTTAACAATGCAGAAGAGTGATTCAATTATTTTTAGCAAATCCATACCAAAGAATATTATGTAGCCATTAAAAATAATGAGGTATAACATGGAACTGTAGTGATGATATAATATTAAGTGAAAAATCAAGTTGCATAACAATATATATAACATGATCATTTACATTAAAACTATACATTAGGGGGCCAGCCTGGTGATGTGGCAGTTAAATTTGCACGTTCTGCTTCAGTGGCCTTGGGGTTCAACAGTTTAGATTGTAGGTGTGGACCTACTCACCCCTCATCAAGCCATGCTGAGGCAGTGTCCCACATAGAGGAACTAGAAGGACCTACAACTAGAACACACAACTATGTCCTGGGGCTTTGGGAGAAAAAAAAAGGAAAAAAGAGGAAGATTGGCAACAGATGTTAGCTCAGGGCCAATCTTCCTCAAAAAAAAAAAGGAAAAAAAACTATAGATATACAAACAAAAGTTCTCTTTCTTCTCTATAGGTGTGCCTCCCTCCCTCTCTATATATGTACATACACACACAAAGACATACACATATGGTTTAAATTTTTACAAAGCATGTGTTTATACATCTGTATAGTTTAAATTTTTCAATGAACATTTAAAAAACAAAATAAGTAGAAATAAATGACTATAAAAACAAATTATTGGGCCGGCCCCGTGGCTTAGCGGTTAAGTGCGCGTGCTCCGCTGCTGGCGGCCCAGGTTCGATCCTGGGCGCGCACCGACGCACCGCTTCTCCGGCCATGCTGAGGCCGTGTGCCACATACAGCAACTAGAAGGATGTGCAGCTATGACATACAACTATCTACTGGGGCTTTGGGGTGGAAAAAATAAATAAATAAAATCTTTAAAAAAAAAAACAAAACAAATTATGATTTTAACAAGCATACCAGAACTGGCAATTTAAGTAAATTAGTGTTATACTCATGAAAGTAGAAACTCTGCCAGATATTATCCTGATTCCAATCAGTATTTAAAAAAAAATTTTGATACACGCCTTTAAGCACTACCAACTAAATCAGCATTGCATTTTTCAGAATATCCTTAATGAGAGCATAAATTTCTAATTTGGGCATATTTGATTTTTTTTTAAGCAGACGATGATCATTTGTCATCATGGCTGATGAATAAAATTGCTAATCAGGTTGGGTAATGCTGATTTTAGTCACAACTATCACTGACTTCTCAATCTCTTTCAAAGCACTGTAACTTTTAAAGCTAAAACATTTTAAATGTTTTAGGGACAACAGTTCACTCCTTTTACAGGATACAGAGCCCACAAAATGTTCCCAAGTCTATTTCAAAATCATAAGCTTAATTATGCTTTGTGGGCAGAAATGGCATACTTACCAAAATTTCGCTGCTCAGGTTCCATTCTTCAAGTTAGCTGCCAATTGGAATGAATCTCTAAAACTTTTCAATAATTTTATCAGTTCTATAAGTTACTAGATAAATGCCTTACTTATCACCTTACAATTTTTTTCTACCTTCTTTTAATAATATTGCTTTTGCCATTACTTTATCTCTATAAGGGACTTTTGAATGTAAAGTACATCACTTACAACTTTATAACTTATTCTTGCTTTGGAAATGGAAAAAAACCTCTTTTAGTTTCACGTAGAATTACTAACACAATGAGTAGCAGATCTTAAAAGTGCTGTTACTCCAAGTTGAAATCCAATGCAGCAACACTCGTAACTTCCTGTCCCACTTCCAACATGTATCTGGCTCTGCACTGTGGCTTATCTACGTTTCTTTCATTCAATAAAAGAGAGGAACTTCTTCGTGTCCAAGATTAATCTCTCAACCCACTCTCAGAAACTTGTTCCACCATTTAGATCCACTCATCCTTATCATCAGCCCCTCTTTTCACCCAGCCTTTGCCCCCTCAGCATTTAAACAAGTCAAGTCTCTCCTGTAGAAACTTGAGAGAGAGAAATAGAGACAGAGAGATACAGATAGACTAAGAGACAGACACAGAGAGAGATGGAAACCCCTGATCCCTGAATTCTCTCCTAGTTTCTGAGCAATCATTTGCCTCTTTCTTTAAAACAATTTTAGGGCTCTCTTAACTTACTCACTCTCACATTCTTCTCAAGCCATAGCATTTAGGGTTTTGCCCCAATAACTCCAATGAAAGTTTTAGTGATGGTCACTAATGACCATCCATTTTCCAAACCCAAGGGATAATTTTCAGGCATATTTACCTGAATTCCTTGGCATCGTACATTTCGTCGCTCTTCACCACTTCTTTCTTGAAACCTTTACTTGGGCTTCTGTGAAACCGTACTCTCCTTGTTCTCCTTCTACTTCCTGTTCTTTCTTTGTGTATTTTGGAGACTCATCACTTAAAACTTAATGCTCTACAGAATTCCATCATGAGTCCCTCTGTCTTCTCCATCTATACACTTATCATCTCCTCCTTGTTCGAGGCTTCGACTACTACTTCTGCCTGAAGCCATCCTAATGTTTGAGCCTAAGCTGACCTTTGTCCCCTTAGTGCCAGTCTGAACTCATCATGTGGCTCCACAGACTCTCTTATCCTCTATGCTCCCTTTTTGACAACGGCACCACCCAGTTGCTCAAATAAAAAACATGGAGTCCTCCTAGAATTTTTCTCCCTCATTTCTCATATCCATTGATCTTTAAGCCCTGCCAATTCTATTTATTAAGTGCTTCCTCAAGTATTAGTTTTGGGCTTTTTCACTTTTTGTCTAGATTCTTGTCAGAGCCTCACTGGACCTCTGCCTTTAGTTTCATCTCTACCAATATAACCTCCCCAATGTCATCACAATAAACTTTCTAGTACACAAATCAGTAACCCTCCATCAACTTCTAGATAAAACCTGAACCTAAGACTGTATATAAGCTGGCCTCTGCTGACCTTCATAGTCTCGTCTTCCCTCTAAACTCCATAGGCATCCTAAGATCTGGCCACACTCAACAACTTGCAGGTTTTCAAACATGCTGTACTCTCTCTTCTCATATCTTCCCATTATTTTCCCTCTCTCTCCTTTCTTCTCCATGTAGCTAATTATTTTTTCTTCAAAAACATCTCAGTTTCACTTCTATCAAGATTTATCTTACTTGAACCTCCCTGATCCCATTACTCAGAATTGAAATAAGTGAGCTTCCTTTGGGAATCCATAGATCTTTGCCTTCTTAATTTACATTATACCAGGACTCTTGTTTGCAAGTTCTGAAACTAAAACCAAACCAGATTTAAAATAGGGAAGGTGGGGGGCTGGCCCCGTGGCCAAGCAGTTAAAGTTCCGAGCACTCCACTTCAGCAGCCCGGGTTCGCAGGTTTGGATCCTGGGCGCAGACCTATGCCACTCATCAGCCATGCTATGGAGGCATCTCACATACAAAATAGAGGAAGATTGGCACGGATGTTAGCTCACGGCGAATCTTCCTCACCAAAAATATAAAAAGTAAATAAAATAAAATAGGGAAGAGGGGACCAAAGGGAATGCATTAAGTTGAAGCTAGTGGAAAGCCCAATAAGTGAATTTTAAAGCATACCTGGATGTAGCGGCTTAATCAGTGTCCTCAGGAGTCTGTTTATTTTTCTCTGTCTTCACATCTGTTTTTCTCTATGTTGGTCTTATTCTCAGGCAGGCTGTCACTACATGGTGGCAAAAAAGGCCACTAGCTGCTTTCTTGAAATTTCCATCAAAAGTCCTAGGATGGTTTCTCATTGACCTAGCTGTGGCCACATGCCTATTTTACTAAACAATCACTTTGGTTGGGACAATGAGATAATCTGATTGGCCAGGCCTATGTCAGTCACATGTCCACCCTTGGTGCTGGGATAGGGGGTAGGGTCAGTGTCCTCCAAACCATGAACTGAGAATAGGAGAAATGATTCCACCAAAAAGATGTTGGACATAGAAAGGTACATATGTCTACAACAACTCTTCTCATACTATGTTATTACAGTGTGTTTACTTGTGTGCCTTACTGATTGTGAGCCTTTCAAGGTATAGATTACATTTTCATCTATCTAGTCCAAGCACTAAGTAGACCACATATCAGTGTTCTTGTGAGAACTTCATGAGATAATATACTTAAAGCATTTATCATGGAGTCAGATATACAATAAACACTCAATAAATATTAGCTATCATTATTGGTGCTATTGTTTCACACACAGAGTGAAAGCGTAGTATGAAATAAGCTTTATTTTTACGATCCATGTACAGAAAAGGCCCATATGCACAACTGGCATAAGAAAAAATATTTTCATCTTCAAGTAACAGAAAATCCACCTAAAAGTGAATTAAACTTAAGAGGATTTATTATTTCACATAGCCAAGAGTCTAGAAGCCACACAGCTTTAAAGAGATGGTTAAATCTTCAGCTAAATGAAGTAATGAAGGATCCAGAGTATTTCCGTCTTTCTGTTCTGTCACGCTTAGAGTGTGATAGTTCTCTTCATGGTCACAAGAGACTGATGAAGCTCCCAGCATCACATCCTCACATACTAGTGGCGTAAAGGCAGAAAAAGTGCTACCTTATTCCATGGATCCCTTTTTAAGAACAAAGAGTTTTCTCAGAAGCCTTCTTCTCCCCAGACAATCACTACTACATATCATTGGTCAGAACTGAGTCAGACTGAGACTACTTTGATTCATATAGACAAAGCAAGATGTAGTCAAAGGAAGAGGGTGTGCTTTCTAACATTGTTGGGACCCTGCCAACATGAAAGGGGGAATATAGCTGGCAAAAAATGAAGTGTGCTACATTTTGTAGGCATTTCCAAAGTAATATGTGCTCACTGTTGCAATTCAGTACATCAAGGGTATCTACAGTAAAATGACTATTCTCCCCATTTGGCCCCTAATTGGCCGCTAATTTTATCCCCTGGAATATATACAATGAACAGTTTGGGGGCTGGCATGCTTCTTAGGAACATGTTGGTGAGTTGGCTCCCTCAATTGAAATATGCTGTATGTATTCTATAACATTTTCTTTCTAATAGATGTACACTCTTTCCCTAGAACAGTGTGCCAGTTATCAATTTATTGCCTTTCGAGTCCAAATCCACTCTTCTTTGCCCTGTTTTGTGATCCAGGAGCTATCTCTAAACATTTCTCCTTTGACATCTGAATCAGTTTTAGGCTTTGTCAATAGAGGGTGCTGGAGGGACAAGGCAAGGCCAGAGTAGAGGAAGGGGCTTCCCTTCCTGCTTCTAGAGTGCTGTTTTTGGCATGGCAGTTGATGGGCCTGGGAGAGGCTAGTGGTGCTCACATTAGCAGCTCACCTCATAGACACTCCAAGAACTTTCTCTGCCACCCTGCAGATCAGTCCTGTGGACCAACTGTAACTACTCCCTCAGCAAGTTTCTTGTCACCAACAGGCTGCATGTTCCTATCGCAGCCACACCCTCTCCAGAGATCTGGATCTGTCTTGGGCAGAGGAAGGAGAGCTCTTCTAGATTCTTTCTTCCTTCCTTCTTCACTCTCCTTCAGCCCAAGGAATAGAAAATGCTTTCTGTATTCGCTACTTCTGTACTTCTTGGGGTTTTCTTTCTCTCTTTTAGTAGTTAACCACCTTTTACTGGTTAACAGTTCTTCATATCTAATTTTCCCTGTTCAAATTACTGTTGTGGTTTCTTTCTTTTGACCGGATTCTGACTGACACAGATGGGTATGTTACCGCCCAACAAGGTGGGTCGTCTGCCTGCTGCAAGACATGCCAGTAGTCAAGAGGCAAGGTGGTAGAGAGAAAGAGTTTTTTATTATAGCTTACTAGCAAGGGGGAAGATGGCCAACTCATGTCCAAAAGAACCATCTTACAAAATAAAGATTACAGGCCAGTTACATAGGGGGCTGGTCTTTGGGTGGGGGAAGCATCTGGTCTCCAGGTGGTGGCAGACATCTGGTCCTAGTTCCTGACAGTGTTTTGTTTTACTGGATATGCATCAGGGACCAGAGCAATGCCCTATACCCTGATCTTTCAGCTGTCATTGGTGATGGCTATCAGTATAGACTCTCTGCCCAGGGGTCATCACATTCCTAAGGAACTCAAAAGAACAAAGTTATCAACTTATAGCAGCTGGGAGGGGCCACAAAATCTACAGAGCATGTCTGGGTTAGTTAATCAGAGGTCATTCAAAGTTACCATATGGTTTCCTTTCTACAACATGGCTTCCCTTATGTCAACCTTGTGTTGAGCCAGTATCATATATACCATAATGTAATTTAACCATATCCCAGTTCATTCAATATTTATGGTTTCGTTGTGTGTCTTGTTTTTATATTTATTATTTAATAAATATTTATTGAGTACCTACTATGCACAACATATTAGTTTAAACACTTGGAATATTGTGGTGAACGAGACAAATAAGTTCTTACTTCATGGAGTTTACAGTCTAGAGCAGAAATTCAGATGATAAAAATAAATAAATATAAAACTCAAGATAGTGATAAATGCTGTGAGGAAAATATGAATGTTTAAGAAACTAGAAAGTGAAAATAAATCAGGGGAGTGGGGACTATTGAGGTGAGCAGGATCAAGAAAGCCTTCTCTGAGGAGGTGGCATTTGAGCAGAGATCTGAATGATGGGAAACAGTTGACAGTTTGAGGGACAGCAGAAGTCCATCATGGCTGAAGCATGATGAAAAAGGAGCAGAGTGGTAGGATATGGGGTCAGAGGTCACCAGATAATGCAGGGCCAATTAGGTAATGGAAGAGTTTCCATGTTATTGTAAGGGTGATAGAAAGCGACTGGAATGTGTTAAAGAGAAGAATAAAACAATCTACCTTATGTTTTTAAAAGGCCATTTTGGCTGCTGTATAAAGAATAAACTCTCTGGAGCCAAGAGTAGAGGTAGGTATACAAGTTAGGAGGTTGTTTTGCTTATCCACAAAGAGATATTGTTGAGTTGGACCAAAATGGTAGCAATGGATGCTATGAACGATGGATGAGAACAAATGTAAGATAGAGCCTACACGTGTTGCTGATTGATTATTTGTGAAGAATGAGAAGAAGGGAGGAATTAGGGATAACTCCCAGGTTGGGCCCCGAGCAAAAGGTGAAAATTTTGGGGCCTTACATCAGCAGTTCTCAAATGTTTGGTCTCAGAACCCCTTTCCACTTTTAAAAATCACGTAATTTTAAAAATGCTTTTGCTTATGTGGAAGACATATTTTCTGAAAAATCAAAACAGAAAAATATTTAAAATGTGTATTTCTTAATTCATTTAAAAGAAAAATAATAAATCCATGAGATGTTGGCATAAATAATATGCTTCAAGAAAAATACCATATTTTAGGAAAAATATTCTCCCAAACAAAAACTGTTTCACGAGAAAAGAGCTATTGTTTTATATTTTTCCACTCTCATTAATATCTGGCTTAATAAAAGACAGTTGTGGGGCTGGCCCGGTGGCACAGTTGTTAACTTCTGAAGTTCTGCTTCAATGGCCTGCAGTTCGTGGGTTCGGTTCTCAGGTGCGGACATATACACTGCTCATCAAGCCATGCTGTGGCAGCGTCGCATATACAAAAAATAGAAGAAGACTGGCATATATGTTAGCTCAGGGACAATCTTCCTTAAGCAAAAAGAGGAAGATTGGCAACAGATGTTAGCTCAGGGACAATCTACCTCACAAAAAAAAAAGACAGGTGTATTCTTAAATCTACTTCTTCATTCAGTCTTCTGTGATATATTGTTTTAGCTACAGTACATGAAGAAAACCAACGTCACATAGATGTGTAGGTAGAAAGGGGAGAGTCGTTTTAATAGCCTTTTCAGATAATTGCAGATGTTCATCTTTGACATTACGCTCAAACTTGAGAAGTGGTAGTTTCTTGAAGCTGAGCTGCAATGTGGACTCTAAAACCTTATCAATGAATTTTTCATACTGTTATATTAAAATCTATTGGTCTATTTGTACTTTGAATTAATCTTTTATCCATACATGACTTTGACCTCGTGAACACCCAGGGATCCTCAGACCACACTTTGAGAAGAACTGGGTCACATAACATTATTCATTAATTTAACAAATACATATTGAGTTGTTACCTATGTCAGCCACTGTTCTGTGAGCTAGAGATACAAAGAAATGATTGAACATGACCCTTGCCTTCTTAGAGCTCATAGTTTTGAGCGTATTACCTCTGAGAGCTCTTGGCCCTATGAAGATACCACCTGGGAGACAGTTCCTCTCCCAAACAATATTATTCTGTAAGTCAAAAAGTTTCAATTCCAAACCATACCAGGGAGTACTTACTCTGCAAAGAAAAAGACAAATGGCACTCTCTCAGGTACGAAAGTAAATATAAGGCAATAAAACATGTTTATACACATACTTCCTGTACTGCTTTGTCACTTACATCATCATGATAAACCGCCCATATAGATTACTAACTCTAACCTCTTCGCACGTTCAAGTCAGATGACAAAATCTTTCTTTCAAAATATTCCAGAATCTCCTGTATCACCTCCAACCTTCTTTATTCTTCCAGGCACAAATTTATAATAAACTATTACTTCATAAAGTGACCTCACACATTAACTCCTTGAACTCTGGATACGTTAAGGAAGCCAGAATGATGTGAGATTAGGGGAAATCCCATACACCTTCTGTGGCTAATGATTTCGTTAATCCTGCCAATTTTTTTTCTTTACCTTAGTCAACACTATGATATAATTATAATGTTCAACTACCGTATAGCTTCCTAATCTGGATATGAAGATGGATAGCTTAATCAGAAAATTGAAAACATTGGTTTCACACTTTCTTCCTTAAAATTTAGTCATGAAAACATGGACCAAATACTACTATTCAAAAGAGAAACTCCCTGATACTGGAGAGCAGGAATTCTCTTTACGTTTGTATTTGCAGCTACAACATTTTCTACTTTAATTAAAGCAGGTGCTACATGTACGTTTGTCAAGTTGAAAACAAGAGAGGAGTCCAAATATAAGAAAATAGTTTCATAACTTTAATTGAAAAGTTCAGAGATAAAAACTTATCTGGCAAGAAATGAAACTAAAGATGGAAATGACAATTGAAATTGCTAGTCTAGTTAAAGGATAATCTTTAATAAACCTTTGAAAAATAGTTTCAATCCCTCATCTTTAAAATGAGAGAGGCAATGCCTTCCAGCTCCAGCTGTTCAAGGACTAAGTGAGACAGTGGAGACAAAGCGCCCAGGAGAGTTCTGGCACCTTCTGGGACTTGACTAATGCTAATTCCTTTCCTTTTCTCCTTTCTGAACCTCCTCCATAAGGATGATCTTTGGAGTAAACTCTTCTTGATTGACTAGAACAAAATAATAAATATCAATCATGCTGTTAATGATTCCAAGCTTCTTCAAAATGTTTTCCTCTGTATTTTTATAAGCAGGAGTTCGTAGCAGCATCCCTTTATCCAGTGAAGGCTGACTGAGCACCTACTCCGTGCCAAGTCCTGCCAGGTCCTGGAGATACGGCTCTGACTGTGTCCAACACAGTTTCTGAGTCTCATGGGGAAGACAAGCATCCACCAAATAATTATGCAAAGAATTAATTATAATTATCCCTATTTCTTACCTTCTTCTCCTTAACTCTTCTCACTGAGTAACATGCAATACACTTGGCCTATTTACCTACTTTATTATCTGTATTCCCCACTAGAATATCTGTTTTGTTCCCTGCTGAATCCAAGATTAGTACTTAATACATAATAGACATTCAATGAATATTTGTTGAAAGAAATATATGAATTATAATTTTAATAATCACTTTGAAAAAATTTTAGGATGCTATGTGAGTCTATAACATGGGTGTTAACCTAGTGTTTCACACCAAGGATAAAAGAAAGAGGTTTCACTGTATGTAAAAGAGAAATAAAAGGACTGGTCATATAGAAGTGGAAGGAGGTAACTGATGTCTTCAACCCAAGAAGCCATAAGAAACTTGTTTAAGTGCTGAAGTTGAGGTTAGAATATAGAAAGAGATTCAGAATGAGTGAAAATGTTGGCAACTTAGCACTGATACGAAAAACTGAGATTAATGTAAGAAAAAATATGAATAATTCATTAAACATTCAGGGGAAGATAGAAATCCTGTATGTTACTTTAAAAGGATCATGCACTCTAATCAAGTGGGTAGTAAAAGAAGCCGCAGCTAGTCAGACAAGTCCATGTGACCATTATTTTAATTAAAAACTTCTTTTTGACAGGCTGAACACAGAGTTGACTAAGGGGAATATATTCTTGCAATTTCTCAGATATCTATGTTGGGAAAAAGATAAACCTCTTGGCCCAAGGAAGTTAAATATAAGTTGCTAGCTTTCTCAGCTGTTTGTATAGTGCCTGAGAGTCAGTAACCAATTTTTATAGGGCTGTTCTTAAAATAAAAACAAATGCCAAACAACACTCATGACTATATCTAATCTATGTGAATCTCAGGAAAGGGGCACAAAGGAAACCCTGGACAAATAGGAATGCGCTACTTTCAATACAAGTTCTGAGAAAGTAATGTTCAGAAACACATCTTCTTCTCATTGTCCCCAAAGGGAGATTTTTACGTACAATAAGCCACCCTCTTACTGGGAATTTTATTAAATTCTGATATGAGGCTGTGTCCATGTAGTCAATCAAAAACAATATGATTTCTTAAAATATGAAAAAACTATAATGTAAGGCTCCTTTTTGATAAATACATTTAGCTGAGAACATTATTTATTGCATAATGCATCAAAGCTGCTTTATCAGTTAACTCCTTATGGAAAATACGGAGGACAGAGTTCTATAATTGCATCATAAACGCAGCATATTTCTTGTGCTGTCAAACTTGTCAAAGATAAGGAGAGACTATTAATTCTCTAATTGTTTACTTCTGTAAATCAGCTTTTGGATCACATCAGCAGATCTTGGAAGTTAACAAGACATGTATGTGCCTGGCACCCAAGATGGGACAAGCTGAAAACCAGCTGACACCAAGGCTTGTTCCCAGTGCAAATGGTCAAACAAAGTTAACAAGCTCTGCATCTAGAATTACATCTATTTACTGTGAATGTAACATTTTCCCTTTTTCTTTTAGTCTAGGCCAGAAAAATATTTACATAAGAGGAAAAACTATTAATTTCTTATTAATAATTAGAATAATTATATGATATTAATTAATAATTATAATTTATATTTATAATTTATTACATATAATAATTTACCTATAAACAATTATATATTATAATATTATATTATTATATTAAATATAATAAATATATATTAAAAAATAATAAATAAAATAAATAATAAATATATTACTAATATAATATTATATATAAATATTTATATAATATTAATATGTGATTATATATTTAATATTATTAATTATATATTTAATTACAATGTAGTATTATATTTATAATAATTATAAAAGATATTAATTATCTTTTAATAGGAGAAACTATTAATTAACTATCTTTCAAACTATAATTAACTGTTAATTATCTTATCCTTGGGCCATCCTCTACAAGTTTAAGAAAATAACAATAATAAAAATAATATTAAAATTAATAAATTGTTTTATTAAACACTTAATATAAATTAAATTTTAAAAAATTAAATTAAATTAATATAATTTATCGATTGATTAAATATTAATTAAAATATTTAAATTAAATTAAATATTGTTAATTGAATTATTAAAATAACTATTTTTGATTAATTAAAAAATTAACTTAAACAATAAAAAAATAATATTAACTAACATTTATTGAACACATTATGAATCAGTATTTGTGCCAAGCCTCATATTATTGACTTCTCACAGAAACTGTCTGAAATGGGTAGAATTAACATAAGCCCACAATTTTTTCTTTGGTCTTAATTAAAATTAGTCAATTTTTATAGTCAAATTTTATTTGACTATAAAATTAAATTTGTAATAAATTTGACAATTTATTAGTCAAATTTTAATAATACGAACTTTATCAGATTGGGAAACTGGACTATGAAACCTAAAAATTAAAATTACAATGCACTGGACTAGCTGTTATATCTTGTTGTATAAGTAAGAGTAAAAATTAGAAAATATTTATATGACTGATACTTTGAAAATGTAAGAATACAAATTTTAGCCAGTTTGGAGGTGAAAGTCCTTTCTTACAAGATTACACTTATTATAAAATTGAGTAATATGTTTATATGAAATTCTTTTGACAGTGTTAGTTATTATATAATTTTAACTGTGAGGCCATAAATACTTGATTAATTTCTTAAAGAAAATCATATTTACTCATGGTATTGAGCTTTATGATATTTACCCTCCCAACTATGATTTCTCTGATCTTATTATAATTAACTTGAAAAGTATAAAATCTGTTCAAGTTCTTCTGGAATTTGGCAAAACCATCTCTTTTTCTTTTTATGTCAATTAAGTTATAAGTAAAAATAAATGGTGCTTAAGCCTATGGCAGAAATACTCTCAAAACACAATGAAGAATTTGACCTTCTTCTCAACATAACATTTGTTAAATCCTGAACTTAGAGAGGTTAAATGATGTTTGTTAGAAACAGGTTGAAAAAGGGAAAGCTCTGGCATGTCACAGGACTGCTTTTTTCTCAAACCGCAACTGCTATTACTGAGTTCAGAAAGAGACCACTCAGAAGGACTAGAGAACAGCTGCCCTTTAAAACGGACCTATTGCAACAAAAAAAATATTTTATAACATTTCTGATTTATATTCTTAGCAAGATTCAACAGGATAGTGTTTCTACATGCAGTTCAGAGGCAAGAATGAACTGAAAATGAGGATTACAAGATGTTTTTTTAAAATGTGTTATTTAAGATGATACCAGAGGCGGTGAATAACAGATTGCTAAGTGTCAAAAATTAATGTGATAGAGAAATTATTCTCAAGAGATTATCGTACAACTCAGAGACAAAAGAAATTTCTGAAAAATATAAGAGAAGACATAATAGAATGGAAGTCAGAGAACTCTGTAGGACCTAAGGAATCATCTCATTCAAGGGCTGGGTTGGATTAGGAGGCCAGCAAAATGTGCCACAGATGAAGAATAAGGAACTCATTTTTACTCACAAACTGACCTATGCTCATCCCAACACTATCTAATTTTTATTCAAATGTATAGATTTAGCAACTGCTTCATCTTCTACTCAAAGTTTCAAGATAAGTTTTAATATTTACATAGCTAATGAGGTTCTCTGCCTTCTTACATTTAGTCTTGAGACTAAACAAAAGCAGCTCTAACATTTTTATCCATTCATCCTATGATAACTACTGACTTTTTCCAATTCTTTGGGTTTAACTAGACATTTTATTTGTTGTTTTTAAGTAGTATCCTGTTAATGAAAATATCCAGAAACTCTAAATGATATTCATTGAGTTCATTTAAGTACAGTAAACACATATATCATTTATTGAAGGTTAACTATGTGCCGGTCTCCTTTCCAAGTACTTTACATGTATTAACTCATTTAAACTTCACAATAACTATGTGATGTAGTTACTACTACTATTCCATTTTAAAGATGAGGAAACCAAGTCACAAACATTTAAGTAATTTCTTAGTAGGGTTAGGATGTGATTTAAGTCCAAGTCGTCTAATTCTAAAACTAATATAACCACTATGCTATACTGAGAAGAAATTCTAGAAAATTTATTTTGACCAATTAAGAATGATATCTGTAAAGAATTTTAATTGTTCATAATGTAGTATCTGTTGAAATTTTTACTAATTGACTTTTCATTTGTCTGATTAGTTTGGTAGTACATTGGAAACTACCAATTTTGGTAATCTATTGAAGACTAGTATACTTATTAAGATACTTATTAAGTTTCACTTAAAGCTTAGTAATCTGAAAATAAAGTGGCAGTCAATATAATTTTATACTGGCCAAATTTTCTATAATATTTAATAGACGGCGACAAAATTTATTAGAATTTGAAGTCCTAATATCTATGATTGCACAGAGTGAGGCCTGTTTCACACGTGCCTAGTTTATAGGTTTGTAACTCTATCCGATAAATATAGCAATGGGTAATTTTAGAATTGAATGTTGAACCTGAATTAAGGCAAATTCAACATCTACACATGTTGCTTTGGAGAGCTATCTCCTGGGTATAGTAGAATTTAGATCCTCTGTTCTTTTTTTTTTCTTTATCCATCCAGTCTAAGGAATGGATACTACAATATAGTAATAATAAGATTAACTGAATTTCACTTTGAACCTAGAGATAGAGAGTTGAGGGGGGCAAGGAAGCCAGAGAAAACAACATGAAATCAAGTCACTTGAATTAATTTCGAAGGAACAGAATGCAAGTGTGTTGGGGAAAAGCGTTAAGGTATGAAATTGGAATAGGCAGGTAGATGTCATATTATTAAAGTTCTTTGTATGCCAGGCATATATTAGGAAGGCAATAGAGAGCTACTGAAAAATCTTGAGCAGAGGACTGATTATGAACAGTACAGTAGAAAGACAATTCTGGAAGCAGTGTGGTGTGAAAGTTGAGCTAGGAGTAGTAGAGAGAAGGATGGTTATAGATTAATGGTATCATTGGACTAGAGGAAGCTAATAAATAAGGCACTTAGTAATGAGAACCTGAATTAGGCAATGATATCAGAAATAGAAAGTTGGAGCATATCTGGGAAATAAATAAATATATGAATACATAATTATTTTTATCAAAATCTACCTACATAGTTCCTTTTATTTAAAAAAAGAAATCTGCTAATTAGCCATACAGCCTTTATCCTCTTTCCTTACTATACCCCAGAGTCTGGATTCCTCTCCGTCTTTCCCCACGCATTTTTCTTTTCACATTCCTGGTTTCTAATTCTTCCCAGAATATTAGCATACCACTCTAGCCACCATGATGTCAGGAACACTACACTGTATGTATCAGCTGGAGTTCTTTGTTGCTAAGTAAAGAAACCATCTCTGAGGAGACAGTGAGGAATCAAGACTCTGGGGTTAAAATAAGGAAAGTAGGTAAAAGTCCTCTGGCTAATTAGCATATGTTTTAAACTAAACAATAGAAATGTATTAGAAGGCAAGTGGGAGATCACAAAATTTATAGGAAGGCTAAGGAAAACTCAGACACCAAAGCGAATCTTTGAGGGCTAAAATGTAAGAAATACAGAAACTTTCCGGGTTAGAACATTAAGGCATCAGCAATGGAATGAAAAATTCTGTTATCTTGTTTAAGATCAAATTACAAGGAAAGCATCTAATTGGAACAATTTGTGTGAAATACCTAATTGTAATTAAGGCTAAAAATCTAAAAATCTGAGCGCCTAGAATACAGCCCAGACAGAGTGAAGCGTCTCCAAGCACTCGTTCAACGTGCAAAGGTGCTCCACTTTTGGTTAGGGACGGCACAGCTGATTACTGTCCAGCCAGGTTACATCCAAGGGGGAAAAAGTTAATTTCCTAAAAACAAATCTCTTGTTAGAAGTAGAACAAGGTATTGGGCAGCCAAAAGCAATAAATATTCGCCATTCTAAAAAATGCTAAGCATACAGTAGTATTCATTATATTCAGAGTACTCAGGAAATCCTGTAACTAATGCTAGGAAATCCAGCAGCATTAAAAAAAAAAACAAAAGGAAACTACTGAGATCAAATTATCTTTAACAATAAGTGGTTTGTTAAACCACGATTTCCCCCTGAATTTCTCTATTTCCTTATTTCTCGATTTATCTCTATTTTGTGAAGGTTATTGTGGCTTCTGACACACACTCACACACCTTGCTTTTTCTTATTAGTTGCAGCTGTTCATACACTCTTTTTTATTCCCTATTTTTCTCCTTCCTCCTTGGAAAGCAAGAAAAGAGATTATATTCTAATTTGATGATAATCTTTCTCTATTTCCTGGCTTCACTCTGGAATTCATCTCCTCTCCCTGGTCTAACTCAGCCCCAGTTTATTAACCTTTGGGGTATGGTGTAATACGAAACATTTCCCCTACTGAGTCACATAAATAAGGGCAGCTTTTACTATTAAGTTTGAACAATTTGCTATATTGAAACCGGTGCCCTTTGCTAAGTGCACATAAAATGGGATGTGATCAAATATTGTGAAGAGTAAAATTCTCTTTTTACAGAAATAAAAATGCACTATACTATTTTAATGTATTATTTGTGTGGTGTTGGTATAATAACCATGAGATATGTCCAAAGCCCTGTGATTACTGATTATTTGAATGTTATCTCTAACTTGTTGAAAAGCGACATGAGAGGAAACAAGAAAACTCATAATGATATTCATAGTTCAGGATTTTTTCAAAAAAGGCTCCCCGTGAATAATTCCAAGAAGTAGATATTACAGGACAAATTTCAGGCTACAAAGAAAAAAGGCAGAGTGAAAGGGACACAGCTATTGTTTAATGGTGGAAGTGTCTCTCAAGTAGTGTCCCTGATCGATGTGGAGAACTTGATACTTTCAGTAAATCAGGATGATCAAGTATCTTATCTCAGAATGGTGGAAAAGTAAAAAGTTGCAACATCGAAATTTTGATGTACCTGAGACACTTTGAATGACTTGTTTGACTACAGTATAGCAAAGCAATGAAGGATTAGACAAACTCGGGTTAAATTCCTGCTCTACTATTTATTAACTGCATGGTCCTCGGTAAGGTATCACTTTTTAATCCTCAGTCTCTAACGTGGAGGAAATAATGCTTTCTTTTCCAAGTTGCTGAAGGAATTAATCAGACAATACGTGTAAAGCTCTTTAAAAGTTACCGACACATTTGAAATTCTTAATAACATGAACTGAATATTTGTTTCCAGAATACTATCCATAGAGACACCCAATGGACAATTTGATTGAACACTAAAGACTCTGAAGGACCTGCTAAATGAGAAGATAAAACTTCCAGAACTGCAACACTGAAATAAAATACATCAACAAGAAAAAAAAATTTTTTTACCAGAGTGTAATTTCTTTCGAAATTCTAGAGAACATATTGAGAATACATAGAGAATACAACTGTCTGTTATAAGTTTCTCCTGATTTGGGTGAAGAGGAAATGGTATGACTCTCTTTTTTTTTTTTTTTTATTTGAGTTGATTCTATGAAAATAATCATATACCAAGATTTTGAAAACAGAGCAAGTGGAGCATTTCCCCAGATTAAACAAAGAGAAAAGGCCATAAAAATAGTAATGAAATAGCATTTCTCTGCCTCTGTCTCTCAGCCACAAACATAGGGGCCCCAGATTCTCCCAAGTCGTGCTTGGAAGCATCTGAGTTTGTCACATTTGTGCTTGACAATTAGCATCCACAGCACATGGCTTTTCCCTCCTCTACTTCTTGATTTCTGTTGTGTTGTCTCTGAGTGTGACATCCTCTCTTGCCTCTTCTCTTTTCCAGGTATTGTGCCTGGTCTATAATTCAACCCACTCCAAAAGCAATTACAAGTGGAGAAATTTCCCTTATTCCTTTGCCACACTGTTGCACAGAATACAAGGAAGAGTTTCCTTGTCCAGTCAAGTTCTTGAATACATCTCTTTTATTTTTATCATCTCCTCTTTGGGGTCTGGCACAAGTCTCTGAGCACAGGGGTAAAATAAAGGGACAAACTCAGCAGCACATTCCCAGCTTTACTCAGAATGACCCTTCCATTATGACACCAACCCTTTGAATTGGGGCTGACTCACTCTTCTCTTAGAATGAGTTCTGTTCCTGGTGGTCCCTCAGTCACTCATGCAAACAGACTCCTTTGGGTATTTCCAAATATGTCTGAGTCCTATGGGGAACCCAGGAGATAGGCTCCACAAACTGAGATTTTTTGCTTCACAGAAAAGGGAAACTTCTCTACAGGATGCTCCAATGCTAGCATAGGATGTTGAGTGTCCTCCTCCTCCCTGCATCTGACTAGGCTCTTGCAGACCTCACTGAAGAGCCTCATTGCCTGATCCACTGGGCCTTTTCAGTTCTCATCTTGCTTGACCTTGGTGGTGTATATTTGGCACCATCTCACTGAGACTGTTTTCCCTTGTCTTTGCCCAAGTCATTCTCTCTGGGTTTTCTTTCCGCTTTGTTCCTCAGAGGAAGGTAATGATTTCCATGTCTCTAGTTCTAGTCCTGATCATTTTTATAACAAGGAGAATATTTATTACTATATATCTAACTGCCTATTGTGTATGTAAACCTGGGTTGTTCCAAAGCATCTCAACCTGACATGTTCAAAACCAGCTTCTATTTCCTTATTCATTCAGTTCTGCATTATGTTTCTGTTAATATCACCATGCATGTACTTCCCTGTTTAAAGACCTCAGACAACTTCAACTTTTCTTTCTCTCACTCCCCACATCAGTGATTACACTATGCTGATTATATCTCCAAAGTGCCTCTGAAATACAATCCTTCTTGTGAATTCCATTGTTGTAACCCTGGTTGGGTCACTCATCATTTCTTAAATAATCAACAATAATACTTTTTGTCCAGTATCTTCCCATTCGCAGACATCCTTCATAACACATCAATTTGTGTCCCTCTACTGGTAAAAACCTTTACTAATTTCTATTGCCCATGACCATTTACAATCTATTTCCAACCAATCTTTTAACCTTCATATCACTCAAGTTTCTTACATTCTAGTCAAAAGAGTCCATCCACCATTTCCTAAACATGCTATTCACTGTTATACCTTTCTACCTTTCTTCATGCTGGTAACTCTCCTAGAATGCCTCCTTCTCTTTTTTTTTTCGTGAAGGAGATCAGCCCTGAGCTAACATCCTGCTAATCTTCCTCTTTCTGCTGAGGAAGACCAGCTCTGAGCTAACATCTATTGTCAATCCTCCTCCTTTTTTTCTTCCCCAAAGCCCCAGTAGATAGTTGTATGTCATAGTTGCACATCCTTCTAGTTGTTGCATGTGGGACGCGGCCTCAGCATGGCCAGAGAAGCTGTGCATCAGTGCACACCCGGGATCCGAACCCGGGCCGCCAGCGGCGGAGCGTGCACACTTAACCGCTAAGCCACCAGGCCGGCCCCCTCCTTCTCTTTCTCTGATACACATCCCTCAAGTTTCTATTCAGATCCCACCTTCTTTCTAAAGTCTTCTGCCATGGTGCTTCACAAATCCCATGCTCTCAGGGATCTATACTACTTATTGTAGCAAATCGGACTTACATATTGTTATCTCATTATCTTTATCTACAATGTAACAGCATCTTATTCTTATTACTTGGCACACATCTGGGAAAGGACAAAAGCAAGATAGCAAAAGTAGAGTAAACTAAAGATGAGGGTTTTTTAATAAAAGTATATACTCAAGTAATATTTTTGTTAATTGATTAAAGATAGTTTTCTCAAAATAATAGCTTATCTAGAATTTTCTCTAAACTGTGCCTATTAAAAAGATCTGGATTTAAATATTAAATGCCAGTTTAAAAAATAAAATCTGGGGGGCCGGCCCAGTGGCATAGTGGTTAAGTTCACGCACTCTGCTTTGGCAGTCCAGGGTTCACGGGTTCGGATCCTGGGGGCAGACCTACACACCACCCATCAAGCCATGCTGTGGCCGTGTCCCACATACAAAATATAGGAAGATTGGCAGATGTTAGCTGAGGGTAAATAAATAAAATAAAATATTAAATTAATTAATTAGATAAAATCTGAATTTTCTATTACTATCATCATTGCCATAAATCAGATGTAATGCCTCTGATTTTACTCAATAATTAAACTGTTTATGCTTAAATAAAGTAATGATAATTCTTTTGGTTATACGTAACTGAAATTGATTCTGACTCGTTAAGCAAAAAGGGGACTGTATTGTGAGTAATCATTTTTCTCACTGAACATAGAGACAGGCTACGGCTGCCTCAAGAACAACTGGAAAGGGAACTTAACTCAGCCAGGAGTCTCTGCTTGCATCCTTGCTTACGTCTGTGAAACTGCTTCATGGCTCTCCTCCTCTCTCTCTCTCTCTCTCCCGTCCTCTCTCCCTGTTTTCCCCACTTACGTTTCTTGTTTTCAAGTCCATGTGACAGAAAACAAAACTGCCAACAGAGCCCAAGGTTGAAGTTTAGTTATTCAGTAAGTACCTGTTCTCTCTTTTTCTGAGAGTCTAATATCATATTCTTTGTGATCCAGCTTGGGTCAAGTGACTACCCACAATCTAACAACTATGGCCAAAAGGCAGGACTTACTGTAGGATCTTACTGTAGGAGAAGGAAGGGACAATTCCTAGAAAAAGAAAGTGGACACTTGCTAGAAAAGAGAGGGACCAGTTTCTGGACAGCCAATCAAATAAGTGTCCAATTCACCAAGTCAAAACCCAAGAAAATCAAACAAACCAAAAGCTAGAACTACAAATAATTAGCAAAATAAACTGCTTTAGATTATATCTGTTCTTTACCTATGATTTACTTAAAATGACTTGTTGGCATGATTAGCAATATAAAATAGATGATGATCAAAGACATAAGATATCTTAAAAGTTGGCCAGTCAGGGGCCGGCCCGGTGGCGCAAGTGGTTAAGTGCACACGCTCCGCTGCGGTGGCCCAGGGTTCACCAGTTCGGATCCCGAGCGCACACCGATGCACCGCTTGTTAAGCCATACCGTGGCGGCGTCCCATATAAAGTAGAGGAAGATGGGCGCAGATGTTAGCCCAGGGCCAGTCTTCCTCAGCAAAAAAGAGGGGGATTGGCATCGAATGTTATCTCAGGGTTGGTCTTCCTCATAAAAAAAAAAAAAAAAGTTGGCCAATCAGTATCTGAACAAGCAAAAATTGACAGTACAGCAGAATTTACTAAAGAGTATTCTTCGAAGCACTACTCCCACCAAATGTCCCAGGACAAAATTGTTCCATGGTCAATCACAATTTGAAAAATCAGCATACTACAGTCCTCTCCTAGAGAGCCATAATACATATTTATGTTCTAAGGTCTTTGGAGAAATAATTCTCTATAAATGCCAGGAAATTGTTCACATTTTAAATTTATTCCTTTTTAATGATTTTTGAACCCATTGTTTTTCTAGCTGTGATTTTATGTTATCATTCTGACTTTCTGTTGAGTCACAAGTTTTTTAACGCTCTTAAATCCCAGGATACTCCCCAGACTTAGGATGGGTAAGAGTCTTGGGTTCACTGGACAATTTCCAATAGGCCTGGGAAGTGCAGTGTGTTCACTCAGGGAAGTTGAATGTGTTCACCGAGAAACAGGGTCAGCGTCATCACGGTTTATCAACCCTTTGTCAGACTCTTTTACAAATCCTACCTTACTTAAAGTTCTGCATGCTTTCTTATCCTTGTTTTCTTTCTGAGGCAACTAGGAATTTGGAGAAATTTGATGTAATCTAACAAAAAAATATTAAGCTGGTTGTCAGGCTTAAGGGTTAAAAATGTATTTTGGTAGATTTGTTTGTAAGAAGGCTAAGTTCACTTTTGTTTTAGACAAAGATTTTATTGTCCAAACTTTGGAGCTTTATTAAGTCTTCATTATGTTGATTTTTGCTAAGAAATTCATGGCATAAGTTATTTTTTATAGGGCAAGTCAGGGGCACTAGAATCACCCACTACATTCTGAATTTCTCATTAAACTCCCAATTTTGATGGGAATTTCCAACTCTACAGCCTCCCTATAAAACTTTATTTTTTAAAAGTTTTTAAATAGCTATCATGGAAAGTGACATCTGTTAAAGAGTTAGGCATACATTGTATTTCAACATATATTAAAATCATCGTATTATAAAGCATGTTGACACAAAGCTTACAGTATCATAGGAAACCAAGAATTGGTGTATTTTGCATAAAAAGGAAGATGGAATTTTGCCAAAACAGCTATAGCTGTAAGATGATTTTATAGTTAGGTTGGGTAACTTCTCCTTTACTGGTGTTTGGGTCTAAAATAATATTTGTGAGTCACTGGGTATAGGGAAAGATCTTAGTGACCCTGAGAACACTCCTTGCCAGGTGTTTTCTAATGTATCATTCATAAAAAGGGGTCATGGGGCCATCCCGCACTGTAATTATGTAATTATGAGAAATTTAAAGGAAAATATTTGGAGATTAAAGATTGGAAAATCCCAAATGCTTCCATTATAATGGAAAATCCCACGTAGCTGAACAAATAAATAAAGGATCTATCCAAACAGAAGTCACAAATATGTCATCAACCCAGGTGTAAATCATGTGCATATAGATACCATAAGATAAAAAAACTCATGGTGGGGGTCAGGGAAGTATTTCTAAATATGAATATATTTGCAATCAATTTTAGAAAAAGGAGACTTTTGCTGTAATCTGTACATGTGGCTCTAGAATAAAAAGGTATGGAATTAATTGCAAAAAAATATTTCAGAATAAATATTAGGATTCCTGTGACTTCCTTCCTAGTGCATTTGGAAACGTGTTTAATGTTTAGATTTTATATATCTCCTGTATTTATTTTATAAGAACTTTATTCCAGCTGTATTCTTTTTGAAACTGAAAATTCTTTGGGTAAATTCAGAAATTACTTAAACTTCATCTGCATCTGAATCTAGCAACTTTTTATAATCAAGTTGTTTATAATCTGGGTGTTGGAGGGTAGGAGAATGGATGGGAAAGCAATTTCCCTTCGTTTATATATTGAAATAAACAAATATTTGTCAGGTATCTTACTCTCTACCAGTCAATGTTTTTGGCACTATGGAAATAGAGGTGAACAAGAGGGATAAGTTCCTTTTTCTCATAGAGCTCACTTCTGCTGGGGAGACCAAGCAGTTAAACAAGGAAACAAATAACAAATTTAAGCAAGATAGCTAAATTGTGATCAGAGCTAAGAAAGAAACAAATAGGATAATATAATAGCATGCAATCTCTCTGAGAGGTGATGTTTGGATTGAGACACAGCTCCAGCCATGTGAAAAAGCGTAGGTAAAAGGGGTCCATTTACAGGGAACAGCAAATGCTAAGACTTCAAGAAACAAAAAAGTTTGAGTTTATTCTAGGAAGAGAAGAGAGTCCAAGGTAACTGCAGCCTCAGGAGCAAGAAGGAGAGAGGTGTGAAATGAGCCTGATGAGGAAGGCAGAGCCCAGGTTATTGTAAGGAGTTTGCATTTTATTGTAAATGAAGTGGTAAATCATTGAGCTTCCTGTTAGACTCAGTGGTTAACATCATAAAACAAAATCATAAGTATTTCAAGATGTCAACTGACACTTATAAAGATTACGAATTATTTTGTGGGAAGATTTCATCATAAAATCTAACATTTTTCTTCCATACTCCATCTCATTGCTGAAGATATGAGATCTTAGTTATGAAGTTAAGTATAGCTATTAATTGAAAGGATATAATTTGGAAAATTAAGAGTTTACATTTTGAAATGGTTAATTTTTATAGATCATGAATAAGGAATAGTCTATGTGGAGGAAGTGGTTATGGGGTAAGGTGAGAAGGTTTAAGAAGTTAATCCATTTTTATTGTTTTGAGATGAACTAAAGAAGGCTTTCTAAAATAGGGATTAAAAATATTCATTATTTTATATCTTATTAAAAATGCATTAGATGCTAATTTTAATGAATTTGGCAACTATAGAAAGGTACAAAGAAGAAAATAATAATCACTCATAATAACATTACCTTCCAGTCTTTCTTAACCATTATGATATATATTTGACAAGACCGAAATTTTACAGGATATGAAATTTTACAACCTAATTATTTTTATTTGATATTATATTTTTGGTAACTTTTCATGTCAATGAATATTCTTTGACAATATCATGTTAATATTTGCATAATAATTCTTTTTGTGGCTATACAATGATTAATTTAGTCATTTATCTATTTTGCTTTCTTTTTCCCTCTTTAACCTAGGAGGGATTTATGAGAAATTGTTACTCATAGCACTTTTTTTATTTGTCCCACTACATTAAAAGACACCAGACCAAATCCTTGGCAAGAAGAAATATAGGAATTCTTGGTGGTAGAATACATTTCTTTTAGTTATGTTACTAAGCATTACAGTGATGAATAACCCAGCCTCAACAATGACAACAAAAAATAGTAATGGCCCAAACATCAGAACGTATTTTATACGTGCATGTCGGAAAAATATTTTTCTGGGGGTGTTTTCTCCCGTTACTTCATCTCTAATGTGGCTTTAGAGGTTATGTTTAGTATGGAATGAGGTGGGCGTTGTACATTCATTGATTCTGAATTCAAAGTGTGATTCCCAACCACCAAGAGAATTCTTGTATTTCTGCTTGCCGAGGATTGGTCCTGTGTGTTCTAATGTAACGCGACACATTTTAAAGCAAAAAACTGCCATGAGTAAGGAGATCTTTCTGGAGGCAAAAATTAATGCTGAAGTTTTTATTAGAGATATCTGGCTTTAGTCTAAAGGTCAAATGCCATTTATATAGTCAAAAAATATTATTTGTCACCTACTATTTGCCAGGAGAGGTGATCTTTGCCTTGATGGAGACTTTGTTCTACTGGAGAGACAGATTTCGATCAAGCTGTCATACAATAAATAGTTACAAAGAGTCTTAGAGAAGACACACGTCCCACAAGAAAGCCTAACAAGGGACCTGTCTTAGCCTGGGGAGGATCAGGAAAGTCTTCCCCAAGGAAGTGACATCTGAGCTGAGATCTGAAAGAGAAACAGAGATTAACTAGGTACAGAGGAAACCCTCCAGACAGGAGGAACAATAAATGGAAGACTCATTGCTTAAACAATAACTGTTATGAATCCTGGGAAGGAAAGTGTTTTAACTAGTTCAAACTACTACTTAAGCTTTCAATAGAGCCTACTCAGTTTATTAGTCTTATTTTATGCCTTTACATTAAATGGCAATGTAATTTACTAGGCAACCATCACTGACTCCAAGCAGTGACAAATAAATATTAAAAGAGCACTGGTTTTTCAGTACTTTCTTACTGGAAGCATTTGAACCAGAGCCTCATTTAAAAGAATAAAGACCCATGCTTTGTACCATATTACATATCATTAGAGTGTATAAAAGTAATTGTGGAGAATGGGGAAGTGCAAACACAGAATCTCTGCTTTTAAGATGGTTTTTAGCTACAAAGACAGGTTATTTTAGCTTTTTGTTCACAGTTTATTACATCAATTAGAAAGAAGACAAACTGACAAGTCTTTGTCATGGATAAGTAATCCAGAAATATGCTCATGGTCATCATCAACATCAAAAGTCCTTTGGTACATATTTTAACCAAAGCATCTCAAACTGCCAATAAATAGAAGTAGCAGTAGGATTAATAGTAGTAGTAGTAGTAGTCATGATAGTTACTGTTTATTCTGAGTTTACCATGAACTTGCCAGGCTAGTGCTTTACTGATAAAACTTAACGATTACTGTCCAAGTCAAGTGTTATGATCTTTCTTTACAGAAAATATAGTTTAAGCTCAGAGAGGTTAAGTGAGCCATTCAAGATCACATAGTGAACAACAGGGGTGAAGACTTAGCCCTGGTCTCTCTGGCTCTCTGTTCCAGACCAGTGTTGCTTGGACCCAGGGAACTTACCTGGTTCCGGTTCTGACAATATCAGTTTCTCTCTGGGTAACTCCTGACCGTTTTCATAGCTGTAAAATAGTGATGCCCCATTTACATTCCATGTATTTCAGGTTAGATTAAAGCAGAAAATTCACTTTAAAAATTATGTAAATTTTCTAACAAGGTGCTAGACTGATGCTCAAGAACATGTTTTTAATTAATAGAATGTCTGAGGAAAGGTGTGAAAATGTCTCTTATAAGAAAAAATGTTCCACAGAGAGAGGCGTCATTACATAAAGCAAATCAAGAAAATTTGCAAGAAGCACCAGCACAGTAATGCTTTTGATCATCATTTCCTTAATTTTTGAAATCTTACCTGGTCCTAATAATCCCCAGATAAGGAGGAACATTTTCTAAATAGAAACAACAGTTAAAAGAGACATTAGGTACTATTTTCAATGGGATAAGTCACTGAGCCAGAAAGGAGAGAATTAGAAATGGAATATAGCAGAAACTTACTATAACACAAAGATTTATTAGCAACAAGGGTCATATCCAATTCAAATAAACAGACATTTCTATAGAAAATTATAATGTAATAAATACCCTTTCAGTTGGGTAGTGGCAGAACCAATAATTAAATCCACATGTCTAATCTTGGTTTGCTCTTCTTATCCATGCCTTTAGTAGATTTTAGACTAAGTGACATGTAGATTTTATTGGAAATAGATGAACCAAAGTCCTCACACACATACAAACTTTGCAATGTCTCACAGTTTAGTTTGGGTAAGGGAAATAGGTGAAAATACAATTATACTTAAAGAAAGAAAAAACAAGCATTAACAAAATTCTGTTCCACTTCAGGTAAAATAGAATTAAACCAAAAAGGTTATAAGGATGTATAATTATTATTATTATTATTATTTTTGTGTGTGTGTGAGGAACATCAGCCCTGAGCTAACATCCATGCTAATCCTCCTCTTTTTGCTAAGGAAGACCGGCTCTGAGCTAACATCTATTGCCAGTCCTGCTCCTTTTTGTCCCCCAAAGCCCCAGTAGATAGTCGTATGTCATAGCTGCACATCCTTCTAGTTGCTGTATGTGGGACGCGGCCTCAGCATGGCCGGAGAAGCAGTGCATCGGTGCGCGCCCAGGATCTGAACCCGGGCCGCCAGTAGCGGAGCGCGCGCACTTAACCGCTAAGCCACGGGGCCAGCCCCAGAATATATAATTATAATCATAATAATTATATTTGGAAGTTTTACCTTCATCTCTTGAAAAACACTAGTGAAGGAAGAAATTGTCTCATCTTTTTTCATTTCTACATCAAACAGTATGAAAATGAGACCATTGCTCATGCCAGAACTTGAGCTTGATTTGATATTTCCCTCTCCCTGACAATATGCAACAACATCATGCCAATTCTGCCTATAATCAGAGAGAGAGAGAAAGAGAGAAAGACTGAGTATATCCTGGTAAGAATTTGTCAGAATTAGACTAAGATAGTTACACGCCATAAAGAGAAACCTCTCTGTCTATAAGACCTGATTCCTTACCCAGGGCCTACAGTCTGACTTATGTATAAAAGAAGCTTTTTATTTAAACAGTGCTACACAATTGCAAAGGAAACTTACATTAGCTGGCTACCCATATTAATCCACATAGACTTTTATTCATAAATCTGATCAGTCCATCTTTAGGATCATCAGGTTGGATACTGCCAAATTGAATGGATTTGGTGTTCACGTTACTCAGTCTCTCAACAGAGTTTGACACAGCTAATCACTCCTCCCTTCGTGGAAACTTACATGCTCTTGATTTTTTCCTTAACTCATTGGCTTCTCCTTCTCAGTCTCTTTTGCTGATTCATCTAGTCTTACTAAACCGCTAAAAGGTAGATTTCTCCAGATTTTTCACTCTCCCTGTGGTCTTCCCTTTCTGTACTCTCTCTAGCTTATTTCAAAGTTCCCTTGGTGTAACTACTACAGATGTGTTGTCACCTTCCACATCTATATTTCTGGTGCGGACTTCTCCACGAAGCTCCAGACTTGCACTTCCAGCTTCTTCCCTGACACCTCAACTTGTAGATCTTACCAACATCTCAAATTTCAAATGTTCAAACATGAAATGAAACTTTGTTCTCACCTGCCCCCCAAAGCTGCCTTATCTCAGTAGATGAAATCGCAATCTACCAGTTGCTCATACCAAAAACTCTAGGAGTTATTGCTGATTTCTCCATTCCCCATACTCGCTACATCCAATCTATCAGCAAACTCTGTTGATTCTTCCTCTAAGGTATATCTTCACCCTCCCTACCTTTCTTCATCTCCTCTATTGCAAATAATCAATTATAGTGACTTGTGGTACTACAGTCTCCTTCAGTTACACTGTGCTTTTTATAAATATAATCTCATTTAATCCTCATAATAATCATGTGATGTGGACTAGAGAGGAAAGGGACTCATTCAAGGTAATTAATTTGACCAAGTTCACACAGTAATTGGTGCAGATGAAATGCAAAACCAGTGCTTATAAGTATGTGAACAAAAGATAACTAATATTTTGATTACCTGCTATGTGTTAAGCATTTTTCATATTTTATCTCATTTAATCCTCATAACAACAAAGTATAATTATTATCATATTACAAATAAAAATTAGGTCAGTTGTCCAAAACTAGAGTTCTTTTGCTCCCAATTTCAACTTCTTCCTTTCCATTTTTCTCAATATCACCATAGACATTTGTCAAAAAAAATAATTCTCATCACCTCATTCCTCTGCTTAAAACCCTTTAATGGTTCAGAATTGGCAATGGAATAATGTCCTTATCATGACATTGAGATGCTTTTCTGACTTGGCCTCTGCCTCCTTTCCCAACTCCATTTGTTCCTACTTCCCACCACACCTCCTGGATTCCAGCCATATCAACTGCTTTAGAGATCCAGTTTGAACAGGCTGTCATCTTTCTTTGCTCTGTGTCTTTATCTGAGCTGTTTCTTCTGCCTTGAACATTCATCCCACGTATAGCAGACATTGTGGTGCCTTGCTACTATCTGTTTTAGCTAATAAGCTAATAGCTACCCCCATTTTGTTTAAATATCCACACTTCACCGGTGCTATGTTTTGAGCTTGGCTCAGCTCTAGCTCATCAGCATGATTTTACACCTGGTTACAGTTCTTGGTTCAGATGATCCAATTAGGGACAGTGAGACATAGGTGAGTTTTACGTAAAAAATATTTCCTGACTCTTCTCAGAGGATTCTGGAGTTGGCATTCTCTCCTCCTCTCTTGCAGTTCATGTGTAGTTGGTAGCCATCTTCTGAACATAAAGAAGAATGAGTCTTAAATTGAAGCTTGACACTCTGGAAGGCAGGGGAAAGAAAGGGTTACATCAGGTCCCTCCTTAATGACATCGCTGAGCTGCTGAAACAATCTAACACTGAAGCTCACTTTACCTCTGGATTTCCAGTTATGTGCACTGCTTTTATTGACAGATTTTTCTGCTACTTGCAACTGAAAGCAGTTATATGTTACACTACATTTTATCCCATAAATAATGTCAACTAATAATAGGCCTTCTTTTACCTCTCAGTTGAAGTTAAATATTTTTTCTCAGTGAAAGTTCCTTCCTTATACCTCTATCAAAGCCTATACTACATTGCTTTAATTATCAGTCCGCTTCCCCAGGAGACTGAACACCTTAAGGAAAGGAGGTCACATTATTTGCTACTCTATGAATTTGTTATAAAACTGAATATGCTCAGAAACAGCCCACTACCCCTCCCAAAAACACTTTTATTTAATGCAGGGTTTCTCAACCTCAGCACTATTGATATTTTGGGCCAGATAAATCTTTGTTATGGAGGGCTATCCTGTGCAATGTATAATATTTAGCAGCATCCTTAGCCTCTACTCACTAGATACCAATAACGTTACCCCTCTTCTCAATTTGTGATCATAAAATACATCGCTAGGAATTGACAAACATCCTCTGAGAGGTAAAACTGTCTGCAGTTGAGAACTACTGACCTAACATAATGACCAACGGTTTAGATTTTATTACAAACATCCTCTTGGGCTTTTAAGCCAATGGCAATTTATAGAGGTTAATTCTTACAGGATCATATTATATCCATCCTTGAATATAGATAGAAAGGGCTAAGGATCCCACAAAGGGCAAAGTATATTGGTTTCATATGAAACTATTGGTTTGGTATGTAAAAAAGGAGTGTTAGGGTAAAATCCACCTTTACTGCGTACAGGATGTGATCTCACACATCAAACTTGCTTTTCCCATAAGCCAATCCCTCTCCAGAAACTTCTCATTCCAAAGGGATGGGTCACTTTCATCATTGGAAAAGGGAGGACCAAGAAGAGGAGAAAATTTCTTATATGTAAGGAATATCATAGTAGGTGGCTGTAACAGAGCCTGGCACCAAACTTCCTTCATCACCTCCTTGTTTCTTACGCATACCTAACCTAATCCCTAAATGGTTTCTCCCCATTTCCAACTGTTACTAATTATAAACTCTTTCAGAGGCAAGGTGTTTTCTTTGAGAGTGAACATGCAGGTACTTGAGGCCACTCAACCTCCTTGGCCCCAGCGCAAGCACTTCTGCCTGAAACACCTTCTCTAATAGACAGGATGATAAAAACGGAAGCTGTAGAACTGAGTGAACCAAGCTGAAAACCTTGTTTGGATGATTAAGCGTTCTCTAACACACAAAGAATTCAGAGAAATGGTGCAAAATGAATGCACCTCACTATGGTCTGACATAATCTATAATACTTATCTTTATGTCCAAATATATTTGTATTTATATCAATCACTAATACATCATTTTGATAAATGTGGAAATTAATTGTTGAAGGTAAAATCTATGACTTATAAACATACATTTTGACTTTTCTTTTTCCCTACCTCTTAGGTTGAAGCGAACACAATGTTTGCCTTTGAATCTAAATGTAGTTTTAAATGCTAATTTGCATGTATGTATGTTTATTTAAAAGTTTACAAGACCTCAATTAAAAGTCTTGATTCTAAGCACAAGGAAGTTAATGAAAACCATAACAGTTATATAGAATGTTAATAAGTAAGGTCATTGATATGATTAAGAATGATGATGTATGGTATGGTTCATTTCCCCAGATACTTCAGGAAACAATATAATTTTGGCAATTGATCTAGCCATGGATAGAGCCTCTATATTCCCTCTATGGTAAAGAGATTTTATGTTAAAAAATTAAGTCATAACCATAAAAGAATTTCTCTGGAACCTGGAATGGAACACTGTAATGGGTATTTTTACAATTTGCTTTGTAGAAGGTAATATTCTTTAGAATTAGCTTGGGGACAGATGCCAAGTCTAAGATTTTTTTTTTATTTCCCTAGGTTTCTATTAATATTTTCAATAGTTAACAGAGCCAAAATATTAACTGATACAATAATTTCTCACTATTCTGATTTCATATCCTAATGCATGTAGAGTTACTTTTCTCTACCTTTATAACCTGTTGAATAATAACCATCGTATCTATTAAGTTTCTACAAGTATGCATATATTATATAAATCAAAATTACCCCCCCCAAAATGACTCTGAGGTAATATTATTATTCCTGTTTTACAGATGACGAAATTGAGTTTGGAGAAGTTGGTAACTTGCCCAAAGTCACAAAGCTTGCAAGAAACAAGCTACATTCTTTCTGTGAAGAAAGGCAATCAGTACCTTGTCCATCAAATAGATTCATAAGCCAGAAGGGATCATCTGCGTCCTGGTGTTCCACTAAAAGAGCTGTCTTACTTATTGAATACGTAGGTGGCACAAAACCGGAAATGAAAGCTAGTAAAACTTCAAATGAACTTAGCAAGCTTGAAGAACAGATCCAAAATCAGCAAGATGAAATTATTATAAGGATGGATGTAGTGGCTTAGATTTGCCTCTAAAAAGCCGCCTCTTTCAATAATCCTTGGTTGTGAGCAGTTTACTGCTGTCACTTCGTCAAATGTCTTAGGCTATTTGACTCACACGATGTCTACAGCATTCCCCTCATCTATCAACCTAGTAACCCTGGCAGAGATAAAACTAATTTGTTTAGCATGACTTGTTCTTTTGGAATTCATACTGGATTCTCACTGGAAACTACCTTACTTAAGTTTTCCTAAACCGTGCATTTAATAATATATTCTAGAAAAGTTTCCCAAGGATTGCTGTGAAGTTTACTAGTTAGAAATCCCTAAGCTCTGTCATTTTATTCTTTTTAAAAACATCAGAACAACTTCTTCTCTAGATTTTTGCCCTACATAATTTTTCAAAGACTACCAATAGAGAGCTTTATGGTCACATCTTAAAGTAGTTTCAACAACCGGGTTGTAATTCAACTGGACCTGTAGTTTGAACACAGTCTAAAATTATTAGTTATAATTTAGAAAAGGAGAAAACTTAAGCACTGTTCAATAAGCTTCACATATTATTTCATTTGATCCTACCTTATTAATCTTGCAGTACATTTCCACCTTAAAGATGAAGAAAATGAAACTTTAGATACTCAGCTTGAACAGATCAAACAGCTTGCCTAGTCACATAACTAGTAAGGCATAAATTCAAACCCTGGTTTAACACCAGATCCTATATTTTTTCCATTATTATATACTGGCATTGCTCCTCTTAGTCCCCTGCCTCAAGTTTCAATTTTCTCTTTACAATCACCAGTTAACATATGTCAGCATGTCAGTTTAAATATCATTCTCTTAGAAGAAGATGAAAGTGAACTAGTTACAAGTACTTCTGTTTTCTTTCTGTGATTTGTTAGTTTTAATTGCCCATGCTTAATTAGTAGACCTGTCTCTGCCCAATTCTTATTCTGACAATCACTAGCAAGAAAGAAAGAAAGAGAGAGCGAGAGAGGGAGGAGGGTGGGACGGAGGCAAGAAATAAAGAAAGAGAAACAAATTTATTTTTTTTTTGCTAAGGAAGATTCACCCTGAGCTAACATCTGCACAAATCTTCCTCTATTTTGTATGTGGGTCGCTGCCACAGCATAGCTGCCAACAAGTGTTGTAGGTCCGCCCCCAGGAACCAAACGTGGGCCACCGAAGCAGAGCATGCCCAACTTAACCACTAGGCCACGGGGCTAGCCTGAAAGAAATTTTTGTTTATCATCATTTCGCAATTCTCCATTGATTATGAACTTCAAAATTCCACAGATACATTCTCCCAGGTTTCACATTATTCATATATTTTTCAACCAGTTCTTCTTGTCATAATTAAACCCAGAGAGAGTTTCTCTTATCACTTCCATTTAAGACATTAAATTTTCAAAAGAACAAGTCAACAATTTTCATAAACTACTTCTACTCTATTCATAATGACATAAGATATCTGCTTAGTAGAAATCACCCATAAATACTATACCTTGTTTATATACAGTAGTGTGTAGCAGTTAGAGTAACTTAATGCAGAGTGTCTGTTCCAAAGTCATCTTAAAAACAGTCAGCTCACTCAAAACATGTTTTTACTTCTAATAACCCAGGCACAGAGCCAAGAAACTAAGAAGTGATGGTTCTAATAGGAAAGTTAAATAAGCCATGCACTAAGAAAACATTTGTGATTAGTTAGTTAGTACAAACTTTCCCTAAAATGTTTTCGTTCGCACTTGTAAGGAAGAATTTTCCCATCTTTGTCACAAGATTATTTTAGAACATCTGTTTTAGAGGCAACATTGATTTTAACATGTCATCTGAGAATGGCTAATATTTGGCACATGAATGTGCCAGAATAGTTGACCATTTAAAAATACAGTCAATGTTTATTAAATTCTGAAATGTAATGTGAAGGCACTCTTGGTAAAATACAGTGGTGTTTCCTCTTTTTCTGTGTATCCACTCTAATTTATTGCATTCTTCCTTGCCCCCAGCCACATCTCACATTCTCGATCATCACACTACACCTACTCTCATTTTAATAACTGATGCTAAATTCCATTTCCAGTCTTCTTTGCTCACCCAAGATTTAGGCCTCTAAAAACAATCTCTTCCTCACTCCATTCTTCCAACAAGCAAGAAACAAGGAAGAAAATCCTGTTGTTCCTATCTTGTAAAGATTTCCTATGACAGAGCTTCTTCTTGCCCGCTGCCTTACTTTAGCCCTCTCATAATCTCTCACCAAGATAATAGGAATAGCCTTTCGTTGGTCTCCTGCTAAACAGAATTTTCCCATTCTTGTCAAAGGTCCACACCACCATATCTGATAACATTCTGATTCTCCATTGAATCTGTTGCTTTCAAAACAAAACTGGCACTCATTGGCATTGGAATTCCCAACTGGCCCCCATCGATATCTTGAGCCTCATATGATCCCACCCCTATGCTCCTACCCCTGGATAACAAGCAGATAACATTCTCAGGAATCATGAATACATCCTCCCCCAAATATGCCACGCTCCTTCACAACCAGGTATTTTTGATTATTCATTACATTTGGCTTAGAAATTTATTTTTCTTCTCCTCTTCTCTATATATATCTTCTGATTCATCAAGCCCACTGTAAATATCACTTCCTATAAGATCTGATTTTCTTCCTCAGTAAGAATTAACAATTTCCTCCACTTAGCCTATAGCACTCTATTCATAGCACTTGTATAATATTAATTTCAAAAAATAGTAATTTCAATATAGTAGGAAAAGCACTATGATAGAGATAAATAAACCATATAGAGAGGCAAGGAGAAAGGAAAAATTAGCTCCTAATCTTCTGAGTCCTGTAGACTATGAGTTCACTGAAGACAGCCACTTGGGTTTATTCATTATCTGTTCAATTGGACTTTTACCATCAACACACGGTGAGTGTTCAATATACTTTTCTTAAATAAATAGTCTCCTTGAAGGAAAAAAAAGTTAATTACTAACCTCTACCAATGTTTTAACATTGGATTTCATGTACTTATATTTTTCTCCAGTTGTTTAATGTGTTCAAGCCTAGTCTGCCCAATTGGAAGACTGTAAGTTCCTAGAGGTGAGGCATCCAAAAGACTGAATTAAATAATAAACTAAATAAACTACCAATACCTCAAAATTAGTTTCTTTATTTAAAGTTTTTATCATTTCTATATAAAAATACCAAAAATTGATGTAATCTGTCCTGTAATCATTACTCAGCCTACTTGGAATGTGATTTGAATATGTTAATAATTTGGGGAATTTTTTCCACAAAGATGATGCATGAGGTGGTTGAGTATCACAGAGCTGACAACAAATTGAAATGGCTCTCATTTAAAGTTAAGTGGAAATCCCATTAGTTATATAAATCTCCTTAAAAATCAAAAATAGAGCAGAAAAAGCAGGCAATAAACATCACCATTTCAGAGTTTCCAGTGTTCAATTTTAACAACCTGAATAAAATCCTAGCACTCTGTGTATGCTTTTTATTCATTTGTTTGTTTTTTAATAATGTAAAACCAGGTAAATTCTATTCTTTTATGAACTTTAAAGTTGACAGATTTTCATCTCTTTATAAATTACTGGAAATACTTTAAAATGACTCTCAAGTGGGTTTTTGGGCTTTTCCATTTCCTTGATATAAATTTAAGAGAAATGTTATTTTCAATAATTTAGAATTTTTGATTGTTTAACTTCAGCTGAAAATTAACTTAATAGTTTCCTTGCCACCTAACACTTCTAATTAGAGCCATTTGTGATTTGAAGTATCTGATTATATAATTACATTGTCTAATATCTAAAAATAAAGTCTGTGATCTATCCTAAGGAAAAAACTCCAAAAATAAGAAAATATATGGACAAAGTTGTTCATCACATCATGATGTATACTACAAAGTTGAATACAACTTCGATTTCTAAAAGTAATGTAACTATTATAAATATTAGACTGAACCTAATATTACAGAGTAAAAGACTCTGCAGCAATGTAAAAAATGTTTGGATGAATTAAATTTTTTAAAAGCAGAATATAAAATTGTATGTTTATTATGATTACAAATACGTAAGAAAAGATTACCTAGAAGTGGATGGTTGGGGAAACTTAAGGAAGGGATTTCAAATGTTTGTGATGGTTATGTTCAATTTATGTATTTTGGCAGATGATTTTTCTCCCGTCTTTATTTCCTAAACTCTCTATAACGTTGTTTCATTATTTTTTTAAACTTATAATTTAAAATACTATTTGTAATAATATGTACTCAGTAAACTATTCTAGCAAGATATCTATTTGGAACCTGAATTTACCAATTACTTTATTACTTTTAGATACCTACAGTAATCTAAACTTGTGTTATCTACACAATATCTATAAAGATACAGACACTGTCAACTCACACGTCCTTATTTTATTCGCAAAAAAGAGGAGAGAACTCACCATGCCTATTTTGCATGATCTTACATTTCTTATTCTACTTGTTCTTCAATTTCAGTGTATTCCTTAGGTTCATCTTCAACTCACTGCAGATATGGATGGGTCAAGGCCTAGCAAATGGAAAGGATCCAACTACCTCTAGATTCTCTCTCAATGCATGGCTATACTGATTTTTTTTTTTTAAATCATCTTTTTGGGGCATTTATATGTGTTTCAGGCATAGTGCCAAACATTTAAATTCATTATCCTCCAAGTAGACCTATGAAATGAGTTTTATTGTCCCTATTTTGTACATGAGAACACTGAGCATCACAACATTCAGTATGTAACATTCACATAAGTCTCTGACTTTGGTAAGGTATCCATGGCTTCAACTGTAGCTGTTGTCCTCTAGTCCACAAACCTTCATTCTATCTTCTCTATATAAATCTCTAGCCTTCTGCCAAGGTTCAGCTGCATAAAGTGAGAGAGGAAGTCTGACCGCTTCTTAAACAGAGTGTCAACCAGTCATCCTGTTTTCAGCCTCACCTTCACCTCTACTTTCACAGGAACCCGGTGCCAATAATTTCTGAGCCTTTGGGGGTCTACAGTGAAAAAAAAAGGTTTCTTCTTTGATTTTCTCGCTGCTAGTTTATGATTCAGCTTTCTTGGATCTTACCAAGTTAGTTACTACATATATTTCAATATTTCAGCTTTTAAAATATTGTGCTTCTGCAACCAATGCCTCCTTCTTCTCCCAAGGAATGCCAGTGGCCTTTGGAAGCTGGAAAAGAGAAGGAAACAAATCCTCTCCAGAGCCTCCAAAAAGTAACATAGCCCTGTTGACTCCCTGATTTCTGCTTAGTGAGACCTATGTTGGACTTCTAACCTACAGAAGTGTAAGAAAATAAATTTGTGTTGTTTTAAGTCACTATATTTCTGGTAATTTGTTAAAACAGCATTAGAAAATGAATACAGCAAAATATAAAGATAATCAAAAGTTAAAACTTATACAACCATCACCCAAGGCAGAAAATAAAACATTGCCAGGCCCTCAGCAGCAACCACCTCTGCTCCCTCCCCCTCAGTTGTGTCCCTTCTCCAATATACGCCCTTTCCACTAGATGTAACCCCTGTTTTCATATTTATGTTATACTCTTCCTTGCTTTTCTTTATATTTTTACAACCCATGTACGCATGCAAAAAATATAGTTTAGTTTTGCCTGATATTTTTAGTATAATAAAGATGTAATCACACTATATGCATTCTTTTGTGTCTTGCTCCTTTAGCTCAACATTGTTTCTACATGATTCATGCATGTTGTTGTGTATAATTCTAGTCATTGTAGGTGCTGTATATTTTTTATTAAAGCCTATTTTATCTGATATAATTATACTTATACCAGCTTTCTTTTGGCTAGTATATATGTGCTATTTAATTTTTCTATCCTTTTCAAATTTCCTGTGTCCTTATGTTTTATATATGTCTCGTTTAAATAGTATATAGATACACTTTTTAAACAGTCTGATAATCACTGTCTTTTAACTGGCACATTTAGTCCATTTATACTTAATGTAATAAATAATCGATTTTAATTTAAATCTACCATCTTATTTTATGATTTCTACCTGTACCACCTGTTCTGTTCTTTTTTTTCCCTTTTCTTTCTTACATATTTTTGGGGAGGGAGGGAATTATTGAGTGTTTTTTTATCATTCCATTTTTCCCTCTCTACTGGTTTGACAAATATATACTCTTATTTTTATTCTCTTATTGTTGCATCCTTAACTTATTCAAGTTAAATGTCTCCCAATAAAACAATAGATGTTATCAACAGATAAAAATGCTCATGGGAAACTGGACAGATCAAGTGGACATCATCTGATCTTAGCCTCACTAAATGCAAATCAACCAGGCATATTCTCATGGTGTGTTGAAATACGTAGCACACAGTTTCACCTGTGCAATATTGTTGCCAATAAACAAAGCCACTGAATTCAATTGCTATGGACTGAACTGTGTCTCCCACCAAAATTCATATGTTGAAACCCTAAACTCCAATGTGATAATATTTGGAGATGGACCCTTTGGAAGGACCTTGGGTTAGACAAGGTCATATGGGTGAGGCTTCATGATAGCATTAGTGCCCTTTTAAGAAGAGACACCAGAGAACTTGCTCTCCTCTCTCTCTCTGTGCCCACAAAGAAGAGGTCACGGGAGCAAACAGTGAGATGATGGCCACATTCAAGCCAAGAGAAGAGGCCTCAGAATGAAATCTATCTCTCCAGCACCTTCTTCTTGGATTTCCCACTCTATTGAACTGTGAGAAAATAAATGTCTATTGTTTAAGCCACCCAGTCTATGGTATTTTGTTTTCATAGCCTGAATTGACTATGACATGGATCTAGTCAATCTAGTCAAGCCTCTAACTACCAGTTTACAGGAAATATGGAGAAAAGAGGAAAAATTTAAATAGCAATCACCCAAATCCAGAATGTAGGCTATTCTATAGGACAAATATCTATAGGCTAGTCTTCAAAACTCAACGAAAGAAAAAAAGTATGGGTTGGGGGAGGGAGTGAAGGACACTGTCATAGAATAAAAGCAACTAAGAGATAAAGTTAAATGTAACGTGTGGGCTTTGTTTGGATCCGGATTCTAATAAACCAACTGTAAAATTACATTTGGAGGACAGTCTTGGAAATATGAATATGAACTGGGTACTAGATGTTATTAAAGAATGATTATTAATTTTGTTAGATGTGATAGTCACATGGTGTTAAAAAAAGGTCTTTATCATTAAAGATACATAATGAAATATTCATAGGTAAAATGACATGATGTCTGTGATTAGCTATAAAATACTGTACTACAGCAAAAAGAAAATAAAGGTAGAGGACAGATGAAAGAAGATTGTTAAAATGTTGTCAACTGCTGGAGCTAGAGGATAGGTACTAAAGGATTCACTAAACTATTCTTTCCATATGATTGAAAGTTTTGTGTTTGATTGAAAATTTCTATAATAAAATGTTTTAAAAGTCTAGTATTAATCAATAACTCTACTCTTTTACCAGAAAATAACTTCTGGGATTCTACCAGTTTCTTAATGGTGCTGTAACAAATTAACCACAAATTCAGTAGCTTGAAACAACACAAATTTATTATCTTACAGTTTTGAGATCAGAAGTCCTAAAATCAAGGAGTCTGAAAGTCAGCAAGGATGCATTCCCTTTGAAGGCTATAGGGAAGAACTCAATTACTTACTTTGTATAGTTTCTGGAGGCCACTTGCATTCATTAGCTTATGGTCCTTCTTCCATTTTCAAGGCCAATAGTAAAGCATCTTCCAATCTCTCTCTCTCTCCCCCTCTCTCCTCTCTCATCTCCTTCTACCACTATCACCTTCCTGCCTCCCTCTTCTAAGAACCCTTGTGATTATATTGGGCCCATCCAAATAATCCAGGATAATCTCCCTGTTTCAGGATCCTTAACTTAATCACATCTGTGAAGTCCATTTTGCCATATAAGGTAGTATATTTACAAGTTTAGGGGATTAGGATATGATATCTTTGAGGGGCCATTATTTCGCCTACTGTAGAGACTTATATGCTACAGTTGATTTATTTTAATTCTACATATTTTTTAAAACCCCAAAAAGAGAGAGGGAAGAATTTACACAATCAAAATGAAAGAAGTTCAGAGTTAGGGGGAATATTGCCTTTCTTCGTGACATGTTTTATGTAGGTGTTTATGACTTGCCTTAAAGGATATATTTCATAATTTGATTTTCTTCTTTATTCAACATCTACAAAAGGCCACAACTAAATATATACATATGTAAAGTATAGAAAACTTTTTTTACAGAAAGTAAAAATTACCCATAATTTCATTGCCCAAACATAATAAATTTTGGAGAATTTATTTTAAGCCTTCTATTTTCACTTTTTTTTTTTTCCTGTGAGGAGGATCAGCCCTGAGCTAACATCCAATGCCAATCCTCCTCTCTCTTTTTTTTTTTTTTGTGAGGAAGATCGGCCCCAAGCTAACATCTGCCAATCCTCCTCTTTTTCATGAGGAAGACTGGCCCTGGGCTAACATCCATGCCCATCTTCGTCTACTTTATATGGGATGCCGCCATAGCATGGCTTGACAAGCGGCATGTCAGTGCATGGCCGGGATCCAAACCAGCAAACCCCGGGCCACCACAGTGGAGCGCTGGCATGTAACGACTTGCGCCACTGGCCCGGGCCCCCCAATCCTCCTCTTTTTTGCTGAGGAAGATTGGCCCTGGGCTAACATCTGTGCCCATCTTCCTCTACTTTATATAGGACGCTGCCACAGCATGGCTTGACAAGCGGTGTGTCGGTGCACGCCCAGGATCCGAACCCGCAATCCCCAGGCCACCGAAGAGGAGCACCCACACTTAACTGCTTGCGCCACCAGGCCGGCCTTACTTTCACTTTTTTTAATCATTGGGATTATGTTTGTTATAAACATTTGGATCTTTTCTTCCCTTACTTAACCCTATGTAATGACCATTTACTTACATCATTGAATATTTTCAAAAATATTATTAATAGCTTTGTGACATCCTATTATTGGCATATGCCACCACTTATAAAGCCATTTACATATTTTGGATATATTTATTTCCTTAGGTGAAATTACTAGAAGTAGCACTATTGATTCAAAAAATACAAATATTTTTTACGGTCTTGAAGTATAGCAACAATTGCCCTCTTTAAATCTTTGATCCCTTCTGATTGTAATTTTAAAATAGACCCAGAAAAAAAACAATTATTTCTGCTTATTTTCTTATAATTCAGTTATATTGACAGCTCTATAACTTGTTTTGTTTCTTCTACTTCTTATATTTTCTTTTACTATTTTCATTCCCTTCTTCCATCTCCCCAGCATTCATAGATGCCAGCATAACCAGTATGGAGATAAACAAAAAACATAGGCTTGTTAGGTGATCAAAATTTACTCTTATCTCCTGCAATGGAGAAAAGAGATTCAGAATAATGTATGGATGGGTCAGACAATTAATCATCACCACAACCTAATCAAATGTTAGCTGTCGGTGAAAGTATTAAATCCAGAAAAAAAGGAAAAGTAACATTTTTTTCCAAATTAAACACATTCTTGGAGCCAGCCCCATGGCCTAGTGGTTAAGTTCGGCATGCTCTGCTTCGGCAGCCCAGGTTTGGTTCCAGGATATGGACCTACACCAGTCGTCGCAGCCATGCTGTGGCAGCGATCCACATACAAAATAGAGGAAGACTGGCACAGATGTTAGCTCAGAGTGAACCTTCCTCAGCAAAAAATAAATTAATTAAACACATTCTTCATGTCTTTTAACAATGCTATTTGTTTTTGCTTTTCTAAGTTTCCTTTTGATCTCACTCTCTTTGTCTACATAACAAATATTAAGGGCCGGCCCCGTGGCTTAGCAGTTAAGTGCCTGCGCTCCGCTACTGGCGGCCTGGGTTTGGATCCCAGGCGCGCACCAACGCACCGCTTCTCCGGCCATGCTGAGGCCGCGTCCCACATACAGCAACTAGAAGGATGTGCAGCTATGACATACAACTATCTACTGGGGCTTTGTGGGAAAAAGAGGAGGAGGATTGGCAATAGATGTTAGCTCAGAGCCAGTCTTCCTCAGCAAAAAGAGGAGGATTAGCATGGATGTTAGCTCAGGGCAGATATCCCTCACAAAAAAAAAAAATATTAAAACATATATTCATAACTAGTTTTAAACAATTTATAGTGGTCAAAGGTTTCAGACTTGCAATATTTATGAAAATTTAAGGTTTACTAAGAAAGTTGCATGGCCCAGTGGCAAAAGCCATGATTCTGAGTCAGAAGCTGGATTTATTACTAAAGGATGAAAGATCTTGAAAAGGTCATTTTAAGTCCACAGTGTTACAATTTCTCAACCTATAAAATGGGGATGTAGGATAATATCTATCCTATACCTATCACTAACATAACGAAGATAATATTATAATCCATTTCAATTACATTCACAAATATTTATTAAGTGGCCTTTTACATCCAAACCATTGCTCTAGGTAAAATAAAAAAGATGTACATGATCTCTAACCTCATGGAATTCATAAGGGTCTAATGAGGATGATGACTCAAAATAAAAACTTGATGAATGTTAAAAATGGGACTGTAAGGCCTGCTATGAGAGCTGTACAGCAAGAGAATGTAACTATGGAGAGACTCTCCTGAGGAGATGAGAGGCTAAGGCCTAGGGACAAGGGGGTAACGAAAAGAAGGACTAGTGTCTTTAAGAGTTAGCAATTTGGCTGCATACAGGAATAAAAATAGTAAGAAGAATATGACATTGATTTTCAGAGTGTTCAAAAAAAATTAGTTGCCAACATTTAGTAACTTTGAGATTACAGAAAAAAAATCAGATTTCCAGATTTCTTGAAAAATGAGAGGATCTAACATATAGCAGCAACCAGCTGAACCAAGGAGCAGCTGCTTTCACTAGAGTGTGTGCGCTCCAATTTTACACAGATACCACCACTCCCTACCGTCTTACACCAGCCTCTTTCACTTTACATCAATCTGCCTCTGTCTGTATTTGGGTCTTCAATATCTAGTCTAGAAGGAAGATTGTACACTGAAGAACAGACAAGTCCTGTGTGGCTGGATCACAAAGAGGAATCAGATTGAGAGGTGAAGCTGGAGTGGTAAGTATGTGTCAGATTGGGGCAGGCCTGGTATGTTTTAGGTCAATGGATGCCACTGAAGGGTCCTAAGTAGGAAAATTACATGCTTGCATTTGAGTTTTAAAAATACTTCTCTGGGGGCCGCCTGGTGACACAGCAGTGAAGTGCGCGTGCTCCGCTTCGGTGGCCTGGGGTTCGTGGATTCGGATCCTGGGCGGGCACCAAGGTACAGCTTGTCAAGCCATGCTATGGTGGCATCCCATATAAAGTAGAGGAAGATGGGCATGGATGTTAGCCCAGGGCCAATCTTCCTCAGCAAAAAAAAGGAGGATTGGCATCGGATGTTAGCTCAGGGCTGATCTTCCTCACACACACACACAAAAAATACTTCTCTGGATGCAGACTGAAAAGGGGACTGAAAAAAGTACTTCAAAAGCTGAAGACTGGAAAGTATCAACTTGGCTTATCTTGTCAAGTTTCAGGTGAAAACCAAGAACGAATTTTAAATTTTGTGCAGACTAGGTTCCATTAGGATAAAAGAAAGTCATTGTGACTCTTTCACTTTTTCTAAAGACAACAAAATAAAAGTTAGTCATATCTTGAAAAAAACATCGACCAAAATTATTCTAATGTAAAGGGAAAAAACTTGCATAAAAAGTGAAAAACCAGATGATAAAACCTGAATGATAAAAGAAAACTTTCCCGTATATTACAGAAAAGTCTTCCCCTTGCTCAATACGGTACATCCTAGTATTATTCAAATAAACTTAAACTCACACAGACACACTGAAAAAGTTATAACTCAGAATGACCCATGTGGCTTATTTCCTGTTAGAGTCTATCCCTGGTTCTGCTCTCTAATTCTATTTGAATCCGTTTCAGCAATGATTCATTTTGTCAGTCTGCCAATAGCCTTTCCTACTGAGCGATGGCATGTACTTCACGTAGTTTAGCAGGAACACAGCTGAGAACTTGGCTCAGACTGCCCCTGACTACCTTATTTGCTATTCAAAAGTAAGTCACACTTTTTTTTTTATCAGTAATATGCCTCTCTAAGACTAATATCATATGACAAACAGTGAAAGTTTATTTAAAACACCAAGGGAATATTATCTAGGGATTTGACCTGCATTTTGGGGACCTGGCCTCCTTCAGGGAGGCCCACTGCCTGAGATTAGTGTGAAGCCAGCCTCCGGTGTCCAGGGTGAGCCACCACCTTCCAGATCCAGCCTGTCCTGGTGGGCACCATGGCATGTCTGACAGCACCACACACACTCCTTTTCTGGTGATTCTTGTGCCCTAATATATTAGTGAGATTTCAGTTAAGACCATTACTTTATTATTATATTCTCACCCACTCCTGTCACCCCCATCTCCACCTCAAGGCTCAAGTCTGAAGTCCATGAAGAGCTGAGCTAAAATAATAACAATAATAGCTAATATTTATTGAGTCATCATGTGTCAGAGACTGTTGAAGGTGCTTTGTACGTGTTAATTCACTTAATCCTCACAATAACCCTATCAGATAAGTAAGGAAGTTATCCTTTTTACAAATAAGGAAACTGAGCCATACAGTGGTGAAGTTGGAATTTGAATCCTTGCTATTAACCATCACACTATAGCTCCAGAGCCAGTACTTTTAACCTCTACACTCGAACATTCTGCTGTACACCAATTCATCTTTTTTCTGTAATATTTAAGACTGTACTGGATGCACTCTTTTCTAGGAGGCTTCTAGGCTTGTGGTGGGCACCACTATCAGTCTAGGAGACCCACCAGATGAAGCTGGATAGCAGTGGCCCTGACTTAGGCTCAAGCTGGGGTCCCTACTTTCCCCAACTCCTGGGTAACAGTGACCCACAGATCTTCCTTTGTCCTTCCATCATCTCCATCAAGTCAGATTGACAGCTTGACTTTTTGCTTCTACTTAATGCCCATATTGGAATAGCATTCCTTCTTCAACCGAGGATGAGCAAATAAAGAATCCTCTCTCTTCACTGAGTCAGAAACAAGAAACAGAAGGAAACCTTCTCTTCCACACAAGTATCTTATGGAAGGTTTTTGGCAGCAAGGACCATGAGTTCCTAAAATCTAAATTTCCCAGCTACAACTACTTTTCCCCTAGAGAAAGCTGATTAAGCCAAATCCAGGGAGTTATCTCTTGAAGCGTCCTTCTCCTTAACCCTCTCGCTTCCATACAAGCAGCACACTTAAGTCATTGTTGAATCCATCCATTTCCCTCCATACTTATCCTCGTTAATCTTGTAAAGGCAAAATCATCTCTCACCTGAATTACTGAAAATACTTTACCTGGCTTCCCAGACTCCCCTACTCCCACCATTCCATTTCATCTTTCACACTCTAGTCAAAGAATCTTTGCAAAATGCAAACCTAGTCAAGTTACTTCCACGCATAAAATCCTTCAATGACTCTCCATAGCTTTTAGGATAAATCAAAAAGTTTCAACATTGCTTTCAATTACCTGGCCTTAGTTTATCTTTCCTGACTCATCTTATCATCCTTTCTAAAAGCGGCCCTACATTCTTTTCTATTCCATCACTCATAACTTCTCTTTGTTTCACTATGGTAGTATATTTTTTCTTGCCTACTGGTGCTGGCACATCTTTTCTCCCACACCTCTCACTGGCCCTTCTCCTTTGTCAGGCTAACCTCTCCATGTTTTGTGTGCTTCTATATATCACTCTACTTCCTCATTGCTTTCATGGCTGGTTGCATTTTCATTGCTACTGCTTGTATAGTTTGAGTCTCTAGATAAACTGTAAGCTACGCAAGAACGGGAACTATTTTACTTTGATTACTATTGTGTCTCCATCACCTATGACAGTGCATGGCAAATAACAGGTACTTGGTAATCATTTATTGAATGAATGAGCACATGAGTAATCTGCTACATTATGAGTTTAAATATGTTCCCAGGGATCTATCTGAAAGCTAAACTTTCAAATTAACTTCTGAAACACCTTGTTAATAATTTGGGATTTTGCTCCATTTTGTCCATTTGTTTACTTAGAAATGGAATGTATTTTTACACAATAATCTCTCTCCTTCCTCCCTAATGACTGCTTTTAAATTTCCTATATTTGTTATTCACTCAGACAGGAATATAGAGTAAAACCATGATCCAAGGTAGAGAATTTAGAAATGGCAATAAGAGAATTGGAAAGATTGGAAAACTTGCAGAATAAGTTTTTTGTGGAATCTTCCCCCTAAAGAATTGCAAGCTATGAATAGGACAGAGGGTTTTAGGCATTGTGACTCTTATAAAAGTTTTGGAAGTTCTCTTAGTGTTTTTCTGGGCGGAGGAGTGATTGTGGGTAGAGTTAGCTGTGGCCAGAGCTGGAAGCTGGGAGTAGTAAGAGCTAAGAGGGGTTGTGTTGCCCTGAGAATCTGAGGGCAGATACTGGTAGTAGTACTGTTATTAGGATCCTGAGCCTTAGGTCAGTACTGAGGCCAGCTGATCCAAGATCCTTAAAGGGAACTAAAATGGTCCTCAGCTATTGGAACCCCTTGGGCATCAGCAGAAGCACAAACAAATCCTCTCTGCTGGAACTGTTGCCTAATTTAGACCCAGTGGAATGTCACATAGTAAGATAAGGTAATTAGATTTCAATTAAAGATTACAAAAAAAACAGCAAAGTTAACATTATTAAAGTCAACAAAAACAAACCACAGATTTAGACCCCCAAGACTTCCTGTATAGACTTCTACCATAAAGAATTTTGAGCAAATATGTATGAAATGAGACAGAGGATTCCATCACAAAGATAACCAAGTAAAAGCTATGAACCCATATATTTGAAGGGAAAATGAAAAATCTAAAAATGAAAATAAAACTGTTGAAAGAAAAAACTCAATCAATGGTTAAAAGTAAATACATCTGAAAGAGAATTAATGATGATATATCTTGAGAAATTACATAGAATGCATCACAAAGAGAAAAGGATTTTGGAAATATGAAAGAGATAAAAAGGACATAAAAAGAAGGTTAACATAGATCTAGACAGAGCTGCAGAATAAGAGAATAGTTAGAAAGGAGGAGAGGCAAAATTTAAAGACATAATGGCTGTAACTCTTGAGACCTAATAAAAGCATGAATCTCTACAGATTGAGGAATCAAGATATGTTCCAAGTAGGCTCAATTAAAAAAACCAACAACAATCCTACAACATGATATCACATACAAAAGAATGACAGTTGCAATGACAGCAACAGCAATAATGGAAGTCAGAGAGAGTGGGATAATCTCTTCAAATTGTTGAGAGACAAAACTATCAATCTAATTATGCATCCAGCAAAACTATCTTTCAAGAATGTGTGAAATAAAGACAAGCTTAGATTAACCAAAACTAAGGAGCTTTATTATTAAGAAATCTACATCACAGGAATTTCGAGGAAGAAGGAAAACTAACCCAGAATCTAGTCTGAAATGCAAGAAGAAATGATGAGAAAATATAGTGATAAATGTGTGTGCATGTGTGTAAATCAAAGCAACTATTGACTATATAATTTAGAAATAGCAATGTTGAATTTATGAGGCTAAAGAAAGAACAGGATTAAAATCCTGAACAAAATTAGCATATAAGTGTAGGGAGGAATAGAGTTAAAGTGTTCTATGGTTTTTGTGTTTTGGGGGGAGGGGCTAAGATATTGATTAATTCTGATTTCTGAAAATGATTTGCTAGTTTATTCATATAAAATTCTTGCTGAAACAATAAAAAGTGTTCAATAGATTATAAATAAAATAAAAAACAACACTTTTATGCATTAAATACCTTAAAAGACAATGGGGAATTCACAGGCTCATTTTTGGAAGAAAGTCTCCAACGGGAGAGGTAAAGAAAACATTAGATCACCAAAGCTGCAAAAGCTATAACCAGCATGTAGCAAAAAATAACCAAGTGGGCTAGAAAAGAAAACAAAATACAAAGGCAAGAAATGGGCATTAATTTGCTCATTCAATAAATGTTTATCATGAAGCTACTATGAGAAGGCATTCTTTCAGGTGGTAGGCACTGTTCTAGGAGTTGCAGAAACAAGACAGAAAAAAAACAGATATGCAAAGTCTTCAGATATTGGAAAAAACAATCACAGATTTTAAAACAATTACACTTGATATGTTTAAGGAGATAACTCACACACTTACAAACATCTATGGGAAACAGGAAATCATGAGAAGTGACATAGCAGATGTAAGAAAGAACCAAACAGAATATCTAAGAGTAAAAAATAAAAAAAGAGAAATTTTGAAAAGCAATGGAGATGGCAAATAAGCACATGAAAAGATTCTCCACATCATATGTCATCAGAGAAATGTAAATTAAAACAACAATGAGATACTACCACACACCCGTTAGAATGGCCAAAATCTAGAACACTGACCACACCAAATGCTGGAGAGGATATGGAGCAACAGGAACTCTCATACACTGCTGGTGGAATGCAAATGGTATAGCCACTTCCAAAGATAGCTTGGCAGTTTCTTACAAAAGTAAACATACTTTTACCATATGATCCAGCAATTGCAATTCTTGGTATTCACCCAAAGTAGTTGAAAACTTCTGTCCATACAAAAACCTGCATGTGGATGTTTATAGCAGCTTTATTCGTAATTGCCAAAACTTAAAAGCAACCAAGATGTCCTTTTTTAGGTGAATGGATAAATAAACTGTGGTACATCTGGACAATAGAATATTATTCAGCACTAAAAAGAAATGAGCTATCAAGCCATGAAGAGACATGGAGGAACCTTAAATGCATATTAGTAAGTGAAAGAGCTAATCTGAAAAGGCTATATACTGTATGATTCTAACTATATGACATTCTGGAAAAGACAAAACTATGGACACGGTAAAAAGATCAATGGTTGCCAGGGGTGGTGGCTGGGAGGGGGCATGTGAAGGGGGAGGAGAATAGGCAGAGCACAGAGAATTTTTAGGGCAGTGAAAATACTCTGTTTATTATATCATTATTATTATAATGATGGATATATGTCATTATAGGTTTGTCCAAATCCATAGACTGTACAACACCAAGAGTGAACCCTAAGGTAAACTTACAGACTTTGGGTGATTATGATGTATCAATGTAGGTTCATCCTTGGTAAAAAATGTACAATTCTGGTGAGTGATGTTGATAATGGGGGAGGTTATGCATATGTGAGGGCAAGCAGTATGTAGGAAATCTCTGCACCTTCCTCTCAATTTTATTGTAAACCTAAAACTGCTTAAAAAAATATCTTTATTAAAAAAAAGTAACCCTATGTATCTATGTATATTTGCATGGTACAGAAAAAGGTATGAAAAGATATACACCAACCTCTTAACATTAGTTACCTCAGTGTGGGTTTGGAGGAAGGAGAGAGAGGAAGAGAGAATACACTTTTTCTTTATATGTGAAAAAAGCAATGGACATAGCTGGCAATGATTGGATACAACGGAAGAAATAACCAACTGGTGAACTAAAAGAGAAATAAGAAGAAATTATCCAGAACACAGGATGGATAGACAAAAAGATAGATTCAAGCAAAAGTGAAGATAATAGGTGTGAAGGAGACAATGAAAATGTCTACCTTATGTTTACTTGGAGAACCATGAGAAGAGGAAAGCAAAAGTGCAACAGATTCAAGATTTGAAAAGATAAATTAATGATAAGGATTCCTTCTAAATAAGAGGGAAGAATTCATGATTGGGATGAAATAGACAAGAAGTTTCTGGGGGCGTTACTTATGATTTTTAATCTGAGTGGTACACATGTATTTGCTTTATAACTATTTATTAAATTGTACCTATAATTTTTGCACTATTCAATATATGTTATGTTTCATATATCCAAAATTGATTTAAGAAAATATCATACAATTTAGACTTTGTTAAGTATGAATATTAAAGTTTTGAGTATAACCACTAAAAGAATAAAAATAAAATGCAAAAATGTCAAGTCAATTTTGAGGGGAAAAAAATGGTCCTAGATAAAAAACAAAGAAGCAAAAATTAATCAGGCAAAAATAAAAAGATAAAAATGCTGAAGGAGAGAAGCAGAGAGACAAGAGGACAAAAAATTCTTAAAAATAAGTAAGATGATAGAATTAGGTCCAAATATATAACAATCAAAATAAACATAAAGGAACTTACATGGAAATCATCAGTTAAAAGATGGACCGTGGTAAGACTGGATTAACAACAAAAATAAAAACGAAATGCAGCTATATGCTGTATATAAGAAAGAAGGTGAAAGTAAAAGGAAAGAAAAAGATGTACTAGGCAAATGCTAATCACAAGAAAACTGAGATAGCCATATTAATAAAAGATAAAAATAGGCTGTAATACACGTTATTAGGGATAGACAATCAGCATAGCAGTAGAGCTTCACGCAGGGCCAAAAGGTCTCTTTCTTCCGCAAGTCAATGTAGCAGGCCTAATATCTTCAGACTCTTCCTCTTTTTCAGTTAAGATGACTGCCCTAATGAAAAAGTCATTGAGATTCTATCTCCTCTCCTCCCACTTGCTTGCTCACTCTTTTCTTAGCCTAGTATGGTAGTTCTCAGTCCTTCTTGTATTAGAATCTCATGGAGAGCTTTCATAGAGCTTCAAGATTATTAGTCATTGGTTCCCGGGATAGGGCTCAGTCATCAATATTTTCACAAAGGTCCCCAGGGAAATCTAATGTGCATCTGAGGTTGAGAACCACTGTTCTGGAGTAACAGGGTAGGAAGCACTGGAGTCCTCTGCTTCTCTGAGCCTTGCGCATTGTACTTCCTGACGCCCATTGAGGCATTGAGTTTTGCTGCCTCCCAGTTTCTCGTGATGCACGCTCACCCTCAACCCTGCCACCCAAACTCAGGAAAATTTGTTGGGTTCTGTAGGGGGTTCCAACCTTTCCCAGGTGAGCTCTGCCTTTAGATTAAGTGAATTGAGGGTTGGTCTAATTGTTCTCCAGTCTTGCTGTGCACACCACAGCCAGAGCATTCTTTCTGACCTCAATCCAGTCTCGTTTCTGCCCCAATACCCCACGTGAACCCTACAGTGGTCTCCCACAGGCTTTAAATATGGTGCAAACATTTAGACTTGGCTTTCAAGGCCCTTCTGGATGTGGGCCCTCCTTTCCTATCCAGACTTAGCTCCTGCTACTTGTTCCCTCAAATGCTCTGTGCCAGTAATACTGACCTTTCTGTCTTTACACTCACACTTTCTAGTCTCCAGTCCTACATGTGTTGTTTCGTCTCCTTAAAACTCTCTCATTGGCTCTCACCCTTCCACTCCCCTCGACAGCTCCTCACCTTCTACTCTTTACCTGCCTAACTCTACCTCCCTCATCAGGCCTTTATATGTGTTTCACTTCCTCCAGATGCCCCTGAACCCCTAAGATAGCTCTCACCGTTAAGAAGCAACTCAGTATTTGTATTTTGGAACACTGACTTTACTTATATTATTGCAAAGTACTACTTGTCTGTCTTCCCTCCCAAACTCTAAGTTCTAGGAAGGCAGTGATGAGTGTGACTTGTTCACTACTGTCTGTCCAGCAACAGGCACAGCACTTGGAATGAGAAAAATGCACCATAAGTATTGACTGGATGAATGAATGAATACATGATAGGTAATGATTCCCCCTTCCCCCATCCCAGATCCTGCAAATACTGAAGCTAAGGTAGTAAAAGGGGGAGAATTTATAATGTGACTCAGATTTAAGGAGACAAACACTTTCTGCAAAAAATGACACTTGAGAAATGCTAACACGAGCTTAATCAAATAAAGTTGATTTTCTTCGATTCCCTGATCTGAGTCCAGTCCATACTGAGGGCTTCTGTCCCTCCCTCTTCCACCCTCAGGATTTGAAGCCCCACGCACGCCTTTTATTTATTTTTTACTTTTTTACCTTTTGACTCCTTGAATCATTTCTCCCACCTCCCACATCCCACCTCTGGCAACTACCAATCTGTTGTCTGTATTTATGAACTTGTTTTGTTTTGTTTTTAAATTCCACATATAAAAGAGATCGCGTGGTATTTGTCTTGAAATGCCATTGGAATTTTGATAGGGATTGCATTGAATCTGTAGATTGCTTTGGGTAGTATGGACACTTTAACAATATTAATTCTTCCAAACCATGAGCAGAGAATATCTTTCCATATTTGTGTCTTTTTCAATTTCTTTCCTTAATGTTGTAGTTGTCAGTATACAGGTCTTTTATCTCCTTGGTTAAATTTATTCCTAGGTATTTTATTCTTTTTGATGTGATTATAAATGGGATTGTTTTCTTAATTTTTCTTTCTGATAGTTTGTTATGAGTGTACAGAAATGCAATAGATTTTTGTGTATTGATTTTGTATCCTGCAACATTACTGAATTCATTTACTAGTTCTAACAATACATTTAACAATACATCCAACACATTCAATAATACATTAAAAGGATCATACACCACGATCAAGTGGGATTTATTCCAGGGATACAAGGCTGGCCCAACATCCACAAATCAATCAGTGTGATACACCACATTAACAAAATAAAGGATAAAAGTCATATGATCATGTCAGTAGATGCAGGAAAAAGCATTTCACAAAATTCAGCATCCATTTATGATAAAACTCGCAACAAAGTGGGCACAGAGGGAACAAATCTCAAGGTAATAAAGGCCATATATGACAAGCCCACATCTAACATATTTATGCTCCCTCTTTTAGCAACTGTTTTCATGTTCCTTCTAGATATATATTTACTTTAATTCTGTAAATCCTTTCCCCTTGTGACTTCCATGGCATTTTATATGTTGCAAATAAACCTTTGCTGATGACAGTACGCTACTTGCTGTCCATTTCATGGCAAACTTGGTCATGCGTCTAGAATGAAAAGTTTTGTTTTTATAAACTTATATGCCAAGCACATCACACTACCTTTGATTCATTCCACACTCATTCATTGTCCTTCTCAAAATAGCTCTTAGAAATTCATTCTTCTCAAAAGTGAATGGAAGAGTTCCAAGAAGCGAAGTGAAACATAGAGGAGAGAATCCAAGTGAAGCATGTTCACAAAACAGTCACACATCAACAACAGACAATTACTTCATCAGATCCATACAATCACTATCTCTTAAAAGCAAAACAAAACAAAAAGCCCAGATTAACTCTCCTTAAAATAATAAATCGTAGAAATCCTACTATTTTTGCCCAGAAGTATTTCTGTCATAGAGCTTGATAAAATTCCATGTTATCTTTCATGGTAAATATGAAAAAAAATAGCACTGCTATGCATTGAGACAAACAAATCTTTATTACTTCCCTTTTAATGTAAGCATAATGAATATTTAATAGGAAAAATATTACATGATTACCCTAGATAATAGGATACCATAAATAACTTTTCAAAATATAAAAGGAATAATTCAATTAAAAAAAATTAAGACAAAAAAGATATCTGAAAGTAGATGTCTAACGAGCCAAAGCTATACTATATGACTCAATAAATAATACTTTTATATATGTTTTTTTTAATTTTTTGTTTATTGCAGTAACATTGGTTTATAACATTGTATAAATTTCGGGTGTACATCATTATACTCCTATTTCTGCATAGATTACATCATGTTCACCACCCAAATACTAATTACAACCCATCACCACACACGTGTGCCGAATTATCCCTTTCGCCCTCCTCCCTCCCCCCTTCCCCTCTGGTAACCACCAATCCAATCTCTGCCTCTATGTGTTTGTTTATTGTTGTTATTATCTACTACTTAATGAAGGAAATCATATGGTATTTGACCTTCTCCCTCTGACTTATTTCACTTTGCATAATACCCTCAATGTCCATCCATGTTGTCACAAATGGCTGGATTTCATCGTTTCTTATGGCTGAGTAGTATTCCATTGTGTATATATACCACATCTTCTTTATCCATTCATCCCTTGATGGGCACTTAAGTTGCTTCCAAGTCTTGGCTATTGTGAATAACGCTGCAATGAACACAGGGGTGCATGTATCTTTATGCATTGGTGTTTTCAAGTTCTTTGGATAAATACCCAGCACTGGAATAGCTGGATCATATGGTAGTTCTATCCTTGATTTTTGGAGGAATCTCCATACTGTTTTCCATAGTGGCTGCACCAGTTTGCACTCTCACCAGCAGTGTATGAGAGTTCCCTTCTCTCCACATCCTCTCCAACATATGTTGTTTCCTGTCTTGTTAATTATAGCCATTCTGACGGGCATGAGGTGATATCTCATTGTAGTTTTGATTTGCGTTTCCCTGATAGTTAATGATTTTGAACATCTTTTCATATGTCTGTTGGCCATCTGTATATCTTCTTTGGATAAATGTCTGTTCAGGTCTTTTGCCCATTTTTTAATTGGATTTTTAGTTTTTTTGTTGTTGAGATGCACGAGTTCTTTATATATTTTGGAGATTAAGCCCTTATCAGATGTATGGTTTGCAAATATCTTCTCCCAATTGTTAGGTTGTCTTTTCGTTTTGTTGATGGTTTCCTTTGCTGTGCAGAAGCTTTTTAGTTTGATGTAGTCCCATTTGTTTATTTTTTCTATTGTTTCTCTTGCCCGATCAGATATGGTGCTTGAAAATATGTTGCTAAGACCGATGTGGAAGAGCGTACTGCCTTTGTTTTCTTCTAGAAGTTTCATAGTTTCAGGTCTTACATTCAAGTCTTTAATCCATTTGGAGTTAATTTTTGTGTATGGTGTAAGGTAAGGGTCTACTTTCATTTTTTTGCATATGGCTATCCAGTTTTCCCAACACCATTTGTTGAAGAGACTTTCTTTTCTCCATTGTATGTTCTTGGCACCTTTGTCAAAGATTAGCTGTCCATAGATGTGTGGGTTTATTTCTGGGCTTTCGATTCTATTCCATTGATCTATGTGTCTGTTTTTGCACCAGTACCATGCTGTTTTGGTTACTATAGCTTTGTAGTATATTTTGAAATCAGGGAGTGTGATACCTCCAGCTTTGTTCTTTTTTCTCAGGATTCTTTTACCTATTTGGGGTCTTTTGCTGTTCCATATAAATTTTAGGATTCTTTGCTCTATTTCTGTGAAAAATGTTGCTGGAACTTTGATAGGGATTGTACTGAAACTGTAGATTGCTTTAGGAAGTATGGACATCTTAACTATGTTAATTCTTCCAATCCAAGAGCACGGAATATCTTTCCATTTCTTTGTGTCTTCTTCAATTTCTTTCAGAAATGTTTTATAGTTTTCTGTGTACAAATCTTTCACCTCTTTGGTTAAGTTTATTCCTAGGTATTTTATTCTTTTTGTTGCAATTGTAAATGGGATGGTATTCTTAATTTCTCTTTCTGCTACTTTGTTGTTAGTGTATAGAAATGCAACTGATTTTTGTATGTTGATTTTTGTATCCTGCAACTTTACAGTATTCGTTTATTACTTCTAAAAGTTTTCTGGTGGATTCTTCAAGGTTTTCTATATATAAAATCATGTCATCTGCAAATAGTGACAGTTTCATGTCTTCCTTTCCAATTTGGATCCCCTTTATTTCTTTTTCTTGCCTGATTGCTCTGGCTAGGACTTCCAGTACTATGTTAAATAGGAGTGGTGACAGTGGGCATCCTTGTCTGGTTCCTGTTCTTAGAGGGATAGCTTTCAGTTTTTCACCATTGAGGATGATATTAGCTGTGGCTTTGTCATATATGGCATTTATTATGTTGAGGTACTTTCCTTCTACACTCATTCTATTCAGAGGTTTTATCATAAATGGATGCTGTATCTTGTCAAATGCTTTCTCTGCATCTATTGAGATGATCATGTGATTTTTATTCTTCATTTTATTAATGTGGTGTCTTATGTTGATTGATTTGCGAATGTTGAACCATCCCTGCATACCTGGAATAAATCCCACTTGATCATGGTGTATAATCTTTTTAACATATTGTTGTATGCAATTTGCTTATTTTGTTGAGGATTTTTGCATCGATGTTCATCAGTGATATTGGCCTGTAATTTTCTTTTTTTTGTGTTGTCCTTGTCTGGTTTTGGTATCAGGGTAATGTCAGCTTCATAGAATGAGTTAGGGAGCTTCCCCCACTCCTCAATTTTTTGGAAGAGTTTGAGAAGGATAGATATTAAGTCTCCTTTGAATGTTTGGTAGAATTCACCAGGGAAGCCATCTGGTCCTGGACTTTTATTTTTGGGGAGGTTTTTGATTACTGTTTCGATCTCCTTACTGGTGATTGGTCTATTCAAATTCTCTACTTCTTCTTGATCCAGTTTTGGAAGGTTGTATGATTCTAAGAATTTATCCATTTCTTTCAGATTGTTGAATTGGTTGGCATATAGCTTTTCATAGTATTCTCTTATAATCTTTTGTATTTCTGAGGTGTCTGTTGTAATTTCTCCTCTTTCATTTCTGATTTTACTTATTTGTGCCTTCTCTCTTTCTTTCTTGGTGAGCCTAGCTAAAGGTTTGTCAATTTTGTTTATCTTTTCAAAGAACAAACTCTTGGTTTTATTAATTTTTTCTATTGTTTTTTTGGTCTCTATTTCATTTATTTCTGCTCTGATTTTTATTATTTCCCTTCTTCTACTGATTTTGGGCTTTGTTTGTTCTTCTTTTTCCAGTTCCTTTAGGTGCACTGTTAGATTATTTATTTGAGATTTTTCTTGTTTGTTGAGATAGGCCTGTATTGTTATAAACTTCCCTCTTAGAACCGCTTTTGCTATATCCCATAAATTCTGGCATGTCGTATTTTCATTTTCATTTGTCTCCAGGTATTTTTTGATTTCTTCTTTGATTTCTTCGTTGACCCAGTCGTTGTTCAGTAGCATTTTGTTTAATCTCCACGTATTTGTGGCTTTTCTGATTTTCTTCCTATAGTTGATTTCTAGTTTCATACTGTTGTGGTCAGAAAAGATGCCTGGTATTATTTCAATCTTCTTAAATTTATGGAGACTTGTTTTGTGGCCTAATATGTGATCAATCCTGGAGAATGTTCCATGTGCATTTGAAAAGAACGTGTATTCTTCGGTTTTTGGATGGAATGCTCAGTATATATCTACTAGGTCCATCTGTTCTAGTGTGTCATTTAAGGCCAATGTTTCCTTATTGATCTTCTGTTTGGATGATCTATCCATTGGTAAGTGGAGTGTTAAAGTCCCCTACGATTATTGTGTTACTGTCTATTTCTGTTTTTATGTCTGTTAATAATTGCTTTATATATTTAGGTGCACCTACATTGGGTGCATAGATATTTACAAGTGTTATATCCTCTTGTTGGATTGTTCCCTTGATCAATATGCAATGCCCTTCTTTGTCTCTTTTTACAGTTTTTGTTTTAAAGTCTATTTTGTCTGATATGAGTACTGCTACCTCAGCTTTTTTCATTGCCATTTGTGTGGAATATCTTTTTCCATCCCTTCACTTTTAGTTTGTGAGTGTCTTTAGGTCTGAAGTGTGTCTCTTGTATGCAGCATATATATGGGTCTTGTTTTTTTATCCAGTCAGCCACCCTATGCCTTTTAATTGGAGCATTTAGTCCATTGATGTTTAAAGTAGCTATGGATAAGTATGTACTTACTGCCATTTTTTACCTTTTTTTTTCTCAGTGTTTTAGTAGTCCTTCTCTGTTCCTTTCTCCTTCTGTACAGAATTGATGGTCTCTTTAGTTTGACCTCTGTTTGAAAGCTCTACTCTTTAACTCCCCTCCTCCCTCCTTTTATGTTTTTGATATCATATCTAACCTCTTTTTTGTGCATTTGTATCCATTACCCTCTTATCATAGAAATAGATAATTTTTCCTATTTGTGGTCTTCTCTTTTCCCCTTAAATCAGTCCCTTTAACATTTCTTGTAGCACTGGTTTATTGGTGACAAACTCCTTTAATTCTTCCTTGTCTGGGAAATTTTTGATCTCTCCTTCCAGTTTGAATGATAACCTTGATGGCTAGAGTATTCTTGGCTGTAAGCTTTTCATTTCAGCACTTTAAATATATCGTGCCACTCTCTTCTAGTCTGTAAGGTTTCTGCTGAGAAGTCAGCTGATAGCCTTATGGGGTTTCCTTTGTATGTAACTTGACTTTCTCTTGCGGCTTTTAGGATTCTCTCTTTATCTTTAATTCTGGACATTTTGATTATCATGTGTCTTGGTGTGGGCCTTTTTGGGCTTATCTTGTTTGGGGCTCTCTGTGATTCCTGTACCTGGATGTCTGTTCCTTCCTTAGGTTAGGGAAGTTTTCATCTATTATTTCTTGAGATAGATTCTCTGCCCCTTTGTCTCGCTCTTCTCCTTCCAGGACACCTATAACACGGATGTTAGTGCACTTGATGTTGTCCCAGAGGTCCCTTAGACTGTCCTCACTCTTGTTAATTCTTTTCTCTTTTAACTGTTCAGCTTGGGTAATTTCTTCTAGTCTTTCATCCAGCTTGCAGATCCATTCTTCTGTATCCTCTACTTTGCTTTTGAGTCCCTCTAGTGAATTTTTCATTTCCAGTATTGTATTCTTCATTTCTGATTGGTTCTTTTTTATATCTTCCATTTCTTTGTTGACATTCTCACTGAGTTCATCTATTCTTCTCCCCAGATCAGTGAGCATCCTTAACACTCTTAGTTTGAACTCTCTGTCGGGTAGGTTGCTCATTTCTGTTTCACTTAGTTCCTTTTCTGGGGTTTTGTCCTGTTCCCTTACTTGGAATGTATTCCTTTGCCTCCTCATTTTGCCTCTTTCCCTGTGCTTGTGTCTATGTATTAGATAGGTCAGCTACGTCTCTTGCTCTTGGATTGGTGACCTTATATAAGTGATGCCTTAGGAGGCCTGCAGTGTGCTTCCCTCAGTTCTCAATCTTCCAGGGGTGACCCCTATGTGGGCTACGTGTGTCCTTCTGTTGTGGCCTGTTTGCTCTCTCTGTAGGCGCCCAGGGAGGCACAGTTATGCTCCTGGCCAGCTGTTGTAATGCTCAGCTGCTTGTAGTTGTTGTGGGCCCTTCAGTCTCTTTATCAGGTGTGGGGAGCCCCAGCACATTTGGCTGCAAGTTCTAATACCACATTTGTGTTGCAGTATTTCTTTTAAGTGAGTAGGCCCCCAGTGTGGCTGGTTGTTAGGCTCTGGGGCTTATAATTGCTATAAACCTCCAGCCTATTAGGTCTCTTGTCAGCTCTCTGAGGATTGCAGCTGGGTGGGGCTGGCCTCAGGCACAGAAGCACCCTATTGTTTCAGGCTTTGGAAGGTGGGGCAAACCCCCTATGTGAGTCTTTGAGAAGCAGAAGTCTTCTGCAGCTGACAAGCCCTGCCACCCACAGGTCCACACACACGGTCAACACAGTCCTGCCCTGTGTGTGTGCCCTGACCTCCTGAAGTGGACCCAGTCTCCCCACGGCTGGAGCTCCACACACTCCACCACTGCCTCACACTCTCCACCCTCTCCTTGTGCACGCCCTGCCCCACTGAATTGGGCTCAGTTGCCAGGCTGCAGAGAATCCAGTCACCAATCTATGCAGGCCCACAAGTTGCCTGAGGGCTTGTTGTTGGGTGGGGCCAGTCTCTAGGGTGGGCTGCCTGCCCTGGCTGAGCTGGATTAAATTGGTGCTCTAGTGGGTGGGGCAGACCTGGGCTAGCAGACCCCAGGGAGAACTCCAATGGCGTCTGTGTCAGCATGCCCACACCAGGCCACAACAATGGCCACCGCCAATGTCACAGTCCCTGGAGAGGTCTCACCGCTCACCGAGATGCACACAGGGCCTATCAGGTGAGTCTCTTTTCACCAAAGCACTGTGCACCTTTCTTTCTGGTGATTTTAGGTTGCTTTCTGAAACTGGTGAGTTTGCACGTGGGCCCTTTAAGAGCCGGTTTTAATTTCTTTGTCAACCAGCTTTTCTGGGGGTACTTCCCAATGTTTTAGTAGCAGGCAAAGTCAGATGTTATGCCACTCATCTCAATTGTGCTGGGTCCACAAAATGCCCACAGCGGGGGCGCTCCCGGCTCAGGGCCCCGCTCCTCCCGGGAATGCTGCGGACCTGTGGGCTGCTCCCGGGCGGCGGTGAAGCTGGCGTCTTGCGAAGGCAGCATTTTTCCTCTCCAGAAGGGAGTTTCTGCCTCTTCCACCTCAATTAGGATTGTCCTTTGTTGCAGGAGTTCCTCTTATCCAGTTTTCAGTTCTGTCTCAGGGGTAATTTTTCCATGAGTAGTTGTAAATTGGCTGTGTCCACGGGAGGACGTGAGTACAGAGTTTGCCTACGCCACCATCTTGACTTCTCTCCAATAATACTTTTAAAAAGCCCTAAATCAACAATGATACATCGGAAAAATACAAATAAACTCAATAAAATCTCAAATATAACTAAAGGAATAACTAAAATGGACAGTCAAGAATAGTGAAACATTAAGCTAAAGGCATTTATATGGACCCACACTGGTGATCTAACCTGATGCTGAGACTATAACACCCTAAGACAAAGGAATTTCTGTTCCTGAAAATTCACATTTAGTAACAAAATTTAGTAGCTGGAAAGAGACTAGATGCCAAGCGAAAACAATTCTATCACCTCAATTTCTATGTGAAAGTTCCATGCAACTGTGGGACTACCAAAGAGTTCACACCAGGATATTCAGCCTGTGCTTTTAACAAATATTTCTACTTTGTAGAGTAGACACCTGGCTCTAATTCTCCATTCATCAGGGAAATTTCAGGAATTAAGGTCACTATTTTTATGAATTCCCAAATTAGAAAACACATGCTTCCAATATGAGGAGGCTTCTGCCAATGTTTCCAGAAAAATTGCACACACATGTTATCACTTATACTGCCTTACCCTGTTTATAACCCATTCACTCCCGCCTTTCACTCTCAGCTCTGTTCCAGCCATGAGCTTAGGTTAGGAATAGCTGCATAGTATGTTATACTTTTTGCCTAGGGCATCTTCTCTTGCTGTGGGCCTCAATCAAAGCTGGCAGCTTTTCAGGTCACCTGGTAAATGGCCAAGGTAGGATACACAAGGTGGGTATATGGTCCTTCCATGGCGTACCAAGCATTAGGCCTCTTCCTTAGTGGTACAGGGCCAAAAGCACAGCAAGTTGTTTTTCCCTTTTGTGGGGATATCTTGACATCTCCCAAATACACTTTTAATGTTACAGCAGGATCTGACATCAAGGTTGTCTGGCCTTCTCTTCATTCAAAGGGATGTGATAGTGTAAACAATTAGGGAATTGGCTAAGGGATCTGATCATGACTTTTTCCATTCATGGCTTTAGTAAGACCTCTGTTTACTAGACCTGGAGCTTTGTTTTGTTTTATATTATGTGGTTGCTCCACTCCCAATTTTTTCCTAGGAAAATCACTCATAATCAAGTAGGCATAGCCAGATGGCTCTTCCAGACAGACCAGTCTGACAATCATGCCAGTCCCACTGCCTATTAAGGTCTTGCCTCATCTCTGCTACCCTCGTGGTGCTGCTCATTTCTAACGCAGTATTTCATACCAGCATTTCCGGCCTAGAGAAAACAGTTATTTTAAACAGATGTTTAAAAACAGATGTTTTACATAGTTAAGATGTCCATACTTCCTAAAGCAATCTATAGATTCAATGCAATCCCTATCAAAGTTCCAACAACATTTTTCACAGAAATAGAACAAAGAATCCTAAAATTTATATGGAACAACAAAAGACCCCGAATAGCTAAAGGAATCCTGAGAAAAAAGAACAAAGCTGGAGGTATCACACTCCCTGATTTCAAAATATACTACAAAGCTACAGTAACCAAAACAGCATGGTACTGGCACACAAACAGACACACAGATCAATGGAATAGAATCGAAAGCCCAGAAATAAACCCACACATCTATGGACAGCTAATCTTTTTTTTTTTTTTAATTTTATTTATTTATTTCCCCCCCAAAGCCCCAGTAAATAGCTGTATGTCATAGCTGTACATTCTTCTAGTTGCTGTATGTGGAACACAGCCTCAGCATGGCCAGAGAAGCGGTGCGTCGGTGCGCGCCTGGGATCCGAACCCGGACCGCCAGCAGTGGAGCGCACGCACTTAACCACTAAGCCACGGGGCCGGCTCTATGGACAGCTAATCTTTGACAAAGGGGTCAAGAACATACAATGGAGAAAAGAAAGTCTCTTCAACAAATGGTGTTGGGAAAACTGGATAGCCACATGCAAAAAAATGAAAGTAGACCCTTTCTTTAAACCATACACAAAAATTAACTCCAAATGGATTAAAGACTTGAATGTAAGACCTGAAACTATGAAACTTCTAGAAGAAAACATAGGCAGTATGCTCTTTGACATCGGTCTTAGCAACATATTTTCAAGTACCATATCTGACTAGGCAAGAGAAACAATAGAAAAAATAAACAAATGGGACTACATCAAACTAAAAAGCTTCCGCACAGCAAAGGAAACCATCAGCAAAACAAAAAGACAACCTAACAACTGGGAGAAGATATTTGCAAACCATACATGTGATAAGGGGTTAATCTCCAAAATATATAAAGAACTCGTGCATCTCAACAACAAAAAACTACCAACCCAATTAAAAAATGGGCAAAAGAGCTGAACAGACATTTATCCAAAGAAGATATACAGATGGCCAACAGGCACATGAAAAGATGTTCAAAATCATTAACTATCAGGGAAATTCAAATCAAAACTACAATGAGATATCACCTCATGCCCGTCAGAATGGCTATAATTAACAAGACAGGAAACAACATGTGTTGGAGAGGATGTAGAGAGAAGGAAACTCTCATACACTGCTGGTGGGAGTGCAAACTGGTGCAGCCACTATGGAAAACAGTATGGAGATTCCTCCAAAAATCAAGGATAGAACTACCATATGATCCAGCTATTCCAGTGCTGAGTATTTATCCAAAGAACTTGAAAACACCAATGCATAAAGATACATGCACCCCTGTGTTCATTGCACCATTATTCACAATAGCCAAGACTTGGAAGCAACTTAAGTGCCCATCAAGGGACGAATGGATAAAGAAGATGTGGTATATATACACAATGGAATACTACTCAGCCATAAGAAATGATGAAATCCAGCCATTTGTGACAACATGGATGGACATTGAGGGTATTATGCAAAGTGAAATAAGTCAGAGGGAGAAGGTCAAATACCGTATGATTTCCTTCATTAAGTAGTAGATAATAACAACAGTAAATAAACACATAGAGACAGAGAAAAAGAAACAGATGTTTTAAATACACTTGTGCTTCATTCAATATATATTTCAGGTGTTTGTTGAGACAGAGAAAAAGAAACAGATGTTTTAAATACACTTGTGCTTCATTCAATATATATTTCAGGTGTTTGTTGAAGAGACCATCATCTAGACCCTCTAGATTTGGTTATTTCTACAATTTCTAAAAGAAGATACTTCTAACATTTTAACATCCAACTTTCTTTGACTGGTGAATGCATTTTTAAGAGTATGTTTGTGTATGTGTATTAACCAAGACAAAAAGGAAAACTGTTAGAAGTAACCCAACTAGTCTATTTCATACAGAATTTCTGATATATGAACCACTTTGACAAATTCAGTAAAACTAAAATCATGCTGCACTGTCCGTGGTCAAGTGTCTGCAAAATCCATCCCACATATATTTCCCACTTTAGGTTAATACACATTGGCATGTTTCTGTCTGCCATTCTTTTGTTGTGTAAAATTTCACTTTCTAAGATTGATTTTGGACTCTGGAGCATGCAAGGGTATAATTCTAATTAATGGTCTATGGATGAAAAAATATGGAGCTTGAGGAAGATTGTTGACTTATTTCTCAATGAGAACTCCCTCAGATAAAGGTACAGAGGCATCTACTAGCATAAAAGGAAATAGATTTTCAGACAACAGACAGAGAAGGGTCACTTTTCTATCAAGAAAGGCTCAGGGGGGATTTAGAGGGGTTTGGAGATTCACATTAGTCTGATGCCTCTAGTTCACTTTTTTGTAATGGATGTTCTAACTTTCATTTAAGAAACCTAGCAAAGTTCTGATAGTAGTCATTAGTGCTGTCCATCAATGATTTCCATTTCTCATACTGGGCAAAATTGTACTTTCTTGCCCCCTTGAAGTTATAAAAGGTCATATGACTCGCTTTGGCCAAATATATATGGGCAGAAGTGATGTCTCTCGCCTTCCTTCAGAAGCTTTAAGGGCCAGTTCACAATTCACTACACTTTTTTTCCTTCCCTCTGCCACAATCAAAATGGTGCAGATAGTGGCTGCTGCATTTTCCTGGGTCCTGGAGTGAGGGTGATGCAGAGCAGAACTGCCAACCAACCTGCAATGGACATGTAGTATGAGTGAGAAATAAACTCTCATTGTTTTAAGCCACTGAGATTGTGGGGTTGTTTTGTTACCACAGTATAACCCAGCCTATCCTGACGGATACAACTCTGAATTCAACTGGTGGTTAAACACTGAGTTTGATTCTTGGCTATCGCATTCCAATATGTGTAAGACATAGGAGCTTCTTTCAACATACTCATATAAAGTCCCTGAGTTTGCATCCATTTTTTAAAACTGATACTTTACTATTTTGAGTCTATAATTCCTTTGCTATCGTTCATCCAATGCCATCAGGAACCTCCCTACCCCGCCGTCCTTGAGTTTCTCACACTCTTCACATTGTTCCATGGTAGAAACTATTCCAAGCCCCTAAAACTTTATCTTTTATTGAGATCTGTTTTTCTAGATGACCACAGGTGGTAACTGACTTAGCTGCTTCATCAAAGGGCTCCATACTTGATATCTCAACCTTCCCTGAGGATCTACGTCCTGAAATTCCTCATCATTTATGTTTCTTGGTTGAAAGCAGCAGACAATGACTCTGGCTAACTTTAAAGAAGGGAGTTTATTGGAAGGATATTGGGGAATTGCAGAGAAGACAGGAAGTTAGGGGTCAAGACTTGGCATGGGAAAGAAACCGAGGGAGCTCTGGAAAGCAAGGAACAAAGAATCAGGAGGAAACAACCACCCTAAATCTGGAATAGCTGTTGTTGCCATGAAAGACACCTGGCTGTTCTTTTTTCCTTGCACCACTTGCTCAGACTTGAAAGTCTTGGGAGAAAGTTTCCAACTAGCAGAGCTTAGATCACAAGCTCACCCACTAGCCATTCCAGGGAGTGGGAGAAGAATGGTCTAGCCTTGCAAAATTTCACTGTTAGAGGCAAAGGCCTGAAATTTCCTCCCAACATGATTACTAACAGTGGGATAAAGGTAAATCCTCAAATAAATCAGGTTTTACTAGGGAGAAGAATGGATGCTAGTCAACAACAATACCAAAAAAGATAGTTGTCCACTAGGAAAGTGAGAAAAGGAGAGAACAAAATGGTCCTTAATGAAAGAAAGGTTTATGGCTTCATCATGTTATTAGGTTACTGTAGAAACTTAGAAAGTATTCACTTATCAAATGCCTTTTTTTTCTTGCAGTGTCATGTAGTTGAAGGCATTTTGGAATGATACAAACCTTGATTCAAATGAGGGTCCACCATTTACTAGATATTTTGGGGCAAGTTCCTTAATTTCTTTGAATCTCTGTCACCTCCTAGACTTGTCTGAGGATTCTGAGTTAATATGTATAGAAGGTCTGACATACACCCTGCACTGAATAAACATTAGTTTCCATCCCCTGTGTATGAGTTAGGATTTTCCAGAGAAAAGAACCAATAGGATGTGAATAAATTAGAAAGAGACATACTTTAAGGAATTGGTGATTATTTTAAGGATCACACAATTATGGAGGCTGACAAGTCCAAAATCTATGCAGTGGGCCAGCAAGCTGGAGACCCAGAGAAGAGCCAAAGCTACAGTTCAATTCCAAAGGCCATCAGGCTGAAGACTCAGGAAGGAGCCAATGTGTTGCAGTTCAAGTGCGAAGGTTATGTGCTGCAGAACTCTCTCTTGCTCGGAGGAGGTCAGTCTTTCATTCTATTCAGGCCTTCAACTGATTGGATGAGGCCCACCCACATTACTCAGAGCAATCTGCTTTACTCAAAGTCCACCAATTTAAATATTAATCTCACCAAAAAACGTTCTCACATAAATATCAAGAACAGTGTCTGACTACATATCTGGGCACTGTGGTCCAGCCAAGTTGACACAGAAAATTAATCATCACACTCTGAGAGACCTTATTGTTCAGGAAAATAGTTTTTCTTCTTTCTCTGCATTCAGTAAAGCACTTTATAAAACTGTTAAAACCAGTTGGGGAAAGGGTGCCTGAGATTAGGCCTATGGGAAAGATAGGAGTGGCATGTGTGAGACATGAAACAGTACAACCCAGAGGTCAGGTATGCAAGCTTTAGAAAGAGGCTCTGTGCCGGGGAATTCTGTGCTGTGGCAAGAAAAAGGTATAGTTAGATCCCCAAAGAAAATGATAACATTCACCAACAGCAACTCCTATCAGAAAATCTTGAACCTGATCAAAAATGAGCTGATCATCTGCAAGCTTGTGACTGCCCACTCCTAGAACAATGCCAGGATAGCACTTGGGTCCCACGGTAGGGCAGCTGTGTGGACACAGATAAGCAAAATGTTTACTGCCATTATACAAGCACATGAGGACGACTTAGATGAGAAAGATAAGATTTCTGTCGGGACTTCTCAGAAGATAGATTGAATCCAAGAAGACTAATGCTATATGTACCACGGCACATACCTGGAGATGACTGAATGTTCAAAATCAAGCCTCCTGTGAAACACCTCCTCAGGCTGAAGGCAGCCAAGGTCCACAAGATGCTCCCGGATGACCATGCTGAGGCTACCTGCGCTACGAGGAGTGGCTACAGGCCAAGAAGGAAAAGATCACCCAGACTCCATCCACAACGGAAGAAACTAAGACATAAATCGCCTCTTCTCTTATCTGTACGTAGTAACCTTATCAACAACAGATGATCAAAAAAAAAAAAAACCAAGCCTTTATCTGGGGAAAATTGGATAAGGAAAAGAAGCAGAACATCTGAGGAGTTTAATAATATATGTGATCAAAATAATATCACTAAGTGAAAATTAATGTAATATTTAGGTTTAACCATACGAAATTGCTTTTATTTGACCACTTTTAACCTACAAAAATGGCAGTTTTTTATGATTCTGTATAATACGTGTAAGAGTCAAGGTGAAGCCAAGATACCATCAGAAAACAGGCAAACTCTATCCTGTAAGGTAGTATATCACAATTCTAAATCCAAAGAAATATAGCTGCTAATAGCGAAAGGGAAGCAGAATTGAAAATTTTAATACCGACAGCTCCATATCATAAAATCAGGGCCTTGAGACCAGGAGAACAGCTAGTAAAAATGGTGCTAATGTAAAGTGTAATATGTCTCATACACATTCATACAATAGAATTTCTCCTGTCTCTTGCAAATAGGAAAAGCGGTTCGGCTAAGCAAGGACAAGATTGTCCTTGGGCAAGTGTTGGGGCTAGGGGAGAAAAATACGCATGTGTGTGTATCGTACTATGTAGGTGTACAGGTATGTTTTTGTGTAGGTGTAGGAGTGTGTGTGTTTATGTGTGTAGGTGTATTGCAAGTGTGTGTATGTGGGTGGCTATATATGCATGTTTAAGTGTGTCCAAGTGTAGGTGTAGGTATAGGTTGTGTGAGGTAAAATTTTCCAGTCATGATGTTAACGATATTACAAAGAAGAAAAAACAGGCCTCGTCATCTTATTACTGTAGGTCTGGGTGCTGTCCTAACTTGGTGTATATGAGGTAATTTTTTCCAGTGGTGATATGAACAAGATTCCAAAGAAGAGAAGGCTTAGGCCTCATTACCTCATTACCTCTTTACTGTAGGTCTAGGTGCTGTCCTAAAGTCTCCCACGGACATACAAGGCAGCTGCAGAATTGAGTTTCTCCCTTACAGATGGAAAATAGACTGAAGTCTGAACCAAGTGCATCTTCCTCCTTTCATCTTCTCCTTGCCATTTCTTCACTCCCTCTTTTCCTCCCCTCCTCTCCAAAGTATGGGAGTAGGGAAAACCTTTCCTACAGGAGATGCTGGCTGCGCTAAGGGGAGTTGCTCCTGCTCCTGTCAATGATTTTTGCATCTTCTCCCTTGATCTGTGACTTCTTCTGGAAGATACACTGGTTCCTCATAGTACATGGAATCTAATGAGATTTACCAGTTTAACTGCTTTACCAGTTTTTTTGTGCCTTGCCACACAGTTTTTCTCACTTGTATATATTCCTTTTTAAATAAGGAGGCTTAATATATAAATTGTTAAATTAATCAAGTAGAGAAAAAACAATAAACTCTACAAAGCCTAAAGGCTTGAATCTAAGGAATTCTTAAGAACTGTATCATGTATCTCCAAAGCACTTATTATCTAAGCTTATTACTTCACAAAGATCTTTTAAGCTTTGCATAACAGACTGAAAGATTAGATTCAAGAAAGTAGAGGATGGCCAAAGTCCAAGAAAATATCTTTGACCTGGATAACTCTACAACGGAAGGAGTACAAAGAAACATGCATAATACTAGCATTGGACTACAATGCCCGGATTATGATTCTGATTCCCACCTTGATCACCTCATTTTCAATTCAGACTATTAGAAGATATTTTACAAAAGTGAATTTGAATTAATTCAAGGTATAACAAATTCAAAAGAGGCAAACTTCTATTTAACTCAACAAGTATTTAGCATCTGCTATATGCTAACCACTGTGGGAGAAATAAAACTAGTGTAAGAGAGTAAAGCTATAAGGAGTTCAAAATGTTTTCTGGGAAGTGGAAATTCCAATTTTGGCAGCAGCCCTATGGAGCCTTGGTTCACAAAGTTCCACCAAAGCTAGACATTCCAACATACTTAACTCATGGCTTTTGAGACTGCTTTAAAAATACCTATGCCAAGAACATGAACACACCTATGAAAGTAACAAGGCTAAACAGCCATCAAAGACACCGGTGGACCCCTGCTTGGGTTCTGCAAATATTGAAAAAGCAACCACCTTGAGTTCAGGGAGGACAGAAATGAGTATTCTCTGAACCAGTTTGTCTCAACACGCAGGTCTTCCAACCCCAACCTGCTCTTACAGCTCTCCTTCCTGTGGTCATCATGATCCAGAACCTAGATCATGCAGCCAACACTGCCTCCCCAGAAATCAGTCTTCTTTGGCATAACTAGGCTAGCAGTATTTGATTTTACTACTACAGGCTTCAGACATGAGGAGCTCTTCAGTGGATCCATTCCCTTCTGATTCCACAGGTTGGCATCACAGTACAGGATTCTATTTGAATGGGCGTGCATTGTTGGAAATTTTATGCTGGAGGTAAAGAAATAGAGACGGCCTGCTGCCCAATCAACAAAACTATATTGTTCTCCCTGAATAAATAAAACAAAAGAAGCTAAAGATTTGGCTTTCATTCTTGAAGACCCTTTATATGGAGGACAAAATATATATATATATGCATACACATATATAAATATGAAAGAACTCAAAGATAATTAGAGGAACAAGAAATAATAAAATTTTGTTGAATACAAAGTGCTGTGGGGAACGGGAGTAAAAGAATGATCAAAATGGTATGAAATTAACATGAGGAATCTTCCTAAAGGAAGGGAAGTGCATTCAATATAAAGGAAATGGGATGGGCAAGAAGGCATGGAAATGGAATTCGTCAAGTTTTAGGCAGTCTTAATTTTACATTCTTAACAACCATGTAGCAGTTCTAAAATAAAATTTCTGGAAAAGGATGTTTATTTATTTGTTTTCCTCTTTGATTAGTTGGAGAAGGAAAATAGGAGTGATATAGATACAGAATAGAATTTTGATTCTGAATAGTAGTTTTGGTTATGAGTTCTAGATTTTAAGTGAAATCAATATTGCCAAAATGGAAGTCTAAACTCAAAAGTGTCACTAAACTTACAGCATTGGCACAACCTTAATTTGGGAAGAATACTTGGAATTTGTCTTTTGACTTAAAAGTAATATTTTACTCTTCTCCCTCCTTTTTTTAATAGTAACTTAAAAGTCTAGCAAATATTTATGTTGTATGTTTTAGAAAAAATAGATAGTTTTGTCAGGAGAACAAATTTCATTGCTCTCTATGGATGAACACTATAATGCTTAGAACAGTACAAAGTGAGGTTGCACAGGCACGGTGAATAAATCTCCATTACTGGAAATGTTCAAAAATGAACCAGCCAAAAATTTATAAGAGTCAGATGAATTTTTAAGCTCCCTTCTAGCTTTGATTCCATGATTCCACGGCTCTAGCTGAGAGCTTTCCATATGAGCAACCTCCTTTATTCATGCAGAATCTTCAGGAGAGGTAAAAATTCCACTTTTTTCCAGCAATGAGCTAATAACTGTGCCCTTCAAAGGCCACTGCCAGGGATTCATGGCATTGGTGAGCATTTCACAAAATTTTACTCTGGAAGCTTCTATATCACAGTCTCTGGAATGCTCATTAAACTTTGAGATTCCTAGGCCCTACCTCAGACCTACTAAAGAAGAATCTTTATGGGTGAATCCCAGAAATCTACATATTTAACAAGCTTTCCAAGTGACTGATATAGCACTATAATTTGTGAACCGCTGCTCTAATCCTTGACATTCCTGCTGGAAAGGCAGACCAGTGAGGACTATTTGCAGTTATGACTGCTGTTATATAGTCATCTGTTCCTTAAGGAGTGAGTTAAGCTCACAAGCATCTCAAACACTATTTAAGGGTCCAACCACCTTTGGAGAGTAAACTTACAGCACGTAAAATCTTCCTTGGTCTTTTCCTTACAAGAGATGGTTTTCTATTTTCATGGACATTACAATTACTAACAGTAATCTTTTTCAAAATTCTCTGTCTCATCAAAGAACATTGACTGAATAAGGCCCTAGTTGTCAGCAGTGTCTGATCAAGATTTAAATCTATAAATATTTTAGCCTTTTTTATTTCTATTTGATATTAGAAAAGAATACAGTATTCAGATCACATTTGTAACCTCAACCACAGAACACAAGCTAAGAAATCCAAGGGAATCTTCTCACTTATCTCCATTTTACTGTAAAAATGTTAACTATTTAGTTGTATTACCAAACTATAACTGCTTTTCCATCTGTCCTATGGTTTATAACGGCATAAGCAAAATTGAGGATTCTAGAATCTCACCTACAATTTTTTCCACTACAATTTTTTAGGTACGTGCCAAAGATTTAATTATAGCATATTAAAAATACAGAATTAATAATAAAAACCTGGCTAAATTGGGCTAATTGAGGGAAAGCTAGTCCAAATTGATAAAAAGATTGATCATTAAAGCTTTTATAAAATACTATTTTCAATAATATACAGGATATCCAATTTTAAATGTGAAATGCTAATAGTAAGCATATATCTCCTTTTTAGGCACATGAAAGTAATGAAAAATAATTAATATTACTTAATTAAGTTTTTGCAAATTCTTTCTATAAATAGACCAGATCCAAATCCTGTCTGAATTATCACAAATTCCAAGTCGAGGGACTTTGAATTCGTACTATTTATCTGTCTTTTGGATTTTGATAGTCAAATTATCACCTTGATTAGCTACGTTTCATGCCTGCCTTAATTTACCTTCTAAGGATATTTTTTTATTAGGATAAGAGTTAAACATATTCTTTAGACAGAAAATGTATTTTCATTCTTTATTTTCAGTTTTGTTTTTTACTGAGGTAATATTGATTTATAACATTACACAAATTTCAGGTGCACATCATTGTATTTCGACTTCTGTATAGACTACATCGTGTTCACCACCAAAAGTCTAGTTTCCATCCTTCACCACACAAATGCGCCCTTTTACTGCTTTGATCTTACCCCACCCCCTTTTCCTCTGGAAACCACCAATCTGTTCTCTGTATGTACGTGCTCGCATTCTTAAAGTAATTCCTGCAATACCCCTTAGGTCCAAATTAAACATAAAGAAAATATTAACATTTAAATGTTACAAAATCTTCCCATGAGGAGTATTTGAAAAGGTCATTTCAATTTATGAGAACACATTTTGCCAAAGGTCGGAACAACTTAAAATTTATAAATTCTAAATTTTGATTGGCTGCTGAAAGTCAAGCTTCACTTATTCTAGAAAAACAGCAGTTTTGGGTTGGGGAAGGCAAAATAAGATCAGAAGAGAAAATAATTATTTGTAGAAAATACTCAATTAGAATCCCATTTTAGAGAGAATAGAGAAGTAAAATATTCTGAAAAGAGTATATGTTTTGTGAATAGTGTGTTAAAATATGTCCTAAATAAATAACTATTGTTTCTTCAGTTTTATAACTTGACTTAACTACTCAACCACAGAACTGACACAGGAGCAAAGTTAGTAAGGTGGTGGAACACAGTAGGTAGACAAAATGCAAACCCTGGAGGCATAAAGCCCTTGTTCACAACCCTCCTCTGTCACTTGACAGCTGCATCACTTTGGGCAAGTCCACAATCTCTCTAAGCCTCAGTTTCCTCCTTTGTAAGTGGAGATAAATAATATCTACTTTCTAGGGTTTTTAGGGAAACTAAATGACATAATAGTTATAATGTGCTTATTTAGCACTGTAACTAATGTATATGAAGACTTCAATATACATTAACCATTAGGTATATATATACACATGTTCCTGTGCATGAAAAAAAATAAAGGTATACACAAAAAAAAGTTACTAAATTCTGAAAGATAAAAATGCATTCTAAATAAATCCATGTAATAGAACATTAGTCATTAAAAACCATATTTTCAAAGAATAGTAATATTTTCAAAAAATATTAAGTAAAAAGCAGGACATAAAACCATAGATTCTATGAAAAAATGTATGCATAGAAAAGAATACTAGAAGGAAATTCCTCAAAATGCACAGTGGCACTCTCTGTTTGGGGCATTACAGATGGTATTACACATCATCTGACTTCCACCATCATGGGCACTCTCCTGATATACAGCTGTTCATTCAAGTCCTTTTAAAAGTATGGATTTTTGAAGCCCCTAATTGAGCATAATATTCCACATGTAGTTTAATACAATAAGATGATCACTTACTGTGATCTGAATACTCTTTAGATAACCAAAGAGGCATATATTTACTGAGCATTTATTGAGCACTTACTCTGTGCCGAGCACTTGGGACACAAAGATACAGATTCTGCCTTAAGGAACTTACAGTCTAGTAACGGATAGAGAAAAGGTAAACAAGAGGAAAAGTATGATAAATACTCTGATAAAGAGCATACCAGGTACTGTAGAGGCGCAGATGTGAGCAGTCAATTTTTTTCTTAGATTCGGGATAAATCAGCCGAATTTTGACATATGAGTAAGAATGGCTTTAGGTACAAACTTCCAGTTATAAAATAAATAAGTCATGGGGATGTAATGTACAACATGGCAGCTATAGTTAATAGTACTGTATTGCAAACTTGAAAGTTGCTAAGAGAGACCTTAAACACTCTCATCACAAGAAAAGAAAATTCTGTAACTATGTATAGTGACGGATGTTAACTAGACTTATTGTGGTGGTCATTTCACAATACATACAAATATCGAATCATCATATTGTACACATGAAACTAATATGATGTCGTATGTCAATTATATCTCAATAATAAAAAAAAAATGGCTTTGATTTCACACCTATTACGTGTGATGCATGTGAGATATCCTTATGGAAGTGTCCAGTAATCGGTAGGATACATGAGTGTAGAAATCAAGAAAGAGTTCTGGGATGGAGATGAGAATTCGAGAGCCACCAACACATAGGTGATAGTTAAAGCCACGAGAATGCATGAAGTTGGTAAAAGTGAGCATGAAGAAAGAAGCAGGAATATAATCCAGAAACAGAAAAAGGGCAACACTCTCAAAAACAACGTTAGTTAAGGGATGTACAAAGCAAGAGGGGCCCCCAAATAAAGGCTGAGAAGAAATGGTTAGAGACGTAAAATAAAAACCAAAACAGCTGATGAGGAAGACCTGTATGAAGTTTTTAAAGAAGGAAAGGAGTTGACAGTCCTAGAAATCCAGTAAGGTGAGACATGAAACTAATTAGTTGGATTTAGGAGCGAGGTTCTTTCAGGTGATGTTTGCCCGGGCAGCGTCAGTATTTGTCTATATAAGTGTGTGCATGTGTACTTGCAGGGGTGGGAAGGTAGAGGCTGAGGGCACTAAATTCAAAAATGAATGAAGATAAAGGGCATAAACAGACAATTCGCAAATAGAAAATACAAATGGAAAACAAATATATACAAAAACATTTGACCTCTCCAACATATAAATGCAAACTAAAACCAGATAGTTTTGCTTACCAAATTAACAAAAGATTCTAAAAAATAATACTCCATGCTGGCAAGAGTACAGTGAGACAGCACACACTGCTGATCGGAATATGACACAATTCCTAATTTTTCCTATACCCACCTGGTGTAACTGATCTCCTCTTCCTTTGTGGCCTCATTTTATACTACCTGTAACATTTAATTATATTTACACTCTTATTTTATAACTCTCCCTCTATTTGGTTTATATGGTTTTGAGAATAGGAACCCAATGTGACTAATCTCTGTTCTCATTAGTCTCTAGCTTCCATCACAGTGACTGACTCATGGTAGGTACGTAAGAGATACTTGTTAAAAAATTCATAAGGACCAGACTTCCTGGTTGGTTTTTTTTTATGGAATAAATTTGACAGGGTTAACATTGTATAAGTTGAAGGTGTACAGTGTGTCACTTTGATATTACATTTATATATTGCAATATGATTGCTGACGTAGCATTATTTACCATTATATAATTATAGTACAATATTATTGTCTATATTCATTATACTGTGCATTAGATCTTTTTTTGTGTGTGTGAGGAAGATCGGCCCTGAGCTAACATCTGCCAATTCTCCTCTCTTTTTTGCTGAGGAAGACTGGCCCTGGGCTAACATCCGTGCCCATCTTCCTCCACTTTATATGAGACGCAGCCACAGCATGGCTTGACAAGCAGTGCGTTGGTGCACGCCTGGGATCCGAACCAGCGACCCCCAGGCTGCCACAGCGGAGCGCACACACTTAACTGCTTGAGCTGAGCCACTGGGCCGGCCCCTGTACATTAGATCTTTATGGCCAAACTTTCTATTTTGATACATATTATTCTAGCTAAAATTGCCAAAATTCACTCTAAGTTTGAATGTTGTGATTCAAAGAAATTAAGCTGGAAGAAATTATTTCCTTTACGAAATTCTGATAGTGTTTGTGCAATCAGATATAAAGGTTGGTACATATATTATGCATATCATGCACATCAACAAATATTTATGCTGTGCTGACCCTCCTTCTATTTTGTTATTTTAATCTTCTCAGGGTAAATATTTTCCTTTGTTCAAGTCTCCATTATCACCTCATCATTCTTTGAGTACAAATTTTAAAGGCTATGCAAAGCTACTTAGTCAGTCTGAGACAGTCAGACCCTCTACTGTTCAGCTGAGCTTATGACTAAAACTATGTCTAACAAGTTTATTGAAATCGATGAAAATGGAATAAGTATAAATTCACTTGGTATTTGAAGTGGGAAAGTAAAACATGAGTAGGCTTTACAGTATATTTTTAATGTGCTTCATATTTCCTAAACTGTAATTTTAATGAATCATCAGAAATTATTGTGTCTCTATGTACTATTCAGGGAATCTCAGGAAAAGTACAGTCATTACTGGGCCCTCAGGAAAACAGGTATAAGGTTTTATGATACCTCTTCTGTGAGAGCCAAAGGATCCCGACCATCTGCATTATCTGCTGTTATTCTATCAACATCACTTGGAGAGTGAACCAAGCCAGCTCCTTCAAAGAACTTGACAATTTCCTTTAAGTATGCCAAAATTGCATTATTATTCCTTTAGTTGCTTGTGAAAATACTGAAATGAAGACAATTTCTCTAATTACGCATTACTATCCCTTATGTGCTAAATCAATGGTACTCAACCAGGGGCAATTTTGCCCCCTAGGGGACACTGGCAATGTCTGGGGACAATTTTGGTTGTCACAACTCCCGGGAGGGGGGAGGGTTGCCATTAGCATCTAGTTGACAGGGGCCAGGGATGCTGCTAAACATCCCACGATGCACAGGATAGCCCCCACGAAAAAGAATTATCCAGTCCAAAATATCAATAGTGCTAAGGTTGAAACACTCTGTGCTAAATGATAGAATGTGTACAACTTTCAGAGAACCTTGTTCATATTCTGAGGCTCAACTAAGCTACCACTCCTCTCATGAGGCTTTCTCAGATCAACCCACAATGACATCTTCACAGGTTGGATTTCCCATAATTTAGGTTTCATTCAATGGTGACCCATCTCAAAGATTTTTTTGAGGAATCAAACGTTCATATTCACTGCTGATACTTCTTTCTTCCTTTTTTGTAATTTGCCTATGTTCTATGACGAAACTATTAGGTAGCTTTATAAATCAAGAGACTCACTACTCATGTTTCTTTCTCTTTCCAAATGAAATTGTCTGTTTCTTTTTTATTATTTTTTTTTACTTTTCCAGGATCTTTACTGTAATACTGGTTTCATAGATAATAAGTTTTGAAATGGGAGTCACTAATTATCTCATTGTTTTTCCAGCTAAAATGTTTAGGTAATATTTCTAGTAACCCACACTGCCAATGTCCATTGTTTGGCCATTCTACTAAGAATAAAAACAAACAAAGAGGCTATGATTTTTGGCCTCTGATCAATCACGTAATCCTCCATCTATTTAAAGTTTGAAGATTTGGCTTGTTATTTCTAATGCCAGGAATTCACACTCCCACGAGCCAGTAGCGGTAGGAATGGGAGACATGAAAAAAGTAAATAAAGTTCTGAATTAAAGTCAACAGTTGAATGGAATTCATTAGCAATATTCTTAAGAAACAAGTGGTTTCTTTGAAAATGAAAGGTATTTTAATAAGTGACTGCCATACTGGTCTTTTTTCTTTTTCTTATTCTTGAGGGTCCTTTAATATGTTTGCCATGTACAAACATAAAACCTATAAGTATATATGGAAAAGTCTATAGAGGATATAAATTGTTATACAAAGTGATATTAAGGCTTATAATAATTATTCTCATTTGACCTACTCATTTAAAAAAAAAAAAAGCCAGCTAGATAGCCAGATTACTTGGTTGTACATTCCTAAGAAAGGAATGGCCATTATGGAAAGATCTGAATTTTGCCTACGACTTAAGGGGTGATGATGAGGTGGAGAAGTCACTAGCAGAGGCCAGAAAGAAAATTTTATCTTTCATACTGAACTAAAACCAACCTTCCTGTTACTTCCATATTGCTCTCCTTCAGAAGTAACACAAACCAAATCCAATCTGTCTTCCACAGAAAATTCCTTGAGATACTTGAAGATAGCTGCCCTATTTTTCCAAATCTTCTCTTTGAACTCATTTTGATGCATGAAATATCTATACTAACCAAAGACAGTAAAAATTCAGAGAGCCAACACTGTATGATGCTGACACCTGAGTGTAACCCAAGCGTGAGCAGTCTGTCTTTCGAGATTTAAATACTTTGACTTGAACTCCAATCCCTATATATTGGAGCGTGCCTCCTCCAGCTGTCTTCAGGGATCCTTAAATGAGGAGAGGAGCTAAAGACTCACTTTTCTCCTGGTTACCCCTGGCTCAGAGCTTGTGTTTCCAGTGAATATTCAGCCTTACTTGATTATCATCTTCTGTGGATTTTCTCTTTCTCTTATGTCTTCAGCACTAACTCAAACAGGAAACACAGACCCTTGTCCTTTATTTTCCCAAAACCACAAGGCATTTGTGTTTGTATCAAACTTTACTGTAATTTGGGGGGTAACAGAGTAGAAATGCAAATGACTTAAAATTATATAGTGGGCATCTTTGTAAAATTAAATAGTTGACATCCTTGTTCTTAAAAGTCCTTTAGCCATCCTGTTCAGTCCTCTGCCCTTTTAAACAATCTCCTGTAGATTTCACCCATTCTTTTAGCTCCAGCATCGACACATGACGTTCTTAGCCTTGAAATTCAGCCTATCTCATTACCTCCTATGGGACAGGGTCTGGTTTCAGCACATTTGCATTATCAATGGTATCACTATTACAAATTGGTCAACCTGGCTCAAAATCATTTTAGCGCCTGCACATGTTCCTTTCTTTGCCATCAAGTACTGTCACTCTTACTTGAACATATAGAATTTACACATAACCCCCCGCCCCTTCATTTGCAAAGGCCAATCCCTTTCACCACATATGTGGCTTTTGTTTTCAGTCTTTGTCTGATAGAAGCCTGCACACCACTGACAGATTCTGCTTCCAAAGGCAGGACATTCAAGATTCCACCTCTGCCCCAAACCTCTGACCAGACCCTGCCGGGGTAAGTCCCATCTTTTTCAGGCCAGTATCACATCATCTTGCTTCTCTAAGAAGCCAACTAAACATTTCTCAATACCAAACCACAATCTTCTTACTCGTCTTCCTCCAAGGAAACACATATTTCTGCTTCCACATCTTTGTTCATAATTTCTCCTACTGTATTGCTAGGACTACGACAACAAAGTACCACAAAATGAGTTGCTTAAACAAGAGAAATGTATTTTCTTGCAATTCCGGAGACTAGAATCTCCTCTCCTTACAAGGACAGCAATCATATTGAATTAGGGCCCATCCTAATGACCTCATTTTAACTTTATCTCTTTAAAAGCCCTTTCTCCAAATATAGCCACATTCTGAGGTACTGGGGGTTAGGACTTTAACATACAAATTTTGGGGGGATATAATTCAGTCCATGACACCCACCTAAGTTTTCTTCTTCTTCCTACTTCTCTCCAAATCCCAACCAATATTTAAGGCCACATTCAAATCCTACTTCCAATCGTACCACCTAATCCTTCTAGCTCAGCTTTCCCTCTTCTTCCTCTAAGCTCTGACCTCATTCACTTTGGCTCTTGTATAGTTTCAGCTTCCTGGCTGCAGGCCTTCTATCTCCAGAAAGTTTAAGCTCTTTTAAGCTTTCTAAGTTCTTGGTAAGTGCTTACTGAGTATGGATTCAAAACTCAACAAGACTGAGTTTCCTCAATCTGAATTGTCTTTTTTTTAAAGACCTTTCCAGGGCCTTATCTATTTTGATATTGCTTTCATAGATAACAATAAGTTCCTAAGTAGGAGAGAGTCACTACTCTATTACCAACTAAAAAGTAATGGTCAAGTCTTTGAGAAGAAAAATTTCCCTTCTTTATAAGCACATGTGAGATCTCTCCCCTAATTGACACTAAATCTTAAACTTTCTGTCTTTAATATTTTCCCCCCCTCTCTTAAATAGCTCCTTCAAACACATTCTTTCCAGGATTCTTGTGACTAAATACCATAAAATACAGTCTAGGCATCTCACTCTAATTCTTCCTTGTGCATTGGGCTCTGATACTTAGTTAGGGCATTTTAACTTGAGAAATTAAGCATTTATCTCATGAATATAATGCAAACTAACATTTATAGTGCACTTATGTGTAAGGTATATTCAAATTGGTCTGCCTGTATTATCTCATTTATTCCTTAATAACTCTATGAATGCATACTATGATTCCTCTCATTTTATATTTGTGGAAACTAAGGCATAGAAATGTTAAGTAACTTGTCCACAATTCATGGTAGATTAAGACATAGTAGTCTGACACTAGTGCTCAGTGGCTTAACTACTACAGATGGTTCCATCCACAAAAAGAAAGAGATCATTCTCTCTTTCTCTCTTTCTCTGTCTCTCTCTCTGCCTGTCTGTCTCTCTTTCTTTCTGTCTCTCTCTCTCTAGTGTTCTTTTTTAAACCTTAAATTCACAAATACAATTTATTTTTCTAATGCAAATCACATATCCTTTCGATAAGGATTTTCAACCTTAGAAAAATATTTTTATGTATATTTGTTCTCTCTAAGATTTTCACCTTGTGTTTCAATCAGTTGAGCAGTGTGTATAAAAAAAAATTGATTCCATTTACATCTTCTTGGGCTCTGTGTTTTCCTTTGTAATCAGTTCTTTGATTTTAAGGTTAAATCAGACAGCTGAACTCTATGTGATTATGCTGCCCTCACACGACAGACATTGTGAACGGCAAGTAGAACTGACTGGCAGAGACTATGAAGCCCAACTCAGAGGAGCTGTGAGTAGCTACCCCGAATTGCTCACTGACCACTTTCTAAACCACCATTACCTGGACCTCAAAAGCCAATGCGGTTTTCACATGGCCCTAACTTATTTCACAGAAGAAACATACAAAGTGGGAGACTATTCAATTAGTGCAGGTGTTTGCAACACTATGTATTTACAGGTATTACATGCATTTACAATTTGGTAGTAGGAAATACTAGAAATGCTCTTCCTGTGAACTCAACATGCTAATATAGAAAGGTGGTATTTAAATTGAAAATTATATTTTAAAAAACTGGAAAATTCTTGAAGTTTCTTCAGGGGTGTATGTAATTTACCTATTTGATTATATAACCAGACGAGGCCTTCCATTTTTAAATCTTTTTAATATTAATCTTGGAAACATGGAATTTAAAACATTAAACTGAAATGCTCTATTCATAATTTTGAGTATTTAAACAGCCTGTGTTGGTTAGATAAAACGGCAGAGACTGTGCCCTACCACAAAAACCAAGGCAGATCCACAAGGATCCTCCCTCTCTTCTTTTTTCTTCCCAAAGCCCCCAGTACATAGTTGTATATCCTAGTCGTAGATGAGCGGTGAGTAGGTCTTCACCCACGATCCAAGCTGGGGAACCCCAGGCCACCAAAGCGGAATGCATGAAATTAACCGCTGTACCACTGGGCCAACCCCCTTCCTCTCTTCTTGATAAACAGTCTGTTGGCTTGTAAAAGCAGTGGCTAAAATTCCCCCTTGGTCATAATTTCACACAACAGTCTCATTGAGTGTGGAGTTAAAAACTAGAAACAGAACATTGAAATTCCATCCTAGATGATGCAGGCAGCTGCCTAGAAATTGTGAAACTGAAGCTACCAAAAGGCTTCAAAATTATCTCTCAAACTGGCTTTCCCCAGAGCCTAGAATTCCTGCCATTAATACATTTTTTCCTACTTACAGCACGATGTCTCTGGTAGTTTATCTCGTAGTTTGATTTTGAAATATCAAAATACAACATTGTCTGGAGAGATGAGATACTATAAATCACAAATTCTTTAGCGAAGATTAATTTACCAGAATTCTTACTGTCATAAGGAAAGCAGTAAATACGACCTTGAGGGAAGTGGTGAAGCTATAGGTAGAGTTCAATGGACAGAGGATGGAGGAATGGTCCAAAGCATAGAGTACTGTGAGAAGAGCAGCCAGCGTTGGCTGTAGAAGTGGGGGCAAGGGAAGATCAGTTAAGCAAGAGAAGCCAAACATCGAACGACAAAACAGGCAGAGATTGGACACAAAGCTTGAGACTTTTATGTGGGACTGGCCCAGCTGGCCAAAACTAAAATATGGAAATTATCCAATAAGGAGGGAAATTTTTTATCAGAGTTTACAGATTAAATAAAACAAAGAAAGTAGAATGACCAAATTTGTCTTAAAGGACTTTAAAATTGATGGCTTTACCACAAGTAAATTCTCACTCTTTTAAGATAAAACATTCTGCACATAGAAATACCAAATGATATCAAAATGCTAACACCTCTGCTACATATTGAACAGATTGTTCCATCTCTTCTCAGCCTGGATTAGGAAAGGACCACACTGTATTTCTAAAAATTCTATTCACTTTATATCTTGAAATGTTCAGGATGAACTAAATAAATGTAAAAAAAAAAAAAATTTTAAGAAAAGAAACATAACCAAAATAACGTACTGCCAGAAAAAGAAAAGGGGTTGCCATGACTCTTTTAAAATCTAATTCTAATCCTCCCAACCTCTAAAAATGAGCACTAGAAAGTTAATCCCGTAAGCGATAATGTAAATAAGGGATTTATTCTGTATATCTGAGAAAGCAATGGTTATTTGGTCTTTCTGAAGACCTCCTTTTCCAGGTTACACACTTAATTGCAGCATAATAGTTCTTTTCACAAGCAATGTTGATAAAGTATCTGTTCTCATCCTCTGGTGAACCAGTGTTTCTCTCCGTGACTAAGATAGCTCTTTAACATATCAGGAAAACAATCTGAGATCCCATTCTACATACCTTGTGCTTAAATTCTTCTCCTTTGTGACCAGGAAAGACACCAAGGAACACTAGGAATACAAATTCAGGGGGAAAATAGCATCAGATTCCTTGAATGGCTTTAGCACCTGAACCAACGCAAAGAAGTAGCCACAGTGGGCAGCGCTGCTCCTCCCAATAAAGAGAATGCAGCATCCTAAGATGGGTTCTCTTTTAGTCTCTGCCCTTCTCCTCATTTAAAAGACTTTAGGTAAAGGGTCAATTTTTACTTCCAATCCTTAAGGATGATATTCAAAATATTTTCTTTAAAAAAGGCAACGTGGCACACTGGCCAATCAGAACAGATTCTGTATGTAAACGATAAGTATTTGGCTCCCTTATTGGTTTCTACACCTCTTGCTCAATCTCAGTCCATATTTCATCCTTTTTAGTTTTCAATTTTAATAAAATTTAAATACAAGTTAAAATAACATCTATGTTTTGAAAATAAAGGGAAAATACATGTTGTTTACAATTATAGCAAAAAAAAATACTTGTAACTTAATTAAGGCTACTAGTCATGCAGCTACATAAAATATATTAAAAAAAAGAAAGAAAATCAAACAAGAGTCTACAACCTTGACACTATCAACATGGTGATTTAGGGTACAGATTTCTTCCTAAGGTGTTGATCACATTTTAACAGCACATTTTCCATACCAAAGATATGTTCAGAACTTTTAAGGTGAAAAACAAAAATATTTTTGGACTATCCATTTGAAACTATACAAGGAAGAAAACAATATCAGATGTAAAAATAGTATTAGAAAAAGTGGAGACATGTAATAGGAATTAAAAAACCCATCTGGAGTCAAGTTAATGTCAAAGTCCTGGTTCCAACTCTTATTGGCTCTGGGATCTTGAGCAAGTTAGCCTCCCGTAGTCTGTTTCTTCATCTATTAAATGGTAACAGCTCCCCCTCCAATTGGGTTATTGTGAAGATCAAAATGAAACCATGTCAGTGCAAGTGTTTGGTAAATTATTAAAAGTGATTAAATGTTTATCCTCATCTACTGGGAGCCCCTAAAATTAATATAGGTTGCTTGGACAATCACAAAGATTTGAAAAACAACCAAGAGCTAGGGCAGAGTTGAATGATAAGGTTCACCTCCTACATGAGGCCACTCCTTCAATACTAGGAGTGGTGGCTGTTTTATCTAACACATAAAAACCAACATAAAGAGTCAAGGAAAATGAAGAAACAAAGGAATATGTTCCAAATGAAAGAACAAGATAAAACCTCAGAAAAAGACCTTAATGAAACAGAGATAAGTGATTTACCTGATAAAAGTTCAAAATAATGGTCATAAAGATGCTCATTGAGCTCAGGAGAAGAATGGATGAATAAAGTGAGAATTTCAGCAAAGAGATAGAAAATATAAGAAAATGCCAAAGAGAAGACTTTCACAGAGCTGAAAAATACAATAACTGGACTGAAAAATACAATACAGGGTTTAACAGCAGACTACATGGAGTGAAAGAAAGGATGAGTGAACTCAAGGACAGGGCACTGGAACTCACCCAATCAGAGCAGCAAAAAGAAAAAAGAATGAAAAAGAGGGACTTATGCGAAAACATCAAGTGGACCAATAGTTGCACTATTGGGGTCCCAGAAAGAGAGGAGAGAGGGAAAGGGATGGAAAACTTATTTGAAGAAATAATGGCTGAAAAATTCCCTAATCTGGGGAAGGAAAGGGACGTCCAGATCCAGGAAGCCCAGCAAGTTCCAAATAAGATGAATCCAAAGAGACCCACATCAAGACACATTATAATTAAAGTGTCAAAACTTAAAGACAAGAAGAGAATCTTAAAAGCACAAGAGAAAAACAACTTGTTACATACAAGGGAACCCCCATAAAACTATCAGCAGATTTTTTCATCAGAAACTTTGCAGCCCAGAAGGGAGTGGCACAATATATTCAAAGTGCTGAAAGAAAAAAACTGCCAGCCAAGAATATTCTAGTTGGCAAAGCTGAAGGGAGATAAAGAGTTTTCCACACAAGTAAAAGCTAAAGGAGTTCATCACCACTAGACTGGCCTTTCAAGAAACGTTAAAGGGACTTCTTTAATCTGAAAGAAAAGGGTGCTAATTAGTAACAGGAAAACGTGAACATAAATATACAGTAAAATTCAGAATAATCTAATGTTATAAAGGGAATGGGTTAATCACTTATAAAGCTAGTATGAAGCTTAAAAGACAAAAGCAGTAAAAATAACTATAACTACAATAATTTGTTAATGGATACACAAGACAAAAAGACATAAATTGTGACAGCAAAAACATAAAATGTGGGGTGGGGAATAAAAATGTAGAGCTTTAGAATGTGTCTAAACTTAAAATAGACTACTATAAAAACAAGTTGTATGTAAACCTCACGGTAATCACAAAACAAAAACCTATAGCAGAAAAGTGATTCAATGTTACCTAATTAAGCATTAGAATAATGATATTATTAATAACAAGCTAAATCCTAAAACAGGTTCATATTTCCTTCAAGAAAAGTTGTTTTCTTCATTAACCATTCCATAAGATATTAGAAATGGGACAAGAATGTAAAAGCTTGACTAATGCTTTAAGGACTAACCCTGGATTAAAAAGGCAGTAGGCTAGACAATCTCTCACCACCAAGACTACACCTTTGTGTCTCACACTTGAAAATGAATGTTATTTATAGATAAAGCCGCCCAGTTAATTCTCACAAGAGGATTACAAGACTGCCAATCAAACAAAAGCCCGGCAGGTGGGGTTTACGTGAGCTGATAAAACAGGTTCTGTCAAAGCACTTATACAAGTGAATTCCAGAATCACTGACCCTCCCACACCCTATTCTTAATCCAAAAAATTATATCCTCCAGCTAAGAACAAAAAATAAGAGCCTAGTATTAAATAGATATATTCCACCTAAAATACATTATAGATTATACAGAGAACATGTGTGTTTTATACACCCAGATTTTGGAAATTGTACTAAGAATCCAAAAAGCCACCTGGTGTTTTCAAGGGTATCTCAAAGTAAATTATATCTCCTTGTCAATTAGAACAATATTCTTCTACATCCAAACTTGGATTCTTCACTTAAGCTCCTGACCCAAATTTCCATGCATATTTAGGACAAATTACCTGGACTACCCAAAGGTACTTCACACTCATTACATCCAGAAACTTCACTGTCCCCAAACCTCCTTCACGAGGATTTGGTCTCAGTGAACAGTATCAATATTATTCTAGCTACCTAGCTAAAACTTTATCTTTGACCCCTTCCTCATCCCCACTCCCACCACAGCCACTAATTAATGAATGCCTTTGGCTTCTATCTCTGAAATGTTTTTTATATTCATTCATTCCTCTGTGCTATTCCTATTGCCACTGCCCTTGCCCAGGGATTCATCAGATTTCAACTAAACCATCTGTACAATGTCTTAACTGTTCTCACTGACTGTCTCACTTTCCCAAATATACTTTCCACATTCCTAATGGAGGAGTCTTCTAAGCAATAAGGCAGTAAGATTAAAAGTCCTTAGCAAGGTGTTTAATAATTGAGACCATACCTGTCTTTCAGACTTATTTCTAAATTGATGTCTCCAAAAACTCTATTCTCCAGTCACATCACACAGTAATAGTCACCATTCCCTGAGTACTCCATAGTTAGGGCTTTTAGTCATGCTGTTCCCTGCATCTAGAAAGTTCTTTTCTCCCTTCTCCAAATAGTAACATACTATTTATTTCTCAAAACCCAATTCAGGTACTATTTTCTCCACCTCCTCTCATTTGAGCTACACCCCAAAACTAAGAATTTATCACTATTTCCTATACCCTGACAAGGCCCTGTTTATATATCTAAAAAGCACTTCTTTCACACATATGTGTTGTTTTCTCACTAAATTGTAAATCCAAATACTGTAAGTATGTCACTTTTTTTTTTTAATTTGTTTATTTATTTATTTTTTTAATTTTTTGTTTATTGCAGTAACATTGGTTTATAACATTGTAAAAATTTCAGGTGTACATCATTGTACTTCTATTTCTGCACAGATTACATCATGTTCACCACCAAAATACTAATTACAACCCATCACCACACACATGTACCGAATTACCCTTTCACCCTCCTCCCTCCCCCCTTCCCCTCTGGTAACCACCAATCCAATCTCTGTCCCTATGTGTTTGTTTATTGTTGTTATTATACACTGCTGGTGGGAATGCAAACTGGTGCAGCCACTATGGAAAACAGTATGGAGATTTCTCAAAAAATCAAGGATAGAACTACCATATGATCCAGCTATTCCACTGTTGGGTATTTATCCAAAGAACTTGAAAACACCAATTTGCAAAGGTACATGCACCCCTGTGTTCATTGCAGCGTTATTCACAATAGCCAAGACTTGGAAGCAACCTAAGTGCCCATCAAGGGACGAATGGATAAAGTATGTCACTTTTAGCTTGGTATCTCCTATGGTCTCTAGTACAGTGTGTGTGTGTGTGTGTGTGTGTGTGTGTGTGTGTGTGTGTGTGTTACCCATCAGTACCTCATTGCATGTTTATCAAAAATAATGACTACCATTAAACAAGTGCTTATTATGTGCCAGGCTCTCTCTCCAACATTTTTCACTATATTAATTGAGTCATTTAATCCTCAAAATAAATCTATTTTGACTGAAAACATCAAGAACATTGGTGCCTAAAAGGTAACATAATTAGAATCCATAAATTTAAACCCTCTGATTAAAGACTAGACTTATGAGTCCTACTTCATAAGACTATTTTGAAGATTAAACGAAATGAAGTATGTAAAATGCCTCACACAGTGTCTGGAACACAGTAAGAGTTCAAACAAGTTGGTATATTTTTTAGTTGTGAATAGTATAGAAAGTATACTTAAACTTATTCCCTAAATCATGAAATCCCAGGGCAAGGAGACATGCTTCAAATTCATAGTGGCCTCAACATCAGATAAAAGGAAATGTTTTATAAATTTAAACATAAATAAACAGGTAAACCAGTATACCTGCTATAGATAGAAAATACAAATATATTAACAAATGTTTGGAAAAAGTTATGAATGATGATCTCATAGATGACATCACAAAGACATTTACCTAGCTTTTGAGGCTGATGGCATCTCCCACAATGCATTCCTCTCCCCCTTTCCTGGGAAGACAGCACTGGAGTCTGGGGAATCTGGACCATAAAGTTCATCCAGCAACGATAATCATACCAACTACTATTCATTGAGCAATTATGCAGTTCATAGGTATCAACACTTACTTTTCAGAAAACACCTATCAGGTTGGTGCTGCTGTTATTATCATTACTGTTGATGTTGATGCTGTTGTTGTTATTATTATTATTTTTATTATTATTATTATTATACAAATGATGAAACCATAGTGTGAAGAGTTTAGGTAATTTCCCCAAAGTTACACTGCTGTAAGTGACATAGCCACAATTTAAGTTTGTGTCTGTCTGACTCTGGAACCCAGCCTCTTAATCATTCAGTCTGTTTTCACTCAATCTGTAACCTACTGTTGCTTTGGATTTTTTCTTTTATAAAAGGAAATTTTTAGTGTGATTCATTACATTATAAATACTAGCTTCTTTCTAAAAACTCATTCAAGCAAAACACTCATTGTCTAAGCAATCCAACTTCTTTTAATTTAACACAAAGAGCAGACATAAACAAATTACAATTTATGTAGTCTGAATTCCAATACCATAAAACCAGAAGGCACAATGTACATTTATTTATCCACATAGTCTTTTCCTAGAATGGTCTGACACCGGCAATGACATCATTGGGGGTAGACTAACTTCATACCATATGACTGTACTATGATGTGTTCTGGATATTTTTTTATCTTGTTTTTTTAAAAGGTCATATGGATAATACATCAAATAAGATATTCTTAAAACTTCAGCTTTCCCAAGTCAGCAACATTGTCTAGTCTTCACATCTATATATTTGCATTGCTATTTTCATGGTGATTCTCTTTTTCTAGTTTGATACTAACCACTGCCTTGTTTATGGTCTGGGTTCTCACTTTAAAAAATGCCCCTGTAAATAGTGGTTCACTTGAAAATTCCATCCCCTGTAGGAGAATTTAAGTTTTAAATATTTATGTTGGACCTGCTCACTGAAATAAAAATGTGTACAATGAAGGGGGGCACTCAGGTTTTACCATAACTATCTCTGAACTCTCCTTTCTCTACCACATAAAGAAGCAGAAAGATGAGCACAGAATTCAGAGGGTTTAATTTAACTTGATGATGGTTTGGGGACCCTAGCATCTGATAATAGTAATTATAGACGTCTCTTACCAAATTCAGTATTTTGAAGTTGAGACAAAGCTTTCATTTAAACCTAACTTTCAATTATTCATTGAGTTTGAAGTTATTTTCATTGTTTCATCAGACATCTCAAATGCTGTTTCTCAGTGATTATCCTGAAATTCCAGAGATACCCGCTAAAAGATACTTTTCTCCTAAAATACTCTGCAGTGTTATGTTTTTGTGAAACTACTCTTTCATCATTTCCAGCTTTGTATTTCTGATTTTTTGGCCAAACCCAGAGTCATTAAAGTCTAGAGCTATTCTAAATGGAGTTAAGATCCTGGAAAAATCACTCTACATGCTTCTTGCACATAACTTGCCCTAAAATACTTTAATTGGATGAAATATCTAAATTAAAATTTAAATTGCAAAATCACAAAATGGCAACATAGTCCAGAGGGTGTATGTGGAAGAGAAGAGGAACAATCGTCTTGTTGAAAATAGGACATGCAGTATTCTGATTATATGTATAGGAGCTCCCCACAATTTAAAATATATTTATACATTTTTTTTTTTACCACCTGGAGGAATACAAACTTCTCCTATCCTAACTGTCTATCAAAATCTGTACATATCAATTTATTTTGTTGTTGCTGTTAGAATTGAGCCCTTAGTTTAATTTAAACCACCATTTTGGTCAGTCAAGAAATAGCAAGATATTTCCTCCTGCCCCCTAGGTAGCACTTGTAAAGTTATTTTTGCATAACTTTCAAATAATATTTATTCTGTCCTGCAATGAAATCCAGTGCCACCACTTCACAAAAATTTCTCAAGGTACATTTAATAATCAGAAAAGGAGATAATACTTTTCCAAACACATCGGTGGCAGGCTGAATAATGGCCCCCAAAGATATCCAGGTCCTAATCCCTGAAACCTGTGAATGTTACCTTATATGGCAAAAGGGATTTTGCAGATATGCTTAAGTTAAGGATTTTGAGATGGGGAGATTTTCCTGGATAATCCAGGTGGGTGCTAAATGTAATCACAAGTGTCCTTTTAACAGGGAAGTGGAGGAAGACTTGACCACAGAAGGGAAGAAGGCCATGTGATTACTGAAGCAGAGATTGGAGTCATGTGACCAGAAGCCAAGGAAAGGCAGCAGCCTTTAGAAACTGAAAGAGACAAGGAATGCATTCTTCCCTGGAGCCTCCAGAAGGAACCAGCCTTGCTGATTTTAGCTTCATAAGACTGATTTCAGACTTCTGGCTTCCACATCTATATGAGAATAAATTTCTGTTATTTTAAGCCAGGAAGTTTGTGGTAATTTGTTACAGCAGCCAATAGGAAACTAAGACAACATTGTACATACATGGCCGTATTTTATGAACAGGAGAATTATTGCCAAATATGTTCAAGTCAATTTGTTGACCTTTCAAAACCAGTATTCTGAAAAGTAAGAATGAAGCAAGAGAATTTCCACTTTCCAGTCTGGGTTATAAGGAGCTTGGAAGTTGCCACTCTGTCCTAACAAGTAAAAAGCTGAACTGCAAATCAATAACTCTTCTTAGATCTGTGAGAGAAGTGAGGTCACAGGGCAAACTGCTGCCCTCAAAATTGGAGAGACACACAGGCAGATAGAGAGATCATATCTAAACCAGAGCAGAAACCACCAGCAGAAACTCCCAGGAACCAGTACCAGGGTAGGAAAATCTGAACTGCAATTGACAAATTGCTGAAGGCTCAGTGTAGACAAGTCTGAGAGTTAAAAACTCCAAGGCGATCCTCAACTTTGGGGAGTTTTGCCTTCTGAAGTTCTACCAGATTCTTACTGCGAAAATCCCTTGAGTTTCTGGCAGGGGGAGGGGAAAAAGTAATCATTTTGAAATATACCAGAGCATTCTGTTCTTTTTAACAAGGCCTGTGCTCAAGAGAAACTGTTTTACCAAAGCCTAACCCATTAGGGTTTTATCAGAGCCTTAACTGACTCCCTCTAGCCTTCCATGTAGGGGAAGGGAAATACTCAACTACAGCCCCCTCCAGCCATCTGTCCCACCTAAGGCTTGGGAGTGGGTGACTGAGAGGCACTTGTGAAGTTCACAGGTCAGAGGCACAGGCTCACTAAAAGACTGAGCCCTGATCATAGGACTATAGAACACTTCCCTTCCCTACCATTTTATCACTAAAGGCCTATTTATGGGAGTTCCTTTCACCTAGCACGTCATGTCTGGCTTTCAACAAAAAACTACAAGGCATGCTAAAAGGCAAAAAACAAAACAAAACAGTTTGAAGAGATAGAGCAAGCATCAGAACCAGCTTTAGATATGGCAGGAATGTTACAATTATCAGATTGTGAATTTAAACAACTATGATTAATATGTTAAGGGCTCTAATGGAAAAAGTAGACAACGTGCAAGAATAGATGGATATTTTAAGTAGAGAAATGGAAAGTCTAAGAAAGTATCAAAAAGAAATGGTACAGACCAAAAACACTGTAACAGAAATGAAGAATGCCTTTAATAGGCTCACTAGTAGACTGGACATGGCTGAGGAGGGAATCTCTGAGGATATTCAGTATTCTCAGGATATTGAGGATATGTCAATAAAACTTTCAAAATTGAAAAGCAAAGAGAAAAAAGACTGGGGAAAAAAACAGAACGAAATATCCGAGAACAGTGGGACAAATGCAGGATAAATGCCAAAACAATGACACCTAGGCATATCATATTCAAACTGCAGAAAATCAAAGATAAACAAACAAAAAAAAAATCCTAGGGCCCGCCCAGTGGCGTAGCGGTGAAGTGCGTGCGCTCCGCTGCGGTGGCTCGGGGTTTGCAGGTTTGGATCCCGGGTGCGCACCGATGCACTGCTTGCTAAGCCATGCTGTGGCAGCGTCCCATATAAAGTAGAGAAGGATGGGCACGGATGTTAGCCCAGGGACAATCTTCCTCAAGAAAAAAGGGGAAGATTGGCATCAGATGTTAGCTCAGGGCTAGTCCTCCCCACAAAAAAAAAAAAAAAAAAAATCCTAAACTATAAAACATTAACAAAAGAAAGTCAAGAAGACACAAATAAATGGAAAGATATCCCATGCTCATGGATCGTAAGAATTAATATTTTTAAAATGTCCATACAACCCAAAGCAATTTACAGATTCAGTGTAATCTCTATCAAAATTCCAATGGCATTTTTCACAGACATAGAACAAACAATCCTAAAATTTGTATGGAACCACAAAAGACCCTGAAAGCAGTCTTGAGAAAGAAGAACAAAGCTGGAAGCATCACACTCCTTGATTTCAAACTGTATTACAAAGCTATAAGAATCAAAACAGTATGGTATCAACATAAAAACAGACACATAGATCAATGGAACAGAAAAGAGAGCCCAGAAATAAACCCACACATATATGGTCAATTAATTTACAACAAAGGAGCTAAGAATATACAATGAGCAAAGGACAGTCTCTTCAACAAACGGTGCCAGGAAAACTGGACAGCCACATGCAAAAGAATGAAACGGGACCACTATCTTACACCATACACAAAAATTAACTCAAAATGGGTTAAAGATTTGAATGTAAGACCTGAAACCATAAAATTCCAAGAAGAAAACATAGGCGGTAAGCTCCTTGATATTGGTCTTGGAGATGATTTTTTGGATTTGACACCAAAAACAAAGGCTATGAAAGCAAAGATAAACAAGTAAGACTACAACAAACTCAAAAGCTTCTGCATAGCAAAGGAAACTATCAACAAAATGAAAAAGCAATCTATTGAATGGGAGAAAATATTTGCAAATCATGTATCTGTTAAGGGGTTAATATCCAAAATATATAAAGAACTCATACAATTCAATAGCAAAAAAACAAACAATTTGATTAAAAAATGGGCACAGGATCTGAGCAGACATTTTTCCAAAGAAGACATGTAGATGGACAACAGGCACATGAAAAGATTCTCAACATCACTACTCATCAGGGAAACGCAAATCAGAACCACAATGAGATATCACCTCATACCTATTAGAATGGCTGTCATCAAAAAGACAAGAAATAAAAAGTGATGGCAAGGATGTGAAGAAAAGGAAACCGTTGTGCGCTGTGGGTGGAAATGTAAATTGGTATACTACTACAGAAAACAGTATGCGGGTTCCTGAAAAAATTAAAAATAGAACTACCATCTGATCCAGCAATTCCACTTCTGGGTATTTAACCAAAGAAAATGAAAACACTCACTCAAAAAGATATATGCACTCCCATGTTCATTACAGCATTATTTACAATAGCAAAGATATGGAGGCAACCCAAGTGTCTATTGATGGATGAATGGATAAAGAAATTGTGGTATATATATATATACACACCATATATATGTGGTGTATATATATATATATATATATATATGCGGTGTATATATATATATGTGGTATATATATATATACCATAAATATGGAGAACAGATTGGTGGCTGTCAGAGGCATGGGGTAGGGGGTGGGCAAAATGGGTGAAGTGGGTCAAAATTTACAAACTTCTAGTTATAAATAAATAAGTCATGAGGATGTCATTTGTACAGCATAGTGACTATAGTTAATAATACCATATTGCATATTTGAAAGTTGCTAAGAGAGCAAATCTTAAAGGGTCTCATCACAAGAAAAATAAATCTGTAACTATGTATGGTGATGGATGTTAACTAGACTTATTGTGGGGATCATGTCTCAATATATACAAATATCAAATCAATATGTTGTACACTTGAAACCAATATAATGTTATATGTCAATTATACCTCAATAAAAAAATAATAAAATTAATCTTTAGATTTATTCCCCCACCGCTAAAAACAATCCTGAAAGAAGCCAGAGGGAATAAACACCTTACCTATAGAGGAGCAAAGATAAGATTCACATCCAGCTTCTCCTCAGAAACCATGCAAGCAAGAAGAGAGTGGAGTGAAATGCCTGAAGTATTGAGAAAAGAAATGAAGCAAGACATTCAGGAAAATTAAAATAATACTTATATCAGACATAAAATATAATAAAGGAAAGTATATTTTTCAAACAAAACTATATGAATGAAATCAAACAAACAAAATATGAGAAAAGAATACCTATGAATCATGAAACATTTATATTCCATCTTTAAGATTGTTTCTTGAATTAAACCATAAAATATTACATACAGATGCTTAAATGGCAACTACAGCTACAACTCAGAAGGTAATTATAACAGACGGTCACCATGGAAGAGAATCTTTACACCTACATTGTAAACGTGGTTCCTCTCAGTGACACAATGCATAAACGTGCGAGAGAAAATAGCAATACCTAAGGCTTAATACCCATTTACCTCATGTAAATTTGTTTACCTGGATTAACTCATTTAAACGGATTAACACAACTATTCCCATTTTAGAGACACAGAAATGTTAAGCAACTTGCCCAAGGCCACAAAAGTGGTGAAGCAGGGCAGCCCGGGTCCAGAGTCTGTACTCCTAAGCACTAGGCTGTCTTCAGTGAACTCTAAAAAGGAATTGTATTGTTTTCCTCCCTAAAACACGTAAACTCTTTCCATGTAAATTAGCTGTTTTTTGAGGTACCAATTCAAATGACTATCATTTTTCAGGTTTACAAAAGATACAATTACACCTTTTATACACTTCTAATCCAAATTTGTTATGATTTTTCCAATAAAATGATTTTATTTGAAACTTTTTAAACCAGATATTTTTCAATTTCTATCATCTCCTGAGGTTGAATCCCATGAAATTTCTAATTCCTGTGGAAAGAAAGTTCCTTGCATTAATTTACTTCAATTTATTTCTTTCAAATTTAACAGGGTGTTTCTTATGTTGAATAAGTCCATATTCATAAGGCTCACAGCCCTCAAGATTTTAGAAATTACAAGTCTATCTATTCTAAGGCAATGCTTTCCTAATTCTTAAGATTCTATTCAAAATGTATTTAATGAGTGCTTTCAATCACTTCAATATTATCCTTTCTCTGGAAGTTTTCAAACTTCATTATTTCTTTTTTAACTGAATCCAGTTCTTCCCATATGGGTATACTATGGTTTTCTACAAGAGCAAAATGATGTGCTTTGTTTTATTTCTAAAACAGTTCCTCAGACTATTCAATAATTTATTGGTTGTGAGTGTTATAAGCAAGTCATTGGTCTATGATTTAAGAAATAATCATCAATTCCAAGTTCTCCATTGTAGCGAAATATAGTAACTGAGATTACTTTCTCTAAAATGTATTGATTTACCAAATACACGTAAAGATCCTGTTATGTACAAAGCACCATTGAAATACAGAGTTGGAGCCAGCCTGGTGTCGCAAGCCGTTGGGTGTGCTCCCTCCGCTGCGGCGGCCCGAGGTTCAGCGGTTCGGACCTCGGGCGCACACCCATGCACCACTTGTCAGGCCATGCTGTGGTGGAGTCCCATATAAAGTGGAGGAAGATGGATGCGGATGTTAGCCCAGAGCCAGTCTTCCTCAGCAAAAAGAGGAGGATTGGCAGATGTTAGCTCAGGGCCAATCTTCCTCACAAAAAAAAAAAAAAAAAACAGAGTTGGCCATGGAGGCACTAATAACCTAGTAAACAAACACCATGAATAAGCATAACAAAGAGAACATCAGACAAATCATTTCCAAGCAAATGCTTTCTTTATTCATTGAGTTTAGATGTTATAAAGTAATATCAAATGTATTTGTTTCTGTAAGTTTTTTCATCCTTGGCTGGGGTCAAAAATAAACCTCTATTTTCTTTCTTTTTTCTTTTTCTTTTTTTTTTGTGAGGAAGATCAGCCCTGAGCTAACATCCATTGCCAATCCTCCTCTTTTTGCTGAGGAAGACTGGCCCTAGGCTAACATCTGTGCCCATCTTCCTCTACTTTATATGTGGGATGCCTGCCACAGCATGGCCTGATAAGCAGTGCATGGTTCCACGCCCGGCATCCAAACCTGCGAACCCCGGGCTGCAGAAGTGGAGCACTCAAACTTAACCACTGCACCACCAGGCCAGCCCCTCTATTTTCTTATCTAACATTTTCTTTATAAATTGCCCACTACCAGTGGTTGTTTCAATTAAACAACTGTTACATAATTTAGCTTTAAAAAAGGAGGAGGAAGAAAAGAAGGAGGAGAAAGGTATCAAGAAGGAGAAAAAGCACTGAGCAATTTAATCTAGGGGCTATTAATGGTTTCACATTATTAGTTCAGTGAATAAATTACTGTGGTAAAAGTAGCTGAATTGTAGACTCATAATTATATTTAATGTCTGCTCGGTTTCAGAGAGTTGAACTGCAAAGTACTTCTTACTTTATGAGTAATATTTTTACTAATACATAGGAATCACCTTGTCCAGGTGGAGTGTTTCACGTAATACAATAGCTGTAACAGCACTGACAAGCCCTTTTCCCACAAGTTTTCCCAGCAGCAATTTGAGGTTCAATAAACTGTAAATCTGGTAAGCCAACAATGTATTACAATAGTAATAATAAGTCAATATTCACCTAAGTCAGTTAAAGAACTCTTCAATGTTATTTTTATATTGGTCACGTAACTAAGCCAGAATAAGAATAAACATATAGCTAAAAGAAACATAAGCCAACTCAACAAAACAAATAGTATATTTCCTACTTACTTTTCAACCTTTAGTGACTTATAACAACGCGCAGGTGCTATAAATAACAAAAATTTTACAAATAGTTCCCATACTATAGACTCAAAATGCAAAGTCATAAACCAGATAAAAACCCCCAAAAGAGAAATAATACGAATACTTTCATTAGAAAGGTATGTATTTCTAGTCCTCAAAGGCCAGATATACAAATATCTGAGAGTGTTAAATTAGTTTCCCACAAAAGAAAGGAGTCTTAAACATCCTGGAGTAAAGGAAAGGATAAAGTTTTAAAAGTAAGCATTGAAATTATTTGAATTACATCAGGAGAAGAGAAAGGATACATAGAAATGAGAGAAATAGAGGAAGTAAAAATAATAATAATAGATTATTGTCTGCTCATTGTGTGCCAGTTAACAGTGCTAAGTAATTTACATACATTAGATTCTTACACTGATGCTCTAAGGTCAATAGTATTCTTATCATTTAACACATTAGAAAACTAAAGCTCAGAGAAGAATGTCAAGGCAGCAAACAAAAGAGCTAGGACTTGAGCTTGGGCATCTCTTACACTAAAAACATTGTTCTTAACCACTACCTTATGCTATCTATTTAGCAAGCAAAAAGAAGTAGAAAGAAAGTACTCACTCTTTTAATTGTTTGTGGCTTTTTATTTTGAAATAATTTCAAGCATACTTAGGTGTTGCAAGAATAGGACAAGTGAGAGAATAATTAAACAAGTGTGATAAAATGTTAACAATTGGGGAATCTAGAAGAAGGATATACTAAAGTTTCTTGTACTATTCTTGCAACTTTTAGGTATGTTTGAAATTATTTCAAGTTTAAAAGTCACAAAAAATGAAAAGAGTGTGTATTTTTACACATATATTTTTTTCCTTAATCAGAATCATTAGAGAGTAAGTTTGTAGACGTGATACCCCATCACCTCAAAATACTTCAATGTGTATTTCCTAAAAACAAGAACATTCTCTTTCATAACCACAGTATAGTTGTCAAAATCTGAGAACTAATATTGAGACAATACTCCTATCAAATCTACAGACCTTATTCAAATTTCACCAATTGTCTTAATAATGTCGAAGAACAGAGTCAAAAAGTATTGTAATCCAGGATCCCATAATCCAGGATTACATATTGCATTTAGCTGCCACATCTCTTTAACCTCCTTTAATCTGAAACAGTTCATTCTTTGTCTTTCACAACCTTCTCATGACAAGCCAGTTACTTTGTAGAATGTCCCTCAATTTTGTTTTTGTCTGATATTTCCTAATGATTAGAATCAGACCACGCATCTTTGGTTAGAATCCTACAGTAAAGCTGTTGTGTCTTTCTCAGCATCAGAAGGCACATGATGTCAGTTTGTCTCATTGCTGGTGATATTAACTGATCACTTGATTAGATGGCTTCTATCAGATTTCTCCACTGTAACTTGTTATTTTTCTCTTTGTAATTAATACGTAATTTGTGGGGAGATACTTTGAGACTATGTAGATATCCTGTTCTTCATCAAACTATCACACAATAGTTTTAGCATCCATTGATAATTCTTACCTGCATGAAATGTTGCCCTGATGGTTCTGAGAACATACTAGTTTAAGGTTGTAAAAAAATACAAATATTCAGGTCCTGATTGGTTACTCACGTAGAGATGTGTAATGGTTGGTTTTTAAAACCACTTGAGGAAAAAACAGATACTGGGAAGAACATTATGTGTAATTATAGCTGTGCTTCCTGCTAGTAATACTGATATAGTCAGAGGTCTGGCAGATTTTTCCATTTAGTTCTTATAGAAATACAGACACTAGATACAGAAGTTTTTTTAAAAAAAGAACATTTACTAATATTATGAAAACACTATTCTCAAAGTAAGTATTTCCACTATTAACACTTTCCAACCAAAATCAGCCCTTCTAGAATAACTGTAAAATAGAGAGAGTAATGGACATCCAGTCAGGACAGGTGAGTTCTCGGCCACTACAATTTATGAGCCCTTAGACAAATGACATAAACTCACTTGGCCTGAGCTTCTTTTTCTGTAAAGAAAGGGGTTTGGTTTGTGCTAGTGGTTCTTGACTTCGGGTACATGACATACAACATAGGTTTTTACAAATGCTGATGTCTCACCCAACCACCAGAGATTCTGACTTAATTGGCCTGGATGAATCTCTCCAGGGAATGCTGATGCATAAGAACCACTAGATTAGGTGATCTCTGAGATGACTCTAGCTCTGATTCTATAATTATGTTGTTCTTTTTCTCCTTCCCATAGCAAACCAGAGAGGTAGTATATTACTCCACCTCTCATTCTCTTCCACTCTTAATATAAATTTCGGGCCTGGGCTCAGAGTAGTGATTTTCAAACTTTAGTGGTGAGTAGTAAATAGTTAGTTAAAAATGCAGATTCCTAGGACCCACCTCATAAAATTCTGAGGCAGTAGACCTGGGATATTGTTCAGACACCTGCATTTTTTCAAAGCACCCAGATGATTCTGAGGCTACTAGTTGAAAACCACACTTTTAGAAACACTGTCAGGGGTGTAATTTGCAACCTCAAGGATAGGGTTTAACCTGAGGAATCTTTGGGACTCTGGTTCACCCTGGAATACAATTTTTGGGTAAACTATGATTTAGGTGCAGTGAATCCAGACCCTGAATCTCATAGCTCTGAACCTTCCTCTTCATTTGACCTCCAGTCATGTAGCCAGGATCCTGGCTTTCATCACAACCTGCTCTGAATCAGTAAGAGAAAGAGAATTAGAATTCAGAGTAGATCAACGATTTCTATGAATAAATAAAAACATAAAAAATTACAATGAAAAAATTGGCAAAGGATATGAATACACAATTCACAGAAGAACAAATCCAATGGTAAGTAAGCATTCCTAGTATCAGTGAAATAAAAATTAGTAAAAGAGTGAGATACCATTTTTCACATATTTTAAAAGTCTGATAGTATTAAGCGATTATTAGGGAAACTGGTGCTCTAGCACTTCCATGGGGAAACATAAACTAGATGAGCCAATTTAGAGAGCAAGTTGATAGTATCTATTAAATATGTTCATATCCTGTGACGCCAGAAATGTAATTTCACTTCTCAGTATTAACCTTAGAAATACTGGATCATAAACAAAAATAAGCATATAATAGTCCCCCCTTATTCATGGTTTTGCTTTCCACGGTTTTAGCTACCTGCGGTCAACTGCAGTATGAATATATTAAAAGGAAAAATCCAGAAATAAACAATTCTTAAGTTTTAAATTGAACACTGTTCTGAGTAGCATGGTGAAATCTCATGCCGTCCCACTCTGTCCCACCCAGAATGTGAATCATGTCTTCATCCAGTATGTCACGCTGTATACACTACCCATCTGTTAGTCACTTAGTAGCCATCTTGGTTATCAGATCGACTGTCTCAGTATCACAGTGCTTGTGTTTAAGTAACCTTTATTTTACTTAATATTAGCCCCAAAACACAAGAGTAATGATGCTGGCAATTCAGATATGCCAAAGAGAAGCTGTAAAGTGCTTCCCTTAAGTGAAAAGATGAAAGTTCTAGACTAAATAAGGAAAGAAAAAAATCATAGGCTGAGGTTGCTAAGATCTACGGTAACTTTTATTACCATATATTGTTATAATTGTTCTTATAATTGTATATTGTTATAATTGTTATTATTAGTTATTGTTGTTAATCTTTTACTATGCCTAATTTATAAATTAAAATTTATCATAGGTATGTATGAATAGGAAAAAACATACATAGGGTTTGGTGCTATCCACAGTTTTAGGCATCCACTGGGGGTCTTGGATAATGGGGGACTACTGTATACAAGAATGACATTAAAATAGAAAAAAATGGAAACCACATATATGTCTCTAAAGGAACAAATGACTAAATAAATTGTGGTATAATCTTGGTAGATATTATGCAACAATGAGAAGAAAAAGTGATCTGTACGGGGTAATTTGGGCAGCTCTCCAAGACTTATTGCTGAGTGAAAAATCTAGTTGAAGAATGCTATTCACTGTGGTAACTTGTCTTCAAGGTGAAGCCATCAATTCCTTCACTTTGTATGCATATGTCATCCCCCCTCAAGAGTCTGAGTCTATTTTTGTCCTCTCCTTGAATCTGAGCTGGGCTTCATGACTTTCTTGACCATTAGAATGTGACAGAAGTGGTTCTGGGACTTCTGAGGCTAGGCTGTAAAAAGCTTTGCCGCTTCCTCCTGAATCTCTTGGAATTCGTTATTGGAACTCTTGCTCTGGGGGGACGTTATCTGCTTTGTAAGCAGTCCAACTGTCCTGAGAATGGCGTGTGTAGAGACAGGAAGATGTCAGCCAGCCCTGGCTATTCTAGCCCAGGCAACATGTGACATGTGACTAAAGCTGCCATCTTGGGCATTACAGTCCCAGCAGATGCCATATACAGAAGAACCAAGGTCCCAGACATATGGCCCCAGTCAAGCCATCTCAGCTATTGCTAGCCTTTTGAGCTGAGCTGAGGCCCCAGACATGGTGGAGTAGGGATGAACCCTCTCTGCTGTGCCCTGCCTGAATTCCTGACCCACAGAATTGTGAGCATAATAAATGTTGGTCATTTTACACAATCTCAAAAAAAAAAAAAAAATTACCATGATGGTTACCAAATAGTGATTTTTAACTCTTTCATTCCTTCTACATGTTGATTGGCATTTTACTATAAAGAAGGGATTTTCCTTCTCCTTCATTTATTTGTTTATATCAGAATATACTTATAGAAGCTTATTTTATTCTATAGATTATAATCCATTTTTATCATTATTTATTTTGATGCTCATATTGTCCTAAATTTGACCAATGGGATCCTTTCAAGCTAGTTTCTGTATCCTTTTGACATGTCCCATAATTTTTGAGCATTCATTAATTTTTGGCATAAGATGATATCCCAGGCTCATTTTATAGTTTCTCTGATCCAGCTCTTGTTTCTTTTCCAAGGAGCCCTGGTTCCTTTTAGAGAGAATGTTATTTAGAAATCAAGATTTGGATACTAAATGTACTCACTGCTACTGGACTGTCGTATCTATGTCCTCAGTACACAGAGCTAGGAAGTGTATGGAGGTATGTATGTTTATGTATAGACACATACAGATAGATAGATAGATAGATAGATAGATAGATAGATAGATAGATAGGTAGATAGATAGAGGGGCCCGGTGGCGCAAGCAGTTAAGTGTGCTCGCTCCGCTGTGGCGGCCCAGGGTTCGCTGGTTTGGATCCTGGGCGCGCACCGACGCACCTCTTGGCAAGCCATGCTGTGGCGGCGTCCCATATAAAGTAGAGGAAGATGGGCACGGATGTTAGCCCAGGGCCAGTCTTCCTCAGCAAAATAAGAGGATTGGCAGATGTTAGCCCAGGGCTGATCTTCCTCACAAAAAACAAACAAACAAAAAAAAAGTAAATAGACACATAGATAGATACAGAACAAGCCATGAATTCATACTGATACCTCCAATCCCAATCCAATATCAACGGCTTCATGCTAATCTTACCCCAGTGCATAGCTGTACCTGTATTAACAGTGATGAGAAACTAGACTTTTTTTTTACCCTCAATGTATGTACTTGTTTGCCCAATCCTTAAAAATACATAAAATGGTAACAGATTCCTAAGCACCAACACCACAAAAAACAATCCTACTGACTCGAGTTCAATATTTGTGTACAGTTCTTTTAGTTTTTATTCTAAGGTTAAGTTTTCAAAATACTGTATCCAAAAGTTACTTGGGCTCAGTGCTCCCAATCTGCAATGTGGTTGTATTTCTCATTTGAAATATTTAGTTTCACTTGTTTCTGTTCGTGTTCTATTTTAGATTCCCTCATTCTTACTGGCTTTACTTTACTTTATGGGTCTAGTTTAGTATGTAAAATATTAGCATGATTACAAAAGTGAAAACCGTACAAAAAATAATACTTGGAGAAGAATCACTCCCTCATCTCCATTTCTTCATTCCTACTCATTCCCAGTAGATGGCCAATCTTACTGGTTTCCTGATTTTTCCTTCCTGTGTTTCTTTTTAGCAAAAATAAACCGATGCTTGTATATTTTCTTGTATCTCCTTTTTTCTTACACAAAGGATAGCATACTATATACTACATACAATTTTTACTATGCTTTTCTTACTAAACAATATATCCTGCAAATCACCCCATGTTAGCCTTAGAGCTATAAAAGACATTTTTCTCTTTCATACTTCCAAAGTACTTCATTGTATGGATGTACCATAGTTTATTTAAACAATATCCTATGGATGGACATGTATATTGTTTCCAATACCGTGCAATTAAAAACAATGCTACAATGAATAAATTTGTGCCTATTAATTTTCATATAATTAGAGATATAGTCAGAGTAAACGCCTGGAAGTAGAATTTCTAAGTCAAAAGGTAAGAACACATGTAGTTTTGTTAGGTATTGCCCAATAGCCCTTTATAAGTTTTGCACCAATTTGCATTGGTATACCAATAATGTATAAAAGTGTCTGTTATCTCACATCTTGCCAACAGAATATGTTGCCAAGATTTTGGACTTTTTGCTTATCTGATAAGTGAGAAATGGTATCTTAGCATAATTTTAATTTCTCATTTCTCATGTTATGAGTAGTTGAACATATTTTCTTATGTTTAAGAGATGTTTATGCATGTACATATATTATATACATAATATTCATATATATTATAAATATAAAATCTATGGTGTTAGAAGTCAGAATAATAGTTACTCTTGGAGAAAAGCAAGTGGTGACTGGTAGCAAAATGTGAAAATTCACTGAGCTTATGACATGTGCACCTTTTGAATACATTTCAGTAAAAGATATTTTTAATAATGAATGTTTTATAAATATCTTCCAAATTAGGAGAAGGGATTAAAGAAATCATAATCAACTCAAAGGCAGTTTGTAAATGAGTGAGAAAAGCAAAAATAAATCATAAAAACATCATTAAAAAGCAGAACACATGGAAAGCACAAAATAAGTATTAAATATTCAGTAATCACAATAAATGTACATGGACTAAATTCTATAATTAAAAGACAGACATTAGTAAATTGGATAAAAAGACAGTATATATCTATATGCTATTTACAAAATACATGCATAAAATATGAGGATATTAAAAGTAAAAATATGAGAAAAGACATCTCATGCAAAAACTACTAACAGACATCAAGACAGAAAAGAATTGTTATGTATAGAGATGGTTACTACATACGATAAATGACAAATAGGAAGATTTCACAATTTTAAATTTATGTACACCTAAAAATTGAAACCAAAAACATTTGCTAGGTCATAAACCAAGTCTCAATAAATTTCAAATTTAATCACACAGACCACATCCTCTGACCCAAAGCAACACAGAGACCACTTTTTAAAAATCCTCTATTGTTTGAACATGGAAAAGGCTGATTTATAGATATCATGAAACTATAGTCTCTGAGTACAAACCAAGATATGGTCCAAGTGGTTAAGCAGATGGCATCACTAAGAGAATTGAGATGCAGACTTAAATGATCAGATTGACAGTCTCATATTCTGTCAAACCGATAAAATAAAGAAAAAAACTCTCTGAAACAATTAGAACCCCTTTGGCAAGAGATTTTCTTTTTGAAATAAATCCATTTCCATATATTTTGGCTAAAATAATGCATAAAATATATATTCCATATAGTCTGGACAGGAACCAAGCAAGAGACTGTCATTGGCTTTCTGCTTTAACATCTGTCTATTGGCCAGTTCAACGCACTTTCTAGCCTACTAATACTTGGGGTAAAGGGATGAAAAAGTAGCCTCCATTGGATACTAGAATGGTGGCTCTTAAACTTGGAAGTACATTAGAATCACTTGAGAAATTCTTTTAAAAAATGCAGATGTCTGGGACCTACCCAGGACTCACTGAATCAGAATCTCCAGGGGCCAGAAATATGTATTTCCAAATTCTCCAAAGATAATCCTGATGCACAACCTGGGGTGAGAACCACCAAAAAAATTTTAGAATAATTTTACAAAAAAATAATTACAATTTTATATGACTTAAGATTAAAGAAACATTTTAAAGTTGCCATTAAAAATATTGTGACTATTTCAGAAATGAGACCTGAAAGAAATGGCCCATTTCAAGTTGCTCTTTAAAAAATATTCCAGAATCAGTTTCATTGGTACCACCTAAGAGAACTGACATTAAGATTTTGCTCAGAAACAGGCAAAGAAACAGAATGAAGCCAGAACAACAGATGAGAAATGATAGCAAGAAAAAAGTTTTTCCTTAGTTTACCCCCTCTTTCCTCCTAATTTTTATTTTTAATACCTTGGAGGACTTAACATGGCTGAATACAAAGCTTTAGGAGAAAAAGCAGTCCTCAGGGGTCACGTCTTGTCCTTTGATTTAGTGATATTTTATTATTATTATTATTGTGGTAAGAATATTCAACATGAGATCTTTCCTCTTAATAAGTTTTTAAGTGTACAATACAGTATTGTTAACTATAAACAATGTTGTACAGCAGATCTTTAGAACTTAATCATCTCGCATAACTGAAACTTTATACCCTTTGAATAGCAACTCCCTATTTCCCCCTTCCCCCAGCCCCTGGCATCCACCGTTCTACTCACTGCTGGCCTCGTAAAATGAGTCTGGAAGTGTTCCCTCCTCTTCAATTCTTTGGAAGAGATTGAGAAGGATTGGTGTTAAACCTTCGTTAAACGTTTGGTAGCATTCACCAATAGAGTCATCTTGTCCTGGTCTCTACTTCTTGGGAAGTTTTTGATTACTGACTCAACCTCCTTACAGTTATAGATCTGTCCAGATTTTCTGTTTCTTCATGATTCAGTCTTTGTAGGTTGTTTTTAGGAATTTATTTCTTCTAGGTTATCCAGTTTGTTGGTGTATAATCATTCATAGTAGTCTCTTATGATTATTTTTATTTTTATGGCATCAGTTGTAATGTCTCCTCTTTCATTTCTGATTTTATTTATTTGAGTCTTCTCTCTTTTTTTCTTAGTTAGTCTAGGTAAAAATCTGTCAATTTTGTTTATCTTTTTAAAAAACTCTTCATTTTGTTGATTTTTTTTTCTATTTTCTATTTTGTTTATTTCTGCTCTAATTTTTATGATCTTTCCTTCTGCTAATTTAAGGCTTCACTTGTTCTTCTTTTTCTAGTTCCTTGAGGTGTAAAGTTAGGTTGTTTATTTAAAATCTTCTTTTTTAATGTAGTCATTTATCACTATAAACTTCCCTATTAATATGCTTTTGCTGCATCCCATGACTTTTGGTATGTTGTATTTTCTTTTTCATTTGTCTCAAGATATTTTCTAATTTTTTTTTATTTCTTCTTTGACCCATTGGTTATTCAAGAGTGTGTTGTTTAATTTCCACATATTTGTGAATTTTCCAGCTTTCCTTCTGCTATTGATTTCTAGTTTTATTCCATTGTATTTGGAAAAGATAGTTAGTATGATTTCAATCTTCTTAAAGTTTTTTAAAACTTGTTTTGGGGAGCCAGCCCAGATGGCCTAGTGGTTCAAGTTTGGTGTGCTCCACTTGAGTGGCCCAGGTTTGGCTCCCAGGCACGGAATCACATCACTCCTCTGTCAATAGCCATGCTGTGGTGATGGCTCTCATAGAAGAACTAGTAGGACTTACAACTAGAATATACAACTATGTACTGGGGCCTTGGGGAGGGGGAAAAAAGAGATAGAGGAAGATTGGCAAGAGATGTTAGTTCAGGGCGAATCTTTCCCAGCAAAAAAAGAAAAAATAAGAAAAAAACTTGTTTTGTGACCTAACATATGATCTATCCTAGAGAATGTTCCATGTGTGCTTGAGAAGAATGTATATTTGGCTGCTATTGGGTAGAATGTCCTGTATATATCTGTTACGTCCATTTGGTCTATAGCATTGTTCAAGTCTACTGTTTCCTTATTGATTTTCTGTGTAAATGTTCTATCCATTATTGAAAGTGGGGTATTGAAGTCTCCTACCATTATTGTATTGCCGTCTATTTCTCTCTTTCGTTCTGTCAATGTTTACTTTATATACTTAAGTATTCTGATGTTGGGTGCATATAAATTTATAATTGTTATACCTTCCTGATAAATTGACCCTTTAGTCATTATATGATATCCTTGTCTCTTGTAATGGTTTTTGACTTAAAGTCTATTTCATCTAATATAAGTATAGTCACTCCTGTTCTCTTTTGGTTATCATTTCCATGGAATATCTTTTTCCACCCCTTCACTTTCAGTTTATGTGTGTCCTTAAGTCTAAAGTGAGTCTCTTATAGATAGCATATAGTTGGATCTTTATTTTTTTATCCATTCAGTTACTCTCTGTCTTTTGATTGGGGAGTTTAATCTATTTACATTTAAAGCAATTATTGACAGGGAAGGACTTACTATTGCCTTTTTGTTAATTGTTTTCTGCCTGTCTTATAATCCTTTTGTCCCTGTTTTCCTCTCTTGCTGTCTTCCTTTGCACTTTGTACTTGGTTTTTATTGATATGCTTTGATCCTTTTCTCTTTTTCTCTTATGTATCCTCTATAGGTATTTTGTGTGTGTGTGTGTGTGTGTGTGTGTGTGGTTTCCACAGGACTTACATAAAACAACTTATAGTTGTAACAGTCTATTTTAAGCTGACAGCAACTTAACTGCAATTGCATACAAAAAGTTTACATTTTTACTTCTCTTTCCACACTCTGTTATTGATGTCACAATTTACATCTTTTCATATTATATATCCATTAATAGATTTTTATAGTTATATTTTTAATACTTCTGTCTTTTAGCTTTTATATTGGAATTAAACCTGATTTGCCTGCCACTGTTACAGTGTTACAGTATTCCATATTTATCTATATATTTAATTTTACCCATGAGTTTTTTACTTTCATGTACTTTGTATTGTTGTTTAGTGTCCTTTCTTTTCTCTTTTTTATTAATTTTTTCCAGTTTTATTGAGATATAATTGACATATAACATTGTATAAGTTTAAGTGTACAACCTAATGATTTGATATATGTATATACTGTGAAATGATTACCACAATAAGTTTAGTTAACATCCATCACCTCACATAGTTACAAGTTTTTCCTTGTGATGAGAACCTTTAAGAACTACTCTCTTAGCAACTTTCAAATATATAATATAGCATTGTTAACTATAGTCATCATGTTGTACATTACATTCCCAGAACTTATGTAGCTTATAACTGGAAGTTTGTACCTTTTAACCACCTTCATCCAATTCCCCCAGCCCCCCACCCCTTGCCTCTGGCAACTACAAATCTGATCTCTGATTCTATGAATTTGATTTTTTAGATTCCACATATAAGTAAGATCATACAGAATTTGTCTTTTTCTATCTGACTTATTTCACTTAGCATAATGCCCTCAAGGTCCATCCATGTTGCTGCAAATGGCAGGATTTCCTTCTTTTTTATGGCTCAATAGTATTCCATTGTATATATTTACCATATTTGCTTTATCCATTCATTCATCAACAAACACTTATGTTGTTTCCATGTCTTGGCTATTTAAATAATGCTGCAATTAACATAGAGGTGCACATGTCTCTTTGAGATAGTGATTTTATTTCCTGTGGATAAATAACCAGAAGCAAAATTGTTGGGTCATATGGTTGTTTTATTTTTAATTTTTTGAGGAACCTCCATACTGTTTTCCACAGAGGCTGCACCAATTTATATTCCCACCAACAGTGCACAAAGATTCCCTTTTCTCCACATCCTCACCAGCATTTACTATTTCTTGTCTTTTTGATGATAGCCATTCTAACAGATGTGAGGTGATATCTCATCGTGGTTTTGATTTGCATTTCCCTAATAACTAGCGATGTCAAGGACGTTTTCATATACCTATTGGGCATTTCAGTATCTTCTTTGGAAAAATGTCTATTCGGGTCCTTTTCCCATTTTTTAATTGGATTATTTATTTGTATGTTTTTTGCTATCAAGTTGTATGAGTTTCTTATACATTTTGGATATTAACCCCCTGTTAGACGTGTGGTTTGTACATATTTTATCCGATTCTGTAGCTTGTTTTTTCATTTTGTTGATCATTTCTTTTGCTGTGCAGAAGCTTTTTAGTTTGATGTAGTCCCACTTGTTTATTTTTTATTTTGTTACTTGTACTTTAGATGTCACATCCAAAAAACCATTGCCAAGACCTATGTCACGAAGCTTTTTCTCTATGTTTCCTTCTTACATTTCCAGTCTTATATTTCCAGGTTTCCAGTCTTACATTTAAGTCTTTACTCCACTTTGAGTTAATTTTTGCGAGTAGTGTAAGACTGGGGTCTACTTTCATTCTTTTGCATGTGAATATCCAATTTTCCCAGCACCATTTTTTGAAGCACCATACTTCTCCTCAAGTATCATTACCTCCCTTGTCAAATATTAGTTGACCATATATGCATGGGTTTATTTCTGGACTCTTGATTCTATTCCATTGGCCTCTGAGTCTGTTTTTATGCCAGTACCATACTGTTTTGATTACTATAGCTTTGTACTATAATTTGAAATCAGGAAACGTGCTATGCCTAGCTTTGTTCTTCTTCCTCAAGGTTATCTTGGCTATTCAGTGTCTTTTGTGGTTCCATACAAATTTTAAGATTGTTTGTCCTAAATCTATAAAAATTTTAAGATTGTTTGTCCTAAATCTATAAAAAAAAAAAGGTCATTGGAATCTTGAGAGGGATTGCATAGGATCTATAGATGGCTTTGGAGAGTAGGGACATTTTAACAATATTAATTCTGTCCTTGAATTCCTAAGGAATCCATGCTTTTACATCAATTCTGTCCTTCAATAAACTTTCTCATAATTGAAAAAATAGGGAAGGTAGATATGTATGATGGCTCTGGAACCAGAAAACCTGTACTGGAGACTGTTTAGGATTTAAAGAAGATTCTATAATTTCATCTTTTTAAAAGATATTTAATCCACCCTAGGCAGAAGAGTTCACTGGTTAATAGTGTTGGCCCTGGAAATAGGTTATACCTGAATTGCAAACCTGGATTTTTCATAGACATATTGTCAACATTTTGGACACAAAAACTTCTCTTTGCTACTGTATACCTTGTCCACAGAAGAGTGCTTATCACATAGTAGGCATTCCATAAATATTTGGAAATACATGCATGCAACTGAATAAGTTGCAGAACCTATTTAAAACTGTTTCCTCATTTGTAAAATTATACTTGACTTACCTCAAAGGATTGTTGTGAAGACTAAATGAGGTAAACATTTAACACCTCGCCTGGCATGGTGAGTACTCAGAAAGTATGCTAATTGTTAATATTTTTCCTAATTTGTAAGACATTTTCAGTTAGTTTATAATGCTGCTTTGTAAAGTGACAGTATTCTAGTATCCTTAAAATTGGGTATAAAATCTCAACATATAGTTCTACTACTTTTAACCTTTTTAACATCAATCAGGAATCATATATGTGAAATAATGGACCTTTTGGGCTTTGACTCTTTTTGACAAGTTTTCATGATCTACAAAAATTGTTTAATCCTTGTTTGAAGCAATTGAATCAAATGCGCTGTCAAAATTGAAGGCAAGTGTGTGATGTCAATATGGCCCCCCAAATCCCTCCAGTAAACCAGTAAACAAATGCCAGAGTTAGCACAAAGTAGAAAGCAAATTATGGAAATAAATGTGTTTGGCAGGTGGCAGTAGGAATTAACTATAGTAATTCTTTTTTCTTATTATTTTTTTTTACCATAAACCTCTATAATTGTGCAAATGTTACATGTTTGAATATAAGAGTTCCAAGTTACAGTTGATAGAAACTTAAACATATACCCTCTGAATGTTAAAACCATTAATTACGACATTTTTATCAATAAGGTGAAACAAAATTTATGCACATTTTACATCAGGAGGCATCTTTTAAATATACATTGGTGTTGCATATGATTACATTCTAGACTTTTTAGCCAGAGAGAAAACACTCAATCCATACAACCAAATGTGAAGTGCCCTTAGAAACTCTGTTGGAAATCCCCTTGCTCATGAGATTATGTTTATGAAAGGAAAGTAGTGACCTCCGTATATAGCACACATGAAATATACAAACCAACAAAGTTCTTTAACATATGTTTCCCTCCTGCTAAAAAAGAGTAAAAAATGCCAAATTAATTTAGAATAATAAAACATAAATATTCAAATCTGTTTAGACACAATCACTGTTAAAATTGCACAAAGAACCATTTAAAGTTTTCAGATGAAACTACATGATTAAACCTTATAATTTATGAATTTAGATGTTTTCATATTAATTGCAATTAATACTATATATTTATCCTCTTGGTAGTTACAAATTTCCAGTTTTAAGCTTAGAGTAAGTTCAATTCCCTACTTTGGCAAAGTTAGGTGAGAAATTTGTCCACAAGGATGCAAGTTGTTAGGAAAAGATGGTAAATCGAACACAACCATCTACTTTCCCTACATCTTTACACTCCATTAAAAACAGTAAGAAAGGAATTTTTAATGGAAAAAACCAGCAACAATGGAGAAAAATGGAAATGAGAAAACAGCAATAAAACTCAAAAATCCAGAAAGCAAATAGACCCACAAATGACTTAGCCAACCCGAAAAAGATTTATTAAAAGCCTGTAGTAGGAAAAGATGAAAACTAAATCTATCTATACCATAGAATATCTCTTATATACTCCCAATTTTGTAATAATTCTAACACGTCACTGCGATTATCTTTTTACTTGCCTATCTCCTCCACTGGACTGTGAGCCCCATGACATAGGGAATAGGATTTAATTTTCTTTGTATTCTCAGTGCTTAGCCACTGCTTGCTCGACACAAAGTAGGTGCTCAAAACAGGTTATAGGACTAATGAATACCTACTCATTTTATTGTAATAAATAAATACTCATGTAATTGCTGTCTCTCGCCCATTTGATGCATTCTGTAAACTATAAGCTGACTACTCTTAGATGATAGAATATACATTCTATGAGGTAGCCTTGAACCAATGGTCTCATTGAAAAAGTCTTATTTCAGAAGACTGCAATAACATTTTCGGTCAAAGCATCCCCCAGTGAAGGGTAGGCAATCAATAAATGATTGTTGATTAAAGATTGTTCATATTTTGAACGGCACATGGAACAAAAGTGAAATGACCAACAAAATGAAACAAAGAGCTAAAAACATACATTAAAGCACAGGGAAGGTCAATAATGAGGCAGAAGTCATTAACATTGCTAAAGACTGTATTCAAACTTTTCCAGGATTTTTTTTTTTTTTTTGGCCAAAACAAACAAACAAAATGAATAGCAGAGATTTTAACACACAAGACATTTCAGGGCACTAAAAAAGGAGAAGAAAATAGTTGTTTGGTAAGTTCTAGAGAAAAAATGGATCATGCCAAATGAAGTTGTTGAGATGGATAGTTATCACGGTTGGATCAAGAAAAATTTGTTGATCAGAAAAACTAATTTTCTTTTAGAAAGTGGCAAGTGAATTTATGAGAACAGCTATCAGTCCATGCTGGAAAGAGATAATATTTTTTTCTCGAATAACATAAAATATGTGGGCAAAGACTGTATTTACCACAGGGACTTGAAGCTTTTTGGTTTTTTTCATTTATTTATTTGTTTTTGCCTTACTGTTAATGAACAGGCTTTGTTAATTCTCTTATGTCAATCCTATTACTTGTTCAGAGCTATTTCTGCCAGGGTCATCAATATCGAGGGATCTTAAATCTGAGCTTAAATCTATCCAAGCTCCAGAGGAGTTCAGTAGACAGGGATTCTCATCCATTGAGCATAATCAAGGATACCAGGCACAGAGAACCAAACTGTGAGTCCTTCTTAACAATATAATTTTAAACATTTTACCTTAGGGGAAAGAAGAACGATTTCGCTGTTTATATTTTATTGTGTTCTTTTAAAATATTTCAAAGTAACATTAAGTAATGATTTATCTACTATAAAGACAATTCAATACTGTGTATCTTATCCTCTTAAAGTGATTTGCCCTGGTTATTTCACTACTGTAAATTCAGGGTGAACATGCAATTTTGAGTCTGACTTTCTAGGAAGTTAAAATAAAATCATGAATAGAGAATTAATTTTGAAATTTAAAATTTTTCAGTCCTCCCTTTGAGTGAAGGGAGAACTGAAGGAAAGAAGTGATGATTCCTTGTACTTTGTATTTGAAGATTTGACTCCCAAGCTGTGAAAGGGAATATTATGGTTTGTGCTAAAGCACTCAGACCTCTGAACCAAACACTTAACCAGCTGTGTGTTCTTGGGTTTTTTTTCTGAATTTTATATTTTTTGTCTTGTTTGTTGTTTCTTTAAACTTTAAAGTGGGGATAATAACGTCTTTCAGAAGGTTACTTCAAAAATTTAATGGGACAGAAAATGATGTTTTTAAAAGAAAAGAATGCAAAGAATTTGTTGATATTTGTTAAATTAGGTAAAATTTTTCTTTCAGTAGTTTATTTTTCTTCTATTTTGCTCCCGTAGAGGTGATAATAATAATAAACCTTACAGTTTACATCATAAAAACGAATCAGGTAAAGTTTTCCCACAAAATTTTTATAAACTGCAAAAATAGCTTTTAATTATAGTATTCATTTTAAATATATATTTTTTTGACCACTGTACATGCTACTTAGAATCGCCTAACATTAAAGCTAGAAAAAATTTTAGAGATCATCTAACTCATCATGGCAATTTTTGGCCAATATAATTATGTTTATAAACTGAATTTGATATTATATGTTATTGTCAAAATATATATGAATCATTCACGATAATGTCTTTAATGGAATTCAAACAATGTGTGCTGGAATAAGTGAATTTATAAGATATAGAGATATTCAAAACAAGATATCTGCTCTGAATTTCCTGCAAGATTCTGACATTTCTATTTTCTTCAGAGCAAGTCAGAGAATATCTGTATGTAGTCAGAGCAAACCTGGATAGGTTAATATCTTTTTCTTTTATTAGGTGCAAGAATTCAGTTATAATTTGAAAGCTCATATTTTCCCAGAATATTTTTCACTGATGATACTGGTTGACAAATAGAGGACTGCTATTTGTTATGCATTCCTGACATACAAATTGTTTAAAAGGCTCTCTACATCTCCCATCTGCCAGTCTGATTTGTCGAAAAAGTAAAATTATTGGAGAAGGGTAGAAGCTGAGAAAACATTACACCTGCTCTGCAATGTCTTATATCAAAGTTTCTCTCACAGTTCTTCTATCAGAGTTGTTACGAACTTTACATACCAGAGAGGGGAAAAGTAATAAATAAAGTAAGGGATGTTTTCAATAGAATCAAAGTATGTTTTATATGTAAAGGAAAGAAAACTAACATTTGCTTAGTGCCAACCATTTGCTCAGCATTTATTTGTTACAGCCATTTTGAGGATGGTGTGTCCTATATTCCACTCATGCTTCTGGGGATTTATTTTTAAAGAAAACTCTCATTGTGATACAAAAACGTAAAAGCTGACCTTCTCTAACATTAACAACTAGAATGACTAAAGGTGGCAACAGAAATCCGGAGTGTTGTTACTGTCTCTGCAAAGTCCTACTCCATTAGACAACTGAAATTCAGAAAATATGTATAAACCACTATGACATAATGCTAAAAGGAAAATCAAACAGAAAATCACCTATGATTTGTAAAATCACAGGTAGAAAAGTCAATTCATTGGAAAACACATATATCACATTCAAAATTAAATCATCACCTCCCATTTTCCACTTATACACATATCTTCAGAAAATCTTTTTACTATTGTTTTCAAGGCATTTCATGTACATTTTATTACCCTGTATTTCACGACTTAAAATTAATCTCCCTTTCAGGTTGCAGATTCTTAAATGCCTTGTGGCAAACAGACCTCACTAGAAAGTAAATCAAAGTATTATGATAAAGAACCTTAGGGCCGGCCCTGTGGCTTGGTGGTTAAGTGCGTGCGCTCCGATGCTGGTGGCCCGGGTTCGGATCCCGGGTACGCACCAAGGCACCACTTCTCCGTCCATCCTGAGGCCGAGTCCCACATACAGCAACTAGAAGGATGTGCAGCTATGACATACAACTATCTACCGGGGCTTTGGGGGGAAGAAATAAATAAATAAAATCTTTAAAAAAAAAAAAAAAAGAACCTTAGTCAGTAATGAGATAAGGAGAATATAAAACAATTTTGAGATAAATGTATAGTACACGTGTGACTATGTACACACATACACATTCTTTGGGTGAGGAAATAAATTAGGCATAAGCAGTGTATATATGTATTTATTCCTAAATAAAATTTAGATTAGTTTGACTACATCTGTTATTAATTTTTTTTTTAATTTTTTTTGAGGAAGATTGGCCCTAAGCTAACATCTCTTGCCAATCTTGCTCTTTTTTCCCTTTTTTCTCCCCAAAGCCCCAGTAGATAGTTGTATATCATAGCTGTAGATACTTCTAGTTGCTCTATGTGGGATGCCACCTCAGCATGGCTTGATGAGCCATGCATAGGTCCGCACCCAGGATCCGAAGCGTCGAACCCTGGGCTGCCAAAGCGGAGCACACAAACTCAACTGCTACACCACACGGCCGGCCTCATCTGTTATTAATTTTAAATATTTGGTTTTAGTATTTTAAATGTTTAATTTTTTACCAATTAATATTTTCAATCAATATCTATTTTCTACCACTAAATCATATACACTTTACATAATACATTTTATAATATTTAATCCTCACACAGCCTTTTGAAGTCAACACTACTAATACTCCAGTTTCACAGATAAGAAAAATAAAGCACAGAGAGTTTTAGTGATTTGCTCAAGGTCACACAGGCAATAACTGGCAGAGCTAGACTTGAACCCAAGTGTTTACGTGTTCATCATTATGCTACACTGTCACTTGGAAGCATTGTAACGCATGGTTCTTGCCCACAAGAAGCTTAGTTCCTCTTTGGGGAAGAAGACATATATAAATCAATTAGAGAGCAATTCTAGAAATTAACTAATATATTATGAGGCATAAAAGCCCCGCTATATTGATATTAAACGTAGGACCACATCACTCTTATGAAAAATCTCTAGTTCTCGAAGTCAATAAACAAAATAGTGGGGTAAGGGAAAGAAAGAGGAAATTATGGCTTGGGTGAAATCAGTAGAGCTACCCTTATGATCTGAGTGATAATGCAGGTCTCCACAAGCCCAGTAATCTAAGTCCCAAGATCTGACATGGTGCTGTCAGACCTACCTGATGTGAAATTCCCACCACTAATCACTTTTTTTAATAAGAAAGAAAAAGCAGAACTGTTTTCTACAGGAGCCTAATATGACATTGAGGAAGACAGTCATGGCAGGGGTTAAAATGTCTGACGTTAATATATTAGCAGTGGTGAGAACATTAGCCTGGTTTAGTTGATCAGATTAGCTCACAGTCACCTTGGAAAATACAGGAGAGCAGAGACCTAAGGAGATATATGTTCAGAGGTGGAAAGGGATAGAACATGAAGCCCTGCAAGGGTGAGCAGCATACAGTGTGATACCCTATGGCACACAGATCGAGACACAGAGTCTAGGTTTCTATTAAAAGTGAAGATGAAGCAGAATTTCTATAGATTTTTCCCATCTAGCAGTTTTGCTTGGTTTCAGCCATCTAATAACACAGTATATTCCAACTACGCCTTAAAGATAGATAATTTGGTAAATTCCACTTTAGCTTAGTTAAACAATTATTTTATTTTTTATTTTTTTGTGTGTGAGATCAGCCCTGAGATAACATCTGCCAATCCTCCTCTTTTTTTTTTTGCTGAGGAAGACTGGCCCTGGGCTAACATCCATGCCCATCTTCCTCCACTTTATATGGGACACCACCACAGCATGGCTTGACAAGCAGTGCATCTGTGCGTGCCCGGGATCCGAACCGGTGAACCCCGGGCACCACAGCGGAGTGTGTGCACTTAACCGCTTGCGCCACCCGGCCGGCCCCAAAGAATTATTTTAGTCAAGCACTTCAGTACGTGATTCCCAGTCAGTTATTTACATCCCATGGCTAATCATTTTCAGACACAATAAAGTCATTTTTAGTATAGTAACTTCTTTGAAACAGCTTCTTATTTTATGTGTTTCCAGAAAGGAATATATGCATTCATGTATAAGAGAGAAGGAGGATTATTTGTTTTAAATTGCACAACAACAACAAAAAAAACATTTTGAAAATTTCACATCGGAGCCACTTCAATGCTCTGTTTTCTGCATTGTTTACGTCTGTGGAAAGATGTCATGTATGTCATAGGTAGAGAGGTAATTTTAATGTTTGGATGTTTAACCTCTTTACTCTGTACTTAGGGAATCCAGTATCAGAATACAGCATCTAAAACCATTAATTATAAGCGAAAAAAAAAAGGAATGGGGCCAGCCCCATGGCATAGCAGTTAAGTGCGTGCGCTCCGCTGTTGGCAGCCGGGTTCGGATCCCGGGCGCGCACTGATGCACCGCTTTTCAGGCCATGCTGTGCCAGGGTCCCATATAAAGTGGAGGAAGATGGGCATGGATGTTAGCCCAGGGCCAGTCTTCCTCAGCAAAAAAAAAAAAAAAAGAGGAGGATTGACATGGATGTTAGCTCAGGGCTGATCTTCCTCAAAAAAAAAAAAAAAAAGGAACGAAGACACATTTACCTGAACCTCAGCCCTACTAAATAAAATGGAGCACTTCTAGTGAAACTTTTTTCCTTAGCACTTAACCTTTTATTTCTCAATGGAAAACAATAGTTATTAAAATACTTAAAACAATTTTTTTTCTCCTCTGTGTGGAAAATACTGCTACATGATATATTCTCAGATGTGCTACTAGTTATTTGATCTGACCTAGACTAAGGTGAGCCCATACACTCTATCCAAGGTATATGTATCACTCTTCTGATTTACTTTTTAGAGCAATACTCTAGATTCTATTGCAATTAGTACAGGACACCAATATTTTCCTTAGGACACCAGAACGACCCAGAGACTGGCCAAGGAAATAACTGGCATTTGTATAACCTAACATGCACAAGCTTCCTGGCCTATGTTTTTGTAGGACCTTCTGCGGCATCCCAGGGTCCAGAAGCAAGGAAAGAACTAGTGAAGAATCAAAAAAATGGACAAGTTAAGCCTAGGTATGCCTCATTTCCCTAACTGCAATTCCTAGAGCATAGACAGGGAACGCTGAGAATTCCAGAGGCTCCAAAGCTTTAGAAATTAAGGAAAAGTCACGTTAAATAGGCCCAGAGCACAGAAATAGTAGCCAGCATCTACACAATTTAGATAATTCTTTACAAAAGTCAGAGCCATGTGTTATGGACTGAATTGTGTCCCCTAAAATTCACATGTTGATGACCTAACACCAAATGTGATGGTACTTTGATATAGTAATTAATAAGGAAGTAATTCATGATTAAATGAGGTCATAAGGGTAGGGCCATAGGATTAGCGTCCTTACAAGGAGAGACACCAGAGAGATCCCTCTCTCTCTGCACCACATAAGGACACAGTGAGAAGGTGGCTCTCCACAAGCCAGAAAAAGAGGCTTCACTGGAAACCAGTTCTCCTAGACCTTGATCTGGGACTGCTAGCCTACAGAACTGTGAGAAAACAAATTTCTGTTGTCTAAGCCTCCAAGTCTGTAGTATTTCATTACAGCAGCCCAAGTAGGAAACCAGGAAACTGTTTATACATGATTTCTGACAAATAGAAAAGTGAATGACTGAAGTGTTAGTATTCAAAGATATGCCACACATTGAGAAGATTTTTATATAAAATGGGCTACATAATAACAGGACTATGAAACAAACAGGCTTAATTTTAGTAATTGATTTTAAAGATTGCTGAAGCCATAGAATTGTTAGTTCAATTACATTTAAAAATTCAAATACCATTCTTTGGAGTATGGAATTAACTCTTTTAAATGGTTGATATGAGTCCATGAGTGAAATATCTCACTTTGCTGCACAAATCACACAAAGTTCAGTGTAACGTTTCCATAATTTTGCTACATGCAAGAGTAGTTCTATAAAGAGCATTTCCTAGTTTTATTTTGATACATAATTGATGTATATTGCCTATTACACTTGCTTTTATAAATGATCCAGAGACATAGAACTGATGATAATTTCTCAAGCAATACGTATGATTCTCAAGAATTAACAGCAGGCAAAGCCATTTTATCTTTTGTATTAACTTTCCAGAGTTCATTATCAGTCATTTAGAATTAATTCAGATAACTTGAAATTAACAAACTTTTTTATTACATTCAGTATAAACTAATGAGGTTTAATCCAAAACAGAGAAACATATCATTCAAGTAAGTACTATCTCCAGGAATTTAGGGACATGGTGACTTATTGATCTGTTATTTTCCACATCCTCATTCTTGATTTTAACACTTACACAAAAATTAGGTTGGGTTGTTTGGTTAATTGATACATTCATTAAGAATTTTAATGAAGAGGCAATGGCACAGTGGAAAAAATCAGAATTTTGGAGATTTGACAGTAAGAGAAACTTGAATTTGAAACTTACCTCTATCTACTCCATACTACCTGTGTGAGCTTTGGCATGTCACTGAATCTCTCAGAGCCTGAGAATCCACAGTAAATCTTGAACCACAGTAAATCTTGGTGAAGGTAGCAGTTTTTTGTCTCTTGCCCTACCTTGTCACCAATTTCCAATCACATACAGATGAGTTTACTATCACACAAAGTCTTGTAATAATCTTATTGTTATTTTAAATCCTTTAACCTAAAGCAAACATGGTATTTTTTTAACCACTAATAATACCATTGCAAACCAAATGTTGATCATATTTTTTAAATGACTGTTACATTGTGTATACAAACATAAAAGATATATTTTTACTTTATTTTACAAATTCATATAGCACTTACTATGTGTCAGGATCTAAGCACCTTCCAATATTAATTCAATTAATTCTAGGATACTAATGCAAATTCTGAAGAAGATAAATTATTTGAGATAATCAGAAAACTGCAGAGTGAGTTGATGACAGGGGATGTTAATAGGAGTGTAGATCAAATATATCAATAGCTAATTATACTCGACTTGTGTCTTCCTCTAGAGTCTTCAATCAGTGCAAGCAAATATGCCTCATGTTTCAATATTTTTCTTCCAATTTCTCTCTCTGTTCACTGGTTCTCCTAGTAGTAAACAGTGGTAAATTTCACCAATTTTTGTACTCTAACTCAAATGAAGGCATCGGGAAGGATGGACTCTGTCTTTTACTAAATAGGCAACTGAGCTGATTTAAGTCTTAGTATTTGTGAGTGCCACACTGGAAGAGTTTTGTTCTTCATGTAATTCAGAGCCCAGGGAAATGCCTGGCATATAGTCTCTTCTTAACATATACTAATTCAGTCAATGAATCGGGTTTTTCCCAAGTAACTGGATTATCTTTTCAGTAAAAAGATTATTTGAAACTGGCAAAAGTCTTTTTGAAAAATGAAATCTTTTTCTTCACTAAATTTCCAACTAACTTGGTAAGAAGCAAGTCAGGAGGCAAGCTATGCTTCTGTCTCTTCAATATCTGAAATAAAATTATTTTTAGATTTTCTTAAACCTTATTTATATTTATTGTGAATAGCAGCTACCCTAAATTAACTGTCTACTCTTGCAAAATAAAAAAGACTGGCTGGGTGTCTACTTTTCTGGGGACTAAACAGCTATTGAAGTTATCAAATAAGTTTCCATTACTTTGTTCTTTAGTGTTCTTTTGAAGCAAACTAATAATATTCATTTTTCTTAGATGCAAAAATTATTTTTAAATAATTACACTGAGTAATTAAGTACCCTCTTTTGTCCAACATTTACTTATGTCCATTTTCTTTTATTCTTTTTCATTACTAAATCCATTTAAATTTAATATTTTTTATTGCACTTATAGTTACACAAATATTGGAGAATGGATTGTTATTCCCTTGACAGCCTTTTCTTAAAATTCTTTTTTTGTTCAAGGGAGTAAAATCAAATTATCAAAGATCTTTGACCTCCAGTGATTCCAGGTAGGGACTGTAGGGAGGAAAACAATAAAATTATGAGACCAGTCCAAATGTTGGAAGCAGAAGTCAAAGTAAAAAGGAATCAAGACAAAGATTTCTGGTTTACCATTCTGTGCCTTGGGAATGTACCAAACAGACCACGTCTAAGGCTAAAGCGTAAATCAATAAAAAACTAAGATGGGATCAAAGCACAAGCTGGATGACATTATCGCTTAAAACTGACTTTGAAAGAAAGAGGCAAAGGGGAAAAGGTAGAGGAAGAAGGAAGAGTAAAAAGAATATATCCACTGTCAGTATATCCTCCCTGAGTTGAAAATTTCAAGAAAATCACAACTCTGTGGATTCCACAGGGAATATGTTAGTATGTATAATAATAGAGTTTTCCAGATAACGGAAAGATAAATAAGCAAATATGTTGGATTTGAGTGTGAACTAAGAACAAATAGGTTCTACATGAGGGCATCAAGGAGTTTCCTATGAATAAAACTCCATATGCTTTTGGTAGATTTTGTGATGTATTTCAGCTTCTCAAAATTCTGTAGGCATAGATACTGGTTGTTTTCATTTGCTTGATGTGTAACATCACCAAAACTTGGTTTATGGTATGGAAAGAAATTATGGTGTTAGGTTTTGAATAGGACTGTTCCTTAGACCATCATTCTTTAATGCCAATTCAGAAGTTGGATTTGTCAAACCATATTGAGAAAAATGATTATATTATTGTATGTTAACTTCCATAATAGTATAATGGTTTAAGATTTGGCTCTAAAATCAAATCTAGATTCAAATCCTTTTTCTACCACTTACTATGTGATCTTGGATAAGTAACTTAAACTCCCTGTTCTTCAACTTCCTCAGTTGTAAAATGGCATTAACAATTGTCCCTGCCACATACAGCTGTGTGAGAATTAAATTATTTTGACACATAAAATAATCGGAACAATGCCTGGCACATAGTAAGTATTCATAGTAAGTAATTATATAATTACTATTAATTAAAACATTCTTATTATATAAAATATTGGAATATAATTTTATGAAGTTTGGTAACTAACAGTAATAAAAAAGAAAAGAAAAAAGAAAAAATATTATACTATAAGTATATAATTATTACCAATTAAAACATTTTTATTATATAAAATATTGGGATATAATTTTATAAAATTTATTAACTAACAGTAATAAAAAATTTTTTTAAGTGAATAAAAAATGTTCACTAAGTACATAAACCTAAACTGAAGGCTTTTTAAGTAAAAAAAAAAAACTATGTATTATGTAAAATCCTCAGGTCCAGATATCTTTAATAATACAAGTATTAAATTAATGCTGTTTTATAATGTAGACAGAAACATTGTAAACACTTCACCCCTTAGTGATAACCCTTAACCTACTATGGAACTTGGCAACACAAGTATATATATGTATGTGTGTGTGTATATATATGTATCCTGGAATTCATCTATCATCATTACTTATTTGTAGTTCATCATTACTTAATTGTAACTTCGTCCTATAGTTTATATCGAATCCAACCCCTAAAATGGAAGAAGCCAAAGGACAAAGTTTGGAGGAAGACTTTGAAGGACAGGCCACACATACGGGTAAGCAAAGCTAGAAGAAAAAAAATAATTATTAAACTAAAATTAAATCTAGAGATTTCTAATGTTCTTATGGCCACTATCCAATATGAAATTTAAGTAATATCTTTGAATGGTTTAATAGAATCATCTAAAAAATATTTGAGTGGTAAATTAATTTGAAATCAAATACTCTTAAAACAATTTTATTTAGATGTCAAAGAATAAGAAAACCACTAATTATTGAAAATTTTTTCTGCCAACTATCACAAGACCTCTCTGTCTACACTATAATTAAGCCACTTTCCTCTCACCTAGTTCCCACCACTATGGGCTTTCCTCGCAATTGTAAACAATAATAGACCAAAAGGTAAATAAATAAACTGAGTTTTTAATTTTAATTTTTTGAATCTGAAAGAAATAAGGGGAGTAATAAAACATTATTAAATCAAATGAATTTCGATATTCCTCCAGAAAACCTAAGACTTCAATTCATTTCATCCAGAGCCTGTTTTCTTAATCTGTTAAATTGTGTGTGGCTGTCTATATGCCACTACTGAGAAGTCAAATAGCATGGCTTAAATTATAAAAATCTGGTTTCTCTTAACTCTATTGAATCTTATTTGACTAATATTTCCTTCTCTCTTTTAATGATACAAATTAGAACCTTTAAATTTAGCCAGAAGTTTGAATGAATTCATATGAGTACTAAACAAATGCATGGGAATTCATTTTATAATGGCAGTGTGAGGAATATCTTTCTAAGTATGACACAAAACCAAGAAACCATAAAAGGAAGATTGATAAATTCAGCTATAGAAATGAGAGAAGGAAAGAAGGAAGGAAGGAAATGTCTGCTGTCTAGTAAACTAAAGTCACCAGGAACAAAATCCAAAAAGCATTTAACAAATTGAGTAAAACATTTGCAACTCAATTGACAGACAAAGGCTTAATTTCCTATTAATATATACTAAAAGCTCCTATAAATCAATAAGAAAAAACCCAACAACCAAATGGAGTAATGGGCAAAAGACAGAGTGGATCATTCACAGAAAAAAAATGGCACTTACAAAGTTAGAACTATAGCGAGACATTTTTCACACAGTTTGCAAAAGTAAAAAAGTTTAATAAGACACTTTGGAAAGGGGCACCCTTATACACAACTGGTAGGAGTGTAAATTGGTACAAATTGTAAGGCAGTTTAGCAATATCAAAATTAGAAATGTATATACTCTTCGACCAAACAATTTTACTACCATAACCTATAGATAGACCTGCACAGATAGAAAAAAAACGCATGTCCAAGGTTCTTTGCTCAGAATTATATGTCATAGAAAAAAGTGGAAGGAACAGTGTACATCAATAATAAACTGTTTAAGTAAATTAATATCTACAAGATGGAATGCATGCCTCTATTTAGAAAAAGAAAGAACCTCTTTACATAAGTATGTGAGAATAATCTCTGAGATATATTATGAAGTAAAAACAAAAACAAGGTGAGGAAAAGTATGTATAATATACTGCCATTTACAAAAAGGAGAAAAAAAGATTCCCGTTTCTACACACATTAACACATGCCATATACATGCATATTTTGTATATGTGGAAACATCTGGAAGATGAAGACTACACAAGTAAACAAAAAAAAAAACCTGAATGCTTGACTATAATTAATACAAATAAATTTATATTAAAATTATATATTATATCAATAAAAAATTATTAGGTAATACGTCGCAGAAAGAGAAACTATATCCACAAATATAATGTGATATTAAAGTATGGATACAGCTAAGCTTTAGTGAAGGATATTTAAAACTGCATATTTTCAAGAATTTAGACCTTCTTCCAAGAACTGTTATTATTTATCAAGGCAATTGAACATCAGAATTATGGCTAGATCATCCTTGATTTAATTAATTTTCATAAATCTGCAAATCCCACTCTTTCTATATTTGTAAAAGACTCTTAGAAGGAATTGGAGGGTTATGTAACAATTTTCTTAAAGCCATTTTAGTTTTCTTAATTGAGGTCAGGGCTCCTTCTCACTGGTTGTTTTTTGTGTGCTATTGTTTTCTGGACCTTGATAACATTTCAATTTGCTTCCCCAACAACCCTAGTTTCCTTTGTTAATAGTGTGGTGTCAATTTTAGTTTATTGCTGAAGCTTCTTATTTAATAAAAGTGCTATTTTCTAAAATTCTAGTTTTCCCTCTATACTCTAATTTTTTAATATCTTTACCCCCAAATTTTGCCAATAATTCAAAGTGCATAATTTGTATTTTCATTAACGCTGATGTTTCAGAAAGATTCGTTGCCAAAACCCATTTAACAAGATTAATGTGAGAGAACATTTTTACAAGCAGGGCAGTCAGAAATTTCTAGTCCAAACAAAATGTTTGTTTCTGATGCAGAAGATGACAAGTCTATTCCCATGGTGATACATATACAAATTTCAGTTGCATAAGTAGCCCTTTTGAAAATAAAAAGAGAAACAATTTGCTTCTAATTTTATTCCAGGACCCAAAGGAGTAATAAATGATTGGAGAAAATTTAAATTAGAGAGTGAAGATAGTGATTCAATTCTACCTAGCAAGAAGGAGATTCTCAAACAAATGTCCTCTCCTCAGAGCAGAGATGACAAAGACTCAAAAGAAAGATTCAGCAGAAAGGTAAGATAAGGAAAAATCAATAATAAATAATTTACAATGTGTTTTTTAGTCTAAATGACTCTAAAGAATCACTTTAGAAACATTATAAAATACAGATATATTTCAAAAATATTTATTACAGTATTGTTTGTACTGGCAAAAAAAAAGGTGGGAATGAAGTGAATGCCTATGAAGTCATTCCATACTAAGAAATATGTGGCAGCTATTAAAAGAATGAGTTACAAATACCTGAGTTGACTTAGAGGCAGTTCCACACTATAAGAAGGCAAGATACAGAGAATTTTAAGTTACATATATGATCCCATTCTCTAGAGCAATGGAAAAAACCCACTGTATTTGTTATTATGCTTATATGATTATATGAGCATGTACGTAGAAAGGTGTGGAAAGATTCTCACTAAGTTTACAATATTGATTATTTGGAAGAGTGGGATTGGTTGAGAGTTCTCAACTTCCACTTTCCAAGGAAGAAGAAGAAAGTAAGCAGAATAAGTCACACATTTTTTTTTAAGATATCCATGATTGTTTTAAAGCAGTATTTAGAAAAAACAAATCTCACTTATTTACTTGTTGTATAATATGTGTGTCTATGTGCATAAAGAGATACATTAAGGGTGATCTCTAAAATGTTAATAGAGATTATCTCAGAATATTAGAGTGGTGAAATTTCAGTGTTTATTCCTTCCTTCCTTTAGCTTTTAGGTCATTTTTGAATCTTTATAATTAGCATGTATTATTTATATAACAACAATAATAACAATGTTAATAAAAGAAACCATAAAGTGATTTTCATCGTAGGGAAAAATCGCTTTAGCGGATTATATATCTCCAAACCAGCATATATGAGTTGTTGTATCCTGATTCTTAACACAGACTGTGCATCAGAAATATACTTGGTTCTAGGTTTCTGGTCATTGTAAAAATCTTCAAGTCTAAGATCTCGTTTTCAGGTTTTCGTTCCTTCACTGAGTCACTATGTGATATGGATGAGACAATTGAGTTTTCCTATCTGAGGAACTGTAACAACACCTCCTTCACTTGTTTTAAAGGGATGTGAAGAGAAAATAAATGTGAAAAGTGTTTTGAAACATCTAAAATGCTATACAAATGTGAGACATTATAATTATTAAAGATGCTGTACTAAGGTTAAGCTTTAAAAATGCATCTGAATGCCTAAATATCTCTATGCCTGAATATGTGAATGGAACAAGTTCTCATAAGAATGCTCAAACGCATCTGTAAATTAATATTTGTGTGGTTCAATCTGTTAAATTAACAGAACAATGGTAGCAACTTAAAAATTATACAAAACATTGAATAATTTTTAGAGTTAAAACAAATTGAATTGGGACAATAATCTTAAAGCAGAAAAAAAATAATATGATAAGAAAGAGAATGAGGACATTAGAAAAATAAATATGAGGCGGAAACAAAAGAAGGAAGTAGTGAAAGCATCAGATACTTCTACTTAACCTGAGTCTCAGTATCTTCTGCAAAATGAGAGTAATAATATCTACCTCATAGGTTGGTTGTGAGGATTAAGTAAAATAATCTATGTAAAGTACCTAAAACATAGTAGATTTTCCATAAATACTAGTTTCTTGTCATCTCAACTCTCTACTTTAAAATTATCAGCAGTTGCTGTTTGAGAGGCTACTTGATGATAAGGCAGTAGCAGCTGATACCCCTGGGGAGCCGTCCAACCTCCCTGGTTCTGGGCTGCTCCACATCTCTCAATCCAACTATGTCCCATCATCGCTCCTTTATATCTTTTTTTTCTGAAAGGGGGAAAGGATGTTTAACATTTTATTGAATAAGTTAATAATGGTGTAGCTAGTAAGAAAGGCTCTGCAGGTAATTTTATACTCCAGCCATAGTGAAAAGTAGCTGTCTTGGAAGACAGAAGTTAGGTCTTTTCTCACTTTAGCCTAAACCAGTGGACAGGAATCACCTGATGGGCTTGTTTAGACACGGCACGCTCAGCCTCACCCTTACAGGTCTGATTCAGTAGATCTAGGGTGGTGCCCAAAAGTTGGCAGTTCCCAGAACTTCTTAGGTGATGCTGATGTTGCTGGTCCAGCGTTAATCTCTTGACTAATCTGATAAACTCCAAATAGTAGTAAAAGCTGTCTTGCTTGTATTCCATCCTATATATTCCAGAAAATCAGTAAGTGATGAGATATAATCTTTTTAACAGCTTTTGTGGAGGAAACACTAATGTCCAAAGGCATTTGCTGGGGACAAAATTTAAATGTGTGTGCGTGTGCACGTGTGTGTGTGTGTGCATACTTTTTTTTTTTTTAATGAAAGTCACTCCAGAGTAGACCTTGCTGGGTTTTTTTCACCCAAAGTGATAAGGAGTTAAGTGGCCCATTTCTGACTGAGACCATGACCATCTCGTGGCTCAACTATATTCAGCAATAGTTATGCATGCATTTAATCATGAAATAATTACTGAATCCCTTTTATGTGCCAGATATGGAAGAGTGATGAATGAGACAAATAAAATTCCTGCCTCCAGGGAACACATCAATTATAAAAACTATTAAACAATTAAGCAAATATATAACACAATTTCAGGTAGTGTTTATTGCTATGAAGAAAAATAAACTAGCATAAGAAATAGAAAGCATGAGGTGGGGACTCTTTTAGGTAGAGTAATCAAAGAAGGTGACATTTGAACAAGGCTTGAAGGCGGTGAAGGAGAAGACCACATCAGGAATGGGGGCAGAGAGAAAACAGCAAATGCAAACCCCTTGAGTTGAGAATGGGTTTGGTGTGTCTAAGGTATATAAATTTCTGACTGAATGATCTCTATCATTTCTTTTGTCTACTCCCAGATGAGCATTCAAGAATATGAGCTAATCCACCGAGACAAAGAAGATGAAAATTGCCTTCGTAAATACCGTAGACAGTGCATGCAAGATATGCACCAGAAGCTGAGTTTTGGGCCTAGATATGGGTTTTTGTATGAGCTAAAAACTGGGGAGCAATTCCTAGAAACCATCGAAAAGGAGCAGAAGATCACCACAATTGTCGTTCACATTTATGAAGATGGTATTAAGGGCTGCGATGCTCTAAACAGTAGCTTAACATCCCTTGCAGCTGAATACCCTTTGGTCAAGTTTTGTAAAATAAAAGCTTCTGATACAGGTGCTGGGGACCGCTTTTCCTCAGATGTACTCCCCACACTGCTTGTCTACAAAGGTGGGGAACTCTTAAGCAATTTTATTAGTGTTGCTGAACAGTTTGCTGAAGAATTTTTTGCTGGGGATGTGGAGTCTTTCCTAAATGAATATGGGTTACTACCTGAAAGAGAGATACATGCCCTAGAGCAGACAAGCATGGAAGATGTTGAATAAAGATTCACTTTGTCAGTATCTCATATTTCTCCTTTACACGTTGAACCTTGATTTTGGTAGTATCCATATTCTTTTAGAGAACATCAAGTATGGCCATGGCCATTCTCATTTGGAAACAAAATCAGATTGACACTAAAATTATATGATTAGCATTTCTTAGTATTTAGTTATTCAAATTGATATAATGCTTTACCACAAAACATTATAGTCTTCAGCAACACGTTAGTAGACAAAGAGGATACGAATAATATTGTGACAGTTTTTAAAACTCCCTGTCAAGTTATGTGTTGGCTTTATTACTCCTTGTTTTCCCCTCAGTGTTATTATTTGGGTTTTTCAAATTATATTATTAATTATAATTTTGCTTGTGTAATAAAAATAAAGTCTCATGAGGAAACAAATTTTCTATTTGAGGTCTATTCTTTCTCAAGCATTACATAATCAAGGCCCCCCAAAAATTATATAACCCAGAATACAAAAAAATTATCATTCAGTAAAGCATCTTACATTCCAACCAAACTAATGCACAAGAAACTTAAAAACATTGTACTGCATTAAAGTTAAAAAAAAAAAAAATGAGTATTGTTAAAAGTACAATTTCAAAAGCTAACCTTATCTGGGAAAAAAGGCAGAGTATAAGTAAGGTCTTTTTACTCTTTGGACAAAATAATATTTAGTAGTAATAATAATTACAACTATCATTTATTGATTGCCTCTGATAGGCCAGTATTTTATACATATCATTCTAATTCTTAACTACAATTCTGCAAGTGGATAGTATTACTTCCATTTTATAAATGGTGAAACAAAAACACAGAAGTAGAGTGGAAGTTCTACTTTTATTCCCCTAGAAAACACTTGGAAAACTCTTCTACGCAAACACATGGAAATGTAAAATACAATATAAGTTGAAAAATGTTTTTAAATGCATGAATGAGCTGAAGAGTGAGATAGAAATTTCTAGGTGTCTGAATCAGAGTGGAAAATAACGGTGAGTGAGAGCTGAAGTGATCTGGTGTATAACTGAAGGCACAATGTTTGATAAGTAACCAAAAATGGGGTCCATGTGAGAAATGTGCTTAAAACAGGTTTGCACACTTTCCCCTGGCAGACCAACTTTGAAACCGGACACTTGTCCCAAGTTTTAAAAAAATTTTTTTTTTTTTTGTAATTTATTTACTTATTTTTCCCCCAAAGCCCCAGTAGATAGTTGTGTGTCATAGTTGCACATCCTTCTAGTTGCTGTACGTGGGATGCGGCCTCAGCATGGCCGAAGAAGCAGTGCGTCGGTGCGCACCCGGGATCCGAACCGGGCCGCCAGCAGCGGAGCGCGTGCACTTAACCGCTAAGCCACGGGGCCGGCCCCACTTGTCCCAAGTTTTAGTCTCCATTCCCCTAAATGACTGTTTTATAGCTTCTCTTCTTTCCTTAAATCTTTTATACCCTTTTCTCCCAGTCCAAACACTTTACCTTGCTCATTCTTCATTGAGAAAATAGAAGTTATCAGATGAGCCCTACCTCATCTTCCCATCACTAATTTAAAATGTGTATCTGCATGTAAACACTGTTTCCAGTGACATCACAATGACAGACAGATCATGCAGCTGTCTCAGGCCAATTGATCAAACTATCTGTGGATCTTATTCTTTTCAGTCACACAGTAATTTTTCTCCTGCAATTATTTTCCCTCTCTCTGCATTATCTATTTCTTCTTTCTCTATATCATATTATTCATATTGGCATATAAATGAGTTTTTAAATTACTTAATATTTAAAATATGCCCACCTACTGGCCCGGTGGTGCAAGCAGTTAAGTGCACGTGCTTCGCTGCGGCGGCCCGGGGTTCGCAGGTTGGGATCCCAGGCTCGCACTGACGCACCGCTTGTCGAGCCATGCTGTGGCGGCGTCCCATATAAAGTAGAGGAAGATGGGCATGGATGTTAGCCCAGGGCCAGTCTTCCTCAGCAAAAAAAAAGAGGAGGATTGGCAGATGTTAGCTCAGGGCCGATCTTCCTCACAAAAAAAAATATATATATATGCCCACCTATAATTTAAAATTTCCAGCCATCCCTCACTTCTCGGCTTTCCTTTACAATCAAGTCTCTCAAAAGAAGTATCTAAAGTCACAATCTTTATTCCTCACTTCCAATGTTTTTCATCCCACTCCAATCAGGCCTTTGTCCCAAGCACGCTAATTACAGTTGTGGTCATCTTGTCAAACTCAGAGGCCAATTTTCATTCCTTATATTATTCTGTCTCCTATAAGCATGGGTCAGACCTGACCACCTCCTCTCTTTGTGTGTCACTTCCTTTGGCTTCTTTGAAAACACACTCTGCTTATCTGCCTTCTATTCTACTGACAATTCCTCCTAAGTCTCCTTTGCTGACTTCTTCTTTAAACACTCACCCTAGGTAACCCTCTCCTGTCCATAGTCTTAAATACCATTTATATTCAGACTGCTTTCTTTTTTTTTTTTTTTTTATTCAATAGAAGTTAGTTTTATTATTGTTACTATTTTATTAACGACTCAGGCTTACTTCTCCATGAAACATTTAAGAAATCAACTCTTTTTAACTGTCAGGTTAAACAGTCAGGGGTGGACAATTCCTTTGCAAAGTCATTGCACTCAGCACCTTGTTTTTCATTCTGTTCCTGTGACTGTCTCCTTCATGGGCCTTGAGTTCTTTTTTTTTTTTTTAATTTTTTGTTTATTGCAGTAACATTGGTTTATGGCATTGTGAAAATTTCAGGTGTACATCATTGTACTTCTATTTCTGCATAGATTACATCATGTTCACCACCCAAAGACTAATTACAACCCATCACCACACACATGTACCGAATTATCCCTTTCACCCTCCTCCCTCATCCCTCCCATCTTCCCCTCTGGTAACCACCAATCCAATCTCTGTCTCTACGTGTTTGTTTATCGTTGTTATTATCTACTACTTAATGAAGGAAATCATACGGTATCAGACTGCTTTCAAATTCACATTTCCAGCTTCACTTCTCCCCTAGACTCCAAAATCCTATGTCTCAACTAGAGGAAGAGAGGAAAGGAGGAAAAGAATGGGAAAGAAAAAGAAGGTCTGCAATTATACTAGATATTGGTGCTACAAAGAGGGGTGAGAGAGAGTTCCTAACAGTGGCCAGCTTACACTGACCAGTCCCTAACATATAGTTACTGCGGTAGGTACTGTTTCTGCTCATGAATCTAAAATTCCCCTTTCTCTTCCTCTTTATAAATTGGGAAAGGCATTTTAAATACCCTATGGCCTATTTCTAAGTTGACGAATACTAGACATATCACAAGGAGAAAAAGTGCTGGGAGGGAGACATGCAGGGTAATTATACATAAAATAAGGAGCTTTTAAAAATAGTTCAACATTTTCTCTGATCAAGTAATTGCTAACAAATTTATTAATCCCATACAGAGTTCTCTGTTAGAGAATTACTGAACTTAAAAAAACCATAGCAAAAAACAGCATCCTAGGGGCCGGCCCCGTGGCATAGTAGTTAAGTTTGCGTGCTTCACTTTGGCAGCCTGGGGTTCACAGGTTCGGATCCCGGAGCAGACCTACACACCGCTCATCAAGCCATGCTGTGGTGGCCTTCCACATACAAAATAGAGGAAGATGGGCACAGACATTAGCTCAGGGCCAATCCTCCTCACCAAAAAAAAAAAAAAAAACAGGATGCTTATACAAGATAGTTATAATTAAAAACTCCTTAGTGGAACAACACTTTAGATTGACAGTTATTTCATGGACTGGAAGTAAATACTTAAAAAGATGACGGCAAGGCTGTGAGGAAGGATAGTCAAACATGTATCTCAAAAGAGACCGATATTTTAAGAATAAAATATAAGTTCTTTTCAATTACTCATCATTATTAACTGCAAGGTAGTGCAGCTTTGTAGGGCAGGGGTAGAAAAGCATAGTGAAACAGGGAAAGACTCTCAGCTATGGAAAAGAAGAATAAAAATGAGTGCTTTGAAAGACTGCTGTTCAATGAAAGCTTTACTCTTGTAAGAAATAACCCACCGTGTATTAATCTAAAATAGAGAGCTAGCAAGCTTAAGCAGGACTAAACCCAGGAATGTATTTAACCCACAATTGCCAAAACAAAAGTATCTAGGTGGCACCTGTGTAGGGAGTAAGTGATGATAGCAACCATTCTCAAAATAAGCACTTGGTGACTAATGGATGCCAGAGTGAAGCTTTGATGGCAACACTCATCAGGAAGAGTCGGACAAAAGGCAGGATTTGACTAGAATATCTGAAACCTGCTGCTGCAGAAATCCTGGATTACAAACTCCCCTCATGTAAACACTTAATCTGCTATTATATTTGGCAGGAGGAGAGGAAGAGATCATTTCTGTCTCAGCAAAAAAATGAAGTTTTAAATGTAAAGGCTGTAAAATGTCATAACATGTCTCATAACAAACCCCCCAAATAATAACTGGAAAAAAAGACATGAAAGAAAAGCCAAGAGCGTTAGTTGTAAAATACGAAAATAACAGGAAAATTTGTAAGGAATAGCAAAATTATCATGGAAAGTGAGAAGCTCATTCATTCATTTGTTCATGAGATCGTTACCAACCAGCTGCCGTGTGCCATGCAGTGTCCTTGACCTTTGGAAGCTCAGGGCAAAGAAAACAGACATTTAAACCAGCAATGGATGATAAACGCATCTACATTTGTGTCTATATCTATGTCTATAGTAACAGTGGTGGTTAATAGCCTGAGCACTGGTGCCAGATTTCCTAGATTTGAATCCACTCACTAATTTTATCATCTTGGGCAAGTTAGTTAACCTCTCTGTACCTGTTTCCTCATCTGTAAAATAAGGATAATAATAACACATCCTCACTGGATTGTTATGAAGAAAGAATGAGTACACCATGTAAACTATTTAGAGCAGTGCCTGTCACATAATAAGTATTATTCAAACGTTAGTTATTATTGTTATGACTAACAGATATATATGAAGTAAAATGGTGCAGACAGTACATAGATATAAGATCATAAGATCTTAAAGACATGCTTATGTAAATAGCAGCTAATCTATGAAGTTAGGATGCAATCCAAATATCCCAAACACACCACTCACATCCCTCTATATAAGGACCTTATTAAAAATCCTATATATTTGAATTGAAAGAGAGAAATCCTAAATAACTGCCATTTCGAATTGACTGTAGATACCACAATAAATATAAATTAAATTAGTTCTGAAAACAGAAGTGCAAAATAAACATTAACACACAAATGAGAAAGAAATCTACAGAATTTTAAGGAATTTTATACTGAATTTATTGCAGAATATGATTATGATCATATACTTAGCTGTTCAAATATGCTACTATTAACATTTTGGGCCCGATAATTCTTTGTTATAGGGGGTTGTCCTGTACATTGTAGGATGTTTAGCAGTATCATTGGTCTCTACCCTCTAGATGCCAGTAGCACCTCTACCCCATTGGTGACAACTAAAACTATCTCCAGACAATGCCAAGTGTCCTCTGGAAGGCAAAATCACCCCCAGTCAAGAACCACTTACCTCTACATATAAAATATATTATCTTCTGTCTCCTGAGTTCCATGAAAATAGAAATTTAATTATCCATCATCCTTCACCTGGACCATTGAATCATTTTCTAACTGGGCTCCATGACTCCCAATCTTCACATGGACGCCAAAATGAGCCATAAAGGATTGTAGGTCAGTGAGGAAATCCCAAGGCTGTTGGGCCATGCAATGGAAAGTCTTCTTGGAACATCTGTGAGACAAATAAAAAGAAGTAAAATTGTAAGGATTCTTGACAAATAACATTTGGGGATATAGACACTCTTCTTAATGACTTGTGACTTGTGGGAGTGAAATGGTGAAATGACTATGTGCAGAAATACAGTACCTCCCATTACTAGAAAAACATATTCTTTCAAAAGAACATAAACTTGGGCCGGCCCCGTGGCTTAGCGGTTAAGTGAGTGCGCTCCACTGCTGGCGGCCCAGGTTCGGATCCCGGGCGCGCACCCATGCACTGCTTCTCCGGCCATGCTGAGGCCACGTCCCACATACAGCAACTAGAAGGATGTGCAGCTATGACATACAACTATCTACTGGGGCTTTGGGGGGAAAAATAAATAAATAAATAAAATTATAAAAAAAAAAAAAACCAAAGAACATAAACTTAACAGCAATCTTTCTCTAGTCAATTCTCATGAGTTGGATTTTTAACTGAAAGTTTAAAACCTGAAAAGATTATAAAGGCTACTATGGTATTGACATAAATTTAGATAAAGATATGTAGGTTTTATGACAAAAGTTATTATTTTTTACAGCAATTGAACTTGAAAAAATTTGGTGAATATATATAATATCTATATATACATATATCCTATTTCAATAATGCTTGTGCCTTTAATAAGAAAGTTTTGAATTATTTAGAAACAAATATATTTGTCATGTGCATTGGTTGTATATCCTGTTATGAAAATAAAACACTTCACAAACCATTTAAATATTAAATTTCTGAAACAGATATAAAGGCAAAACACTATATAAGTCATGATTACTAAAGAATTCACGTGAAGGCAATACCATCCATGCTGCGGAATAGTAGCTTTGGAGACCCCAAATAACATAGCCAACATTTTTATGTGTGTTATAATACATAACAATTTCACATACATTATCTCATTTGATTCTCACAATTATTCTATGAGGTGGACAGAGCAATGGTTTTAATATATGCTGTTCAAGGGTGGAGAATATTTTTTTCAGCTTTATTGAGGTATGATTGACAAATAAAATTGTAAGACCTCTAAAGTGCACAATGTGATGATTTGATATACATATACATTGTGTAAGGATCCCACGCCACCACGCAAATTAATTAACACAGACGATGGAGAATTGAAGTGTTTGTGGTTAGGTGACCTGTCCAGGTTTATACAGCTAGTAAAATGTAGAGTTTGAACTTAACTTTGGGCCTCCCAATTCCAGTGCCTACACTCTTTGCATTACATTACACTCCTTACCTAGCAGTCACCAACCCAAAGAATACATTAACAACCAAATTTGGGATTCCCTAAGATTAGGAAATCTGTCTCAATATATTTCAGGTCCATATGTCAATTCTGAAGAAAAACAACAACAACAACAAAGTTACCTGGAACTCAGATGATGTCTCAGTAAGTCTTACAATTCCAACAACTAATGCAGTGGTCACAGCTCTGGCAGAGCGAACAAGGCTAAGTATACAGTAATCTCAGTTGTCAATTATGGATTTTCCTTATTTGGGCAATAGCATTTAAAGAGAACATTAAGTTTTATGTTTACTTGAGGTTCTCAGCTATAATAAGCGTCAAAGTCTTTTTACCTTTCAGGGCTCTTGCCATGGTATATAAGAGAGTGCTTCTAAAAATTAGTTTTCATAAAGCCAGGTGTTTCACCCTAGGCTATTTTATTTCTTGGAGTATCCACTCCCTACTCCCAACCCCTGAGCACATACTAGCTTTATTTAATCATGTTACATCAAATACAATAATTCATTTTTAAATGTTGTCATTTATTCATTGTTGACACATATAATTATCTCCCCTACAGGGTTCCTGTTCTAACAAATTAATGCACTTTCAACAGGCAGTGATAATCACACTTAAAATTGAACTCGCTAGGTAACTTGAATTACAGAGACTTACATAATAAATTGTGTAAGTCTCACAAAAGTTTAGAAGCACAGGACCATGGCTATACATTACATTTACCTTTCATTAAAAAAGAATAAACATGCCATTTTTGCTGATCGTTGTTCCTACTTTGAGCATTCCAGAGGAAAGGTTTTTTTTTTTTAAATTTTATTTTGTTATGGCTTTTGTTCTGGTGGGGAAATGGGGAGAACTTTTAAACCTCCCTTTGATTTTTCCTGAGGTGCAGCAGCAGTGAATTGCTATCCATTTGAAACTAGAGTTATTTTACTACTCTTCTCAGTTTCATAGTGAAAATTTAAAGCAGAAATAGTTCCAAACATAAAAAACAGTAACAAGAAACATAAATGACTTAAACTCACTCGTTAAAAGGCACATATTGTCACATCAGACTTTTAAAAATCCAAGTACTTGCTGTTCAAAAGAAATACATTTAGCGCATAAGGACATAGAAAAGTTCAAAGTAAAATGATGAAAAAGCTATAAGTAGCAAATAATTTTTTAAAGTAAGTATCACTAAATTAAAATCAGGCAAATAAGCTTAAAGAGAAAAAATTATATCTAATATTATACATTAGATATAACAATATAGAAATGGTCGTTACATAATGATAAAATGGTACGTTTCACCAGGAAGATCTATCAATTTTAAACATACGTATACCTAATAAAACGTCATAAAATATACACAGTACAAATTGATAGAATACAGGGAGAAAGTGACTACTGCATCATCAGAGAATTCAGTACAGTTCTTTCAGCCCTTAACAGATCAAGTAACAAAAAATTAGCATCGATGTAGATGCAACGCCATAATTAACAAGCTTGAGCTAAGGAACATATATAAAACACTGCAACCAATAATTAGTGAACTAACCATTTCTCCCCTTCTAGCACACAAAGATTTTTGAAAGCTAATAAAACTAGGACGCTATAAGACAGATTACATTTTAGGACCACAATGCAATTAAGTAGAAATTAATAACAAATATATATTTGTTACTAATGACAAATACATACATATACTACTAAATAACTCCTGTGTCAAGGAATAAAATTATACTGGAAATTTAAAATTGCTAAAACTGAAAAATAATAAATATATCAAAACTTCTGGGATAGAGCAAAAGGCTGTACCAGAGAAAATTATATTTTTAAAAACAAATTACAAAAGAAGAGAGAAAAAAAATAAATGTGTTCAACTTAAGTTAAAAACATAAGGTAAACCAACAAAATAGAAAAATGAGGAAATAGATATGAGCAGAAATCAATGAAATATAAATTCTGTCTATAGATAGAATCCACAAAGCCAAAAGTTGGTTCTTTAAAAAGACTAACGGAACAGAGAAATATCGGCCTGATTGACAGCAAGCAGGGAAGCATAAATAAATAACATTAGGAATTTTTGAAAAACATATATACAGACAGCTGAGATTAAAAAGATATGAAAGACAATGAACAACTTAATGCCAATACATTTGAAAACAGAGAAAATAGAAAAATTTCTAGAAAAACATAACTTACCAGAATTGACTTAAAAAAAATTGAAAGTCTGAAGAATCCTGTAACAAGCAAAGAAACCAGAAAAGTAGTGACAAAATATGACCCTCAAAAAACCAAGGTCCAGAGGCATTTACAATTAATTCTATCAAACTAACAAGAAACAGATCTTTTATATAGGCTTCTCCAGATAACAGAAACAGAGAGAATAATCACCAATTCATTTTATTAAACTAGTATAATCTTGATATCAAAACTGGACAAGGACAGTAAATGAGAAAGGAAAATTATAGGCTAATGTCATTTATTCAAATGGGTGCAAAAGTTCTAAATAAAATATTAGCAAATTGAATCTAACAGTGTATGTAAAAAAAGATAAGAGATGACCAAATTGGGTTTATCCCTAGAATGTAAGGCTGAGTGTATAAGATTCATAACTATGTACAGGTTATACTCCTACCCTAGCCTTGATGTCTTTAGTTGCTGCGTCACTACCTGGGCCCCTTCCCACCTCCAAGCCATACAGGTGCAGCTACCAAAATTTATTGCAACTGCAATAGCTACTCACTCAGGCTGAGTGAGCCAAGTCCCCTGATCACTGGACCCAGAATCCAACCTCCTCAAACACACTGAGATTACATCTGCAATGATTCTTAACCTTGCATTCATCACAGTCAACACCCAAAGTGAAAGCTCCCCCTACCTCTTCCCACTTACTACTACTTGCCCACCCCCAACTTGAGTTTGCCATAATACTCCACTGCACCATCATCCCCATCCTCTTCACCTTCCCCTTCCTCTCTAAAAGCAGCAAACTTCCCTTTATTTTCAGCCTTGTCTCCAAGCACTCCTTCCACATCTTTGCCGTAACTGAAAACTGGTTCTTCAAAGAATGTACACTTTCCCTTCATCACTTTCAAGTACTGATTGTTTATTCTTTCAAAATCCAAATATCATTCTTGACGCTCTCCTTTACTCCAAATCATTATTCCCACTTGCTTCTGTAAAAAATCTTATGTACTTTTTTAAAGGCTCATGCCATTTGTCTGTATCACTTTTCCTTCATCCTCATAACTGTCAACTACTGACCTTCTAATCACTCTCCCCCCTTTATCAAAAATTAGATACTTGACTCATAGAGCCTTCCTTTGTGCTTTAAGTTCTACCATCATGTTGGGTATCGTCACAATTCTAGCAGACCACCTTTCCATAATCTGGACTCTCTGTTCCTTGACCTCCTCATCTCTTAACCTCCAATAACCTACTTCACCTCAGCTACTCATTTCATTTGCTAGCATCTATATATTCTTTCTTCCCAAACCAGTATTCCAAACATCCTTACTTAGGATTGCAATCATGTCTCCTTATTTACTTGTCAACTACCACCAAAATTTTGGGTCTTTGATTTCTTCTAGATCTCCACTGCATTGATGCCTTTACATTTACAATTCATCAAAGCATACTCTCTCTCTCTCTTTCTCTCTGTTCTCCCCACTTCTCTCTCTTCACTTCCTTTTTTATTCAGCTTAGATTTCATGGTTCATCATTTAAATAATATTTTTAAATAATATTCTTGCCAATATCCTAAATTTCCTAGCCCTTCTTTGTTTTCAACTTACCTGTTAGACAGGATGCTCCAATATGGCTATTAACTTTTTCTATTCTTAAATCTGTGAAAACAAAGACTATTAGGGGAAAAAAATCACACAATTTCATTCATTTATTATCACTAACCTCAAATGAGGCCTTACCACTGTCTGGCAATCCCATTACATTTCTTCAGTCAACACAATCTCCTATTCTTTGCAACAATTCTTTGAAATCTTCTTTATTCTCCTCTTTCTTCACTCTCCACAGGTGACCTTGCCAACTTCATAGAAATCTGAAGTCATCAGATGAGATCATCTTCAACTTTCTACTACCAAACCTACAATCCCATATACACCTGCACCAATTTTCTTCTCTCTGAGCTGTTACAATAGATGTTCCTTCTCTCACGGCCAATAGCTGTCTATGCTTTAGAGACTATCCCCTCCCACCTTCTCAGGAATCTTACAGTCATGTTTTCTTACTTCCGGTACAGATATCCCTCTTGTTTCTATATACTCAATCACTCCTTTCATCAGTATCTTTCTCCTTAATATATATATGCCCCACTAACTACTAGGTTTGGCAAGTCACTTTCCTGAACCTCAGTTTCTGAATTGTTAAAAAGGGCATGATAAAAATGAAAGTACTTTGTAAACTGTAAAGCAATATAGAATAAGAGTTAGTTTAATGTTGTTAGAATTTGTTCTAATCTAAAGATCAAAGGAATTGAGTGGCTTCCCAAGGTTTTATTGTTTCTTGATTGGAAGATTTAGGGGTACAACTCAACTCTCCATATTCATTAGCTATTATTGTACTTGTAATTAAAATCTAGAAAAATAGTGCTAACTTGAAAGCATAGAAACATTTTTTATTTTTTTATTTTTATAATTTTATTTATTTATTTTTTCCCCCAAAGCCCCAGTAGATAGTTGTATGTCATAGTTGCACATCCTTCCAGTTGCTGTATGTGGGACGCGACCTCAGCATGGCCAGAGAAGCGGTGCGTCGGCGTGCACCCGGGATTGAACCCCCGGGCCGCCAGCAGCGGAGTGCGTGCACTCAACCGCTAAGCCACGGGGCTGGCCCAAAACATTTTTTTAAATCTTGTTATTTTTGTTTAGATATAGATATTGCAGTCTAGCATCTTAGCTTGTTCATATTCAGAACTTTAATCATGGGGACAGGCATCTGGTGTATCTGCAATTAAACTGGATTTGACTAAAATAGACTCTAAGAGCTGATTAAACTACTTTCATCCCTATCATTAAGTTCCCCTTCACAATTCTGTAAACAGAAAATCTTAACAAACTGAACAACTTGAGTGAAAGATCTTTTCCTAAAAGATCAAGTCTTCTTAATAAAGAATTTTTGTACAGGGCTCTTTGGGGATCAGAAGTTCCACAGCAATAGTATAAAGTCTAGCTTCATTTGACGGTAAGTATGTAAAATATTTACAAAACATTTTTACAAAGATAAAAAAAGAAAGAATAATCTATTTCTGATTCTTGAGACAGATAATAGTTACTTACCCAAATGTCTACTTTTCCTAAATATGTGTCCTTGGGTATAATACATAATAATTAATGCGTGCTTCAATTGTATCCATCAAATTTGGATCCATTCAATAAATCTTTGCCCCGCTTAAGACACGAGTGTTGTAAAAATCCAATGAGATAAGATATGTGAAAACACTTTAGAAATGGCAAAAGCAGAGACAAACAACTGTCATTTCTAACTCTACTTTTATCTCGTCCTTACCAATAAATCAAAACCTATTAAAATATTAATTTACCTTTTAATAGGTTATGAACTGTATGACAACTCATTGACTACCTTTAGTGAATATCATTAACTTACTTGATATTATTAACTTACTTGATATCACTAACATACATGATAGTCCCAATATAATTATTAGGTTAAAGTCAGAAATCAAGAACAATTTACTAGATATTTATTGTATTTTGCCTAATTTATATTTAGACAAATCCTTTAGGTAAAAGTCAACAAACATAATAAGCATTGTAATAGAGCTTGGTTATTCCCAACTATTTTGGTAATATAGTAACGAACCTATTGACCTTTGAGCATGTAGGAGTAGGTAAAACGAAAAGACATTCTGTATATCCACAGAAATGTCACAACAGAAAGAAGGGAGACAGAGGTGCTATGGTAAAAGACAGATTGTGGTAAGGCTAATATGTGGATTATGTTTTGTGAGTAATAATAGTAATCTCCCTAGGGAACTTCTTTAATTGTCTCTCCTTTCTCTTGTATTTTTGATCATTTTAAAAATTTGATATATACTAAAGAATATATGTGTAGTAAGTCTCCAGTGAGAAATGCCATCAATTCTTTCCCTCCCTATATGCATGTGCTACTCCCCCATTGAGAGATGGGCTTTTTTTTCCCTCTCATGGTAACTAGGCTGGCCCTGTTTGCTTTGACCAGTAGAATAGCGAAGAATGACATTCTGCAACTTCTGATACCAGGCCTTAAGAGATTAATAATTTCCATTTCCTTCCTCTTTGAACACTGACTCCCGAGGCTCTTCCTTTTGAAATTCAACCACCATGCCATGAGAAGCCTCAGCCCTATGGAGAGGTCATGTGGATGAGAAAGAGATCAACTGCCAACCATGTGGATGAGCTATCTTGGATGTCACAGCCCTTAGACAATTGAAGCCCTGGCCAACCTCATGTGGGCAGAAGAACCTTTCAACTGAGCCAGCTGAGTCCAGTATACCCACAGAATCATGAGAGCTAATAAAATGGTTAATGCCAATGACTTTCGAGGTTGTTTGTTATGAAGCAAGAGATAACCAAAATAGAAACTGGTACCTAGAAATATGGTGCCACTGGACCAAAAACAAAATATGTAGCCTTAACTTTGGAACTGAGCAGAAGATGGAGGCTTTAGGGCCTTCAGGAAACAGTGGTGGCTAGAAGAACAATAAGGAAACTGTTATTGAAAGGCAACCCTTGTTATGAAAGGCAACACTTGCACCTGCAGTAATGTGAAAGCTAGAACTAATAAACTTGTGGGAAATTACTAAAGGGAAGAAGTAACCTAAGAAACTAGTGGATCTGGGCAAGATTTCCAGGCAAAATACTGAAAATGCCAACTGAATTCTTCTGGCTGGCTATGATCAAATATGGGATGAGAGAGATGAACTAAATAAGAAACTGTTCAGTTTGGGAGCAAAATTTATAGAAAATATAAAAGGGCCTAGAACACCTTCTCCAGCCAGCAAGAGGTTTTCAAGGAAGACATGACTTCTGGGCAAAGATCAAATCCAGGGAATTGCTAGTAAAACATACCATCAGGGAAAGTTAGGATCAAGGGTGCAGCTGTAATAACCTTTAAGATGTCAGAAATATTTAAGCCAGTGCCTCATAGATCTCTTAGCTAGATGAAAAGATTTCTAAGAATCTTATGAGCATGGACTGTAGTCAACTTAGCTATAAAATGTTATCTAAGAATCTTAAGGGTTTTGTCCTTCAGCACTCTGACTCTCAGCTTAGAGAGAGAGGCCTGTCTTGAATGGATTTGTGGGTGTGCCTTTAATCTAATGGAGTGGATTATAATTTGATTAACAAGAAATACATGACATTTTTAAAGGAATTATATCAATTTAGTCTAAAAGGGAGAGACAGTTGAAAATAAAAAGGCTTCTGGGCCTTCAACCTTCAAAAATCAGGAAGCAGGTTGAGAAAGCTACTCAGCTTCAAACATAGGCCATTTCTCATGGAAAAGGATGACTCAGAGTCAAGTCAAAATCTCATAGGAAAGAGCCCAGAGCTGAGAACCACTCTCAGGAAGAATTAGGTCCTGTAAGGTGTTTTGGGAGGTGGTGAATGCATTTTCCATATGTCCACAACATAAATTGCTATGGCCAGAGGATACATTATGGTAACTAATCTCCAAAGATGGCTGCCATCAAGCCCTTTCCTTCTTGTATATGCATGCCCAGAGAGAGGTAAAGATTCTTTTTTCCCTTCCCCTTTAATCTACGCTGGTCCTGTAGATTACTTTGACCAATACAATGTAGTGGGAATGATGTTCTGAGACTTCCAAGCCAGGGCCTCAAGAGGACTCACAGCTTATACTTTTCTCTTCTCGGAATGCTCACACTTGGGATGCTATTTTTTGGAGCCCAGCCATCATGACAGGAAGAAGCCCACGATGGAAGAACCCCAAGCCACACGGAGAGGACACGTAGAAGAGAACTGAGGTGTGATAGGTGAGTTCCCAGCTGACAGCCAGCATCAACTACTAACCATGTGAATGAGTTATCTTGGATGTTTCAAGCCCAATCAAGCTCTTAGAACATTGTAGCTCCAGCCAACATCACATGGAGCAGAACCATCCAACTGCCCTTGACAACTCAGAATTGTGGGGAAAATCAAATAGTTGTTTTTTTCAAGCCAATTAAGTTTGGGGGTGTTTTTTTGGTAATAGATAACCAAAATAATTATTATGTTAATGCCATTAAGTAAGCAAAATGAACATCAAGAAACCCATTTTGGGGGCCAGCCCAGTGGCATAGCAGTCAAGTTCCCACGCTCTGCTTCAGCGGCCCGTGGTTTGCAGGTTCGGATCCCGGGCGCGGACGGATGCACTGCTTGTCAAGCCATGCTGTGGCGGCGGCCTGTATAAAGTAAAGGAAGATGGGCACGGATGTTAGCCCAGCGCCAATCTTCCTCAGCAAAAAGAGGATTGTCATCGGATGTTAGCTCAGGGATAATCTTCCTCACAAAAAAGCAAAAACAAAAACAAAACCAAGAAACTCATTTCAACTCAAGAACTAAAATATCATCAATATTGTTTCATCTATTCATTTGTTCCTTCTCTTCCTGTCCTGCCATCACTCCCACTCTGAAATGGTAACCACAATCCTGAATTTTTGCTATATCCCTCCTTCACATTAAAAAAAAGTTTTATCACAAACATATGTACTCCTATATAATATAGTTGAGAATTGCTTGTTTTTAAGCTTCATAAAAACTGTATCATACTGCATGTAGGCCTCTGAGACTTGCTTTATTTAATTATCACTTTCACAGGTCATTCCCCTGCGAAATAAAATTACAAAACCCAGAATTTATTTTTTATTATCTTGTCAATGGACATTTGGGTGGTTACAAACAGGTTGCCTTCAACATTCTCACACGTGTACTCTTGTGCATAAATGCAAGAATTTCTCTAAGGTATATATGTAGAAGTAGAAATGGTTAGGTATCAGAGTATGTGAATGATTAACTTGACAAGATAATGCCAAATTGCTTTCCAAACAGTGTATCAGTTTACAACCCCACCTGTAGATGTCGTCTTGACGCATATCTTCTTCGTTGGTATGGTCATATTTCTTAATTTTTCAATCTTTTGGATGTAAAATGGTATTCATTGTGGTCTTAATTAGTTGATCCTTTATGAGATTAAACATCTTTTCAAGCGTTCAGTCACTTCCTCTTAAAATACCTGGTTTCTGTCTTTTGCTCATTTTTCTACAGGACAATGATAAATAGAAGTGGTGATAATAGGCATTCTTGTTGTGTTCCTGATTTTTAATGTATTCAACTTAGTCATAATACATTATCCTTTTTTATATAATGTTGAGTCCAGTTTATTAATAGTGCTTTTGACTTTCACATTTGTGTTAATAAATGCTATTAGTCTGCAATTTTCTTTTCTCCTACTGAATGTGTCTGATTCTAGTACTAATAAAAGTTACACTGCCCTCATAAAATGAGCTGGAGAGTCTATTGTTTGGAAGAGTTTGTATAAAATGTTGAAATAGTATGGTCCTTGAAAGAGGGATAAAACATCTGTAAATGTGGGCTAGATGTTCTTTTTGTCAAAGAATTTTAAATCATACTCTGCAATACTATTGAATAAGTCTAGCTTTTTATTTCTTCTGGAGCCAGTTTAAGGAAATTGCATTTTCCCAGACTTTTATCTGTTTTGCCTAAGTTCTCAAATATATTAAGATGCTCCTGGTAGTCTCTTATCATTTTCATCTCTGCTCTATCTATGGGTTAGGACCCCCTTTTCAATCTTTATGTTGTTTACTTGTGCTGTTTTCTTCCTGTTCAATTATGCCAATTATATTGTTTTGTCATGAAAGCAACTTACAAGACATTGTAATTCTGTCTTTTCCTAATTCATTGATTTCTTTTTGCTTCTACATTGTGCTTATTCTGTTGTCACCTAATGTAAGTTACACACTTAGCCTTTTTCCTTAAGTATTTAAAGCCATTTCCTTCAAAGTGCTGCTTCTGCTGCATCACCCAATTTTTCCAAATGTAGTACTTCTAACTAGATTCTAAGTATTTATATTTTCTTCTTTCATCTATGAAGGTTTTTTGAACTTGTAAATATATGATTTTAAAAAACTCAACCTTTATTACTGACTTATTTATGATTATCTAATACTAATTTTTTAAAATTTATTGTGAGTTACAGGGTCAATTTTTGCTAATATACAATGCTTAAGAAGAATATTCTCTAATTGTTGATTATTCTAAATATGTCCATTGAATCAATATTGTTAATTGCATTATTCAAAGCTGTGTTTTCCCTCATTCTTTGGCCTGTTTATCAATAATTGAGTGCTACTGAAATCTTCCACTGTGTTCAATTTGTTGGTTTAATCTTATAGTTTATATATTTTGAAGCCATTTTATAAAGTACATGCAAATTTAAAATTGTTATATACTCCTAGTGAATTGATCCTTTTACCATTATTTAGTGGCCTTCTCCATCTTTCATAATACTATCATAAAGTCTAATTTTGATTTAATATCACTAAAGCTATACAGGCTGTCTTTTGCTGTTTGCCTAATGGGTTTTTTTTTCATCTTTTAAAAAATCCAGCCTATAACTGGATTTTAAAAAATCTAATCAATCTGTTGTTTAACTGGGTTTAGTCTATTCATATTTGTTTTAATTATCATTTGACTTATGACTATTATCTTACTAATTCTGTCGCTCCCCAACCCCCATCCCACAATTTCTCCCCTTTTCTGTATTGAGTTATTGTCTTCCTATTCCATATTTTAAACTTCTTTTCCCTTGGAATGATTCATCCCAAATCGATTATTTTTGTAGTCATACTTGAAATTTTACTATACATATTTAACATAATTTAAAAGTTAAACAGTATCTTAACCCATTTTCTGAATAAAAGCACCACAGAACACTTTAATTCTAATCACTGTCTTCCCATCGTATAAGCTACTGTCCAGTTTTTCAATTACATCTTATTTTAAAAGTCCACATTAATGTTACATAAAATGTTTATTGTTTTACAGTTGTTTACAATTTTATTTCTTATAAACACTTCTTTCATTATGACTGTTTTATATAAATAACACTTTTGATTTACATATGTTTATCCTTTTATTTGCTCACTAGTTCTTTGATTTCAGATCATCCTTTTGGAAGCATTTTCCTTCTTGAAGACCATCCTTTTGCAGTTTCTTTAATGAAGGTCTGTTGACAGTAAAATCTGTTTTTCATCTGAACATGCCTTTATTTCAGTTTTGCTTGGTACAAACTCTAAGTTGATAATTAGTTCTTCTCATAATTTTGGAGGCATTATTCCACCATCTTTTGAGTACGTTGCTTCTTTTGATAAGCCTACTAAGTATTTGATTGTCTTGCCTTCATTGATGATCTTTTTCTCCTTTTGTTTTTAAAATCTTGTGTTTGGTATCTTACAGTTACACTATATTGAGTTTAAGCATGGATTTTATCTGTATATGCTTGGGATATATCGCACTTCCTGAATTTATCAATTCATGTTTTTCCAACAAATGTGGAAAATTCTGTTATCTCTTCAAATATTGCCACTCCTCCATCCTCTCTATTCTCTCCTCCTAGTACTTCTAGTCTTTACAATTCTTCCCTCCATATCTCCTAACTGCTCTTTTAACATTTATATTTTCTAACTCTTCATTTCTCCTTGCTGCACACTGGGTAATTTCTTTAGATCTAGCTTCCAGTTTATTTATTCTCTTCAGCTGAGTCTCATATGATACTCGCATGTGAGGTTTTTTTTTTTTTCATTTCAAGTAACTTATTTCTTATTTCTAGCAGTTCCGTTTATTTATTTTTCAGATCTGCCTCTGGTTCCATCCTTCATGTATGTTGGTAATGAGACCTTAGAGAACTGAATTCAAAATTTGTATTTCTATAGGTTCTTTTTCATGCTAGCTAGTTTCAACTTGCTCCTGGTGATCTCTAGTCATGAAATAATATTGCTTTATCTTAACCTACAGGAATCTTGGGACTATATCTTGCATCTTCCAGGAGCTATAGTGAACTAAAACTGAGGGCCACCTGAACTGTCCTGGCTAGGGTAGCATCTCAGATTCAGATTTATCTCATTCCTGATCCACAGCAAATTACATTTGGCAGCACTACAATAGTATTGGCCATTCAGGCAACCACTGTCCACCTATAAGCTTAATACAGTATTTCCAATTCCCAACTCAAAATGTATTCATTTTTGTGGGAGAGGAAAAAATAGAAGTTCTTGGAGATTTCCTCTACTTTCTTTGAGCCTATTAATGCATTCAAAAGTAGATTTTATTCAGGATCTACTTGTTTTCCAGTACCTAGTCTAACATAATGTTGGAAGCAAGTCATATTTAATATACTAAAACAGTTATACTAACTTGAGAAAGCACATGATTTATGGCAATTCTTACTGATTTAAACCTCTCTGGAAAGATTTGTTACCCCTCAATCAGAACTCGATCAGTATTTTGGAACTGAGCATACATTATAAAGGTCCTAGAGTATGAACTTACCCAACAGGTTGTTGCCCCACTTTGTAGAAATTTCTCCTGTTGTTCTATTACTAAGATATTCAGTCAACCCTGACTATTCAAATTTTGAATGTCCTGACCAATATGTGATCCAGATCAAAAGGACTAAAATCTATGAAAATAAACCATCATTTTGAACATTTTAAAAAATAGATAATAATGATTTGTTAATGCAACTTCCATCTAGATGCATAACTTTATTTTTGGAAGCCTGAGCCATCTATAACATAAGCACAAGGCAGTTGGTGATTTCATTTTAGTCAGAAACACACCTAATAGGCATTATGGAAGCAAATCTGGCTGCTATTGCCTTAAATGCAGATGGATTGTTTCATCTTTATTATTTATAATTGTTGGTCAGTGTTCTCTGGATGACAGGAAGCTCTCTGTGTCTCACCCTAATCACTGAAGTAATGAAAGGAGACACCCGCAGCAAGGACTGCCACTGCAAATGCTGCAACCACACCTACAAGTGAAACAAACACAAAACAAATGGAAATGGAATGAGCAAAAGAAAGGCCTCACTGATCCTAGGCTGCGAAATGTAGGTAACTGATGACCTAAACAACAACACACAGACACGAACACATATACCTACACACACACATATATGTACTAGAAGCCAGCACGGTCTTAGAGGAAAATAGAGCAAAAGGTTGAAAAGTAGATTGTAAAGGCTGGACTGGTAAGCATGTACTTCATCACCTTAGCAAAACCCGAAAAAAAAGTGTCTCTCTTACACACGTGTGCACTCACACACATCTAAGAGAAAAACTAACACACACTTTAAAAGGCTTCTATAAATATTTATAGTGACATTCCAGCTGTCTCATGCCACTTAGCTTAAACCAAAAAGACAGCTCCAACGGGCAGTGGTTCTCAGTCAATTACAATAAGAAGTCATTTGCACAGCTATTGAAAACTACAGAAAGTCAGATTCTATCATTATAAAATCTAAGAATTAGTAAGCCTAGGTTGGTAACTTTTATTTTTATTTATTTTTTCCTGATTATTATAAGTTAAAACGAAACAAAACAAAACAAAACAGACCAGAGTAGTCCAGACGCGCGCACACACATACACACACGCTTAGGTAAAAGAATTTAGGTAATTAACTTAAGTTTATCTAATGAGTAAGGGACAAGAAAAATAACTAACGCTTCTGGCTACTAACTCTCAGTCAAAAGTTTAATGCTTATAAAGCATTTCTCAAATTGGCATTCCACTAAACAAGAAGTCTACATGTTCTTTGATCAATAAGTCTGAAAAACGTTCAAGTAACTGCCACAGTTCTTGGAGCCTTTAAAATACTAAAGTGAATTATAAATTTCCAGATTTGAATTTGACTTTTTCCACAAAACACATTTCAAAATCTTCTGCAATATCAGTCCTGGGAACACCAGTTTGGAAAACACTGGCCCTACTATACTAATTGATTCCCGGAACTCAACGTGTTTTTCTTCTAAAAACACCAAAAAAAATTAATAGGAAGTGTCATCTTTGAGCACACTTGGGAAAATTATTTATAAATCTCTCTTGAGAAAATTATTTATAAATCTCTCTATCTCTAGGGCCTAGCACTTTCCATAATATTCAATAAATACTGGCTTAATTTAGCACTTTCAGAAAGCAAAATGCAATGAAAATAATTTTAAAGTAACAAGAAAACTCAAATCTAAAATACCATCTTTTCAATGTTATAAAAAAAATAAGATACCTATGTTGTGCTGAATTTTCAATAACACTGTAGTTTTAATTGGTTGTTTTGGTTGTTCATTATCTGTGCTGTCCAATGAAGCTTCAGTATTCATAAATGAACTCAAACAAGCTGCAAAAGGATAATAATAATAAATCCTAAATAAAATGAGAATAATTACCATTTTAAAATGAGTTTTAACGAAGAACATTACAAAGAATATATACAATGAGCTCCATTTTCCTTCAACTTGACTTTTTTATAACATAATGAATTTGCTCATTATCAAATGTAGGCAAATTAAATTTGGTGGAACATATGTCAAACTGACATAATTTAAAAAATACTTTATGTAGTTTTATAACTGACCAAAACCAGAGAGCCACACAGCCAGTTCTGAATGAATCCCACAAACTATAATTTGTTTACTATATGGTAGTAGAGATAAACTGACACCAAAAATCAAACCAGATAGGAGCATGGTAACCTTCACTCTTAATTTGGATTAATTTTACATCATACTTATTGGTGGTTTTGAAAATTAGTAATTTCAAATAATTAGATATTAATAATAAAAGCAGGGATCAGCAAACCGCAGCCCATGGGCCAGAACTTATGTGCCCCACAAAGCCTAAAATATTTACTATTTAGCCCTATACAGAAAAAGTTTGCTGACTCTTGATCTAACCTGAAATTTGAAATATATAAGCAAAATAAAATCATAAATTTGACCTTAAAACAACTCACTGTTAAGCAAGGCAAGTATATTACCTCATTTTACAAATGAAAAATAAGATCTGGGAAATTAAGTGGATATTTGAGGGTCATGGGCAGCAGACTGAGGATTCAAACACAAGTTCTCTTTCTACTTCACTATGCTGGCAAACATTTACGTAGGTTAGCCTAGTTGAATTTATACAACACTGATTAAAAGTATTTGAACTGAAAACATCTTTAGAGATCACACAGACCAGTGGCTTTCTTTTTTTTCCCTAGCGCTAAAGAATCTGACAGAAAATCCCAGTATGTAAAATAGATGCAAGTAGAATTAACTCAGGTTGAAGCAAGGATGGAGGGCTCCTCAAGCCAAACTCCCTTCCTCCCCTCAGAGGTGGAAGAAAGCACTAGTGGAGTGCTGTTCTCTAGAACTCTAGGGAACTATGCTTGAAAGCAACTACTTCATGTTGATCCCTTTATTTACAAAGAAGAGAAGAGAACCACAGAGTGAGAGACAGTAAATACTACTGTTTAAATTCAAAGTAAAATAACCTATTGTTTGGATTTAAAACGTCCTTACAGACATCTTTGTATCCCAACATACTAGCACAGGCTCATAAGGATGACACATCAACTTATTGAAATACATATCTGTGATACCAAAATGAATGAAAGAAAAAGAAAAAAATGGTCTACTTCTCAGTTTCCCATGAAAAAAAGTTTACTGTCATTTTCAGAAATAATCCTTAGTAACAAACTTATTAGAATCAAGGGTACCATCATTCTTTTTTTTCCTCTTCGAGCATATGACTAAAGTACTTTAAAAACAAACAGGACCTGGCACAGTGGCATATAGGTTAAGTTCTTGTGCTCCGCTTCGGCAGCCTGGGGTTTGCGGGTTCGGATCCTGGGCGAGGACCTACACACCACTCATCAAGCCATGCTGTGGCAGCGTCCCATATACAAAGCAGAGGAAGATGGGCACAGATGTTAGCTCAGGGACCACCCTTCTCAAGCGAAAAGAGGAAGATTGGCAACAGATATTAGCTCAGGGCCAATCTTCCTCACACACACAAAAAAAACCCATAAACCCTCTTCTCTTTTTTTCTACTCCCATATCAAATAAGTCACAAAGACCAACAAATTCTTATTATGATATAATACTTTAATTCTAGACTACATTAGCCCAGCAGCTTCAAATTTCCCCTAACTTCATCTATAGGTCTAAAAGTTGAATAGAGAGTACAATTTTATTCATGTTAAAACACACACACACAGGGCCGGCCCCGTGGTTTAGCGGTTAAGCGCGCGCACTCCACTACTGGCGGCCCGGGTTCGGATCCCGGGCGCGCACCGACGTACCGCTTCTCTGGCCATGCTGAGGCCGCGTCCCACATGCAGCAACTGGAGGGATGTGCAACTATGACGTACAACTATCTACTGGGGCTTTGGGGAAAAAAACGAGGAGGACTGGCAATAGATGTTAGCTCAGAGCCGGTCTTCCTCAGCAAAAAGAGGAGGATTGGCATGGACGTTAGCTCAGGGCTGATCTTCCTCACAAACAAACACACACACACACACACATTTTGGCTTTTCCATTAGTAAATATCACTGCTAAAAAGCTTTTGCTTTGGGCCACTAAAATCCTTACATTAGATAACAAATAAACAAAAACAATGGATGAATTATATCTATTTGGTACAGGAGTTTTTTTTCACTTGGATATATAAAGAGCACAAAAATGGTTTTATTTGTCATGATATGTTACTTATATATTTAATATTGAATTGTTATATGTGAAGATCAGGCTCTAGTAGGTCCTCTGCACAAATAACTTACTTCCATAAGCAAAGTCATTTCATTGCTCTACTTCCATTTTTAAATGTCATACAAAATTATGTTGATTTGATACAAATTTGAGATAATTTCACCGAAGTAGAGCATTTTTTAAGGATGAATAAGGCCTTGTCATAACAATTTATTTGTGTTTGTTTTTGGTGGGAGCCTGTACGATTTTAATTCAAATCTTAGTTACTATGTCATTTCACCAATACTGAAAATTAAATGTTACCTGAAATTTAAATGCAAATAACACGAGTCAATAGGAAATTAGATCTTAACCATTTCTTAAAACCAGGTAATTTTAACTTTAGAAAAATCCCAAATTAATCATGTAAGAAAGCAACTTTCTTCTTTTTTGTGTGTGTGTGAGGAAGATTAGCCCTGAGCTAACATCTGTTGCCAATCTTCCTCTTTTTGCTGAGGAAGATGGGCCCTGGGCTAACAACTGTGTCCATCTTCCTCTACGTTTTTATATGGAATGCCGTCACAGCATGGCGTGATGAGCGGTGCGTAGGTCTGCGCCCAGGATCCGAACCTGTGAACCCAGGCTGCTGAAGCAGAGCACGTGAACTTAACCACTACACCACCGGGCCGGCCCCAGGAAAGCAACCTTCTTGAGCAACTGTCCACAAAAGAGAAAACAAGAGCCACGATAAATGCATACTGAGTTGCAGATGTGTTCAGATTTCATTTTAAGCTGCTGATAGTTAGGCAGGACTATTTGGAGGCTTACAATGAAATGTTAGGACTTGAACTCCTTAGTTGTCTTCTTCCCCATCCCTGAATCCTAAAGTAATGAGGTTTCATGACAGTCAGTGACTTAGCCATAAAAATACATCAGTATTACTTCTTTACCCTTTATAATTAAATTATCACTGTTTAACCAAACAAGAAAAATTAATATCAGCTCTGATATCAAGACAGAATTGGCAAAGATTAGCTTCACCAGATTTTAAAGGTGTGTCTCCAAATTTTTAGCTGATACTGTGGATAAAGTACACCTGAATTATTAAGTCAATATCTACTAGGAGATGACTAATGCATCTAAGAAATTTTAAAGCCATAGTTATCCCTCACCTTAAGTGAGTCATTTTGACAAACAAATTGTTCTTCATCCTTTAAGTCATTTAAAAGTATGTTATTTTAAGATACTTGGCAAAGTATGCATTTTAAACATAGCAACTACTTGGCAACTATATTATAGAACAGAAATAATTAAATAATAATCAAACAAATAATAACATCAAATACTTAGAAAATAAAGCTTATAACAAGTTTAACATTCCTAAATGTATAGTAATTGATTTCAATTTTTGAATTTGAATATTTGAACTCTAGTTTCTATGGTTTATTTTATAAGGAAACCCTAACTTCAAATACTTAGGAAAATCTATGCACACTATAAAACATTCTTTCCGTACTTTAATATCAATGTTTTCCATTATAATTCAGAAGGTTCATTATTTAAAAGTCTTATAATGCTAGTTAATATCACCCTACATTTACATACCTCTTTCTGTTTAGAAAGTATTTTCCCTAACATTTGTACTAAATTCTCAAACCAACTCCAAGAGAATCTGGGGTTCAGAGTAGATCTGTTTAAGGTTATACAGCTGTAACCTGGACTCAGCTAAAATACTATCTTGGTAAAATTATGCATCTAATATTTTTGAGTAAATTAATGAATGAATGAATGAGTAAATGAGTGAATGAGTAAGCAAATATAATTCTAAACCAATAGAATGTTTATGTAAAAGCACTTAATTTTTATACTAAAATGTTTGTTTTTACTCTATCCCATAATTTGGGAATGTGTTATTTCACAATTAAAAATACACTAATTACTAAATCATTCCTTGTAATTCAACAACTACTTGATGAAGCAAAGCTAATATAATTCTAGACAAGTCATATTCTTGGCCACGATGATACATATGATGCCAGTGTTCAATTCCTAAAAAGCCTAGGGTTACTTTTACTGTATTCATCTTTCAAAATGAACTCAAATGTCACCTGCTCTGAGAAGCTTTCTCTGAATCCCTTACAAGCATATTGCCTGTGCTAAATGTTCTGATAATTCTCTGCTCATTCCTCTATTATAGAACTAATCACTTTATTTTGGAATAAACCATTTCTCTGTATTTCCCACCATACTGAGAGTCAGGGCTTACATATCTGATCTCTAGAACCCTAATGCCTAATACATAACAGGCAATCAACAAATAGTTGATCACGCAGTTGAGATTTACGTAAGTTTCAAAAACAGGGTAGAGTCTTTTTTAAGACTCATACCCACCATACTGAATTAGTATCTTCAGTACATTACATAATATTAGAAAAATATATAATACTATCTGGAAACCATGAGTTTGACACAGCATACGTCTAACTATACACACCTAAACTTTCCAAATTGCTGCTTTGTTTCCTTTCTTCTTGTAATATTAAACTCTTCCTACTCAGTTAATGCTCTCTATACTAGACTGTCAGCATAAAAAAAAGAAATATAGATAGAAAATAATTTTAAAATACAGTGCAAAACATATAACTAAGTATCAATATTAAAAGCTTATGAAAATTGAAACTCAGAAAAAAGACAAATGCATTAATATTTATGTATCATCAAAGATTAAAAAATTATTTTAAAATACTTCATAGTTACTAGTTCATGCTAATATTTAACATGGTACAATGCTAAAGATAAAGCTTACTGAAGGAAAGCTAAGAAACAGGATTACACTATATTTACTACACATATAAATGATAAAACCACTCATTAGGGAATAGCATTTAAATCTGATAATAGCAGATAAGAAATATATTATCTTGAGGCTAAAAATAAGTCTTTTAATTATTTTCAAGAATATTTCAAAGAATTCAAAGAATCCTTCAAAACTACGGGTCTTTTAACATATTTGGGATTGTCCATTGTATATTATAGAGCATCAACTTACACAAGTGTGTGCTTTCACTTAAAGTGAAACATAAAAGTACTAATAATGAAGAATGAAAAAATGAATTTAGAATTTACTAAAATACTAATTCCAAAATTTTGTTACTGTAGATTATAAGTTATTGCTAACTCACGGTCAAAAAATCTTCTTCTAATTGAATTATTAACCACATCACTGGAGGCTCTAAAATTCTAATCATTAATCTTGATGAAGTTCTCAGTTACTCTTAGGATCTTACTACATGCTCTACATAATTAATAACGCATACACATTCTATCTTCCAAATCAGATTATAGGCTTCTTGAGGAAAGGAATCTGGTCATTGATTTGTATCTATCACATTGCCTTAAACAGAGCAAATGCTTAATAAATATTGATAAACAGAAATACTAAATGCTGTAAACTAGAATTAATATTTCTGGGGCAACAATTAGTGCTACATATTGTCATATATTTTAAATGTTCTATACTCCTTAAAATGTTCTGAACTATTGATTCATAGAGCTACAACTATTATATCGTTTTAAAATGAGATCTGGAAACTATAATAAAGAGAACAGTTAAAGGTGCGTGGGAATATTTGGCTTTGAAATATCCAGAACACGACAGTTGCACTCAAACATAAGGCATGGCCTCAAGAAAGAAGTAGTATTCATGTTTTATTGCTCCATATTACTGAACAAAGTATAGGTTACAGGAAGGCAGATTGGTATTCATAACAAGGAAGAACAGAGTCTGAATACTAATCGGTTAAGGATATAGATTTCAGTATTATAAGAAAAAGGATTAACTAGGTCAACTTGACCACACATAAAATTCATTCAGGTTATCAACAATAGAATGGGTCAAAAACTATTGTTAGGCACTTGTGACAGAAGTGAACAAAACAAACAAAAATTCCTGCCCTCAGATTCTAAGTTTGGTTTGCAAAGATAGTGTAGTCACTAATCTGGGAAAACACATTTCAGAAAGTAGCAAACACTTTTACCAGTCTACTTTCAAAATCTCTACCAGTTAGGGGATATGCTACAGCTCTACCTTTTAAAATATTAGTTTTCAAAGGACTGAAACACAGCTGCTGCTTTAACATCAGGTACTGAGCAAATTAGAGTGTTTTTTTTTTCCTTTAAAACAAACTTCCTGTTCCACCTCATGATTAATACTAACTTGGAATTGTTGAAAAAACACACCTGGTGGTCCCCACCTGACGTGAGGCTTCACTGACAGATTTGAAATTCACCAACCAAATACTTATTTGACTCACCATAGTAACGGGCACTCTGAATCAAATACTCTTGTGAGGGGTAGGAATTAGTTAAGCAACAGAGGGATAACTAAGAAATTAGAATTAGAAAAAGGACTTAAAAATTGGCATATTCAAATTTCATAAACATCCATATTCAAAAGTAATCTAAAGACTTTCTACTATATCAGAAATTTCAAGATTAATAAATCGCTATGTACTCAATATTTATTGATATTTGCAAATAACTACGTTTATCTTGTGTTTTTAAATGTTTCAGGAAGACCATCATACACTTACACGTTTAATATAGACATGTTTTTATATCCTGCTCTTATTAGAAACAAAAACAAAAACAAAGCAAAGCAAAGCAAAGCAAAAAACAAAACAAAAAACCAGCCTTCCAAAATGTAAGGTCAAATGTGAAAGTGATGGCTAGGAGAAAAATATATTACACAATTAGATAGTATGGTAAATCGATGCTCTAGAAAAATAATTTTTACCTAATTTTTGGAATTGCCCATTTCAGCTTAGTATCACAATAATATGAAGGGGAGAGGAAAATAAAGGTAAATAGTATGGAGAAGACGTTTAATAAAGTGTTTAAAAAACTTTGTGACACGATGCTTAACCAAATAATTAATTAAGATAATGAGTTTTAAGAAAACTTTCCTTATAATAAAAGAAATATCTTAAAGCTATATATTTTCACCTACTTAAGGCTGAACTTGTTTTAAGATCTACTTGTGAGGTTTGGAAAAACCTAAAGTATCTTAAATTTTGGTACAATTTTCCAGGAAAATACTGATTGCATGTTTATAGATTTAGAAATCAAAAAGACACATTTTTAAATGCCTTAAAGTGTCAAACAGAACTAGCTTTAAGGAAATCTAAAAACATGATATTTAAACTAGACGTCTCATAGGTAATCTTAGCAGTAGTCTAATCAGGTTCTTAAATAACATCATATAATTACCTGTGTTTATTTCCTCTGCAATTTCCAAATCTTCTATTTGAATCATATGATCTAACATCTCTATAAAATGGTCTCTGATTTCTTCAGCTGACTCATCACCAAATTTGTAATCACATAACATTACAGTGGATCCCGGAATGGGGACAAAAACTCGGTGAGGGAGGATGTGGAACTCTTTTTCAGAATCTAAAAGGAGAAGGAACCAATATTTAGATAGGTCTGTCACTGGTATCACTGATACATATTTTATAACTATATGAAAGCATATACTAATAGAAATAAAACCTAAAAAGTCTTTTCATTTTCTAGTTGATCTGGCACAAAATTGCTCTTACTGAATTCTGCTTTACCTCAATACCTCTGGCCTCTGCAAGGGACCTAAATGCTATTCCTATGAAACATAAACTTATCACTGCCTTCAATGCGAGGATGTTGTTGCTTATACATTCTCGTATTATCCACTGTCCTATGAAGGAATACCTAGGAGAGAATTTTGTCCCCGGTCTCAGAAACAGTTGTTTTTCTTGTTTGTTTTGACTTTACAAGTACTGAATTTTATAAACAATTTTTCCCTTCTTCATGCAAGTTTGGAGTCAAATTAATGGCCCACCTACATCAAGTGCATAGGACATGATAGCACAAATATTTGTACTAATCTCACCACTGACTTCATCTTACTAGATGTAGCCCCTATACCAGCATGCATAGGACATCAAGATAGACGCTTTGTGTATTAATCTTACCAACTCCATCTTGCTTTCTTTTACATTTCCTCTTTGCCTTGTTCTTATTACTAATATTTATTTTATCCTGTTAACTTGTAACGCTTTTTGTAAATCGACTTAAGTCATTTTTAGCAAAAATAATCTAGATCTAAATAAATAAGGAATAACTATGTTTCATTCTTCTCTGAATACTCATAAAGTAAAATATACTATTTCCCCCAATTTCTAACATAGTCACTGGTCCACATAAACACCTATTATTGTTTGGTTCAACACCATGATTTTAATGCTCTATCAACAAAGAGATTTTGTGTGAAGAACGACCTCTTTCAGTAATGGATATGATTTGAAAAGTTATCAATGTACAGATCAAGCAGACAACTAGGGCTCACTTTATAATAACCTACATTTCCTTGTCAAGAAACTAATCATAGCTTTAAATAACTACGAACAGAAGATGATGAAGAATGCCTTAAGTGTCACAGGAAATGCCATGACTTAAATTACGTGTTCCTGCCAGATTCTGCTTATTATCTTGTTTTCATATGAGAACTGTAAGAATAATTTTACTCTTTGACCAGACTGCCTCCTAGCTGTAAAATTATATTACTGCAATTTGTACTGTAGCATGTCAATTTGTCTACATATTGAAATTAGGAGTATATTATTTTATTTTGGGCCACAGTTTCCTGGAACAGATTAAGTTCAAAACTTTCAAAGATAGCTATGTGTATGTGTAACTGGCATGCAAAATTTTAAACTATTTCAAACTGCATTAATTTTAGGTTTGCCAAGAAAAGAGAGCAAATATGCTTGCTATAAAATCCAATGTTAAAGAATTGGTTGCAATGAATTTAAATTACCAATTAAAAAAAGAAAAAGTACTTGTAATTTTCAAATTAAAAAGCTAAATTAGCCATTTATTATCTAAATAAGACCAAGTTTTCTAGTTGGTTTGAGGTTAAAAATGGGAAGGGGGATCATTTTGAAAAAGCACATCTCAAAAAGTATTCTAAAGAAGAATCCTTTAGGAATATTCCCACAGCAGAGTATCTAGTTCAACATTATTTGAATAAGTTCAAAACCAAGAAAAAAATTTAAATTTAAGCCAATGTGATAAGAATTGGTTTTCTGCTGGTTAAGAATAGAATCCCAACTCATACCAGATTATTATAGAAAATTTTATAGACAAGTGATGTCTGAGCTGACTCTTAAAGGATAAGTAGACATTTGCATGAAGGGATGAGAAGTGCCATCCAGAGAGTGGAACCATGACCACAGGCAAAGAGGATTACAAATGTTCTGAGAAGATAAGTGATATGGATGGATGTTGGTATAGGGACGGAAGAAGGTAAGAGATTTTACAATTGGTGACCTCAATTTTCACAATGAGCAGGTCATCTACTGAGAGTAAGTTGGGCAGGATTAAATGAAGACTGATAGAGAATAATGAAGGAGGTCTACTTCTTAAGGGGAATCAGAGAAGGGGAAGACCACAATAAGTAAAAGGAATGATTGGAGTTCTTATATTTTTTTTACTGTCATTGAAATATTAAGTTCTTTCATCTGGATAGCCAGAATTCAAACACTATGTTTACCTCAAAGATTAGGAATGTAAAGTTAATATGCTCTTTGCAGACTCCTTATGCATGGAAAAATTTTCTAGTTCAGGTTAATTTCATGGCATACACTCTACATTTTACCATATTATAAATCTATAATATTTTACAAGTATATAAGAAAGATAAGCTAAGTAAAATAAGGACTAAATCTAAGATTAACAATTTGGTGTATATATATATATTCAACCTCAAAATTTACATTTGTTTGTATTAATATATTTGCAATTTATTCTTTTATCTTGGTATCTTCAGATCAATTAACATGTTGCTAGAATAATCATCCTGTTACTAAAGTTTAAAAAATATATATTTATACTTGGTTTCTTTTGAAATATAATGCTACACTTCCCAAAAATTAAAGTTAAGAAGTTTTAAAGACAACTATCATTAAGTAATTCTCTTCTTTCCTCACCTCCAACATAACAGCAACTACCACTTACTGAGGACTTGGCTTACCAACTCATATTACAGGCTTTAAAAAACATCATTTTATTTAATCTCACAGCCTCAAAAAGTAGCTACTATAATCCCCATTTTCCATATAGGACAATGGATGCTTAGATAGGCTGAATCATTTACTTGAAGTCACTCCACTAGTGGCAGAATAGACACAGAACCCAAGAACTTCAGTCTTTCCTCTTTCCACCAAACTACACTGCCTATTCTCTTCACAGAGAGGTCAAAGCCCATTCATTTACTAGCAAAAACTTTTTTTTCATTTTTAAAAAATTTAGGATTAGATAATAACATTAACTCCTAACATATCAAATTTAATAAATAAATATCACAACCGCTATTAGAAGTAATTAATTTTACTGATGTGGACATCAGCAAAAAATTCAAAATACTAACTTAACATAAAATAATACCAGGACGGTCAGATAATATCATTTTTAGGAAGCATTTTTCAATGGAATAGAGTATTTAAGTAATGTGTGTGATAAGACAGATCTTTGACATTAAATGGTGGATACACCCTATGTCCCTGAAAATCCTAAAATTCACAGTTCAGTTGTAATACATACTGCTGCTCAGAAAGTGAAGTAATGTTTAACACCATGAGAGTTATCACATACACAAAGTCAAGCAGCAAAAGCAAAGCCACACTGAGATGAGGCTGCTAGGCTGACTGGGTGGCTAAGTGACCAGGTTCCACATACTTCCAAAACCAAAAATCTCAATCCAATTGCTGCATATGAGATTCAAATTCATGTCTCAGCAAAACTGTACATTATTAGTGGATGGAACTGCAGGGTTATTTGTGAATCAAGGGAAAGACAATGTTAAATCTGGCAATTCCAGGAATCTATCATACTAGGAATAAAAAAGATTATAATTAGTCCACTAAAACCTAATATACTGGCTATCAGTAATACTAAAAGACATATAGAGGAGCTTTTTTTTCCCTATAAACTTAAAAATATACCCTTAACAAGCTAATATATGTTTCAATTATATACATATTCAACTGTGATTGCAAGTCCACTCAGATCTGAATCGTATGGAAGGTGGAGATATGTGTGGCTTCAAAAAGCATACTCAATATTATAATTTCTTTAAGAGTAAAAAAATTATTTTTAATACAAATTACTGAAATGGTATAAATTGTTTATGTTTCTCAAAAGATGGAATAATTATAAAAGGTTAACACATCATGACCCAGCCTTTTAAAAATCTAATAAAGTTTGTTAGAGTAATAGATGAGAAGTATACAAACTAGTACACAAAAAAAATTTCATAAGAGAGATCAATTGCATATACATCACAAATACCTATTAAAGAATCTATTATATAACACACAGCACTAATAAATAAATATTTTGATTATGAATAAATTCTTGGAAAAAACCTCATAGGTATTAATAAAAAATATTAGCTTTAAAATGTTAATACAGTTTATCCATTCTAACAGCTATTCATGCAGAATTTTTTTAAAAACTCCTCCCTAAAATTGTTAAATGTTGACAGATTTGCTATTACAGTTACACACTGCACAATGACATTTTAGTCAAAGACAGACTGCGTATAAGACAGTGGTCCCACAGATTAGTACCATATAGCCCAGGTGTGTAGTAGGCTATACCATCTAGGTATGATGTTCGCACCACAAAATCACCTAATGATCTATTTCTCAGAACATATCCTGGTCCTTAGGTGATGCATGACTGTATAAAGTATTCAAAAACTTTCTTTTGGGTGGCAACTGAAAAATTTTCATTCAATAATAAAAGTAAAGGTGACATACTGTTATAAAAGATGGATATAGGTAGTTATAAAAGATGACGAGATATGCATTATATCTTGACATCCTATTATTATATTAATTGAACATGCAAAAAAAAGTACTTAATTTTATACTCATAACTTTTTTTTCTGGAATTTCATTCATAAGCAGATCCTCAAATAGTATTTCACAACGGTCAGCAATGGTATTCAATATATCTCTCTTCACTGCCTATGGAAAAACAAAACAAATCACAGTAAGAAATATAATCCATTACTTTAGATTTGCATTATTTTATTGACCAAAAAAACCGACATAATTGGCTCCCTGTATAATCATGTCCACTAAAATAACTGGTACATCATTCCATTTTAATGTCCATTTATTTAACATGCTTATTAATACATTAATAGTTTAACAGCAAATGTGCCTAGACTTCATCTAAATAGCAAATTAAAACCAAATAAATGAATAAAATTTTTCATCTAAACAAATAATGCTAGTGTGCCAAATTAGGAAATGTGTAACTATGACAAAAGCATCAGTCATCATTTTTTAAATTTCTGAATTATATAGATTATAGAACACTACCTAATAATTCTTCCTAGGAATACTTTTCCTGTTATTTAAAAATTTCAATTTCCCTCAGAAGACATGTATCAAATGTACTAATATTTCACAGCTGTGGAACACTTAATAAACTTGTATAATCATCACTTTAAAAAAGACATAAAATAGATATTCTACATATGAAAATTTGGGGACCAATTAGATATATCTGGACTGTCCAACAGATTGGGCCTTTATCAGTTAAAATCAAATTAATAATTATGAAATGTGAGATTGAAAAAAGATAAAATTTTAAGATTTTTGAATCATTATGTTAACATGCTTCTGTTTTTCATATATCAGTTATTCTTTTTGTACCTGCACAGCATCTTTAACCTTGGGTTTATTGCTATGAACATAAGCTCTGCATTTCACAGCACCCTTTAGGTTTACAGAGCCGCTGCAGATCTGGACTGTGGCTGTAGATCTGTGGTCTGAATTCAGAAGCTGAAAGACAAAATCTGTGTAAGTTCTAATAGTCAAGAACTATTAACTATACGAAACATTTCAACATTATATAAGCCATTTTACGAAGCAAGAAGAAATTTTTAACAGAACCAAGTGCTTGAATATATTCTCCATAAATTTTTAAAAGGCCTTCATATTTCTCCTCGTAAGTTATATATTATTTTCTGAGTATTTTGAATGTACTCTGAAATTAAACACAATTACATCTCAATTTTTTCTTACTAACGTAACCATTTAAAGTACCAATATTCATTCACTAAAATATTCGCTCACCAATATATTCACTAAAAATATATCATTTGCAGATTACTCAGATAAGTACCATTAAGATGAAAAGATACATAAAGAAGACATGATCTAGTGGAAGATATAAGGTATACAGTATAAGATTTGCACAAAAATAACTGGAATACAATGCAGGATGTGATAAATATGGTAAAATTACAAGCAACGTATAGAAACTCATTTACTTAAACACTTTCAACTCGTAACTATCATCGACTAAAAGTATTGCTATATGCTCTACAGCAGGAAAAAAGCAAGTCAACTATGCCTGTCACCAGAAAATGATATTAGTGGTTGTAAGCAATCATTTTCATCTCAGCCTCTTTCTTTAGTCTAAGGAGTATTACTTCATACTTGGTTTTGAGATGTTTCACAGATCTCTTTAAACTTATCATTTAAAATAATAACATTGTAAGGCTAATGGCAGCGGTACTAGATGGAAAATAAAAGATGAGCTTAACATTGCAAAGAAAGAAACAAGACTTGATGGTGGTTGAATGGGAGGAAAGTGATATCAAGTACTTGTTGACTACTTATTATATATTGGTCATTTTAAAGTTTCCAGCTGGCTGACCAGTGGAATGATTGACAAAAATATATTACACTATATAACATTAAATATTATAACAATAAATTATGTCTTATGATATTATCCTCCACTCTTCTATGTTCCCACACTCTATACATCTCCTAACTACAATTTTATTACTAAAAGAATTTTAACTGAATTGTTTAATAAACCAAGAGGTCACATAAGTATAACTACTAAAAAGCATACAGATAGAGGAATAGCCTTAAAACAAAGGACACTACTAAAACCAAAAGGAAGGAGGAAAACAAAAGACTAAAAATACTTTTAAGGTATTGAGAAAGAAATTGAGAGCACATGTTGAGTGACATTAAGTCCAATAACAATTTACTAATGATCTATTGCTAAACACAGAGAAAGAAGAGAAGAAATTAAAACATCCTCATATGCCAAAATCTATTTTATTCAGTTAAAAAAATACACAAGTCCTGGTAGTATTTCCCTGTTCCAACGTTTCCAGTATAATACTGAAATGAAAAGTTTTCTACAAACATGGATGAATTTTATACCCTGTCTGTTCTCTATGATAATTTCAAGCAGGATTAAAATTAAAGGCATGCACCCTTTTAGGAATAATTAGTGGCTTTAACTTTTTATTCTTCAAGATATCCAAATTTCAATTTCTGAAGAGATGTATAATTTAAAACCACCATCTAAAAATATGAAACTTGCTAATACTTTGTGATTGTCAAATCAGAAGAGGTATAAACCTACTTCAAATTAAGTATATGACAACTCTTGCCACAGGTGTGTACACACCTTTTACTTTTAAGTTGTTAAGAATTACAACTTTGCTTATAAAACTTACAACCCAAAATATTACACATAAATATGCACACACGCGTAGTACGTATGTGTAAGCACACATATATTTTTAAATTGCTATCTACTTGATGTTAAAATTTTAATAGCCTTGATGCAAAAGACCCAAATAAGTTTCATTAAAATAATGTTTCTTGGGAACAACTCTCCTAGAACTGGATGTTTTTTACAGTCTCTTATATCTCTAAAATTCTTTGATTCTCTAATTATAAACATAAAGACAGAAACAATTTCATTACGGTTATTCTAAGAAATAATGTATTTAGCTAAGTAGTATTTTAAAATATTTACCAACTGTGTTAGCACTTTGACATCAAAGGAATGATTAGTCGCTTGAGCATTTCCTCTAGAAGATTTTTTCTGAAAAAACACAAAAGTTAAAAAACTAAATTGTTGAGATTGGAGTGGAACATAAAAGACAATTTAGGAACTATCCTACATACATCAAGTAACTTAGAGGAAAAAAAGTCTTATTATTTGTTTTATTTTATCTTTTTCTATAGATATGTTACTTCATGTATTCTATATCAATCAATGGGTACTCTTAAAAACCATTAATTCCCTACTTTTATTCCTCTAAAGCAAGGATTGTCAAACTATGGCCTATGGGTCAAATCCAGAGTACATCAGTCTTGTAAATAAAGTTTTACTGGAACACAAACAAGATCATTCATTTACCTACTATCTGTGGCTTCTTTCATGCTACAACAGCAGAGCTGAACAGCTGCAACAGAGACTAAAGGCCCACAAAGTCTAAAATATTTACTATTTGGTTCTTTCTATAAAGTTCACTGACCTTTGCTCTAAAGAGAGAGATCACTAAAGACTCTCTTCAGATCAAAGCTATTTTAGAAGCCCATATAGATGCTTCCTATGAAAAGGCCAAACTTAGTCTTTAAACAGCTACCAGGTCAGAACATGGGCCTACAGTTTTAAGTAGTTTACCATTTGGAAATCAGACAGAATTTAGATGACACTCTCTTCTTCAGGCTTCCAGATTCCAATTACTTCAGAAATAATCTCCCATCGTTTTCTGAGAAAAACATTTGCTTTTTACTTTAAAAGATCTTAGAAATAACAAGTAGATGAAAACTGTTTTCACGAAGGCAAGGACTGAAGAACTAAAGATAAGTCATATTTTATTTTTCCTTAAACACAAATAACTTCTTTAGTAAGATGATTTTGTCTTAATTCACCTGTCCTTCTAATAGGTCACAATCTTCATCTTTAACTTGTCCATTAATCAAATAAACACCATTTTCTATTTGCTTGGCCCAGCGTGCAAGTCCATTCTTAAAAGAAACACAACATGGATATCTTTTAGAAATAATGCCATCTCAATTAAACTCTCTAGAGTCTATTTTTTCCCATCTAATACACTGAAATATTAAAAATCCCTAAGTATCTGTAATGTGGTATTTAATTCAGTCTCATAAACAACAAAAAAAGTATATGTCCAATTTTTGGCACCTTATCCACATGTAATAATAGTTTTTCTAATCCTTATCCTAAACTAACATTCATATCACAGACTTAGGAGGCTTTATAACTACATGACCACAGTCAAATTAAATTGAATAATTTCCATTATCTTAAAAAAAGTCAGAAAAGAGAAAGAGCCTCAAATAAATATATACAGCAGTATTAAAGAGGAAAAAATAAGCAAGCTCCATTTGCCTCCTTCAATAGGAAAAAAGAAATGAGATATGAATAATAGAATGGTACAGAAATACAAAAAAAAGACTGAAAAAGGGAAAACAAAACTAAAGACCAAGAGAAAGTAAAAAGAGCAAACAGTATATCTTCTTACATAATTATATTTTACATAGCTATATTTTATAATGTATAGAACTACATGTTAATTAAAAAAGATTTAGGGAACATTTATTATGCTAAATACACTAGAATTATAACATTGTGTCACCTCTAAATTTCTAATCTGGCTGAGGTAATAAATTAGTCACCCATAACAATATCACTATAATTAGAATGCAATTTTTAAGGATTAAAAAATGAATGGCACAGATAACCAGAATAAAAGCAGATTATCTATTCAGTAATCACTAAAGAAAATTCATTTTACCCTGATACCTTTGTATTTTTCTCCAGAGTATAGCTGACAGAAGTAGCAGACAGCGGGATGTGAATATTAATATGAACTGTACACTCTAAAGAAAGCCATGAAGCTGATAGCCCATTTTGATACTTCCAATCTGCTGGTTTTGCTGAACTCTTTAGCAGTGGGGAAGGGGGGAAACATAAAATATGTGATTTAGGTAAATACACATATCAATAAAAACATCATAAAATGTACAACCTAATAACTCACACAAGCTGATATGCAACATATCTGGGCAAATTCTTTCATCAAAGGGCAAGAGGTTAGAACTAAATAAAAGTAAAGCATGCATTAAGTTCAGTATTCTTCAGTACATCCCAGGCAACCTTGCAACTCCCTTCCCCAGTGGCAGGCTTAAAAAAGGATCAGATAGTTCCCTGTTTAGAATTCTGACAAGTCCTCTGGTCCTCTAGTTTCCATCTGTAGCTTCAACATATTAATTCTGAAGCTTCTGATGTGGAGCAAATAATCACTGAGCGACTACTAGGTACCAGACATTTTCCTTTCTGTCCCATCTTTGCTAGCAGAATACTGCAAATTTACTTATTCATGTTGCTTTTAAACACCTTAGCAAAATGTTAGTCTAGATTCTGCTATAGGTAGCTTGCTTACTAGGCATTGTAGCTACCAAAAGCTCAGACACTTTTACTACCAGTCTTTCAAATATAACACTCAACACATAAACAAGGTAGGGGGAGTTGAACAATAAAAAAACATAAATTTTCCTTGCTTGTAATGAATTAATCATATTTAAAAAAATATTACAAACAGTTGTGGACAACAATAGGAAGTGATAGCACTGAAAATTATTAAAACAATTGAACTTTATTTTAAAAACAGTTTGCAACACAGAAAATCTTCAAAGAGTAATTTTTCTTACCTTTGGATCATGGATATCATAAGTTCGACAAAATATTCTTTACTAATTAAGGATAGAAATGACTAAAAAAACAAACAATTCTTGATAATCAAAAGAAAACAAACCATCAAAAAATAAAAATAAAGTCCATGCATCCAAGAGATTTTATAAAATCATACCACTTTATACACATAAAGATATATACATACATAAATGTGTATGCATGTATGTATTTGTACAAATATATATATATAACTGTTCTGCCTATAGTACTAGTGGTACTTTCAACTATTTCCTACTGCTTATAAATCCTGCTAATCAAAATGAATAGAATGGAAGCACTTGCAAAATTTTCCTCAAATATACACCCTCTATAACAGGAATGCCGTTTTGAATGGAGCCAAGCCTGAGACTGTTTATTGGATCAAAACGCGTGTACATGAAACTTTCTAGTCAAATATCAAAAGAGTTAAAAGCCCAGCTCCTGCAAGAATGATCACTTTTTGAATTTTATCTTTTGCAAGTCCTAATGTACTGGCCCCTTCCATTGCTTCACTCCCTTAACGACCTGCCTCCTAATTGGGAGGTACCGTGCCCTGGCAAGATGTAGAGGAAAGAAGCTACGGAGGCCCTATAACTGGCTTTTAGCGTCACTTGATCTTGGCCAAAAGCAAAAATTTTTTGGATGTCCTACACTGTCCAGCTCAGTGCATGTGTGCTTTGAATTGAACATCTTATCTACGGGAATTGGAGGTGAAAATTTAACATATAATAAAAACATTACTTGCCTAAGCTGTCGTCTAACTCTCTGTAGGGGACCTATTGTGCTTCCATGGACAGTAGATCACTGGTAAAGAGTTCAGAATCCCCGTTCTTGCCATCTCTCTCAAACTCTTTACAACACTGAAACATGATTAACAACCATTATTATTATTGGCAGTCCTAATTATGTGTTATTTACAGAAAAACTTACAAACTATGCCTATTTTTTAAATGATGATTTAAATAAATGTTTGGGGGAAAAACTTGCAGGAACATTATTTTGCTATTGTACACTTTAAAACATAAACACCTCAATAAAAGATACTTTTTTGTAGAAGAGCAAATGTGAAGTGTCACTCGTTCTGAGACCTCTTCCTCTGTGAAATTCCACAGTCTCTTTTTATTCATAGATTTTTCCATAGCAAATACTAGCTGAAAGAGATAAAAAAACACACATCAATTGAATGTAAAATGAAAGAAGGAAAGTGAGTGCAGAAAAAGACAATTATAAGGTCCCTAAGCTCCTATCCAGCTTTAAAATTCCATGGTTCTATCATTAAATTTTCTTTTCTTTAAAAAAGGAGTGAAAGTGATTATTAACTACTTGGATTTCATTTTTAGAGATATATAAAAATTGGGTTTTAAATGGAAAAATATAATTCACTGTCATTAACGGCCAATTGAACATGAAAAACTAATTCTGAGCAACTAACATTTAAGTGAAGTATAGAATAAAGATTTTATTTTAATTAGAATCAGAAATGACAAGTGATTTTTAACCTACAAAAACAGAGCATGTCACCCATTTGGCATTTCTTATTTAAATGTCACAAAAGATGTAAGGCAATATATAAGGACACATAAAATATAGTAATAACATAAATTAAAAGTGAAAAAAATCAGAAATAGTGACATAATTTTATGCCAGAATTAAGAATTATAAAAATGCATATCTGATATGGGGAGAGGGGTCATAAATGTAGCTCTAAGCTTTCTAACAATAATGTGCACAGGGAAACCTAATTCGTTACCTAATTCACATGGTCCATAAGCTGAAAACAAACAATTGATCAGAAGACGCACAACTTTCTTGATAATGATATCAAAAGAAATTTCTTCAAAGATGATATCACGTAACATAATGAACAAAGTTCTTAACCATGAACTTACAGGAGACACTGACAAGTTTTATAGGGTTATTTCCTTCTTCTTTTTTTTTTGGGAGGAAGATCAGCCCTGAGCTAACATCCATGCCAATCCTCCTCTTTTTGCTGAGGAAAACCAGCTCTGAGCTAACATCTATTGCCAATCCTCCTCCTTTTTCTCCCCAAAGCCCCAGTAGATAGTTGTATGCCACAGTTGCACATCCTTCTAGTTGCTGTATGTGGAACGTGGCCTCAGCATGGCCGGACAAGCGGTGCATCAGTGCGCACCCGGGATCCAATCCCAGGCTGCCAGTAGCAGAGCAAGTGCACTTAACCGCTAAGCCAAGGGGCCAGCCCTATAAGGTTATTTCTTATAGTGTCCCTCAATGCAGGCCAATGGAAACAAAGTTAGATAACTGAAACTCGATTTCTGAAATACAGCATTTCTGAAATCTTATATGTTTCTTAGGAACAAAAGAGATAGAAAAGCAAAAGAAAGGAGGACCTGACTGTGTCTAGCACTGAGCCCACATGCACCTCATTCAATCCAGCACCAACCACAAAAGGATGCACAACCAATGTTATTACATACACACAGATTTAGATCAGATTTCAACATGCCAAAGAGGATGAACAACTGTAAGAGGTACATTTATTCAAAAAAAAAAAAAAAAATGGCAGAAGGTTGAATAACTTGCCAGGGAGAGGAACATCTCCATTTTCTTCCCTTATTCTCTTAGGTGCAAATATCAAAGGTTTGAGGGTGGGACATTCATAGGCAAGAAGGTTACAGGGGCCGGCCCAGTGGGGCAAGCGGTTAAGTGCGCACACTCCGCTGCAGTGGCCCGGGGTTTGCAGGTTCGGATCCCAGGCACGCACCGAGGCACCACTTGTTAAGCCATGCTGTGGCGGCGTCCCATATAAAGTAGAGGAAGATGGGCACGGATGTTAGCCCAAGGCCAGTCTTCCTCAGCAAAAAAAAAAAAAAAAAAAAAAAAAAGAGGAGGACTGGCATTGCATGCTAGCTCAGGGCTGGTCTTCCTCACAAAAAATAAAAATAAAAAAATAAAGTAAGCTTTTGAAAAAAAGAAAAGAAAAAAAGGAAAGAAGGTTACAAAACTGGAACAGTCTGTAGCATCTGGGATTCTTCTCTGCACACTTTTTTACCACAAAGTTCTTTTGGGATTCTGTGGGGTTTTGCACTTTTCAAGATTGTGGGGTCCCCCTCTCTCTTAGGGTGGAAATAACTTTCTGAAGGCTCATTTAGATCTTGAGTACTAAGACAGATGAAAGCTGGCTGCACAGAGTTTGCTTTAGGTTTGGCTTAAGGGGAAACAGCTTGTAGACCTTCATATTTACTTCTACACTATGTTACCCAATTCCCTGATGTAGGAATAAAACAAAAAGCAAGAGGTTCATGATAGCTACTCTGCCCAGGAATAAAGAATAAGTATCTGATTATTATTACTTTATGTTTTATTCTCAAGATCTTGAGAGAACTGAACAGGTGAAGAATCATAAAACCTATTCATATCACATTACAGCAATCACTTGGCACTGAATGGAAGGTCTAGCAGAATACTGCTATTGCACAACAAAAATTGTTAAATCATTATAACTTGTTTCATAATAGTAAAAAATTATCTTTAAAATAAAAAAGACTTTTAAAATATGTAGCTTTGAATGAAAATATAAATATTGACATTTATTACACTTAAAATACCAAGCAATTGGGTAGAAAAAGTTGTCTCGACATAATCCCAGCATAAAGAATTACAAACATTAATCTAAATATGCCTAGGATCAATCATTGTATACAAGTATAATCAATTAAAATAAGATGCAACTTTGAACATATTAAGAATTTTTGATATCTCAGACTTACTCTCCGCAGGGCATTTTGAAAATCATTTCCCATTTCTAAAGTTGTAATTATAAATACTCCAAGGACTAAAAGTCCCCCTGGCAGCATTCTGGATACCTAAAAATAGAAATACAGTATTAGCTAACATAAGCATTGGTATTACATGCAATCCTTTGTGTCTGAGAGGCTAACTAGTAAATCAGCAAATACCTACTGAGTACCAACCATATGCAGAGCATTGAGGTACGGGTTTTGAAAAACTGGTTAAAACACTGAGAAATGGATGACAGCCAAGAGGAATGGGGTGTCATTATGTATATAATATTCCTAGAATGTCCTTAACTTTTTACCTTAAAACCACTTTATAAATAAAACCATTTCATAATGACATCCTTTGGCTACATCAACAAACAAACCTCTTTCGCATGAGATCAAAGACTGAAATATCTTCTAACACTTTTCAATGGCTTCCACTATCAGCTAAATAAAACACAAATTTTATCTTAGACTGGTATTTCAGACTCTAAAATCTGGCTAATCTGATATTCAGAGCCTTATTTGACACTTCTTTCCCTGAAACATTCAAGTATCAGTCAAAAACTTCTCACTGTTCTCCATACATATACCTAGGCTTTCTAACTCGATACCTTTACTAAACCTGCTCCCTCGGCCGGAACTGACTTTCTCTTACACTTCTACATGTCTGAAATCTATTGGATACTTCAAAGTTGGCTTAAGGAAGCTGTCTTCCCTGACCTTTTGATCTCCGAACTCCCACAGGACTTTGATGCAGTTTTCCCAGGAGCTTATCACATGAGCCTGCATTATAGTTATCAGTATACCTTACTAGCTGGTCTGGGAGATCCTTAAGGGAAGAAGGAAGAAGTGATTCTTAACTACCTTTGTATCCCTATAACATTCAACAGAATACTAGAGCCTGGGATTTGAACAGAGGGAGTGCAACCTGAGAATCCATTGTTTCCTATTGTTTAGGTTTACCTCAATTTTTTAAACCTATTTATTGATACTGGGCATTTACGTTATTTCCAATTTTTCTTTACTCTAAAATAATACTGGTTACAAATCCTAGCAAGTCCTTCTGTGTTCACAAGATTATTTGCTTAGGATAAATCTCTTGAGGTGGATTACCAGGTTAAGGAGTCATGCATAGGGTCAGCCCAGGGGTGTAGCGGTTAAGTTCATGTGCTACTTCAGGGGCCTAGGGTTTGTGGGTTCGGATCCTGGGTGTGGACCTACACACTGCTCATCAACCCATGCTGTGGCAGTGTCCCACATACAAAATAGAGGAAGATTGGCACAGATGTTAGCTCAGGGACAATCTTCCTCAAGCAAAAAGAGGAAGACTGGCAATGGATGTTAGCTCAGGGCCAATCTTCCTCACCAAAAAAAAAAGCAGTTATGCATATTTTTAAGGTTTTTGATACACACTACCAGTTTATCCTCCACAATATCTATTATTTCCCTTCACATGATTGTGGCTAGTTCTTAATGCCACAAGGATTTCTTTCTGCCATCTATACTCAGAGGTCAGAGTGCTTTGGTTATCTTTTGTGTACTTAATGTATAAGCAAACTGATCACAAAGCTAAGTCTTCAGAAAATTAGACACCATAGTCTAATCCCTAATGTATTTGCATTGTGTCTGCTGATGGTTCCCACTGATTTCATAAATTCTACTCACTGTAGTAACACAAGCTTGACATATAAATAAAGAATAAAGTTTTCATATTTAGCATGGGAAGCCTGCATATCTTTTCAAAATCACCAATACACAAAATTAACCATTTCTTTCTAGAAGCAAAATGGTCAATTCATTTTGCTATATAAATTTTGTGTGTGTGTATATACATACATAGAAAATACACATCTCTCTCTATATATATGTATATGTATATATATACAGTTATGCGCCACATGATGTTTTGGTCAATTAGAGATCGCATATATGACAATGGTCATGTAAGATTAGTACCATACAGCCTAGGTGTGTAGTGTAGTAGACTACACTATGTAGGTTTGTGTAAGTAGACTCCATGATGCTCCCACAATGACGAAATAGCCTAATGATGCCTTTCTCAGAACATATCCCCGTCATTAAGTGATGCATGACTGTATATAATTTTATAAGAGACCAAAAGCAAAATTAGAGTAGAAAGTTACTTATAAACCATTGAGAATTTAAGTTTAAAATATTTAAAATTGTCATTAGAAGATGGTATTAAATATTTCTTGGATTTTTTTGTAAACTATATACCAACCCTCATCATGAACACATACACGCAGACACAGAAAAACATGTGTGTATATTTAAAAGATTTAAAGTTGATTGGAGACTAAAATAATTCTACTTTTACCTTACTCTAACATTCTTTATTAGATGATATAATCCATTCAATAACTACTTTTAAGTGAATTCACTCATCACTCCCTCACCCACCCCCAAATCTGTTTTCTCCTCATGTAATAGCAACATCATCTTCCTAGATACCCAGGCTAAAAGTCTCAGTAATCTTTAGCTACTCTCCCTAATATTTCTTCACTCCCAATCTACCTGGTCACTAAATCATCTAGATACTAGCTCTTTCTCTGAAATGTTTTGGCAATGAAGTTTTAGCCCACTGCATTAGTTTGTTTATTCATGCATCCGTTTTTCCAATATTTTGGAATTCTCCTTAAAAACCATGGAAATACTATGCTTGGCACTGAAGATATAGCCATAAACAAAACAGACATGACCCCTGTCCTCACGAAACTTAGTCTAGTTTAGACTCACATCACCTTTTTTTGAACTATCACTGTAACTGTATGTGTTCTGTTCTGTCTCCAGTCTCTCTGCTCTCCATTTACACTGTACCAAGGCATTGAAATTATTTTCTAAATTATTGGCAGGTCAATCATACTAACTCCTTCTCAAAATAGGGAGCTCTGAAAGTCTACCATTGAGTTACTGTCTACCAAACAAATTCCCTACTTCTTAGGATGGCACTCCAAAACCATCCATAAACTGGCCCCCCTACAGTCTTCTGTCTAAATACATTCTTTTACAAAACCTGTGTTTCAATTACACCCAATTGCTTGCTAGTCTCCTAACATACCTTTAACTTTCATGCCTTTGGATCATTTATCCCTACTGTCCTTTGGGCATTCAGCGAGTCCCCTGACTTCTACTGGCAAAATCTTATTCATCTTTCAAGTTCAGAGCCTTCTGTGAAGCTGTTTGAATCCAGCCATTGGCAGATATTTAATCATTCCCCACTCTACATTCCTATAGCACTTTTCTACTTTTATCTCATTTCTCTTATAATTGGTTTTGGTAGTAATGTCTTTCACGGTGGTTAACATATATATTCTCAGGACATTTAAAAAAAATTTAACCCTCATTTTATTCCCTCAGTACCTAGATTAAGTTTTTAACAATCTGACCAGCAACTATATTATCAATAACTAATACTATTTTAAAGTAAAGAAAAACTGGAAATAAGTTAAATGACCAATAACAGGAGATAGCTTAAAAAATACAATGAAGAAGTATAGCATATAAGATTAAAAGCTTTCAAGTCAGACTGCCATCCAAGTTTCATCACTTATTATGTAATCTTGGGTGGTTTACTTAACTTCAAATAAGAAAATGCTTTTTAAAAATTAGACACAAGTAATCAACAAATAAAAAATATAATCATGGATGAAACACAGCAGGAAATACTTCTATTTTTTATCTACTATGCAAGTTGTGAACACTTAAGAATGAGTACCCTGAAATCCTAGTCTACTCAATAAATAAAGTGCTTTCATTTTGTTAGTCAATAAACACAAACTTAACTACGTAGAGACAAATATGATGACCTGGTTGGCATGTTCTGTGGTCCATTCTTCATCCAAGTTATCCAACTTAGTTTTGGGATGTTTGAGGTTCTCATTTTGTTCCTCTTTGGGTGGCGTTCTAGTGGCAAGAATCACATAATCCTTTTGTGAAGAACACTTATAAACAAAACAGAAAAGCTTATTAGAGCGATATCTGATTGAGAAATGTAAAGCTCTTATGACATGCAAAAACTGAGTAATATTTATAGCAGTTTAAATTGTTAATACCTATCCAGTCATGTGTTGCACATAGTGGTCCTTAAAAATGGCTTACTGGATGAGTGAATGAACTGCATTTAAACTAGAAGATAATATGCTTGGTCAATTTTCTAATTATAATATTTATTTTCTAAATACTTTGATCAGATGGATGGTTCAGCAAATATAAAAACTCAGTAAAATAAAGCAACAAATGACCTTGCCCATCTTACATTCATGGAAATGATAACAGTGGGGAATTTGCACATGTGTGTCCACAGGAAAACAAAGGGGATGTGGGACATGTAATTGAAGTGATATCAGATTTGTGTTCCGTTTTAATAGCAGTTAAATGGTAACCAAAGGTGGGAAATCGAAAGATAAATTAAGGAATATTTAACAGCTCAGTCTCATTACAGTGCAAGTTTCCTACAAAGAAAGAATAAAAATAAAGCTGATAATACAAGTTAGCATGGTGTCAACCTCATGCATGACCTGAAATTCCCATCTTTAGGGTCATCCTTGAATAGAAAATAAAGGAAGAGAAATTACTTCTACAAAAGTTATTTCCAGGGAGTTACATTCAAATGCTTACAGGAAAAGGCAGGTGCTGATTAAGAAAGCTCTTCCTTTTCATAAAATCTAGGACTTTGAAAAGAAAAAGAAACTGACCCTGCGAGTGACACACAGGCAAGCTTGAGTGGAAAGAGAAAAAAGTGATGAACCCTGGAATAAAGAGGAAGAAGAAACATGTAGAATATTGGAAGGAATAAAAAGGCAGCATGAAGAAAGACTGGAAGGAAGGTCCAAAACTGTGGGAGACTTATTTGTAAGGTGGTGGTTTCACTGAGCTCTAGAAACAGCCTACGCGCAGTAAGGCAAGTTTGGAAGAGGGTATTTCTCCCTGACCTTTTAACTTTACTGATCACATCTTTCTCTAAGACCCTCTTTCCCTTAACTTTTTAAAATAAAGGGAAGGAAAAATCCTTAAATAAAATTCCTAGAAAAAAAAAGCCCCATATTAGATGTTAAGTAACCTGAATCAAAAAGAAGTTCAAATTGTTGCCAAGAGAGGTGGTCTGACTGTCTAACGAGAGGCCTCATGGGGTAGTACTAACTGGGTGAACGGTGAAGGGTCAGCCCTTTGTCTCACAAGCTAAGAGATCGGATTTGTGAAAACTCTTAGAATGAACCTGTCTCTCAGGCTAGAAGCTCATTTGGAATGACGTTGAAAACTAGAATACCATGAAGGGGTGTGAACACATGAGTCCTCTGGACAGTGTCTTCTTTACAAGTAGGTAACATAGAGCATCAAATTATAAGAGAAAGTAGATTGGGAATGTGGACAGAATTAGAACAAGGAAAGCTAATTATGCAATTTGAAGGTTCTCAGGCATCATGATAAAATATCCAGAAACAAACTGTCACAATAGAGTTTTATTTCCTACTAGGCCTCAAAATCAAGTCCTTGGCCATAGTGCACTCTCCCCTAAATAGTGTTTAGAGGGGCCGGCCCCGTGGCTTAGCGGTTAAGTGTGCACGCTCCCCTACTGGTGGCCCGGGTTCGGATCCCGGGCACACACCGACGCACCGCTTCTCCAGCCATGCTGAGGCCGCGTCCCACATACAGCAACTAGAAGGACGCACAACTATCTCCTGGGGCTTTGGGGAAAAAAAGGAGGAGGATTGGCAATAGATGTTAGCTCAGAGCCGGTCTTCCTCAGCAAAAAGAGGAGGATTAGCACGGATGTTAGCTCAGGGCTGATCTTCCTCACAAAAAAAAAAAAAAATAGTGTTTAGAGGGGCGTAGCCAGTTTGTCTCCATGACTCTCCTTTTTTTGTTGCTTTGGACTGCTGACCAGTCCTCCCTGCTGATTAACACATCCTTCAATTATAATGAATTAGTGGGTGCTTATGCTTTTTAAACTAACTGCCCAAATCTCTGTTCCATTTTGTGTTAATCTTTGAGGCTTAACTCTAAGAGGGAAATAGAATTTTTCTAATTTCCAAATTTCTCCCAATCCCTTTCCCTTGCTCTCCATTGAATTAACGTCAAAAAAAATTCAGGGGTCAGCCCGGTGGCGCAAGCGGTTAAGTGCGCGCGTTCCGCTGTGGTGGCCCGGGGTTCGCCGGTTTGGATCCTGGGCGCGCACTGACGCACCACTTGTCAAGCCATGCTGTGGCAGTGTCCCATATAAAGTAGAGGAAGATGGGCATGGATGTTAGCCCAGGGCCAGTCTTCCTCAGCAAAAAAAGAGGAGGATTGGCAGATGTTAGCACAGGGCTGATCTTCCTCACCAAAAAAAAAAATTCAGTAAGATGAGTACTATAGTATGTAACAAAATACATAACCACTGTTGCTACAAGTCTGAGATAAACTAGAATGGGCATAAAACTGTCAAAAGCTACTTTTGTAAAGAATGGGACAACCAGGAATTAATAAAGATTGAAAGAGAGTACAAAACACTTTGGAAAGACAATAAGATAAATAATCTGGTCAGTAAAATTTTAATTTTGGAGTTTCTACATTATAAACTACTTTTCTTTGCCAAAAGGGAAAAGGGAGATGTGTTCTGACTTGAGCAAACCCGGGCTTGGTTTGTCCTACTTCTCCATGTTTTCCCTCAAAGATCCATCTTAAATTTACTTCTTCTACATTCCATTCCTCCACCTCCTAATCTTGAGTTTATCGTTAAATAGCATATTTTAACTTTAAATAAACAAGTAATTTGTTTATCAATAAATGCACAGTAAAAAATACATACCTGTCCTATTAAAAGCCCAGAGACAAAAGCATTTCCTTGGAGATTGATGTTTGAAAGATACTGGCCAACAGTCTCTTCTACAATGTAGGTTCTTCCCATTACTGAGAACTGATTCAATCTCCTAAATTACAAGAAAAAACACATAGCATTTTTAGGTAAAAATATAATTTGCAATGTTTTTCTCATGAGGACAGAATAGTGAGAGAAGCAGTACTACCCTGCTATTATCCCATGCCTTGCAGTGACTGCTTATTAAATAGGGTGTTCTTTCTGGCAAAGTTAAATGTAGCTTCAGAATTCTCAACACACTGCTGCAGGAAATGACTACCAATCAACCAGAATTGACATGAGAGATAAAACCTATTTCCATACCTAGGATAAGGGAGAGGACACTAAACTAATAGTCAATACACCTGATTTCTTATTTGGATCCACTACTCCCTAGTTGTACGATGTTTGATAATGTATTCCTGAGCATCAGTGTGCTCATTTCTAAAACAGGAAAGATGATAATTTCTGAATTGCTCATTGGGAGGGAGAGAGAATCAAATTCATTTACTCAAGAAGCATACTATGAAGATAGCTATGAAGCATACTATGTGCTAGAAATTGTGCCAGGTGGGACAGCACAAAGAGGAATAATACTTGACCTCTGTCCTTGAGTAACTGATAGTACAAGAGTTACAGACGTAGATAAATAGCAATGCAATAATAAAGAACATTTGTGTAGCTTCTACTTTGTATAAGGTGTGGTTCTAAGTACTTTACATGTAGTAACATTCAATATTCACAAAAACCCCATGAAGTAGGTACTATTATTATAATTTTCATTTTATAGATGAAGAAACTAAAATGAAGAGAGGTAATGTAACTTGTTGTCTTGACATGAGTACAGCTATGTCTGGCCGCTCCATTGACCTATAGCCACCAGCACACAAAGAAATATAAAGCTGCTTTCTGTGTGGTGGGAACTGGCCTTTTCCCGGGAACTGGCCTTTCTCCCACGAAGAGAGTTGCAAGTTGTAACATTTCAAGGCTCTTCGAGCGTCGTAGCACGGGATGGACTGGCCATCTGTGCCGGGCTAGGAGGATAACCAAAGAGAACAATGCACGTACATAATTACTGGGCTGGGACATTAGCCAGAGGGCTCAGCGCACGTACGCCACTGATAACCATTTGTGCATGGAAACACTAAATGCTTGCTCTGCAAACTCTGTAATTGCTTACTCTGAAAATTATTGATGGTATAAAAACTGCTGGAAACTGAGACCCGGTGAGAGTTCCACCTGTGGAAGGGACGCCTTGCCCAGGATGTGTGATCCTTGCCCAGCCGTGTCGATTGACAGGACTCTCCCGGCAGTGGGGCGTGGATGTTGTGAGTAATTGATTTATTGTGAAGTAATTGATCTGATGTGTTCTCTTTTCGGTCAACCTGGTGTTTCTCTTTCCGGTTGATTTGTGTCATTTCCCTTCAGTCGATCTGGTGTTTCCCTTTCAGATCGATCTGATGTTTTTCCCTCTTATTATATGACCTATTCGAATCTGCTGCTATCTCAGCCGACGTGGATGTTTTCCGTTTCCAGTCGAGCTGGTGTTTTTTCCCTCTTATTATTTGACCTATTCGCATCTGTTTGCGGACTATCGCCTTTACTATCCTCTATATAATAAAATATACCTTCGGTCCATTTGTTTGGAGTGGAAAGTTTCTTTTACGTCTCCAATCGAATCCCCGAACCTCTCATAACACTTGTCCAAGTGGCAAAGGTGGGATTTAAACTTAGGCAGTCCAGCTCTAGAATTCATGCCCTTAAACACTACGCTCATACCAAGGATTCATACCCAGTCTCTCAATTAAACCTTTACTGAGGGTAACTCCTGTTCTGCTCTCTCTCCAGTTTGTGGATGAGAACCAATATATTCCTCTTACTGGCTCACACTCCTTTGATTTTGAGTTTCTGTAGCTTAAAACCAAAGATGCTGAATAAAAGAGCAAGGCAATAATGAATGATGACCTCAAGGAGTCTACATACAGTGTGAGACAAAAATATAAAAAGATAATATTCAAGAAAGCTATAAAATAGTCTGTAGGAACACTGTTGCAGCATTCTGAACAGCGAGAATAGTCATTTGAGTTCTGTAAAAAATTTCAATTTTATTTAGTACAACAAAGTGAAGGCAACTATAGATGTGCTGGGATGGTATATCTGACACCAGTAATCTTCAAGTCACAGTGATCTTGCATTACTCTAAAACTAAAGATCAGAGAATTGGTTCCAGTTTGAAACGGCCTATGGGATGTTGTTTTTTCAAAGAGCCTGTTCAGTTTTGTCTCAAAATGCACTAAATTTCTTCCTAGCTCTTTTCTGAAAATTGTGCAAGTAAATTGGGTTTGCCCACCTTTTTTGAGACTAAGTCTAGAACTGCCTGTCTAAATCATTAATGCTTCTATAAAGTTAAGGAGTTTCCACTTTTAGTAGTGCCTTAAGGTATGCATTTCTGTGTACTAAACTTTCCTCTACTTCATCATGCTATTCTACCCCTTTTCCTTCTGCCCTAATAATTTCTTAATTCTTGCAAGAAATAGCAGTGACAGTGACTCCAAAGTTAGAATATGCAACTTTCTAATCTTATTTTTTCCAAAGTATCACCTACTAGCCATGTAAATGTGTAAGAAACTGAATGTAATAGGAAGATGAAATTCTATTAGATTATGAAATCTGGTTGAATGTTAGATAATTTTCTTTTTCTGTAGTGCTCCTTCAAAACTTTTAAATGTAGCCAACCATACTTTATAAAGGACACTACAAAAACATAGACCTTGCCTTATACAGTTCAATTTTTCCTGAAATGTACATCAGTAGAAGCTTTGCAAGTTGCCCAAGCACTGTGACTTGGGATAATTCATCCTCCCTGGACTCTGGGTTCCTAGGCTACAAAACAAAGAATATGGATCACAACAGGTCTGAAAACCTATCTAATTTTAGGGTTCTATGAGTCCAAGTACAGAATACCAGAATTTTCCAAATCGTAGATCAAGAATATGATAATATTGTGGGCCTAGCACACAGTACAGTACTGCACATACCAGCCACTTCAATTGAAGTGCTTCTATAAAATATTTTGGGGAAAAATCAACCTTAAGCTCCTTACTGATATTCACAAAAAGCTGCGACTGTGGGAATTACAGGCAGGAAGACATTAGGAGTGCTTTATTTTCAATAAAGAATTTAATAAATTCTTTTAGAAGAGTAATGGAACCTGCAACAATCTACAGATGCAGTTTAGAAGTCACAGAATTACGTCTGGAAACAAGTAGTCCTGTTACGGTGGCCGAGTGAGCAGTGGTTTTTAAGAATGTGTTTAAAAACTTTGGTTACAACAGTTTTTCAATTTAAAAAATATAAACGTAAGGTAAAATTTTCTGCAATATTACCTTAAAACAAAGCCTACACTCAAACTCCTCCCGGGTTCTTTAAATCCTCTTCCTGAACAATGAACGGGGCTCCTTAAATTCCTGCTGCATCACCGTTATCCACCCTGCGCCCTCCCCCCGCAAAAGGCATTTAAGTGCGCCTTTTAAAATAAGGTAAGTTTGTCATGACTGGACTTGAGTGAGCTGTGCCGGAGTGTCTGTCCATATGTTTCTTACACCCCGTCTTTTTCTTCCTTGCAAACGAAGGTCTCGGTGCCTGAGTGCACACATTCAACCCTCACGCCCTGAGGTTCACTCACCTGTACTTAGAACGTGCACGCGTGGCAGACGAGTCCGTTCAACAGTCAGTCCGCCTGAAAAGCGAGTTTAGGGCGCAAACACCAGCCTCCAGGCGCCGGATTCCCTTCGGGTCCCAATTCGACAGCCCATGAGTTCATCAGAACGCGACGGACTGCCCACACTTCACTTCCCACTCCAAACCCAGGGTCTCTGGAGTCAGGTGGCGCAGACTGATGACGCGCGCTGCCCCCCCCTCCTTTTACCGCAGCGCCTCAGCCAAAGCGACTGCGGTTGCCACCCCGCCCCCTTGCGGGCGCCATTGAGAGCGTGGCGGTAACCTGGCGCCTGCCGTCCAGCCCTGTCGAGACCGATGCCCTCTAGTGGCTCAGTGTCCAGAAGCCGCCAAAGAGGACGCCCCATGGCATCCCGGAGCTTTGACGGTAAGGTCGCCCTGCTCTTCATAGAGGGACGTGGGTTGTCAAGTACTGTGTGGCGCCACCTCGCGGACAGTGGTCACGCGGCCGGGCAAGGAGAGCCGGCGGGGCGGGGAGAAAAGAGGAAGCGGAACGGGTGGTGCGGCGTTGCGCTCACGGAAGGGGTTGAGGAAAACACTACGTTTCCCAGAGGCCTGCGAGGCTTGAAGTGGGGGGAAAGGGGAGCCGGAAATCGGAGTGCCCGACAGGGTCAGAGGCCGCCTCTGAACTCGGATTCCCAGGGTGCACAGCTGCTGGCGGCTGCGCGCGCACCTCGGGCGCGGGCGTTGGAGCGCCTCTGGTGCCGCCGCTAACAGAGGACTCGATTTCCCAGGGTCCCGCCGCGGGAGTCTCCGGCGGGCTGGCGCGCGCGAGCCGCTGAGCGAGGCGACGGAGGCGGCCGCCCAGGCTTCTGGGTCCTCTTGGTCTTCGCCTTTCTTCTCGGTTTCTGCTCCGTCGGCCGCTGCCGCCGCGGCCCCCGGCCCGAGCGACATGGCGGCGGTGTTGCAGCAAGTCCTGGAACGCGCGGAGCTCAACAAGCTGCCCAAGTCCGTCCAGAACAAACTTGAGAAGTTCCTTGCTGACCAGCAGTCCGAGATCGACGGCCTGAAGGGGCGGCACGAGAAATTTAAGGTGGAGAGCGGTAAGTGCCACGCTCTTCCCGCCCCGGGTTCTGGGCCCGACTCCGCCGCTGTGGCTGGGCTTCTCCCCTCGCAAGCGCGCGGTCTGCCCACGACTCCCCGGGGGCATCGCTGCCCGGCCCCCCGGGGTCCCGAGGCCTACCCTTACCTGCTGCTCTCCCAGTCTGATGTCGAGGAGGCTTTTGTTTGTTTAAATGTGAATCCACATTTAGTTCCGTTTTCCCTGTCATTAGGGTGGTCTCGTATCTGGACACAACGTTGTCCGGTAAACAAATGGTGAAGAATTGGGTCTGTTGCAACCAGACTGGCGAGAGTCGGCGACCCCTGTCTCTCTAAGGCTAGAGTACCTTGTCTCTATGTTGCACGTAAGATGGTAGTAATTTCCGCTCAGCCTTCAAGTCGCCTGCCTTCAAAGGCCTTTGTCTAATTGACGCCTTGGTGCCCTTGTTCTGAGTGTGAGTGTGGGGGTGTGTGTGTGTGTCGCTGTGCTCCGGTAACGAGCTAGATGTTCACAGAAATGAGGAGGCGCATCAGACGGCGCTGCAAACACAGTGAACGGGCAGTGAATAAGTTTAATATATCGGGAATAAGTTTAATATATCGGAATTCTCCCTAAAAGTTGGAGTTTGATAGAAAATAGATTAAGATCTGTTTGTAAATACCTACAGGAGGCCCACAAATAAGAAGGTTACAGACACTAGTGACTTGAACATCCTTGAAGAAAGATTAAGAGCATAGTAATTACCGTTAGTAACGCAAACTTTCTCTTGTGTGTCTTGGTTTACCGGTTGTGTGGGGGATTGGTATTGGTTTTTGCCAAGTTGATTGAAAATTCGGAAGAAGTTTTCACGTCAAAAAAATGTAATTATCAAGCAGAATTGATGTTGAAAACTAATTCTCTGAATCCCAACGTGAATACAGTACACTGCCTTCTATTAATTTACACAGTAAATATTTAGTGTCTTCCCTGTGCCCGATACTATGCTGAACACTGCACTCTGTCCCTTCCCATGGGAAGTTAACACATTTATTTTTACATAAACTTAGTAATTTTGTGCTTTCAGGTATGATTTTAACTATTTTAATACAAGCCTTTTAAAGCAATGCAGTTTTTAATCTAATATTTTCTCCCTTTAGTATTTTTTTTGGTCTGTTTTGCTAAGAAGTCTACTGTTGTGTGGGAAAAATACTAAGATAAATAAGACATGTTGCTTGCCCTGAAGGAGTTCATAATCTTGTGAGATAGACAAGTAATTTGTAAAACCCCTTTAGGCTTTATTTTCTTTTGTCATGTATGTATAAGTCAGTTGGAAATGTTCATTAAAGTCCTTTTCAGTGCTGGATTTATCTCTAATCAAATTCTTATTTGGAGTGCAATTCTAATACTGTCTTAAATTTTAAAATCAAGTTATTAAAAATACGTAGCAGTATTGACAATGTGTGTACATGTGTGTTTGATTTTATTTTTTATTTGCTTTTCTGTAGAACAACAGTACTTCGAGATAGAGAAGAGGCTGTCCCACAGTCAGGAGAGACTTGTGAATGAAACCCGAGAGTGCCAAAGCTTTCGGCTTGAGCTAGAGAAACTCAGTAAGTATTTAATTACATCTTTATAGTATTCTTGGAGTATTGAGATTTTCAGACGTTCCTTTGTATGCTTTGGAAACATTTACGTACTATATATGAAAATGTTGATTAAGTGACGTTGTGTTCATTTATGGTGATATTTTGATTTTTCACTCAATGATAAAAACTTTGTAAGAACATAGGGCTTAATGATCAGGAGGCCTGGGTTCTAATTCTAATTGCTATTAAAAGCTCTTTTGTCATATGTAAATCATAACGTTGTGTGATTGTTGTTTATAAAATGGCTAGAACCACATGTCCGTATACTTAACGCAGCTGAACAGATCAAATGAGATATGTTTGAATGCCTTTTGAAAAGGCTAAAGAATTATGCAACTGAAAAAGTAATTAAAGAGAGTGACTTATTTTATGTTGTTGAAAAATTACAGCCTATCAGTTCTGTTACTATATTTATGTTTTAATTCTCTTTGTTATAATTTTTATAAATATTTATGAATCTCAGGATATTTCCTTTCTAAGGCCTAGTTCTTATGAAAGATAAGTAGCTGATTTTCTTCTTAATTTGTTTTCTTACATCATGAAGTCCTAGAAGGTACGCAAGATCTTAGTTAAAGGTCCTGACATTTCCTGGGAAGATGATGTGTGTATTACGTGCAGTGTTTATAACAGAAGAAAGCAGGTTTCAGGAAAGATCTTTATAGAGTAGAGGCATAATATTTGTTATTAGATATAGCTGGATTTTAATTTGATGGGGAACACGGGAAACCATAATCAAGAGAATAGTTCAGACTTCAACCTTCTTTCTTAACTGATGTTTGCCCATCAGCTATTTGTTTGGGTTATAACTTTTTTCAGCTGATTTTGGCACATCTCATTTTTAAAACATATGACATATTTGTATGATAGTATGTATACAGGTGTAGTGACAGCATAAATACTTATTTTTTTAATTATTTTTTTGGGGTCATATTGGCTTACAGCACTGTATATATTTCAGGTGTACCTCACTACATTTCAATTTTTGTATAAACTGCGTTGTGTTTACTACCAACAGTCCAATTTTTACCTGTCACCATACATATGTGCCCCTTTACCCCTTTCGCCCTGCCCCCACCCCCTTCTCTCTGATAACCGCTAATCTGTTCTCTTTATCTATATGTTTATTTGTTTATCTTCCACATATGAGTGAAATCATACTGTATTTGTCTTTCTCTGTCTGACTTATTTCACTTAGCATAATACCCTCAAAGTCCACCAGTGTTGTTGCAAATGGCACGATTTTGTCTTTTTTATGGCTGAGTAGTAGTCCACTGTATATATTGCCACATCTTCTTTATCCATCCGTTGATGGGCACTTGGGTTGCTTCCACGGCTTGGCTATTGTAAATAATGCTGCGATGAATGTGGGGGTGCATATATCTTTTCAAATTATTGTATTTCATGTTCTTTGGATAAATACCCAGTAGTAGGATAGCTGGATCGTATGGTATTTCTATTTTTAATTGTTTGAGAAGTCTCCATACTATTTTCCATAGTGGCTGCACCAGTTTGCATTCCCATCAACAGTGTATGAGGATTCCCTTTTCTCCACATCCTCTCCAACATTTCTTATTTCTTGTCTTGTTAATTATAGCAGTTCTAACGGTTGTGAAGTGACGTGTCATTGTAGTTTTGGTTTGCATTTCCCTAATAAATAGTGACATTGAACATCTTTTCATTTGCCTGTTGGCCATCTGTATATCTTCTTTGGAAAAATATCTGTTCATATCCTCTGCCCATTTTTTGATAGGTGGTTCATTTTTTGTGTTATTGAGTTGTATGTGTTCTTTATATATTTTAGAAATTAACCTCTTGTCAGATATATGATTTACAAATATTTTCTCCCAGTTAGTGGGTTGTCTTTTTGTTTTGTTGATAGTTTCCTTTGCTATGCAGAAGATTTTTAGTCTGATGTAGTCCCGCTCGTTTATTTTTTCTTTTGTTTCCCTTGCCTGAGTAGACATGGTATTCGAAAAGATACTGCTAAGACCATAAGGGTCTTGATCGTTGTTGGTCTTGTTGAGTAGCTTGATCGAGTTCATTATCTATATGTAGTAGTTTTTTCTTGGCATAATAAAAAGGTCTGTAGAACGGTGGTGCCAAAGAATTTCAAGAAAATGACTGTGATTAGTTTCTTTTATGAGATTTGGAAAAGGGAGAGGGAGAGGAAGATGAGGATAAACCTACACAGACATCTAATATGCCTTCTTGGGGTATATAGTTATGTTTGTATTTTTTAGTTTATCATTCTGGATCTGTGTTTGGAAAGCACTAAATAACATTAAAGCAAAATAGAAAATTTAGACTAATTTAGCGGGTTTTTTCTTTTAATAAGGCAATTGTTTAAATAGAACTTAAGCTTGAAAGTAGTAATAATGTGTTTGTTCATTAAGTTGCTAGCACATAATATAGATATGAAGAAAGTTTCAAAAAGTATCCTCTTCCTAATTATCTGCATGTGTTTAGAAGAGAAACTGTATAAGGAGAGATAGCCCATTATGAGTGGAGATTATGGGATTGATAATTCAGTATCAAGCATAATTTTCTTTCCTCCATGTTAAAGGCTTTCTTTAGAGTGATAAACAAGGTGAATTACCCATTATTGTGGTTTACTCTGTATACATTTTATGTAATTTAAATGTTATTTACTCTCTTGATCTTGTCTTTTTTTACTCGATTTTCTTATTTGTAAGTATAATTCGCTGTTTTTTATGATTGGCTTAGAAGATGTCATTGAAAAATAAGGAAATTAATAGTTGTATATGCTTTTTCCTGTAAATGTTGGCTAGAATGATCACAAATATGATTTTGGAGACAGGATAGCATATTTAAAAGTTTGGTGTAGAAATACAGTAAATTTGGGATGTATTCCTGAATTTAGAATGTGATGTTATACATCTCAGCCTTTTTGAGACTCAGTTTCTTATTTAAAATGTGTATGGGTGGCAGTTGGATAAAAACTGGCATTGCAAGTTTTAAGCTTACATGTGTATGTTCATAAAATTCCTTTTATTCAGGCAATCAACTGAAGGCGCTAACTGAGAAAAACAAAGAACTTGAAGTTGCTCAGGATCGCAATATTGCCATTCAGGTAAAAGTTATTCCTATGAATAGAGCTAATTGTGACCATGTTACTTGAGGAAGTTTTCTATTCTGATTGTACTTATTAGTTATTTAATCAACAGGAAGATGAAACAGATGTTCTTTGAGAGAAGCTACTAACAAAAGCATGTATACATAAATTCCTTAATTGGGTCTTTATATGTTGTATTGATAGATTGGACATTCCTTTTACTCATTAGAACATATTGGTGCTTGATATAAAAAAACGCTTACTTTTAGCTCTGTAGCTCTTAAATTGTGATTTTCCAAAAAATTCGAATTGTAAGTAAAGGGCTGTAGAATTTTAAGTAGGATAGATATTCATAGATCCATCTATCCAACCACCCACTCACCCACTTACCTACTTACCTTCCTTCCTTTCTTTTAGAGATTATCTATTTAATGCTTGCTATTGCCCAGGCTTATTTTAAGTATTGTGATACAGTTGAGGATATGGGTGAATCCATATCCGAAATCATTTCCTTAGAGTAGTGATATAAGAATAACAAGATTGAATATGATCAGAAGGATTACTGACCAGTTTGTTTAATAAAGTGGTCGTACTCAGTGATCCTTTAACCAGATAGAACTTTAGGCTCTTGTCATCGCTTTTTTAAAATTTGCATTTGATTTGAGTTAAAAAATACTTGATGTATAAAAGATACTTATAATGGGAAAGAGTGATAGACTTGACCAATATAAATTTAAAATTCTCTACATAAAAAGAACTGAAATGCAAATAAACTACTAGAAATATTTTTTCAATAGAAATATGACTATTTATATCCTTAATACGTGACTACTTTCAAATTATAAGAAAAATCATTCAAGGGGGATATAGGCAAAGGAATTAAAAGAAAAGAGACAGGAAGCTGCACAAATGGCCGGTGGCAATATGAAATTTGCTCTGCTTCACTTGTAATCAGAAAAATGCAGATAAAATAATAACGTAATTGTTTTTCACCTCCTCATGTTAACATTGATTTCTTACTTTTTTGTTTTTAAGAATAATCTTCAGTTGTGGCATGGGTGGCTTAGATTGGCACTTATAACTCAAAGAAAAGTGTATAAATTGCCCTTGTCTTGCTGTAAAGCAATGTGACAAAATTTATAAGGGTCTTAAGTAATTCCATTTCTAGGAATCTTTCTTGAGAAATAATTTGAACCGAGGTATATATGCAGTGATGTTCATCAAAATTTTATTTTATAACAGCTTAAAATTAGAAGTAAGTTAAATGTCCTACAAAGGCATATGTAAGTAATTAGGACACTTCCAAGTCACAAAAAGTGACACGGGAAATTTTTTTCATGAGCCTAGGAAAAATAATTTTTAAAAATCCAAAATACAGGGCCAGCTCTGATGGTCTAGTGGTTAAGGTTTGGCGCTGTCACCACCTTGGTGGCCCGGGTTCGATTCCCAGTTGCAGAACACCACCACCCATCTGTCAGTTGCCATGCTGTGGCGGTGGCTCACATAGAAGGGCTTACAGCTAGGATATATAACCATGCACTGGGGCTTTGGGGAGAAGGAAAAAAAAAAGGAGGAAGATTGGCAACAGATGTTAGCTCAGGGGGAATCCTTCCCTGCCAAAAAAAAAATTCCAAAATATGAATGGAAGTGTTAAAATTATGGGTAATGTTTAAACTTTTTGATGTATAAGTTATAAGAAAAAGGAAACCATTTTTAAACCACACTTAATGTTAACTAAAGTGACAATTCATGTTCAAGTTCCTATATTGATTGATGAACTTGATTTTCTTATTTGTATGACAGAGCCAATTTACAAGGACAAAGGAAGAATTAGAAGCTGAGAAAAGAGACTTAATTAGAACCAATGAGAGACTATCTCAAGAACTTGAATATTTAACAGGTATGAAGAAGTGCTTTAGCCTCTAACTACACTCTTTCCTTTCTCTTCTAACAGTGCTAGGAGTTAATCCCCAGTCCATTTCTGTTGCTGTTTGTTCTGTTGGTGTTTCTTTGTCATAGCTCAGAATAGTGTTCAGAGTAATAGCGTATTGTTTCTCCCACTCCTTTATTTTTATATCATTAGCAGAGATTTAAAGAAGTGTCTAGACAAGTATACAAATGAAAACATCTCAAAGAAGTAGTAATTGGACCAAGGTTTACGTGCAAAGATACTTACTACAATGTTATTTATAGTATCAAGTTGAAAGCAGTTTAAATGTTCAGTTGTGGAAGCTGCACTCCTTCATTTTAAGCAGGTACTCCTGCTGGTATAAGCTGTCCATAAGCATTCACTATAAGAACCTAAAAGGAGAGCCCATCTTTAAAAACATAGGCTGAAGGAGTGAGGAGGCAGGAATGTAAGATATATAAACATTGAATATTGTATATAGTACAGTTGATGCGTTCAGGTGAACATGACTCTTAAGCAACTCCTTTGGTTCCTTTTTATAAGATTTTTGAAAATGTTTATTTCTATTAAAGGAAGAATTTTCAAAATATTTATGTTGCTATACAATAATATTCAATGAGGCAACTATACTTTTCCAGTCTCAGAAAAAAAGTTACTTGAGAGTATTTGTTGATGATGTTGATCAGGTAAAATTAAAAGAATTTTTTTCATAAAAACCTTGATGTAAGAAATATAAGAAAATTAAGCATGTATATTCTGGTTTTGAGTAGAGGTTTTTATATGTATCACTGCTTTTTAACTTATTTAAAAATGGCTATTTGTGAAACTTTAATAGATTGTTGGGTATATATCAGGAAAATTAATGGTAATTTTGTATATTTAGCTTAAGTTACTGCATTTAAAATAAAATAATCCATATAATTTACGTGTTTGGTTGGGTGCACGAATTGGGCTTCATCATCTTTTCGTTAGAATTAAATTTGTAATTAAGTACAGCAGAAACAAAATAGAGGAGTTAAGAACTACTTGCTTTGTATTAAATGTTTATTTTCCTATAGATATTTTCTGATGGTTCCTCTGAACATGAATTAGTCATTTTTTTCAAATTCTCTTCTGACCTTTTTAGAGGATGTTAAGCGTCTAAATGAAAAACTTAAAGAAAGTAATGCAACAAAGGGCGATCTTCAGTTAAAATTGGATGAACTTCAAGCTTCTGATGTTTCTGTTAAGGCAAGTAACAAATAATTCCTAATGCACAAAATGCAATTTTTGCTTCAACTCACCTAAATTAAAATTTAAATATAGGCAAGTTATCTATAAAGTAATTAATAGCTGTTTTGGGTTTTTTTTAATGTCAGGAAATTAAGCATTAAGACAATTTTAATTGAATTGTTTTGCTTATGTGATATTTGTTTCTTACAGTTCTTATCTGATGTTTTCTGTTAAGAATTTAAATATTTATTTCTGTTGTGAAATAAAATTCTACTTGTGTTCCTTAGCTACAAACAGACTCTTTTGAATGACCATATATTATCTTTAACTATAAATGCTTTTTTCTTGGATTTCTTTAGTATCGAGAAAAACGCTTGGAGCAAGAAAAGGAATTGTTACATAATCAGAATACATGGCTGAATACAGAGTTGAAAACCAAAACTGATGAACTTCTGGCTCTTGGCAGAGAAAAAGGAAATGAGATTCTAGAACTTAAATGTAATCTTGAAAACAAAAAAGAGGAGGTGAGTTAGTAAAATTGTAACTTCATGTTGGGTTACAACTTACATTTGTGTATCAGTTTATTAAAAATTTATTTATTGGTATACCAAATTAAAGGTAAGATTAGGGGTCAAATGTGGAGGACATAACTCATAAACATTTGGCCTAGGAAATTAACCATTTGCGTTTAAGTAAAGAATTTAAGATAGTCTTTGATGAATTTTAATACTACCTACTGTCTTATGATACATCTTTCCTAAGAAACATGTTTAAGAAGTGGTGGTAAGCTTTTGTGTGCTAAATCCAAACGTGTTCTGTGAGCTGTTATTTTCATGATTAAATATACATATTTTATGTAAAATACTTTTTTTGGGTGTGAGGGATTATTTTGCTTTTACTTGGCAGCTTAACTTCATATCAAATTAATTTCACTTAATACAACATCCTCCTCCCAACCAACTCCACTTTTTGTTTCTAGGTTTCTAGAATGGAAGAACAGATGAATGGCTTGAAAACGTCAAATGAGAATCTTCAAAAGCATGTAGAGGATCTGTTGACCAAACTGAAAGAGGTGTAGATGACTACTTAAAATGTCTCTTTTACAAAAATATTAAAGCACTTACGAAGCTGTTATTTTATAAAATGATTTCATGTTTTGAACTGTTCCTGGCATCGTAAAATGGCCAGGACACTTCCATATGATGTAGCTAGGCTGAAATAGCTAGAATCAGAAATGGCAATTATATGCTTTATCCAAAGTACTATCTAAAAATGAGTATGGTTAATTTTAATATCCCTTAAGTATTCCACTTTAGATAAAAATATCATTAATATTTTATCCTTAGGGCCGGCCCCGTGGCTTAACGGTTAAGTGCGTGCGCTCTGCTGCTAGCGGCCCGGGTTCGGATCCCAGGCGCGCACCGACGTACCACTTCTCCGGCCATGCTGAGGCCGCGTCCCGCATACAGCAACTAGAAGGATGTGCAGCTATGACATACAACTATCTACTGGGGCTTTAGGGGGAAAATAAATAAATAAAATCTTTAAAAAAAAAAAAAAATTTTATCCTTAAAGTATTTCATCTTTATTATTAAAACTGATTTTAATTTTAGTGTTTTAATCTTTATCTTGTCACTTTACAAACTCGATTTTTTTATCTTGGGATTTGGTAAACCAGCATTCTAAATTCAGTTCAAACGAGACTGCTATAATTGGGGTTTTTTTTCAGGCCAAGGAACAGCAGGCCAGTATGGAAGAGAAATTCCACAATGAATTAAATGCTCACATAAAACTCTCTAACCTATATAAGGTAAATACCCTAACACACATTTTCGTGTTCTAATGTTGTATTATTGGATATTGGGTAACTTTTTAAGATTAACTTTTAGAGTGCTGCTGATGACTCGGAGGCAAAGAGCAATGAGCTGACCAGAGCAGTGGATGAACTACACAAACTTTTGAAAGAAGCTGGAGAAGGTAAGAGTTTTCAGTGAGGGGAAGATTATTTTGTTTTTAGATAGAAAGTACTTTTTTCTTTACCTTTTGTGTAGATTGTTGGATTTATAAGTCAGATTAACTTTATTAGGGACAAAATTTGGTATAGAAGAGAGATCCTTGGATTAAGAAATTTAAAATATTTTCACAAATTTCAAATTATATGTATATAATTTAAAATTATTTGAAAATAAAGATAACTTGTTTTGCTCTTTCATCTAGTAACCTTATACATATTTTGATTTCTAATAGGAAATTTTTCTTCCATTTTTGAAACATTTGCTTTGATAAGTACATATGGGTTTACAGTTTGGGTAGTCTTTTAATCCATAAATAACCCTCACTTTTTAAGTTATAGTGTATTTTAAAGTTTTTTATTTTTTTATATTTTTGCTTTTTTTAAAATGTAAGTTTTTTATGTATGATCTTTTCCAGTCATTTCCTGTGTTCTAGACTAAAGATCAGATTAAAACCAAAGAGATACTTAGAGCCACTTTTTTGAAATTTGAGTTCCCTTATTTTCTCCATGGATAAGAGACATCAAAAAGAGAAATAGATTCACCAGGCCAAGACATTTCAGGAATTATAAGTAGAGCAGGAGCTTTTAGTAGGTAATAACTATCAACTGCAGCCTCTCTGGAATTTAATGTTATCTGCTGAAGGGAAAAAGAATGACTATTCTGTTAGGTTTTATAAACTCTCAGATTTTAATTATATATTTGGATATTCTGTCTTTAAAAATATTTTTAGCCAATAAAGCAATACAAGATCATCTTCTAGAGGTGGAGGAATCTAAAGATCAAATGGAAAAAGAAATGCTGGAGAAAATAGGGAAATTGGAGAAGGAATTAGAGAATGCAAATGACCTGCTTTCTGCCACAAAACGTAAAGGTATGGATTAATAGATGCTTATTGATGGCTTGAAATACTAGAACTTCCCTACACAGTTTACAGTTTCACTAATAGTATTTCTCTGTCACGTTGTGATATAGGAAACTCCATCAAGTTATAGCATTAGAGTTTATTTTTAGTTTAAAATTAATAATCTATCTGTATCTTTACTATATTGTCAGATATATGTACTTTGTGATCACACATAATTGTGTGTCAATTTCCAGAATAGCTTTAACTATAATTTTGTTAGTGCCGTTGAGTCAATTCTGTCTCCTAGTGACCCTGTGTACAGCAGAGTGGAACCTTGCCCAATCTTTTTGCACCATCCTCTCACCTTCTGGTGCTATATCAGACAATGCTCCACTGCTATTTATAGAGTTTTCATTGTGGGTGACCAAGTCCTTCTTCCTACTCTGTCTTAATCTGGAAGGTCCACTGAAACTTGTCCACCAGGGTTGTCCCTGCTGATATTTGAAATACTAGTGGCATAACTTTCAGCATCACAGCAACACATAGCTGCCACAGTATGACAACCAGCAGACAGGTGGTGTGATTTCCTGACCAGGAAACGAACCCAGGCCGCGGTGGTAAGAGCACCAAATCTTAACCATTAGACCACCAAGGCTGTCTTTTAACTATAATTACTGCATGATTTTTAGAATTGGCTTGTGTTACATGACTATTTGGTATTTTATTGTATTTTAAAATCTTGATATGAATTTATATGTAGTGTACAGTAGATATGACTTCTTACCTGTCTTGAAAAAAGTATTAGTGGTGTTAGTTTGAAATTTTACAAACATATACTAGATTTCTATATGTTGGCACAGGAGCCATATTATCTGAAGAAGAGCTTGCAGCCATGTCTCCTACTGCAGCAGCCGTAGCTAAGATAGTGAAACCTGGCATGAAATTAACTGAGGTAAGAATGGTATTAAATCTTGTTCTTTTCCTTCAGCAAAAGTGTTAAGGTCCCTCTGAAACTTAGTCCCCAGAAAAATTATTCTTAAAGTCATCTGATTAATGGATCATCCTAGGAAAGGCTTTCTTGGTTACTGGTTCTGTATTACATATAGTAAACATTTCCATCTTGTGTAAGTGCTAACAAATGTTTATTATGAAGCTAGATAGACTATGTACTTCTGTTGTTATGCTTAGATTTGAAATGACCTCTCTTCTGTTTTCAGCTGTATAATGCTTATGTGGAAACTCAGGATCAGTTGCTTTTGGAGAAACTGGAGAACAAAAGAATTAATAAGTATCTAGATGAAATAGTGAAAGAAGTTGAAGCCAAAGCACCGATTTTGAAACGCCAGCGCGAGGAATATGAACGTGCACAGAAAGCTGTGGCAAGTTTATCTGTTAAGCTTGAACAAGCTATGAAGGTTGGTTCCATTCCTAAATTTTAGCTGTGGGAAAAATACATATGAGAAGTGATTTATTAGGTAGTTCTTCCTTAGAATTAAAGTATTTGTGTCAGAAAAGGCTAAATCTGCTTTTTCAGTGATAGGGTAATTATATATTTTAAAGCTTGTCATTACATTATTAAACACCTATAATCGCAAAATATTCTACCTTTATTCAGCTAAATTGTGAGAGCCTTTTACATTTTTTAAGACATTTGGGAAGTGTTCTATAGGGTTCTCTAGTGGATGATAAATAGCCAAATCTTCTTGTACCACTATTCAAATTAAAACAACAATCTCTCTTTGTAATAGAACTCTCCTAAATTTAGCGTAGCCGTTTTTTGTCAGGCAGTTCTGATATTCTGTCTTTATACCATTTCACAATTTGACAAATCTTTATATACATTACTTTGTTACTTTTCCTTTACATATTAGAAGTACCAAGGAAATTCATATATATCCTTTACCTCTTAAGATTCTTTTTTAATAGATAATGATTAAAAAAGAGTATTTATACTCTGATAATTTTGCTTTTAGGGTACAATTATCACTATTACTGAGAAATCTTCAAGATTTATTGAACAAGTTGTATTGAGAAAATTCAGTTAAATCAGTTTGTCTGCTGTTCTAAACTGATAAATTTCTTTCTTTCCTTTTTTTGGAGAATGGTATAAATTGTAACGTTAATTCAAATTTAAACTTTTGTTGCTGTTACTGTTAGAATTTAGACAACAGTTTAAGTCAGATTATATTATATCAAATGATCTCTTTCTCCTGAATCAAATAACCTCTAACAGTTTCACCTAGACAGAATATTGGCTTTTTGACCCCCCTCGCCCCAACTGTGTGGTTCAAAAAGAGGTCCCTTGGGTCTAGTTAGATCTTCTTGAGTTTCTCGCTGTTGCGAGTGAGTGTTTTGCCTGGAGCTTATTGTCTGAAGGGGATAGTGAGGTAGAGGGTTTTAAGAATCAGATAATAGGAGCTGTTCATTGTGGGAAAAGCCTATTTGATCCTTCTTGAGTAATGTACAGGTACGATAATAAAAATCCCTTACATACTTTTTTCATAACTGCCAAAGAATTTAAAGATAATTTCTGTATCTTTTTCATAGCTGCATCTTCTGTCAGTAACATACATCATGTATCCTCCAGTCTAGATTCTGTGATGCTCATTTGTTCGATTCTTAGGGTTTTATAACCAAATTACTTCCTTCCTTGGCATCTTGATTAATCCCATTTTGAACTCAGTAGATGTATATCATTGCTGTTTTTCATAAGTATTTGCCTACTTCATTTTTTCAGAGTTGTTCCTACTGAAATTGACTTATGCATACCTTTAGGGCAGTGTGCTCACAGGTACTTGAAACACCAGCATAAATATGAGCCATCTTTCACTTGAATTCTATTTAAAACATTATTATGTAGAAACAACACAATAAGAAGCAAAATTTGTATGAATTTGAGATAAAGCATAAGATGTCAAAATTTTTTGTGCTTGTATCAGGCTCCTTAAAACTGTGCCCCTAATACCTAATGGTGTTGTGATGCAAAACTTTGCAAAAGCACTGCATATGCTATAATTTCTTTTTTTTTTTTTTAACAGCCTTGTGACATTGGCTGCTGCTTCTTTAGAATTAATTCCTGATGGTTTTTTTTTAATAAAATCAAGTCATTTATGCATCTTACCCACCATTTTTTACTTTTGACCTTTATTACCAGATAACCAGTATAATAGTGGTTATCACTGTAATGTATTCCTTTGTTTTTGTCTTAGTAACAAAGCTTTTGAGGGTATGTAGTTCTATCATTTAATGGTACACTATGAATTTGGTGTGGCTGTAAGATTAAAATTGATAGTTAATTTGGGGGGAAGTGGGAAATTCCTCATCGTTTTCACACAGTGATGAGCATTATATTGATGAGCAATATTTGAGATATTAAGAAATACGTGTGCTCATATTTATAATTTCTCATTAGAGGCTACTGTATTATACTAGAATGTTTTTAGTTTATAAGTTAACTGCTATGGTATTTGAGCACTGTATATTTGTGTTATTTGTATAGCTACTTCATGTGTTTGGATCTTAGAAGGAAGTGTAGAATTTTCACTTGAATTTACATTTTAAAGGAGATTCAGCGTTTGCAGGAGGACACTGATAAAGCCAACAAACATTCATCTGTGCTTGAAAGAGAGAATCAAAGAATGGAAATACAAATAAAAGATCTTTCACAACAGGTGAGAATTTTTTGTTTCTTTTCCTATTTCTTTCTAAACTGACTGCCCAGTAATGTTTGAATCTGTTTGCAGGTATCTAAGATAGAACTACCACATATGAAATTCTCATTCAGTTCAGAATACCACTCTTGCAGAATTTTACCCTAGTCATTGTTTTTTCATAGCCCCTCTCATTTTTTCTTTTTTCTTTAAGTGTTTGATAAATTTTCAGATTGTAGGTGTTGGTTGTAATAAATGAAATAATTCGAAGATAAATGGGTTTTCTGCCCCCTGCCCAAGTCCCACAGTGTAACCAGTGTTGACAGACTGGAGTATGTTCTTTCACATCTCTCTTCTATGTGCAAACACACCTGAGTGTGTATCAACATACGTAAGCATTCTTTGTTTTTACTGAAATAAAATCATGCTTATGCATTACTCTACCACTTTTTTTTTAACTGAATGAGTCAGGAAATGTAGTTCTATTTTGTTCATATATTTTTCTGTAATTTTGTGTGTGGGTATATACATGCATACAACACACACACAAAAATTTCACATTAATGGAATTAAAATCCATTTCCCATGCTCTCCACCACATAATGCATACATTGGCTTGCAAGTGCAAGCATACACACGCACACACATTAGCTGTGTATTTCTGGGTGTGTTCTTTGGTCATTGTTTTACAAAAATGGAGCCATGTTTCTGAAATATAATTTCACTGCTTTTAAAAAAATAACAGCTGTCATTACACACTTTTATAGAAATGAAAAGTAATTTTTTTCCATTAAAATTTCTGTTTACGTTTTAATATCTAAAATGATATGCTTGATTTTTTTAAGATAAGTTAATATAAGTTGATAGTGTTCATAAAGTAGTATTTTCATTTGAAAATTTTAATTTTCTTGTAGACATTTCCAGATTCAAAGCCAGTACTATTTTGATAACATTAAAACTTTGTTTTTAGATTAGGGTACTTTTGATGGAACTTGAAGAAGCAAGGGGTAACCATGTAATTCGTGACGAGGAAGTAAGCTCTGCTGACATAAGTAGTTCATCTGAAGTAATATCACAGCATCTAGTATCTTACAGAAATATTGAAGAGCTTCAACAACAAAATCAACGTCTCTTAGTGGCTCTTAGGGAGCTTGGGGAAACCAGAGAAAGAGAAGAACAAGAAACAACTTCATCTAAGTAAGCAATTGACTACCTCGGTTTATTCAGCAAACATTTATTGAAAACTTTTTCTGTGCCTCTAACAGTGCTGGATACTGGGAATGTAGTGATTTAGGAGAAAAAAATTGAGCAACACTACCCCCAAAAAAATTCTACTCTCAGAGTCCTCAGTTTGTGGATGAGAATGATAATAAGATAGATAATAAGATAAATCAATAAGTAGATAATTTTAGTTCAGTGTGATTAGTTCTATGATAGAGAAAAGCTTACTATCTGTCGGAGCATAGAGGTGGAGGACCTAGCCTAGATTTTAGGGAATAACCAGGCATCATGGAGAAGCTATGTAGGAATTACTCAAGCAGAGTAAAGAATTTTTTTTAAAAGTGTATTTGGTGCTAGAGGAGGAGGAATGGCTGTGAAAGCAGGAGGACTGGAGTTTGGACTAAGTGGAATTGGGTTAATTTTTGCAAACAGGTTTTCAGATGTCATTGGTGAGTACCTAAGTCCTGTATGGTGGGGGTTTTAGAAGTGATTCTTAAAATATCAGCAACAAAAGGAAGAAAGGACAAGAGAAATGAAAATATTATGCTTAATGATAGACAGTAAAATGCTTAGTCAATGTACAGTAGAAATTATAACTGCCTTTCATTCTCAGTCCTGTGAAATAGACTGATTTCTTTTCCTGCAGAATCACTGAGCTTCAGCTCAAACTTGAGAGCGCTCTCACTGAATTGGAACAACTCCGTGAGTCACGACAACATCAAATGCAGCTTGTTGATTCCATAGTTCGTCAGCGTGATATGTACCGTATTTTGTTGTCACAAACAACAGGAGTTTCCATTCCTTTACAAGGTAGGTTTTTATGTGTTATCTTAAAAGTTTTCAAGTATTTTTGAGAAATATTTCTGAAATGTATATTAGGGAATGGATTTTGCAACATAAGCAGTATCCACTCTAATGATGGTAACTTCAAATTTGACTACCATATATGATTGATCATAACATATTATCAGTTCTAAAACACCATTATTTTAGGTATTATTAAAAGGGAAGAAATGCTGACCGTTGTTGAAAAGTGTGCATCTTAGAATCAGTGAATTAACGATATTTATTTTGGTTATGTTCTAACATTTAATCTGCAGATATTTCTAATCAGCAGCCAAAAATAATCTTAGTAGGTTGTTTAGTAGATTAATTATTTCATAATTTCTACAATCTTATGATTTCATTTAAATAAGTCTAGCTTGTTGGTTTTGGTAATGATGTATTTGCAAACAAATGTGGTATCATTCTTTTTATGTTTCTGAAGCTTCAAGCTTAGATGATATTTCTCTTGTGTCAACTCCAAAACGTTCAAGTACATCACAGACTGTTTCCACTCCTGCTCCAGTACCTGTAGTTGAGTCAGCAGAGGCTATAGAAGCCAAAGCTGCCCTTAAACAGGTAAAGATCACACCTTGACACCTTTATCTTGGGTTAAGTTTGTCCAGAACACAAGAGTGTCGTCTAATAATTTCTCCAATATTTAGTTGCAGGAAATTTTTGAGAACTACAAAAAAGAAAAGGCTGATAATGAAAAAATACAAAATGAGCAACTTGAAAAACTTCAGGAGCAAGTTACAGATTTGCGATCACAAAACACTAAAATTTCTACCCAGCTAGATTTTGCTTCTAAACGGTAAATTTTCTTTTGTTCAAAAATTAATAAATTCTAAATGTTATACTTCAGTATTCAAATGAATGAAATTCAAAGGTTAATTTGCTGTAGTGTTACTTTTTTGTGGACCGTAATCCCGGATGAGAAGCTATAGGGATTTGTTTTTCAATATTGGTTAATGATTCTCCTGGGCATTGCTAAAGAAAGGGTCCAGGTAGTTATTTAATAAGTTGAAGTTCACGTGAGGAATGTTGTTTTCTTTCCTGAGGTTGCAGGACCTACTGTGTCTGTAGGACTTAATTATTTTATAAATGCACCAGAGGATGAGAGGAATGTGAGCAAATTTCATTCAGCTTTTTCTATTCTAGGACAAAGAGAAGCAGGCACTAGATAGTTAATTTTGAGAAAATTCACTTCCTTGGTCACTTACAAAGGAATAATAGTTAATTTTATTCCATAGTTATTAAATCCATTGAATACTTGTTAGTTTATCAAGTTAGGACAAAATTTATTTCTACGTAGCCTACATGATAAAGCTATGTTTTTGTAAGAATATGGCAGCAGTTATTTCTATACATTACAACAGTTTGATACCCCAAATAAAAACACCTTTGTTTCCTATATTGATAACTCGGCTATAGCCAGCTATTTTCTAAGCTTTCAAGCACATAAGAAAATAAGATGAAGAATTATAGAGGAAAAAAGGATTGACAAAAATCCATCACTAACCATGCATAATTATCTTATCTTATATACTACATTGTGGTAGGGTGTCTGGTGTATCAACATTGGATTGGCATTATTTTGAATATGATTAAAATTCTTGTAATGAATAAGATGAAAAAGTTAATTCAGCATGAAATACTGAGCTTATTTAGAATTTGAATTTAACTGCTAAATTTGGAGTTTAGAGAAAAGAATGAAGGTTTTAAATTATCACATAAGCCACTTTTTTCATATTGTTCATCGTGTAATTAATAATTAAGCTGTTGTGAAATTCTTCAAGGAACTAGGGTAGGATATAGTATTTCGGTTGCTTATAGAATTATTTTTCTTTCATGTAAGTTATGAAATGCTACAAGATAATGTTGAAGGGTATCGTCGAGAAATAACATCCCTACATGAGAGAAATCAGAAACTCACTGCAACGACTCAAAAGCAGGAGCAGATCATCAATACGATGACACAAGATTTGAAAGGAGCAAATGAAAAGCTAGCTGTTGCAGAAGTGAGATCAATTTCCCTCATCTGACTTGCATTATAAATTGCATTTGACAGTTATTTTTGGTTATTACTTTGATTTTACTGATTGGTAGGACTTAGATATTTGAGTGGTTATAGTTGTACTTTTTTATTAAGTTTTATCTCACAACTTTTTGATCATTACTTGTGAGCTAGGTGTAGTTGTCCCCCATTTTACTTGTTGAGAAACAGACTCAGAAGCTAAGTAATTTGCTTAATTTGGGGCGGTCACGAGAGATGGGTTGGTTGGGACTTAAACCTAGGTTTTCTAATTCTGTTAGCTATATTTCATTCTCATCTTGCTCCCACTCCTTTGTGGGGAATGAACAGCAACCCTTTTTCAAATAGGTGGAATAAGTTTTATTAATTGATAGTTTACGACTCGTCATGTAAATATGAATACTTTGAGGATATTGATTTTCAAAACACCCTACCAGATCCCCTGAGACTTAGAGTGTACTCTTTAGGGGAAAAAAAAAGTTAAAATAGATCAGTCAGCACTCTCAAACAGATACTTAGAAACCATGCTTGGCTTTTAAAACTTACGTAATTTAATAGTATGCAGGTATGGCTAGCATAATTTTGCAGTTTTATTTCTTTTACTCTTTGACATTTTAGATTTTTTTGTTGCTTGATTTAAAGTCTAATTTGTTAGAGCAAAGAAATCATAAGTATTTGTGATAATTGCAAGGTTTTTTCCTTTGATCTATTGGGGTTCCCAGTAGTTTTTGCTTCATATTTCAACACATGAAACTAAGAGTTATATTTCTTTATATAATGAAGAGATATAGTGTCTAATTAGCATTAAGAAATATGTAGTAATCAAGGATCATTTTACTTTTATAATTGTATTATTACATTTGACTATTGTTTTCCAACACTTTTTCTTGTATTTGCCTCAAGGTAAGAGCAGAAAATTTGAAAAAAGAAAAGGAACTGCTTAAATTGTCAGAAGTCCGTCTTTCTCAGCAGAGAGAGTCTTTGTTAGCTGAACAAAGAGGGCAAAACTTGCTGCTAACTAATCTGCGGACGATTCAGGTACCAAATAAAAAAGCATGTGTAGAAAAAATTTTTTAAAGTTAAATTTAAATGGTTTTAACATCGTATCCTTTCAGTTTTCCTAATTAGAAAATTTATCTGTCACTTTTGTCACGCATTATGATGATCATTGAATTTTGAGGTTTATTAAGACATGTCAGTATTGTAAATAAAACATTGAAAGAGAACTGATTGAAACCATGCAATTGGCGGTTTTGATCCTCAGGTCCATATTTACAGAATCCTGTGCAGTTTAATTATTTACAAGATTAAATTTTGGTTTTTATTTTTTCTTTTAAAACTTCAGGAAATCTGAATGACTATTGTAATGTGGTTTTTTTTCCCCTCTATTAAATAGTTGTCTTAGTGTGAAAAATGTCAAAATGCTTTCTTGGTAAATGTTCTTGATCTTAACTTTTTCATGTAGAAATGACTTATAATCTTGAAATCCCCTGTAGCCTTTAATTTTCTTTGTGTTGCTTTTTTGACTTTTTTTCTTAAGCATAACCAAAAATCTTTTCTTTACCTTAGGGAATACTAGAGCGATCTGAAACAGAAACCAAACAAAGGCTTAGTAACCAGATAGAAAAACTGGAAAATGAGATATCTCATCTAAAGAAGAAGTTGGAAAATGAGGTGGAACAAAGGCATACGCTTACTAGAAATCTAGATGTGAGTTTATCAATGTTCTGAATTTCTGTACATTATTTATGTTCAACAGTTAGGCTGGCTTATGGACACAATGCTATCTCATGTTGAACCATGGTTTTGAAGAAACTTCTTACAAACTCAAGGTTTTCTTGCCTCTTTGTGTGCATAGTAATTTTTAGTTGGGTGCCATACACTGAGTTTTATCCTGTTGGGTACTGGATATTTTTGTATTCCTATAAATCTTGAGCTTCATTCTGGGATGCAGTAAATTTAATTGGAAATAGTTTGATTCTCTTGAGTGTTGCTTTTTATGATTTATTAGGCGGGCCCAAAGCAGTGCTCAGTCTAGAATTAATTATTTCCGACTGCTGAGGCAAGACCTTTCTTGAGTACTAGTCCCAGTGTCCAATGAATTATGAGTTTTTTCAGTCTGGCTGCTGAAACAGGCATTATTCCTGACTCTTGGTGAGCGCCAGACACTTTTCACTCCAGTCTCTTCAGATAATTCGTTACCCTTTCTGGAGTAATTTCACCTGCATGCACTGATGACTGTTTTGCTGAATTTTCAAGAGGGATCTTCTGCAAATCTCCAGGGTACTCTTATCTGTGCAGCTCTCTTCTCTGTGATAGTCTGCCTAATGAATTCAAGCTAATTTAGTCTTGCTGTACTCTCAGTTCTGTGTTTTCTCAATTCAGGGAGTCTGCTGGGCTCTGTCTCATTTCCCTTCCCCTGTATGTAGCCTGGACACTCGTAAGTCTATAAACTAGGGAAATGGTAGGGCTCGCCTCTTTGTTTCCTGTCTGAGGTATCACAGTTGTTTCATGTGTTTTGTCTGGGTTTTCTTCATTGTTTCAGATGGGAAGGTAAATCTGGTTTCTGTTCCTCTATCTTGGCCAGAATTTTAAAGTTCTGTAGAAAAATAACTTGGATCTCTAGCCACTTAAGAACCTGAAAGATAGTGTTTGTAGGGTTAATGTATTTTTTCTTATAGGTTCAACTTTTAGATACAAAGAGACAGCTGGACACTGAGACAAATCTTCACCTTAACACAAAAGAACTGTTAAAAAATGCTCAAAAGGAAATTGCTACTTTGAAACAGCACCTCAGTAACATGGAAGTACAGCTTGCTTCTCAGTCCTCACAGAGATCTGGTAAAGGTAAATAAATAAGTAGACTGATAATAAAGTACTTCTTTAGGTTTTTAACATCTCCTGTAAATAAATAACCTATTCTTTGTGGATACTAGCAAAAGAAAAAAAAAACACTTTTACTTTTCATATAGTAAAGCTCAGTTTTAGGCTTAAATTAATAAACTTGCATACTTGGAAGATTCAAAATAGTTCTGCATGGCACCTGAGCAAGGTATGCTGTTAGTTTTCTAATTGTTAAAACCATTTATTGATACTTTAAAAATGCTTCTTTTGAGGAGGGTTAATATTTGCATTTTTAACTCTCCTTTTAAGATGTGGTTACTTGTTAAATCTGTAATAATAAGGCTCACTTAGAGAAATAATTGATTTGTTCTCTTTTAGAGCAGTATTCCTAATTTTTGCTCAGTGATAGTGTCAACACAAAATAACCAATAACCATTCTATAGATGAGAGGTGAGTTTTACTTGAGCCAAGGTGAGGATTATAATCCTGAAAGGCCTTTTCCAAAAAGGAAGACAACATTCCAGAGAAGCATGGTTGTCAGAGCAGTGTTATACCTTTTTAGAACAAAGAACATACAGTAAACATGCCCAGGATATATATTCACCAAAGTTTCAAAGAGGTATTCAGTTGCAAGTTAGCAGGTCCACAGGACCCTGATGTCAGAGAGGGATTAATATGGGCATTACCAGTACCACCAATAGAGTGTAGGAGGAGAAGTATGAATTCTTATCTTAAGAGAGTGCGCTCTTTAATGATTAAAGGAGATGTACAATGTATGTTTGATAGGCCGTGATTCAGGCTTCTTTAGTTCAAGCTGAATCAGTTTTGAACCCGAATAGTTACCCCATATACCTCAGTTTGTGAAAATCTCTTGTTAATAGTCTCAGGTAAAAGATTTTTTTAATTAGATTTTGCTTCTCTTTGTGAGTACACCATTTCAAATGCAAAGCCTTGTGTCCAGATAATCTTTCTGCTTGGTTTTATTTCTTCTTTTTTTTCTGTGTGTGAGGAAGATTAGCCCTGAGCTAACATCTGTTGCCAATCTCCCTCTTTTTGCTGAGGAAGATTGGCCCTGAGCTAACATCTGTGCCCATCTTCCTCTATTTTATATACATGGGACACCTACCACAGCATGCCTTGATGAGCGGTGCGTAGGTCCACGCCTGGGATCTGACCTGTGAACCCCAGGCCACCAAAGTGGAGCACACGAACTTCACTACACCACTGGGCCAGCCCCGTTTTTATTTCTTAATAGAAGAGAAAAAAAAACATAATGTAACAAGTGTATATATGTATGTTTATATATGTGTGTGTATATATAGATATATATATCTGATATCTATATAGTAGATATGTAATTATCTCATAGTCGTTTCTTATTGATATACGATAAGAAAACATTCTTTTCAGTCTGCAGTTTCTTCCTTTTCTGTGGATTTTAGAGTGAAAATTGGGCTAAATGAGCTAAGATTTACTGTTTTAGAGTAAACAATGTTTAAATAATAAATAAAGAATCTGATAATTTCAAGGAGCTACCTCAGTTTCGTGGAACTATTTTATATTCTTTTCTTTTAAATATCCTTATTTTTGGTATTTGCAACAGTAGATTTCAAATATTTTAATTTTTTTTTTTAAGAAATAGCATACAAAATACCTGTCTTTATTTTGGCATTCAGCATGGGTTGAAATATAATTTCTAGGTAGTTAAGTACTTTTACATTTGAGCCTTAATACTAATTTCACAAACTCTATGATGATAATCATCTCTAATATCATTTCAAATGTTAATTTTAAGAAAGCTGTTAAATCTTTTAGGTCAGCCTAACAACAAAGACGATGTGGATGATCTTCTCAGTCAGCTAAGGCAGACAGAAGAGCAGGTGAATGATTTGAAGGAGAGACTCAAAACAAGTACCAGTAATGTGGAACAGTATCGAGCAATGGTTACTAGTTTAGAAGAATCCCTCAATAAGGAAAAACAGGTATATACAATTTTGAGTTCAATTTGAATGCATTTATTAACTTTTTTTTAATTAGCAGCCTGCTACATGTAAGGCACTGCTATGTGGTAAGTATGAGTTGGACTGACATGGTGCTTACCTCTAAAAAGTGCTTGAGTCTAAACCAGATTAAAAAAACCCACAAAATTTATAAAACAAGAGAGGGTGTAATTGCTATAGGAAAGGTGCAGACCAAATGTTGATATGAGTGGAAGGTAGGTGAGGTTGTCTCCTGAGTATGCATGACTTCACAAGAGATGGCATTTGTGCACAGTCTTGAAAGAAAGTATCATTTGGATAGTCAAAGATAGAAAGTTATTCCGTGTAGTGGGAGCCCTCAGTCAAGATACAAAGACTTCAGATGATAACACTTTGACTAGTGTCCTGAATTCGTGAAGTGAAATAGTGAGGAATATGATTATAAATGTAGTGGAGAACGAAATGTGAAAGGTTTTGAACGTCAAATTATATTCTGTAAGATTATTAAGAACCATTGATGTTTTGTTTCCCAGCATGCCATAACCAGAATTGTTTTAATTAAAAAGATTAATGTAGTAGATTGGAGGATACAAAATTCTTTTTGGGGGATATAACACTAGGGCCACAGGTTTAAAAGATCCTTTTGTGGTTGGCATCATAGAAATCAAAATATGTGGGGGGGGGGACCTCTCAATAGTAGAATGGACAGATTTGGCAAGTGGATATGAGGATTGAGGGAGAAATGAGAATTGGAAATTTCACTTCAAAAGAGAAAAATGGCCAGTAGCCAAATTGAGAGGTAAATTATGCTTGTAGTTTTAAAGGGTGTTTTTGAACTCTTTAATCAGCATTTGATGTATTTTTTTAAATACAAGGCAAACACTAATTTTAGTACTTTTCAAATTTAGATTTAGAGAGGATAACTGTATAATTTTGAATGTGTATAATTTTTTTTATCCCGTTTGGGTGATGGTGAAGGTGACAGAAGAAGTACATAAGAATATTGAAGTTCGTTTAAAAGAGTCAGCTGAGTTTCAGACACAGTTGGAAAAAAAGTTAATGGAAGTAGAGAAGGAAAAACAGGAACTTCAGGATGATAAGAGAAAAGCCATAGAGAGCATGGAACAACAGGTAAGTTAGGTTATTATCATATCAATGTTTTTTTCTTTGCATAAGGATTTGAATTCTTTAGCTCATTAGTTACCATTCAGTTCATCTCAACAGATAATGATTGAACACATACCCAATAGTTTTAGTTTTGTTTTACTTTGCTGTGTACATCTGTACTTGTTTCCTTTTGATATTTTAGGCTACTTTATTGTAGTAGATATCAGTGCTACTTTAGAACCCTCTGCCTGAGAATTGACTTTTGCAAATATTAGTAAGGAGTAAATATAGATGTGCAAAATTTGTACAGTAGATTAAATCAGGTTATAACTGTTTTAAATTTAGTATTACTCTTTGGCCTAAATGGATTTTTAAAAATCTATCTTCATTATAAAAATATCTTCAGTATTTTTAAAGTAAGTTTGCAATTAACTCTGGTTTTAATCTTGTTCTTCTGATTTAGTTATCTGAGTTAAAGAAAACACTTAATAGTGTTCAGAGTGAAGTACAAGAAGCTCTTCAGAGAGCAAGCACAGCTTTGAGTAATGAACAGCAAGCCAGACGTGACTGTCAGGAACAAGTAAGTAGTTGTTCGTAAAGCCGGTTATTGAGACGTGAGCTTTGATCCTAGGGAACAGTTCTTGGAGTATATTAATGCGTTTTGGGGGATTGGTGAACCTTACAGAAATGCAGAGTTATTTCCGCCCTTGTGGAACTAAGATCAGTTGAAAAGTATAGATGAAGGCTAAAAGTAGATAGTGCAATATCCATTAACAAAGCAATCTTGGCAAATGGGAAAAAATATAAAAATAGAAGTAGGAGATTAAATGTGTACTTGCTGTCATTTGCAAACATTCTTTTACTGTTGCAGTCCTTCACTAGTTTTGGTTGTAAAACTGTATTATAGACAAGATAGTCAGAGAGACCTTCAGCAAAACAAGGCCCTCTTGAAAACATTTTTAATGCATTACTAAGCTTACATAGATTTCTATATGCCACTTCTTATAAAGCTTTAAAAATACAAAACCACATTTGTTTTAAGTATATGTACACACATGTACACACACGCGTATGTGATAAAGCTTTTTAAAATTTTTTATGAACAACAATGATAAAACACAGTTCAGGAGAATGGGGATTATTGAAGTAGAATGGGAAAGGAATACATGTAACGATACTGGTAATGTTCTCATTTTTAAGTTGGGTAGTATATTAGTAGCCATTCATTTTGATTACTATTCTTCATTGCTTACATATACATAACATGTATATGTATCAAAGTTACTTTTAAAATAGAATACAGAGAAAAATGCTTCAAAGGTAAATTGGACAAAAATGAATTTTTTTGCTTTATTGCCCAACAGCACATCATTGGAAATTAAAATCAAAGACTATATGCATAATTCAATATTCAAATAAATTATTTTCATTTCCCTTTGTTCACTTTGTGTGTGTGTATGCATGTATTCTACGTAACTGAGTTATGTTTAGCCTTTATTGTCCTAAGTTGCTACATAGTCTTCATAAGTTTCATTTTGAACAGTTCTTTAATATTTCATGTAACAGATATAGCGTAACTTTTAATTATTCTCCTATTTTGGTGCATTTAGATTGTCTTCACTTTTATTATTTTAAATAATGCAGTGTGCATCTTTTCTTTTCAGAAAATACTAGCTAGCTTTATGGGTTTTTAATCTTTTGTGTCAATGGGGAAATAATTTCTTACAGGCTAAAATAGCTGTGGAAGCTCAGAATAAGTATGAGAGAGAATTGATGCTACATGCTGCTGATGTTGAAGCTCTACAAGCTGCCAAGGAACAGGTTTCCAAAATGGCATCAGTCCGTCAGCATTTGGAAGAAACCACCCAGAAAGCAGAATCACAACTGTTGGAGTTTAAAGCGTCTTGGGAGGAAAGAGAGAGAATGTTAAAGGTATTATTGTACATTATGATAGAATGTTCTGGAGAATTCGAAGGTTTGGTTTGGGGTTTTTTTTTAATGTACATTGGAAAATCTGCTATTATGATAGACTCTTGGCTTACAGGATGAAGTTTCCAAGAGTGTGTCTCGCTGTGAAGATCTAGAGAAACAAAACAGATTACTTCACGATCAGATTGAAAAATTAAGTGACAAGGTCGTTGCCTCTATGAAGGAGCGTGTACAAGGTCCATTGAATGTCTCTCTCAGTGAAGAAGGGAAATCTCAAGAACAAATTTTAGAAATTCTCAGGTAATTCCAATATATTCTTAATGCTTTATTCTTTGGTATAACAACAACTATGAAATGAAACTATAAATAAATTAGAGAAGTATAGGTTATATGCTATTTAGGTATAAAGCTCACTTCATCTCTTATTGGCCAAAAAACCCGCCACCACCCAATTAGCGGTCACTTTTGACATTTGGACATATGCCAATTTAAATAAATGAGTTAAATCTGATAGTAAGAACTTGAGTGGGTTCTTTGAAAAACTAATGTCTTTCAGATCATTTTAAAGATATACGTTTCTAAAGCCACTGTCTATAGTAAGAAAATGTATCTCCCATTATTATTTACTAATGAAAACATTACGTAAAAATAGTTACTAAAGTGAATGATTTTGTCATCTTAAAAATTATCCAAGTTTTGAAATGTTACGTTGTTGGCATTTTTTATTCAAATAAAATCTTGTATATTCTTGTAGATTTATACGACGAGAAAAAGAAATTGCTGAAACTAGGTTTGAGGTGGCTCAAGTTGAGAGTCTGCGTTACCGACAAAGGGTTGAACTTTTAGAAAGAGAGCTTCAGGAACTGCAGGATAGTCTAAATGTGGAAAGAGAGAAAGTCCAGGTATGTATCCTCAGCTTTAAGAAAGCAGTTACTAGGAGAAGAGCTCATTTCAGTTTTAATAACATAAAATTTAATTTGAAATAAGCATTCTTCCTAAATTCATTAAACAGTATTAAACACTGATACAGTGTAGTGGTAAGAAACTAGTGGTAACCAGGCTACCTGGTTTCAAATTTTAGCTTCATACCATTAGATGTATGCCTTGGGTATGTTGTTTAACTTCCCTGCTCTTAAATTTCCTCATCTGTAATATTGGGATAATAATAATGAGGATTAAGTGAGTTAGTGCACATGAAGCATTTAAAATCATGTCTGGTGTGTAGTGAGTGTTTAATAAATTTCAGTTATCTTATTATAGTTGTCATTATATATCCATTTGGATAGTCATTCTAGGATAAAATGGTAGATTGAAACTGCTATAAAATATTTCTTCTTCAGCAAAGGAGTAAAAAATAGTCAAAACTATCACCCAAAGAAAGGAAAAGAAGATGCTGTGGAGAATGGGTGGTTGCAACACAAGCTTTACTCCTTAACCCACACTACCGCCCAAAAGCTTAATATTGCAGGAGCTCATTCTGAGGAGATGTGGTAATATAACCCCACATCTGGAAGGAAGGCAGTTAAGACCTTGGATTATTTATCTTCTTGTAACTAATAGGTAGGTAGAATGACTGCTAGAGAAAAACCGTTGAAACAGGCGAAAGTGAGTCATTAGATTTATGGGATTTAGGTTTTCAGACAGAAATTAAAAGTTCCAGAATTACATCCTGTTGAGAAAACATTCCAAATTCGAATATATCTCATCAGGGAAATAGTAAACAGACCCTCCAATTCAGTAGGGTTAACACTTGGAGGAAAAAGGGCAGAATCAGAGTTTCTAATAAAGATTGCATATTCTCTCAGTCTCTTCTGCTTCCTTTGCTGTTCCTTTGGGCGATAGAAAGGCAAGTAATACTAGAAAATGCCTAGCCCACAAACAAGTTCAGAGGGGAAAAAACAACTCTTGCATATAACGAAAGTCAAGAAGTAACACGCACTATATCAAAAATAGTAGAATGTCTACCCAAGCGTGAACAGTGTAGCATGGCAGCAATGAGCCATTAAAAATGGTGAGGGACTAACATAACATGTGCCAAAGATGGATAGTTACACCCAATGAGAACAGAAAAAAAGTTCTTCACAATAGAACAAATATTCAGTAAAATGGCTCAAAACCAAAATGGTGAAACAACTGAATTAATGAAAAAGAATTTCTGAAGAAGGTGGGGAAAGGACCAAAATAACATCATTTTAGAACTGTTAATAGATTGAGTACAGCAAGAAAAAGAATAGATATAGAGAGAAAGATGTGGATTGATGTTTTTACCTAATGTTAAAATACTGATTATCTGTTGGTGGGATTTGTAGTATCTTTTTACTTTCATCTTTCTAATTTCTTTCATTTGTTTTAACTCTTTGTAATTAGCATGCATCACAGAAAAATAAACATGTAAAACTTTGAAAAATTTCAGTTTTAAAAGTTGACATTTAAATCCTTTTTACTTTTTGAGAAGATTAGAACTAGTAGGAAAGGGTAAGTCATCACCTATTGTTAGATGTTGGTGTATTCATGTGTTTAAAATCTTTAGGTAACTGCAAAAACAATGGCCCAACATGAAGAACTGATGAAGAAAACCGAAACAATGAATGTAGTTATGGAGACCAATAAGATGCTAAGAGAGGAAAAGGAGAGGCTAGAACAGGATCTACAGCAGATGCAAGCGAAGGTTTGTAACTTACTAATCAAGAGTAGAGACATGTTGGGGCCTTGTGGTGCAAGCTGTTAAGTGTGCGTGCTCCACTGCGGCAGCCCAGGGTTCACCGGTTTGGAACCCGGGCGCGCACTGACGCACTGCTTGTCAAGCCGTGCTGTGGTGGCGTCCCATATAAAGCGGAGGAAGATGGGCACGGATGTTGGCCCAGGGCCAGTCTTCCTCAGCAAAAAAAGAGGAGGATTGGCATATGTTAGCACAGGGCTGATCTTCCTCACTCACAAAAAAAAAAGAGTACAGACGTTGTTTTTAATAATGTTATAAATGAACTTTTACATCAGGTCTTAAAAAAATACTGGCACTATTTTTAGGTGAGGAAACTGGAGTTAGATATTTTACCCTTACAAGAAGCGAATGCTGAGCTGAGTGAAAAAAGTGGTATGTTACAAGCAGAAAAGAAGTTATTAGAAGAAGATGTCAAACGTTGGAAAGCACGTAACCAGGTAAATGCAATTAAACCATTCCAAAACATGGAAACATGTTGATTTTAAATAATAGGATAAAATTTAAAGGGATAAAAACATTTGAAGAACTAGTGAAAATTATTGTGTTTATCAGTAAAAGTCTGAAATGTTACATGTACATATGTGACAGACATTAAACTTACAACTCAATTTTTGAAATTTTGGTTACATTTTTAAATTTTTTAAAAACACCTAATTTGTTTCATTTAATTCCAAATTTAGGCTTTCACTTTATCTTTAAAATATTTTGTACATGAAAAAATAGATTTATATACTTTATTGAAGCACTTTAAGATGACTTGTTCACTGGAACCTTTTTGGTGGGACAAAACCGTATAGCATAGTATGGTTAGAAACTCCAGCTCTATATTCACACAAAAGATTGGAAATCGGCCTTGCCACGTACTGGTTGATTTGTAGGAGTTTCTTAATCTTTCTGAGCCAGTTTTCCTCATTTGTAAAAATGAGGACATAATACCACTCTTTACTTTACAAATATTAAATAAATGTAAAGCAGTTCACTCAGCACCTGGCACCTAGAAAATGCTCTAGAATGGTGACCGTTATTATCTGAACTTTTTTTCCCTTGTAAATGTCACTTTAATGAAATTAGATATTTAATTATTAAAAGCGTATAGATTCTTTGGATCCCTTTATTTGGCATCATTGTACCTGTTCTGAAATGTTCATTTCCAACTATAAAAATATAATGAATAGTTGATGACTTTTACTTTATTTACCCCTTCCATTTTATCTAGACTTTATAGTTAAACTAAAGCTTTGATCTTATCTTGGAGTTTGGTGCTTGATCACTATCTATCAAGACATCTAATGTAAAGATAATTAGGTATTTTGCTCTTTTATTATAGCACATTAACTTTCATAAAACCTATAAAACCATATTATGTATTTTTGCTATTTTAGCATTTAGTAAGTCAACAGAAAGATCCAGATACAGAAGAATATCGGAAGCTCCTTTCTGAAAAGGAAGTTCATACTAAGCGTATTCAACAGTTGACTGAAGAAATTGGGAGACTCAAAGCTGAAATTGCAAGGTATATGGAAGAAGCCTTAAATTGAATGTAATATGTGAAATCTTAAGTTTATTTCTGCTCCTTATATGACTCACTAAGTGCTTCCTGATTTTAGAAAGAATGGAAAGTTCTGCAGCCCTTACATGTGGCTTTCCCATTATTACTTTATAGAACCAAGCAAGCAGTAATTTAATTTTGCGCCTTCATATGTGAATTATTTCTCTATATTTTAATACTTTTTAAAAAACTACATAGTTGGTATAAATCTAAAGATAAATATATTTATTTTCTGAACAGTCAAAATAACTTCTGCAAGTAGATTTTTCTTTTATTTTTCTTTTAGTTAGCGTATATTCATGACACTATTTTGAAAGTTTTAATAAAGGAAGTTTTTAAGTTAAAAATTTTTTTAAATGAACTTATAGTGAAGTGTTGCCTTTTTAATGATAAGAAATTTAATATTAAAATTAATGTTTCTGGTTTACCTTTTTTGAGCTTTAGTGTCACTTGTCCATGTCATAGCCCCTGTTTATATAATGCTTGGCAGCTTACAAATTTTTCCGGTTATATTCTTTTACTTTTTTGTTAACAGTAGTCTGGCATTCTAAATAGGAGAGATAATATTACTTAATTTTAAAGATAAGGAAGCTAAGATTCAGAAAAGTACCCAGAGTTACAGAGTTAGTAGTTGTTAAAACCATACTCTTAATTCACATCTGCTGATTTCAGTTTCAGCTCATGATAAAAGTACAGAGGATTGGCAAACTGTAACCCACAGGCCTGTTTTTATACAGCCTATAAGCTAAGAATGATTTCTACATTTTTAAAGCATTGTGAAAAGGAAGAAGAACATGATTAAGACTGTATATGGCCTACAAAGCCTAGCGAATTTACTCAACACCTGATAGAGTAGAAAGAGTGCAGATTTTGCTATCAGGCAGATGTGGATTAAAATCTGTGTATCAACACTCAATTATTATGTGAAATTGTGCATGACATTTGATCACTTGTAGCTCAATTTCTCTCATCTCTGAAATGGGCATGTATGCCTATGTAATAAGCCAATAAGATCTTTCTAAAGGACCATAGATTCATAAGTGAAGGAATTATCTCTGAAAGTGTATGTGTGGTCTTGTTAGGATTTTTACATAAGAAGTGTATTAAAGTTGGGCCGGCCCCGTGGCTTAGCGGTTAAGTGCGCACGCTCCGCTGCTGGCGGCCCGGGTTCAGATCCCGGGCGCGCACCAACGCACCGCTTCTCCGGCCTTGCTGAGGCCGCGTCCCACATACAGCAACTAGAAGGACGTGCAGCTATGACATACAACTATCTACTGGGGCTTTGGGGGGGTGGGGAGAAGAATTAAAAAAAAAAAAAAGTGTGCTAAAGCAACTCAATGAAAATGTAAATTAAAGGATTTTAAAATTTGAAAAAATTCTCATATGTTAAGTTTTTCTCCTTTACCCCGTTTTTTTTGTTTAGATCAAATGCATCTTTGACTAACAACCAGAACTTAATCCAGAGTCTAAAGGAAGATTTAAATAAAGTAAGAACTGAAAAGGAAAGCATCCAGAAGGACTTAGATGCCAAAATAATTGATATCCAAGAAAAAGTCAAAACTATTACTCAAGTCAAGAAAATAGGACGTAGGTACAAGACTCAATATGAAGAACTTAAAGCACAACAGGATAAGGTATTTTGAAGCCATCTTTATATATATCATTTTTTGATAAACACAGTTTTGATCTACACAGTTCGCATGCAGTTTTTTATATATGTTAGGATGACTCTTATAAAAATCTTATTTCTTCATAATTTTGATTATTGGTTTTTAGATTCTAAACTTGAGTGTCAGCTTATATATGATATCTTTATTTGGCTTAAGATTAGCTCTTTAATATGTCCTAAAATGCACTATAAATTTGTAAAGAAATTTTAGTAAATGCTAGGTATTTTAGTTCAGTTTCTCAGTTTCAAATATTGTCCCTTTTCAAAACTGTGGTCTTCTAACTCACTGCTGATTAAAATTGTGTATATCAAAAAGATAATTTTTTATAATGAATCAGGTTGTGTTAAAGTTTTAAATAAGTAATCTATGTTAACCACCTATCAAAAAGAATTTTAAAATCTTTGTTATATTTTGAATCTGAATCTTTTTTTTTGATTCCCAAAGGGAAAGAACTTGAATATTGACTTAATTACCTATTTAGCACATTAGATAAGAAGATATATAAAGAAAAAAATCCAAAATTCTTGCTTCTCAGTGTTAACTACTTTAGTGTGCTTTTCTTTAAAATATGAGTAATTTGTGTTTCTAAACAATTCTATGTCAAACAATGCATCATCATTTTGATTAGCTGGTTAATATCCAGTTGTATGGAAAACCCTAACCTATTTAACTAGTAACTATACTTTTGGACGTTAAAATTGTTCCATAGAAAATTCATTTATGGGCCAGCCCCGTGGCTTAGCGGTTGGGTGCGCGCGCTCCGCTGCTGGCGGCCCGGGTTCGGATCCCGGGCGCGCACCGACGCACCGCTTCTCCGGCCATGCTGAGGCTGTGTCCCACATACAGCAACTAGAAGGATGTGCAGCTATGACATACAACTATCTACTGGGGCTTTGGAGGGAAAATAAATAAATAAATAAAAATTATTAAAAGAAAATTCATTTATGAATACTCTTAAAGACAAATTTCTTTGCATAGTTATGATTGTTTCCTTAGATAAACTTGCAGAAGTGGAATACTGAATATAAATGTGGAAGTACATTATTACTGTTTGTCACTGTAGGTCATAGAGACCTCAGCTCAGTCTTCTGGAGACCATCAGGAACAGCATATCTCAGTCCAGGAAATGCAGGAGCTCAAAGAAACCCTTAACCAAGCTGAAACAAAGTCAAAATCACTCGAGAGTCAAGTAGAGAATCTGCAGAAGGTATGAGTGTGAGAGTAGTGAAAGGTGTACGTCCCTAATTCTTTCCTTATTGAATACCTAAAGAAATACAGTGGAATATTATTCAGTCATAAAAAGGAATTTTAAAAATATATATATGTGTTAAACACTGATAGTTTCTCTTATATGGAAATGTGTGTATTTTATATCCTTTTTACTTTGAATGACTCGAGTGTGTAAATAGTATCTAATCATCTTCAAGTGTCCACTTACTTGGTTTGACCACCATTTTATGTTTATATTTCCATTTAATCTAAATAAGCAAATTAATAAATTTTTTTTTTTTTTTTTTTTTTTTTTTTTTTTTTTTTTTTGTGAGGAGATCAGCCCTGAGCTAACATCCGCCAATCCTCCTCTTTTTTTGCTGAGGAAGACGGCCCTGGGCTAACATCCGTGCCCATCTTCCTCCACTTCACATGGGACGCCGCCACAGCATGGCCTACCAAGCAGTGCGTCGGTGCGCGCCCGGGATCCGAACCAGCGAACCCCGGGCCGCCGCAGCGGAGCGCGCGCACTTAACCGCTTGCGCCACCGGGCCGGCCCCATTAATAAATTTTACATTTTAAATCTGTAGGGCGTACAGTTTTTATCAATTTGATTGAATTACATCATGAATACCTTGTTTTCCTTTAAAAGACATTATCTGAGAAAGAGACGGAAGCGAGAAATCTCCAGGAACAGACTGTGCAGCTTCAATCCGAACTTTCACGACTTCGTCAGGATCTTCAAGATAGAACCACACAGGAAGAGCAGCTCCGACAGCAGATAACTGAAAAAGAAGAAAAAACAAGAAAGGCTATTGTAGCAGCAAAATCAAAAATTGCGCATTTAGCTGGTAAATTTCTATATACTTGAAGGTTTGAACTTGATAGTGAAAGTTGGTTATTTGATGCAGGCTTAAAATTAAATGCGAAAGAAAAAAAGTGAATACTATAAAGTGATTCTATGTGTGTGCGCTTTAAATAGTAGATTTATTTAGTTAGACACAAAATTAGAGCAATCTTAATTTTCAAGTGACAAGTATGTCCTTGCTTTATTTAAGAAGTCTTTCTTAATTGTTAACTGGTGGTAGATAGGAAGTACTGCTATCCTTCTGCTTTAATGTGTAACTGTTACTACCTCCTGATGGATGGAGATCCTTTGGGTCCACAGTGTGCTGTCCAGAGGCCTTCTATAAACTCTTAGATGGCATTGGATCTTAACAGCTCAGTGATTTTTCTGTGCCTCACTTCACTGAGGGCCCTCTAGCACTTCAGGGAGAATATCATGTCAGATTTATGAGAACCCCAGTGCTGCAATGCTCAGGGCCTTACACCTTGCTTGCCATTCTGCTTAGCAGGGTAAATAAAATGCCAGATCAGTTGGGTTTTGTCGTGAGCAATATTTGTGATGATCTCTAAGATAATTTCCCACCAACTTATTTCATAAAAAAAGTTACCTAATTATTTTTGAATATATGCTATAGATTATATGAAATGAAAGTTTTGTAATTCATAATATCCTTGTACTTAATAGTGTATTGAAATATTAAAGGCCATATAAAAGAGCTTCTGTTGACTACAGTTTATGGTGGATACTTTATGATTTTGGGATCTTAGTTAGAAAGTGTTAATGTAGTTTTATGTTGGAGTAAGTATATTTTTTTTATATTAGAGAAATAAATACCAATATGTTCAGAACTTTGCTTATTGAGATGTATAGTGTATCAGAATTACTGTAGGTATTACAGTGCAGGAATAGCCTCTGGTAACGACCTTGTGGTACCTATTAAACACGTAAATGTTCTTTATTTCCAATGTTTGATTATGATATTAATAGAATCACATGGTTACTTCTTTAGGTGTAAAAGATCAGCTAACTAAAGAAAATGAGGAGCTTAAACAAAGGAATGGGGCCTTAGATCAGCAGAAAGATGAACTGGATGTTCGTATGACTGCTCTTAAATCCCAATATGAAGGTCGAATTAGTCGCTTGGAAAGAGAACTCAGGGAGCATCAAGAGAGACACCTTGAGCAGAGAGATGAGCCTCAAGAACCTAGTAGTAAGGTAATAAGCTAATTCTGTTTAAATGATAAATCATTTTTTTCTTTGTACATTTTACTTGAAAGGTGTCGTGATTTAGGAGCTTTTGTCAGAGCGAATTTTGGCTAAATAAAGTATACAGAGAGAAGTAACAACAGTAAAATATTTTGATGACATTGTTTAATGGACTCTTGTGGGGTCGGCACAACAATTCATAGTTTTCTTTTTGTAGGTCCCAGAACAGCAGAGACAGATCACGTTGAAAACAGCTCCAGCTTCCGGTGAAAGAGGAATGTGAGTTTTTGTTCCTTTACAGTCTGTTACCTGTTTTTCTTTTAAAGTTCAGGGAAGATCTAGTAATGTTTGGGGAGAACAGAGAAATCTATATTCGATTATGAAAATATATACTAAAGAGCTATTTATTCGTGCGAAACTACATCATGTAGTTGCCAACGTTTGTTTTTCCAGAACTCTTGTTTTCAGCAAACTTTCAGTCCTATCAGATAGAGCCTTGTGACGGAGAAAACATCTTTCATCTTTTAGTTTGTGATTGACATCCCAGATAGGCTACTGTTTTTCCTTGGGATGATATATGGTCCCAATATAAGAGGCTAGGCTAGGCTGAGACTCACGTAGGTTTAGTGATCAACAGTTGAATATGTTTTGCATTGTCAGGATATACCACTGCAGAGCATTTCCTGCACAGTTTTTAATGCTTAAATTCAAAGCCTCTTCAATAAGAGTTTTGAAATAATTAGTGAACAAAAAATAAAAAACGATGCTCACTGTGTCTCTGATTTTTTTTTTTTTTAAGCTACCAAAAGTTTATCCAAAGCAGTGCTTGGAAAAACAGAATTAATAAGATCTGAACGCATATTAAAGTCATACTTGCTGAACACTCATTTCAGGAAACATATGTGCTTTGCTTTTCGTAGAGTGTATATACTTTGTAAGGAATATTTGTAGTAATTTTTTCTGAATCATTATTCTTGCATCTTCCCCTCTGTAAGTGCCAGCACATCAGACCCACCAACAGCCAATATCAAGCCAACTCCTGTTGTGTCTACTCCAAGTAAAGTGACAGCTGCAGCTATGGCTGGGAATAAGTCAACACCCAGGGCTAGTATCCGCCCGATGGTTACACCTGCAACTGTTACAAATCCTACTACTACCCCAACAGCTACAGTGATGCCCACTACACAAGTGGAATCACAAGAAGGTAAGTAAAACAATACAGATCTGATTGAACTGACTGCTTATTTAGGTTTATTAGGAGAAGATGACAGTAACTTCAAGAATAAATGAGGCTTCCACCAAAGTTAAAATCAGACATCATAATAAAAGTGGACAGTTAATATTTTCAAGTGTGTGCCTCCCAGGATACTTGTTAATGCAGCAAATTTCCTCCCTTCCTTTCTGCTTTCGTTTTTTAAGCTAAAGAAGTGGGGAAATAACACCACAATAAATAAATGGCATGTTTTTCCAGGACCAAAATTTTCACTTGTAATGGCTAAGAAAGATGATATGACATCCATTTTGGAAAACTATGCTAAATCACTGGTTTGTCCCAAACATCACTTTTTCACTGAAACTGACCTTTACATTGCTTTCTCCACTTTGTTCCCATGGCACTTTCTTACTTATAGTGATTACAAATGCATTTTATTCAGTTAAATACATGCCTTTTTATTTCACTAGATTGAGCTCCTCAAGGGTAAGAATCTTATTTTTCATTGTTTAATCTCTTTACCCAGCCACAAGGTAAGTGTTCAGTAAAACTTTACTGAATGCAGTTTCCTTAGATTTTTTTTTTTAATTTTTTGTTTATTGCAGTAACGTATAAATTTCAGGTATACATCATTATACTTCTATTTCTGCGTAGATTACATCATGTTCACCACCCAAATACTAATTACAACCCATCACCACACACATGTGCCGAATTATCCCTTTTGCCCTCCTCCCTCCCCCCTTCCCCTCTGGTAACCACCAATCCAATCTCTGTCTCTATGTGTTTGTTTATTGTTGTTGTTATCTACTATTTAATGAAGGAAATCATAGGGTATTTACCTTCTCCCTCTGACTTATTTCACTTTGCATAATACCCTCAATGTCCATCCATGTTGTCACAAATGGCTGGATTTCATCGTTTTTTATGGCTGAGTAGTATTCCATTGTGTATATATACCACATCTTCTTTATCCATTCGTCCCTTGATGGGCACTTAGGTTGCTTCCAAGTCTTGGCTATTGTGAATAATGCTGCAATGAACACAGGGCTGCATGTATCTTTATGCATTGGTGTTTTCAAGTTCTTTGGATACATACCCAGCAGTGGAATAGCTGGATCATATGGTAGTTCTATCCTTGATTTTTTGAGGAATCTCCATACTGTTTTCCATAGTGACTGCACCAGTTTGCACTCCCACCAGCAGTGTACGAGAGTTCCCTTCTCTCCACATCCTCTCCAACACATGTTGTTTCCTATCTTGTTAATTATAGCCATTCTGACGGGCGTGAGGTGATATCTCATTGTAGTTTTGATTTGCATTTCCCTGATAGTTAATGATTTTGAACATCTTTTCATGTGCCTGTTGGCCATCTGTATATCTTCTTTGGAGAGATGTCGGTTCAGGTCTTTTGCCCATTTTTTAATTGGGTTGGTAGTTTTTTTGTTGTTGAGATGCATGAGTTCTTTATATATTTTGGAGATTAAGCCCTTATCAGATGTATGGTTTGCAAATATCTTCTCCCAATTGTTAGGTTGTCTTTTCGTTTTGTTGATGGTTTCCTTTGCTGTGCAGAAGCTTTTTAGTTTGATGTAGTCTCATTTGTTTATTTTTTCTATTGTTTTTCTTGCCTGGTCAGACGTGGTGTTTGAAAAGATGTTGCTAAGACTGATGTGGAAGAGCATACTGCCTATGTTTTCTTCTAGAAGTTTCACAGTTTCAGGTCTTACATTCAAGTCTTTAATCCATTTGGAGTTAATTTTTGTGTATGGTGTAAGGTAAGGGTCTACTTTCATTTTTTTGCACGTGGCTATCCAGTTTTCCCAACACCATTTGTTGAAGAGACTTTCTTTTCCCCATTGTATGTTCTTGGCTCCTCTGTCAAAGATTAGCTGTCCATAGATGTGTGGGTTTATTTCTGGGCTTTCGATTCTATTCCATTGATCTGTGTGTCTGTTTTTGTGCCAGTACCATGCTGTTTTGGTTACTATAGCTTTGTAGTATATTTTGAAATCAGGGAGTGTGATACCTCCAGCTTTGTTCTTTTTTCTCAGGATTCCTTTAGCTATTCGGGGTCTTTTGTTGTTCCATATAGATTTTAGGATTCTTTGTTCTATTTCTGTGAAAAATGTTGTTGGAACTTTGATAGGGATTGCATTGAATCTATAGATTGCTTTAGGAAGTATGGACATCTTAACTATGTTAATTCTTTCAATCCAAGAGCGTGGAATATCTTTCCATTTCTTTGTGTCTTCTTCAATTTCTTTCAGAAATGTTTTATAGTTTTCAGTGTACAGATCTTTCACCTCTTTGGTTAAGTTTATTCCTAGGTATTTATTCTTTTCGTTGCAATTGTACATGGGATGGTATTCTTAATTTCTCTTTCTGCTACTTCGTTGTTAGTGTACAGAAATGCCACTGATTTTTGTATGTTGATTTTGTATCCTGCAACTTTACCATATTCGTTTATTACTTCTAAAAGTTTTCTGGTGGATTCTTTAGGGTTTTCTCTATATAAAATCATGTCATCTGCAAATAGTGACAGTTTCACTTCTTCCTTTCCAATTTGGATCCCTTTTATTTCTTTCTCTTGCCTGATTGCTCTGGCTAGGACTTCCAGTACTATGTTAAATAGGAGTGGTGAGAGTGGGCATCCTTGTCTGGTTCCTGTTCTTAGAGGGATAGCTTTCAGTTTTTCACCATTGAGGATGATATTAGCTGTGGGTTTGTCATATATGGTCTTTATTATGTTGAGGTATTTTCCTTCTATACCCGTTTTATTCAGAGTTTTTATCATAAATGGATGCTGTATCTTGTCAAATGCTTTCTCTGCATCTATTGAGATGATCATGTGATTTTTATTCTTCACTTTATTAATGTGGTGTATCACGTTGATTGATTTGCAAATGTTAAACCATCCCTGCATCCCTGGAATAAATCCCACTTGATCATGGTGTATAATCTTTTTAACTTATTGTTGTATGTGATTTGCTAGTATTTTGTTGAGGATTTTTGCATCAGTGTTCATCAGTGATATTGGCCTACAGTTTTCTTTTTATGTGTTGTCCTTGTCTGGTTTTGGTATCAGGGTAATGTCAGCTTCGTAGAATGAGTTAGGGAGCTTCCCCCCCTCCTCAGTTTTTTGGAAGAGTTTGAGAAGGATAGGTATTAAGTCCTCTTTGAATGTTTGGTAGAATTCACCAGGGAAGCCGTCTGGTCCTGGACTTTTATTTTTGGGGAGGTTTGTGATTACTGTTTCGATCTCCTTACTGGTGATTGGTCTATTCAAATTCTCTACTTCTTGATCCAGTTTTCGAAGGTTGTATGATTCTAAGAATTTACCCATTTCTTCCAGATTGTCGAATTGGTTGGCATATAGCTTTTCATAGTATTCGCTTATAATCTTTTGTATTTCTGAGGTTTCTGTTGTAATTTCTCCTCTTTCATTTCTGATTTTACTTATTTGTGCCTTCTCTCTTTTTTTCTTGGTGAGTCTAGCTAAAGGTTTGTCAATTTTGTTTATCTTTTCAAAGAACCAGCTCTTGGTTTTATTAATTTTTTGTACTGTTTTTTTAGTCTCTATTCCATTTATTTCTGCTCGGATTTTTATTATTTCCCTTCTATTGATTTGGGGCTTTGTTTGTTCTTCTTTTTCCAGTTCCTTTAGGTGCACTGTTAGATTGTTGATTTGAGGTTTTTCTTGTTTGTTGAGATAGGCCTGTATTGCTATAAACTTCCCTCTTAGAACCGCTTTTGCTGTATCCCATAAATTCTGGCATGTTGTATTTTCATTTTCATTTGTCTCCAGGTATTTTTTGATTTCTTCTTTGATTTCTTCCTTGACCCAATTGTTGTTCAGTAGCATTTTGTTTAATCTCCACATATTTGTGGCTTTTCTGATTTTCTTCCTATAGTTGATTTCCAGTTTCATACCGTTGTGGTCAGAAAAGATGCTTGGTATTATTTCAATCTTCTTAAATTTATGGAGACTTGTTTTGTGTCCTAATATGTGATAAATCCTTGAGAATGTTCCATGTGCATTTGAAAAGAACGTGTATTCTTAGGTTTTTGGATGGAATGCTCTGTATATATTTACTAGGTTCATCTGTTCTATTGTGTCATTTAAGGCCAATGTTTCTTTATTGATCTTCTCTTTGGATGATCTATCCGTTGGTATAAGTGGAGTATTAAAGTCCCCTACTATTATTGTTTTACTATTTTTCTTTTTATGTCTGTTAATAATTGTTTTATATATTTAGGTGCACCTACATTTGGTGCATAGATATTTACAAGTGTTATATCCTCTTGTTGGATTGTTCCCTTGATTGTTATGTAATCCCCTTCTTTGTCTCTTTTTACGGTTTTTATTTTAAAGTCTATTTTGTCTGATATGAGTACTGCTACCCCAGCTTTCTTCTCATTGCCATTTACTTGGAGTATCTTTTTCCATCCCTTCACTTTCAGTTTGTGAGTGTCTTTGGGTCTGAAGTGTCTCTTGTATGCAGCATATATATGGGTCTTGTTTTATCCAGTCAGCCACCCTATGCCTTTTAATTGGAGCATTTAGTCCATTGATGTTTAAAGTAGCTATTGGTAAGTATGTACTTACTGCCATTTTGTAACTTTTTTTTTCCTTAGTGTTTTAATAGTCCTTTTCTGTTTCTTTCTCCTTCTGTACAGAATTGATGGTCTCTTTAGTTTGACCTCTGTCTGAAAGCTGTACTCTTTAACTCCCCTCCTCCCTCCTTTTATGTTTTTGATATTATATCTAACCTCTTTTTTGTGCATTTGTATCCATTACCCTCTTATCGTGAAAATACATAATTTTTCCTATTTGTGGTCTTCACTTTTCCCCTTAAATCAGTCCCTTTAACATTTCTTGTAGCACTGGTTTCTTGGTGACAAACTCCTTTAATTTTTGCTTGTCTGGGAAATTTTTGATCTTTCCTTCCATTTTGAATGATAACCTTGCTGAGTAGAGTATTCTCGGCTGTAAGTTTTTTCCTTTTAGCACTTTAAATATATCGTGCCGCTCTCTTCTAGTCTGTAAGGTTTCTGCTGAGACGTCAGCTGATAGCCTTATGGGGTTTCCTTTGTATGTAACTTGTCTTTCTCTTGCAGCTTTTAGGATTCTCTGTTTATCTTTAATTCTGGACATTTTGATTATGATGTGTCTTGGTGTGGGCCTCTTTGCGTTTATCTTGTTTGGGGCTCTCTGTGTTTCCTGTACCTGGATGTCTGTTTCCTTCCTTAGGTTAGGGAAGTTTTCATCTATTATTTCTTGAGATAGATTCTCTGCCCCTTTGTCTCGCTCTTCTCCTTCCAGGACACCTATAACACGGATGTTAGTGCGCTTGATGTTGTCCCAGAGGTCCCTTAGACTGTCCTCACTCTTTTTAATTCTTTTCTCTTTTACCTGTTCAGCTTGGGTAATTTCTTCTAGTCTTTCATTCAGCTTGCAGATCCGTTCTTCTGTATCCTCTACTCTGCTTTTGAGTCCCTCTAGTGAATTTTTCATTTCCAGTATTGTATTCTTCATTTCTGATTGGTTCTTTTTTATATCTTCCATTTCTTTGTTGACATTCTCACTGAGTTCATCTATTCTTCTCCCCAGATCAGCGAGCATCCTTAACACTCTTTGTTTGAACTCTCTGTCGGGTAGGTTGCTCATTTCTGTTTCACTTAGTTCCTTTTCTGGGGTTTTGTCCTGTTCCCTTACTTGGAATGTATTCTTTTGCCTCCTCATTTTGCCTCTTTCCCTGTGCTTGTGTCTGCATATTAGGTAGGTCAGCTACGTCTCCTGCTCTTGGATAGGTGACCTCATATAAATGATGCCTTAAGAGGCCTGCAGTGTGCTCCCCTCAGTTCTCAATGTTCCAGGCGTGACCTCTATGTGGGCTACGTGTGTCCTTCTGTTGTGACCTGTTTGCTCTCCCTGTAGGTGCCCAGGGAGGCCGAGTTATGCTCCTGGCCAGCTGTTGTAATGCTCAGCTGCTTGTAGTTGTTGTGGGCCCTTCAGTCTCTTTATCATGTGTGGGGAGCCCCAGCACAGTTGGCTGCAAGTTCTAATACCACATTTGTGTTGCAGTTTTTCTTTTAAGTGAGAAGGCCCCCAGTGTGGCAGGTTGTTAGGCTCAGGGGCTTACAATTGCTATAAGCCCCCAGCCTTTAGGTCTCTTGTCAGCTCTCTGAGGATTGCAGCTGGGTGGGGCTGGCGTCAGGCACAGGAGCACCCAGTTGTTTCAGGCTTTGGAAGATGGGGCAAACCCCATATGTGGGTCTTTGAGAAGCACAAGTCTTCTGCAGCTGACAGGCCCTGCCGCCCACAGGTCCACACACACAGTCAACACAGTCCTGCCCCGTGTGCGCGCCCTGACCTCCTGAAGTGGACCCAGTCTCTCCATGACGGGAGCCCCACACACTCCACCACCGCCCCACACTCTCCACCCGCTCCTTGTGCACTCCCTGCCCCACTGAAGTGGACTCTGTTGCCAGGCTGCAGAGAATCCAGTCAGCAATCTATGCAGGCCCACAAGTTGCCGGAGGGCTTGTTGTTTGGTGGGGCCAGTCTCTAGGGTGGGCTGCCTGCCCTGGCTGAGCTGGATTAAATTGGTGCTCTAGTGGGTGGGGCAGACCTGGGCTAGCAGGCCCCAGGGAGAACTCCAATGGCGGCTGTGTCAGCACGCCCACACCAGGCCACAACAATGACCTCCGCCAATGTCCAGTCCCTGGAGAGGTCTCACCTCTCACCGAGATGCACTCAGGGCCTATCAGGTGAGTCTCTTTTCACCAAAGCACTGTGCACCTTTCTGGTGATTTTAGGTTGCTTTCTCAAATAGGTGAGTTTGCGCGTGGGCTCTTTAAGAACCGGTTTTAATTTCTTTGTGAACCAGCTTTTCTGGGGATACTCCCCAATGTTTTAGTAGCAGGGAAAGTCAGATATTATGCCACTCGTCTCGATTGTGCTGGGTCCACAAAATGCCCACAGCGGGGTCGCTCCCTGGCTCAGGGCCCCGCGCCTCCAGGGAGGGCTGCATACCTTTGGGTTCCTCCTGGGCAGCCATGAGGCGCTGCGGCTTGTGAAGGCAGCGTTTTTCCTCTCTAGAAGGGAATTTCTGCCTCCTCCACCTCAATTAGGATTGTCCTTTGTTGCAGGAGTTGCTCTTATCCAGTTTTCAGTTCTGTTTCAGGGGTAATTTTTCCACGAGTAGTTGTAAATTGGCTGTGTCCGCGGGAGGAGGTGAGTTCAGGGTCTGCTTACGCTGCCATCATGACTTCTCCTCCCGTAGATTCTTAACAAATGTTAGAATTCAGTAAATTATTCAAGTGTTTAGAAATATATATGTGTATATGCTATGAAAGTGCAGAATATTTTATTTCAACTGCATTCAATAAAATGATTATCAGATATATTACCATTTAAACTTAATGGTCATTTTATATCAATTAAAAACAAAATGGTACTTAATAAACACTTACAATTTGACTTTGAGCTTCTTAATTTCACTTATTTGATTTGGTTATAATTTAAATAGAATAATAGATGCAAAAATAGTTTCAGATATTTATTTAATTCAGCCAACAGTTTACTGCACACTATCATATCAGTCACATAGGCAATACAAAAATGCATAATACATTACCTTTACCCTCTGTGTTTTTGTCTAGTGAGTGGTAAGAAATATATATGTACACAAATAACTATGCAGAAATGCAGAATGTCACCTAGAACACAGAATAGGGAAGGATAATTCCAGCTTTGGTAAGAATAGAAGACTTAATATATTAAATATGATAATTATTTTTCAGCTATGCAGTCAGAAGGGCCTGTGGAACATGTTCCAGTTTTTGGAAGCACAAGTGGATCTGTTCGTTCAACTAGTCCTAATGTCCAGCCTTCTATCCCTCAACCCATTTTAACTGTTCAGCAACAAACACAGGCCACTGCTTTTGTGCAGCCCACTCAACAGAGTCATCCTCAGATTGAGCCTACAAATCAAGAGCCATCCTCAAACATAGTAGAAGTGGTTCAGAGTTCACCAGTTGAGCGACCTTCTACTTCCACAGCAGTGTTTGGCACTGGTAAGTTTAATTTTAAAATGAAATTAGAGTAGACCTGTGCAGTTATAGTTTCAAGTATTGTTTGTCCATACTTGTTTTCTGCCAAGTGTTAGAATGGATGAATATATTCCTAACATTTTATTTCATGTTTACTACTGAATTCTGTTTTGGATCGTTCATTTTTGTCATTTCAAGTATCATTTGTCCGTACTTGTTTTCCACCAAGTATTAGAATGGATGAATATATTCCTAACATTTTATTTCATGTTTACTACTGAATTCTGTTTTGGATCATTCATTTTTGTCATTAAGATCTTTCTTCCCCTCCAGTTATTTTTTGACTGATTTTAAAGGTGATATAACCCATAACATATGTAACTTAATACAGGTCCTGAGAAATAAAAGACATCTAAGAGAAGACCATATAAGAATTTCCAAATCTAAACATACAAAATTTACTTGTATTCAAGGAGTCCTGGGTTTTATGTCTATAGAAGACCCTCTGTAATCTTTGTGAATAGGAATTATATATCAGTACAATCACAGTGAATCAGATGTGTTAGTCTAAAGTTGATTGGCTTTATTAACTAAAGGTTAGGTATAAGCCCATTGATTCAGAGCATAAGTTGCTCTTTATTTACACATAGATTAGCAGGAACAAATTATGTTGATTTGTCCAAATAAATGTTTAGTGTGTCTTTCTTTAGTTAAATGACCAAAATGTTTTTAAAATTAACTTTGTCTAAGTTGCGTTTATTATGATGCTCTAATTCAAGATTTAAATTATGTAATTTCAAAGTTTCAGCTACCCCAAGTTCTTCTTTGCCAAAACGTACACGTGAAGAGGAAGAGGATAGCACTATAGAAGCATCAGACCAGGTCTCTGATGACACAGTAGAAATGCCTCTACCAAAGAAGTTGAAAAGTGTTACACCTGTAGGAACTGAGGTGTGTCTGTTTATTTTTACTTCTACCAGTAGAGCTAAGATATTCTTTCAGTTACAACATTATTAGGTGAATGGATCTCTGGGGTCCAAAATCCAGAAAACTCTCTTGTTGAACTTACCACAGAGTTTCCACTGACAGCCCAGGTATTGTTGCTGTTGCCAACAATGTTTTCTTTCCTTTGTATATCTTTAATTCAATTAGTTCCCATTTCAATTAAAAAAACACCATTACAAAAACATAAATTGAATTCCATTTCAGTTGATTTTTCTTTTTAATTCAAAGAATAAGGAAGTTTATATTCTTCTGGACATTTTAAACTTTACCTGCATCTTTTTCTCAGATTAACCAAAATTATATTCCTTTAGTTTCTTTTGTGGAGGATGAATGGTAATGAATTGTTTTACTAACAAACATTGAGACTACTAAATTAATTTCATTAGCATGTATTTAGTTAATGTTCATAAACCTTATTTTGTATATATTTAGAAGAAACGTGATTGATTATATTTTGTGTATATATATAAATGAACATTTCTGATGTACAGCTTTATAAAATTATAGATCTGAGTTTTGTTTCATTGGGAGAATTAGCTGAACAGGTGACACTTCATCTAGTGAACTGATGTGGTTGACACGCTTGTATATCATGATTCAGGAAGAAGTTATGGCAGAAGAAAGTACTGATGGAGAGGTAGAAACTCAAGTATACAACCAAGATTCTCAAGATTCCATTGGAGAAGTAAGAAAGACATAGTTAAAGTAGCAAATTGTTGCTTTTAATGAATGAGAAAAGCTTTGACAAATTGACGTGTTATTTGGACTTTTTTTCACTTACTGCTTTTATATTTAATAAAATGTTATTAGAATTACCAATGCAATTTCTACTTTGTTTTACTCCTAATTAGTATACTGCCTTCTAAACTTTATTAAAGAAATGTTTTTGTTTATACTTAGCACAGATTTTCTAAGCTAAGAGTTGTCATGAGTAAAGATTATCCACTCTTAATTATTTGGAAGGATGAGTGCTGGTTGAGTCTTGAGTTCATCCATAGTGCCCCATTTGGTGGTCCTCTGTTGTTTTCCTCTACCACTTCCCTTACTGAATTAAAATAATCTATGAAAGGAAATGAATGTGTACACTTCTTCATTTTTTGAATTGTCGCTGAGGCCTCTCCAGAGGCAACCTCACTAGTGGCAATGCATCAGATTGAAGTTATAAAGCACTAGTTTCCATTCCTAACTCCACCTCTTAGAAGCTGTATGACTACAAGCAAGTCATTAATTATCCTTAAGCCTCAATTTTCTCATCTGTTGGAATGATATAACATAATTTTTAGTACTGTAAAGTACCTAAAATAGTACCTGTCACATATTAGGCACTCAAAATATTACTTACTTTTCTTCTATCCCTCTGTCCTGCATATTGAGAATTCATAATATAGTAATATTAATAGTTTCACTATTAATAGTTAACATGGAACTTATTACTATATGCTAAGTGTTCTAATAAATTTGCATTTATTAGCTAATTTAATCCTCGTAATCCTATTCTGAAGGTGAAGAAACCAGTGTCCAGATAAGTCACTTACCTAAGTTCACATAGCATTGCAGCTGGGATTTGAACTCAGGCTCGCTGGTTTCCGATTGTTCTTAAGCTTGAAACAATACTTTCTGTCTGGATAAGTTTTCAGGATCATTTTATTCTGAAATTATTTTGTCTGTATAAAATTAAGGAATTATCTTAAGCTAATCATAAGTAACTATAGATTGCAAGTAAATTTTATTTTCCCAGATGCATTAATTTTTTAAGTTAATTTTTCCAGTTTTCCTTGGCTAAAAACAGAAAACTTAACCTTCAGAATGAATACATATACTCTAAATGACATCTATTTGATTTATCTTTCAGAGAGTGTCTTATCTGAAGAGCATAATAGCAGTTTTGAAATAATAAGACGTGAATTTCTATTTTGTTGCCAGACTTGGTTAAATTATACCAAAATCTTTTGTGCAAAGCTTTTACTTGAGATTGGTAAAATTGTCTATAACTCAGAAGTACCATTACTGCCTTCTAGCACTATCTACTGAATGTATGACAGTTTATTTTTCTGATTTTCTGACAATGAAGCAAATGTTCTTTATAAGTGTTGCTTTTTTTGAAATAAGCATGTTACTTTAAGGCACATTTTTAATTATACCATGACTTACTCATTTTTTCCATTACACTAAACATAATCTTTATGAATGATTTAGTTCACAAGACATTATTTCTGTCTTGTATAAAAAATAGATTTTGCCAAGTGCTTAACTAAAAAATAGACATTTAATTTTTTATAGTAAATATCAAAAATAAAGTTAAAATTACAGTTTATTTCAGTAGCTAACAAAATGGAATTGTGAGGAAATAGATTAAGCAAAGAATTATTCTTATGTCTGGTATCTTTAATGTAGTTTGATGGCTTAGGACAGTCAGTTTTTTCAGTGGAGAAGTGTCATTATAAAAAGGCAGTAATAATAACTTATTTTATTTAGTGTGATTTTCAGACTCTGGTTTGGGGGAAATTTTTTTTTAATTATATGTTGCAGGCCCGTGAATATTGTTTCTTCTGATTTTGGTCTGCAACTGTACTGTCAACTGACCACCGTGACTATTGAGCACTTGAAATACAGCTAGTCCAAACTGAGATATGTTATAAGCATAAAATATACATCGGATTTTGAAGACTTACTACAAATTTTAAAATGTAGAATATCTAATTAATAATTTTTATGGTGATTACATATTGAAACAATATTTTGGCTGTATTTAGTGTATTATTAAAATTGGTTTCACCTGTATTAGAAAATTTAAATTACAAACGTGAATCACATTATGGCTTACATTATATTTCTGTTGGACAACACTGATCTTCACTATCACTCTGGTACTTTTGACACACATATATGTCTGTATATATTTTTTTCTCTTTTATTGGAGTATTACCCAGTGTGATTTATAATAGTTCTTCTATAGGAAGACAGTAAAGAAACCCAAAGGTTTACTTTTTTAGCATATATTTTAAATTAATTCTGTTTTTAAAAACCATATTTTTAAAAATAAAATGGTAGTAGTCCACAAGTACTTTGTACTCTTAGATCTACGGTATGTCACTGATAGCTTCAGGTATACTTGACTTAAAAAATTTTTTTTTTAATTTTTGATTTTTTTATTTTTAAAGGGAGTCACCCAGGGAGATTATACTCCAATGGAAGACAGTGAAGAAACCTCTCAGTCTCTACAAATAGACCTTGGACCCCTTCAATCAGATCAGCAAACAACAACTTCATCCCAAGATGGTCAAGGCAAAGGAGATGATGTCATTGTAATTGACAGTGATGATGAAGAGGAGGATGATGATGACAATGATGGAGAACATGAGGTAATTTTGGTTTGAAATCATTCAGTATTTTTAAACTGCCAAATGAAATGCTGAAATCCTTGGGACTACTAAGGCATCAACCAGTAAGTTCTGATTCCCTGTCAGTTTAAATAGATTATTTTGCTTTTTTTTATCCTGATTACCCCTGAAGTTAATATTTTATAATCAAATTGAGTGTAAAACAGGTGATAAAAAAATCCCAGGGTTCTTTTTTTTTAAATGATTGCTAAGCACTTTAGGATTGGTTAGATTAATTAAACTTAATCCTAAATCTTATTGATAAGTGACTGTGGATTTAATTGTAAGCTCTATTGTTTCTGGAGGAAAAAAGAAGAAACTAGGATTTTTCTTTCTCATGGAGCCCCATAATTATTTTTAAAAGAAATTGGGATATCTTGATAACTGAAGCATATTTTAAGTGAAAGTTTGTATTTTATTTTGAGAGTTAATCTTGTATTGACAGCTTCTCATTTTAGGTTTTTTTCGTTAATCAAAATATTTTTTTAAAGCTCATAGTATAATATAATTTCATTATTTTCTTCTGTAACACCACATTTTAACTTTAGGATTAAAGTGGATCACTGGACACCTTGTGAACATCTAGGAGCTTTAATCTTTGAACCAACCTCGTGTGAACAGTTACAATTCAGAATCGATCGTTATTGTACTAATTCCAGTAAGCTTCGCAGTTTTGATATTTGCTGCCACTGAACTAATCCCACACAACTCCACAGGACAACTGTATCCTGATCAATGATGTGTCACTTAAATGTCTAAGAATGGTAGGAAGATGTGCAGAACATGTGTGCCGTATCCTAGATCTTTATTTATACTTGCGGATTTTTTACTAGGATTATGAAGAAGATGAAGAAGATGATGATGATGATGAAGATGACACAGGGATGGGAGATGAGGGTGAAGATAGTAATGAAGGCACTGGTAGTGCAGATGGCAATGATGGATATGAAGCCGATGATGCTGAGGTAACTGGCTAGAATTTTGACCATCCATTTTCTTTAAGAATTGGCTTAAAAAACTTACTGTTTTCCAAGGGTATAAAAAGGCTTGTATTCTCAGAACATTACAATTTTTATACCTATAGGTTTCTTTTTACCATAATTTAGTTTGTTTATTTTTTAAGATAATTATTTGATTTATTGCTCTTAGTATTCATATTTTGTTTTTAGGGTGGCGATGGGACTGATCCAGGTACAGAGACAGAAGAAAGTATGGGTGGAGGTGAAAGTAATCAGAGAGCTGCTGATTCTCAAAACAGTGGTGAGATTTTTGTTTGTTGTTTTTAATTGAATATTTCTGATAATATTTTCTAAAGTAGGATTGCATTTAATTATCACATAGGTAATAAAACTTGGTTAGTAAATTGGCAAGCAAGAGATTGGCTCTTGTTTAGCTTTATCACTGTTATTCTCTCATGAAGTCTACTATATTTTTATCTGTAAAATGCAGTCATTATACTATCTTTTCTGCCTCATCAGACTGCTGTCAGATTCAAACATTTTGAAATCTATAAAGTATTATTAATGCCATGTGTTGCTACTATTCTTATTAAGTGGAAAAATTAAATTGGGGACTTTCAGCAGCGGTAACAGCAGTTCACCACCAGAAGAGGTCAGTCTGTTCAAGCTATGTTTCAAGATTTGTGGATATTGGAGCTTTGCAGTGTTGTCTAGTTTCGCAGTGAATAAAAGATTTTTTGATCAATATAGCATGCCTTTTGTTAAGTGTGGAAAGGATGAGTCCTTGGAGGTCCGCTAAATGTTGTAGGTGGTAAAGGATTATGGAATTTATAGAAAATAATTTTATTTTACAATCGTTTTAAATTGTGTTTTAAAGAATTGGTGATCATCTGGTATAATATCCTGGTTTTATAGATAATACGGAGCCAAAATCATTAATAGTAATATAGTAAAACTTTATATATTTAGACTAATGGGAAAACAGTATATCTGAATTTCCATATAGCCCTCTGTATTTAAAAGTACAAGGTATATATATGCGCATTTGAATTAAGGAAAGCAAGGGCAGGCAACCTTTTCAACTTTTAAATTTTTTAAGAGAAAAATAAACTAATATTAAACCATATAATGAAGAATAGTATTACTTTTTAAGGGAGATAAGGAGATAAGGGAAGAGGAGGATACTTTGAGTAATAATGTACATTTTATAAAACATTTTGTAGATTTAGGAAACATCTTTTGTGTATCACGTAATTGGGATATAGAGGAAAATTTTTTGCCTCTTTAGGTATTATTATTAAAAGTTAAATCTTTTGAGGGCAAGTGTTCATAGCCATTTTTCCCAGATACAAAGCATATAACAGATGCTCATTGAATACTTTCTTGTTGGAGACTTTCTTTTCTTTTTTACAATCAAGCGAAAATAGTCCTAATAGTCTGGATAAAATTAAGTTAATGGATGGATTTGGTACATTGTCGATAGTTACAAAAAATGCTTTTTCTGAGAAACTGTACTTGTATTTAATTAATTCTTACGGTAAACTTATCAGGTTTAGGTACCAAGAAAGAATCTGAGAAACAGAAGCAAAGTGACTTAACTGAGGTTACATAGCTGTTAAGGTTAGAGCTAGAATCTGATTCTAGACCTCAGACTTTTAAACTACTAAATTCTGTGATGTCCTATTCAACTTTTCACAGTGGGAACAACTTCTTTTGTTTCTACCATGTATGTAGAAGACCCAGGCATCTGAAGGACTGCTGAAGTTGAAAATTTAGGAAAACCAGAATATAAAAGTATCATCGTAGGGCCAGCCCGGTGGCATAGCGGTTAAGTTCGCGCGCTCCGCTTTGGCAGCCTGGGGTTCACAGGTTCGGATCCCGGGCATGGACCAGTGCACCGCTTGTCAAGCCATGCTGTGGCAGCGTCCCATATAAAAAAAGTAGAGGAAGATGGGCCCGGATCTTAGCCCAGGGCCAATCTTCCTCAGCAAAAAGAGGGGGATTTGCAGCGGATGTTAGCTCAGGGCTGATCTTCCTCACATAAATAAATAAATAAATAAATGTATGTATGTATGCATGCGTGTATGTGTCATCGTAAGGCTTTTTCCTAATCTCCTTCACCCTATTTGAATATAATATTGATATCATAATGGTCTGACTTTTAAGTAATTTTCCCATTTTAATAATATGAACCAAAATTTATTAAATGTTTATTTTATCATGTGTTAGGCTAAGTGCTTTATATCCGTTGTTTGAAATCTTCAGAAAAACCTTTCTTGTAGGTTACCTTTGTTCCATTAACTAACCAAAGAAATAGACTCAAGGAGGTTAAAGGAGTTGCCTAAGATCATACAGTTGATAATTGATAATTGATTATCTCTGGGTCCACCATGCCTCGCTACTTTCCTTCTGAAAATATGAGTGAGGTGAACATTCCTAGTGGCAAGATTTATTCTTCCAGGGATTGTCCAAGTTATTTTGTGGTAAATTTAATAGTTCCAAATAAGCTTCTCTTTTCCTGTAGGTGAAGGAAATACAGGTACTGCAGAGTCGTCTTTTTCCCAGGAGATTGCTAGAGAACAGCAGCCATCATCAGCATCTGAAAGACAGACCCCTCGAGCACCTCAGTCACCAAGACGCCCACCGCACCCACTTCCCCCAAGACTGACCATTCATGCTCCACCTCAAGAATTGGGACCACCAGTTCAGGTATTAAAAGTACTGGTCATTCTGAAAAATGAACTTTAAAGAATCTTGGCTCTTCTTCCTTTCTTTCCATTGGATGTTACTTTTTTCCCCCAGAAATTAAATGAACTTTTTAATGTTTTGTCATGTTTCATAAAATTTTTTGTGCTGAAACTAATCTGATTTCTTTTCATTGAAATGTGGCAGTAATTTACTTCATAAATGGAGTGAACTTGGGAAAGGCAGGGCTTACTAAAAGTTGTGTATAACTTGAAGTGATTATAGTCAGAGCAAATAGAAGTCTGGTCACTGTTTCTACAGGTTAAAAAAGAAAAAGATTTTCTTGAATTTTAATTCAAGTAAAATGTATTTTAGCAACTGACCACTATCTCTTTTGAAGATTTTTTTCTCTCAGATGCACATGTTTTTAAAAAACATGAAATTTCTATTCTGTTTAACACTTTTTCCTCTCACTTTTCTGCAGTCACATATTAATTTCCACTTTTAAAATTAATGAAGGTGTGCATGACCCTTTATATGTAGCACTCTTTGTAGTAAGGTTAGACATCTCTTAATGAGAAGCTCCTGCAAAAACAGTAGGATAAGTACAAAGCCTCTATTAATAATCTAGCTTAAGTCTTACCTTTTAGTGTACTGAACACTGTCAAGTATAGATTCTACTAAAATACCACTGGTGAAGATAGCCTCATTATGTGGAAATACAAAGGCTTAAAGGATTGTGTATGGATCCTGCAAAATATACCAAGTCTATCAATTTAGAAATGTCTACATTGGGAAACAATTTATATGTAGTCAGTACTGCTGTTTGAACCCCAAAGGATAATTAAGCCTTAAGATCCAAAGGCATACCTACTAACATTTACATTAAGGAGATAGGAACTAAATTAGTTACATATACGTAAGATCAGAGATTGGTTTTAAATATTGGTTAATATTTTGTCTATTGGTTAATAAAATATTTGTCTCTTGGTTAATACTATAGTCTGTATAATTAAAAATTTGTCACTGTTTAAAACTGATTTCCTTAGTACAAGATTAGTAGCTGTTTTTCCTAAGAAAGTATCCTGATGATTACATTATCTGCTAATATTTCAATTACTTTATTACCAGCATAATAAGCGTTATCTATTGATATTTGGTGTGTGTTTCATCGCCTAATTCCTTAAAATAAATGTAATTCCTTTCTTGACACAGAGAATTCAGATGACACGGAGGCAGTCTGTAGGACGTGGGCTTCAATTGACTCCAGGAATAGGTGGCATGGTAAGTACCTATCCACTACGTAAAAGCGATTCATTTGTTCAGCAGATATTTGTATAGTCTATGTGTATGTTCCTGTCATGCCTGTTTAGTTCCTGTTTTCTGTTTCAGCAGCAGCATTTTTTTGATGATGAAGACAGAACAGTTCCAAGTACCCCAACTCTTGTGGTGCCACATCGTACTGATGGATTTGCTGAAGCAATTCAGTAAGTTAATGAAAGAGAAAGATATTTTGTGACTGACTATTAAATTCTTCCTGTTTCCCTGTTAATTTGTTTACGTTTGATTAACTCGTTATTTGTTGAGTCCTTCTCTACTGTGTATTAAGCACTTGTGGGTAGGAGGGTTGAGGATGTAATTGTGCTGGGAAAATTATATAGAGGTGAATGAAATACAGTTGCTTCCATCAGAAATTTGCAGTTTAAAGGCAGGATAATAATGGTTAAGAACGCAGACTTTAGAGTCAGCATGTCTGGGTTTGAAACCTAGCTGTACTGCCTTCTAGCTGTGTCAGGTTGCTTAGGTTCTCTGTTCCTGAGTATCCTCATTTTACTAATGGGAATAATAATACAATAGTTCCTACTTATAAGTTGTGAGAATTAAATGAATTAATTTATTTTAACATGTTTAGATGTTATAGATGTTCGCGAAGGTGTTGGTAGTTAGTGATCGTGATGAATAGTATTATTGTGAAAGCTGAGCATGTGGGCAGCTAACTATAACCTAAACAATCTTGGAGAATAGAGGCATAAAGCAAGAGGCTTTGTTAATACAAATGAAGAAGTGATTAATTCGAATAGTTGGAGGAAAAGAATTGAGAGGACTTAATGGGGACAGCATTGAACTGAGTCTTGGAAAAGAAGACCTAACACTTATTGAACATTTCTATGAATCAGTTTATTTAATCTTCATAACTATGAGAGTAGACACTATTATTGTTGCCCTTTTACAGATAAGGAAGCACAGAGATGTTAATGAATTTGCCAGAGATCAGACAGCCAGGAAGTGGCAGTTTTTGGTGTTAAACCAGTCAGTCTGGCTCTAGTACCTATGTTAACTGTTGTTCTGTACCACTCCTCTTAAAGCATAAAAAGGCTTTCCGTGAAAGTACACATGTTAAATTGTGGCTGAAGTATTAGTTGCGTAGATAGGAGTAAAAGAGTTTCCACCAACTTGGGAAAAGATTGATTGATCTGGGGCTGGCCCCGTGGCTTAGCGGTTAAGTGCGCGTGCTCCGCTACTGGCAGCTGGGGTTCGGATCCCGGGCGCACATCGACGCACCGCTTCTCTGGCCATGCTGAGGCCGCGTCCCACATACAGCAACTAGAAGGATGTGCAACTATGACATACAACTATCTACTGGGGCTTTGGGGGGAAAAAAGGAGGAGGATTGGCAATAGATGTTAGCTCAGAGCAGGCCTCCCTCAGCAAAAAGAGGAGGATTAGCACAGATGTTAGCTCAGGGCTGATCTTCCTCACCAAAAAAAAAAAAAAAAGATTGATTGTTCTGTAATATGTGGTAACATGGCTATCAGAACCAGTTTTAAATTTGCTTAAGTAACCACAACTCACCTCAGCTGACACAGTTTTACAAGCCAACCAATCAGTGTCAGTCCCTCCCTTCCAAAAGTCAGCCAGTCAGAAATAGACTCATTCTTAGAAACAGTTTCTGAGTGCCAGCCAAGCAGTAGTGTTTTCGTATAGCTTAGAGGAACTCAAAGTTCTTCTGTAGAAGAATAACTTTATGGAGACAAGTTTAAAAATCCACCTGAAAGAGAATGGCCTTAACTAAAGGAATAGTGTTGAAATGGAAAAGCAGATAGATTCAAGAGTTTTTATAGAGGTATATTCCATAAACATTAGGAGCTGGCTAGCTAAGGAAGGATAGGGTAAGGAGTGGGGAAAGAATGAGATTATACTGTTTTATATCCTGAATTATGGGCAGGAAGATGGATGATAGTGTTATTACAACGGGGAAAACAAGTTTCTAGCAATCTAATATTAGCTTGTTTTTAGACGTCGGAAGCCATTTAGTGAACTCTTTCAGATAAGAAATGGGCTAGAGAGGTGACCTGATTTATCTATGATTAAACAGTGAAAACTGAGACAAAACTTTGTCTCGTGACTTTATTCCAACTTTTTTGGTTACATCTCGTTGCATTTGTGTTGCTTTCAGTTTATCTACAGAGATAGAGATAGAAATCTATAGAGATTTCGAGCAGATTCAAGAAATGTGAGGCATAGTTCAAGAGAGCTGAAATTTATATATAAAGCACATATACTGTGAATCATATGATTCATATTATTACTAAATGACAACTGATATTTTCAAAATATCTTTATAAGTAAGAATTCCTTTGTCAACTTTATTTCAGTCTGTTTCCTTCCCACTTCATTTATGCTCATTCTTTCTTTCTGTATTTTTTCTATCATTGCAGTTTAAATAGGATAACTTTAAATTTCATCTTAAATTAATTTTTGTCTATTTAGTTCTCCACAGGTTGCTGGTGTTCCTAGATTCCGGTTTGGGCCACCTGAAGATATGCCACAAACAAGTTCTAGTCACTCTGATCTTGGCCAGCTTGCTTCTCAAGGAGGTAAATAGCTAAATAAAAGCTTAGATCTGCTGGATTTGCATGTATACAGTACTAAACTATTCTGATGTGATTTTTTTTTTAAGTGAGCAAATATAAAAAAGTTGATATTTAAATAACCCTATGCTACTTTATGGAAAAAGCTATAATATATTTACTGTTTATTAAACGTTGCCTTGCATATAAGTCTTATCTTTCCAACAAAGTTCTGAGTTCTTTGAGCGTAAGGACTAGCTTTTACATTTGTTTCTCTTCTGCCTCCTACTATAGTATCGTCATGACTAAGTGTTCAGGAATATTGGTTGAACTAATTAATATACATAGGTACTACCAGCCGTTTTTAAGTTATTGGAAGGAATGCAGCGTATTTTCTGTTCAGTTTGACATTTAACATTCTTAGTTAAATTTATAAAACTAGTTAGATATCGCCATTAATATTAAAAATACAGAAAATAAAATGTTAAAAATAATGTGGAATAAAATGACCCCTAAATTAAGTAATAGTAGTTGGCTATTTGGACATGAATTATGCTATTTCTGGAATTACCTTTAATACTCAGTTGGCGTCCATATAACCCACTATGTTGCTGGGAAGCTATGTCAGCATTTTGTAGGTGAATAGGGAATACTACTTTAATAATAAGCCCAAAACAAAAGATTAATCTGCAGTCCTCATATAAGTCATACAATATATTTTAGTCCCTGGTGTTTTAGGATGTTAGTTCTAACACTGCATACCTCTACCAATATAAAATTGTGAATTGACTTCATATATATTCAAATTTTAATATGACTTTGTATTATAGGGCAATTTCTAGACTTGGAAGTTAGATCTAGGCTTAAATTGGAATGCCACCACTTACTAGCTTTGTAACTTGGGAAAAGTTAATTAATCTCCTTGAAATTCAGTTTCTTTAGGAAGAGGGGGACTAATAATACCTTGCAGTTTTGGTGAGGAGTAGATTCTAACACAGTACCTAGTTCATAGTTGGGGACTCAATAAAGTTAGCTTGTATGAAACTGTAAGAGCAGCATTTTGGCTGGTTTTTTTAGGGTACTCAAATTATTGTTAGTGTTAGGGAGCTTAAAAGATGTGTTTAAATTGTATTTACAATTTTGAGGGATTGATTTTTGCTTGGTGGGCTTCAACAAAGTTGTATGTCTCTGCTGATTAATTTTTTTCTTTCAGATACCTGGCATATTGACAGTTTTATGTTTTTTCAATCATTCATTAATATTTAAAATTGTCTTTAGGTTTAGGAATGTATGAAACACCCCTCTTCCTAGCTCATGAAGAAGAGTCAGGTGGCCGAAGTGTTCCCACTACTCCTCTGCAAGTAGCAGCCCCAGGTAGGTATCAAAGGCAGATTAGTAGATTATGTGTTTTATTGGTAAAATGGAAACCTGTGAGACATCTTCTGGCTAAAAATTAGGTAAGCCACAAAGTTAAAGTTCTCATTGCTTTTTTTGGTCTTTTCTTTTTGAAGTAACCGTATTTACTGAGAGTACCACCTCTGATGCTTCAGAGCATGCCTCTCAGTCTGTTCCAATGGTGACAACATCCACTGGCACTTTATCCACAACAAATGAAACAGCAACAGGTGATGATGGAGATGAAGTATTTGTGGAGGCAGAATCTGAAGGGTAAATGTTTACTTTGTAATTTTTGCTTGCTTTAGATTTGTCAGTCTTTTACATTTGTTTTCCTTTAGCCAGGAAACAATTTGTTGAGCTGTATTTTCAAAAGGATCCTATTAAAAAGTAAATGGAGCCATACATATTGAAAGACTAATTTTTGCATAGAGTAATATGTTTTAGGACTTGAAGATTGTTATTACAGAAGACAATGTTAAAAATGGTTATCTCCCTGAAAATTGCATGTCGTAGTCAAAAAAAAAGTATTTCTTTAAAATTATTGGTCCCATTCCATTAACGTAGCTACTTGAACTTTTCCCCAAGAAAGAAGTCTTTCTGTTGAAAATAGGAATATTAGGAAATGACTCACTTTCCATTAAGTAGTGGGCTCTCAAGTGTACCTCACTTATTGTTTGTTTATGTGCATTTAGAACTTGGTGTCTGAAAAACTGACTTCTTAAAAATTAGAAATTTTCTAGTAGTTTTCAAGACCTGACTACATTTTTAACACATTAGTTATAAACAAAATTTGACAAAAGAAATATTTTGTGATAGATCATCTGGATCTTTCTTAAGCCAAAGGAAGTGGAATAATTTAGTATAAAGAACCACTGGACAGTGGTCTTGGAGAAGTTTATCTGTCAAGGTGGAACCTAATTCTTTATAAAATAAAAAGACTACTTCATGTCAGAAGTATAGCTCAAAATAGAACTCAGATTTCCTAGGTAGAGCTCAAAGATTTTGTTTTACTTAGCAGTGTTTCTTAGTGTAACTATAGGCCAACTCTAGTCTATGAGGAAAAAAGCACGTTTATTATGATGCTCTAACACAGCGCTACTTAATTTTTTGGAGGTTACAGACCCTGCTGAGAATACTAGCTGCCATTAATTCCTACCATATATGCAAGTCACTTTATCTATGACATTTCTAACCCACACAATATCTCTGCAAAGTATTGTCTCCATTTTACAAATGGGAAAGCTCAGACTCGGAGCATGTGAAAATAACTTGCCTGAGCCATGCCACTGGTAACTGGCTCAGACTGGATTTGCCTCCTGACTCAGCCTGGTGTGCTTTACGCTCCACGGGCGCGTCCCAACTTTAGCACCTAGTCGAGAGAGAACTTTCAGGTGCATTGTTACTAATAACTGTACTGAAGTCTTCAAATGATAAAAACTGGAGCAGATCCAAGTTATTCTTGTACTCTTATCTCCCTCACTTGCTTTTTGGTGTGCTTTCTTAAATGGGAGCAAGAGAGATGGAGTTACAGCCATTGAACCAGGAATTCACATACCCACAGCCTGTCTCATCTGGGCTAGAGCCCATGGTGAGTTAGTAGTGTATCATTAATAGTTGTGAATTATTTTAGTTCTCTGCTTTCCTAGAAAATTCTTCTGAGATTATCAAAATCTGGATAATGTATCTCTTGTGAATGTCAAGAATGTGAATATCCTTTGTCAAAAAGAACAAAAAAAGAGGAAAAACAAAAACTTAAATCGGAACATATCCTAGTGAGAACTCAGAGTGAGGAAAGCAACTTGAGCTGTCTTTCCCCCGTCCCTGAAAAAAAAAATATATGGTTGCCAATATCAAGCTGCAATTTTGAATTGGATGGGAGCTCTGGGTTATTTGAGTGTCAAACTATATCAAAAAGAGTTTAGGAATAATTTAGAATGCATTCTAGGATGAGTTTGATATTTTCTAATCAATTTTTGTTTTCCTTTCTTAGTATTAGTTCTGAAGCAGGCCTGGAAATTGATAGCCAGCAGGAAGAAGAGCCTGTTCAAGCATCTGATGAGTCAGACCTTCCTTCCACTAGCCAGGATCCTCCTTCCAGTTCTTCTGTAGGTAAGTTCCTGCTCTTGACTTCAATACATCAAACTTGTTTGCAAAACACACGGGGACCATGAGGCCATGTGGGACACGGCCTCAGCATGGCCAGAGAAGCGGTGCGTTGGTGCGCGCCCGGGATCCCAACCCGAGGTGCCAGTAGCGGAGCACGCACACTTAACCACTAAGCCACAGGGCCGGCCCCTAAAATGCTTTATTTAAAAGGGAAATTTTATTATATTAAAGGGTACTTGGTTTATATTAAAGGAAATTGGTTGTATTAGAGGTGCTCCAGGGGCTGTGGGGGATGGATTACTGGAAGGGAAGCTAAGGAGTATTACTTCAGGTCTCCTGCCTCTGTTGAAACCAGAGCAGCTCCATTTTTATTTGTTCTACATGAGATTTGATATGGAGAGTTGAGGGATGGGAGGTTGTTGCTTCAAAAAAATGTTTGAAATTTACTGATATAAACAGTTTCAAAGTGTAGCTTTTTAAGTTAACTTTGAAAAAGGCTATTTTTTGTACCTTTCCTACAATAAAAATTATTTCTGTATCACTTTTTAAAACATAAGTAACATTTATTGAGCACTTACTGTGTATCAGGCAGTATTCTAAGCCCTTTACATGTTATTTACTCATTTAATTTTCACACAACCCAATGTGGTAAGGACTTATCCCCATTTTATAGATATGGAAACTGAGGCACAGAAAGGTTGAATAACTTCTCCAAAGTCACATAGCTAGTAAATTATGGGCAAGCCAGGATGCATACTCGAGAAATTTGGCTCCAGAAACTCCACTTTTAAAGACTATACTAGCTTGTCTACCTCACAATTTTTAGGTAGGGAAATACTCTTATTATTGAAGAAATACAGTAGTACTCAGTCATCCACTCTGATTATTTTCATTTTGAATTTTTTATAACAGTACTTTTCAAACTCTGTCCTGGAACTCTCAGGATTTATGGAAGATCTGCTCAGTTGTTACTTTTTTCAGTCATGGAACTTTGCTCTCTCAAAATCTCTTCTTCTCCCTCTCAGCTGCTTTTCTATGACATGTCAAATTCTTAGCCAACATCCCTAGATTTAAGTCCCATATCCACCTTTTAACAGCTAGTAACTAAATCTCTGCACATTTCATTATGAAGTATGGACATTGATAACTAATCTTTCAGTCAAGATTAGAAATAATGTATGTAGGGCCGGCCCTGTGGCTTAGTGGTTAAGTGCGCGTGCTCCGCTACTGACGGCCCGGGTTTGGCTCCTGGGCGCGCACCGGCACACCGCTTCTCTGGCCATGCTGAGGCCGTGTCCCACATACAGCAACTAGAAGGATGTGCAACTGTGACGTACAACTATCTACTGGGGCTTCGAGGGGGGAAAAAAAAAGAAAAGGAGGAGGATTGGCAATGGATGTTGGCTCAGGGCCGGTCTTCCTCAGCAAAAAGAGGAGGATTAGCATGGATGTTAGCTCAGGGCTGATCTTCCTCACAAAAAAAAAAAAAAATACCATTAAAAAAAAAAAAGAAAGAATGTATGTAAAGTATACATCTCAATGCTTTACACACAAGGCTGAAAAAAATTCTACCTATCATAATTATTAATAATACATTTACTTCATTTCTGTACCCCCAGTTATATTCTGATGTCGCATGAGAATTGTCTTTCCTCAACAGAAGAATGGATACTAGTTATATCTTACCAGGGCTTGCATCAGAAAATATAGTTCTTGTTACCTTTTACAGTATGATATGAAATTAAGATATCTTTAAGTTTATTTGATAATCTAAAATACTAAACCTCCCCATCTGAGCAGTTATTCCTTTGGTCAACAAATATTCGACTGCTGGGCAATTTCACAGAAAGCATTACTAAGAAAGAGACATTTAAGCGAAGGCGTGAAAGAGCTAAGGGAGAGAAGCCACACAGTGACGTGAGGGAAGAGTGTTCCAGGACGAGAGAAATAGCAGATGCCAAGTCCATAAGGCAGCAGCGTGTGGTGTCCAAGGTCAGCAGGGAGCCCAGTGCGGCCGCAGCCCAGCAAGGACGGAGAGAGCCTCGCAGGAGATGGGATGGGGGTTGGGGAGGATGGATCTGGTAGATCACTGGAATTGCTTTGGCTTTCCGGGATATAAGCTTTTGGAGGGCTTCAGATCGAGTAGTGACATGATCTAACTTAAAGACTTAACAGTATCGGTTTGGCTGCTGTGTAGAGAAGAGACTGAAAATGAGTATTGGGCAGCAACAGGGAGAAAGTTTGGAAGATATTGCAATAATTCAGGGTAAAGATGATGGTATTTTAGGCTGGATGATAGAGTTAAGGTTGTGAAAAGAGGTCAATTTAAGATATATATTTAAATTAGAGCTGGCAAGATTTGCTAATAATTGGATTTGGGGTGTCCAGAAAAGAGAAGAGTCAGATGTGAGTCATGTTATATTGTAATGGACTGTTGTTTCCTGAGGGACGTGATATTTTGTTGTCTATTGTATTTCCCAACCCCTAGCACAGTGTCTTAGGCACCAAATAAAAATTTATTAAATTAGTTGAGTGAATGAATGAAAAAAGTCAAGCACCTTTTTTTTCAAATAAACTTTTTTTTCCTTTTTACCCTTTTTTGTTTGTTAAATGTCTCTTGTTTAAAAACAAACAACTTTTAAATACTGAAAGCAAATAGACACCTCTTCATTTTATCCATGCATTCATTTAGTAATTAGTTTTTGCCATTATAACTGCTTTCTTGTTTTTTAACTTGCTTTCTTATATCTTAATGTTTTTCTTCTTAGATACTAGCAGTAATCAGCCAAAGCCTTTCAGACGAGTCAGACTTCAGACAACATTGAGACAAGGTGTTCGTGGTCGTCAGTTTAACAGACAGAGAGGTAAATTTCTAACATTGAGTACGTGATAGGATGTGAGATACTAATAAATAGAACAAAGTTTCTAGTCTTTAAGCTTACAACTTGTATCTAGTTTTTAAAAAAAATGTTCCAAGGATTGATTAAATAATTACACATTGAGCATGTGATGTTTACTAATCTATAAGCTAGCAGATGGAATTGTATACCATAGGTATACAGTGAATATGTGCTTATATATTTCTCCATTTCTTCCTTGAATTCAAAGTAAGATTTGGAGAAACTAAAGTGTTATAGTGCTATATAGTCATTTGTTACATCTCTGCCTGTCGTTATTATACTTTTTATTCAGTAGAATAAAGCTTTGTGACTTTGTTTAGCTAGTAAAAAAATGTAAAATTTTAGTATCTCTGATTTCTAATTATTAGAAATTGCATTCATCATAAAAATATTTCTAATTGTTGTAATAGTTTCCACTAAAGATGTGAAATAGCACAGTTTTATATCTACATGCCTAGATATTTGATATTGAGAAAAATTTTTATAATAACCTAGGATAAATGAATACTCTAGTTTTGAGCTAACTTCTTAAAAGATGCATTCAGTTTAATTCTTTTTTTTCTCTTACAGGTGTGAGCCATGCAATGGGAGGGAGAGGAGGAATAAATAGAGGAAATATTAGTTAAATGTTCTGTAAACTGCAATAACTGTGAATAAGATTGTCAAATCTGTTTTAGTGTAATGATTGTCGAGTTTAAAAACATTTTTGTATTTAAATTGGTATGCTTATCTCAACATTCTTTATTAATAAAACGTATTTCAGTGTCAAAATTTATCATTCTTTTCTTCGTTTTAATTAGGCGACTCTTCCTTTGCCCGTCAGTCTAAGGACAGCTGTACCAGACTTGGGATAAGGTCTGCCCAGAACGAGTAGTAATTGCTCTTGCTGTTCTGCTAGGCACATCGATGTTATAATATTGATCTAAATAGAAGAGAAATCATTTTTTTTAATTAAAAAGAAAATAAAACACTTGAACTTAAAAATAGTTTATATTGATTATTATACTCAGTGTTTGTCATTTTAATATCAGAAATGTTTGTATTAATAATTAACTTGAACTTTCAGACAAAAAAGAAAAACAATTACTTGGACAGATTGACCTTTCACCATCTTTCAGTAAAATTAGGTTCAACTCTCCTTTTTCAAAGTAAGAATTTGAGAAAAACAAGTTAGTTTAAAAAATAATTCACTTGGGTTTTATCCTTTTAAAAAAATACATTCTGATGTCATTTACATAGACAGAATAACTTAGATTTCTGGATTTTTCAAGGAAAAGTAGTATAATTTAATTAACAAAATTAGTTTCTCTGGATCTTCTTTCTGGTCTTACAGACTGTGTATTGATGCAGATCAGTATAATTTTGTGGCAAACTAGGCCTCCATTAAAGACCACAGATAATAGAAATAAACTATTGTTTTCAGTAGCAATTTTACTCAATTAATTGATTGTTTTATCATAATAGGTTTTTAATCTCATGTGAAGGATAGGGCAGAATTGAATTGCAATCTATTCAATTTAATTGAAAGTAAAGCAAAAATGTAAAGTTTCTCTTCTTCAGAACAATTAGAGTAAGTGTTACAGTTTAACTTCTCACCTTCAGTCACCACTGAACACTTGGTGTTTTTGCTTTGATTATATTCACATTGCAGATATTATATCTCATCTTTGGGAAACTATTAAGATTTTACTTAAGATAACTTACCCTTAGAAAAGGCATAGTAATCGTAGCCATCAGGTTTTCTGATGTTGGGCAGTGATATAGCTGAAGTAACCATATTTGGAAGTCCTCTCCAGAGTGTACTCACTTCAACTTCATTATGGAGGAAACCTGTAGATGACACTTTAAAGATCTCAGATTGAAAGACAATGTACTATGTTGGAAAGAGCAGCTGTTAGTCAGACAGAACTGCTTTAATCCTAGTTTGGTCACTTAGTAGCTCTGTTACCTTGGGTGAGATATTTAACTTCGGTTTTTGCCCTCTCAAACATGGCATGAATACCTGCCTTTTAGGATTATTCGAGGGTTACAGATTTGTATATAATGTTCTTGGTGAGAGGTACTTGATAAATGGTATTTACTAAAATTAACAAACATGAATAAAGTGCATTCCTTATCCACAGAAAAAGAGTGTTGATCTTTGGTAGTTCACTGAGGCAAATTGGTGTTTTGCATCAATAAGCTTAAAGTATTAGGGCTATTTGGTCAGTATTTATATTTAATATGGCTTAATCTGCAAGAAACTGTATTACATCTACTTCATATGTAAGAATTTTTAACAGTAAAAAACATTACCTTTGTCTTGATAAGTGACTCTGACAGGTGAATAGTGAATTCTGATGGTGTGTGTTTGAGAAGGTCCTATAGCCCGTTCAAAGCGACGTCTCCTAATCTGTGTCGTTTCTCCATACACTGAATAATTTATAGCAGGCCTTCTTCCAGTGCACTTTTTGACAGGTTCCTGTTTATAAATATACTGCTGAATGCTGCCACCTGTTGTATATTAGAAAATCACGTATAATATGAAAATTAATTTTAATCCCCAAAAAACGATTGAAAAGAGCTTTTATAAGGTGGAGGAAACAATCACTGTTTTTCATATTTTTCATAAAATATGTCCAGACGTTAATGATGGCTATTAGTCAAGGGTACGTACTATAAAAATAATTACTGAATCCTGAAATACTTGTTGAATGAATAAAGCCAACAAATTGCATAGTTACACATTTAACTTTGAATATAAATGACGACATTCTTTGTATCAATGACCTGAGAACTCAGAAGAAATTGTAACTTGTATGTCATGAGATCTAAAGGGTTCTTACTGCCCTCAATTTTTATTTTTTCATTGAAAATACTTGATTCTAGCCATTAAAGGTATCTTCTGACAGTAAACCTCATAATAAATGAGAATATTGAATAAAATTTCCCTGGCAAATTCTTAAAAGTTTTGTAATTTTTATCAATTATGTAGCACATACCTCTCTTGAAAAAATACACAGATTCGGGTCTGTTCTTGTATGTAGCTATTGAGAGAGCTGCCACTATTTTTCCATTTAGTCCTCCAAATCCTTTTGAAATTTGTTTGGGATACCCTGCATCTTTTACATCATTGGTGAAACGCCAGTACTGAGAATCCTGATATTTTGAAAGAGAAAATTATGTTAACAGCTTTGGGGAAAAAAGGTTAGGAACTTATTCTTAGATTTAAGTATAGGGAGAAAGTTTTAACTTGGTTAAGTGTTTGAATAAGTCGACCGTTCGTGTTATCAAATTAACTTTTTATTAAATTTTGGTGATAGGATAATTCATTAAAATACGGAGACCATTCTAAAATGAGAGGTTAAGCTAATTTATGTTGTCATAATAAACATAAAATAACTATTTGCTGATTTCTCTCACAGAGATGTTTCTCTTACCTTAAAGAAGAAAGTTTTTCCTTCACAGTTGCATCTAGTAAAGACAGTATCAATGGGGGAGGGAATACCCCAGACTTCAGTAATTCTGCGAGGTGGAGATGGTGGCCTGAATGGACTTAGCGTCCAGAAATAGTGACCTAAGAGTGAAAGTGATGGATCAGCCTACAAGCTGAATGAATACTAACATACGTCCCAAAAGAAACTAAGAAGAAGAAAATTGAAATAGTTTATCATAAAAACAGATTGAATGTGTTAACAAGCATTGTATGATTAGAAGTTGAGTCAGAACTGTGAGTGCTAGTACAGAAGGTAGTATTTGAGCATTTCTGAGAGTAGGTATTTCTCAAGTCTGAAATTTAGCATAACATTTGAAATATTTTAGTTTTCCAGTTTCTCTAGAAAGAGCCTTCTGGCTTTGTAACAGAAAGTCACTTATCTCTCTATTTCTTTATCTTTTAGAATTGAGTTAAATGACTACAAAAATCTCTTGAGCCTCTGCTGTGGGAGTCTGTGATTTGTTTCCGTTCAAATTTAATCCAAATCGAAGACGACTAGACTAGCAGATGGTACAGCAGAGAATTAACATGAAATAACGGCTGTTCTATTCCTCTCCCACAAAGAGTATAACACTGTTGAGCACATCACAATCAAGATGTTCTTTTCAAATGAAATAGAGCAGGGAATGCAAATCCTGATGTCATTTCATGTGACACGAAATTAAAATTTGAACTACCTTTTAATTCCTAACAGTAGGAAAAATCTTAGTAGTATCAGTTCAAGCTATTTATTTTGTTTGTTACAATGTGTCTAATTTTGTTAATCCAATATTTTGGTATTTACTCTCAGGTTCTCATAATATTGTGTGAGGTAAGTTTGTCAATCAGGTTCCTTCCCAGAAAGCTCAATCCGAACTTCCACTCTCCTATGGCTTCAGTTCTCATAAATACCAAGAACAAAATGACAGGCAGAAAAAGAAATGCGTGCATAGCTCACCTCGAAATGCAACTAATGTCCCATTGCGCAAAGTAGTCAGTCCATCTACTGGCTTACCATTGCATAAATTAGTCTCATCTAAAACAAATTTTAACAAAAAATTAAGCCAATGTAAAACAAAATGAGAAAAGAATGTCTTCTGTAAATCCTCCCACAGGGGTTCCATTTCCTTTGTTCACCCTTTTCTAAGCTCTTGAAGGGTATAGTTTGAGGTATGTGTATTTCAGAAGTGACAAAGAAGTGATATATTTCATAATTTTTTTACTTAAAGCTGATAGTATTTTAAAAGTATCATACAAAAATAAATTATGAATTGGAATGGGCCGGGTTACCTGATCTTCATGTAAATTAGACAATTATTGGATGTTTGATCTCAACATGAAACTCCTTTTCAGTTCTGATTGCCCTTGGGAATTGGTTTGGAAAAGAAAATACTATTGCAGATTTTTGCTTTGCATTGTACTTTCAGGATAGACTCCCAACTGATGTTTCTGACATTCTATGCACCATCTCTTCTTCTTACAGACACAGATGCGCTAAATTCCTGACACTAAGTTATTACTCAATTTTCCAAAGACCAAATAAGCTTATTGTGATTACTCCTCTGCTTACCCACAGCGAAGCTGTAAAATTTCACAAGTTAAGTTGGGGCTTCTAGGCAATATATATCGATAGAGTGACCCTAAATCAGGGCATGTTAGTTCAGATAGAGTTAAGATAACATTACCAATTTTTAAAATGAAAGTAACTGATTCTTATTACCTGGAAGCATGGGGTTGACGCCAATGCCTTGATTGGGTCCTCTCACTAAGAAATCAGTGCCTGGAATAATGATAGGAGTTAACACATGGGGCCTGAGAATCATGGGAGGTTTTTGTCCTTCAGCAGCATCTGCCTCTTCCTTCTTTGGAATTACTTCAACTATTGCTGGGTTAGGAGTTTGCTTAGGGCTGGTGGTGGTTTGCAGCATGGCTTCTGCTAAAGAGGTAGGGTTGGATTTGGGCATTGTTGTCGTAGTTATCTTTGGGGGAATTGGTGTAGTCTTTGGTTTTCTCTTAGGTGTTCTGCTTGGCTTTTTGGTAGAAGTGGGCTTTTTGGGTGCTTTGGTTGGCTTTTTAGGTTTGAGAGTTGTCACTTTAGAACTAGTAGCTGTATCTTTTGGTATCGCTGTTGTTTCTTCCAGTTTACTCATAATCTCTTCGGTTGTAGTTGTCTTTTTTGTGGCAGTCATTACTTTGGGTGCAAGAGTAGTTGCTTTAGGAGTAATTTTGGATGATGTCGTGGTATCTTCAATTGTAGATGTTACTGGCCTGATTGTACTTGTTATTTTGGATTCAGTGGTCTTTTCTTCTGTTGTAGTTGCTGTCTCTTTTGTTGTAATTTTCTGTACAGCCGTTGTAGTTTCAGGTATAGTATGTATGTCTTTTCCTGTTATCTTGTCTTTAGCTGTTGTAGTCACTTCAGGTTTGGTCACTTCAGGAGCCTTGGTTGTAGGTACAGCAGCCTCCTGAGGAATATTTTCAAGATCCTTTGGTGTGGGTTTTGCAGGAAACGCAGGAGTTGATTCATCAAGATTCTTGGGAGTAGTGGGAAGCTCCATGGTGATAGTTGGAGTAGAGGCCTCTGAGGTGGTTGGAGCAGGTGTCTCAGGAGAAGTTGGAGCAGGCTTCTTGGGGGTGGGAGGAGGCTTTTTGGAAGTGGTAAGAGCAGGTTCCTTTGTGGTGGTAGGTGCAGGCTCCCTAGGGGTGGTGGGTGCGGGCTCCTTAGGGGTCATGGGTGCAGGCTCCTTTGGGGTGGTGGGCGCAGGCTCCTTAGGGGTAGTGGGTGTGGGTTCCTTGGGGGTGGTGGGTTCAGGCTCCTTAGGGGTCGTGGGTGCGGCCTCCTTCGGGGTGGTGGGCGCAGGCTCCTTAGGCGTAGTGGGTGCAGACTCCTTAGGGGTGGTGGGTGTAGGTTCCTTGGTGGTGGTGGGTGCAGGCTCCTTAGGGGTGATGGCAGTGGGCTCCTTGGGGGTGGTGGGTGCAGGCTCCTTAGGGGACGTGGGTGCAGGCTCCTTGGGGGTGGTGGGTGCAGGCCCCTCAGGAGTAGTGGGTGCAGGCTCCTTAGGGGTGGTGGGTATAGGCTCCTTGGTGGTGGTGGGTGCAGGCTCCTTAGAGGTGGTGGGTGCAGGCTCCTTAGGGGTGATGGCAGTGGGCTCCTTGGGGGTGGTGGGTGCAGGCTCCTTGGTAGTGGTGGGTGAGGGCTCTTTGGGAGTGGTGGGAGCAGTTTCCTTGAGAGTGGTAGGAACAGGCTCTTTGGGGGTGGTGGGTGCAGGCTCCTTGGTGGTGGTGGGTACAGGCTCCTTAGGAGTGGTGGGTACAGGCTCCTTAGGAGTGGTGGGTGCAGGCTCCTTAGGGGTGGTGGGTGTAGGCTCCTTGGTAGTGGTGGGTGAGGGCTCTTTGGGAGTGGTGGGAGCAGTTTCCTTGAGAGTAGTAGGAACAGGCTCTTTGGGGGTGGTGGGTGCAGGCTCCTTGATGGTGGTGGGTACAGGCTCCTTAGGAGTGGTGGGTGCAGGCTCCTTAGGGGTGGTGGGTGTAGGCTCCTTGGTAGTGGTGGGTGAGGGCTCTTTGGGAGTGGTGGGAGCAGTTTCCTTGAGAGTAGTAGGAACAGGCTCTTTGGGGGTGGTGGGTGCAGGCTCCTTGGTGGTGGTGGGTACAGGCTCCTTAGGAGTGGTGGGTGCAGGCTCCTTAGGTGTGGTGGGTGTAGGCTCCTTGGTAGTGGTGGGTGAGGGCTCTTTGGGAGTGGTGGGAGCAGTTTCCTTGAGAGTAGCGGGAGCAGGCTCTTTGGGGGTGGTGGGTACAGGCTCCTTAGGGGTGGTGGGTGTAGGCTCCTTGGTAGTGGTGGGTGAGGGCTCTTTGGGAGTGGTGGGAGCAGTTTCCTTGACAGTAGTGGGAGCAGGCTCTTTGGGAGTGGTGGGTGCAGGCTTCTTGGTGGTGGTGGGAGCAGGACCCGTGGGAGTGGTGGGAGCGGGCTCCTTGGTGGTGGTGAGAGCAGGGGATTTGGTTGTAGTTTCAGCTTGGAGTGTAGATTTAGTAGGAGCTTCAGATGTGGGTGCAAAATCTGTATCAGATGTTTTCTCTGCACTCTCTTTAGCTGAAGTAGTCTTCTCTTTTGCGCTAGTTGCAGTCTGTTTATTTGTTATCGAAGTCTCTGTAGTTTCAACTGTTGTCTCCTTATTGGCTGTCGAAGATGTCTCTTTGGGTGTATCAGAATTAGGTGGAAGACTGGGTTTGGGATTTGTTGGTTTTACTGTTGTAATCTTGGGAGATATGGTAACTTTGTTGCGTTGGGTGGTAGGAATGTTAGGAGTTGGGGTGAGCTTGAAATCACCTTCGTCCAGTCCACTTCCAGCTTCATCTACAGCTGGTGGTTCTGGGGTAAGTTTCTTTTTAGGAGTTCTTTTCTTCTTAGTGTCTTTTACTAGAGAAAAAAATATATACATCTTTTATTTTGTAATAGTTATTTTTTCTTTAATGGTGACATAAAGATCCCATCTTTATCACTGACTAGCTACGTGTCTCTAGGCAAATTGCTAGCCTCTAATACGTCTATTAATTTACTGTGAAATGGTAAATACTCAACCTATCTTATTGGACTATTTTAGGGAATAAATGAGATAAAGGGTGAAAAGCACAAGTAAAACGCTATACAAGTAACACATGGAAACAAGTGGCAACTGAAATTACCAACACAATCAATAACACTAATGCATCTCTTTATATTAATGCTCTTTGCCCCTCACTTTCTTTACTCCTCTTATTCCTCATTGCTCAGTGCCCTTTCCTTCCTCCTGGAAACCTAGTTCCAACGTCTTGTAGATTCACTGCACGAATTACCTCAGAGGCCTCTACAACTACACCCAAGGACTCTGCTCCAGTCACCCCCATGATCCCTGCTGAGCCCGGTTTCCATACACATGGCTGTTAGCTGCTCTCTTTCCTCTGCCCATCTAAACTCGACAGTCCCAGGGGATATAGAGCAGGGATTAGGATGCCATGGCAGCAAAAAGACTCTATTTAACAGGATTTCCCATAGCAGCTACCCCACAGGTGAACTACAAAGACCAAGGGGCGCATCACTGAGATGAGTTCCATTTAGCAAACATGTATTGCACTTCTATTGTAAGCAAGACTCTCTGGATGACTCAAAGATTAAACATCTGGCTATTCAGCTAGAGAGAAGACTTCAAGGGAAGTCAGAACCACCCAGGAAATAAGTTCTTCAAAACTCCAGTATCCAAAATTCAGTATTTCCTGGAGAAAGAGAATATATTTTAGAAATTCAGGAAATTATAAAAAGCAGAACAAAGAGAATCTCTTTTCTGGAGGTAATAGCCTACTCTGTAGTTCTTTCTCTGCTACAGAAAAATCAGCCAGATATGACGTATAATTTATTAGGAAAATAATAAAGAGGATCTGTGAAATGTGGATGATAATATTGCCTTTCCCAGAGAGGTGTACGAGAATTTAATGCATTAACATTTTAAAACACTTAAAGCAGTATAAGTGTTTGTTAAAAGAAAAAATCTGAGGAAAGAAAAATGAAAACACAAGGATGATAGAGAGAGAAGGAGAATAAAGAAACATTATATCAGATAGACAGGAATCCAAATAGAAAACCATATATAATCATCTCTGGTGCCAGCCTGTGGTTCCACAGTTGCTGCTATAGCATCTTTTTATGCTTCGCTTTAAATTTAAGAGTGGTTTCTTAGCTGCTTGACACAAATTTCCTATGGAAGTTTTCACTGGTATCTTCTAAAATAATTTTTATAAAGTTATATACCCCCCAAATCTTGAAATGTCCTCAAATCATTCTACCAACACACATTACTTTTAGATAATTATTGTTAGCATGGCATTGATATAGTCTTGGATCTTTATCAATGCTCAAACCTTTGGGTTTCTTCTTTAATTCTCTATTAGCAGCTGAATTTTTGGAAGACTTGACTTTCCGAATACTTGAAGAGGAAGAGGAAGAGGAGGAGGAAGACTCTTGATTTTCAGAAACAGAATGTTCTATAAATCAAATAAAAAGGTTGATCACACCAACTGTGATTTAAAGCAAAAAAGAATTGCCAGTCCAAATACAACAAGAAATGCTGTTTACTGGTCTACAAATGCCTGTGTTCTGCCTTTATTTTATCAATAATGTAACCAATTGCCATTTTAATTTAATTGTCAGTTGAAAACAACACATGAGCTTATCACAGATACTCACAATATAACTATATGACTTTCTCTCAACTTTCTGATATCTCACAGAATCTAATGATTCTGCAAAGAAAATCATGGGCTTTTTTGTTTGTTTTTGTTTTTGTTTTACAGTAACACTTGTTTCTTCTGATTATTTTAACCTAGACCCATCCATACTGGGTTTGGAAAAAAGGAAAATAAATACCTGAGGGTTTATACTTTGGCTTAAACGTTGACTTAAAAAACATAAACAAAATGTAATGGGCCTTTAATGACTCATAAGATTACCCTATTCTGTGAGGAGTCATAAAAGTAGTCCATCTACGGTTGTTTCATCTCAGAAACTTCCTTTTGTTACATCTGTCAACTTCCTACCTTCTGTTATTTCCTCTGATTCTATAACTTTCTTAGTCTTCTTCTTGTTTGGTGATTTGGGTGAACGTTTGGCTGTTGATTTGGTGGTTTGAGATGCTCCTGGAGGCGGAGGTGCAGTCTTTGAAGATGGTGGTGATGTGGGATTATGCACTGAGGCCAAGCAAGACAGGTTGGTTAACATCTTGTTCATATTCATCAGTGACTCTAACTGTGAAAGGCTCAGATGCATTTGGCTCCAAGAGTAGATGCTGGTGAAAACTAGCGCAGGCAGGCTCTAGCCCAACACTAATTACTCCAAACCAATTAATTCTAAGGATGCATTGCTATAAAATACTGGTTCTCAAATTATAAGTTATGACACGGAGGAAAGGCTCAGGAGTCAGAAGACCTGAACTCCAGTCCGAGGCCTGCAAGGCTTGCCACTGAGACCTTGGGCAAATGGGTTAACCCCTCTTGAACTTCATTTTCTTGTCTGCAAATTGAGATGTTTATTCTAGATGATTTCTGAAGGTGTTTCCCTGACTAAAAAATACTTGACTCTATGAGGTCCATCGCTTGCGCCAGCCTTCTGTGATGATAAAAATAATTACTACATGTGGATGACAGGTATTTGTGATCTCAAGAAGAGAAATATAATAACTACATTTTTCCTGTTTTCATATTAATTTAAATCTAATGATGCCAAATAACTTTTCATTAATTTTTTTAGTTACAAAAGATTTACACGAATATTTACTTGTAAAAATTTCACACCTTCACAGTATGCTTTTCTCAAAATTTGTTGCCCTTCTCCAAGTTAAACAACTGTTAATGGTGTGATGTGTACGTTTTAAACCTTTCATTGTCCCTCCTCCCTGTCCCTTTTCATGCCTAGAAGAGAAGACGTGGGACATGTTTTGATCAAGAGGAGCCAGAAGAAAGAGACGGACTCCTGAAAGCCAAGAAAGCAGAGAACAGTGGGGATGCTCTGGGTAGACAAGAGTTGTGATAAAGCCTGCTGTTTTTACCGAACATCTCCTCTGAGCTCTATTGCTGCAGTCTCTGGGAGCTGACCGCCATAACTCTCCCTCTGTCTCCTCCCACCCAAGAAAAATACCAACATTTCAATTTGAGAAACAGTTCTGCCATGTACTAGCTAAGTGATCTGGAACAAAACAATTAACCTCTTGGACTGTTTTCTCACCCACAATCGGAGGCACTTGACTGCTGTGATTCTTTTGATTCTTGAAATGTTTTGATTTTGAGACATATAGATGCCTACAACAGTACCTATAGCAATCTTGAAACAACTAAATGATGAGTTGCAAGATAGTCTGGTTGTTATATTTAAAAAATAAAGTATTGAAGCTCTGGGTCCTTGCTTTACTTTCAGGTGGAATCCTGACTATCTCTGTGAATTCTGTAAATGAAGCATCATCTTCATCAATTTTTTTCACTGAGTTCTACCTAAATCTCAGGTAATCTGACCCACCACTTAGTAGCATAAAGCATTGTCGTTATTAAGATGTTCTAACAATGCCTCATCACTCTCTAACCATCCTCCCTCCCCACCCATCCTCTGCCCCAAATAAATGCTTAGTATTTTTGGTCTCACAGCCAAAACAATTACCAGGGCAATGAATAAATACGTATCACTCATCATATGTCCTTCTGAAAGCTGCAGGAACTCTGCACTCTAAGTTTTTGATTACCGGGGTGTTGTTTCCATTATTTTTGGAATGCTTTCCAATGCAAACACTGAGCAGTTAAGAAATGTCCCTCCAAAATACTAAGAAATAGAAGTACAATGATGTACACCTGAAATTTTTACAATGTTATAAACCAATGTTACTGCAATAAACAAAAAATAAAAAAAATAAAAAATAAATAAAAAAAATAAATGCAGGAATAAAAAAAAAAAGGAAATGTCCCTCAACTTGGCTGATTAACAGCTTTCCACCCTATTTCTCCACTGTTCGAAAGAAGCAGGAGGTACAGCCTTGTTTAAATAAAATGATAAGATTATGCAAGCAATGCTTATTTTCACTTTTACCTCCATAAATATTCTTTTTTTAATTAAGTAGGATTTAAGAACAAACATTTGGTAAAAGAAAGGAATCATTATTTAAGTAAATTTTTAAATCTTGTTTTTTGTAAAATCTGGAGGGTTTATACTCTCAGAGTACTCCTTCAGGACCTGTGACTAGAGAAGAGGATTTTAAAATGGGACTATGCCTTTTTATTGACTATCACACACAGACATTCAGATAGACACTATTGAGGGGACTGTAGAGATGGGAAGAGACATAACAATGAATAGTTAACAACTTCTTGGGCGGTTTGCCTGTAAATTTAGTGCTTTAAACTAACTCAGAAATTTACTAGGTCAGAGAAGCTGAAAGTGTCAATTCTGTCCTAAAATATACACTCAAAAACACTGAAGCCAAAAGCACAGATAGCTCAAAGAACAGTTGACTTTGTGAAGTCAGCACCATTAGGGTGAGACAAGAAACCATCAAGTGAGTTGGTTACTGTTGATTTAACCTGAAATTGAACCACACCTGAAGAAAAAAGCTTATACACTTGGCCCCTATTCTCTGTTAGTCAACCAGTGATTTCTGGTGTTCCTGGAGCCTGGCTGAGCCAGGGATTGCTGTTAGAAGAGGCTTTCCTTTTTTAATTCACCTTGGTGAAACAAAATTAGTACGAAATAGCTTGTATGTTAGTAAAATCAAGACCTTAGATGGACTGCGTGTAGAAATTGTCAGTGGAGCACAGACAGGTGCCCAGATCCGGTTGTACCCAAAAGCATCATGGGTACTGTGATGCTTACCTTCTTCACAGAAATTCTCATAATCGGAACAGCACTTGCCATACTTCTTGCAGTCTGCATCACAGTCACACTCCCTTCCTCTTGCGAAGGACTCGAAGCAGCGGCCTTTACAGGAAAGCTCTACCCAGAGCAAAATAAGACATTATAGATTATTGATGATGCAGCCACCCCCATGTATTGACAGCCATTTCCCATCTTATGGCTGATTAGAGTTCCAAAAGTGCATTTCTGAGTCCTTTATTTGCAATTTGGATGACATCACCCAGTAAAAAAATGGGTGGTTTCCCAAGTGGAGACAGCCCAAGTCAAGAAAGAAATGTGACTTAGGGAAAATTTTCTTGCCCTTCAAGGCTCCAAGAGACACCCCAATGCTGCCTGAGTCATTTACATGTATGCACAACGGAAAATTGGGAAATGTCTAAATAGTGAAGTACTCTTCATATGAAATCCCTCCACCCTTTCCTCTACACACCACTGCTTTGTAATAGACTTTTGTTCATTGAACGTTCAGATCCTACAATATATTCCAAAGAGCTGGCTTAATATAAACGGGTCACTGTTTAGGCTCAAAAATTATTAATAATGCAGAGACCTTTATTACAGCAAACTAGGCGAGATGTAGAGTTGAAAGATTTTAGCCTAATCCCACGACATGGACTATGGTGACAGAGGGCTACTCATTTCCAAAAAAGCCTCATAGAGGCACAATGACTCACTGAGGCCTATTTGAAATAATTACCTTACACATCACATAAATTGTACAACAACATATCTATTAGCTTCACATGTAAATTCTAAAGCAAATGTAACTTTGAAACAATTTTAATTATAATTTTCATAAATTAAATATGAAATGTTTCTGTGTTAATAACAAAATGGACGAAAATATATTCAAATGAAATACCACACATAATTTAAAATTCAGATTCTTTGAGTTTTAACTGAAATTCTTCATTAAACAGTAATGCTTCATCTTTCAAGTGCCTTTTTCAGGTAATTTAGAAACATATTAATGTCAAAAAGTCATATAGTAGACTAGATTATTTTATATCCACAGATTCTTTTGATGAAACTATTGAAGGGCCCCACCACTAAGCAATTACATCTTTGATTGGCAGTAATTACTCATTACTATTGACTTAATGACTCCCAAGTCACACTATTTTCTATTTAAAACAAGACATTTTACTTGGCACTAGTCAATAACCTTGTGCAAGTGACAGATTTCCAGGCTTGCCTTACCCTCCCCCAGTAATCACAAGCTTTGACACCATGGTTACGTACAGCACACTGCAACATTTATGCAAGTGTAGGGAAAGGCACTTAAGCAAAAAGAAGTGTGAAATAGTGTGAAAACAGCTCTGCAAGGGGGTGCACGGGGACTCTCACAGAACAGTGTTGCTTGACAGAGGAGACACCAGCTCTCAGGACTTACCCGAGGTGCAGACTTTCTTGAAATCAGGGCAGCACTCCATGAAGTATTGGCAGTTATAATCACAGTTGCAGGTGGCATCTCTAGAATACCCTTCCCCACATCTCCCTGCACAGCTTGATACATCTAAAATTATACAATACTAGCGTAAACATGGCCAAACCACTTTATGGAAAGGAAGAGATCTAATGAGGAGAACAAAGCCAGGGGTGAGAGGTGAGGGAGAATTATATTGACTAGAAAATGTTGGGAATGAGGGTTGGCAATGGGTCCAAGTGATTTTTGCCTGATCTCTTAGGCGACCTTGATCGTGCTATTTTATCCTTTACCAGACTGAGAAGATAACCACACTTTTGAAAATCAGGCAAAGTAATGGCTTTGCATAAAGAGAGTGATATTCCTGGGGAGAGGTGGCAGCTACAGCTCTACTGATGCTGCTAAGACGAGGGCTAGTTGCCATTTAGTGGGCATCTCTGTGCTGGGCACTGAGTCATACGTTATCTCTAATGCTTATGAAAATGTTGCCAGGAGAGTATTAAGAGCCCTTTTTAGAGATAAGGAAGCTGAAACACAAAATTTTAATAATGCTCAAGGCCACCCAGCTAGTTAGTAGTTCCAGTGTATATGTAGCACAGGTCGACTAGCACCTATTGATTATTTGTATTGATCTCTTTCACTTTCAGAAGTGTCCTGATTTGGATAATAAATGAGAGGGTCATCCTAAGTAAACTGCCCACCTAGAATTTGAACTTGGATCTATCTGATTCTAAAGCCCAAACTTTTCCCACCCCATCACATTGCCTCTCATTCCTGATGATGATTTTAAAGCAAGCTGGTTACGCCAACACGAACTTTCCTAGACTTCCTCCTCCCTTTATTGGTGGGGTAAATGGGGTAGTCAGATGCTTATAACCATTGCCAAAGTGAGTACAAAATAGATAATTCTTGAAATAGCGTCTGGGTATGAATATAAAGGGCATGAATGGAGTTATTCTGGGTAAAACAAAACCAAAACAAGAACAAAAGCGTAATCATCTTCAACTGTGTTTTTAAAATCATTTGGAAAACACCTTGAAAACCTCCCTGAGAGATAACCACAGCAATGCAACAACTGAATCCATCTCTGGAATAGAAATTGGCAGGCGCAATGTCCTGAATCCATAGAGGGATGTTGAAACACTGAAAAAATCTCAAAATAGTGAGTCCAGGAAAGGTAAAGTCTTAATACACAAATAAAACAGTAAATATTAGGTCGACTTTCAGAAGTTTTTGCATACATATGTGCACAATACATAACAAAAATGCATATATAGTGTATGTATATAAATACATATATTATATATAAAGAAAAAACAGAATGGGAAGAGATTGAGAAGGCAAGAAAAGCAGGCAAGACAACATCAAAATGTTATTCTTTTACACTTAGCAGATTTCTGAAATGGGAAATCAATTATCTTTACAGGAAATGCTTATTTTCATAAATTAAATGTCTGTCCTACTTTTATTCCTATTACTTTTAACAACTAATTTTAAATTCATTTATTTAAAGCAAAGTGAAACTGTTTTAGTGAACAACCAATTTTATTACGGAAGGTAGATTAGGGAGTGCCCCCAGTGTTATGAACCTTGTAATATTACTATCAGAGAGCAAAAGAGTCTGGAGATACCAGAGTAGTCATCATTCCTTATGAAATGTTTATATTTGCTTTCATGCGTTTTTCCATCTTTTCTTATCTAAGTGATTCTGAAACTATGTCCATGGCAGGCAGTCATCTCTCATGCTCAGGTTCATGAGAATTTTAGTCATTTTACTGGAAATGCCTACTTTATAAATGTAATTTCATCATAACAATTATGCACCTTGATTTTTCTTCTCTCAGATTTTGCTAATCAAAGAAAAAAAAAGGAAATGAAAATCCTAAGCTTGGTATTGTTGTCACTAATCAACCTTGTTCACATACTAGAGACTTTTGCTAAAGTGATTACACTGAATGTACCTTAACATTCTCTAAAGATGAATAGCAAGAACTGTCATCCTGGACTGACTCTATTTTTGGAAGACTGTGAATAGTTCTATATTATGCTATAAAATGACCTTCGCTTCTGTGTAAGTCTATATCTGGATGAATAGCCCTTGCAAGAAAGAGAGCGCATCTTCAAGATTAATAAAATGCCATTTGAGACACCATAAATGTTCATTGTAATATGATATCTGTATCTACATGATGCTAAAAAATAACTTATTTATCAATAATTTATTTGATGTAAAAGACTAGTTAAATTTCTTCACAAACATGTAGGCAAAAATTATATGCTATTTAAATATTGTTTTTTTCAGTTATTCTAACGATATTGTATCACTCCAGCATAGTTTTATCACATAAGTGCCTGTATTTTTTTAAACTTTTGAGAGAACCATAGGAATAATGAATACAAAACTCATTATATAGAAAAGCTCAAAACTTCTTGAAACATTCCATAATACATGAGAAACAAGTGAGAATTCCAAAATGCTTATAAATATGCTACAATGCTTTACAAAATTTTGAGGTTGACTATGCATTATGCTCAAACAAATGTATGTTTTTAGAAATCTATTTCTTTTTCATAAAAGTCAGAATTGAATGATTAGCAATAGTTGTTAAACAAAAGTATTTTTGATGGCTATGTTACCTTGAGAAGAAGCTTCCTGAATCAAGAAAACAGACAGCAGCAGCAACAAATAAATGGGAAGTATTTTCCACTCCATGGTTGTTTTCAGGTACTGAGCCCTCATTGAAAAGAAAAGAAAAGTATCAGAAAACTGCTCTTTAATCTCACTACTTATTTATGCCAGTGTTACATACATTGTTTCAGTAACTCTCAAAATGCAATTTAATGATAAAACCATCCCCTTCTTGAAACAAGAGTTTTAAAAGTAATCAGCCTTAATTCTACAATATTTGACCATTAGATTTACTCTTATGCTGAAGAAATCATCAACTAACCATTTCAGTCATGTTATTGACCATTTTAATATTTAGAATTCCCCCAAATAGAAAACATACTTATCTTAAAACTCTATTCAAATTATAGCATGTACTTACAGTGCGAGGTTTAAATCCTATCTTGGGGAAAAAAATAACCAGCTTCAGTAAAATTTAATTTAACAAGCAGAGGAGTTATCATTCCAACTTTCCCTTAACTTTCAGTATAAATTTACAAGCTTCCAACAGGTGTATTGCATAAATGTGATCCTTTTCAAAACTTTCCAACTACTATCCTTATAAATCTTTTTCCAACACCTTTAATAAGCGATATCCCTATTGAATTGAAAACACATTTAATTCCATGAAGCAAGTTAACTTTGACACTTACCTGTAAAAGGATAGATGAATTTCTCCAGTGTCCTGGAGGTCTTATATATCAGTGCAAATATATTGAGATGAACCAATTAGTCCAAAGGTTAGACAAAATCAACAGTGACAACCTATGAAATCAAACTTTCCTCATTTTTTGGAACAGGGCCCAGACGACTAGACTTAGGCAACATCTGGAAAACACTTCCATTAAGAAAAATGACTACTACAAAGTAAATTTAGGTTTTTTGGCCAAAACACACTTCTAATTTCTAAGTGAAGTGAACAAATTGTTCTGAGATGGTAAATCACTTTGACTAGTGTATTGAAGCAGCAACTTTAAAATAGTGAAATGTTCCTATCATTTCCTTCTTTTTTTTCCCAGTTAAATCTACTAAAGAGTGGTTTTGAAACTTGTCTAGTTGTTAGATTGTGACATAAATTTTATAAACTTATACTATTAAATCAAATGTACATTTCTGTTCTTGAGTATTTTCATTTTCACTGAGCACAGAAAATATGTTCTCAATAACCGAAAGGGAGATGATCTACACTGTGGATTTTCTGGCTTTCTTTACCACGTAAAAACCTGCTTAAAAATTCTTTTGGTATCTCTTTTAGCCCCTTTATTTCAGCACAGCAGTGTTTGGAAAAAGTCTTTTTTAATTGCTACTTTAGCTTCCTTGCCAGAGAAAACATGAACTATCAACCTTTCAGAGCTGAGTCAGCTCAGTTCAAGGTTTTACCTCAGTTTGATATGGAATGTTCCTGTTCAAATCCTGTCTACTTACATAAGGCCTAGCTTGTGTCCTAGCACCTCCCTGAAACTTCTCAGATCAATCCAAACCCCATCCAGAATCAGAGTCAACAAACGTACTCAATTTTATTGAAATTACCTGTTCATCTGTCTCCTTCCCACCTCCCCATTCCTGCGCCAACAGGCTGTGATTTCCCCAAGGACAACCAAGACCTATGTCTTAATTCTATTGCCAGCATCTTGTCCAGTGCCTCACCAAGGTTGTGTGTTTAACACATGCTCATTGAACCACACTGTGGTAACCTGGATTCCACTGTGTACTATGTATTTGGGAGGTGCTGCATTTAATGATCACAAAATGCCTTTAAGTTAAATATAATCATCCACATTATACCAATAAAACAAAGACCCACAAATGAAGAATCTGTGACCCGTCTAAGGACGCATAAGGAGTAGGAGCCAGAGCCAAGATTTGAACACCTCTTTTCATTTTATATTTCATCACATTTTCACTATATCCAGCTCCCTTTTGATCAGAGCCATCACTTCAGTGCTTAATCATAGTACTAAATTTTACTCCTTCATGTGTATATGAGGATCTATGAGATTACGACCTTTGTAAATTGACAGGGATTATAACACAAGCATCTCTTTTGTTCCCACAACGCTTATTCTGGGCTAAATATATGATGTATAAGGACAATTTAGAGACTATCTGCTTACCTCTAAACAATCTCTTTTCTCTGGGACCTACCTCCCCATCTTTAGGGGTATTTCTCTTTTAGCCACTTTCATATATGTGATCTCACTCCATCAACCACAGCTGGTAGGATTAGGAATAGAAACCTGAAGTAAACTGGGCCAATATGTTTCCCTATCCTGGAAATGTGGAATTGCCATTCAGAGATTACAAATCTGTCTATGTGGATGTATAACACGTAAACTTCTGTCCATGATCCAAAGAGGTAGGGAAAGTTCCTGAGAATAAAGGAATGCAAATGAGTGAAGCAGTCATGCAGAGAAAGGCAGTCTGATAGCTCTCTAGGTCTTCGTTATTCCTTATTCCTGAGACCTAGATGCCTTCTTGCTCTGTACCTTTATGGAAGATTCCTCCTTTGGGGTTGAAGCAGGCCAAAGATGCTTTCTGTTACCTAAAATGACTGATCAATGCATAGTAGATGTAGAAAAGATCCTGTTAGATGGATTGAACTGAATTCTCTTAATTCTTAGCTTTGCTGAGATTAAGAGGAGGAAGTTAGAAGCTTTTAAAAAGCTAACTTTTTCAAGTCTGACCTTTAGAGTGTTCTCTTATTATTTGTTTGAAATGCTGAGAATACCAAGGATATCAGATACAGATATACACACAGACACATGTTCTTAAAACAAATATAAATTGCTTTCTGATTATTGCCTTTCAGAATTATCTGTATTGTCATTTTCCTCCTTTGGGCAAATTCATTATAATGATGGCAAATGACATTTTTAAATTCATTGAATAATCTACTCTAGTAACATTTGTTCTTAAGTCCAAATTCTAGGCTTGGAAAATTGACAAATAAAACAAAATACACACACACACACACACACACACTATTATGGCCAATAATAACTTTAAATATATCCATTAACACATTCTCATTATCATCAGATATGTTTTCTCTGCATAATAAAGTATGAAATAGAATGAGAAACTTTATTAAATGTCAAGTTCATGAGGTTTAACATATAAATAAATACCTGATTTGCATAATTCTATTGGGTAATGAGGTTGTCTGGGTAAGATTTGCCCTTAAAACATGGAAGCATTTAATTTTATCTATTAAATATATCTTTACAAACTGTCCTAAACACTTCATTCTGTGAATATTGGGCCATTGAACCTTCTTTGTTGATCACACAGTAATCGTTCCATTAGGTTTTAGGTTCCTCTTTTGAAATTTCTTTTCTCATTACAGATATTTTCTTAATGTTCACTTAAATCCTATTTAATTGGGATAAAAATTGTCCCAGGATTAGTTTTTGGTATGGGGGAGATGGAAAGAGGAGGATAAAGGGAGATGGAGAGGACATAAATAGTATTGGATGCTATGCTCATCGTATAGGGATGATTTTCACACATTTGACCCTCACGAACATCAGTTTCTGTACTTGGCAGCAACACAGTGATGCCTTCAGAGAACCTTCAAGTGTGAAAGTTTAGGGATATTTTCTTTGCATTAAATTATCCCAGACTGTTGTGCCCTCCTACTTAGTGTGTTCTGTGTCCATCCCTGCTGTTAGCTGTCACTTTACCCTGTAGCCAGGATGTCTGTACCTAGTGGCTTCTCTCCACCTTTCCACGTCTTTGATGTGTTTCATTTTATTCCAGCAGGAGCCTAGAAAAAACTGAAGTATGCCAGGGGAAAACCATAGATGCAAGCTTGTCCTTTATTGGCATAATTTTGGTCACAGTGCTACGTTAGCGTACTCTAGGAGTGGAATAACTCCTCTCCTCTTACATGGAAAGAGACAGGATTTGGGGACTACCTCTGTCTGTTCTGTTCATGGCATTTTCCCATGCTGAAAAGGGTTGTGCCTTTTTTCTGGTTGCTGATCAAAATCTGACCATTAGATAAGAGAAGTATTATTACATTTGCTTTTGGAGATTGTGCTTGTCTGATAATTGCTCCTGATCTTTTCTACCTTTTTCTGCCCAGCTAAAGATTACATTGCCCAGCTACCCCTTCAGTTATGTGTGGCCAGATGACTGCATTTTCTCCAATAAGTTGTGAATAGAAGAGATATGTACAACTTCCACTCTACTTTCCTAACAGGAAATTGCTTGACCTGGACTTCCTCTTTGCCCCCTTCTTACAGACCGGAAGGCAGGCATCAGAGACCAGCCTTGATCATGCAGACAAGGAGGGCAGCCTAGGGAATACTACCCTTTATGAAACACACATGCACTCCCTCTCTCTGACTAGTCAGCGAGTTGCATAAAAGGAAATAAATCTCCGTTTTACTCGAACAACTCTAATTGGGGGTCTTTTTGTTACATCACCCTAGCTTTTACTCTAACATAGAAATCCTAGAAAATTCCCAAATATTTAAAAGAATTGTATTCTAAAAATTGATTTGTATACTCTTCAACAATGTAAAAGAATGAACTATTGGTAATGAGCTATTGATATTGAAAAGGCAGAGGTAAGCTATTTTTATTTGTAAATGACGTGATTGTACATGTAGAAAATCCTAAGTCATCTACAAAAACCTGTAAAAACTAATAAATTTAGCAAGATCACAGGATACAAGATAAATAACAAGATCCATATTGATGCCATTTTAGTGCCTGAACTTAGATGTGCTGCCTCTGTTGAATGTTCTAAGAATAAGAGTTCATTCATTCACTTGTTCATTCTTTCAATTCTTTTGGTGAGCAAAGAGTGCTCACTACATGCCAGCCCTAGAATGAATTGCTGGTGATACATATATGTGCAAGATAAAGCCTCTGGTCTCTAAGATTTCTTGGTCCAGTCAGGGAACCAGACATTTAAATCAATGGTTCAAATTGCATGTGAAAAGGAGAAAGCAATGTGGTGAACAGCTAGAACTGGGCTTTGGCATTAGTCAGAACATTGGTCAAACCTCAGCCTCAAGATTTTCTATGTGGTGGGTTTATATAATTCTCTTGACTTATCTAGTGCTCAGTTTCCTTATCTGCAAAGTAGGAGAAATAATTCCCGTTATTATTGCAGAGACGCATCAAAGATAAGGGAGAATTTTATTGAACGCTAGTGACACGTGCTCGGTAAATTGCAGGTATTATGATTGTGGTTATGATTATGATTCTAGAGCTGCACGCAAACTGCTATAGAAGCCTGGATGAGGAAGTGCCACCTCCACCTGAGGAATCCTTGATAAAAGAATGACATGTAATCTGGAGTCTGAAGGCTCCTATGACTAGGAACAGGGATGGTAGACAAAGGTCATGATCATAGACAAAATGATGTTGCTCCTCTTTTTCATTCTTTTTGCCTATTTTTTTCCTTAGCTCTTGATAATCTGGTTTCTTCTTCCAGCATGGAACTGAACTGTAGAAGATAAAAATTGACATGACAATCATCTTGATGCAGGCTTTTTCTAATGTAACCTAATAATAATAGGAAACGTCTTGAGCATTTACTTTATTACATGGCGTGTGTGCATGACTTTATTGAGCCTCACAGTGATCTTATGAAATAATTATTATTATTCAACCCACTGTACCTTTGAGACAGCTAAGGCACAAAAAGATTAAGTAAACTGCTTAGGATCACAAAACTAGTAAGCTAGTAAATGGTAAAGTTAGTATTTTAACCCAGGCCTGACTATAAAACTTACGATTTTACCAATTCTATGACCTACATGCTATAACATCCAGGATTTATAACTACTTTCTTGTGCTCCTACATAACTTTATTTGTATTTCTAAAATGACATTTCACACTTATCAATATCCATCTTTCCCACTAGGCCATAAGCTTCTTAAAGTTCCAGAATGATTACCTTTTGTTCATTTCATACCTTTTTCACAGGTAGCATATTTTCTTTTTGTACATGACTGGTGCTGTAAATCTGCTTTTTGAATTCAGCTTAAGAGTACTGTCTTCTTCTAACGGCCCCTTTGCCGTCATATCTCTGTTTTCCAACTCTTATCACTATAGCATTATGATCATTCCAGTCTCCATCACTTGGAATCCAGATGTCAAAGAAGCATGCTATGTGACAGCTCAGACAAAATTATTACTAATTTATTTTCCAGTAGCCAACAACATGAGTAATTTCCACACAACTACTTGAGTGAAAGCGAATTGTGGTACTATAGTAACTCAGTGTGACAAATACTTGAGAATTGGGAAATTCAGAGAGTGGGAGCAAAGTCTGGGTGTGGTTAAGGATCACAGATAGGTGGGACAGGAGGGAAGTCTTCCAAGAGACACTGTGGAGGACTTTTCATTGAGTCATTCCAAAGCAGAAACACCAGGCTCTTTAAAGATACTGAGTATAATGCAGTTTTGGCTGATTGTATAACGTTGCAAAATAATACTTGTAAAATTCTTTCCCTGCAATGGTAGCTAAAACCTGTCAAAAGGATTAAGAAGCAAGACATTTGCAATGAATTGCCCTAATGAAGCTTTTATTAAGCTTGATATGGAAAAGCCATTTAGAAGCTTAAAATAAAACACAACATTTCCCCCCTCTCTTGATCCTTTTTGTTGATCCCTTATGAAACCACACACCAGAGGATCTTTACATCACTGGGGGCTCAATAGATGTTGATTGAAGGAACTCATGAATGTCACTGCTTATATTAGCGCATGTTCTGCCTCTCCTTTGGACTAGAAAGTAGGGCCTTGGTATTTACAAGTCCCTGGGTTCTTTGTATGTGTCAGTTAGACCTCAAGAGTGAAGGGATGGAGAAGGGAGATGAAACGAATGGTTATTTCTTTATTCTTTTATTCGTAGTCTGTTCTTTCTGCAAAGGAAACCTTTATGGTAGGGGCATTGATGGAAGCCAGATCCTTTTTCCCCCCAAGACCTCCTTGAAGTAGTTTATTGAGGAGCTGTGCCCTTTATGGAGGCCAACTCAAGGTCACAGACATGCACCCCGGGATCCTTCCAGGCTTTGGCCAACACTCCCACCATCCATCCACATTTATTGAGTACCAAGTGGATACCAGGTACTTATTCTCATTAAAGCAAAACAAACATAAGCAAAACCAAAATAAGACAAAACAGCAAAATAGGTTTTATTATTACTTTCTTTACAAATAAGGAAATTTCAATAGCTTTTCTTGTGAAAATGGCAGGAGCAGGATTTCAGCTTACATATGTCTGAAAATTACAGAAGTAGATTCCTTTTAATATTATATTCCAAGTTCTAATGTTGAATTACTATAAGGACCCAAGAAAGCTTTGAGTCTTTAAAAAATTTTCCAGTTTAAAAGATAGATATGTCTTCTTCGTTCAATGATGGGCTCTCATAATGAATTCAGCAGAATATATAACAAGTAACTCTAAGCCTCTAATTTTCCATTTTATTTAATTGTAAAAATATTTTAATTGATAAAAGAAAAATATTCACCTACAATTTTACGACCCTAATACAACTATTTACATTCTTACATATTCTCTTCCAGATTTTGTCCCTAGGCAATTAAAATTTTACAAATATTTTCAAGATCAATAATAATTTATATTTTTAATTTTTTTACTTATTGAATAGTAAACATGTTTATCTTTTCTTCATAATTGTCATGTTAATTCTTGTACAATACTCCACGTACTTGAGGTATCATAATTTAATTTCATTGAACTATTTCTCTTTTGTAAGACTATTTTTTTGGCTATTTTGTAATAAAAATGTGCATTTAGCATTTTTCTTCTATTAAAGAAAACTGGAGGTCTCTATACAGAAGATATAAGTAACTTGTACTTTTTTGTATGTTCAGAGGTTAGAAGAGGCAGTCATGGAAACCGCTTGAGCTTCAGCAGCATAAATTTAAACTTTGGGTCCCAAAGAAAAATTTTATATCATGCAGCCTATAATTAACTGTTCCCCAAAACGTTTTTTTTTTTTTTTTTTGTGAGGAAGATCAGCCCTGAGCTAACATCCATGCCAATCCTCCCCTTTTTGCTGAGGAAGACCGACCCTGAGCTAACATCCATTGCCAATCCTCCTCCTTTTTTTTCCCTTTTTCTCCCTAAAGCCCCAGTAGATAGTTGTATGTCATAGTCGCACATCCTTCTAGTTGCTGTATGTGGGACGCGGCCTCAGCACGGCTGGGCAAGCGGTGCATCAGTGCGCGCCTGGGATCTGAACCGGGGCTACCAGTAGCAGAGCTTGCGCACTTAACCGCTAAGCCACCGGGCCGGCCCCCTCCCAAAACATTTTATAATATTTTATGGAGTCTCCTCTTTCAGTGGCCAGTGTATAATGCTAGTCTGTTCAAAAGAAATAGCCTCTCATTGTCCTAATTTCTATAAACTCCCTGACCCTATATATCACACTTCTTAGGGTATATTTTTCCTTAAATCTGTCTGATTAACTGTAAAAATGATATTGAACATGCCTTCATAATGAAATTAAATTTAGTAAATACCAGTGGTATACCCTCAGGGCTAGTCTTTCTATTCTGTCTTCACAATTTATTTTATTTTATTTTTATTTTTTTGCCGAAGAAGATTTCCCCTGAGCTAACATCTGTGCCAGTCTTCCTCTATTTTTCAGTATGTGGGCCGCCAGCACAGCATGGCCACTAACAGAGCAGTGTAGGTCCACATCTGGGAACCAAACCCAGTCTGCCGAAGTGGAGCATGCTGAACTTAACCACTAGGCCACCAGGGCTGGCCTCACACAATTATTATTTTAAATGATGATATTTTATTTCAATTTTTACTTAAGTATGCTCTATTACTGACCTCTATACAAGTTGTTTCCAGTTCTTTTGCTTATGATTAGTGCTGCAATAAACTCTTTTTTTCATGTAGCTTGTATTGAATTTTAACTTTAAAATAAATTATTAGGAGTGGGAACATCTTTATGACTCTTGATACACTATTGTCAAATTATCTTGCTGTCTAGAATGTAAATTAATCAAAGACAAGGAAATTGTCTCATATGCATTTGTATCCCCCTCACCTAGCAAAGGACTTGCACATAAGAAGTGCTTGATGAAATATCAAGTTAAATTTAATGAAACATAGAATTGTCATCAGCATGACAGTCATTTTTAAAATTATTTTTTTCCCATCCCAACAATGGAAATGAGTCGGTACTTAGACACACATTCCTTGTATTCTTCCACCTGACAGCATGCGTTGAACGATCCCAGAACTCAGAAAACTTACGATCGGCCCTCCATAGCCCTGAAAACAAAAACTGCTTTCTGCTTGGATTCTTTCTTTTTTCTTATCTTAAAGTATATTGCTAGATACGAAAGTTAGCAGATAAACACAGAAGGTCAAAGTTGAGGCAAGTAGCCAAAAACTAATTTCTTTCCCGACACCCTTTTTCTCTTCACTGCTTCTTGTAGAAGAGGAATGTGGGGGCCTTAAGAATTAAAGAAGCGAAAGGCCAAAAAAGATAAGTCTTGATGTAAATAGTGACAGAATCTTGCACAGAACCATCTATCTTATGTCTGGTAGAAGGCAGGTAGGCATACCAGAGGGGAAAAAGCAGAGTAATTTATACAAATGCCAGTAAAACTGAAATTAGGATTGTTTAAAACTTGTGAGAAACCAATTAACTATTTTCTGGCTCTGTTTTTGGATCCAAAAAATTAGTTTAACACGGAAAAGTAAAGAAACTAAGTATTGTGTAATGTAATGATCTGGAAAAATCAATATTTTTTTGAGCAACAACTCATTTCGCACCCCCATTTGTTTTCCTGTGAGAGACTGGTTTGTTGAAATAAGATTTTAATAAGCTCTTAGCAAAGAAAAACCTGGTTGGCACCCAGGCACTCTGCATGATAAAGAAAGGTAGAAGGAAGCACAGGGAGTGACTGTTGGGTTAGGGGGAAAAGGGAGAGAGAGAAAGGGATGTCTGATGGGGTGATGGGGGGCAGAAGAGGGGATTTAGATAAACAACAACTAACGGAGATTTATTAAGTATGTGCTGTGTAGTGTGCAATGTAATTCCTCCTTTCCCTGTTCCTTATACAATATTTAATAAATCCCACAATGTTCACACAAGCTTTTGGTACCAATGGATTTGTTAAGTAGATCTTTTTTGAGAGATCTATCTATAGCTATAAATGATATAGATATAGATGATATACATGGAGATAGTCATGGCTGGCACTGGGCAGAACCAAAAGCTACATATGGACCACTCTAAAATTTTATCTCTAAGAAAACTGAATAATGAGATGACATTCTATACATAAAATGTTAGGAAAAGGCACATCTTCATCAGAGCTGCTTATAGTTACCAGGATGGGTAGGTACTGACAACATGAATAGATCTTATCGATTGAGGAATAAGTAGAGGTAACCAAAGTGTTTGAGAGAACATCTCCAACCTGCGAGACAACATGGAGGACAGTGGGCAAATCCCTGCCCTCTCCCCTGGGGCCTCTGTCAGGTGCAGAGTCGTGGCTGGGCTGATTCTTGGTCTGTCCCATGCGGCAATTCTAGAGTCCTTGGTTGAGGTATACAAGGACCAGAGAGATAACAATGTATTTTTTTGTTTATATTTTGTTTTATCGTTGAACAAAACAGTAGTTAATCATGATGAAAAGAAAACAATTCTAACAGCAAGTGAAAGTTTTGAAATGTAGAAGGGAAAAGGTAAGAGTGGCCGTTTGTTCATGGATTACAGCCAGTTTCTTCTTCTTTGATGGTGATTCTTATAAATGATGCACTGTTATAAACCGGAAAGAAGTCTGGCGGCCAGAGTGACTCACTGAAGGGGTAATGGGAAGTTGGTCAAGAAACTACAACTTTCGGGTAACAGGTCACTTTATATCTTCTGATTTGAGCTACTATTCCTCTCCCTTCGCTCTTCGAGTTTCACCTGAACTTCCTTTATCTGTTTCATTGCATCAAGGAAAGTTGGGTTCAATTCTAATTTTTTCAAGCCTCTTACAGGAAGCAAACCTATGAATCAAAGACCCACTGGGGTGACCTAGTCGCTAATCCAGGCTTCCTGCCATTGGCAACACACCAAATCTTTCACTCCTTCAGAAGATTGCTTTTTAGAAGCTTCTAGTGCTAATTATTTGCAGCTGTTGCTGAGATTTTTGTGACAACGGATGGGCTCACCCTAGGAGTCCAACAGAGTGACCAGCATCTATGGGGTTATTGACTGCATTTGATGAAAACCAAAGGCAGAGGGAGTATAAAAGTTATATGAGGGGAATCCTAAGAGAAATCTCAGAAACATCTCAGTAGAAAACTACATTTTGCCTAAAAGCAGCCAATTCCAGAACTGCTAATGTTAGTGAGAAAGTACCAGCAGGGAATTGTAGAACATAATAAAAAGTAACAATCAGTGAGGGAGGTTTAAGGAAGGAAACAATGAGTCACCACACTGAGACTTGGATCTTGGAAGGTAATTGCTCTCCAGGGTGGCAGGTTGGAGGTGGGGGACAACCCAGTCCCTTTTATCGTCCACGAACAACAGTAGTAAGTGGACACTTAGATCTGGTAGCAACATCAGGATAGGAATGGGACAGAGCTGAGCAAGGAAAGGAGGCGAACACACACTGAGACCTGATGAGGTGGAACGCCATCTGGTGGACATCTGACCCCCTACCCCGCCCCTGAAATACATGCCTATCAAGACCTTCTCAACAGACAAAAGAGAATTAGGAGAGTCAGGAGAGGTGTCTTTTTTTACTTTATACTTTTTGAGACAAGTCTGTTTGACTGAACAGTGCCTCAAAGGGTCATGTTTTAATTAATAAATTTTTTATGACATTTATGAGTTTTTTCTTGTATTTTAAAACATTTATATATTTTCAAAAATATAAATTTTATAGTTCATGTCAAGACAGACTGGGCAACTCTATTTCAGTCATTCAGGGAACAGATGTTAGAGTTAAATCATTCTTCTTAGTCAGTTCTTGTATGGTCCATACAAGAGTTAGGGAGTTAGCAAATAATATCCTGAAATAAATGATGAGCAGAGAAATTTATGGTTTTTTTCAAAAGTTAAGTTGCATTAAATAAGTAATCTTCCATAAAGTGGAATCTCCCGTAACTCACCCTTGACTTGTAGGGTTTACAGTCATAGAGCTGGAGAGGGACTGTTCTCTACTGCACATCAAATTATGTCCTGAGTCTCTCTTGGTTTTCTAATTATGCTGACTTTTGAATCTAATACTTTCTTCCCTTAAGAGAGCCCCCTCTCTCCTCCCCTTAGGCATCAATGTCCTGAGGCTCAGTTAAAGCCATCTGATCAAAAGCTGGTCAATGAAAAGGAAATGAGTAAATTCAACTATACAGCTAATAAAAATTTGTGTTACCTCTCTCAGCTGAATTTGAATTTTAATAAAAATCACAAAGTCCCCTTAAAAATATTTCTAAAGCAATTTCTCAGACAAAACCATTATAAGGACTCAAAATTTTATTTCAAGCCTGCTGCAAAGGAAAAGATCTCTGAGAAAACCGGTTGAATGATGTATCTCCTGGCAGAGATATTTAATAGGAAAGCAGAGAGCTTAAACTCATATGTATTTAGATTAGATAAGACAATAAAGGACTGTAGTCCAAGATCATTAGACTCTTTGAGGAACCAAAGATCACAAGTTATTAGGTTCCTCTCAGGGCTGAGCGACAAGGGGTGAGGTTTGCAGAAGTGGCTCTTAAACTCATTGAAATCTATGTATCAAGTAGAATTCTAATTTTTTCAGAAGGAGCAGCTAATCACAGCAGATCATAGACTTCTGTCCCAGCTCGAGACTAGGACTATTTTCGTCCTCATATGTAACCTGGATATTTTTTTCATACTTTTCCTTGACTTGCTTTTTCAGACATTAGAAAAAGTCCAATTAAAGAAGAGAAAAATAGATTTTAAAAACAGCATGGAAACTCATAACTGCAATTACGTCAGCCTTTGTCTGAGTGAATTTAATAAGCTAGGCTTCACACCTCAATTTTTAACTTTGGGAAAAGGAACCACGTCTAGCTTCTAACCAATTCAGCATGAAGCAGAGAATTAGGAGCAGATTTGAGTAAGGTTTCTGACTATTGGGACTTGAACTTATACAATAATAAAATAGTGCACAAGAATGTAAAGTTGGAGACAAATCCAGATATAATAGAATACTTCGTAAATGTAAATAAATTTAAATATACTACCTTGTACCTATTATGTAGGCATATTTAGTAAAAACAGAGCAAACAAAATGAAAACACATAGACGAGGTGTTTGATTTGTTCCACACAAGCTTTAAAAAGGTATTCTGTTGTACTGTGAACTAACAGGGAAGTATGGATTCATAATCTAATTGGTGATCTATCATAAACTTTTGAAAAGCTGTTGAAAACTGCTCTTGTGGATAAGAAGAATGTTATATGAAAATTCCTATATAAAGTAACCCAAATCTAGGTTCTGCCAATCACTGTGAGAATTATTTAAACTCTCTGCCAATAATACCTCTTCGCCAAGGATGTTGTAGTGATCCACATGGGTTAATGCATATAAAGCACTTGGAACAGTACTAGCTACCTAGTGAACACTGAATGGAAGCTACCCTTGATTATCACTGATGTTTTTATTAGGAGTTTGAGTTACTTGACGTGATACCAGATTCCATTGTAAAAAGACTGTCTTCAGAGACTTAACAGACTATCGTATGGAAGACTATGACATTTTCCAATAGAAAATGGTTTAAAGCAGAGAAGGAAAAATGTAAGTTGGAATCAGAAGAGTTCCCTGGTACATTGTACAATTTTGTCACAGAATCTCATGTAGTTTCTCCCTATTCCTGAACCCCATCCAACCCTCCAACCCCCATCATCCACCTGGGTCAAACCTGGATACGAAGCTCTGCTACTTCAATGTTTTTTTAACAAAAAATATAATCTGTACATACAGCATTTGTATAAGTTTGTGAACATTTGTGACAATTTCTCAAGAAGTAGAAAAGGGATTCCTTTGTGTTCAGTCACTCCTGCCAATTCATTGGTTCTCTCCTCCATTTTCCACAGCCTTCCAAAATATTTTATGAAATGAGTATGATGATAAATAATTAGGGCCCATATATGATCAAATAACAACTGTTCAAATGGGTTGCTAGAAAGTTTAATGCTAAATTTATGGCTTAATTGTAACAATAGTCTTTTGAGTCATATAAGTGTTTTTGTAAAGTGGCATGTAATTCAAATGCTTCAATAAAATAAATTCTCTGATAAGAAATAAAAAAGACATAGGAGATACATTCAAATAGATTTCATAAACACCACTCATTATCTTGTCTGCTATATTAAATTAATGTGAACAGTAAATACTTTATGAGAAAGCAAATATACTAAAATGCTTATGATATGAATGTAAAAGTCACAACAATGTCCAGTCAGTATCCAAATGATAGCCTACAATCAGAGCTGGGAAGGGAAAACTATCATAACTGTTACAAAAACATTACTGGAATAAATCAGAAATGTGAGGCCAGTTAATGTCTTCACATGGAAATTGACAAAGAGAAAACTTGTTTTCTTTTCTTCCTGGGCACATGGCTGGATTGCATTTACCCACATTCTTTACAATTAGATGGGGCCATGTGACTGTAAGGGATCACAGGCAGAAGTGATGTATACCTCTTTCATTTCGCCCAAAGTGGCGGACTTGGTCCTAGATGATGGCAAGCCACAACAAGGAAGATCCCTGAATGACCATAGATTGGAGGCCTCCTCTCCTATTCCCTGTATTAGACTGTGCCATGCACAAGAAATAAACTTTAACTGTGTTATAGAAATTTGAGAGGTTTTGGTTGTTTTTTTTTTCAAATAGCAGTTGGCATAGTGTGACTAATACAGAAATCTTACAAAACTGGTAAAATGTAAACTGATTTTCTTCCAGTGAAGTAGAGCACACCCTTAAGATAAAAAGGTGTTCCATGACACATTACATTTTTTTCTCTTAACACTTTAAAACACTTTCACCCCACTCTCTTGTTTGCATGGCTTCTGAGGAGAAGTCAGATATACAGTATCTGAGAGGATATATCTCAGATATACCCATATCTGAGAGGAATACTGTTCCAAGACCCTCAATGGATGCCTGAAACCGCGAATAATACCGGACCCTATATATACTATGTTTTTTCTTATACATACATACCTATGAGAAAGTTTAATTTATAAATTAGGCATGGTAAGATATTAACAGCAATAATTAATAATAAAATAGAACAATTATAACAATATACTGTAATAAAAGAAGTTATCATAGATCTTAGCAACTTCGGCACACAATTATTTTTTTTCTTATTAAATTGAGAACTTGCACGTTTCCACTTAAAGGAAGCACTTTACAGCTTCTCTTTGGCATATCTGAATTGCCAGCATTGCTCCTCTTGTACTTTGGGGTCATTATTAAGTAAAATAAGTGTTACTTGAACCAAGCACTGTGACAGGGAAAGTCGATCTGATAACCGAGACGGCTATTAAGTGACTCACAAGCGGGTAACGTATACAGGGTGGATACGCTGGACCAAAGGGATGATTCACGTCCTGGGTGGGATGAAGTGAGATGGTGCAAGCTTTCATCACACTACTCAGAATGCTTTGCAATTTAAAACTTAAGAATTGTTTATTCCTGGAATTTTTTACTTAATATTTTTGTGCTGCGATTGACCACAGTAACTGAACCATGGATAAGGGGGACTACTGTAATTCTGTCTTTATTCCTCTGTAGGTAAGGGGTTATTTTTCCCTCTGGCTTCTTTCAGGATTTTTTTTTTTCAATACAATATGCCTAGGTGTAGTTTTTTTTTGGCATTTATCCTGCTTGGTGTTCTCTGAGCTTCCTAAATCTGTGGTTTGGTGTCACATGAATTTGGGGTAATTCTCAATCATTATTATTTCAAATATTTCTTCTGTTCCTTTCTATCTTTCTTCTTTTTCTAGTATTTTGTAGTTGCCCCACAGTTCTTGGATATTCTGTTCTGTTCTTTTCAGTCTTTGCTCCCTTTGCTTTTCAGTTTTGGAGGTTTCCATTGATATATCCTCAGGCTCAAAGATTCTTTCCTCAATTGTGTCCAGTCTACTAAAAAGCCCACCAGACACATTCTTCATTTCTGTTACAGTGTTTTTGATCTCTACCATTTCTTTTCAGTTCTTTCTTAGAATTTCCATCTCTCTGCTTACGTTGCTCATCTGTTCTGGTATGCTGTCTACTTTATCCATTAGAGCCCTTCGCATATGGATCACAGTTGTTTTAAATTCCAGGTCTGATAATTTCCAACATCCCTGCCATATCTTGTTCTGATGCTTGCTCTGTCTCTTCAAACTGTGTCTTTTGCCTTTTACGATATCTTGTCATTTTTCCTTGATAGCCAGACATGATGTATTAGGTAAAAGAGACCGCTGTAAATAGGCCTTTAGTAATGTGATGGTAAGGTGTGGGGGGAGGGGAAGTGTTCTGTAGTCCTATGATTAGGTCTCATTCTTTTAGTGAACCTGTGCCTCTGCCCTGTGAACTTCACAAGTCCTTTTCTGTTTCCCCCACTCCCACCCCCTTACATGGAACAGGACCACTAGAGCTGGCTGGAGTTGGGTATTTTCCTTCCACTGGGTCAGTTAGCTTCTTTTTTTTTTTTTAATTTTATTTATATATTTTTTTCCCCCAAAGCCCCAGTAGATAGTTGTATGTCATAGTTGCACATCCTTCTAGTTGCTGTATGTGGGACGCGGCCTCAGCATGGCCGGAGAAGTGGTGCGTCGGTGCGCGCCCGGGATCCGAACCCTGGGCCACAGCAGCCGAGCGCACGCACTTAACTGCTAAGCCAAGGGGCTGGCCCAGTTAGCTTCTGATAAAACCCCAGCAGGTTAGGATCTGGTTAAATAGTTTCTCCTGAGGGCAGACCTGTTAAGAACAGAATGTTCTGGCATATTTCAAAATGGTTCCTTTTCCTCTCCCTCTGCCAGAAGCCCAAGGGGATTTTTCTTCAATATTTACTGTGAGAATCTGGTCAAGCTGCTGAAGGTAAAACTCACAAAATTATGGTGGCCCCCTTATGACTCAGTCCCCCTGGAGTTTTTAACTCTCAGACTTGTCCAATCTGAGCCTCCAGCAATTCATCAGTTGCAGTTCTGGTTTTCCTATCCTGGCATTGGTTTCCATGAAGGTTTCACCTCATGGGTTTCTGTTCTCCTAAGTTGTGATTCTCTGTAATCACCTATTGGTCTCTCCAATTTCGGGCGTAGTGGTTTGTCCTCACTTCTCTTATGGATCTAAGAAGAGTTGACTTTTCGGTCTGTTTAGCTTTTTACTTGTTGTTAGGATGGAGTGGTGACTTCCAAGATTCTTACATGCAGAACATCCCATTACATTACATTTTTTTAAAGTATTATTTACATTATTTTTGTGAGGATACCGGAAATATTTACTTGCCATAAATTTTTGGATTCAGGAGCAAAGCCAGTCTCTAACATAAAGGAAAGAAGTCTGGAGACAGAGTCTTTGAGTGCTAGTGTTCTAAGCAGAAGACTCTTCCCCAAGACAATCTCCTTTGGTCTCCATCTTTGAATATATCATCAGAGCTTTCCAAAGGGCCCAGGACTTTAAGATGATCTCTGTTATTTTGGGGACAGCATAGTCAAAAGGAAATTGCTCTGACAGGGGATCCAAAAACAAAAATGCAAACTGCTAAAGATTTATACACTAAAATAAAAAATTCTCCATAAAGAGCCATGCCACTTTGTCCTCAGAATCATGTCCAAGAACTCAGTATGGAATATAAGGTCCCTCATGTTCTGGCATTTGTTTACGGTACAGCCTTTTGTCTTTCCATTCTCCTCTATCAGTCTACACCGGCTGTACTGAACTTTTTGCAGTTTCTTCAATTTTCCATGTTCTTTCTCAATTCCACTCTTCTTTGTTCTTGTTGTTTCCCATCTTAGAGCTGGTAAAGATCTTTCTTACTTTCCCCATGGCTGGTAAGCTGAACAGAGATTCAAGGAGGCAACTGATTGTGATGAAGGAAATGGCAATCTGAGAAGATTCAAAGAAATGTGGTTAGTAGTTCTACCTTTTTAGTCTCCTCTTAGATATTCTTCCACCTGGAAGACATCTGGTTAGCCGCTTCATCTATGTCCTCCTATACCCCTGTATATGCCGACGTCTTTCAGTTATGCATTTTACTCCTCAGTGTACCCCCGCCCCCCACAACCCTCAACACCACACACACACACACACACACACACACGCACACACGCACGCCCTTGACTGTGAGCTGCTTGAGAACAGTGCTCATATCTTGTCCATCGCTGTTCTCTCTCAGGCCTCAGTGCCTAGAAATTTGTTGAATGATTAAATGAACGTACCTACCACTGTCACCAAAATAAACAGCTGCAATGGCCCCACTCTTCTGCTTTTTCTGCTCCAGGCTACACGTCACTTTTTTGGCGACTTTTCTTTTTGAGGCTACTATTGACATTAACTTAAAATTTATATCTTCTGTATTAAAATGCATAAGAAAAAGGAATATATGGTGTATTTTATCCACAGAATTCTGTTCTGGCCTCTGGGCCACTGTACTTATTACTCATTGACTTTAACAATGGCAAACTTTTTTTCTATTTTTTTCCATGAGAGCAATTCAGAGAAAAATTAAAATGGTTATGATTTGCATTTTTGAATTAAAAATAAAAAGCTATTGAGAAAAAAATGTATATTCATATAACTCAGCATATTATTCAAAGAGAACTGTCGAAAAAAGGGTACTACTTTAAAAACACAATTTTTAACTTTTTATTTGAAATAATTTCAGACTTACAAAAAAGTTGCAAGATGGTACAAAGATTTCCCATATATCTTTCACCCAGATTTCCTAAATGCAAACATCTTACACCACCACATTTTCGAAATCAAGAAATATTGTTACTATAATACTGTTATCTAATTTGCAGACTTTCTTTCCTGTTTATTTCATTGCTCCATTAATGTCCTTTTTCTGGCCTGGTATCCAATCCAGCATTATACATTGCATTTACATATCATGTATCCTTATTCTTCTTTACTTTGGAAAACCTCCTCAATTTTTTTTTTTACTTAGTGACATTGACAATTTTGAAGAGTACTGGCCAGTTACCTTGTCGAATTCCCCTAATTTGGGTTAGTCTGATTTTTCCTCATGATTAAGTTCAAGTTATGCATTTTTGTCAAGAACACCACAGAAGTGATATTGTATTCTTCTCAGTATATCATATCAGGACGTGCATTTTCTCTGTTTGATCACTTGGTTAAGGTGGTATCTGACAGGTTTCTCCACTATAAAGTTATTTTTTTCACCTTTGCAATTAAATATCTTGTGAGGAGAGAGTTTAAGACTACGTTTTCTGTTTCTCATTATACTTTCATCCACTCATGTTCGCATCCGTTGATGATCTCTGCCTAAAACAACTATTATGGTGGTACTTGGCAAGTAAAGATTTTCAATTTCTTCATTCCTTCTTCATTTATTAGTTGGAAGTCTACTAAAAGGAAGAATTTTCCTTTGTATTCAGAATGGACTCATGTATTCTTATTTTATTAAATGGGTTACGATCTATTACATCATTATTTATTTTATTGTTCAAATTTTTCCAGATTTGGCCATTGGGAGTCCTTCCAAGTTTGTTCCCATGGCCTTACACACATTTCCATCATTTCTTAGAGCATTTCCTACTTTCTGGCATTACAAGACGTTTCAGTATTCTATTTTTCATGCAGCCCTGGAATCAGCCACGTCTCCAAGGATCCTTGGTTCCTTTTTTTGTTTCGAGAATGTTGTTTGGAACTCAAAATCTGAGCACTAGGTATGCTCCTTGGTGCTGGAGTGTCCTTGCTTTTAGACCCTCTAGCTATCTGCATGTATATTGTCGGAGGAGGGGAAAATCCCCTTTCTTCCCTTCCTGTGTTCTTATAGCTGGAGTAATAATAAACTTGACACAAGATCAGATTAACAGGAGAACAACCCAGTTTAATATGTACATATTGGAGATCATAGAGAAATGATGCTCGGCGAGTGAACAAAGCAGGGAGTATATGTATCTTTTACACAAAGAAACAACAAATTTATGAGGAATGACAGGACAAAGAAACTTAGATTTGAGATATGTAATTAGTAAGGAATTTAAGCAGAGTTAAGGCTTGAGGTAGTAAATTAGCAAGGTTTGTTTATGCAGGCTTCTCCACCCTGCATTCCCCAGCTCTGCTGATAAGGATACAGGGAGAGCACCTTTCACAGGGGAGATTTATTTCCTGCTTTCACAGGAAACAGAGACAGGACGGTCGGAATGTCCTTTTTGCTTCCCAAGTAATTTTATTTAAAATAATCACTATGCTATTGGGGGATATTTTGGAGTGGCCTGTCCTGCGTCCCAGCAATATTAAAACCATGAGTTCATACTGATACCTCCAATTCCAATCCGACAGCACTGTGCTTATTCTATTCTTCACCGTTTTTTCATTTGTAACTCCTTCCTTCAACAGTGAGAAACCTGGCTCTCACTACCCACAATACATTTACCTCTTTGTGTAGTACTAGAACACACGTAAAGTAGTTTCAAATGTTAACCCATATCCTCATGAAAAAAATATTGACAGAATACAATATTTGTGCATAGTTCTTTTCATCCTTAACCTTGGAGTATATAGTTTAAATACACTATTACCTGAAGTTACTTAGGTCAGTTTGGTTTGTTTCCCAGCCCCCTCATTGGGGTTATGTTATTCACTATGTCATTTCCTTCATCCCAGTCCCTTTCCCCCATTTTCCCACCATGCTTACTCCATTCCTCATAGGTACCCAAGCTTACGAGTTTCTGATTCATCTTTCCTGTGTTGTGTTGTGTTGTTTGCTTGTTTGCACAATGTAGCAGATACATATACTTTCTTATTTCTCCTTCCTTCATATTATAGACGCTCTTTTGCATTTTGACTTTTTTTTTAACAATTATTTTGGAAAATATTCCATATCAGTTCATAGAGATCCTATTTATTCTTTTTTTACAGTTGTGTAGTTCTCCATTGTGTAGATGTACCACAGTTTATCCAACTTTTCTTCTCTGTATAAGCACTTAGAGTGCTTCAGATATTTTTCAATGATGGGCAATCCTGCAATGCATAACCTTGTGCATAGTACTTTTGTATCATTGGAGGTATATCTGCAGGGTAAATTTCCAGAAGCGGGATTACTAGATCAAAAATTAAGTGCATATGCTGTTTTGTTAGAATTTGCCAAATTATCCTCAAAACATCCCACCAGCAGCATATGGGAGTGCCTATTTCTCCACAGCCCACTACCAGAATGCATGGCCGTTCTTTTAAATTTTCTGCCAATACATAGAAGACAAATAGTATTTAAGTGTAGTTTTAATTGGCATTTCTCCAATTATAAGTGAGATTGAACATCATTCCCTATGTTTAAGAGCCATTATTATATCTTTGTGTGTATGTGTATGAATTATCTGTTCATATACTTTAAAAAATTTTCAATCAGATTTTTGATCCTTTTCTCTTTGATTTTTGAAGAGCTCTTTATATGTTATAGATATTAGGCCTTTATTTGAATGGCACTAATTTCAAGCCACTAATATATTAAATTTAAACAAAGAGTCTCTCTACATTTTATCTCACTTCCAATTTATATCTTAAACAAAGAAGAAACAAAACATAGGCAGCTTTCTAAATTTGTCTGTGAAATCTGGTTGCAGTCATTTTGATAATGTTGCTCATCACCTTCCTTTCTTTATTTCGTCATTGTCTGGGACTGTTACTTGAATTGTTCCATAACTGCATGGTTTATTTGCCTAGTTATTTTACTAGTACTTTGAAGCTAAAAGTAATATACTTTTGTATATCTGTGATGCCTGCCACAGGGCAGACACAGTGGATGCTCAAAAAATATTTGCTAAGGTGTAAAGGATACAAAAGGAAAAAACAGAACTTGGGTTATTCTTTACACATAAGAATGAAGGAGAGAGTACAAATTCACTCTTATTGATGGATTATTTTTAGAAAATTTAAAGCAGCATGGTAAAAACATATGATAAAAAGTATAATGTAAATGAGAAGTAAGAAGGAAGCTTGGTGCAAAGAAAAAACTAAGTTAGAAACATACAATTGGCCCTTGGCATCTGCCAGTTTTGCATCCTCAGATTCAACCAACAGCAGATTGTGTACAGTACTACTGCGTTTAAGATCTGAAGTTTCTGGAATCATCAAATGCAGAACCTGAGATATGGAGGGCCGACTAAGGAACTTGAGTGTCTGCGGATTTTGGTAGCTGTGAGGGGTCCTGGAACGAAGCCCTGGGGGACACTGAGGGACAACTGTATATTAGAGATAAGAATAAGGCTAATGCACAAAATGCATAACTTGATGATCTATACATTTGCTGAGACTGGAAAGTACAATTTTTTGCTTAACAGCACAATTATGATAACAATAATGAAACCAGGATTGCTTACTTTAAGATCAGTTTTGAGGTTTCAAGACGAGGGATGAAGGTGTATGTGTTTTTTAAAAAGGCAGTATGACTCTCAGATTCTTCAATAATAAATTGCCTCCTTTTTTTTTTAAACTCTATGCTATATATTTTTTTTGAGGAAGATTGGCCCTGTGCTAACATCCGTTACCAATCTTTCTCTTTTTCTTTTTTTCTCCCCAAAGTCCCAGTACATAGCTGTGTATCACAGTTGTAGAGTTGTAGCTCTTCTATGTGGGACGCCGCCTCAGCAAGACTGGAGGAGCCGTGAGTAAGTCCGCGCCCAGGATCCGAACCATGGAACCCTGGGCCGCCGAAGCAGAACTCGCCAACTTAACTGCTACACCACCGGGCCGGCCCCAGAAATTGCTTTCTTAATTTTAAACAGATATTTAAAGGACAAAGGATGAATTTGATGTACAACAAAAAATATCATACAAAGAATGAGAGAGGACAAGAGAGAATGTTCCACTCTTGGCTTCCTTTGGCCTTTTCGGAATATTGCTAACGAACCCCGTCTGCGCCAGCTTCCGAGGCTTTGCAACTTGTCTCTGGTTCCACTCACGTCCCTGCTTTTCTTTTATGGAAAACAGCAGTCTAAAATCAAGCCCTCCCACGGGGGAGGTTGCCATTCCATGTGGTCCCTCTGGGGACCGGAGCAGTTTACCATACCCCATGACAGCCAGGCAGATGTGCCCTACATAAAGACCAACAGCTGCCCAGCAAGGCAAAAAGAGAACACAAATGACCATTACAAATAATTTTCACTGTGGTGCTTAAAGGAAAAACAGATTTGGTCTCTGCACCCTGAAGTTATATCTCCAGGAAAGCAATAAACTGCCCCCAAGGGCACCGTAATGCCCTGCTTTAGTTCCTATGCTTCTGGGTTCCTACGCTTTCATGTTTCCTGTCCTGCAGGCCTACTCAGAGCCTTTAATATGCAGTTAATGTGGGGCCGGCCCGGTGGCGCAAGCGGTTAAGTGCGCGCGCTCCGCTGCGGCGGCCCGGGGTTTGCTGGTTCGGATCCCGGGCGCGCACCGAAGTACTGCTTGGTAAGCCATGCTGTGGCGGCGTCCCATATAAAGTGGAGGAAGATAGGCACCGATGTTAGCCCAGGGCCGTCTTCCTCAGCAAAAAAAAAAAGAGGAGGATTGGCGGATGTTAGCTCAGGGCTGATCTCCTCACAAAAAAAAAAAAAAAAAAAAAAAAAAAAAAAAAATATGCAGTTAATGTGCAGCATGAGTTTCTAAAAGGGGAATGTTATATAAAGCCTTTTCCAGATGTATCTTGGAATATGTGGGGATGTTTGCATAGGCCAGCGGTTCTCACACTTGAGCATGCATAAGAATCACCTGGAAGGCTTGTTAAAACACAATGCTGCCCCACCCAGACTAGCATTTCTGATTCAGTAAGTTGGTGATGGGGCCCAAGAATTTGCATTTCTAACAAGTACACTGGCCTAAGTATGTGGTGCCCAAACCATTTTGGTTTAAATATATTTTCAGCAGTCCTCTATATCTTTCAACTCCCAAGAAGAGGCAACATAAAAAATAGGCATCACCTCATTGAAATTTTTGTTGTTGTCGTTAAACTTCAATCTAGTATTTTCAAAAGTGTAGACCAAGAGCTACTAATAATCCATTGAGAGTCTCCAGGGATCCATAGGTTGTATTATTATAGCATTGATGTGTGTACTATGACAATGTCTGTGTTTCTAACAGGAAAGAAACGCTGACTTATGGTATTCCACTGATTCAGGTTTCATCCCATTGGTGATTCATTAAAAGAAACCTTAGTCTTCTTGTAGATGATGGTGGAGATTTCTGCATCAGAAAGTACACATTGTACAGATGTATTTTTGTTTGGGTTTGTTGTTTATTTTTGTTTTTCAAATTTTTGGTCCTGTTAAAAAAAGTTTAGGAAAAAACCCACTTCTAAGCAATTCTTGGAGGTGTTAAAATTTCTTTGTGGCTGTGATTAAAGATAGGAGATGGGGGATATCAACAGGGAACTCTGAGAGCTGTGAATTCTGTGAATTAAGTACCAAACATAATTTACAAACCAACTTTAGTTGAACGTGTCTGTAAAGATCATAGATAGTCCCTTTTTGCTCTAAGTGACCAGGAGTACTTTCAGGCCAAGTAACCCCATACTAGCCTTTTTATTAAACATACATCTGTTAGCCCTGGTTTGGGTTGCAAGAGGGAAACCAAAATTGATGTTCAATATTTATTCTTATGCAAGTGATCACCAATAATAATCCAGGTTCATATTCGTCATTTTTTTTTTTTTTTTGAGGAAGATCAGCCCTGAGCTAACATCTGTGCTAATCCTCCTCTTTTTGCTGAGGAAGACCGGCTCTGAGCTAACATCTATTGCCAATCCTCCTCCTTTTTTTTCTCCCCAAAGCCCCAGTAGATAGTTGTATGTCATAGCTGCACATCCTTCTAGTTGCTGTATGTGGGACGCGGCCTCAGCATGGCCGGAGAAGCGGAGCGTCGGTGCGCGCCCGGGATCCAAACCCGGGCCGCCAGTAGCGGAGCGCATGCACTTAACCACTAAGCCACGGGGCCGGCCCCATATTCATTATTCAAAAACCCCTGGAAGGTGATGAGTTCCAGAATTAAGATTCAAAATTTCTTGCACTTTAGAATGGTAAACAGCAAACACATTTCATAATATGCAACACCTCCAACAGGGTCCAGGGCAGCACCTGATAAAGAAATGCACTAATATTTCTGCAGGAAAATATATGAATAGTCACAGTAAGTGATATAAAGAAAGACAATGAACAATTTTATACTAGTTAGGTTTTGCTATCAAATGAGTTCAAATCATATTTTTTTCTTTTACTTTTAAAAACAGCTTTACTGAGATATGATTTACGTACCATAAACTGCATCATTTTAAAGTGTACAATTCAGAGATTTCTAATATATTCACAGAGTTGTGCAACCATCACCACTATCTAATTTTAGAATACATTCATCATGGGCCCATTTCTCCCTCCCCTTGCCCCTGGAAACCGCTTATCTATTTTCTGTCTTTATGGATTTGCCTATTCTGGACATTTCATGTAATTCAGCACTTCATGTAACTCACAAAAACAATATGTAGCCTTTTGAGTCTGCCTTCTTTAACTTAGTGTAATCTTTTCAAGGTTCATCCATGTTGTAGCATGCATCAGTATTCATTCCTTTTCATTGTTGAATAATATTCCATTGTATGGATATACCACATTTTGTTTACCCATTCATCAGTTGATGGACATCTGGGTTCTCTACTTTTTGGTTATCGTGAATAATGCTGCAATGAACAATCAGGGCCAAGTTTTTGTGTGAATATGTGGGTGTATACCTAGGAGTGGAATTGCTGGGTCATATGGTGACTCTGTATAACTTTTTTGAAGAACTGGAAAACATTTTTCCAAAATGGCAGCACCATTTTACATTCCCATCAGCAGTGTATGATGGGTCCAATTTCTCCTTATCTTTGCCAATACTTGTTATTGTTCATCTTTTTGATTATAGCCATCTCAGTGACTGTGAAGTGATATTTCACTGTGGTCTTGATTTTTATTTCCCTAATGGTTAATGATGTCAAACATCTTTTCATGTACTTATAGGTCATTTCTATATCTTCTTTGGAAAAATATTTATTCAAATCCTTTGCTCACTTTTAAATTGGGTTATTTGTCTTTTTATTGTTGAGTTGTAACAGCTCTTCATGAATGCTCCTTGCATTATTGCAAGATTTTGGTTAATTTTTAGAGTTCTCAAGAAGGTGATTTCACAATTTTTGTCAGTATTCTCATTGCTTTTATGGAGGAGCTGATTTTCAGAGCTTGTTATTCTGCCATTCTAGAAGTGCTTCTCAGGTCATATTTTATAGATTATAGAAAAATTTTCATTTTTGCAGACCTTTTTTTGAAATGTAGATTTGTGAATATGCTTTTGCTCTGAACATAAATCGTGCCTTCTTTTTTAGCACATTCACCTGTTTAGTGTACATGTGACCTGAATAAAGGAGATAACAAAATCATATGACTGAAAATATAATTTTCTCAAAGTACAATAAGAAAAGTACTGATGACGAGGTGGTATTTAAGCATGAGTACTAAATTTTTATGTTGATATTATGGAGTATCATTGTTCTAATACTACCTGCATAGGAAGAAAAAATAATATTACTGCTGATTTATACTTATTTTATATTAAGAAACACTTGTTAGTTTCTCATGAGAACAAGCCAAACCCAACTGTTTTGGTTTTGTTTTTTTTTAAAGATTTTATTTATTTTATTTTCTTTCCTCCAAAGCCCCAGTAGATAGTCGTATGTCATAGCTGCACATCCTTCTAGTTGCTGTACGTGGGACGCGGCCTCAGCATGGCCGGAGAAGCGGTGCGTCGGTGCGTGCCCGGGATCCGAACCCGGGCCACCAGCAGCGGAGCACACGCACTTAACCGCTAAGCCGTGGGGCCGGCCCCCAACTGTTTTGGTTTTTACTGGCAGAAAGCAAAGCCAATATAAAAGTTTAATTAAAGTTGTAACTCTTCTATAAATTTATGAGTTTCACTGAAAACTAATTACTCTGTGTTTTGATATTTTCTGCCTTTTAAAAACATAAGATTTCTAAAAAATATGGCTTAATTATAAAAATTCTTTGAAAAGTCACCATATTTTAAATACCAAACTAATAACAGCTTCAAACAGCCGTGTTTTGTGTATAGATTTTTAGATGTCAGAAGAGGATACTAAGGAACAGGCTTGCTAGAAATGCAGAAGACTCAGGAGCCCTAGAGGCCAGTATTTATTGAGCATTTTCTATGTGCTCTGCTACGTATCTCTTTTAATTGTTAATTTATCTCAAACATGTGTTTGTACTGATCTAGGTATATAGGAGTAATGAATAAAATACATGAAGTTCCTATCCTGGGAAAAAATATGCCACAATGTCAGATAAGTACTAGGAAGAAAAAAAAGAAAGCAGATAGCATAGCTAGAGAAATATGGTGTATATTGGGGTGGGGGGTGCTGTATATAATAGGATGGCTCAGAGAAGACATCTCTGAGTAGGTGACATTTTAGAGACTGTGTAAAGTAAGAGAGTGGGCCGTGTGGACATCTGGGAAGAGATTATTCCAGGTAAAGGTAACAACAAGAACAAAGGTTCTGATGAATAAATGACAAACAATAGGGTATATTGGAGTATATGAGGAAGCCATGTGGTTCAAAACTAATTCAGCCTGACCTTGTTTTTCCAAAAAGGCCTAACGTGGCCTGTTGAGCATGCATTGTACGTCTGTTTTAAACATTTACTATGTCTCAAAGACAAGAATGATGCTCTTAAAGATATGGATGTGGCTTCCCCCATATTGGCATTTCTTTGAGGATAAGCATTTTTTCCTAGAAACTAATGATAAATTATTGACCTGCTGTGTTCACCTTGTGACCACTGACCTGCTGTGCCAGTAAAAGTATCCTGTGACTGTCATATGTGATGTATGCTCTTTGTTCCAAGACGCTATATAACAACTCTGTACACGCCACTTCTTTGGTGTGCTTCCTTCCTTGGAGAAGGAAGCCTCTGGGCTGTAGTCCTCAGACTTGGCTCATATAATAAACCCACCCCAATATTGATTTATAGATTGACTACAGATTATTTGTGTTGACAGTTCTGAGGTTGGAATGTATTTGTCACCTCACATGACATCTCTTGCACTCCAAGACCAGGGAAAACAGATGTACCTTCAAGAAAAAGGTGGATGAGGGATTACTTGGCCTGAAAGCACTCCTAGACACCTAGAGCAAATAGGGAAGACTCGTGCAGATCCTTTTGATCTGAAGTTGTTTTGTGACTTAACTTACAGGTTTGGTACTTGACTTACAGGATTCATATCTCTCAGAGTTCTTTGGTAATATCCCTAATCTTCAATCACAGCTTCAAAAGTAACTTAAGCACCTCCAAGGAAGTGCTTAGAAGTTGTTGTTGTTGTTTTTTTACTAAAATCTTTTTTTAGTGGGACCAAAAATTTAAAAACAAAAAACACATAAGATTTAAGACGTAAGTTAAAGTTAGATTTAAGATCAACAGAGAGTAAAATTTTGTCTGAATATAAATCCCATCTTTTATGTTCTAAAATATCATGTTTTTGAAAATAATAAAGGCTTAAATAAATTTCAGATCCTTAGGGAATACTCTGATGGTTTGGTTATGCAATCTATGGTGTCATCTAGTGGTAATTCATTCAAATTTCAACCAAATGTCCCAGAGGGCTATGCTAAATTGTTAGAAAACATGACTAAGCAAAGATCCTCCAAATTAAATGGCAAATTACAGTCACCACTTTTTTGAAATAATTGTAGATTCAGAGGAAGTTGGAAAGATTAGAAAGGGAGGGGGCCAGCCCCACGGCTTAGCAATTAAGTGCGTGCACTCTGCTACTGGTGGCCCAGGTTCGGATCTGGGGGTGCACTGAAGCACTGCTTCTCCGGCCATGCTGAGGCAGCGTCCCACATACAGCAACTAGAAGGATGTGCAGCTATGACATACAACTATCTACTGGGGCTTTGGGGAGAAAAAGGGGGAAAAAAAAAAAAGGAGGAGGATTGGCAATAGATGTTAGGTTAGGGCTGGTCTTCCTCAGCAAAAAGACGAGGATGGGCATGGATGTTAGCTCAGGGCTGATCTTCCTCACACACACAAAAAAGCAAAAAACAAAAATAAAGGGAGGACTATGTACCCTACATCTAGTTTCCCTCTATGGTTACATTTTAGGTAACTACAGTAAAATAGTACTATTATAAATAGTATTATATTATACTATAAATACAGTATAATATAAAAACTAGGAAATTGACATGGCACCACATGTGTTCTGTGTCACTTTATCACATGTGTGGATTTGTGTAACTACCAATGCAATCAAGATACAGAACTATTCCATCACCCCAAATATATTCCTTATGCTACTCTTTTATATTCACATCCACCACCATCTTACCTTACCTTACATCCCTAACCTCTGGCAAAAACTAATCTGTTTTCCATCTCCATTATTTTGTCATTTCAAGAATGTTATATAAATGAAATCATATAGTATGTGACTCTCTGAGATCTTTTTTCCCACTCAACATAATTCCCTGGAGATTCATAAAAGTTGTTGTGTATATCAATAGTTCATTCATTTTTATCACTGAGTAGTATTCCATTGTATGAATATTCAGTCACGCTTTGCTTGATGGAGACACATTCTGAGACGTGATTTTGTCATTGTGTAAACATCATAGAGTATACTCACACAAACCTAGATGGTATAGCCTACTACACATCTAGACTATATGATACTAATCTCATGGGACCACCATTGTATATGCGGTCCATCATTGACAAAAATCATTATGTGGTGCATGACTGTACTACAGTTTATTTGATCATCCACCTGTTGAAGTACATCTGGGGTGTTTTAGTTTTTCACTATTACAAATATAGACCCAATGAACAAACGTGTGAAGGGTTTTTGTGATGGTTTTTCCATTTTTCTGGAATAAATGTCCAGAAGCATGATTGATATGTTATGTGGTGGGTGTATGTTCAGTTTTTAAAGAAATTGCCAAACAATTTTTCAGAGTGATTGTACCATTTAAATTCCCACCAACAATGTGTGAATGATCCAGTTCTTCTGAATTTTCATTAGCATTTGGTACTGTCACTCCTTTAAAATTTTAGCTATTATGATAGGTATATATTAATAACTCCCTGTGGTTATAATTTGTGTTTCCTTAATGTCTAATGATGTTGAACATCTTTCCACGTGCTTACTTGCCATATGTGTATCTTCTTCAATGATATATCTCTTTATGTCTTTTGCCCATTTTCTAATGAATTGTTTATTTTTTTGCTGTTGAATTTTGAGAGATTTTTGTACATTCTAGATATGTCTTGTAGTATATGTGATTTGCAATATTTTTTCCCAGTCATTAGATTGTCTTAACAAGATCTTTCACTGAGTAAACATTTTAAATTTTGATAAGATCGAATTTATCAATAATTTCTTTTATTGGATCACGTTTTTGGTGTCAAGTCTAATAACTTGTCACGAAGCCTTACGTCCTGAAGATAATAGAACTGTGTTTTCTTTTATCTTGTTTGTAATTCACTCAGTTTCTTGAATCTGAGGTTTATGTCTTTTGCTAGGTTTGGGAAATTTTCAGCCATTATTTCTTCAAATACCCTCTCAGCCCCTTTCTCTTTCTCCCTTCCTTCTGGGACTCTGACTACACGAATGTTAGCTCTTCTGTATAGTCTCACAGGCCCCTAAGGCTCTGTTCACTTTTTATCAGTCTACTTTCTCTGTTGTTCCCATTGAGTAATTTCTATTGTTCTATCTTCAAGTTTGCTGATTCTTTCCTCTGCCCTCTCCATTCTGGTGTTTAGCTTATCCATTAGGATTTTTATTGAGGTTATTTTACTTTTCAGTTCTAAAATTTCCATTTGGCTCTTCATTTGGCTGCCTTAAAATCCTTGTCATAGAATCCTAACATCTGTGTTATCATGGTTTTGGTGTCTATTGATTCACGTCGAGGTTGTCCTTGTTCTTGGTGTCACAAGGGATCTTTTTTTGACACTTGGACATTTTAATAATCTGTCACGAGACTCTGAATTTTACTTAAATCTTCTGTTTTAGTAGGCTATGTTTGACACTGCTCTGGTGGGGGAAGAGGGAGCCTGCTTTATTACTGCTAAAAGGAGGTAGAAGTCCAGGTTCCATTGACATATGGGAGGCATGAGGGAAGAGCTCTTCTTCCCAAGCTGGATACAGATGGGTGTTCCAGCCACATTAGGCTTTCACTGATATCACCTTGGCTGGTAAGGGAAGGAGTGTCTCATTCCTGTTCCCCACATGACCTCCACTGACACTGCAAGGGGGTGGCCTTGTTACCACCACACAGTAGTGGTGTCTACTTCATCTAGTCCAGAAATGGAAGTGGAAGTCAGTCACCACTTTAAAAAATTATTTATTGAATTGAAGTCCACATAACATAAAATGAACCACTTTAAAGTGAACAATTCAGTGGCATTTAGTACATTCCCAATGTCGTACAACCACCACGTCTATCTAGCTTCAAAACATTTCCATTAGCCTAAAGTAAAACCCCTTTTCTATTAAGCCTATTAAGCAGTTCCTCCTTACTCCTTAAGTCCTCAGCACTTGGCAACCAGTAATCTTCATTCTGTTTCCATGGATTAGTCTATTCTGTATATCTCATATAAATGAGGTCATGCAATATGTGGTCTATTATGTCTGGCTTCTTTCACTTAGCATAAGGCTTTTGACGTTCGTCTACATTGCAGTGTGTATCAGTATTTCATTCCTGAATAATCTTCCATTGTATGTGTATATCACAATTGGCTTATCCATTTATCTGCTGATAGATCTTTGGGTTGTTTCCACCTATGGCTATTATGAATAGTGTTGCTATGAACATGTGAGTTCATGTACTTGATCGAGTATCTGTTTTCAATTCTTTTATATATATACCTATGGGTAGAATTACAGGGTCATGTGGTAATTATATATTTAACTTTTTGAAGAACAAACTGTTTTCCAAAGAAGCTAAACCATTTTACATTCCTAGCAGTAATGTATGAGGGTTCCAATTTCTCCATAACCTCACCAACACTTGTTATTTTCCATTATTTTTAAATTATAGTCATTCTAATGGATGTGAAGTGCCACCTCATTGTGGTTTTGATTTCCATTTCCCTAATGACCAATGATGTTGAAGATCTTTTTATGTGGTTTTTGGCCATTTGTATATCTTTTATGGAGAAATGTTTATTAAATTCCTTTACCCATTTAAAAATCTTTTTTCTCCCTAAAGCCCCAGTACATAGTTGTATATCCTAGTTGTAGGTCCTTCTAGTTCTTCTATATGGGATACCGCCTCAGCATGGCTTGATGAGCAATGAGTATGTCTGCGCACGGGATCCGAACTGCCGAACCCTGGGCCGTCAAAGTGGAACGTGCAAACTTAACTGCTACGCCACTGTGCCAGCCCCCCTTACCCATATTTTAATTGAATTGTTTGTCTTTTTGTTGCTGAGATATAGGAGTTCATTGTATACTCTGGATAGTAGACCTTTATGATATATGATTTGCAAATATGTTTCCCATTCTGTAGGTTGTCTTTTCACTTTCTTGATAATGACTTTTGGTACACAAAAGTTTTTCCTTTTGGTAAAATCTTAATTTATTTACTTTTTGTTTTGTTACTAATGCTTTTGGTGTCATATCTAAGAATCCATAACTAGAGTCAAGTTAATTAAGACTTACTCCTGTGTTTTCCTTTAAGAGTTTTATGATTTTAACTCTAGATTGCTGATCCATTTAGAATTAATTTTTGTATATTGTGTGAAGTAGGGGTCCAGTTTCATTCTTTTGCATGTGGTTAACCAATTGTCTCAGCACTATTTGTTGTGGAGACTATTCTTTCCCCACTAAGTGGTCTTAGTACTCTTGTCAAAAATCAATTGGTCGTAAATTGATTATGTGTCTGTTTATGGACACATATTGTGTGTCTATTTCTGGACTCTCAATTCTATTTCATTGGTCTATACATCTATCCTTATCTTTGTACCACACTGTGAGTCACTTCTTTTTATACAAATGTATTTTTACCCAGTTTAAGAAATGTGAAAATAAAATTTTCATTACAAATAATTGATTATAAAATTGGTTTAAAGATCAAGGATTGAATACAAGCTACATCTTCCTCTTATCAAAATCTCTAGAAATGACATAAATAAATTAATTAATAGATGACTAAGCTCAAAAATAAGAAAGGGAATCAGAAATATGGTGAATCAGAAACTATGAACAATGACTAAGAAAAGAAAGAATCTGGGATTTAATTGTAAATCTACTCCTCTATGGTCATAAAACTGATGGGACTTTCAGCAAAGAGAGCACAAGCCCCTTTTCTTCCCAAGCCAGCTGCCCAAGGAGATATAACACACAGTCTAGGAGAGATTTTCAAATATTAAGATGAACATACAAACAAGTATCATCAAATATTTGAGGAAAGCCCATATTATGAAAAAAAATGGCAGAAGGTATACTGGGATAAATAGAGTTAATAGAGCAATTAGAACAGAAATTAGAACAAATACAATTAATAATTAATGTCTTCGGAGTTATGTAAAGTATTTATAAAAAAGAATCAGCTCAAGTTTATAAAAATAAAGACCTGATTGGTAACACTAAAAGTCAATTGGTTACCTTAGTGGCATTTTGGAGCTAGATTAAAAAAAAATTGTAATATCTATAATTCATATCAAGAATTTCCCTAAAATACAGTGCAAAAAGACAAAATATAGACCATATGAAAGGAAGGGTCAAGGAAGACAAATTTTCCGCTGTCTATAACAATAGAAAAGATACACAGGGAAGAAAAGATACAATGAAATAGACACAATTATTAAATAATAGAAAAAAACATTCCCAGAATTTAAGAAAAACATGATTTATCTTATCAAAAGGGTCCTCTAATTGCTAAGCAGAATCCATTAGTTAAAATCCCTTACATATCAATATGGAAGAAATTTATGAAAAGTTTTTGAGATTTCCAACAAAGAAATAAAAAAGGTTAAGTAAGCAATATCTAACATAACAAGGGATAATCTCAAAATTTTGTAAGAAAATACCCTGGGACATAAAATTCTATACTGTAGCCAATTATCCATCAACTATGATGGCAAAATAAAGAGATTTTCATTTAAGCCAAAGACTTAGACATTTTATATGTCAGAGACCCTCTCTAAATCAATTACTACTAGATATGCTATAATAAAAAATAAATAAAAATTTCAGAGGAATAAGTAAGATACAAAGAACAATGTAAGCAATGAAATCAGTAAACATAATATTAGCTCTAAACAAATTCTTTATATCGACAAAATTTTTAATTAAATTCTGGAGAAAATGGAAGTATCAATATGGGAGGCTTGTAACTTTGAAGTAAGAGTGCATGAAGGAAGCTATTAAAGTCCTGCTTTTGCTTGAGGGCAAGATGTGAATATAGTTAACTCTAGAAATTAACTTTAGGCTGAGCAATGGCCCCTCAAAGACTTCCACACCCAAATCTCCAAACTCTGTGAAGATGTTACCTTACACGGCAAAAGGAATTTTGCAGATGTGATTAAGTTGAGAATCTTGATCCAGAGAGACAATTTTTTAGATTATCCAGGTGGGCCCAATGCAATCACAAGAGTCTATATAAGAGGGATTCAGGAGAGTAAGAAAGAGAGAAGGAGATGTGACAACAGAAGCAGGGTTCAGAGGGATGCAGGCCATGAGCGAAGAGATGTGGGAAGCTTCTAGGATGTTAGAAAAGGCAAGGAAACAAATTCTTCCCTAGAGCCTCTGGAAGTAATACAGCCCTGCCAAGCCATTTTGTACTTCTGACTTTCAGAACTATAAAATAATAATTCTGTGTTGTTTTAAGCCATTAATTTTGGTAATATGTTACAGCGCAAAAGTAAATGAATACAATAGTTTTAAATATTTGTATTAAAATTTAAGGATGACTCACAGAAGAATCAGAACAGAATGTATAATTTCTAAACAATGTAAGAAATAGAAATGAAACAAAGAAAATCTGAACAATGCAACAAATTACAGAAAATGGAAAAACAGAGAAAAAATGAAAATAGTCAATAGAGAGTCAAAAATTAAAATGTCAAGGTCAAATCCAAATATTTCAGTAAAAACAGTGACTATAAATGGGTTACACTCACTCATTATAAAACAGAGATTCTCAGATGATTATTAAAAAACAAAAACAAAAAACAAGGCAAATCCTTCTATTTGCTATATAAAAAGATACTCCTAAAATAAAATAGTAGTACTCTTCCACTTGAAACAACTAGAGAATTGGACACATGCAGGACTATGATTCCTCAGAGATGGGAAACAAATAAAATAAGCCCTACAATCACTCCAGCTTTCTACCTGGAGGCACTTTGTAAACTGCACCACAGATAGGGAGAATTCAAGCAGAACACAGTGATCTCTCTGAGTTGAAGAGACAGAGATTGGAGATCAGGGAGACTGAGGTACCAGGAATTGTGGGACAGAGTACTGGAGAGGACCCTTTGAGTTTTGGCTCAAATCAAAACTATACATGCATAGGATAAGCAGATAACAAGGTTGGGCAGACGACAACTACTGGAGAAATAATGACTACCAGGAAGTTATAAACGGAACAAGAACTGGAGCTTGCAAAGGACTGCATGCTCCAGTTCTGACCAGCCAGAATGAAGAGACCTTGTTAAACATGTGAGATATTCACTAGGGACCCCAGACAATATATATAGTATAGTATATAGTTTAGCCCTATCTTAGAGCTAAACTAGAGTAAAGGCTTTTCTAGATGTGCCTAAAAATGCTTAGACAAGCTTAAAAAGGATCAATCTGATTAGTAAGTTAACTAATTAGTGATTAGCTGTCTGCCAGAACAAAACTCAATACTTTTAAAGAAAGATAAAAACATCCATAGATTCAACTACAAAATGTCGACAATGTTTAACATCCAATAAAAAATTACTAGACATGAGAAGAAGGAAACTGTAATATATAATGAGGAGAAAAATTGATCAATAGAAATAGATCCAGAAATGACAGAGATGATGACTATTATAAATATGTTCAAAGATTTAAAGAAAACAATGAATATAAGGAGAGAAATATTTACTATAAAAAAGAACCAAATGGAACTTTTAGAACTGAAAAATATAATATCTAAAATGAAAAATTCATTGGAAGGGCTTAAGATCAGATTGGATACTGCAGAAGAAAAGATTAAGGAGGTTGAATACAGGGCATTTGAAATTATCCAAACTGAAGTACAGAGATAAAAAAAATAAAGAGCCTTACTGACCTCTGGGACAATCTCAAATGGCCTAACATATATGTAATTTAAGTCTCAGAAGAAGAGGGATGGAAAGGAAAAAATATTCAAAGAAATAGTAACCAAAAATTTCTTGACTTGAAAAATACCCCAAAATTAAAGAAGTTCAATGAGCTGCATGCACCTCTCCCTCCCTGAAAAAAAACACACATGAAGTCCCATCCTAATAAAAGTGCTGAAGACCATCAATAAATAGCAAAACATAAAGGCAATAAGATTAAAAAAGACACATTACATATGAGAGATCAAATATAAGAATTGTTATTGACTTCTCCTCAGAAATAACACAAGCCAGAAGTCAATGAAACAACATATTTCAAAAGGAAGTTGTGTGTTAAAAGGAAGAAAAATCCTTATCCATCTAGAATTCTATGTCCCTTGAAGTTATCCTTCAAAAATAAGGTTGAAATAAAGACATTTTCAAACAAACAAAAACTGAGAGAATCCATCATCAGCATGCCTGTACTATAAAGAATATAAAGGAAGTCCTTTAGACTAAACGAAAATGATACCAGATGGAAACTTGAATTTACACGAAATATTGAATAGCACTGGAAATATATTCTGGGATTCTGTTTTCATTGCTGTTGAAGTTATTGGTCTCTTTACATTTTTAATTATAAAATTAACATGAAATCATATTTCAGAGTTGGATGCAAGCTTAAAAGTAATCTGGCAATTAGGCAATTTAACGCCTAATTCAGGACTCATTTGGTTTCTTCAACCATCTCCAGTGAATTGGCCACATGAAAGTTATACTAGTTTCTGTGAGCTTCCATAACAAGATATCACAAACTGGGTAGCTTAAAACAACAGAAATCTATTCTCTCACAGTTCTGAAGGCTAGAAATCTAAAACCAAGGTGTCAATAGGGTCATGCTCTTTCTAAAGGCTCTAGAGAAGGATCCTTTCTTGCCTACTTCTAGTTTCTGGTGGTTGCTGGTAATCCTCGTTGTCTCTTAGCTTGTAGATGCCTCAGTCCAATCTCTGCCTCTGTCTTCACATGCCATCTTCCCTGTGTGTATGTGTGCAAATTTCCCTCTTCTAATATGGACACTCCAGTCCAGTATGAACTCATCATGACTTGATTACATTTGTAAGTACTCTATTTCCAAATAAAGTCACATTCAAGGTATTGAGGGTTAAGACGTCAATATATCTTTTTGGGGGACACAATTCAACCCCTAACAACAGTCCATTCCATTTTTAAAGCACTTACGAGAAAATTCACAGGGCACTAAGTCAGGCTTCCTATAGCTATAATTAACATGACTACCTTGAATCAGAAGTTGAGTACTACAGTCCCAACTCGGTGAACAACTGCCCTGTGACTTGAAGTCAGAGTTTTAAGCTCCCTGAGCCTAACTTTTCTGATCTGTAGACTGAAGAGCTTGGACAAGGAGAATAGCTCTTCTGGTTCTCAAATTCCAGGTTCTGAAAACATGTTCACAATATTTGAAGGCAGCTGTCACATTCCCTGCAGATTTTCTTTTCGTGCACAACTGTTCTGAGCTTATTCATGCAACATGGTTTCCAGACCTTTCTTGATTCTCATTGTCCTTCCTTGTGCTCTTCAAATTATGCTTCTGCTAAGATGTGACAATCAGAAATGAACAGAAAAATGTTCCATTTGTAGCCTGGCTTCTTAAGAGAAGTGACATAGGAAGGTTGAAGAAAGAGAGACAGAGCAAGAGGGAGAGGGAGAAAGTGAAGCAAATAATAGCCACAAGATGGCAGGTTAACAGTATAAACAAAACATTATCTAAAGGCAGAAAAGGAACAAGAGGAGAGACATCTTAATGGGAAATGGAATAACCTAACAAGAAGAAGGCTGTGAATTGTTATATATCACAATATCACTTCAAAATATTTTAAGTAACAACTAATATAAATATAAGGAAATATTGAGATGTCACAGAGGGATAATTTCATATACTTTTCACAGAAATCTACAAGTCTAGTAGACAAAGCATATGAAAGATACTGTGATTTGAATGAAAAGACTATGGCGTCTGATAAAATACTTTGAACATGAATTGGGTCTCAATCTCAATAATATAAAAGACACTTGTTAATATATGAGGCATATTCACTTTCTTCAATGTAATAAATATTGAAATTTGTCAAATTAAAAAATATATACATTTAGAAAATAGAATCTTCTAAATGACTTCGAAGTTAAAAAAAATTCAAAGTGTAAATTAAAAACACCTGAGGACTTGTAACCGGACTGAAAAGTCCAAACACTTAGGTTCTTGGGCAGCATAAGAGAGGAACTCAGACACCAACACAACGGCAACAGCAAGCAAGCAAAGATTTATTAGAGGAAAGGTCAGATATACTCCAAGTGAGGAGCAGGCAGTGCTAGAGAATGCATCTGCCCTGTGTCTTGGGTTAGTTTTATTTTTATTTGGGCTGTGTAAAAGAGAAATAGCATTATCTGGTTATCCACCAATAATGGTTTTTCCTCCACCCACATGTCAGGAGTGGGAGTTCTTGACACTTCAGGGGTATCTCGGGAACTGTCGTGGCAGTCATCCCCCGTGGAAGGGGGGCTAATGCATATGGAATTTGTATGTAAATTAAAGAAAGCTCAATGTCCTCTAGAGGTGTATAGCAGAAGGCTTTGTTTTGTGCACTTGTTACTTTTATCGCCGCGGTTGAAGGTCTCAGACTCCGCTGCTGGTGCGAGGTGGGTCTCAGTTCCCGTTTATGTGCATGTTGTAGGATGCCAGCAAGATGCTTCACTGATGCAGCAAGGTCTCCAACTATGATCCCCCACTCATGTCTACCTAGCTACCTATGTCAGACTGAAAAACTCTTATTCACTATAGTCCATTATCCATAGAGTAGCCAGAGAGATTCTCTAAAAACATGAGTCAGATTACGTCACTTCCCTGCTCAAAACCTTCCATTGGCTTCATATCACGATTAGAATAAACCTGAAAGTTTTAACCATGGCCTTCCAGGTCCCATCTGGTTATTTCTCTCCTTTCACTTTTCTCCTCACTCGCTGTGCTCCTTCCACACTTGCCTCCTTCCTCTGCTACACACAAGTTTTTACCTCAACGCCTTTGTACTTACTGTTCTCTATGCTACTATGATTTCCTGCCAGATATTTTTTTGGATTTTTTTCTTATTCTTCAACTTTACCTCCTGAGAGGGGCATTTTCTGTTCAGTCCATCCACAAGAAGAATTGAATGTAAGTTCCATGGGGGAAAGAACTATCTGATTCACCCACTGTTGTACTCCCAACAGTGAGAACAGTCTTTAGAACACTCTAGATGCTCAATGTATGTTTGCTGAATGAATAAGTGAAACACAGAACTACATAATGAGACCTATGGAATGTGGCTAAAGTCATGTTTAGAGGAAATATTTAATGTAATGCATTTATTTGAAAACAGTAAAGACCACAATTAAATCAAGTAATCTTTTAATTCAAGAATCCAGATAAAGTAAAAGAAAATAAATCCAAAGAAATCAGAAAAAAGCAATGAAAAGAAGAAATTAATGAAGTAGGAAACAAAACTAAAGAAATAAGAAAAGTTCCTCAATAAACCCAAACTTAATGTTAAGACCAAAAAAGTAGGAAAGAGTGTCAAGATATTCAAGTAAAAAGGAAAATCCACTAATAAACAACATCAAGAAAGAAAAACGGGACTCACCTCAGATACTGAAGAGATTTTTAAACATTATGAGAATACTGTCTATGACATTATGCCAATAGTTTTATAAAATATAAATTACTAACATCAGTTCAAGTAGTAAAAAACCTAAATAGACCAAAATTCATATAAGAAACTTGTATGGTAGCAAAAGATATAACTCTAAAAGGTCCCAGATCCCTCTACTATTATGCACAGGCTTTGCCCATCTTCAAGAAACAAATAATTCCAGTTTATACAAATGTCCCAGAATCTAGCTAAATATAGAAAGCGACTCAATTCATTTTATGAAGCTAGGATAAACACTGTACCAAAATTAGATAAGAACTGTGCAAGAAAACTTTAAGCCATTTTTATTTATGAACACATATGTAAGTAAAACATTAGTAAATTAAATACTGCAATGAGTTTAAAAAAATAATACTTTTCAGCCTAGTTGGATTTTTCTCAGAAATGTAAGGATGGTACTACACTAGAAAACTATTATTATAATTTGTTAGATTAAGTGAGAAAGACAATTTAATATCTTAATAGATGTTGAAAACCATTTAATAAAATCCAACATCTATTCACAAATAAATTCACACACACACATCCACTTAGACAAAGAATAAAAGAAATTTGCCTTAGCTTGAGAAAGCATTTATAATAAAGACTGACTATTCAACATTTGTACTGGAGGTTCTAAGAAATGCAATAAAATGAGTTGTAAAGATTGGAAGAGAAGAGAAAAAAACTGTTAATTCTAGATGATAATGATGATCAATCTAGAAAAACCAAGTGAATCGAGTGGCAAACTGTTAGAACTCAGTGACATTTGTGCCTCTAAGTACAATGTGGCTCTTGCCTCATTTCTCCCTGACTCTCTGTGGTCCAGTCACACCAAAAGTCATTCAGTTTCTTGAATGTTCTTCTCTTGATACGCAGAGTGTGGTCTGTGTAACGGCAGTATCAGTATCACCTGTGAGCTTTTAGAAATGAAAATGCCAGTTTCCACTTCAGATCTATTGCCTTTTAGTAAGACGCCCCTAGACAATTCCTGTGCACATTAAAGTTTGAGAAGCACTATCCTACACTACTTCTCTTCTTAAGGACGTTGCACATGATTTTTCCTTTTTCTGGGATACTCTCGCCCACCTTATTAATTTCCCAACTCAAACATTTCAACTCAAATGCAAACTTCCCTGACATTTCAGTCTGGGGCAGGCGCCTCCCACGGATTCCCTCAGAGCATTCTGTACTGTTTCTTCATAGCATTTGTCAAAGATCATTCTTACATACTTATTTGTATGTCTATTTGGTTAATGTCTGGCTCTTCCTCTAGATCATAAGGTTCTTGAGAGATCATATCTACCCTGTTCACTCATTTCCAGTGTACAAGGCCTGGCTTACAGGCCTCAATAAATCTTTGTAGAATGAAAAAATATAGTGGAAAGTCTGATCTACATGGCACCTTTCTCTTGGCTGAAAAGGACTTTTATTATCATTATAATTTAAACCTTGCTTCAATTATTTGGTTAACTCACACAACAAGATAATTTAACCTGAAAAAATGTTCTTCATTATCCTAAACCAGATTTTCTGTTTGTTTTTGTCTTAAGATATAGAGATGTAAACTAGTGATTCTCAATCCTGGATGAAAGTTAGAATCACCTGGAGCTTTAAAATATGCCAATGCCTGGGTCCCATCCCCAGAGATTTTGATTTCATTGGCTCAGGCACTGATGAGAACGTTAGGTCTGGCACTCAACTGGACAAGCCATCAAAAGTAAGGAAAATCAAATAATATTACCTTTCAGTATTTATATAATTCAAGTAAATTATAAACTGGTGACCAAAGCAAAGCTTATCCTTAAGCTAAAGTTGCTAGATTACAACTTAAGAAGATGAAGTAAAAAAGAATTATATAAAACTAAAACTTGAAGGACTATATCATCTGTGTCAAGTGTGCTAAGATCATGATGTCTATATCATATTATTTTGCTTCCTTCCCGGAACTGATTGGAGTACGTAGCTTTAAGAATCTCTGAATTACACAGTTATTAACTTTTTCAGATATGTGATCAGTAGGCACTAAATGTCCAAGACTTTTATGCACCATTTAGATGACCCACACTACTCAAAAAATCATATTTCATGTTCTTACTCTTAAGTTATCATGTCTGCTATTGCTGGAAAGCCAAATCAGAGCTTTCTCATCATTTATGGAGGGAAATGATCCTAACTTTTTCACTGAATTGTGTCAAAGCCACCAGCCAAAGACTACAAGAAATACACTTGTAGTTAAAGTTACATTTATTTATTTAGTTCTCAGCAGCAAAAAGAATGCACTCAGAAGGAACCATGGGGTGTGTCAGCAAGGGGGTGTGGGGAGGAGCTTCCTATAAGGTTTGGGCATGTGTTGAGTGCTTCTAGGGACAGGTTAAGGTAGAGGGGACAAGTTCTGGATTGGCTAGTTTTCAAGTAGAAATGCTTTAGCAATTTAGTATTTCAGAAATCCTTTCCGTTTCTCACCTGAATAACCCAGAGATCAAACTTTTTTTTCCTGTTTCAACAGTTATGAGTCCAGGCCTGTTAACTCCACTATCTGAAGCCCCTGCAGGTCTGTTTTTTCCTTCTAGTTTTCGTTCATGTTATGTGGTTCCTTTGTGTGCCTGGTTATTTTTCATTATGCCAGATTTTGCATCTGCAAAATTATAGAAACAATTGGAGTCCTAGGAAGATGTAATCTTCCTCCAGGGTGGATTTACATTTGCTTCTGTCTGGCTCGTTCATATCATCTGATTTTAGGCATTGAGATTATTAGAAGCCGAGCTTCATTTTCTGTAAGGGCCATCAACTTTTGGTTCAGCCCCGCTCCTAGGGTGCAACTCTCTTTTCCTGAAACTAAAGAAAGAAGGTTCATCAGACACACTTTTGGTAGGTTCTGAACCTCATTCTCTGTTCTCCAAGCCTTGTGAGACTGTTATGGCACTATTCAACACTGGCCTCCTCCCCTGCTGTGGGTTAATGAGCCTTCCAGGATTGGCAAGCATCCCCAGGAGAAAAGTGACCCCAAACTCCAGGCTCCCTTCCCAGGCCTTTGTCCTCTACTGGCTTCCAGCTCACTAATTCTTCACTATTTTATTAGCTCTAAGATTCCACCAAGCAGTTTTTGTTAAAAAAGTGTCCAGATTTTCTAGCTGTCTTCAGTGGAAGTCTTCATGTGCCATTCCTAGAAGCACAAGTCCATATGATATAATTTTTAAAAATCAATTATATATTATTATCCTTAAAATTCCTGCATAAAATTAGCAATCTAGATATGACATATTTACAAACTCTTTCTTACAAAGAATAACTTATTATCCACTGCTTGACTCTCCCAAACCATGATGGATAACCAAATTAGACTCTTTAGAAGAGCAGTTTGCATTTCTTTAAAGGCAGAGTCAGTTTTAGGAAATTTAACTTCTAGAGACTTGTTACACCCCAAGGCTTCACAATTAAGTTGGCCAGTTCTATGTTTCTCCTACTGGGTCCTCTTTAATTAATTTAGAATGCAGCCCTCAATTAAGGAAACATTAAGGTACTGATGAAGGGAAGTACCAGTCATAAACCTCCACAAATCGAAGTAACAAATTTATCCATTTAGCTGTTGCCTTCACAAGACTTGCCATCAAAGAAGGTAGACTGTCAATGGGAATTTTAGAGACATTACTTCATTACAAATGGATCTCAGACCGTAATTGCTTTCCTTTCCCTAAACCACGTGTGTCACGCACATCTGTTAAAAGAAGGGTTGTTTGCAGTCAATGCAATTTTGCCATTACAAAATCCGCAAAGGGACACAACAGAATCCCTTCCAAACTTACAGTTGAAACATAATATTTTTCTTTACCCACTTTCCTGCTGAAGTTAATTTAAATTTAAAGTAAGCTAAAGGAAGTTTATAGTTTGAAGGAAAATGCCCAGTTGAAGCTGATGTAGCAGAGATGGAATCTTTCCAATCTGAAACCATTTCATAGTATGATTTAGTGGTTGCAAAACAGGAGTTCCCAGAAAAATATAATTTCCATTTCCCTTGCTGCAAGTGTTCATCCAGTTTGAATTGTTAATATCCCTGAACCTAGAGGAACATCAGGTAGAGTCCTGAAAATAAGCGATTTTCCAGTTATTTTCCCTAGATGTGGCAGGCAAAAATAGAAATGGGCACAATCTATTGGGGAAAGTGTTTTGTGAGAGGCCACAAGTATTACTAGAGACTATGAGTATACATTTAAGAGTATTAGAGAAATATGAGATTAATGGGAATGTTAATGACCATCTTAATGACTGGGCCAACTTGGACCAGATCTGAAGAATATTAACTAAGAGAGACATTAACTATGGAAATTTATCAAATCAGTAAGTTAGAAAACACAAAAGGAACTGATGGTGGCGTTGATTATATTTTTGCCTCTAAGGATTAAAAATAAGCGAACAACAAAAACGCCTTGAAATACAAGTGTCTTTAGTCACTCTAAACTCGAGAGAGGGAAAATGAATTACCAAATAGAAGTCACATCTGGCCTCCAGCATAAAGGTAACGTGCAGTTGCTGATCGCTGCCTGCCTGGTCTCTCTACGCTGTTTCTGGGAGTATAGTCCACTGTTCTTTTTCTTCTATAGGCAAGCACGCCCAGAAAGCACAAGCAACCCTCTAAAGATTGCCTAAGAAGCTGATGTTGGGTCTATAGTATATCATTTTCTTATATTGTCCCTATGAGCAAAGCTAATTAAGATTGCATTATAATATGTCAAAATTTTCCCTTAGAAATTGTGAAATGAATCAATTTCAGTAAAGATGAATCAGTCTTGTTGAAAGTGCTAAGGAAAATGATCATGATTTAACACTTAAATGTTTAGCAAGAATTCTACTCAGTCTTTTGCAAGGGCTCTGGTATTTAGCATATATTGCATGTTCCCAAAGAAAGATATTTGCTTTTGAATCACAGACCCACTTGAAGATATATGCCTTAAAAATGTGTTGATGTCAGTCTGCTACAAGTTCATGCCCTTCCATGGTCACCAAAGTCCATGCAGATGACCAATTTAATACTATCTCAGGTGGTTATATGATATTAACACACTTTTGTTGGACTGATCATGTAACATGGATGATGTATTAGTTTCCCGTTGCTGTTGTAACAAATTACCACAAACTTAGTGGCTTAAAATAACACAAATTTATTATCTTACAGTTTTGGAGATCAGAAGTCTGAAAAGGGTATTACGGGGCTAAAATCAAGGTGTCAGCAGGGTTGCATTCCTTCTCGAGGCTCTTAGGGGAGGATCCTTTCCTTGCCATGTTCCAGTTTTTAGAGGCTGCCTACATTCCTTGGCTCATGGCTACATCACTATTTCTGCTTCTGCTGTCACATCTTCTGATCTCTGATCTTCCCATCTCCCTCTTATAAGGACCCTTGTGATTTTATGTTGGGCCTCCTATCAAAAATGAATGCAGTCAGACATTAGTTAAAGCAGTGAAAACAGATTTTATTCAGTGACTACTGACAGTAGGAGAAAGAGCTGAGTTCCATTACAATTTGTACAGAGGTGACTGAGTGTTTTAAAGGGAGAATGAGGGAGTAGGGAGTGGGGATGAGGGAGTAGAGAGGGGGAATGGCTTGAGCAAAATCAGGGAATTGAAAAATTATAAAAAGCGGGAAGTAGGAGTTGGTCCAGGTGAAATCCACCTGGGTTTGCTGACTGGCACTTATGGAAGTTAGGCTCCTACCCACCCACAGAGGCTAGGAGACAGGGGGCTCTCTCCTCACGTGTTGGCTGGAACAAACAGTAAATTCTTTTGGCCTTGAGTTTTCTCAGGCAGGCACTTTAAGGATGAGCTAGTGTCATCCTAGAGATGAGCCCTTGGGCTGTTAGAAAGTATGTTAGTGTTTGTCCAAGTCTTTATAGGGCATAGTTGAGGACTAGTTGAGAAGAGGGCTCAGAGGAGGCTGACAAGAGTTTGATCAAGGAGAGAATCTTTGTCACCACCTGGATAATCTCTCTATCTCAAGATTCTTAAACAAATATGCAAACTTCCTTTGGTCATGTAAGGTAACATATTTACAGGGTCTGGGAATTAAGCCTTGCATATCGTTAAGGGGCCATTATTCTGCCTCCCATAGATAGCAATGGTAGCACTCTACCTCCAGCAAAATATATTTCTCCAGTCAGCTTTAAGTTTTGATGGACTTCCAAATCTGTGATTGCTCCGCTGAAATCATAACAGTCTTCTGAGACAGAAAAATATCTTTGAGCATTTGCAGATGAGGGAACATAAACTGAGAGATATTAAGAACCTCCCCCAAGGGTCTGAAACGATGGTGAATGCACTAAAACCTAAGTTTCTGATTTCTTAGTTACAAGTCTTTTGTACAATATGGCACTGATTTTAAAAGCATTGTACGTATGCATAAACATGAAAAAATGAAAAGCAAAAAGGATATATGTTTATGGACTGAAAAAAGAACTACTTCAATGCTTTGAAAAGCATTTTCAAATTTTATGAAAAGCTCATATTCTCATATTGTGACTGCTTTTGGTTTCTTTTAAATAAAAGTGCTGTTTTGATTTCTTCAAGATTCTAGATCAATGGACCCATGGACATTTTCTCAAATTTGGAGGTTTCTTTATGGTTTGCTGAACTAATCACAAAGGATATTATAATCACCAAATTAACTTTTTATGACCAACTCTGTGATACAATGATTCTAATTTCCAAATTAATTTATCTATTCATGCAATTACAAAACAGTGAGCATGAACTATAAAAGCTCTGATTCCTCAGGAGGTTTTTGGATAGGGACTATTTTATCACTGCATCCCCAGTCCCTAGCACAGTGCCTTGGACTTTGGTAATCAATCATCGATGCAGATACGTAAACAAGTTTGATGTAGCTATGAGAGAGGTAAGCACAAGGAGAATTTCTAAGGAGATGACAGCACCTAATCCCATCAGGGGGAAAAGGGGTCAGTGAGGGCCATGAGGGGAGGGGATCCCCTAAAATGTGCTAAGAAAGAAGAGTAACAATAGAGAGAAGAATAATAGACCAGAAAGACATTCCAGGGGAAGAAGGAAGAGGATGGTAGAGATGAAATAGTAGAGACCCTCCCATGACTTTGATCATCACGTAAAATGATATTGAAAATTTTCTTTATTTGACTTTAAGGAGCACAGTTACTTCCTCAGGTGTGTGAGTATGTAATAATTTTCTGACTATTTCATGCTTTATAAGCCACAATAACCTAGGTTGCCATTTAATAATGTCATATGAATCTACTAGTAACTGACAAAGAAAAGTATGAGGTGTGTGTGATATTAAAACATTTGGAGATGACTTCATAATTCTTAAATTGAAGTATTCTCTTACCTTCAAAGCAAAAAGGAGATTGATTAATCTGCATCACTGAGGTGCAGATAGTGATTATAATTAGAGGAGGCTTGGAACCCTTGTCAAAATTCAGTCAGATAGTGAAATGAATTTGATTAAGTGATCCTATAAAATGCCTCTCAAAAGCTTCCACACATTATTCTCTCAGCATCTCAGGCAAATTCAGAAATTCAAACCTAAAGCTGCGAAGAACTACAAAATCTGAAAGTCCTTTAATTTAAAAATTTTTTCCCACTGATATATAGTGCTTAACTCATTAGACTGAAATTTTCTTCATAAAAACAAAGTTTTTCTGTTTTCATGACTTGGAGAGAAATGGGGAGTTAAACAATTTTTCAATGTATCAGCCAAGTGTCAATTCCCATGATACTTTTCCTTCAAATGTGTATTGCACATAAATTACTTTATCAATAACCTCTCAGTGTGTTTATTTTCTTCCTCCTTCAGTAAATGACACGATATTCGCAGTTGCTCAGACCATCTTGAGTCCCCTCTTCCCGTCTCACCCCACATCTGAACCAGCAGGGCTTTTTCCTGTTTATTTTCTGTCTCCTCTTCTTGAATGTAAGCTCTGAGAGAGCAGGGATTGTGTCAGTCCTCTTCATAAACAAATCATCAGTGTCTAGACAGAGCAGATATTAAATGCATATTTATTGAATGAATTAACAAAAAACATTAATAGCATCTTTTTGTATAAAACATGAATTCTCTTAGGTGAGATTTTTGAAAGGTACAGAAAAGTGTAAAGATTAAAATAGCAGCCACTATAATTTTTGTATTCAGAACTAATCACTATTAATATTCTAACGTATTCCCTCAAAAATCTAAAAGTAAATATTTTCAGATGCTTTGTGATAGATGCCTAAAAGACGAACTAAAGCATCAAAGAAAATTAATTTTTAAGGCTTTTAAGGTGCATCCAGATATTGTATAAGCTGTTTAAAATCCTGATTGTTCCCTCTCATAACTTGATATGTGTTTTTGAACATTTTTAAAATTTGATGATATCTTTTTAATGTTTGCATATTTCACTCCATGAATGTACCATAATTTAATTTATTTGTCTATATATTATTATGACATTAAGTTGTTTACATTTTTTGAGTTTGTATGATAAACATCAGTATATAATCTTTCTAGATACTTTTTTGATAACTAGAAGAGGAATTACACCAAACAATGAAAACATTTTTAAGGCTTTTGGTGCACACTGCCAAATTACTTTCTAGAAATATAATAATTTATACCTAATAAACTGAACATGAGTGCCTGATTTATTGCCACTTTATTATATATGTATTTAGTTTTTTGAAAATTCAATAGACAAACATTTTTTCCATTGTTTTAATTTTCAGTTATTTGATCACTAATGTGGCTAAATATTCCTTTAAATGTTTTTCCTCATTTATTTACATGTCCATCTAATTAAAATATTATTAAATATATTTGCACACAAAAGATATACATAATTTAAATGTGTACTCTAAAGAATAATCATAATAAGTAATAATAAAATAGACCCCTGTGTAGCCACAATTCAGTTTATGGAACAGAACTGCTAAGACTTTTAAGCCTTCTGTATATCCCACCTCAACCTATTTACTTTCCTCTCCCACAGAGATAACCACTATCCTGAATTTCTTTGCTTTCTTTGTAGTGTTACCAAAACAAATTTTTTCTTAAAATTATTCTTCTTAATTTAGCTTTTTAAAACTATTTAATAAATAAGATCACGTTCTATGTATACTTCTGACTTATTTTCATCATTGAACAGTCTCTTTGGAAATTCATCTATGTTGCTACATGTATATGTATGTTGCTATTCATTTATTTTTCACATCTATATAATATTCCATCATAGTAATATCTCACAATTTATTTATTCATTATAATTTTGATAGAAAATTGGATTGTTTCCAACTTTTAGCTATTTCAAATAATGCAGTTTTAGACATTCTTTTACATAGGAGCAAGAGTGGGTATGAACTTAGGATTAAAAAGCTGGGTATAGGATATATACATCTTTAGCTTTATTAGGTAATCTTAGATTTTTTTTCCAAAAAGATTGTACAGTGTACACCTGGGCCAGCATGAAAATTCTCATTGCTTCACAACTTTGTCAACACTTTGCGTTGTCAGACATTTTACTTTTTGCCAATCTGGTGGGTAGGAAATGACAAATTATGGTCATTTTACTTTTCTTTTCCCTGAGTACTAATGAAGTTGAGTTTCTTCCCAGATTTTTCCTCATCTGCAAAATAGCTTTTTTGGTTCTTTTGGTCCATTTGATTATCAGGTTGTTTCCATTTTTCTTGTTGATTTAAATGTAAAATGTATTCTGAATACTAATTCTTAGTTGGTTATACATAGTGTGTATATCTTTTCTCTATTTATGGATTAACTTTTCAGTCTATTTATAGTATCTCTGAATGAATAGAAATTTATAATTTTAATGTTAGAATATATAAATATTTTTCTTTTTTGAGTTGTACTGTTTGTCTCCATTTTAGAAATCTTTCCCTTTTTTTAAGACTTAAAGATGTTAAGTTTTCTTCTAAATAATTTAAAGTTTTGCCTTTTTCACATTTAAATCCTTAATCCATTTGGCATTTATTTTTGTATGTGGTATGAGGTATGGATTGAATTTCATTTTTTCCTGTGTGAGTAACAAGTTATCTCAGCACCATTTATCAATTAATCCCTCTTTTTCTCTCTGACTCACAAAGCTAACTCTATCATACATCAAGTTTCCATAATCCACAGCTCTGTCTCCTCTCTCTATAGTAACACCATACTATCTTAATCTCTATGAAGCTTTAAAATACAGTCTTGCTATTTGGGAAGGCAAATTGTCCTACCTCTTTCTTCTTTTTCATAAGTGTTTTGGATATTATTCATTCTTTGTTCTTTCTTATACATTTTAGTATCAGCTTGAAGAGTTTCATGAGAAATTGCATTGATAATATTTTTTTTAGTTTTACTTTAAAAACATTTTAAATAGACTTTTAAATTTAGAATAGTTTTAGGTTTACAGAAAATATATTTAAAAGAGTAGGGAAAAGTTCTCATATATCTTACAACTAGTTTCCCTTATTGTTAACATTTTGCATTGCTATGTCATAACTAATGAATCAATACTGATACATTATTATTATTAAGTAAACTCCTTATTTTGTTTTTTCCTAATGTCCTTTTTCTGGTCTAAGATCCCTTCCAAGATACCACATTACATTTAGTTGTCACGTCTCAGACCCCTCTGTGAATTTAACTCTGATAGTTTCTCAGACTTTCCTTGTTTTGACGACCTTGATAGTTTTGGAGAACATTGGTCAGGTATTTTGTAGAATGTCCTCAATTTACTTTTGTCTGATGTTTTTCTCATGATTTGATTGGGATTATTGGTTTTGGAGGGAAGATCACAGAGGTGAAGTGCCATTCTCAGCACATTATATCAAGAGTACGTGCTATCAACATGACTTATCATTGATGATGTTAACCTTGATCACCTGGCTAAGGTAGTGTTTGCCAGGTTTCTCCACTGTAAAGTTACTGTTCTCCTCTTTGGAAATAAGTCACTAAGTAGAACTTGCACTAAAGGAGTGGAAGTTATACAACACCTTATTGAGGGAGACATAGCTATATAAATTATTTTGAATTCTTCTGCATGAGAAACTTGTCGTTTTTCCCCCATTTATCTATTTATTCAATCAAGTATTTATAGACTATAAATATTCATGAATATTTATTTATTTTATTTTATTATCTTTTATGTGTGTGAGGAAGATTAGCCCTGAGCTAACATCTGTTGCCAATCCTCCTCTTTTTGCTGAGGAAGATTGGCCTGGGGCCAACATCTGTGCCCATCCTCCTCTACTTTATATGGGACACCACCACAGTATGGCCTGACAAGTGGTGCATTGGTCCACACCCGGAATCCGAACCTTCAAACTCTGGGCCGCTGAAGCAGAGCATGTGAACCTAATCGCTACGCCACCAGGCCAGCCCCTCATGAATATTTATTTTATATATGTTTATTTATATATTTAAATTGTATTTATTAATATTAACATAAGTATTATTGTATTTAATTGTATCTAATATATTTATATACATTGATATTTTGCCTGTAATTGTATTGAATCCCTGCATTATTTTGGAAAAAAATGATGAGATATTGAATCTTTCTTTCCATGAACATGGTATGTCTCCATTTATTTTAAGTCTTTTTATTGTCTTTGAATAAAGTTTTTTTTTCCTTTCCAGAAAGATTTTGCACATATTTTATTGAATTAATTACTGGATTTTATTTTTTATTTATTTTTTTGTCTGTTATCAGTCAGGATTCATGCAGAAGACAGAAATCATACCTATAATCTAAAAAAGGAAAATTTGATGTAAAGAATGATTAACTAGTAAGAGGTGATTAACTTCTAAAAAGGGTAAAAGACAACTCTAAATAATACAGAAATAAAAAATGTAGGCAGTAATTACTACATCTAGGGCTTAGGGAAAATTTCTAAGAGAAGAATAAATCTGGAAGAACTCTCCTCCTAAGGCTGAGATTAAGTTCAAAGAGAAGCTAAAGCCTGAACTGGTGAGCAGGCCATTAGGATGGCAGACCTGGCAAACAGGCATCTATCTGCTGTGGTACCAGAGAAACTAGTTGGTGGGTGTGCGACATTGTATCTCCCACACACCACTGGCAAGAAAGTTGCTCCTTTGAGTACCAGCAAAACTCATTGAAATGTGGGCACCACTGAGTCTTTTTGCACACACTGGCAGCCAAACTGTAGGAAAAGAAGATACATCAAAACCAAGAAGAGAAGGTCTTTCCTCTGTTATGCCCTTCAGTGTCCACTAGTGCCCTCTACCGACAAATCCTAATATTGTGCCAACTAGCAAAGAGAAAATGTTTACAGGATCCAGATCCAGAATACAAAGCGAAGACAAAGAAGGGTAGATCTGGCACACTATCAAACATAGTATTGTTTTTTAAATAGAATATTCTCATTATTACTGCTGCATAGAATTATCTTGAATTTTTCTCTATTGATATTATGCTTGACAACTTTTATTATTAGCACCACACTCTAACTAACTGAGCTAATTGGGCTTCAATATTTGGCAAGTTTTAAATAGAATGTTCTCATTGTTATTAGTGCAGAAAATTACCATGAATTTCTGCCTGTTGATATATTTGGAAACTTTGATAAACTTCCTTATTAATTCTAATTTATCTGCATATCCTTCTGGTTTTCTATGTTGACTATTATATTACCTGTAAATAATGACCCTTTTGTTTCCTTCTGTATAATGCTTACACAGTTTTTCTTTTTCTTGTCTTATTGAGCTGAGTAGGACTTATAGGACAATGTTAAATAGAATTGACGATAGTGGCATTCTTAACTTGTTTCTGAATTTAAAGGGATTGCTTTTAATGTTTCACCATTGAATATAATATTTACTGTAGGTTTCTTTTTTCTGTAGATATACACTGTAGTTTAAGGAAATTTCTCTGTATTCCAAAATTTAGGAAATTCTCGTCATTGGAGTGATTTTTTTTTAAAGGCATACTTTCAAGAAGACCTGTATTAAAATTATAGGAAGACATTATTTAATTTTAGGCAATCTAGAATAAAATTTATTAATATTTATTAGAAGCAGAGTACTATACTATATAGTAATATTAATAATATTTCACATTTAATAATATCTTATAGTTTATGAAAATTCTTCTTATTTGCTGCCTGTTTGAGCCACACAACAACCACTTGAGGTAAGATGAGAAGGTGTAGGAGAAATTGCTACTTGCTTTTTAAAATTCCTTCTCCTTTTTTTCTTTAGCTGGGGTATGTGGCCACTCAACATAAAGATGCATTTCTCTTTGCAATGGGGATGTCTGTATTACTTTGTTCTGACCGATGGGATGTAAGTTGAAGTGTTGTGTAGCACTTTCAAGGAAATCTTTTTAAAGAGATAGTTGACATGCACCCTTTGCCTCTTTTCTTCACCCTTTCTTCCACCTTGCTGCTTAGAACATAGATAACACAATCTTGGGCCGTGAGCATGAAGACTGCCCCCTATGAGGTCAGAGCCATGAGCTGCAAGGAGCTGGATCTCTGAGGACTCTGTGGATCAGAGTGACTGTGCCAGGTCATTTATGTACTTTTACATGAGAGAGAGAAATCAACTTTGCACGTTGTTTAGTCTATTTTTACTTGTACTTTCTCGTATTTTCTACATTTATTCAAGATAGAGAAGAACTATAAATATGTGTATATGTGTGTGTGTGTCTAATGTTAAATATATAGTAGGATAAACCATTAAATTTTAAAAATATGGTTACCAATAGGAAGCTGGAGGGATTAGGGTAGATGGAACAAGAATAAAATCTAGACTTATGTGAATATATTTTGTTGTGTAGATTTACCCTTGCAACCATGTAAATATTTTATATGCTGATAAACAGAAATTAAAATATCAATCACTTAGTATAATAAACAAATGAAACCAACTGAGTGTTGTGTATTGAGTTAGTGGCGTGACCAAATAAGTAAGGACTTTCAAATGACTTTGTAACTCAGCAATTTGTCTGTGGTTTCTAGTGTGAGATACCCTAAGAACAAAAAGAATTGCAAAAATATCTTAAAATTTATTCAATAATCATACTATTTTTGGTAGTGTTGGTATTGCTATAGATGCAGTTGTATGTAATTGTGGAATAAACTTAATGGGTTATTTATGTTGGTGGTGTTTGAAATAGGAATATTTTTTTCCATGGGAGAAAGAAGATGTAAATTGATCGATGAAGTAAAGTAAATATCCTGTAGTCCTAATTTGAACTGGAGTTAAAAGTATGAATTCATGATGTATTTTATCTTGAAAAAAAGTGTTATATAGTCCTTTTCACTGAAATCTCTTGAAACCATAGCCAAAAGTAATATCGAACTCTCCTAGCGCCAAAAGTCTTCTAAATACCCTTTTCCTTTAAAAGTTACCAGGACTTCTTGAAAAAAATGGCTGATTCCAGCCGTGGGGGAGAAAATGTACAAAATGAGATTGGAATGTCTTATCATTCTGAAAAGCAAGGGTCATATCAAAAAGAAGCACAAACTAACCTGAAAAACTCCTACTGGCAAAAAATGGTACAAACTATCACTAAGGATAATAGTTGCAATGTGTTGATGCATATCAAATATGTTTACATGCACAAGCTCATATTGATGCCAGAAGACAAAACAAAACAAAACTCTTAACGGTCACCTTTGGAAGTTGTTAATGAAACTACTCTTTATTTTGAAGGAAGTAAATAAAGGGAAGGAAGTATTTTTCTCGCTTTTCTTGTATGAAATACTCCTCAAACTAATTATATAGTTAAGGAGGGGAAATTTCTCTTTATAAAAGTATCATAGCTAACCATCCTGGAAAGAATGATATAACTAGCATATCCTCTTTTTGCAATCCCAGGTGAAATAGTGGATCTAGGCAGTGGTTGTTGGTAGCTAGCATCACAAGAGACACCCAAACGTTATATATGTGCCACCACCTATGAAGTATTCTTGTAAAGAATTGAAACTGAATCCAAACGAAGTTATTTATCTAATTTCTGATGAATAGGAAATACAGCAGGCAGAGAAACATGTTAAAGGACATTACAGGGATGTAATCAGCAAAATTCTGACTATGGGAAACTACAGAAAAACAACCTGGTTTCTTCAAAGAAAGAATTAAAGGAAAGTAGAGAGAATGATGGAGGGAGAGCCTATAAATTAGGAGTGACTATAAAATTATATCCACTGATTACAAAGTATAGGTCTTATTTGGATCTTATCTAAAACATTAGTGAAATAATCAGGGAAATTTTAACACTGCCTGGATATTTGTCAACATTAAGGAATTAGGGTTAAGATTTTTAAGTGTGATAATGGTATTGTGGTTTACTTTTTGAGTCTGTATTTTTTAGAGATACGTACTGAAATAGATGAAGTAACATGATGTCTAGAATTTGTTTCAAAATCTTCTGAAGGTGGAGGAAGAAGCAATGATGAAGCAAGACTGATAATTGATGAGTTGACAATTGATGAAAAAACGTGATTCTCTACTATTAAATGATACTATCCTTTGGTATAAGTTGAAATTTTCTTTAAAAATGTAAAAATAAAAAGTACTGATACCTTGATCCTACTCAGGATTCTAATTTAAATGGACTGAGGTGGCAGTAGATGAAATCTTACTTAATCTAAATCATTACTTAGTTAAATAGGAAGCTAGGAGCTGAAACTGTGCAGTTTCAGGCAGGCAGAGCATACTGAAAAGGGGCTGTGTCATATAACAGAAAGAACGCAGGAGGAAGGGCAGGAGCATTTGACTCTAGACCTGGTTTTACTTCCAGCCAGTTGGGTGAAACTCAACAAGTTATTTCACCTCTATGTGCCTGAGTTTCTTCATCTGTAAGGAGATTGTAGGTTATTTAATTGCTAACGTTCTTTCCAGCTTTTGCAGTGTATGAGCGGAGTGAGTGATGTTGAGTATACTGAGGTGCCCAGTCTTATACCATTATTGCCCTTTTTTTAACAATTTCTTTCCAACCAAATAATCCCTTTGGCCTTTGGGATAAATGTATTTGCTTCCCATTGGAACCTAAGTGAACCCCCTTACACTTTCATAATTGTTCACATTTAGCTGCTCACCTCACCCTGGGCTCAGCTGGCAACATCTGACTGGTCCCCCAGCGTAGTCCTTCTCTTCTTTCCCCGTATATACATTTAACAAGTCCTATCGTAGGTAAGGAAGGATGTTGGAAACTGAGGCAAAAAATTAAAAAAAAAAAACAGTAATAAACTGTGCTTTTCGTCCTTGCAGAATTTATAATTCTCACGTGGAGAGTTATACAACCATAAACGCCACACAATGAGGTGAAGGTGTGAAGTGTATAATGTACAGACAGTTGGAGCAGTGGGGAGGTATCGGAGGTTTGTCAACAGGGAAGTGACGAGATCATTTCTGTGTGTTGGAAGTATCTTCGTGGCAGGGGCATAAAGTGATACAGTTCAGAGGGAAGCCCAGCGTGATGGTTAAGAAAATAGATCCCTGAATGCTAGACTGTTTTTGTGCTTGAAAACCCGCCCTGCTGCTCATTAGCTGGCGGCTGTGGCAGGTCATTTAACCTCTCTTTGCTTCAAATCCCTCATCTACATTATAGTACCTTTTTCACAGGGCTGCTTTGAGGATTAAATGAGATAATAAGTGTAAAGCACTTAGAATAGTGCCTGTCTCAGGTTGACTACAGTATAACACTGGGTGTAGGAATAAGCACTGTATTTTATATAATACATAATAATAATTTGCTATTATTATTCATTTACTTTATGGCCTAAAAATACTTCAACTAGTGCCAATTTTGAGGAGAATCGCTCCTGGAGAAGATAGTTTGGTTGTCATAATTCTACTACATATAACACAAAATTATAGAAGGGGGCATAAAACATACCTCCCTCATTTATGAAGAAGTATAAAATAGGAAGGATGCAAAGCAAGGGAAATAATTCTGAGAAAAAATGAAACAAATGTAGACCATTATAAAAATGTGTCTGGAGGGAATTCACATTAGATCAAAAATTGTGGTGAGTAATTTAATTTGGCATATTTTACTCAAATGTGCTGAATTAGAAGTCACAACTAAATATACCCATGATGAAATCTTGTCAGCTGGAAATACACAGAAATATATTATAATGAGAAACATGCGTTTTTCTTTATTTTCAAAAACAGATGTCCTGAGGTTTTGAAATTTTCATTTGTGCCCCTATATCACTAGAGAATATTAAAATTACCCCCTCCTTACGTGAATGGAATCTGTTTCACTGAAAGAATCATGGCTTCACTGGTTCATGTGTGAGAGGGCACTCAGATGGCCAGATCTTGAAACCATGAGCCACAGTTTCCTTTAGGAGGTTAAATCTTGCCCTAATTAAATAGTGGCCACCACATACTCGGCCAATAATAACAAAAACATGTGGTGAAATATTTGAGATGGAGAGAAAACATATTCCTGGGGGGCCCAGTGGATCTCTTGAGGTCACAGAAGAGGCCTTTTAGAGGAAAGCAAATGTTCTTTGGCTCTTATAGGATAATTGAAGCCTTAAGTATATTAAATAAATCAGTGGCTGGGGTGGTAGTAGTGATGAAAACTGTTAGTGTCTTTGGTAATACACTTAAAGGACGCTTTTCTTTTAGGGCAACATCTAGAGAGCTATGTGATTAACATCTTAAAGATGATGATACAAACATGTGACCACCTGTTCATGGAGGTGAAGTAAATGTAAAGGAAAGGCCATTCCCCTAGTCCAGACTTGGTTGCTTTACTGACCCATTTTTGAGAATTTATCCTTCTTTCTTCCTTTCTTTTTTTTCTTTCATGAAGCATCGGAAATATAAAGTCTGGGTTTTATTGAATATTTGGAACGGGGACTTTGATCATGAAGGCTTCCTTTATTCATGTACGGTTTCTTAGCTTAAAGACTTGAATTTTAGCGGCTTGCTTTGTGAAAATTTAGGCTCCCTCCCCTTATTCCCTCCTGAATTTCTAGAGTCATCTAGCAGATTTTATAATATTGAGGAACATCTTGTACTTTATTACGGAAGAGGAAGATGATTTAAAAATTACACATGAGCTTGTACTCTGTGATGTTTTTAGTGAAATAACAAGACTTCTGTAGGAGCCCACAGAATGCGGTGTGATTGAGGGTCACGAAGGAGGTTCATTCCTTTAATAGAATTCTCCATTAAAATACATACACCGAACAAGGAATGGGTAGAGTTATTGACTAACCCTGAATTTGGGATCAGTCCACAACAAGTAGTTGTGAAAATAGGACCCTGGGAATCTGGAGGGATCTGGAGAGGGCAGTTGCCAGAAATCAAGGAATGAGGGTGTTAAAAATATAAGTGAAATGTCACAGTTTAGTCAAGAGCCCAACTGACTTTCTACGTGTATTCTTTGCTACTTCTTGCCTGCCTCCTTTTCACCTTCTCCATGTGCATGGCAACTCGCTTACCTTGTTCAAATCCACCACGCGTATTTACTCGCCTGCGCCTTCAGCGTGAATGAGTGCGGAGCTGTTACTGCTCATCTAAGTGTCCGCATCTTCCTTAGGCCGTGACTGCACAGTCCCCTGCTGCAGATGCCTGAGGGTGTGAGCTGTCTTCCAGCTATTAATCAGTTCCTCTTGTTTCCTCTGAAGCCATGTGGACTCTCTGACCAGAAACCTGGGAAATAGATATCATTGCACATAGATAGCTAATAATGATAACAATAATAGTAGTAGTAGCTGATTGCTAGTGGGGACTTTGTGTCAGATATTCTGTTAAGTGATTCAAATGACTAATTTAAGTGACTAATTTTTAAATCTCACAATTGGTCTATGACCTTAGAAATTATTCTTATTCCCATTTTACAGATGAGGGAATTGAAACACATGGAGCTCACGTAACTTGCTCAGCACCACACAGGAGGTAACCCAGGCTGTGTGGCTCTGGAGCGCATGCTTTTTTTTTTTTTTTTTTTGGTCAGTTCAACTAGTATTTTTTTTTTTAATTTTTTGTTTATTGCAGTAACATTGGTTTATAACATTGTATAAATTTCAGGTGTAAATCATTATACTTCTACTTCTGCATAGATTACATCATGTTCACCACCCAAATACTAATTACAACCCATCACCACACACATGTGCCGAATTGGAGCGCATGCTTTTAATTCATTCTCTCTATTTGACCTCAGCTCAAATAACTAGAGAATTTGTTTTTTTTTTGGTGAGGAAGATTGGCCCTGAGCTAACATCTGCCAATCCTCCTCTTTTTGCTGAGGAAGACTGGCCCTGGGCTAACATCCGTGCCCATCTTCCTCCACTTTATATGGGACACGGCCACAGCATGGCTCGACAAGCAGTGCGTTCGTGTGCGCCCGGGATCCGAACCCGCGAATCCCGGGCCGCTGCAGCAGAGCTCACACACTTAACCGCTTGCACCACCGGGCCGGCCCCAACTAGAGAATTTTAATACCAATGGTTACAGATTGTTTTGTGCAACTTAGTTGAAAATAGCCTGTTTCTGCCCTTTTGTCTGCCCTTCTTGGGAAACACTTAAGGTCACTTGTAGGTCACCAGGGTCCATTGATGAGGGCCTTGCTTTCTGTTGGCTATAGCCACCCCTAATGTTCTCACTCTTGTGTGCACCTTTGACCTGAGGAGTCATTTCACTGAGGCTCCTTCTGGGAGTTGCTTGCATGTCTCCTCATTAGGAATGGCCCACTCCACTCAAGGTGAGAGAGTGTCAGGGATCAGAAATGTGATGCCTCCCCAGTGAATCACACACCCCTCTCCTCCTGAGCTCCCCTTGTCTTGCTTCTGCCTGGACATCATCAACCCTGCTTCTCCCCTTGGAGTGACTCAGCTCTGCTGTCCTTTCAACCTTGCTCAAAAATGGGTGGCTGTCTTGTCCCAATAGAACGGTTTGACTGCCTTGAATTTTCTTTAATTCACTCTCATAAAGTGCTGAGGTACTTCCTATAAACCAAAAACACACGTACCAACAAACAGTGCCCTTCCCAATAATCACCATGGATTACCCGTGTACTGACCATTCACTTTTGGCCCATGCAGATCTGTGTACGTGTTTCTGTTTCCCTAAGTGTAGTGGCAGGTGGTAGGCACCAGAGAGGTGTCCACCACTAGAATAGGGCAGGACAGAAGTCACCTTGGAACAGCTGAGGATAGCCCTCTTAGTTCTGGGAAGAGGGTGGAATTAAACCTATTGCATTTTGAGGGTTTAAAAAAAAATTGGTCGTTCATCTCTGAGAGGGAGCAAACATTAGATCTAATGCTGATCAATTCTCCTACGGTGAAGTGTTCAGGGAGATGGCCGTGTAGGTGAACTGTCTAAGTGCACTTTTGGATAGAGGTTATATCAATAGTTAGTATTCAGATCCAGTATGGAGAGAGAGTCTATGATACCACAGATTATCTTTTCCCAAGGCATTTTTGGGAAAGGGCCCTATCCTGGCACCCATGGGAGCAGCTGTAGCAGAGGATTCTGTATTTACCTTTGGACTCTAGATCCAACATGTATGAATAGACTTATGGGCGTGTAGAATGATTTTCTTCCCAGCATCTTCCATCCTGAGGCTCATTCTGAATTGCCTTGTGTCTTCTGTCAAAGTGACTTCCCTACTGTCATGTAGCCTGGTTCTACCACAGCCCAAATTTCCACAACTTCACACCTGCAGAGAAACTGGGAATTGAAAGAACCTCCATCAATAGGACCCTGGCCATCTTGGCTGAGAGCTCCTCCACTGAGCATAACACTGGGGTGTGGGTAGCCTACCATAAAGGGATTGGCTTCTGTAGAGAACTATGCTGCTCCACTGGCTGTGGCTTTTATTAGGGTTGGGGCTTTGTATTACTTTTTAAAATTCAAGACATGATTCACTAAGGCTAATTTATTTATTTATTTATTTTCCCCCCCAAATCCCCAGTAGATTATTGTATGTCACAGCTGCACATCCTTCTAGTTGCTGCATGTGGGACGCGGCCCCAGCATGGCCAGAGAAGCAGTGTGTCGGTGCGCGCCTGGGATCCGAATCCGGGCTGCCAGCAGCAGAGCGCGCGCACCCAACCACCAAGCCACGGGGCCGGCCCTGCTAAGGCTAATTTCTAATCAGAACCAGCGACCCTCTGCCATAATTGCACAAATTAAGAGAGGTCTGAGATGGACTGGTCTCTCTCTTCCAGACTCTTTTAAGCATGAGAGGAATCTCTGGAGGTAGAAGCCTGGAGGATTATAGTCTTGACTTCCAGATAACTTGCTATTGCCACAGATACAGGCCCACGCATTTGCATTTGGGGACTATATAAGGAGAAGCTAGTGTGAACAGACACCCCAGATATCATATGTTTATAGCCATATGTATCTATGTGGCTGTGTACATATTTATGCATGGAGGGGACGGAAGGAGAAAGTGTACTTTGAATATTAACGTTCCATTACTGGGAAAATAGAGTAGATACCAGACTGAGTGAATATGATTCATTTTCTATAAATACGGAATGGCTATTAGTTCTGTAAATAAACTCAAACGACTAGTTAAAACTGTAACTCATGAATCATCTTGTGTAGACACAACATCAGAATCATGATTTAGTAAAAATAAAACAAAAAGGGGAGCAAAATTTAAGACATATCAAGCAGTTATAAGGATTTTACATCTCTCTGTCCTTACTTTCTTCCAAATTACTAAATTTGAAACACTACCATACATGTTGACATGTTGATATTAGTCAAAATAATACTAGTTGCTATAATAAATAAATCCCCAAATTTCAGGAGCTTATCATAATAAAAGCTTATCTCTTGCTTACATAAAATGCTAATGCAGATGCTCCTGGTTGATAAAGTGACCACCTGTCCTGGTTTGCCTAGGATGGAGGGGGTCCGGAGATGCGAGATTTTCGGTATTAAAACTGGGGAAGTTCTGGGCAAACCAGAATAAGTTGGTCATCCTACTATTTAAACAGCTCTTCTTGAAGAGGTGATCAGGGTCCCTGGGCTTCTTCCATACTATGGCTTCAGTATCTTTACCACTTGACTTCCAAGGTTGCCCTGAGGGCTATATCCATTCCCATCCAGCCAGAAAAGGAAAAAAACATGGAAGATATGGGAGGTTTTGTGGGCAGATCCTAGAAGTGGCATACATATTGTCTGCTCTCATCCCATTGGCTAGACTCAGTCATGTGGCAATCTTTAACTACAAGGGCAATTGGGAAATGTAGTCTATCTGTGTTTTCAGAAAGACCTTATTTAGTGATCAACTTATAATCTCTGGCACATCAGCATACATAGGTGGTGGTGAATATATAAGTATATGTATAGATCCCAGCCAGTGATTTGGTAACATACAATGCAATATTTCCCCTGAAGATTTTGTCTCTGATCACTCCTTTAAATATTTGCTTGGATGAGCTTAAGAATTCTCTTCATTGCCTTTTAACAGTTTATTTTTCTGTTTCTTTCATTAAATCTGTCCCATCAGAAACAAATTTTTTTTTTTTTTTTGGAATCAAGGAGTACTCAGTCTTTATGAGGAAGAAATAGAGTTCTGTCCCACTGCTTAGCAGAGAAGAAGTTCAGCTTAATGGTGTTTTCTGCTTGTCCAAGGCACCCCGTCAGGAAGGTCAGGGAGCCTGTCCTGGGGATGAGTGTGGCAGTTTGCAGTCTTTGGGTAGGCTTCAGTCCTTCAAACCAGACCAGAGCAGGAAGACGGAGTGCTCCTGGGAAGGTCTCTCAGAAAAGTGTCGGGATAGAATATCAGATGTGATGGAATATTCGAAAAAACTGAGGATTATTATCGGGAACATATTACAAGAAAAGTAAGGCAATGGAAAACTAAAAAAAAAAAAAGACTGTATAAGAAAATAAATGTAATCATAGTATGCTTCTTGGTTCTTAGGTGGACCACACATATATAGCTATACTAATATAAACACCAATGATGAAATTAAATTAGGAACATGTGGCAAGGGGAGGTTGGGTTTGACGTAAAAAGAGTCATTTCCTCATTTATCATAACAGAAAGGGTATGAGTAATGTTTAAAATTGAGAAATCAGGAAATAAAAGTATAGGCATATCATTTAGCTATTTGAGATAATTACAATACAATTTAGTCAAAAGAGTTAAAAGTATATCAATGGAAGACGACCTAGGGATAGGGAAGGTGAGACTGGGGACAATTGTTTCTTATTATAAGCCTTTCAATGCTCTTTATTTTTTTATCACTATATATGTATACGGTATTGTTAAAAATAAATATTTATTTTAAAAAAAGTACATTGTTGTATGGGTCTCAGCCTATTGATAGTGATATTCTTGGTTAGGAATGCCAGAAACACCCCCAGGGCCAATGTTGTGGCTGAACTAGCCCTTGTGGTTCTTATTATGATTGCAGGATACACCTCAGCAAAACCATCAGGGAACTTGGAGAACAAGATTTATTACTCACAGGTCCTGGAGGGTGCACAGCACAACTGGGCCCACACGGTGAGGTCGTGGGTAGAGAGAGAGGGAGGGAGCATTGACCTGGGGCTCCGCCTTTATTAGGGTTGAGGGTGGGGTGCCTAGGATTTCCTGAGTTTACCCTTTATTGGTGGATTTAAAGCATAAGAGCAGGAATTAGGGCATAGGAAGAGAAAAGTGGAGTCACTCAGTGATCAGTTACCTAGGTTACCCTTTCTGAAAGAGGATCGTCACGGATGGGGGTGGCCTGGTTCCTTATCTAGTTGTTTTACTAGTAGCTGTGTCATACAGCTGGTAATATGTTTATTCAAGATGGATGTCTTTGAAATGGATGCCTTGGCAACCAAAATCTTAATGTCAGGCAATTACACCGCAATCCAAAAGCTTGATGTGAGGCACTTACACTACATACATCCTTGTGGATTCTTTAAATATCATGCCAAAGGATATAAAATATTATTGAGATGCCATGATATTAGACATAGTTGTTCTTCCTTTAATACAGAAATGAAATGAAACAAAACAGAGAGACTAACAAGAACATGTCTGGATGCTACATAGGGTAAGTGGATTGGGTTGCTTAGTGTTGGGGCATATATGAGATTGCGTACATTAAAAAACAATAAGTATAGGGTGAAGTCTATAGATTCTCAGCTAAACAAAGGTGTTTTTCCCTTTTCTGCATTAGGAAGTACTGTGTTGATGGAGACAAACTGCAGGAAAATGTTAAAGGCATATAATTACACAAAAAGTAGAAAATGGAATTAATGCGGGCAAACTCAGTTAGAGAAAAATTAAAAGATGTATATTTTAGATTAGTGAAAGGAAGCTCTCACCTCATAAGAAAGGGATTTGGGGTTTGTTGTACATTCCATTTTAAAGGCAAACTACCAAGTGTCTATTTTATTTAGGCTCTGTCAGGTTTCAAGGAAAAGACACGGCAAGGTTAACTTGGATGATTTATGTAAGTGGGGGTTTATGTAAGTGTGGCAGGACAATTCATTGAAAAATTTTTGTCTGTTTGTTTTTCCTGATAGTGTTCTTCTCTCACTCTCTCTCCCAGGAAAGTAACCCTTGTCATTTTAGGACAAAATGCAGCAGTTACTAGACTTCAGAAAGGTAACTTCTCTTTCCCTTCCCAGATGTTGCTTCATGAAAGCTTAGATTTGGGGTTCCAGGTTCCTTCCATCCCATGGCTCTGCTATCGTCGCCACATGGCTTCTAAGGTACCATACCCATCTGCATCCAGCCAGTAGGAGGGGAAAGAGCATGGAGGCTTTCATCAGCCAGCCCTGAAGCTGGTCTATATCATTTCTACTTGGCTGGAACTCAGTCATATGGCTGCATATAATTTTGACAGAGCCTAGAGGAAAAATAATTTATTTGTGTTCCCAGGAAGAAAAGCAGAATAGCTAGCCGATCTCTGTCGTACCTAAAGAGGCTTGACCTCCGGAGCCAGCGTTTCAAACTTGATAAAGATCCTAATGCATAAACATGGCATTGGAGCAGTGAAGTTATCTGCCTTTGGGCAACCATGATTTTATGACAATTATTTACTAGCAGTGACTTACGTGTGGACTAATAACTAGAGGGACTACCCTAATGCTCTGTACTTTATGTAAGGCCCCTGAGATCTGTGTGAAGGTAACATTAATAACGAGTCAGTTTGACTTTTCCTCCATTCAGGGAGAAGGAAGAAGATTAAATTCAATTTAGAGGATGTTTTAGCTATTGCTTCATAGCAAACAACCTCAAAATGTCAGTGGCTTATCACACCTAGCTTTTCTCTATTACGTGTTGGCATGTGGGCTGAAATTTATCTGATTCAGCTGGGTTTGGCTTTATGCTATGGGTTGCATACAGGTTTGCTGAATGTGTCTCTCATCCGTCTCGGATTGGTAGCATATTCTTCTCGTGGAAAGAGACAGAAATACAAAAGGAGTCAACAGAAATATATGATTCTCTTTGTGGCCTAGATTCAAAACTGGCTCACTGTCACTCCCCTCATATTTCATTGGTCAAAGTAAATCATTTGACCAATCCCAGCTTCTGTGGAATAAGGAAGTATACTTCTTTCATGGAGGTGGGGAGGGGAAAGAGTGACTGTCTACTTATTAATAATTTAATCTACGACAGAAAAATGAAGTAAAATTATATATTACCTGGAGTGAGGCTTATATCTACTACTTAAAGATATAATATCTAGTAAGGAAGACTGGGATGGCCCCAGAAGCAGCGCAAACTTTTGGTGTCTCTCTCTCCGTGACAAGGATGGAATGTACAGCTGGCCTCATAAAGAACTGGAACAATGGCCCATCACCACTCAAGACAAAACGGCATGTCTACTGAACCAGCCTTCTTCTGTTCCCCTGAGGCGCAGGAGTCTATTGTCCCTGGTGCTTTCTCTGAATGCACTGAAAGAAAGGGTCTCTTTGAGTCATCAATACTTGTTGCCATCCAGTATTGGGCTGTGTCTCCTCATCAGCCACCTCACTGCTTTTTGAACTTTCTTTGGTGTAAGCACCTATCACTAACCTTAACAGTTAACAGGGCACCAGGCAGTCTATATAAAGAATTGCCCCTGGATGATTTCCTCAAAAGGAAGTATTAGAAGTAGCAGAGATTAAAATGATATGGATTTCCTAAACGTTGTCATTCATTCATTTTTCAAATATTCATCAAACATCTGAAGATATAAAGATAAAAACATAGAACCTACACTGTAGGAAAACATATTTAATGGAAGAAAGAGAAATACAAATAAAACTATGTTCATTGAGTCTATAATGTGTATCTCTTTTTTTACATTTTCATGTTTTTAAAATATGAAAGTATCTCATAATTGATATCAATACAACTTTCTAGGCGTTAGGCAATGAGAAAGGTGTGATGTAGCTGTTCATGTATAAACATAGCTTTGTATCAAACCTATCAGTTTATGGCATTGTAATCTTGGTTAAGTTGTTTATATTGGTAGCACAATTTGTGGTTTGAATTTTAATTTAAATCTTGAATTTTTACTTGAAATTGAAAAAAACTTACCTATGATACAATATTAAAATGAGAAAGTATTGTATATCTAGAAGATTGCCCCACTGCAAGCCAAAATATTTAATTATTGAAAATAGGAACTGCTAACTCTCCCAGAATAGATTATAGATTACACCAAATTAGGAAGATTTGGTGTGACCAATTGATGTATAGTGAAGAACTATCACTCAGGTGCTCATATTTGTCAAAATCTTCTAACTTCCTTTCAATAGAAGCTTTTAAACTCCCATGATATTTAATTCATTAAAAAAAGAGAGAAAATTATGAATTTAGCCAGTAGGAAATGCAGAGGAAATCACGTTCCTTGATAAACCTCAAATTTATAATGTCATCCCTAAATATGCTGATGAAGTAGAGGCCATGAACATAAACTTTGGAAACAGAGTCACTCCGATGAGATGCCTGGCTACCGATTACCAAAGGTGATTTAGAAGAAATCTTAGATTTTTGAGTGAGGAAGATTTAAACTCAAATTTCAGAGGGGAATCAGGAAAGGCTACTAGGAAGAGATGAAACCTGAATTGAATTTTAAGGATGAATAGCAGTTAGCTAAACAAATAAGTAAAGCAGGGACATTCTCTGCTGTGGTGCTAGAATACACAAACGAATAGAGATGTGACGAAGGGAATGGTATTCAGTAAAGTGGTTCTCTTTAACCAAAACATATGATGCAAATGAAATGGTGGAGAGAGACAGACAGAGAGGGACAGGAAGGAGTCAGAACAAGAAACATCTTTTGTCTCATATTTAGGGTTTGGAATTTATAATGAAGGTACTGGGGAGCCATTTAAAGCTTTATCTCAGGGGAGTGAAGTGATGGGATCTGTTTCAGAAAAGTCACTCAGGAAACAGTGTGGATAATGGATCAGGCTAGACCTCTCTAGAGGGAGACTGGAGGTAAAAATCCCGGTTAGAAAATGATAAATGAGGCCTAAGCCAGGGCAGTGGTGATGGGAGTGGAATGGAAGGTATGTATTTGAGAAATACTAAGGAGACAGGGTGACCAACTTGTGCTGATGAGATGGTAAGATAGGGAAGGCTCCAGAATAACTTGGGTAAATGGGTAGATAGTGATGTCATTCCCCCAAAATAGGGAGAAAAAGAGGTGGATCTGGGAGAGAGAGGAAGCAGAGATAATGAGCTTAATTGTGGACCTGTTTGTCTATGAGACTTACAAGAGGAGACATCCCAGGCAATAAAAACATAAGAGAGTGGATTATTCTTGTCCATTACAAAACCACGTCCACATTTTGAATATTTCAATTCTACGTGCCCTTCCCCATATGTGCCTCACACCAAAAAAATGTATTTTTCTAAGGAGATCTAGAGGCAGGCCATGACAAAAGGATCAGATGTTAGGCACCAGGAATTTTCCATGTGAATATAACTGGAACTTTATTATGAAAATATGGGAAAATCATATAACACAAACTTATAACATTTTAATGGAAACAGATGAGATGAATTTTGTTTTCTTAATCAAATCTCCGTAGGATAGATCTAGGTGAACTGAGATCTCAAAACTTGAAAACAGCAGGCTTAAGATGAAAAGACTAAAGTACTCTTACCCTACAGGATAGCTAACTTATAGACCTAGGGTTTGCAAAGGTAAAATACAGGATGCCCAGTTAAATGAATTTAAAAAATGAATGTTTTTAGTATGTCCCAAATATTGCATGGGGGATACACTTAAACTAAAAAATGACATGTTGTTTATCAGAAATTTAAATTTAACTGTGTGTTCTGTATTTTTGTTTGTTAAATTTGACAATCATACATTGACATTTATTTTATGCTGAAAATGTAAAATCCTGTAGCTGTATTAGTTTCCTACTGGGTGTTATAACAAATCACCACAAATTTAGTGGCTTAAAACAACACAAATTTATTATCTTACAGTGCTAGAGATCAGAATTCTAAAATGGGCTTCACTGGGCTAAAACCAAGGTGTCCTGAGGCCTGCATTCCATTCTCTTGCCTCTAGAAGCTTCCTACCTTCTTTGGCACTTGGCTTCTTCCTCCATCTTCACAATCTTCGGCGTTACTTGTTCCAATCTCTGTTTCTGACACTTCTGCCTCCCTCTTATCGAGACTTAGTGTTTACAGTGAGCCTACCTGGATAATTCAGGATCTCATGATCCTCAACTTAATCACATCTACATAGTTACTTTTGCCATATGAGGAAACACATGCACAAGTTCCAAGGATTAGGACATGGGCATCTTTGAGGCCATTATTCTATGTACCACAGCGGTTTTCCGAAAATATTAGACTCATGGATGTCAAGTCTATAATAGACTAATTTTTTGTATTCTGTGTGATATGTCTCCTCCAGTTTTCTGAGATTTTTCATCAGTTTTGTCTGCCAGTTTTAGGGCAGGATTCTGTAAAGCCGCTGATCTACTAGCACAGCAGTAACATTCTTCAAATCCTCCTGTGCTGAGTGTGAGGAAACCCAACTATACTAGCGTACAAGATTGTCTTGAGTTATAATAGGGCAATAGAGGGGAGGGGATGGGAGATACGGTTGATGGAGAGCGCATGATTTTAAAGGCACCCTGAAGTTCCCCCCCGGATGCGGCCAAAGCTATGAACATTAGAAGGCAGAGGGATGTGACTGGAAGGAATTTTGAAGAATAATTATCTTATTTTTACTTAACCTTTTCTTTAAAGAAAAAACATGAAGGAAGAATGTAGACAAAGTAACTAAAAGGCTGGTGTCTTAGTCCATTCGGGCTGTTATTACAAAGTACCATAGACTAGGTGGCTTATAAACAATGGAAATTTATTTCGTACAGTTCTGGAGGCTGGAAGTCTGAGATCAGGTGCCAGCATGTTTGGGTGAGGGCCTTTTTCTGGGTCTCAGACTTCTCATTGTACCCTCACATGGCGGGAGAGGCTACAGGCTTTGTAGGATCTCTTTGGTAAAAGCACTAATGCCCTTCACGAGGGCTCCACTCTCAGGATCTAATCACCTCCCAAAGGTCCCATCTCCTAATACCATCATATTGGTTATTAAGATTTCAACATATGAATTTGGAGGGGACACAAACATTCAAACCATAGCAGCTGGGTCGGAATGATGCCATGACGAATTGATCATTTTAATCAACTGAACAATTGCCCCTGTTGGATGAAAATACATCAGACTTATCATTTGGTGTCAGATAGAAAAAGAAAAAATAGTTATTTGCTTTTACTTTTTAATTGATTATGACCATATAAAAGTTCTATTAAATACCCAGTATGTCCAAGGTACTGTGCCAGATAATTTTCTACATTATTTTCTTTAATCCTCATAACAATCCTTCAAAGTAGGTATTATATTCACCATTTTACACCAGCAGAAACTGAGGAGCAGAGAGGTTAGCTTGCCTGTCCAAGGTGCAACAGGCTGGATGTCTGAGTCAGAATTTAGATGCTGGTTTGCCCTTAACCCAAGCCACTTTTATCCATTGTGTCATGTTTCTGGGATGCTGTCACACAGTGTTTTAAGAGCTGTAAAGAGGAACAATGAGATGCCAATTGGAGATGTTTTAATTGTTCTTTTTTCCTCCATGGGGGAAGGTCCCGTTGGTCAAGTATAAATTTCCTTCAACTGCATCAAAATGGCCATGCAGCAATTACTTAACAAGGATAATTATGTCCCTTTCTAAGAGAGTACTGCCACCTTGTTTTCTACTCTCTTTGTAGCCCATCCTCTTCTGCCCCTACGTAGCTTAACATTTGTTTCATGAGAAGATTATACTGAGTTAACGCATTCTGCCTGTTGAGGCATATTTTGGTTTCTCTGGAGGAGGCGTAGACGTCTGGCTCTCCTTAATGTCCCTCTTTTGTTCTTTGTACAGTGAAGCTCCTGGGGAGCTTTCTTGTTTTTCCACTAGGATTTCACTGTCCTGAGGCATTCCGGGCTTAGAAACCCAAAACACCACTGAGCCAGTGAGAGGCGTCGGCCCACGGTCGGACCCAACCCAATGACATAAACTGAGACAATCTCACCCTGCCGCAAATATGTTTTTCTGAACACACCCAAATCCCAAAGATTTTCATCTTCTCTGGGCTCCCCGACATCCGCTTTGTCAAAAACAAGTTATTATAGAGAAACAAACCCAGTCTAGATTCCCAGCAGGTCTCCTGCTGGGGACAATGTTTCTCCTTATGACAGAATTTTGAGAGGCAATGGGTTTCAGAATCATCCTTGAACATTTCACTGGTCAAAGATTTTTTAAATCATTTGTTTCTGTTGAATAATCCAGAGAAAGGGAACCAGGCGCAGAGCTCTTCTAGTCTGGCAAATGCAAGGATCCTTTAGCAGCAAATCCCTTAACAGAAATACGTGGAGTGTTTTGAAGCAAACTGATTTCTTCTCCACTCTTGCCTTTCTGTTTTCTTTTGTAAGCAGCTGCATGATTTGCTGGCGGGGAGGGACTGCCGGCTAGAACTGAAGCATCTATCAACGTGGAAATCAGCACAACGTGGGTGAGTCAGGCACCGCAGTTCAGGCCCAGCCCTATCACTTACTAACAGAGTCACCCCAGATAAATGACCTAACGCCTCAAATCTTTAGATTTCTCAGTTGCACCTTCATAATACTCTTCTTGGGATGCTAAAATGAGGATAGAATAAAATAATGTATGGCTAAGAGAGTAGATCTTAAAAGTTCTCATCATAAGAAAAAAATTTTTAAAATTTGTGTGGTGACAGACATTAACTAGACTTCTTGTGATGGTCATTTCACAAACATATAAATATCAAATCATTATATTGTACACTGAAACTAATATAATGTTATATGTCAATTATATCTCAATTAAAAAGATATATGTAAAGTGCCTGGTACTCAAAAAGCAACTCAATAAGCCACAGCTACTATTTTTTTTTCTTTGTTCCTCCTCAACCCCTTGAACATAGCTGGCTTTCAATCAGTTTTGGAGGGAAGGAAGGGAAGAAGAAAGAAAGGAAGAAGATGACTAAAGCCAGAGAACTTCTTTCTCTTCTTCAGAGTACCTTTTGTCCTTCCCACACAGTCATTGCTCCTCCTTGCTTTGCGCGTGCTGATCCTGTTTGCTGTTGCTACTCACCAGATTTTTTACCTCTTGATTATAATGAATCAACAAACATTCACTGAACTTCTTCTATGTCTCAATTGCTCAGCTAGGTATTATAGAGATATAAAAATAAATAAGACCAAGACCGTCTCTTCAAATCACTTACTGCTGGGTCCAGCCCCCTGGCGTAGTGGTTAAGTGCGCGCGCTCCGCTGCTGGTAGCCTGGGTTCGGATCCCGGGCGGCCACCGACGCACTGCTTGTCAAGCCATGCTGTGGCGGCGTCCCATATAAAGTGGAGGAAGACGGGCACGGATGTTAGCCCAGGGCCAGTCTTCCTCAGCAACAAAAGAGGAGGATTGGCAGATGTTAGCTCAGGGCTGATCTTCCTCACACATGCACACACACATTCTAAATTAATTAATTAATTAATTAAAAAATCACTTACTGCTTACTGTTCAAAAGAAAATATAAGACATAAAACTGTAACTAAGAAACAAAAAGCACCTGTGAGATAAAAGAGTCTACTAAAGTGCTTTGGGAGAAAGATGGGGAAGGGCTTCACAGAGGTGACAGCGTTTGTGCTGGTCTAAAGTGAGATATGGACCTGCGGAAAGAAGCCTAAGGACCTCCAGGAGAGGAATCTGCCTGGGCAAATGGAAGCTGGATGAAAAGGCTCACACAAATCACCATCATATCCGCTAGCACCTGAGCACCTTCATATGTCATGTGATATTCCAAGTGCTTTACGCATACGACTTCATTTCATTATGAACACAAACTGTGGAGATAAATTGTTATAGGCTCAAAATACCTTTGCTTCTGTCTTGATCAAAATTAATATGCATCCAGAGGGCACAGTTTCCGACAGAAGGAACCTTAAGAGTGTTAGAACATTTGAGCTATTAACACAGCGCTTTGAGAATACAGAGCATTAGATAATCTTAACTTCTTTTTTTAAATAATAAATATAAGAAAGAAGAAGAGAATATTCATCAGTCAGGTAGTTTAAACATATAAACACAGGGCCTGAAGGGATGAAGAAAGTTTCTTATCAAATCTGTACTTACCCTGTATCTTGTCATTATAAAATTGGGTGGTTTGTTTATAAGAAGCTCCCTGTGAGAATAAGCTACTCTAACTATACTAATTCTTAACTTTGAGTCTATAATACTTGTTTTAATTAAGAAATTATATTCATTGTTTGTTAAAGAAGACTGAATTTATTTATCAGTCTTGTAATAACAACTGATTTTCTTATACTTAACCTGTGTAGAAGGCTGTCATATTCTCTTGGGGTTAGGAAAAATATGCAAAATTACACAAGTAAAAACTAAGAGGTGATTGTATTAGGCTTATCTTTAACAGACAATGCAGATATCTTGGCGTTTCACTGACATGTGGTTTCAATACTACACTATCCCCAATAAGGGATGAGGAAACTGAGATTTAGAGAGATTCAGTGCAGAAGTCATAAGAGTGGGCCTGTGGAGCTCACTCCAACTAACTTCAGCTTTGCTCTGGAAAACCGTGTCTGCATTTGCTTACACTGAGGCCTCACTTCTCAGCCACTGCTCCCGTGATGACCGAGAGCAGCAGGGATACTCAGGCAGACCCATTCCTGGAGATACAGGACTCCTCCGACAGCTGGCTTTGGCTCAAGATGCCTGGTGGCCTGGCTGCCCTTTCCTTAGACTGCCGGTCACATCCTTCCCTCCTTTAGTCACTAGGGTCAGATTTGCACTGTGGTCTCATGGCTCTTCCAGTCTCCCCCATTTTGTCTCACAGATGTTTCCCTAATGTAATCTTACTCATTTAATCCTGTGTTGGCATCTGCTTCTCTGCGACCAGGGCTAACACATCCAGTGACTTACCCAAGGTCACACAGCGATAAAGTGGCAAAGCTAGGACTCATGCCCAGGTTTGCACCACAAGAGGGGAGTGAGTAGTGGGAAATAAGGCTGGAAGAGTGGTTACTAATAACAAAAATTCTATCTAAATCTTGGTGAAGAAGTTGGTTGGACTGCACTCAGTAATTCCCAAAGGACCTTATTTTAGAGAGAAGGTAGTGAAGCACCATTTTGGGTTTTCTGTCTCCATGAGTTCCCTTTTGGAAGGTAAATGCCAGTTTGGTATTTCTTAAATCTTCTCACCTAATTCAGCTAACACTTTAGTTGACAAGTAGATGTGAGCGAACTTCTGCTATAATTGATTCGAGAATTAACATACGGGGATTGGAACTTTAGATACCCAGAGAGGAAGAGTCAGGCGGCTAGGGGTGGGAAGAACCTCAAAACGAGGGAGAGGTTCTTCACTTCACAGTTGTGCCTCCAACTAGCCTGAGAAGCCTTCACAGTAGCCAGGAACTGAATCCTGGAGAAGCTCTAAGGGTTTATGAGCGAGAAGTTCTATTATACACTGTTAAGGCCTACTCCTTAAAATTGGCTTAGAGTCTAAAAAATGAAGTCCAAGAGCCCCAGTTATAGTTAAATTGCGGTGCATGTTGATTAACCTGAGAATTACAGGACTGGGAGCAGTCAGCTTAGGCAAGAATATGAAATTGGCGAAGTTGTTCCTAAGTGGGCTCTACCTGCCTTCCTGTGTTCCTTCTAATTGGTGACGATAGACTGAGCCGTCAGATTGCAGTTCTGCTCTTATTAGCTGTGTGACCCTAGGAAATACACTAACACTTTCTGAATCTCAGGGTTCCCTCCCACATAAAGTGGGTAATTGTGAAGATTAAAAGAAATAAGGCAGAAATACAAAAAAAGAAAAGAAAAAAGAAATGCTCTTGTTTATTTCTACCTACTGCTTTTTCCCCATTTCCCTATCTCGCTCTGCTCCAGCCCACACTGGTCTTCCTGCTCTTCCTCAAATTCCTCAGCCCATTGGTGCCTCAGGGCCTTTACGTATGCCTATGACTTTACTTGGAATATTCTTCCCCATTTCTTTGCATGGTTTCCTCTTCCCCAACATTCAGATCTCTGTTAAAATTTCTCCTCGAAGTGGCCTGCTTGGACTTTCCTATATAAAATAGGGATCATTTACCCATCACTCTCTTTCTTTAGCCTAATTTAATTTTCTTGATAACTCTCTACATGAAAAGAAATTAGTTTACGCATTTATATACTTACTTGACTAGCTCTCCCACTAGCTGAAAGCTCCAAGGGCATAAGGTGTTTGCTGCTGTTGTTGTTTTTCATGGCTGAATCCCTGTGGTGCAGGAGAGCACCTGGCACATGGTAGAGGGTCATTAAATATTGTTGCATGAATGAACAAATGAATGTGCTTAGCTCCAAGTAGACCTTGTGAAAATATTAGCTTCTTTCCTTTCCAGCATCCCGTTATAGACTATCAAGAGTTTTTAGTTCAACAGTTTTCCAAGAACATGTGCATTTAAAAGGGAATGTCTAAGAGGCAATGTCAAATGTTGTAACCCAGTAGAACAACTGTCAAAAGCTAGCAGTTCAGAGCCTGTGCCTAACAGACATTTTTGGGCAGGAGTATTAACTTTTGTCGTCGCACACCAGCTAACTGCTTAGGTGTATCAACACTAAACGTGATAAAACATACAATGTTGAATTTTAACTGATCCTGGAAAACAGTGAAGGTTAAGAAATCCCCCCACCCTTTGTGTTCTGGAAAATGGCTTACTGCAAAAACCCTCCTTCCTCATCCCCGTGGATGCCCCCGTTGTTTACCTAAGACAAGACCAAACATGGTCCCTGCAAATTCCCATTCTTTGCCTCATAAATAATCAGCTGAACTACTTGTCCTCGCTGATCAATCAGAACAAAATGTTTGTTAGCCAAACGTTGATTTTGCACCTCTCTCCTTCCGCCAAGTGCCTGAACTTTGCCCCTCATTCAGGCCAGCATACAGCCCTCCTGAGAATACGCAAGCTCAGGGTGAAACATTCTCTGATCCACTGTCTGAGCATGCCAGCCTTTCATCCCACTTCCTCACACTCGCCTCTCTCCAGCCCTGTTTATGACTCTCTGTAAAAGAAAATCCCCTTTTTCCTAACTCCTGAGACCTGCAGCTTCAATGGTCACAGCACTCTCCTTACTGCAATAGTCCCTTCCCTCTCCCTGTTGCAATAATCCTGTTTGAATAAAATCTCTCCTTACTAAGTCTGAATTTGTTGTTATTAACAAAGAGCAAAAGTATTGCTTTTTTTTTTTTTGTGAGGAAGATCAGCCCTGAGCTAACATTCATGCCAATCCTCCTCTTTGTTTTTTGCTGAGGAAGACTGGCCCTGAGCTAACATCCATGGGGATCTTCCTCCACTTTATGTGGGACGCCCCCACAGCATGGCCTGACAAGGGGTGCATTGGTGCGTGCCTGGGATCCGAACCCGGGCCGCCAGCAGCGGAACTGCTATGCCAGGGGGCCGGCTGGCCCACGAAAGTACTGCTTTTTGATGATGGGTTATGGAGGAGGGGCTTTGGTCAAACACTAATTAGCTCTGACAATATAGTGCTTTATTATAACGCCACTCGTACACTCTCTCTCGAGTCTTTAGTTTAGTCTTTAGTCTCTCTTTAGTTACTTGAACAGTATCTATATCCCAGGGTAGCTGTGGGGATTAAAGATACAGAACACATATATATAGAAAGAGTGTTGTTGATGCCTTTCTTCTCGGACCCCTACCAGTCCATAATCATATCTTTGTGTTTTACCTTTCGAGCATGTGTGGTATTTCTCTGTCTCCACTGCCATTACTCGTTGTAACCAGTTGCCATCTCTCTGCTCTCGCCTGGATTACTGTTGTGACCTGCTGATCTCCTTATATTCAGTTCTGCCCTACCAGTCTCCATCCCGCAGCTAAAGCAAGTGGTCAGAAGGCAAATCTGAGCAGGTCACTACACTATGTTCAGCACTTTCGCAGCAGTATAAATTTTTGCAAGTTTAATTTAGATTTTTTTCTCTTAGTTCTTTTCTCTTTCCTTTTTTCCATTTGAATAGGGAGCTGGCTCTGGGCTTCTTTGCTTCGAGGAAGGTTTGTGGCAAGGCTCCCTGTATTTTTGTTTTTCCAAAAGTCCTATGGAAGAGACTCTGTGAGGTATTCTGGCAGCTTTGAGGACAGAGGGGGTGTCTAGGAGAGAAACTTGGTGAGGAAATCCTGCCTCTCTCCCCCCCTTTCTGTCCTGGACAAAATAAAATACAATAAAAGACTCTGGAAGAGGTGACAGAGGTCTAGGGATTCCAAAATCCCCAGGGTACACGAGCCAGGCTCTATAGCAGAGAGCTGGAATCAAAGGGCTCAGGCCAAGGGAGCAGTGAGCAAGGCCAAAGCCAGTGGGCAGCGCAGTGTCGCTGTCGAGAGCAAAATGGTGCCCTGCGAGGAGTATGTGGCTCTGGAGTCGGAACGACTTGGATTCCAGTCCAGCTCTTCCACTTATCAACTCTCAAATAGCTATTTCCCCTCTTTGAGCTTCAACTTCCTCACAAGTAAACAGAGATAATGATTAAAAAAGAAAATGACTTTGTTGTAAGAAAGTTATGAGAGGGCCGGCCCGGTGGCTTAGCGGTTAAGTGCGCGCGCTCTGCTACTGGCGGCCCCGGTTCCGATCCCGGGTGCGCATGAGGCACCGCTTCTCTGGCCATGCTGAGGCCGCGTCCCACATGCAGCAACTAGAAGGATGTGCAGCTATGACATACAGCTATCTACTGGGGCTTTGGGGGGAAAAAAAGGAGGAGGATTGGCAATAGATGTTAGCTCAGAGCTGGTCTTCCTAAGCAAAAAGAGGAGGATTAGCATGGATGTTAGCTCAGGGCTGATCTTCCTCACAAAAAAAAAAAAAAGAAAGTTATGAGAAAAATACACAACTCAGTGCTTGGCATAGACTAGGCACTTAATAAATATGTCTCTTCCTCTATCAAGAACACAAACTGTGGTTTAAATAAATGTGAACATGGCTGTGTCTCACTGAGCATGGCAGAGGAAAGTCCTGTTGGTACAGATCTTTCTCAGCAGAGATAAGCCATAAGGCCCTACTTAGATCTGTGCTGTTTTTCAGCAATTTTGTATTCAACCTTGTAAGGAGAGACTAAGGCACTCACCAGTCAAGTGAATCCACAAGAACACCTACAGCATGCATGCGTTGACTCTTCTTGATGTGGAATCTCCCACAATGTCATTTTTCTGAGCTCCTCTCTCAGATCTCCCAATCTTTGGGATTGGGTGCCCATTTATTTTGGGTCTTTATTATTGTCTGAGTCTCCCAATTTTTAGTACATTTTAGACGTGTAGGCATGAATTTTAATTGAAGCTTTAGCATTATTCATACACTATGGTTTCTTTTTATTACTATTTCAATTTGAAGGCTGCTCTATTTGTCATGCAAGCATAGAGTTGCTATACAGAATTTCTGTTGGCCAAATACAGCAATTCTTTGTATTTCCATGATTAGCATTCTGGTATTTAATAATCCCTTCATACTAAACTTCTGATGCTATACAATGGTTTTATTTTTAAGAATTCATTTTCCACTGGTAATGGTTTTCAATATGGAATGCAAAATATTGATTATTTAGTCTGAGACATTGTGCCCAAATTCTATACTTGTATTTTAAAAATAATTTAAACTCAACACTTTGATCAGATTCCAAAGCAATCATAATTAACTCATAAGGGTTGAACATCCAGAGTGTCTAAACTTGGAGTATGCAAAAGGCAGGGATGCCATCAGCCTAATGAAATCATGGTAATTCACCAATGTATGGCTGGTTTCAATGCATACGATGAGATTTAGCAGAGCTACTCATAGGTCTCCTACCCACTTAAGTGTAGAGTACTGAAAAGTGTGATATCTGTACCTTAAATGGTCACATATTTGCAAATGGAGACAGCATTTTTTGATCTGTCGTATGCTTTATTCCAAAAAACCGACATTATAAATTGAATACAATAGAAAGAATTAGGTATACTCAGATTTTTTATTAAGTCTATTGAGACACCAGAAAGTTGTAACTAGCATTTATTTCTCTGCTAAAACTGCATTAAAGTGGTGCGTGGCTTAACATTATTTTCATAAGAATTAAGCTGCTTTTGATTAATCAATCAAGAGTTGCTGTTCGATCCACCGAGTCTGTGAAGAGATTTTGGACATGGTCGAATGTGAAAGAATGCATTGTAATGACCAGAGACGCATTCCACTGCTGTTAGAGTCCTATCCTAACCAAAACCCTGTTGAAGAGCGTCTCCTCTCCTGGAAGAATTTCTGAAGCCTCCAGGATCACATGCTGTGGTTACTACTTCGGTAACGCCAAAAAGCGCTGGGTGGGAAGCCCTGTGGGTAGCCACCATGTATACAGAATCATGCTATGTATAACTGGAGGGCGTAGTCTCAGATTCCAGCTTCATAAGGTCATGAGCAGACTGAATCTCATGTTGTCAATGATTGTATTCAGAAAGCCTAAGTTTCCAGCATTGGTCTCCAGCTGCTCTAGATAAAACGACACTTGCTTCCTGGGGATGATGACATAGAAGAAATTCAGGTGGATATTGAGATTGTTGAAGAATTTTGGGTTTTTTCAGAATGCATATGGTTTTTGTGTCCATTTTCCATCTCCCTTATTCCCTACAAGATACCTTCGTTAGGTAAAACAAAGTGTTCATGTTGTTATTCCTTATGACTGGGAGCCTATTTTCTTAGTTATTCTCTGGCAATTAGATTGGAACTGATGTATTAATTTAGCTAAATAAGCCAAAGATTGACCTTAGTAAAGACTTAGAAATAGCCGATATTTAAGTAAAACATTGCGCAAAGTAATTCTGCTTCTGTATTGTGTTTTGCTTTGTTTTGTGTCAACTTATCTAAGCTGGAATTATGTTTCCCAGAATTTCCTTCACTGCATAGTTCCAGGCTAGTGTGGGTCACAAGAGACATTTTGCACGTGATTTGGAAGGTGGACATAGGCAGCCGCCATATTATTTTTACACTCAGATGATCGGTGCAGCTTACACATATGGTCCTGGATCTGCTGGCTCATCCTGTTGGCATAGGACAGCAGCTGGACATCCTCCGCTCCCAGCAGACTCGTCCTTCAGCTTCTATTCCTGCGCCAAGTGCATGTTTAGTTCCATGATGAAGAGTGCAGCTCCTCTTGTAGTTACCTACATCATCGAAGCTGGAACCTTAGAGCCTGTGAGAGACCAACATGGGTTCCAGCTTGTCCTATGGATTCCCATTTGTCATTGCTCTCTGTCACTTCACAGCCATCTCTCTTTCCTGACCGCCTGCCCTGCTGGCCTCAGGCCCAGCAAGAGATGTGGAAACAACAGCAGAAAGTAAACTGCTCAGCCAGCTGCCACAATTGTGTGAGGTCTAATCTCTATAATAATCTCCTACTACATACATAACTTCCTAGTGGATTTGCTTCTCTGATCAAACCATGACAAAGTTAGGGTTTGTTTTGGTCACCGAGAGTGTGTAAGCCAGAATTTCTTTCCCTAGGAAAGTTCAGCTCACAAGGAGTTACAAACTAAGAACCTGTATTGATGCAATAAGTCTTCTAATAGGTGAACTGGCAGGAAATTTAATAAGAATATGAATATAAAGAAGAAAATGGTTTACCAGTTTTGATGACTTTCAAGACTTCCTTTCCTATATATTTATAATCTTACTATGTCTGATAGTAGTTTTATGAAGGAATAATTCTATAGGAATACAAATTCTTTACTGAGTCTGTGATAGATATATCCTTTTAAAACACAAAATAAGATACAGGCTAGAAAACCTGGGAAAAACATGCATTGCCCTTGATCTACGAGCTAACCTGATGGATTGCATTGGGTGATGTTGGGAGCTTGGATCTGGGAATCAGGCCAAATTGTATTCAGACATTATTGTTGTATAACTGTGGGCAGATCACTTCACCTTGGGTTTCCTAAATGTAAAATTCTGCTTATTCTAGAATTGTTGTGAGGGCTAACTGAAATAATCTATCAAGACCAAACAAGTGCACAGATGAATGCAGGATTCTCCATGCACTTCCATGTCCAATTGTTATCTATGCACATATCACCTCTTTTTTAATTTGAAAATGCCCTTGAGGGCGGGGCTGTGTCTTTTCTCATTTCATTCCTAGTACTGTGTGAGACGTTCAGTAACTGGCGTGTAGTTTATGTTCGATATTATTTGTACTACAAATAAATGAATGTCCAGAAGCACATCATTATTGTTGATGCAACATATCTAGATGTAGTGTTTATTATATCTTCTTTTCTGAGATTCAAAGTAGATAAAGCTGGTCACTATATTTGGAAATTTAGGGGTATTGCATCGATGAATGTCTGAGAATCACTATGCTTAGTATAATGTTTAAGGTAAGGATTTCTCATTTGCAGATCCTAGAAGGCCTGACACATGCAGTTATGATTGTACACCAGTGGATGTCACCCTTAGAACATACAAATATGTTCTCAGACCTTTGGGAATGCAAAGAAGACACTCCACAGATGTTTGCCTCTTTCCCCAGGGTAATGTGGGAAATGTTGTTGGTCTCCAGATGTCACCCATCATCATGGAGCCCTCCACGCTGTATCTTCATCCAAGCATAGAAAGAGGAATTGTGGAATGCTTTGCAAAGCATGCTTTTATCTATAGGAATGGTGTTCATTGATTGATGGAATTTGGGGAATGCCTCTTAGTGAATTAATATCATTTAAAAATGTTTGGCTATAATAGTAGTTGCCTCTTTGAAGGAAAGTAGGAGATTCAGGCGTAGGATGGGAAGGAGATTTACTTTTCACTTCTGCATCTGCTGTTTGTGATTTTGTTTGTACTTTGCTAATAAATCACTCATTCGAAAGTAAATATTAAACAATAACAAAATAATATTTAGCAAAATATTGATAGTGTACTCTCTGAATTGTTTGTTCTATTACTCACTGACTGAGGAAATTTCTATTTTAAAAAAAATAAAACAACACTTGATTATATTCTCTGCAATGTTATTGATTTCCATTCCTCAAACCGGTCTCTCATTCAGACATTAATTCATATTCATTTATTTAAATATTTATATGCACCTAACTACGTGTTATTTGCATTGTGCCATGTGCAAAGTCTTAGGCAGGAGGATGGCGAGAGGTAAGTCCTCTTTATTCTGACTTTTGGGGGAAGGGACTAGATAAGGCACTGCGGACCAGCGGTACTGCACACAACACAAGATACTCCGCCACATGTGCAGAGAGTTGTGTGTTAGGCAAAAAACTGACAGAAGTCCACTATGGTTAAAATGGGGAAATGGAACTTCTCCAAATCTAATTGTTTTCAGTTCTGTCTATTGACCAAGTTGAACTTCAGGTTGAAGAAGAGAGAACATTGTCAAGATGAAATTACAATGTAAGGATGGATTGAGATACACGTGACTACCTTAAATGAGTTCAAGTCTCTAGGACTGGACAGATTAAATCATGGGCTACTGACAGAACTGGCAAATGAAATCACCAAGTCGGCTTCAGAGATCTCTGTACCATTGTGAAGAAGTGGAGAGATGTTGGAAAGCTGAGCATAAGCAAAGATTGTTTTCATTTTCAAAAGTGTAAAGAAGATTCTGAAAATGTGAGGCCTTTGAACAGACAGCTGAATCTCCTTAATCCTACCTCACACTAGGGTGCAGTTGGACGACCTCAGGTTGAGGCTCCTCCTCGTGAGCTCTATATTAATTTCCTAGGAATGCCATAACAAAGTACCACAAACTGGTACACAAAGTACCTCAAAACAACAAAAATTCATTGTCTCACAGTTCTGGGGTCCTGAAGTCCAAAATCAAGGTGTCAGCAGGGCCACGCTCCCTCTGAAACCTGTAGGGGAGAATCCTTCCTTGCCTCTTTGTAGCTTCTGGTGGTGGCTCTCAATCCTTGACAATAGTTGGCTTGCAGCTGTACCACTCCAATCTCTGCTTCTGTCATCATTTGGCATTTTCCCTGTGTGTCTGTCTCTTCACATGATACTTTCCTCTTCTTATAGGGACACCAGTCATGTTAGATTAGACCCCACCCTAATGATCTCATGTTAACTTCATTGCATCTGCAAAGACCCTTTTCCCATATAAGTTCACTTTCACAGGTCCCAGGCATTAGGACTCTGACATATCTTTTTGGGGGACAAAATTCAACCCATAATAAGCACCCTCTTTCTTCTTTTTACTTATCCTTTCATTATCTTATTCTGTTTCATATTCTATAGTCTATTCCTTATTCTATTCTATACTACATGTCCATACCCATAACCCTACCACCTCCAAACTCTTTCCTACATTTGTTTTCATTAGGATTATTTCCATTATCCAGACTCAGGTGACCAAAGTAAAATATGAAATTTATGAGTGTAACCAAAAGTGAAAAGATTGGGAAATGCTCTATTAAGTGGCATCCAGCCTAAGGTGGGACCTATACAATTTGGATTGACTTTATCCGTACCATTCATCTTTTCTGAACCTCAGCTTCCTCATGTGTAAAATGACCTCTAAACTTCCCAGCTTGAATAATATATGTGAAAAAACCGGGGTAGCCAACATTTCTGAAACAGAGGTCTTTGATTTGGGGGGAGATTAGGACAGCCTGAAACAAGCCCTACTGTTTGGCATACTGGAGTCTGCAGATAAACTGTGGTACATCCTCATTTCTCTATTGGAGCAGATGTATCAACAGTCTCTCTCTCCTGTTTTTGGCTCAAATTTCAAGGTTTCCTCAAATCCAACATCTGAAGCAACCTCCAAACAATGGACGAACTGTGGAATCAGCAGTTTGAAAGAGCCTACGAGGCAAACAGTTAAGTTCAATCTGTAGGTCTGGTCATTGTTTCTGTTGCATATCAAAGGATGCCTATTTTTCATCTCCCTACCATGTTGCCAAAGAGGTAATAATAATGAAGTGTTATGCTGTAAAGGAACAGCCCCACATCAAATGCATGTCCTTCTTTGATCCAACTGAGCCAGATGATAGTTATTTTGCTGTCAAGAGAGCAATGACAAAAGGCCGGCCAATGCTGTAACATTTTAGCTGGGTGTGTGTCAATTGAGGACAGATGCGTGCCAGTTCTAACTGGAGGCTAAAAAAGCCTAGCTTCATTTGTTCAGAATCCAGATGTAGCAACTGGTACTCAAAAGTCAGTTCATAGGAATGGAGCTCCTGAGGTGTGAGAAAGATTAAAGTGTCTTCATTTCTTACGTTTGTCTGTGGAATAATACCCTGAATGCAGAAAGCTAAGTGGATGGATAGAAGTACTACTTCCTGTTCATTCTCATCTGCTTTGAATGAAAGCTAGTTTTTGTGCTACCTTGGGAAAAGGTCATGTATCACCAGCAGCAAGGACCCTGTCTGCCTTTTAATGACCAGACTCAGCCTTTGCCATAGAAGCAATGGTTGGGCAACCTCAAATTTTTGAGGGAATCCCATTTCTGAGCCTGATAGCCCTGGTTTTCTGGTGCCAGTAAGTCCACCTTGGCATCCTAGATTCCTTGCTAAGTGTCTGGTACATTCTCACTTAAGAGAGATGAGACTAAAATTCATTCAACTTCACCACCTAGAATAAGGGCTTTCCCTCATTTTGCTTTAGGAAAAATAAATGAACTTTACAAAACAATCCATTCCTAAATTTCCTATAACATTCTTCTGTTTGGGATGAGGACCAGCTTCCCAGGGTTGGTCTCATTGGTCTAGCTCTTCTGGATCTCTTAAAACAAATTCTGTTTCACACAGTCTGGAAATAAAGTCAAAATTTCTTAAAAGGATTTGTGAGACCCTTCGTATTTTGGCGTCTCTTTAATTCTCCAGCCTTTTAGCCACATTGAACTACTCACTCACCTCTGAGCCTCTACAAAACCGATGATCTCTTTAGAGATTTTTTCTTTTTCCACTGACTCTTTTTCTTTGCCCTCCTTCCTAGCCACCGGGCTGTGGTTGTCCATTGTACAGTGAAGCAGAGGTTAAGAGCCAAAGGTAACCCTAGTTTTACATCCTGGCTCTGCCACTTACCACCCATATTAAGTTTGGGCAAGTTACCTCACTTTTTACGCCTCTGTTTCTTCCCTATTGGCTAGGGATAAATTACAGTACCTACCTCAAGGGATTGTTAAAGTATTCATTAACTAATTTAAGTAATATATGTAAAGCTGTGTCTGGCTGTGTCTGGCTCAGTAAAGGTTAGCTAATATTAACGTGATTCAGATTTTAGCTTAGCTATTACATTCCTCAGGGACCCTTAGTCCTGGTTTAGTGACTCTACATGCGTCCTAATTGTGCTTATCCTTATATCACTTATCACACAGTATTGTAATATGGGAAAGAATTCTACGCTAAGATGAGCTAGAGCAGTCTTGTTTGTAGGTATTTAATACTATCACCACATAGTAATTATACTTCATCTTTTTTCACTCTCTCCTGTATTGAATATTCAAGTCTGTTAAGGAATGTCCCTTAAATTCCCAAGCCATGAACCCTCAAAGATACCACATAAAAAGTTTAGTTTTCAAAGGAGGACAAGATGAAAGCTATGTCTGTGAAACATCCTGTTCTTTCCCTACTGGGCCCACAGACCTTCTTTTCACATGCCAGTTCACTACAGTGAGTCCAGGAGGCTGTTTCATTTCTCTGGCATATTACACATTTTTTTACCAAGTTCCTCTATATCAAAAGGATAGGATGCCTTGTGGAGTTCATTATGATGGACTTCTACCTCTGTCAAGATCTGTTTCCAGCTCTGCCTCACACTTGGTGATAAATATTCAGACGTGTGTAATGCACAGACAGGCACATGTGTCTCATCTTTTACTACTTTGATGCATCTTTTACTACTGCTTCTAATACTATCGTCCACATCCTAGAAATGCCATGGGATGCACACAAAATCTAGTAAATCACTGTTTTCCAGGCGCTGAACTTACTGAGATTCAAGAGCATGAGAGGCTTGACTGTGCCTGAACACATAAGAGGAACCCAGGAGAAAGGTGAAGGGTTCAGCCACTCTTCTGAATGTTTCCCCCCAGATATGGGGAAGTGAAGTTTTGTGTAGACCAAACATCTGGGAAAATTGAGAATTTTTCATTTGCCATGCAGATGTTTCTATGTACTGCCCCAATGTCTTTAATCTCATTTTGTCTCCTTCACATCAAAACAGCTGATCCGTTTAATAACCACGCTTCTTCTCTCGCTAAATTTTTCATTTGGTCTTACTCTCTACTCCCAAGCTCTTGCCTGTTCCACTAAATTGTTAACTCTTTAAACAGTTCTGACACTGCAATCCACATGTAAGTGAGTATGAAGTGTTAAATGAATATAACAAACATAGTATAGCAGAAAATTAGCAGTTTAAATCCCATTAGTCATAATTTCAGGGATATTTGATTTTGGAGACAAACATGCCATCATAAAGAGCTTCTGAGCCACTTTCAAGTGTCTTTAAGTTAATACCCAATATAGAGAGTTTTTTTCTTCCACCTAAATCCAGGCAAATCAATAAAACTCTCCCCACTGACCACATATGTATGAGGCATATGTATATTCATCTGTATGTTTATCAAACATTCATTCAGTCCTACTATATACCAGACACTGTGCTAAGTGCAGGAGATACATTATTAACAAATGCATTGGTATGGACTCAGATGAATCATGTAGACTGATAACTGCCATATACTGTTGTTATAGACTGAATTGTGTTCCCCATAATTTGTATATTGAACCCCCAATACCTCAGAATGTGACTGTACTTAGATAGGGCCTTTTAAAAGGTGATTACATTAAAATCAGGCCATTAGGGCAGGCCTTAATCCAATCTGACTGGTGTCCTTGTAAAAAGAGGAATTTTGGACACACAAAGGAACACCAGGGGCATGCATTCACATGGAATGACCATGTGAAGAGGCAACAAGAGAATGGCTATCTGCAAGCAAATGAAAGAGGCCTTGGAAGAAACCAAACCTGCCAGCACCTTTGTCTTGGCCTTCTAGCCTCCAGAACTGTGAGAAAATAAATTTCTGTTGTTTAAGCCACCCAGCCTGTGGTATTTTGTTATGGCGGCCCTAGTAAACTAAGACAACTGTTGATAAGCACATGGTCCTATGTGAGTATAGAGGAGAGGAACCTGATTTAGTTGGGATTAGATGTAGGTTTGCAAGAAAGACAGGAGAAAGTTATACCTCAGCTAAATGTTAAAGGGTATTTTTATAAGCAGCGTGTATGTTTTATAAAGATGTTTTCCATCAGGCTTTCAGCATTGCAGAATCCATTCACATTGAATGAGAGTCCAAAAGTGTGTACATTTCCAGCATTTGCACGGGCCTTTGGTACGACAATATATGAAAACAGAAATCTCTGGACCAGTTGTTATCAATCTCTTTAAAGGGATGTCCAATCTTGTTTTAAACTGATATTATACATAGAAAAGAGATTTAAAAATTCTCCCATTGAAGTGGGTATTGGGGTCTAGGGCCAACCATTTAGCCTTGCCTGCTAAAATAATTCATGAGTCATCTTTGGTTATTTCAGGGATCTAAGGAAATCTATTTATCTAGATAGAACAGGGCAGAAAACTTTCCATGCCAAGGATTGAACTCAGCTCAATTGTAGACAGAGACTAAAATCTCTTTCCAAGGAACAGATCATTTCTTATGTCAGAAATGACCTTTTCATGGATGCTTAGCACATCTAGGACAGTATGGGCCTCATCTGGCCTGGGATGTAGAGATGATTCAGAACAGAGAAACAAAAGAAGTACCAGAGGGAGAAAAGAGCCATTCGCTGCCACTCGTGGGCCAAGGGTTTGGCCAATACCCTTTTCACTGACTGGTTTTGCCCTAGAATACGTTCCTAGAAGAGTGAGTTTGAGTAAAGCTTGAGAGTAAAGCTTGAAATGAGAAAGACCTTTCAGATATGTTAGAAGTGGGAGTGGGAGTTCCAGTTGGGGGAAATGTGTACCCCAGATGATTGAGAATGATTGAAGAGTGTGAAGAAACAATGGATTGGGATGTAAACTATCCTAGAGGTCATATGTATGTAGATCTTCAAAAGGAGACATAGACTACTGAGTAAATAAACCATCAATTAGCAGAAACCCTCAAAATCCATACTGGGGATTTGTCATATCAGTTGAGGTATTGGCTATTTCTCTAGATTTTAGACCTTGGACATTTTACTGAGCATTCCTAGAATGTGTTTTCTTCTTCTCCTCTGGTTGTCTGGTTTTGCCCTGACCCCACATTTTGTGTAAATTCTGACTCCAAATGGCCTATGGATTCTGATGCCAAGTCTCCTTATAACCTTGGGTTATGTGTTCATGTCCCTATTCTAATTTGATTACCAACTAGTTGCCTTGACCATCAGCTTTTCTGTAAATCTTATTCACTCCTCTACTTGGATCGCTCATATTTGTTGACTTCCAGTAGGCCTCATCTCTCCTCACTCCCAATTCACCCTTGAAGAGAAAGGATTGTTGATATGCATGGTCAAGTGCAAGGGTATTAATGGGCTTTGGTGCTAAGGAGGGGCACTTTTAATGGACTGAACAGAGTTAAAAGCTTGGGCTTCTATCTAGTGAGTTCTCTTTCTTTCTTTGAGCTTTCCCGCTTGAGGTTCACAATCTCCCTTGAATTCTGCAGTCCATCTCCCATGCAACTATGGGAGGCACATCTTCCCTGGAAAGGCCTAGGAAGAAGAAGCCAAAAATATCTCTTAGTCTGATTTTGGTAAGGGCTTTGACCCTCCTCATCGTGTAAGCAGAAAGTGTCCCAGTTCAAAAGAAGCCTGTATTGTGAATGGGGCAAAACATTCAGCTAATAATAAAGAACATGCATTTGTCGTAACTTTGTATACCCCTTCATGTAAATCAATTGTGACTGAGTGACAAAGCTGGTTGAGCATCTTGACTACTGGCTTAATATCATCTCTACATCACTAGTAAATATTATTGCAGGTTCAAAGAAAGAGAGAGACAAATCCTAATAGAAAATGATTCTGCTACTGAGTGCACGCTGATGTGAAAGGAGGGAGAACAGACAAAGATGGAAGTAAGCTGATGCAGCTAGGATGTATCACGACCAGCATGAGGGTTGAAATGGTTGAAATGGGGAAGGAGTAGCTTATCCAGAAACTACTGTGAAGAACTTCAAAATTCCCAGGCTGTTCCTCTGAGAATAGAGAATTTGAAACAGAATCTTGGCAGAGTATGGTGATTGGGAAACTGCAATCATGCTGACCAGTTCCATGTTCTAGTGCTGCTCCAGCTTGGCAGTGAGCTTTCTGACTCAGTGGAGAGGTGATTACACACTGAAAACTTGGCCTCAGCTTGTCCCCTCCAAGGACCCCTGGAACGCTGCAGTTCATCAGCAGACTGGTCATCAAGGGTCACTTGACATTTTGAAAATGTGTTTTAGATACCTGGGCAAGTCTGTTGATACATTTTTTCAGTGTCCCTACAGAGCTGGAATGACCCATGGCCAATGGGACATATCAGGCACTGCCTCCACACATGGAACTGCTTTATTTGGGAGCCCGGGCCAAAGCATGATGAGTTCGTCTCCATCCTGCTGTCTGACTCAGAGGTGGAGGAAACTGGAAACATCAGGACAGTGTGGATTACAAGCTTGAAAATCAGACACTCTGGGAGCCTGAAAACCAATAGGACGAGAACAAAGTAGCTCAGTGCACTAGGGCAGCCTCCTAGCACCAGAAAATCATGTAGCAGCTAAGGACTTTGTCCCATTGTTACCTGCAGAATGTCTGCAAAGAAAGCAAGCAATTGTACTATTGGGTCAAAGTGCATTGTTATTATTAGGGATATTCTTTATTTTATTTTATTGAGGTCATATTGGCTTTTAACATTGTGTAAATTTCAGGTGTACATTATTATATTTCAGTTTCTGTATAGACTGCATTGTGTTCATCACCAATAGTCTAGCTTTTGTCCGTCACTATACATATGTGACCCTTTACCCGTTTCTCCCACCCACCCCCCTCTTCCCCTTTGGTAACCACCAATTGTTTTCCTTATCTATGTGTTTGTTTGTTTATCTTCCACATTTGAGTGAAATCATACGGTATTTGCTGAGTCACATTCCATTGTATACAAATACCACATCTTCTTTATCCATTCGTCCATTGATGGGCACCTAGGTTGCTTCCACATCTCGGCTATTGTGAATAATGCTCTGATGAACATAGGGGTACACATATCTTTTTGAATTATTGATTTCATGTTCTTTGAATAAATACCCAGTAATGCAATAGCTGGATCATATGGTATTTCTATTTTTAATTTTTTAAGAAATCTCCATACTGCTTTACATAGTGGCTGCACCAGTTTGCATTCCCACCAGCAGTGTATGAGGGTTCCCTTGTCTCCACATCCTCTCTGACACTTGTTATTTCTTGTCTTGTGAGGTGTGAGGTGATATCTCATTGTAGTTATTATTTGATTTCCCTAATAATTAGTGATGTTGAACATCTTTTCATGTGCCTGTTGGCCATCTGTATATCTTCTTTGGAAAAATGTCTGTTCATTTAGGAACATTCTTAGGGTGGCTAGAACACAGAGCTTCTCCTCGGGCTTGAGTCAAATAACACTCCTCCCCCCAAAACACACACTCATCCATCTATGGGCGCATTATTATTCTGTGAAATCAAGTAAAAATGGGCATAAGTCTTGAAGAAAAAAACAAGTCTCAGCAGGAGAGGGAGATATGAGAATAAGGTCTTCGTTACCAATTTTTCATTGCAGATAGTGAGCAGGAAGTTTGTGTGTTGGTTGAATGAACGTAAAATTACGGGGTTTATTTTGCTTTTTTTAAGGCAGTTGCTGGAGTCAGTCTTTTTTCCCTTCCACATGTCTTCCTACTAGGATCCATCATCCCTGCTCCCATCAACACCAATGCTACCTTCTTATCCTCACCCACCCAAAGCAACAAAAACAGGACCCAGAGCAAGCCCACTCTTCTATAGCTACTTCTTCAACTTGTAACTCATTTTATCTCTAGTGCCTAAATAATTCCGGGCACAGAGTAAGAAATGACAACATGAGAATAATAGCTAACAAGAAGTACTGTGTTAAAGGCTTAATAGGAAATGTGTCTTTTGATTCTAAATAAGTAGAAGCAGGTATTATTAACACTCCCATTTTAAAGATGAGGACACTAAGGTTTAGAGAGATTAATTTGCCCAAGATTATGCTGTAGGAAGTGGAACTAGTTGTGAATTCAAGTCATCTGACTCCAGAATCTACGCTTGCCACCATTTTTCTATGATTCAGGAAAGTTTTTACTCCCCCAAATTGATCTGCAGATTCAATATCATTTCTACCAAAATCTCACAGATTCTTTTGCAGAAATTGACAAGCTGATCCTAAAATTTATGTGGACATGAAGGGACTCAATATAGCCAAAATAACCATGAAAAGGAAGAAAAAATAAGAAGATGCACATTTTTTGTTTACAAAACTTATTATAAAGCTATAGTACTTAATTTTTGCTAAGTTGATTTTTGACAATGATGCCAAGGCAATTCAATGGAAAAGATTAGCCTTTTCAAAAATGGTGCTGGGAAAATTGGAGATCCATAGGCAGCAAGATGAGTTTAAGCTTTTACCTTATATCATACACAAAAATCAATGTATCATAAACCTAAATGTAAGAGCTAAAATTCTAAAGCTTTGAGAGGAAAACATAGGAAAAAATCATTGTGACCTTAGGTTAGACAAATATTTCTTAGCTGCAACACCAAATGCACAATCCACTAAGAAAAAAATTGATAAATTGGACTTAATAAAAATTAAAAATTTTGCACTTCAAAAGACACTATTAAGAAAATAAAAAGATAAACCACAGACTGGGGAAAATATTTGCAAATCAGATATCTGATAAAGAACTTGTGTTTAGAACATATAAAGAGCTCTTACAACACAACAATAAAGAGACAGCCCAATTCAAAATGGGAAAAATATTTGACTGGACATCTTGCCAAAGAAAATATTTATTTGGCCAATAAGTACATAAAAAAATGCTCAAAATTGTTAGTCAGTATGCAGATTAAAATGAGATACCACTCCATATCCACTAGAATAGGGAATAACAAGTGTTGGTGAGGATGTGGAGAAACTAGAATCTTCATATATTATTGATGACAACATAAATGGTGCAGCCTCTTTGAAAAGCAGTTTGGCAATTTCTTACAAATTTAAACATAAATTTAGTTAAGTCTTTGTGTGGACATCTCTTACCTAGATACCTAGGAGTAAAATTGCTAGGTCTTTGGGTATCCAAGGTATCTATGGAAGAGAAATGAAAATGTATATCCACACAAAGACTTACATGTGACTTTTCATAGCAGCATTATTCCGTAATAGGCACAATCTGGAAACTGAGGAATGGATAATAAAAGTGGTATATTCCCACAATGGAATACTATTCAGCAAAAAAAAAGGAATGAAATATTGACAATATGGAAGAATCTCAAGAACATTATGCTAAATTGAAATAGCTAGATGCAAAAGACCACATGTTTTACAATTCCATTTACATGAAATATCTAGAAAAGACAAATCTATAAAGATAGAGAAGAGATTAGTGGTTGTCTAGGCTTGGAGGTAAAATCAAGGAATGACTGCACATGGATATGAGGGATCTTTTTGGAGTGATGGAAACATTCTAAAATTAGATTGTTGTGATAGTTGTACAACTCTGTAAATTTACTAAACGTCATTGAATTTTACAGTTGAAATGGGTAAAATTTATGGTTTATCAATTATATATCTAAGAAAGCTGTTAAAAAGAAAAAAGAAAGGAGAAATAGTTTTCAAATGGGTAGATGAATAAATTTTCAGGCCTTTAACTTTTGCTTGCTTTTTTGGTTTATTTTTCATTTCTTGGTTTCACTTCTTTCTTTTTCTGGCCTAGAGTCCATCATCCATTTCTTGAGACATCACTCTCAGTAGAACCATCAGCTCCACTGCCCCAAGTTTCCTGCACTTTACTACTCAGCAAAACTTGGATTATGGACAGATTGAAACATCTACATTCTCCACTCCATTCCAGCTGCTGACAGACAGTTACGTACTCTTGTCGATAAATATTCAAGTTATCTGATCCTGAATATGCTCTTAGCAACGTTTGTCAATTTTAGCGCAGATCTCTTATGGGGTCTTTTTCTGATTCTTCTCAGCGGCTATTCCACGACTCTTCTTCTCAAAACCCCAATTCCAACTTTCCACCTGTTTTAACATCTATTTCACAGAAAAAGCAGAAGCTATCTAGTGTGGACTCTCAACTTCTTGTCCTCATAATGACAATGATATATTCATTTGTAACAACCATTGTCACCCCACACATCCCAACTTGAGCTTGACAGTGTCCCTCCTCTCTTCAAACCCTGTAAACCCTTAACTCTGCATCAAAATATCTGTATGCTTTTTTGTTTGTTTTTGCATGCAGACCATTAGGTACCGGCAGAATATGGAGAGAGTGACACAAATGAATGCATTGGAGCCAGAAATGTTTATGATTTTCAATATTAGCTGGACTTCTCTCACTACTAAGTAACCCTTCAAATTTACTCCATCTCCTATTTTCCACAAAAGCTGTCATAAATATTTATCCCCATCGTTACCCCTAAACCCCTCAATAGATGGCTTTATTTCTCTCACACCCTTGGAAACTTAACTACAGCCTCATCCATCCTTCATTTTTTCTGCCATTCATTCCTGTTATGGAATGAATTGTGTTTCCCCAAAATTTATATGTTGAAGCCCCAACACTCAATCTGACTGTTTTTGGAGAAAGGGCATTTAGAGAGGTAATTAAAGTAACTAAGGATTAGAGAGTGGATCTCTAATCCAATAGGACTGGTGTCTTTATGGGAGAGGAAGAACATCAGGGATGCATGCTCGGAGGACAGGCCATGTGAGGACACAGTGAGAAGGTGGCCATCTGCAAGCCAAGGAGACAAGCCTCAGAAGAAACCAAATTTAGCAACACCTTGGTCTTGGACTTCAGCCTCCCGAACTATGAGAAAATAAATTTCTGTTGTTTAAGCTACCCAGACTGTGCTATTTTGTTGTGGCAGCCTGCTCAGACTAAGACAACTCCTCTTGTTCGTCTATAGTACCCTCTGCTATGCTTTGGATTCCAGTCTTTCCAGGTCTTCAAGGACTTTATCAAATTTTCTCTTGTCTTTATCTTTAATCTCCCTATAGCTTTTGGCTCTTTCCCATATTAAAGACCAAACAACCTTGATCCAGTGTTTTCTTCTATTATCAGATAGCTTCTCTTTCTTTCACAGCTTTTGGAAAAAGGAATCCCCTCTAATTCTTCAGAGAACCCACTTCCCACTCTCTCAGCCCCTTAGGGCCAAGATTCCTTTTCTTTTTTTTTGTAGTAGCAGAGCATGGAGCTTGGCCAAAACATTACATTTCTTTGCTTCCCTTGCAGCTATTAAGTTCTGGCCCCACGAGATATAAGGGAAAACAATGTGTGAAGACTTCTGAGAAATTTTCTTAAAGAGAAGGAGTGTGCGTCCTTTTCCCCTTTTTCCTTCTTACTGTCTGAAATGTGGACTCTTATCTGCTTTCCCCAGGTAGATTTAGGACTACGTTCCCCTATCTTTCCACTGCACTTTGCACAGATTGTCATTATAATTATCATATTGAATTACAGTTTATTTTTATATATGAATTCTCACTGGACTACTAGTGTCTTTTCATTTTTGAATCCCTCATGTGGATCAGTGAGCCCAGCACATAGTAGACATTCAATATACACTTTCCAAATAAATAAATATATGAAAGATTTCTGTGGGCAGCTTTGAATTTAATAACAAACCTTGGGCTTCTTTTATCTAAATTTAGTCAGTCAGTCAACCAGTCATCCTTGTACCCAGTGTGTGGGGCATATATTAGTTATAATGTCCTGTGCTAAGAGCAGTGCAGGATAAGAGAGGCATCAGATCCAGAGCTATTGCTGTATAGTAGACAAGGGGATGCATGGGCCAGGCACCCATAATACAAAGTACAAGGTGAGAAGTGACATAATATAGGTACAGAGAAAGACTGTGTGAGTTCAGAGGCAGAAGAGAGGTCTTTTGTTTAAAGGATCAGGGAAGACTGGTTGAGGAGCTGGCATTAAACAGGCCTTTGAAGGTGGGTGAAAACTGAGTATGTGGAGTTGAAAAGGAGAGCATTCCAATAGGTGAAAATAGAAGAAAAACTGAATTGTGGGAAGTGTGTGGTGCCATTACATGGAAAACAGGGCACATATAAGGATGTGCTCACACTGCAAAGGTAAATTGGGGTCCAGTTATAGGGAAACCCGGGTTCACCTCCAGTGAGGTGAGGAGTCACTGTAGATAATCTTTTGTGAGGGCAAGGATGTCTCAGGTCTTGAGAACTTCCAGATAAATAACCAATCAGTTAAATTGTTAGTCTTTTTGATTTTAGTTGACCTAATCATGATTTTAAAACCTCAACTTTTCATACAGGAAAGGGAGAGTGCTATAATTTCTTAGTGGCATCAAGTAGCATTTTTGCTGATTCACCGGAGGAGGTCAGCTAGTATTCATGAATTGTCGGGCCAGAACCCCAGACTGCTCGTAGCTGACTTCCAACTGATGATTTTCAAGGATAAACAATAACTGCAACTACAGGAATCTCCAGTGCTGAGGTCCCAGTTTAGTGCGAGACTTGAACATACTTTCGTCAAAGGAGCAACCCGAGGAGTTGTTACAGTTCATGTTCACACTGCAGTTATAATGCTTGGATCTAAGCAGATGTTTCTGAAGAGACTGAGATGAATTTCCTTATTCAGAATATTGGCAAGTGATATAGCTTTGTAGTTAGGTGGGCCTGGGTCCAAATCCTAGCTCTGTATCTCCAACTAGTAATGAGACTCTCAACATATTATCTAATTTCTTCGAGCTTCAGCATCCTTCTCTGTGAAACAGTGGCTTACAATTTCTGGTCACGGTGTTGTGCAGTGCTTCTCAAACTACCTGTGGTAAAGGATCAGTTTTTTGTTTTTTGGCACTTTTTTTTTTTTAGTTTCTATCCATTGTAGATGATTATTTTAAAAAATACAATAAAAATGAATTACAGATGGTCTCCAACTTATGATGGTTTGATTCATGATTTTTCGACTTTATGATGGTGTGAAAGCAATGCACGTTCAGTAGAAACTGTACTTTGTTGTTTTTTTTTTGTGAGGAAGATCAGCCCTGAGCTAACATCTGCCAATCCTCCTCTTTTTTTGCTGACGAAGACTGGCCCTGTGCTAACATCCATGCCTATCTTCCTCTACTTTATACAGGACCCTGCCACAGCATGGCTTGACAAGCGGTGCGTCGGTGCACACCTGGGATCCGAACCTGTGAACCCCGGGCCGCCATAGCGGAGCGCGTGCACTTAACTGCTACACCACCAGGCTGGCCCCAGAAACTGTGCTTTGAATTTTGAATTTTGATCTTTTCCTGGGCTAGTGATATGCGGTACAACGATCTCCGGTGATGCTGGCCGTGGCAGCGAGCCACAGCTCTCAGTCAGCCACGTGATCACGAGGGTAAACATCTGATGCATTTCCACCATTCTGTGTTCATACTACCATTCTGTTTTTCACTTTCAGTACAGTATTCAATAAATTACATGAGATAGTCAACACTTTATTATAAAATATACTTTGTGTTAGATGATTCTGCCCAACTGCAGGCTAATCTAAGTGTTCTGAGCACGTTTAAGGTAGGCTAGGCTAAGCTGTGATGTTTGGTAGGTTAGGGGTATTACATTCATTTTCGACTTATGATATTTTCAACTTATGATAGGTTTATCAGGACGTAACCCCATCATAAGTAGAGGAAGATCTGTACTAGAAACATAAAATTAAAAAAATTTCATAAAATACAAGCTCCATTTTTTTGCGTGTGTTAGTGGATTCCATAAATACAAATCTGCTTGTAGGTCTAAAAGAAATGAACGGTGATGGGGGTAGGTATTGAGGAGGCTCAGAGTCTCTTGCAAGGGCTTCAGGAGAGGCCATTACAGGTTATTTCGATAAAGAAGACTAGCTACCTCAGACAGAGAGGAAGGACTTCTTCTGTTGGCAAAGAAGACATCAGATTTAGGGTTCAAGGTTTCCAGCTTCATCAAAATCTGCTCATATGTCTCTATTCCAAGTTTTAGGAGGACACTTCTTTTCAATTAGTTCTCTAACTTTAACATAAGAGAACCTGCGAGATCGGGAATTAAATTTGTATTGTAATCCAGCCCCTCTCAGAATTAGACCTTTGGTTCGGTTTTCAGAAAACTTAGCTCTGTAGTTACAGGCGATAAGGGTTTCTTTTGGGTTGTCATTCAACTTTCTATCCTTTTTGCAGAACTTCAGCTGGGAATTTAAAGCCCTGAACTCATTCTTTTCTTTCTCCACATTCTTCAGTGCACTTAGAAGCAAGCAAGCAACATACTCTCCATTCTCACTAAAACGATTTGTGGGAGTAAATACTTGATTGTTCAAAGCCTCGCCTTCCATAGGCGCTTGATTAGACATGTCTATTGACAATAACGTAAGTGCAATTTTGGCACTGCATCCCATGAACTATCAGTGTCCACTTTGCCTCTTGAGACAGTTTATTAATGCCGTTAAATCTGACTAGATCATAGAACAAGTTAAAGATAACTCAGAACCGATTCAGAGAATCCATTTAAAGCCTATTTCAGTCAGGTTCTATCACAGATATTTAACCACTAGGAAGTTGTGTGTGTGTGTGTGTGTGTGTGTGTGTGTGTGTGTTTGACCTTATGCAATTTGAGGAGTGATTTAATATCACTATAAAGTCTCTATAAAGCATTGCCTCTGAGGTGGGAGTTTGATGTCAGCCAAGCAGGGAGTTGGGAAGATGGATGCGCAGTGGGGGAAAGTAAGGACAAATGGAAATCCACAAATATGAGTTGGAACCCATGAGGACAGACTGGAACATGTGTTGGTCTCGGATCATCTTCACTTCTCCACTTCGATGATATAGGTCTCTTGCAGGAAAAGTTGGGGTACTTTGTCACGGAGATAAACACATATCTGGCCCAGCGGTTGTAGAAGAAGATCCATTGGGAGGTGGAATACCTGTTCCACACCAATGACTGTCCCACTCCAACAAGGGGGGCCAGCTGATAGTGACAACGTCCATGTAGTGCAACAGCACCTGGTGTCCCTGAACTGACCTTCCCAGTATAAAAGCAATATGGCTGCATCTTCACTTCTGCCCTCCAAGTCTTGTGTGAAATGTCTCTTGTGGCCCACACTCTGAACTGTGCAGAAAAAGGAAATGTAGTTTCAGCTTATCTAAGCTGACACAGGGGAGAAACCAGATCTTATAAGACCTTTAGGCTATGAAAGAAAAGAGGAATGGAAAGTCATCAATGGAATGACATGATCTGATGATTTTTTAAAAGATCAATCTGGTAGAAAGGGGGATAGAGCAGAGCAGGAGCAGAGAAGGAACTGGAACTGGCTAGGAGTGTATTGTGTGAGATGATGGTGGCCTTGCTTAGTGTCTTAGTCAGTTCTGGCTGCTTTAACAGAAATATCATAGCCTTATAAACAACAGAACTTTATTTCTCACAGTTCTGGAGTCCAGGAAGTCCAAGATCAAGGCAGTGGCAGATTTAGCGTCTGGTAAGGGCCTGCTTCTTGGTTCATAGGGGCTGTTTTTTTGCTGTGTCTTCTCATGGTGGAAGGGGCTAGGGATCTCTCTGGGGTCTCTTTTAAAAGGTCACAAATCCTATTCATGAGGGCAGAGCCATCATGACCTAATCACCTCCAAAGACCTCACCTTTAAATACCATCACATTGGGGATTAGGTTTCAACATAGGAATTTTGGGGAGACACAAACATTCAGTCTATAGCACCTAGGATGGTGGCAGTAGAGATGGAGAGTTATAGTATGATGAACTCAATTTGGGGATTTTGCGTGAGTGAGAACTTATCAATGAATCCCAGGGTTTCAGCTGGAGTAACAGTTGAACGGTATTGCCATTAACTTAGTTGGGAAAGACTAGGGGAGGAAAAGGTTTGGAGGGTTATGTCCCAGGCATGAATTTTTCAGCTGAAAATATAGACCATCCAACAAACAAGGGCTTGACTAAGTAAGGAGTTTATTGGCCTCATACAACCAGAAGTTATTCCAGTGCTCACAGAGTGGTTCAACAATGTCACATAAGGTCCCAGCTCTTTCCTTCTTTCTCCATCCTTAGTATGTAGGTCTTCATCCTCAGAGTTGTTGTCTCATTGTTGCAAGATGGCTGCCACATCTCTGTCCACATTCTGAATGTGGAAAGATGGCAAAGGGCAAAAGGCCACACTGGCATGCCACTGAGACCTGCCCTTTTAAATTTTCCAAAAACCCCATCAAGTAACTTCTGCTTATATCTCATTGTACAGAATGGAGTCACATGACCACTGTAACTAGAAGGCTGCTAGGGAGTAGGAAATATGTAGACAGGGTTTAGGTTCACCATATGTTCGATTATAAGTTTGAGTTGCTGTGAGACAGCCAAGAGAAAATATCAAGTAGCCAGTTGGACAAATGGGTCTCTGTCTCGGAAGCGAGTGTCATATCTTTGTTCTACCTGGCTCACTCAGATGGACTGAAATGTAAAATGTAAGTTCTGGTGAGTGTGTTATTATCTAGCCCTGCAAAACACGTTCCTGTGTGCAGGGGTGTGTCTATGAAGGGAGTGCAGGGTTTCACCATGATTGCTAACACAACAACAGCTAAGTCTGCATGCTGGGTTAATGTAAAGAATGAGAATGGGTTATAGAGATGGGGCAGGATTGCACACATAGAGGCAGAATCCTGTTACAAAACTGATTAGAGCCATTGCCTATGTACTGTACTCTGAGCATAGACTGGGCTGAATGATGAGCAGAATTATACTCATTGCGTAGATCAGAGGTAAGCTATGTCCCCCAGGCCAAATCCAGACTGATTTTGTCAATAAAGTGATATTGGAACATGTGTACTTATTGTCTATGGCTGCTTTTGTGCTAAAACAGCAGAGTTGAGTAGTAGCAAGAGAAACCATATGGCCTACGGACCCTAAAATATTCACTCTTTCCTTTTACAGAAAAAAAGTTTGCTGACCACTGGTGTAGATCATACTTCTTTTTATGTTAACATCAGATTAATTAATTATATTGTAGGTAGACTTCATAATGACATCTAAGGGATTCTATATATTTGAGTCTAACAATATTCCCTATTATATTTCTCACCTACCCCCCTTGGTTTCCTTCTTTTGAAGACCTCTTCTCTTCTACTAGTCATCCTATCTGGGGTATGTGTGGAATTTGCAGGCTCGGAGGACTGTAATAGCAACATACAAGATGAGGACTTGCTCCTTACATCCTTGCTAGATGCCACGGAGGGTTTCAACACCCTGCGCTGTCATCCTAAGGGAACGTTCAGCTTTGATAATTGATATTATTGCCTAACTCTTCTCAACCACTAGGGTGATTATGGGAAATTTTGTCAAAAGTACTTGGTTAAAGATTCTGGATGGATCTTCTGGCTCCATATAGGAATTCCCAAATCAAATATTATAGTAACCAGAAGTCTATTCCTACTAATGACTGTGCAGCAGCTCATGGCTGGTCACTGCCTTGTCATTCTCTATGCTTGCAGAATATTAGACAGAAGAAATGAGCAAAATGAATGTAGTTTAATTTTAGAAAGAAGCTCAATGGTCAGGGTCATGTGCTGGAATTGTTTACCAAAGTAGGCTGTAAAGTGTCTTTTCTAAGGACTGAGGAGTCAAGCAGATGTCTTGACTGCACAAAAATCAGCATTTCTTCAAGTGTTCAGGGAGATATTACAATAAATTGGAGGAAAAATATTTGTGATTAAATATTTTGGAAAATGCTGACTTGAACAAATCAAATCTGTTTACTACTGAACTTCTAAGATCCTTTAAGTGTCAGAGTTCATAGTAAATATTCAATAGGAGGACATGTTGTACAGTGTTTCCCAAACTTGTTTCACCGTGGAACCCAGTTGACTCAACGTACCATAACTGAACTATTGTTCCATAGAATATTCTTTTGCAAATACTGATTTAGACAATCACTTGCCTGACTGCCAGGCTGTGGACAAGATGATTTTTCTAGGTTTCTTTGAATAACGTGATTCTAGGTAAAGTTCTTCAATCATAGGCCATGATTAGGCCTTCACTAGTTTATTATTATCACAGGCAGGAGATGAATTCACTTGAGACGAGACATAAAGAAACTGTTTAGGTAAGGGAGAAAACCGTCATGCAATAAAGAGGGAGTCAATAAAGATTTGGAGTCATAAGAGGTAGCAGGTATGACATTTCTGCCACTAATTAGCTGTGTTGTCTTAAGGAAGTTACATAAGTTATCTGAATCCTAGGATCTTGACCTATGAAACATGAATAATAAGACTACCTATCTGAAAAGCTGTTGTTGATTAAATCAAGAAACGTATGACATACACACACACGTGTGTGTGACTATGAACTTTAATATCTGTTATAGCTGTAACAGGAAACAAATTTTAGTTTTTAAAAAAGTTAACAAAAAGGATGTGAAAATTTTATTTAGGCTGGTTTGCTGTAACATTGTTTTTTGTTTTATAAAATAATTTCATAAAAGTGTCCATCAAGAAATTATGTAGAAAATACAAACTAAGGTAATATATATACACTTCATAAAAATAGAATACATCTTGGCAATTGCTTCTAGAGTCTGTTACCACCATGTACAGTGTATTGACGTTTAACATTTATGCTAATTTGAACATACAAGATTTTTAAGAAAAAACAAAGAAAATTGTCCCATTGGTATTTTAAAAAAATTATTTCCAATTGATAGGAAAATTAAAAAATGTTGGACTGTAAAAGATATGGAGCTAACTGAATGGAAGGTTATATCAAAATGATAGGGCAAAGAACCATGCCATGAACAACCATCCGAGGACAAAGTAATATTTTTTTTCTATTATCATAAGTCGTTCCAGCTGATTTTACAAAATCATTGAAAATAATATCCTTATTTTGGATGTTCAATCAACGTGAGCACCATTTGGCATCACACTAACCTTCTAGAAGCCGTACTATATTTCTAAAATGAGTGGTGTTGCTTTTTTTCCTCAAAGTGAAAATAGGTGTATAAGTTCTATTATAAAGTATCAATACTTTTTTAAAAAGCGTCTTCATAAGTTACTTAATAAGTTTTGACCAAAACACATAGCAACCAGTTTTATTATTTTAAAAATGGTCAAATGCTAAAATATCTACTTGGCTTTGAATTATTATTATAGTTATTTTTGGTTCTTTTTTTTAAGGAAAATAATAACTACTATGCTACTATAAAACATCATTGACGTGTCCTGTTAGATGTTCAGAATAATCTTTGGAAAGTAACTGCTCCAGTGTAATAAATAAAGAAAATAATAAGGACTTTTCTAGACCTTACCAAAAGATATGACCATGGTGGGATCATGAAAATATCTCAGCAGTCCCAAGGAAGGCACGCAAAACAGCACAGCACCATTTTCAAGTTACCACGATTGCAACTGTTCAGGAGACTGGAAGGGGACTTGATTCCCATGATTAATGCAATTTAAATATGTGGATTAGGCTTTGGAGAACTTCTTAGTATGGATAGGCAGACACAGCTATATATACTATGAATGTGGTCTGATATTCAATGGTCCCATTGGCACTGTAGGATAAGGCTCGAACCCTCATGCGGTAGGTCTCTGGTTCTCGTAGTGGTCGTGTTGTGTACACCACTCCTTTCAAGTTTTCATCCCTTAAGGCAAAAGGAACAGTCTGTTCCTCATCTACCATGAGGAAAGTTGTCCTGGGATGCATCACTCCATCCTGCGTGTATGCAACCAGCCGGATTAAATCTTGATTTGCGGCTATTCCAAATGGGAGGGAGACAAATTTGTATTCCAAGGCATATGGGCTCAAGGCACATTCCAAATCATTGGGTGGACAATTCTTGAGGCAGAACCTAAGGACAACAAACACACGAACCACATATAGTTATCTGGCTTGGAAGCAGGAGAAGGCATGATGCAGGAGATCATGATCCATGACAACGTTTAGGCATTAGAGGCAGGAGACAGTCTGACTGCAGGAACAATAAGGCTCACCCCATGCTCTATGTCACTAACTCAAACCAGACACCAGATGGCTATGAGAGGATGCTGGTCTAGAGTCAAATAGCTATCTCTCAGCTCCATTAAAATCAGAAGCTTTTGAACCGCTGAAGTAAAGAAGTATGAGTACCACAAGAGTTTCTGTAAAATGAAAAGTCAGTTCTGGAAATAGAATCATCTGCACATATATTGGAAACAAATACTTCTTAAAGAGAGGAACACAAGCAATTTTAAAATGTTAACTCCTATTCTAAGACTGTTTGAAAGCTGACATAGAATATATTGATATTTGGTTTATTTTTCTAAACATAATAAAATGTCAATTAGGATTCCTGGGGGGAAAAAAATACTTCCCTTTCTATTTGTCTTCCACATTATTTTTGATTAAAAATACTGTATTTTCTTATTCCAGAGCCCAGATTGGCTGTTTCTGAGTCATCATGACTTTTAAATCGTCTGTCAGAAATCACTGGTAATAAAGAGTAAGATTTAAAAAATGCACAAAGGACTATTTTCTAAAGTTATGGATTCTTCAGTCATAGTATTTTTTAGAAGTTTCATAAGTCTACATTTTTAATCTTCTCTCTCCCCTTCCTATTTCCCTAAGACCAATTACGAATAGGTTTTTGGTGGATCCTGAGCAGCCCACACTTGATCATGTTACAGTAACCTGGTGGCCACTGCTGAGAGGAAAAGCAGTGTGAGCTCTAGCCAGTATTTGGTTTCAGAACCACCTTCTTATTAGCAGGTCCTACTCACAATGACCATTATCTCTGTTTTTAAGCATCATGTTAACTGGGTACCTGAACAGAGTACAACATTTCTGTAAGGGGAGGGAGAAAATAGAAGAGTAATTTATGCAGAACTGAGAGAGAAGACAGTGTTTCAGATAGTAGGAAATGTAGGCAAGACGATATATGAATGGGCAGACTATTGACTCATCCCTGCTCATCTCTGTTCCCTCATAGAGTCACAGTGAGTCATCACAGTAACAGCCAAGGCTCTTCTTGGAGTGCTTTAAGCCGTGAAAGCCCTTAAAACTGTGAGGCAACACAAACAGAAACTAGAAAATTTCAAAGAAAGGCAGGCTCTATCACCTTACAAAATGCTCACTGCTGAAGCAGAACTCTAGATGTTGCATGGTGGATTATGTACTGGGGAGACTGTTCCGGGAAACCTTGGCAGCCAGAAGTGATAGTTTAGGCTGCAGGGGCTGCTGCACGATGAGCTCATTTCTTGCCCATTCACGTAGAAGGAACACACTGTAACTACACATCTCCCTGGGGTCACCGACTTCCTGTGAGTTAAACATGACTACAGACAGGGTTTGTTGGTCAAGAGGAGAGAGGAAGGATTTTCAAAAACATGTCTGAGAAGAGAAGGCAAGACATACCCTGAAACAGCATCCCGTTGGTAGTTGGGTGGACAGGGTGTATCGAGGCACTGGTAGCTTCCTCTCATGTTGAAGCACATGCGGTTTGGCCCACAGCGCACATTCTGCTCCAGACACTCATCAATATCTGCCAACAGCACAAGGAACGTGCAGCATCAGCAACGCGGGTCAGAACAGGCCATCAGAGCAGGTGTTGTGGACATTCGCCTAAACTTCGTTGGCTAGCCTTCTCTTCCCCATGAATGAACTCAGTAGCTGTACCTAACATCTTCAACCACAAAGTGAGGAGGGATCCTGATACACAGCGTGCTATTTCCCAGATTGCTTTGAGGATAAGTTGTTGTTGTTTTTAACAAATGTGCGAGGACATAGAAAAATAAGAGCTATAAAGTAGAAGGGAAGCTATTAAGAACTCGCCAGTATTTTTAATATTTGGAAAATAGAGTGCATTTGAGTTTTGAAAAGCAAATAATACTTTAAATTCACTAAAAACAAGCTAAAAATTTAAAAGGCACTTGTGAACCTTTCTGTAAAGTGAAGAATCTCTTTAAAATGTGAGTGATCCTTCCCTAGTATTTTGTTTTATAAGTTCAAATTGTTGAGTGGGAGGTAGTGTAGTGGAAATGAAAGGAGTCAAGTTATAAATTCAGAGAGCTTGTACAGGTCAGTTAGATCTTGTGGAGAAAGACAGAAAAAAGAAAAAAATAGGATCAAATGAATGACCCAAGAACCACAATCCAAGTTTGATGAAATCTGAACTGTGCAGAATCCATCCTCAGTTGTTATGGAGGGGAGATGCTCTCCCCAGGGTAATGGCTCTCTCTAGGGTAATATGCAATTGAAATGCTCTTTATTTTCTTGTTTTCTACACAAATTTGTTAAATAAAAACTCACTAAAATTAAGAACCTTCAAGATGAAGCTAAATAAAACTTCTTTGAGCTTTCCGAAAATGAGTGTTTTTGAGCCATGGTTCTTAACTTGGGGTCCATATTTGAGCATCAGGGGATCTGTGAATGAAAATGTTTTTGTGTGTGAGTGTGTGTGTGTGTGCGAGAAAGAGAGAGGCAGAGACAGAGACAGAGTGAGACTGAGATCCATTGATGGATTTTCTGGAAAGAGGGTCCATAGAGTCCAAAATTTTTAAGGGATTTTGAGATCCCAAAGTTAAGAACCATATTTTAGAGCAATAATTTCAAACTGTGGTGTCTGCATTCCCTTGTGGTGCATGAAAGTCTTCCAGCAGTACAAGAGAAGGCAAATACTTCAGGGAATTAATTTCCATCCAGATCCTCATTAGCCATAAGTTCTTCTCCTAAAATCATTCTACCTGAGAACTTCCTGTGGCCTGGAGTTATCCTTTCCCCTCTCCCCTCTTACATTCTTCTCCTTTACAAAAGAAAGGTTTCCACTAATCCCTAGTCTATGATACCTGGGTGTGAAACACTTCAAGGTACATAGGAAGGTGAGAACACTGCTAATGCATATTGATGGTGGCAGGCCTTATTTCATCCTGGCTATAAACCAATGGTCTCAGCTCTCTATTTTAAATTAGATTTCAGAAGTGAGCTGGTTGTTATGGGAATATCTACTAACACTTTTACTGAACAGAAAAATAACCCTAGACTTTTTCTGATAGTCAATCTGGTTAGTTTAACGAGTACAGACTTTCAAATTATATAGTGGTCATTCTCCATTCACTGAGTGAGTTAAGTCTGCAGCTCCAAAGTTTTGACAAAAATATATTTAAAGCACATGCATATCAAATAACAACGCCAGAATTCACATCCTTTGCAACTATTTTAAACATGATAGGAAATGTTACAGGTCAATTTTAAAAAGAATGAGTGAAATATAAGGTTTTCAAAAATTTTTTTGGAAGGGTAGGTATGTGTATGTGTAATGGGTATGTGTAATGGGTATGCGTAACTATTATGTCATTTCATAGTTGTAAGTGACTTGGTATCTGCATAATGGTATTTATATTGGACTTTGGTTAAAGTTGTGAAGTTCTTTTGTGAACTCTTAAATAACTTGAAATATTTATATAAAAAAAGAGAAAAAATGGGGCTGCCCCATGGTGTAGTTAGTGGTTAAGTTTGGCGCACTCCTCTTTGGCAGCCCGGGTTCGCAGGTTCGGATCCCAGGCACAGACCTACACCGCTCATCAGCCATGCTGTGGTGGTGACCCACATACGAAATAGGGGAAGATTGGCACAGATGTTAGCTCAGGGCAAATTTTCAAGCAAAAAAAAGAGGAAGATTGGCAATGAATGTTAGCTCAGGGCAAAACATCCTCAGCAACAGAGAAAAAAAGAGAAAGGAGAAGAAATTCCAAGAAACAGTATATTAATCATGGACAATACATGTCAAATTTTATTTCTGAATTAATTACCATTTGCGTTTCTGACTCAAAAATGAACATTTTAGGGGCCGGCCTGGTGGCATAGCGGTTAAGTGTGCATGCTCTGCTGTGGTGGCCCACGGTTCACAGGTTTGGATCCCGGGCGCACACCGACGCACTGCTTGTCAAGCCATGCTGTGGCGGCATCCCATATAAAGTAGAGGAAGATGGGCACAGATGTTAGCCCAGGGCCAATCTCCCTCAGCAAAAAAAAAGAGGATTGGCGATGGATGTTAGCTCAGGGCTGATCTTCCTCACAAAAAAAATAAATAAATAAAAAAATAAAGTAAAAAAATAAATAAAATGAACATTTTAGATTTAGTTCCTAATATATTTTGTTTTGTAAGGAAATGACAGACAATGTAATTCTTTAAATTTAATAATAGTCTGCACAGAGTAAAAAGATATTGAGCTAGAATGATATGGGGTAAATCACTTAACTCTACTTTTTAGTTACTTAGATGTGCTGACAATGACATAATGTGCTTTCTCTCTGTTTTATATTAGGGTTAGTTTTCCCACAGGAATGGAAAACAGTGTGAAACAAGTTTTTATTTCAGTTAAGTCTTGCCTATTGTCTCTGCAAACCAATTTCTAATTATGATTTTATCTGTCAGAGGTGCTTCATCTCCTTGACAAAATGAGATTGTCTCAGAATGAAGTGAAAAGCCCTCTAGGAAAATGTGAAAAAAATTCAATTAGCCTTATCTTCTTTTCTCTCATAAGAAACCATTCCCTTCACACTCATCCTCCAAATTTCATTTTAGCTCTAACTTCTGTAGTGAACTCATGCAGAAACACGGAGTCCAATGGGCTGCAGGCGACCACCAAAATGGTAGCATGGAGACCAGAATCTGGACACATGTCTGTATGCATAATAAGAGCAGCTACCTTATTGCAGATTTTCATTGGCTGAACATGAATCTATAAAGAAACATCAGAATCTAATATACAAAGTGTTTGCTCTTAGTTCCATAATAATGTACATTTCCCATAGAAAAGCTTTCTTTAACTATCTGAGCTTCTGGGCAGGTGGCCCACCTTTGTCTTCTGTCTATTACTGTCTCCTCAGGATTCAGCACCCTATAGGCCTTCAGTCTCCTCACTCTGCTCATTCATTTGACTCACTGGTCTAAAAAAAAGAAGCCAGAAAAGATGAAGAAAGAATGTTGCTTTCTGTTAACTGACAATGTGGTGATGTCTGGTTTTTAGGAAAGATAATAAGAAAATTATTATGATAGAAATTAAAGCATAGGCATTTTATAACATAAATATTATTGCTACAAAAAAAGAATACCAAGATGAACTGAAAAACTTTTATATTAATAGCTCTAGAACATACGAGTGCATTTAACCAAGCGCTTCTGGACACATTAAAAAAATTTAGGATAAGCGTACTTGAAACATTTGTCTCATAGAAAGTATAGAGTAATTCAGATTCTTGATAAACATTATGGACTACGGTTTTAAAACTTGGATAGATTAGAACCCTCATTCAAATGCAATGCCAATATATGTTTTAAAACTTTTAGAAATAGATTAGCAATGCTTAAAATTAGCATAAAGATCTTTTAGTTTCTCCTCTCCACTTCTTGAGCACATCATGATTGGTTGTGTTTTTTGTTTTTCATTTTTCAGTCTGGTGACTTCCTCTTTTGACTAGAGTCTGTCCTTGTTCAATGTCAAATTCACTTTAATTTCCCTTTTATTACTGGCGTTTTTATCACTAATGTATAAAGCTTCAAAAATGCATATGTGAATGAAAAGTAGTCTCTTGTTTCTCATAAATGCCTCAAACACTTTCTAAAGCTATAAAAAGACTTGAAGTTATTCTTTAAAGGTCTTTAAAGGGCATAATTGTTTTCTCTTATGTCTTTTTTAAAACCACAAAAAATATGTAACCTATTTAACTTGCAACCATTTCAAATGACACCTGTTTCTGATTTGTTCACATCATTTTCCACTCTCTGAAGCACAACTGAAAGTTGAAAAATGTTTTGAACTGAATGAGTGACAAGGGCAATTAAAAAACAAACTGGCGAAATTTAGAAAAGAAGAAAAATCCTCTAATGAGAATATGACACAACATAACTCTTAAAATTCTGGCTAAGGGGTTTTGCAGTCCGGTTGCTTATTCTAAATGCTTCAGTATCTACCCCGCTTCCTTCCTTGGTGCCTGGTGCACTACAGGAAGTATAGTGTTCATGTTGCGCACTGCCATCTTTTCAGAAAGATTGTTGGGTTGAAGAGCTGGGGAAAGTTATAAAACACAGACAGTGTAAATGCGCTCACCTCACCCTGCTGCCACAGTACAGTGACTCTGGTGTTTGCAGCATCATAGGAGAGAGAAAGGACTATTCCAGACATTATGAGATCTGCGATCAAGTCCTGCCCTTGTTCCTGATTGTTCTACGACATTGAGGCTCCCATAATCACTCTGAGAAATAGTTTTATTATCTGTTGAATGGGTACAAATTATTACCCTTGACAAAGCTGTACTGCTGATTAAAATGAGATAATAGTTGTTTTGGAAAAACGTAAGACTATAATGTAAGTACATTATTTCAGTACTTCAAATCTCAGTAAAATGTTCTGCATAGGGTAAGTTCTTAATAAACCTTTGGTGACTGATGGCTGGGAGCAAAGGTTATTATTGAGTTCACTTTCCTTCTCCAGCCCACAGGATACAATAGGGGCTCTCAGGGAGTGTGAATGGGGAATGGGTGGGGTAGGGGTGGGGAGGCTCAGAGTAACTCAAGTGAAGTCATCGTCTGTCCTGGTCTTGCCTCCCAGAACACATTTTCCATGAGCTGCATCCTAGCAAGTCTTTTATGAACGTCATAGAAAGAGGAAATTCAATCTAAATTAGATTGCTACTGATAAAGCACTCTTTTTGGAGATTTTATTTGTTATAATTTAGAAAAGTATAGAGTTTGCAGATGACAGAAATTAATAAAATTCAAAGGCTTATTAAGACCTACATAATATTCCTAGATTTTGCCCACAAAATTGAGGGGGTTTTTTAGGAGATTTTTAAAGATTTATACAAGTTCATATTCTTTTTGATCTAAGTACACATTGCAATGTACTACACCTCATCAAAGTACAATGCTCCTTTCACACTTTTGTGTAAAGAGGGTACTATGGAAATCGATATTTTTTTCTTTCTACTATCACTATACATTGTCCAAAACTCTGTTGCGACCCCTATAACTTTGTATGTTGATTATCTACTTATTTGCATGCCTGTCTCCACTAGACTCTAAGATTCTAAAGGGAAGAGACTGTATATTATTCATCTGTTTAAACCTTTTGCATCCTGCAATGCTAGCACATGATTGTTTCTCATCATTTGTAGACTCAAAGAATGAATGGATTATTTAATCAATTACCCACCGATCACTAAGACAAAGTATAAAATAATGCCTAACACTGAAGTAAATTTACTGAGCACTCTTCCCATTTCCCCTTCCATCTTAGCTAAATTGTGAAAAAATGTTTGAAGGGGTCTATTCCCATTTAGTTTTAAAAATATGGAATATGACTTGTTTAGTCACTCTTGCTCCTTTTAGGAAGACCATACTAAAAATGTTTCTCAACTCTTTTCTTTTGCTTAATTGCTTTCTCATTGTTTCTCCTACTTGCAAAAGCAATGTTTAAAGATAAGTCTGACCAAAGGGAATGGGAAAGAAGACAAAGCAACTAGGAGAATAATTATTCATGAAAAGAAAACACCTAATTTCTCACACTCTCCTAAGCTGGTTTTAAGCCAAGTTGCAGGAATAAACATCCCAACGTTTTCTTACCTTGACATGTCTTTCCGTTGAGCATGAGTTGATAGCCAGGTGGGCAAAGACACTGATAGCTTCCAAAGGTATTTTTACACTCATGTTGGCAGGTGTCTCTATTTTCACATTCATCAATATCTGTGCAGAAAGAAAGCAGAGTGTATAATCATGTAAAAGAAAGACAAAAAGTGTGACAGAACCAACTATAAACAAGTTGTTGATATACAATAAAAAAACTTCTTAGTAATTTTATATTCGTGTTTTAAATGCTCAGAGCTGTTTTATATCAGGATCTGTTTCAAATGGAATCCAATATAAACTATACTATATTATAAAACACGAACATCGCTTCTGTGTATAAGCATATATAAGCTGAAGCCCCAAACTGGCCAATTTCTATATTAGTTAAGTAACACTGGAATGACAGACAAAGCAAATTCGTATGAGATCGTAAACCACCAAGGTACTAAACTCTTGACGGAATAGGAGAATTTACCTAAAAGATAGTTTCTATTGAGATTAATTGGGAAAAAATATTAGTTTTTATTTTATTTAATCATTAGCTGCCTTTCTCTTTCCAACAGCCATGCATAGCTTCCCATACACAGAGATCATCAAACGGAAGTGTTTTTATTTTAGGGATAGTAATATTCATCAAACTTCATACAATTGTAAAGTGCTAATGGCAACTACACACATATAGTTGCTATCACCTTGGGCAGGCCACTTAACTTCTCAAGATTTCAGGGGATTCTTCTGCCAAAAGGAGTCATTGATACTATCTCCCTACTTCACAGGTTTCTTGGAAGGTTCATATACAGTAATACATGGGAAAACATTTTATAAATTATAAAGAGCTATCTGCTATTATTAAACAATGCCAAGAAAACAGCAATAAAAAGGACAGTGAGAATAGATGATAATTAAAAATTAATTGATATTTGCTTTCAGGATAAGGGATGTGACTTGGGAGGCCTCAAATTTCTTGCTCCAATTGTGTTCTGCTTTGACTAATATTAAAATTTGCTTCCAGTCCCTGAGCATACACCAACCAGTGGAAGAACGAAGAGGAGAACAGGACATGAAATGTGAGCAGGAGTGCTACAGGAGGGAGGTAAAGAGAAGACAAAGTGAAAACTAGGAAATGACTCAGAGCAAAAGGATCTATTCATTTTGCATATGCTCAGAATATAATTGCAATGATTCAAAATCTGTTAATGATAAACACTCATCAAATATTTGTTTGTCAATGTTTTTGCCCCATTTTAGTTAACCAAAGCATTCATTCTAGAACTGTGTGACTTATTTTTACCTTTTCCCTTTATAATCTGCTTTAACCTAAAATAACACCAGAAATGTAAATGATGTTGAACTATAAGTAATCAACATTGCACTTCCCAGAGTATGAACTTTAAAGTAGCCCCAAGTGTGATTTCTGTGTTGAGAAGCAATGCAATGTTCAGTTTTTCCGTTAAGCTTAGGAAACAATTCCTTAAAAAGCTAAAATTTAGCTCAAGTCTAACAAAATTTCATAGTGTTAATGTGCATCTTTTGTAAGTTGTCTATCCCGGATGGTTAACAAAAGGCATTTGGTGTTTATTGCAAATTGTTCTTGTTACATAATTCCAAAGCTGTCTACAATCTTAGTGTAAATTTCTTTATTTGGACCAACACTATAAAATACTCACCCTATTTTAAGAAATGTTTCTAAACGTTTAAGCCTATTAATTTCCCCAAATTAAAAAATATCTAGTAATTGTCTAGTTATAGAAGTTTACTTTAGATTCTCCAAGACTGGTCCTCACTCTGAAACAGTAGTGCCTCAAACGATAGATGGTTTGGGGAAGATAATTCTTATAAACATAATATTAGTGTAATATAAACACAGAGACACAGAAAACATTTATAAGACTCTGCTATGATCAAACTACAGAGTATAGATAGTGATAAAGAGATAGAGAATTGGGTTATTAATCAGGAAGAGTTTCCTAAAATGATTTGGACCTTCAGATGATTTAGAAGAAATCAGCTAGATGGTGTATGGTGTGGCGAGATGTAATTTAATTCATTTATCAGAGCATAAACTAAGATTTTTGGGCTGGAGAGGAAAGGTAGAAGAGAGAGAAGAGCTTATCTAAGATGAAAGTGGAGAGTGGGATGATGAGAAGCTATGAAAACCCTTCAGTGGGAATGACTATTTAGAAGAAACTTTGAAAGACAAAATGTCAGATGTTAATTTTGTCAATAAAAGAATAGTAAAAAGTTTTAACTATCACAGAGTCAGGTCAAAATTGTGGGCATGAAAAATTACCAACACTCAGAACGGTTTGGAGCAGGCTGAGAGTGGTGTTGGACACACTCGCAAGGATAGTGGAGTCCACAGGTTTGGTAATGAAATAGTGTTTGACCATATGGGACAAGAGAGTTATTAATGAATGCATTCATGTTTGAAATTCATAGAGTAAAAGAAACTAGCACTGTCTACAATTCTAGGAAGCTGATCCCAGGGAGAAGACTTCGTATGCACCATTTTAAGCTTCAGGTACATTAGGACATCTAAACAGAAAAGTTCTAGGAAAATGTGAATCTGAAGAATAAAGGTTAGGGTTAAGTATCCAGAGGGTTTGAGGGTCCAGCCAAGTAGAGGTGATATGAGAAACTGGGTCCACCTAAGAGTGACTAAGGAAGCATGTCTGAGAAGATAATGATGCAGGAACAGGGCTTGGAGAAGGGTAAAAAAAAAAAAAAAATGACAAAAATTGAAGTCAGAAGGAGAAGAAGTTTTTTAAAGTTTAAAAGAAATGTTTAACAGAATGCGTATTTCAGAGAGAATAAGGAACAAGTAGAATACTTAAGAAAAATGCAAGAAAATGAGGTTGGCATAGGGGTCTTTCAATTTAACCAGAATTTCTGTTTTTTCCCTCCCTTCTTGCCTCCCTCCTCCCTTTCTTCCTTGCCTTCTTTTTTCGTCTAATAAATAGTGGGGTTAAATTGTGTTTGCTAATTCCTCTTGGTGCATAGGTCAATGACATGCAAACTGTGGACACTCACAGAAAACTGAGTTAAAAGAACGACAGTGGTAATGCTTGCAAATTAACTGAAAACAAGGTGTCAATTCTTGAGTTGGAAATTACACTTCACTTTTGCAAACAAATTACAGACTTCTGAGTTTAGATGAAGATATTGAAAGCACACATTTTAGAGTGATGGAAGCAACTGAATTTTGTCCTGGCTCACATTATCTTTTCAGTGACGTATATATACAAAATAATCAAACTGAGAAATTCCATGGGGAGTGTGGGACAACAATTAACGCAGTGTTGGTTGTGATATAGAACAAGGTGACGGAGTAGCTTTCACTTTTAACCCACTGCTTTGGCATCAATCAGATACAGGCATAATCTGATGGCATTATATTATGCGGCAACATGCATATTCTTTTTTTAAAAAAACCATATTCTGGATGCCACTGAAATTTACTTCTATATAGCATTAAATTTAGTAACACTTTTAGGGGTGATCAACAAAGAGAAACTGTCAATATAAAATAATAAATTGTCAGAATGCACACATGTAAATACATCATTTATTTAAATAAACTTTGTAATAGTTTTAGGTGCCAGAGTAAATGTCTTGAAACTTTGAGTCATCCCAGATTTGAGATCAGATGTAATTCACTACACCCCATGATCACAGGTGCTGTCCTATGCTTAGAGTCTGGCCCATAAGTGAGCCCACAGAAAGGAAATGTAATATGGCTGACATTTACCTACACATGTGTCATGGCTTGCCTCAGAGCCTTCAGGGCAAGTTTTCCTAATAGTCCTTCTAGTCCTGGAGAGAGATGTTCTGCTGTTTCTATACTCTGAGTAGGCGCTGTAGAGATGTGAGTACTGTCTGTAATGCTGCTGAGGTTGATAGTTGTTTCTCACAGGGGAGAACCGTGCAAGATTATAGCTATTGTACTGAGTGCCATAATTTGGCAGCCTCTCCAATCCAGCGCAAGATTTCCCGTCCCCTAATAAATGTTGTCCTGGTGGACAGATACACTTGAAGCTGCCGGGGGTGTTGGAGCACTGATATGCACAAGGCTTATGCACTTGTTCACATTCATTAATGTCTGCTCGTGTGCCATGATACATAAAAAAGAGAAAAAAAAAAAAAAACACATACACACACAAAACACAGAAATAAACAATCAGTCTGTGAAACAAACTGAAGACATTATGTTACCCTCCAAGCCAAGAATATAGTAAGTTCTTAACTGTTGTGAACTTTTGAGAAAGCTTTAATCATTCAGTTATAAATATATACAAAGATTCTATGACTCTCCCTAAAGGTTGCTTCACATGTACAGTAGAAACATAAAGGGTCATATGGAAAAACATGGCCTGGAATCCAGAAAAACAAGAGTTCAAAGTTAATATAGACCTTAATTCTGTTAGTGGAGGAAAGAACACAATCACATCTCTAGTTTGCATTTAATTATAATATTGATCACTAGTGTCTCTAATCTTTCACACAATTACAAGTGTCAGATGCAGGAATGTTCGTACAACTACAAACATTTTTATTTTATTTTGTCTCTTTTCAATCAATAAGTATTAATTAATAATCAAGCCAAGCACATTTTTTTTTTACAAAACATTTTTAAAAAGAAAATGAAGACAGAGAATCATTTCTTACTAAGATATAAACTCACAAAGTCCACAAAATTAAAGAAAATTATTTTTCTTTTTATTCCTAGGTCAACACAGAGTATGTACTTGCTACTCTTCCTGTAAATTGGAAAAGTGAATGAAAACCAGATATCAAAACCAAATTCTTTAATTCATTACCACAGTGGTATATGAAAGAAAACAACATGAATAAGTAGAATAAAAGTAGCAAATTTTGCTTTAAAAATTGTTTTAGTAGGCAAAATTTAAAATTAACATTTTTAATCTCTTTAAGGCAATGGCCCTACCTTCTTCATTGATTTATCCCCCAGCCCTATGCCTGACATCCAACTTCAGGTCAAAGTAGTAAACAAATGAACACATTTCATTCTGCTAGGTCACTATCATGACTGATCAAGATGTTAAATTATATAGAAATTACAATATCTAAATAGAAGACTAAAATGATAGGTATTTCTGCTATTAAAAAGTATTTATTTTAAAAGAATCTAGTAATGGTATTACTTTAAACATTTGCCATGTGCAAATACCCTACTGTGCTAGGGACTGCATAAAGACAGAACTGAGTCTTTATGGGAAAACTGGCTATAAATAATTGTTAAGTAGACAACCAAGGCAACCAATTTGCCTCTTAAAAGTATAGCACGCAATTTGCCAATTTGCCTCTTAAAAGCATAGCATGTAAAACAGAAGCCAGTATTTAGAAGCCCACACAATTTTCTTGCTGCACTTAAATATTCTGAGGAGTATAATTTGATAGATCAGTTTCTTGATTATAAACACATTAATTCTCTAAAAAGCATATGGTTACCTTCTTACAGATATTTGCTATTGTCTGTTACCTTCCTTACTTTATATTCAATTATAAGTAAGATGGAAACAAATAGGCAATTGGGAAAATTAAATGAGATTCTTAGCAGAGGGAGTGGCACATAGTAAGCAGGAAACATATGGTAGATAAAGTTAATAATTATCAATTCACTTAAATTTTGTGTTCACATTTTAATCCCTCATACCTAACCTTTCATATTACACATGAGTATACTTCATATTCAAATAAAATGTATATATGCAAACATTTATGTCATGTGCATAGAGGGATAATCAATGAGATAATCTTCATAATTAAGTTGTCATGGCAATTACATCAGAACCTCACTTTGATATGTGTATAGTAAGCACTCCATAAGTGGTTATTATTGTCACTTGAAATGTCAGTGTAAAGTGAATTCCATATGAAGTCTCTAAGAAGTAATTCAAATTATGTTATGAATTACTTAAACCAATGTACAAATCTTCTAATTGTAGCAAGAAAGCATTTGAGGATAGAGAGTGGTCCTAATCACATTGGTAAGGCTAGGTAACTATATTAGTAGCTCTATTACTCAATAAGAGTTCCTTTAACTTACCCAAACACGGTCTTCCAACTCCTTGAGACCGGTAACCTCTTGGACATACACAACGATAGCTGCCTCTTGTATTCTCACATATCTGATTATATCTGCACTGATGGGTCCCATCTTTACATTCATCAATATCTACAGACATGGAGGCAATAAAAAGTAATAACATTTCCTCTTTCAAAACCTAAAGTCATTATATTTGAAGTGAACATTCTTTAAAAAATTGCCAAAGGTTGCATTTCTCACCATGTGGTTGAGACCTGGAATCAGAAAACCTGGGTTCAAGTCCCAGCTCTGCCAATTATTAACTGGCTCCTTTTCCTCCTCTTGCTCCCTACTACAGAAAGAGTTTTATTCTCAGCTTTTTTTGTTTTTTCCCCCACTTCTCTATAGTCCCTCCTCCCTTGGCCATCTTATTTACACTAGTGACTCTAGTAAGCCTGTCTATGTAGATTTAGAGCAGTAGTACTACCTTGCTTCTTATCTACTCTCCCACATTTCTAGCTGCCAGCTGGGCATCTCTATCTCCATGTTTTACCAGCACAGTACTTCAAACTCAACATGTCCCCAGTGTCTTATCATTACTCCTTTATTTATGATAACAGCAGTCTTTTTTCCCCAGACAACCAGCCTGCAAACATCAGAGTTATCTTTATCTTATCCCTTTAGTTTCCAAGATCAGGTAATTCTACTTCCTTCAATCAAACCCATCTATCCCCACTTTCCATTTCCACTTGGCTATACTTTTGCTTCTTAAACAGTCTTCTGATCTTTTAGCTCGTCTCATTTCTAATTAATCTTATACATAATTACAGAGTCAACATTCTTAAAAATATTGACAGTTGCACATAACTGCATATGATGCTCTGACTTGGCTACTGTTCTTAGGAGTTAAGAAAAATATTTACCTATATACATATTGCTGAAAAGAGTCTTTGAAATATGATATTCCAATCCCCTAAATATTTTTTTTTAAGTGTACTAAATCCCCATGTACCTCAATAAGTATCAACAAGTAAGTGGTCAATATTCCTTCTCCCTCCACTCTTATAATATTATTTTGAAACAAATCCAAAGATATTGTAACTTTATTAATAAATATTTCAGGATGAAAATTTTAAAAAGTGTATTTTTAAAATTAGAAACTTAAACTCAAATTTCTGCCTCATCTTTAGACTTGTTCAAAATCAGATAGCCGTCAAGAAGGAATGATGAATTTTAACACTATCTCTAAGTCTAGCTCTTTTCTCTCCTACAGGACTTCTTTCTTTCTTACCTTTTTCAACCTCCACCTATTAACATTCCATTCAAGGCCATATTTAAATGTGATCACTTTCATGACACTTCTGATCGTCACTCCTATTAGATGTGATCACTCTTTCGAGTATTTTCAATTTTATCTGTACCTCTTTTATGGTGTTTCATTCTGTCTTGTATTATAGTTTGTTTTTTTTTTCTTTTGGTGAGAGGAGTGGAGTTGGCCAATCTATCCCAGTAGATTGTAAGTACATGAGAGCAGAAATGGTATCTGCTTCATTTTTATAAATCCTGCAACTCCTAGTTGTGCTAACTACGGCAGACTGGTACAGAATAGGCACACAAAGAATAAACTTATGGAGAAATATAATTTACTATATTGTCTAGTCATTGATTTGACATTTAAAGAATATCTCATTCAAAAATAATTATATTTTGAACTTTTAATAAATCTCTACAAACATAATTTTTTCTCACCCCCATGATATTCTAAACATATATGCTCAATTTCATATTAGAAATAATGTGAGACAATATTAATTTATGTGGATATTAAACTATGTAAACCAAATATATAATTGATGGGAGCTCAAATGGTCATAGGTCTCCATGGTGAGCTTCCACTTCCTGGTATAGCCGACTCTAGAACCCCAGAGCTCAACCATACTAGAAGTTGGGAGTAAAAAACCTATGGAAAAAGAAAAACTTCCTTGTTAGATTAAATGTATTCTAAGTATTAATTTTAAAAATGGATGCCTTATTTGGCTTGTTGATGGTAAACGGATCTCAGTTATCAAAAGAGTCAGACACTCACCAATGCAGGTTCTGTTTTCTGCCTTGGTCATTCCGTTTGGACAAAGATCAATGCACTTGTAGCCACCACGGGTGTTCTTGCAGTGCTGATCTGGTCTGCATACATTCTGTCTACACTCGTTCACATCTTGATAAAAGAACAAAGGTATTGCAGATTGAGAAAATGATTTATTCCATTTTTCCATAGAAATTATACCTTTGGATTTTAAAGATATTATAAACTAATATAGATGTTGATTATATAATCATTGAGTAAGGTTAAAGTGTTTAAACCCATCCAAGTCTGTAACATACTTTATTTTACAACAGAATGATAAAAATAAAATATTACTTCACAGAGCTGACAGCCATACCAACCACTTCTTCCTCCTAGAATAATTAAAAATTATATATATATTATATATAAGTTTATATATTATGCTTTTGTGAAAAAATTTGGTAAATATAATAGGGGAAATGTTAAAAAAGTGGTTACGTAAGTAGAAAATGAAACCTAAAAGTATAGTATTTGCTTCCATTCTGTTTTTGCCTGGATTACATCCCTATTTGATTCCAGCCCAGGACACAGGATATGATTAGATCAGACACCATTAAGAAGTTACAAAGATGTCACTGCTTTGAATTTAAACTTTCTTTCTTACCTATGCATTTTCTGCCTTTGAGCTGGTACCCAGGTTCACATCCACAGTGAAAACTTCCTATGGCATTGAAACAGCGGTGGTGACAGGGGTTGGATTCTTGACATTCATTAATATCTGTTAAATAAAACAAAACTTTCATTGTATGCTGTTAGGAAACTTGGGTTAATTTATCCCAAATGTTTAACATTTTAATGATCTTTGATCATTATCGTGTTTAAGATCGTCCCTAAAACTAATACAATACAATTGCTCTCATATGATCTGCTAGATAATTGATAGAATTAACTGCTGGAGAGGGATCTCTCTTCAACACTCCTCAAACGTAGACATTAGCTAGTGACTCAGAACTATGTCGATGCAACACTCCTCAGCTTTAACTAGTTTACCATATGGTTCCCACTCCTGTTTCTAGGCAGTTTCAGCCCTGGAATGTTGCTGACAGACTGGAATACTGGGGTAAGGGGAAAAAAAAAAAAAAAAAAAGGTAAGGTCTTCTGCAATATCTTTTGCAATTGACTTTTCTTCCTTATTTTTGCTGCTATTAGCCTGATGCACGTCTTTATCACCTTGTGACTGATTGATTACAGCAACTTGAGCATCTATCCTCATCTGTAGTCATTGCCAAATTAATCCTCCCAAATACCATCTGGGTCACAGTGTAAAAAAATATACAGGCATGAACTATCCAAACTCGTGTGCACTTGCCTGTTTTTTGTTCCTTCTCTCTCTTTCCTTCCAGTCCCAGAGGAAGAGAGACCTCTTCTCCTATTTAAGGCAAGTCCTTCTCTTTGAGCTTTTGAGCTCTGTAGCCCATCTCCTCCTTCCTCACCAAGATGAGGATTGTGGTCCATTGATCATTCCCTCCTCTTGTGTATTTTTAAAGTCCTTCTTCCTTACTGTCATCTTTCCCATAACCCTACAGATACAATCAAATCTCTCCTATCAGAACAAAATCCCTCTCTCAGGTCTACACTCATCTCAAGCTCCTGCCACTTCTCTATTGTTCTATACTAAACCCTTCAAAAGAACAATCACCATATTTAGGCTCTTCATGTCCTCACCTTACATTTTCAAACTCGAGACTGCCAATGTCTTATTTTGTATTTTGTTTTCTATTTGAGACCTTTTAACTTAATCTTTCAAAATCTGCACATGTTAATATAAATGCACAAATGTGATCATATACTTTAAAAAGACTTTCTTAGCGTAGTTTTTTCTTCTTCCTCTTTTGCTTGCCCTCCCTTATCCCTTTTCACCCTCCTTGCCCACCAAAGCCAACACATTAACAGTCTAGTAAAGATAATAACATACCTCTTCTAGGTAAACATATGTATGTCTCTACCTAAACATACAAATCCATTTCATTTTTCTCTGCTTATTATTTGTTTTACAGTCACATAATCTTTTCTACACAAGTTACATATACTTTCCTACATCTTGGTGTTCTGACTCGACACCTCATGGAAATTCCTCTAAGCCAAACAGTTGAGCTCCATTCCACTCTTTATAATGACCACACAATGGTTCATGGTGTGGATGTACCATAATTCATTCATTTTTTCTACTATTAATGAGCATTCAGTTTTGTATCCACTGTTTCTGCCTCTATGAAAAATCTTGATAGCGGCTTTATTCATAATTGTTAAAACTTGGAAGCACTAAAACATTCTTCAGTAGGTGAATGGATAAATAAACTGTGGTACATTCACACAATGCAATATCATTCAGCACTAAAAAGGAATGAGCTATCAACCCATGAAAAGACATAGAGGAAACCTAAAAGCGTATTACTAAGTGAAAGAAGCCAATCTGAAAAGGCTACATTCTGTATGATTCCAACTATATGACATTTTGGAAAAGATAAAACTATGGAGACAATAAAAAGATCAGTGATTTTCAGAGATTGGGAGGAGAAAGGGATGAACAGATAGAACACAGAAGATTTTTACGGCAAGGGAAACTATTCTGTATGATACTATAATGGAGGATACATGTAATTATTCATTTGTCAAAACCCATAGAATGTACAACACCAAGAGTAAATCCTAATGTAAACTATGGACTTTGGGTGATAATGACGTGTCAGTGTAGGTTCATCCCTGGTGAAAAATGTACCACTCTGGTGCAGGTTGATAGTAGGGGAGGCTATTCAAGAGGTGGGGCAGGGAGTGTATGGGAAATTTCTTTACCTTCTATTCAGTTTTTTTTTTTTTCCCCAAAGCCCCAGTAGATAGTTGTATGTCCTAGTCGTATGTCCTAGTCGCACATCCTTCTAGTTGCTGCATGTGGGATGCGGCCTCAGCACGGCCGGAGAAGCGGTGCGTCGGTGTGTGTCCGGGATCCGAACCCCGGCCGCCAGTAGCAGAGCGCCACACTTAACCGCTAAGCTACAGGGCCGGCCCTTCTACTCACTTTTGCTGTGAACCTAACACTGCTTTAAAAAATAAAGTCTATTTTAAAAAGTCCTGCAATAAATATTCCGGTATTCTTATGCAATGGAGTTTTATGAAACAGATTCTATTAGATTGTGCTATATAATTTCCTCTCTCAAATATAACAAGCAAATGTTATTATTCAAAACCACTGTGCTACAAATATTTAAAATAGCCATGGAATATTATATCTAGAGATCTTACCAAGAAGCTCAATCTATAAAACAAAGTTTACTTTAAAGGATTCAACAGACAGGAGATCTTAGTTCTTAGTATAATGAAGATAAAACAAGGGCCTCCATTTTTATACCGTGACAACTCAGCCCATCAGAGGTTCTTCGAAAGCCAATTCCACAGCGGACCACACAGCGATAGGATCCAATGGTATTGTCACAGTCCTGACCAGCATGGCAGGTGTGTCCCCCCAAAGCACACTCATCAATATCTGCAACAAAGTGAGTCACTCAACTAAGGTGAGCTGAAGAAAACCAACATGAGAACCTGCTGTGAAGTAAGGATAAGAAAGGCAGTGAATGATAAATATACAAGAGCATGAATGCTGAATATTTTGGTTGAGTCATTTCAGGTGGGTTAAATAGCAGACAAGCTCAAAGCAACATAGTGATATCTTCACAGATCAGCCCATCCATTAAATGGACCACTTATAAATTAGGTGGCTTTAAAAAAGTTACTTCCCCTTTCTGAGAACTGTTTTATCATCTGTAAAATTTGAGGATAATAATATCTATCTCTCAGTGTTGCTCTGAAAATTAAAGAAAATCATGTATACAAGGTGCCCAATCCTTACTGGGTAGTCAGTCCATAAAAGTTATTCCTCTCCCTCCTATACCTCTGCTCCCTCTCTCTTTTGCATTTAGAAGGGGGCCTCCTTGGCCATAGAGAGAGAAATCCTTTCTTCTTTTCATCACTTTTAATTTATAAAACTAGATTCTTACACGATTCTAACTTTGAAACATAGCTAGAGTCTGATAAAAAAGTGAGTTTTTTTTAATGTTCCCAAAGTGCTACCAAGATTGTGCAGTTTACCTGAATTCTTTATAACCTCTTTATTCCTTAGTTTTATCATTGTAAAATGAGTATGGTAATAGTCCTGCCCAGAGTGTCCCATATGAAGACAGTGTGTGGAGTAGTATTCCTTCTTTCTTACTTTCTCGACCCAATGAAAATCATCTCTGTTGCCAACGCGGGGGCAGAAAGAGTAGGAAAGAAGGGCATAGGTCTATCACAGTTTTCCTAGTCAGAGACTGCTGTGACCATTGCTTAAACGTGTCTAGTAGATTCAGCTTGGTGAATACCTTGACAAGTTCTTCCATCCGCAGCTATGGTGAGGCCTTTGGGGCAGGAGCAGTAATAGGTTCCCACGGCATTGTGGCAGATATGGGAGCAGGGATTCCCTGCCGCACATTCATCTTCATCTGAAAGAAGAAACAAAAAGGCCCAATCAGTATGTAAACCCCCTACTTTCGAGGAGTTACTCAAGTTGGTAAAAATAGTTGCTTATAGAGGCCAATGAATTGAATCAAATGTAATGGAAAATGCTCTAAGTGCCACAAAATGGAAACACTAAATAAAAATTGATTTGGGGCCCCTAAACTATCTTTGATAATGAATAGATGTTTAGATGAATTCTAAAATAGCCATGACGATAGCTAAGATATAATGATGACTTACTATGATCTAAATGCTTTTTACCTACCTTAGCTCATTCCTCACAACATTCCTAGGAGACACGTATTTTTATTACTACCTTCATTTTGCGTAATAAAACTGAGGAACAGGGGCCAGGCGGCCCCATGGCGTAGTAGTTAAGTTTGGTGCACTCCACTTCTGCGGCCCGGGTTCGGTTCTCAGGCGTGGACCTACACTACTCATTGACGGCCGTGCTGTGGTGGCAACCCACACACAAAATAGAGGAGGATTGGCACCGATGTTAGCTCGGAGCGAATCTTCCTCAAGCAAAAAGAGGAAGATTGGCAACAGATGTTAGCTCAGGGCGAATCTTCCTCAGCAAAACAAAACAAAACTGAGTAACAAAGAGGTTAAGTAAATTGCCCAAGGTCACACAGATTATTATTGGCAGAGCTGGGATTTGAATCTGGGCAGTGTAGTTCATAAAGACCACCTTTTTACCACTATAATACATTACATTGCCTACCAGTGAAAGAAAGGCACTGTATATGCAAACTTGACCTCCCCAAGCTATTTACTTCGCTGTTTACTTCTCCGTGACTCTCCTGTACTGGTCTTTGGATGGGACAAGGCCAGTTTAGTCATTAGTCCTCAGCCCACAATCCTGCCCTGTCCAATGATTGAGCAACTCTAGGCTTCGATGACACTGAGTTGGATTACTGCTACTTCATATCCAGGCAATCAAGCGGCCAGATGGAGCCCAGTCTTTTGTCCCTGTGCTCACTCCACCTCTGTACTTCATCACGATTCCTGACACACTTGATTGTGGCCACATGAGAAGAGCCTGAGCTTTGCATCTATCTGAAATTCAAATCTAGCTCGGCCACTTGACAGCTGAGTGATCTCAGGCACTCTACTTAACCTCTTTACATCTCAATTTCCTCACCTATAAAATGAGACATTTATAGGACTGTTGTGATGATTAAATTTCTAACAAAATGGCAATAGATGGCCATTAAATGGTATCCATTACGAACATTTTTATAAAAATCAAATGCATTATTTATTCCTGTACTTACCAGCACAAAAGGGTCCGACCGAGTCTAAGGCAAACCCGGAGGGGCACTGATTACTGCGATCTCCTACCACAGACAGAAAAGCAAAATTAACTGACTTGTTAGAATGTTAGCACCTTGTTTCTTTCTAGGACGATCTCCCCTGGGAAGATACGCCAAAGATGGAGCATACGACACAACAAATGCAATAGGTGAAAACAAGCAGGAATGGAAAACTTTTCTTGTTTCTCAACCAAGACCCAGATGAATCATAGTCCAGAGATTGTTGGCAAGCAGACATTGGAAACATTTTCTAAGTTGCTTACATTAATCAAAAGAAAATTAAATAAAATTATCCTGTGATAACAAAAAGGATCTAAGATCAATGTGTATGCCAGGCATAACCACAGGCAAAGTCCTGGTCTTCCAGCCATTACTTACTCTGTTTGTTCTAGAAGTAGGAACGCTATTTTGAAGCCACTTAAAATAATTTATGCCAGTGAAAAACAGAAACTCTAATGAGGAAACCCTCTCCTTTTGTGGATCTCCTCCATTTGCAATGTGGAGCATCTGGGTCAAAGTCCCTTATGTGTGACCAAGTGTTTTCCTTTTCCACGTACTCGAAGCAAGGGGAAACAGGCATATTGTGATAGAACAGACTTAAGTTAGATGTCAGAGAAAAACATATTAACAGAATAAACAGGTTAGTTAGACTAATTCTTTGCTTAGAAAGTGACTTTGTCTTGATTAATTTAGTAGTTCAGTAAATACTTTTCAAACATTATTAACCTGCAAAAACTTAAATGAAATTCATCTTTCAAGTTACTGATGTGTGTGTGTGTGTGTGTACACACACAAACATAAAAGACAACTGTTAATATAATAAATTCTCTTAAGGGAAATTTTATTTAATTCATATCATACACTCAGTTCATATTCAATCTATCAGAAATTATCTTAGATTTTCTTTCAATTCTAAATGCATGAACTCTGTTTATTTTTATTATTGTTTTAGGTGCTCTTCATGGAGGGAGTCCAAGCTGTTCAAAACTGTTTTATATATTTATATATTTGGAGGGTGTAAAAAACACTACTCCATTGAAAATACTTCCTTGACTAGAAAACTAAGGTCCTATTTGCTATGTCTAGGCAACCAAATTGCTTAAAATCTTGAAGAGAAAGCAGAAGCTCATGACCATTTCTACCCTGAGTGAAAAATGACCCTCCAAGTCTTCCTCCACCTGCAAGGGAATGGGAATAGGATGGATGGGATAGAAATGTCCACAGCACATTGCTAAGTGATTACTGAATGGTTACTGTGTGTCACACATCTGTGAGCTTCATTGGGCTTTATTTCACTTAAACCTCCCAACTCCCCTACTCCCATCACAACCAAGTTCACATGAGGAATTTGAGACTGAGGTTATGTTAGTTGCCTAAAGTCAGAGTGCTGATATAAGCCAGAGCAAGGATTTAGATGCAAGCCTGTATGACTTTCAACTACTGCACTCAAGAATACAACTCAGGGGGTGATTATAATTCATGCTTCATTTTTATTTGTCCACTTACTCATACATTCCTTAATCCAATCAGTATGTTGTGTAGGGCACTGTGTTGGGGATACAATTGTGAAAAAATGTGTCATATAATGTTATTATCTAATAGGAGCTTTAGATTTTGCGTTCTAAATGGGGGAGATATCTTCCATTAGGTGGCATTTGGGAAGTTTTTTGGGAGACACGTTGGTTGTCATGATGATAAGGAGGCCTATTAAAATTTAGTGACAGGAGCAGATCCTGGGGCAGGATTTACAATACTGCAATGTGTGGGATAATGATGCAAGATGAAGATTTGTCCCTTGCCCTGAAAGATTTTCACAGAAATGAGAAGGCTGTTTGTAATTATCTACGGCTAGAACCCATCCTCCACATATGAAACATTTTTGTGTGTGATGAAAATATACAATGAATTTTCCAGGAATGCAATTGTCATATAAATTGATGGCCAATTGTACATTGTTTTATTCAGAACATTACCAAGAATTATTCAATGTTTTAAAGAAAATCACACCAAGGCTCTATATATAGGTTCAGCCATATGAATATTTCTTTCTTATCTTCCAGTGTAGCAATGTCTAAAGATTTTCATATTGAAATACATAATATTTTGTTATAAACTATCTTTTATTTATTCTTTATATTATAGTTAAAGTATGTTATTTTGGATTATATTAGTTATGATTTTCATTTTGACATAGTAGGGGGGCAATACAAAATATTTATTTTTTGTTTGTTACAGTAAGGTATGATAATTGCAGAAACTTTGAAAGTATAAAATTCCCCAAAACCTTGTCACTTGGAAAAAACTACTGCTAACATTTTGACGCTTTTCCTTTTAGTCACTTTTATAAATATACACCTCAAAAAATTAGGTTAGGATCTTTCACTCTATAGACTAATAATTGCCAAACTTTACCGATCATAAAAGCTCTTGGAGAGCTTATTAAAAATATAGATCCCTTGGTCAGTCCTACCCAGTCAGAACAGCCAAAGAAGAAGCCTGAGAATCTGTGTTCTTTTTTTTTTTTTTTTTTTTTTGTGAGGAGGACTAACCCTGAGCTAACATCGTATGCCAATCCTCCCCTTTTTTCTTGAGGAAGATTGGCCCTGGGTTAACATCCGTGCTCATCTTCCTCTACTTTATATGGGACGCCACCACAGCATGGCTTAACAAGCAAGCGGTGTGTCACTGCGCGCCCGGGATCCGAACCTGTGAAGCCCAGGCCACTGAAGTGGAGCGTGTGCACTTAACTGCTGCGCCACTGGGATGGAGCCTGAGAATCTGTGTTTTTAATCAGTATAAAGGTTTCCTTATAATCATTGTGGTGTGAGCAACCCAGGTTTGGATCATATCGTCTACTGCCTTTCAATTATTGTTATTGTTTCTTTAACAATATTATAAACAAATATTATAAAACAAAATATTGTTTACAGGCATATTGTCAATACCCAGAACAGTGTCTGGTACACAGTAGGCACTCAATAAATACTTTTAAATGAACAAATGAGCTAAATATTCCTTTAAAATTATTTTAATGATCGTTTAAGAGTTTATCATACAGCTGTGCCATCATTTACGTATTTACCTCTTACTTCCAGGACATTTATTATTGGCCGTTTCTCTGAGTTTCTTAGGGCAGACTCCCAGAATGAGATAACCAAAAAGACATGAATATTTAAAGGCTACTGATACACACTGCTGTCCAGAAATGTTAAACAAATTTACAACCCCTGCTGGCAGTGTATGAGGGAGTTCATTTTCCCATACCTTCCAATACTGAGTGTTTATCATATTTTTTAATCTCTGACAATGATAATTGGAATGGTACATCATTGTTGCAATTTGCATTGCTTTCTTTATTAATTGATGAGGTTAAATACTTTTCCACATTCATTTTGTCATTATTGTTTCGTCCTTTGTGAATTTCCTGCTCATAGCCCTTATGTGTTTTTCTCTTGGGGTGTTTGTCTTTTTCTTATTGATTTTTAAGAGCCTTTATATATTAAGGTTAATCATAGTTGTGCATAATACGTAATGCAAATATTTTCTCTTGGTGTATATTTTACCTTCTCAATTTTGTTTTCTCTCATGAAGAAGTTTTAAAAAATTTATTTGTAGTTAAATTTATTTATCTTTTCCTTTATTGTTTCTAATATCTTCTTCTGATTAATTTGTAAAATATAAGTATATTTTATAATTATATTTTAAAAATAATCCACTTGATTTTAAAAATATCCAAAAAAATTTTTAATTATATTGATTTATATTTGTGAGTTGTCTTGACTAGTACTTTCCAAATGCCAGTGTGCAGATCAGATACATTAGAATCATTTAGGGGCTGTGTTAAAAATACAGACTCCCAGGCCCTACCTTAGACTAGCTAAACCAAAATCTTTGTACCTAGAAATCTGAACTTTCATCAAGTTCTCTAGATGATTCTAATTGCACTGTAAACATATCTCTAATCTAGTCCCAACACAGAAGAGAAAGAACAAGCTGGTTGAGCAACTAAGAATGCAAGCTTGCCCCCTGGTGGTCACTCAAAAAGAAATCGCAGGTACACAGTTTTTGCAATTTACAGGAACAATCTCAACAACAAATGGGCACATATATCAGATGTAATCCACAGAATCATAGTATCTAAGGATAGTAAGGGGTTTTAAACGTCCCATAGTGTGTTTTCTTTTATTTTGGGATCCAAATCCCACAACAACACCCTTACAAATACCACAAAGACCTTCAAGCAGTTTCAGGCTTAGAGGATTCACATGATTGGATAGAAAGTGTACATGACTTTTCAAATATCATTTTAATTCCTCTAGTCCCAGATGGTATAAATTCATTTTTAATCAAAGTCTTGTGCCAAGGTATCTTTCTTAACCATATGGAGTTTTGCAAAAGGTAGAAACAGAGGCTACATCTGAAATGTATGCATTATTGGGGAAGAGAAAACATAACTCTTCATTCCAGTGGCTCTTTTCTTCTGTCAAAGTGACCTGAACATGCATGACAATAGTAAAATGAGGCGGTGGCAGTGACATGTGGTGGAGGAGGTGTGGGGTTATGGGCTCCAGTGGCTATGAGGCTTCATGAATCTGTGATTATCTCAAGAAATGTGAACACATACTCCTAGATTACTATGATCTCAAATGTTGAGTTCTAACAGATGTTGAAAAAGAAAATGATCATATGCACAACTGATGAAAGCAAGAGTAAATAGTGAAAATGAATTTTGAGGGTATCTGCTGAGCATGATAAAACAAAATGATGCTGTTTAAAATCCACTTGGATCTATTGAGGAAAGCCAGCACACAGCAAAACACACACATTCCCAAGGCCAATATAAATCATTTTAAGTGTACTCATGGGAGCCTAAAGTTCAAAGTTAAAGTCATTCAGACAGTTAGCGTCTGTAACATAACTGCATGTAAGTATCTCCGAGCAACAAAACTCCACTGAATATGGAATACTAATTGTTGTGGTCCCTCTTATGACTGAAAAGGAAATCTCAGGGTATAGACACATCAAAGAACCACACGGCATAGGGTGACTGCTGAGATCAAGGTTTGTAGAACTATGCTTGGAAAGCAGTTCAAAAATCATACTTTCCAGGAACAAGAGATGACTGTTGGAATTCTGATTATTGCCACGCAATTTTTAAAAGCTGCTTTTAAAATACGGAAACTTTTTTTTTTACTAGTTTAGGTTAAGCTACACCTTTACATTATATTTCAGGAATTTGTCAATTCATTGACAAATCTAAGATTCAGAACAAGAATAAATGGACTTTATTACCCAAAGAAAAATCGTTCTGATAAAGTATATATTTTTAAACCTCTCTGCATATATAGAATAGAACAATAAAAACTCCACTCTGCTATATGAAGAAGCATATTAGTAAACTAAATGGACTAGAACTCCAATTGGATTGGCTTTACCACAGAGCTTTACCAACCGCAACACACATGAAAAACCCAATAGCCTTGTGTTCGGTCTATGCCTTAATATTCTTATTTTTGAATGGCATCAATGCTATTCTTTTGCTTTTTTAGAAGAACTGGCTGGCATGAAGATCTGGACTTTCCTTTAACCAAATTACCTTTGGAAATTGAAGCATGGATTTTAAAACCCAATGTCTCTTCTAACTGGTTGTAGTCAGATTCCACAGAGGATGCATGAAGTGTTTCTACCAAGAAAGGCATTCTTCCCCGTGCCTGATCATAGAAAATGGTGTGGTTCCATGTGTACGGGACGCTGATGCCATCAATGGTGAACAGCCGGGTTGAGTAGGCATACAGCTGCCCAGGACCTGTTTGAACGTAGTCCTCTGTGTAATCCTAAGGAGGACAACATGGATTTGAGGATTAGCATGGCTCATCCTATTTTGTTTTCCTTGAGGGTGCTATAAGATGCAGAACGAGAAAAAAAAAGGCTTAGGGGCTAAAAATGTATAGTTTTAAATAAAATTGTAATTATACAGTAGTATTCGGGAAATAACAAAGTTTGTACCTTTTCATTGTAATTACATTAGTTTCATAATTTTACTGTCATAAATTATAGTTTAATCAGGGACTCCAAGTTGTAGGTCAAGAGTAAAGAAAAGATAGGAAAAGGTAATTGTTATCATTCTTTCATTTCTGAAATACTTTTATGGATGATATGCAAAAACTTTTATGCAAGAGTTACTATTCTCTTTGTCTGTAGGAAATTAAACAAATGGCTTAAATCAACATGGCAGTGATCTTGGTCCTGATAAGCATGGCAATAAAACCACTAAGGGTTTATGAAGACTTTTCCCTGAAGATATTTTTTTTTCTTTTTTTTTTTTTTTGCAGGGAAGGATTTACCCAGAGTTAACATCTGTTGCCAATCTTCCTCTCTTTTTTTCCTTCTCCCCAAAGCTCCAGTGCATGGTTGTATATCCTAGTTGTAAGTCCTTCTAGTTCTTCTATTGAGCCGCTGCCACAGCACAGCAACTGACAGATGAGTGGTGTGGTTCTGCGACCGGGAAACGAACCCGGGCCACTGAAGTGGTGAGAGTGCAGAACCTTAATCACTAGATCATCAGGGCTGGCTCTGAAGACTTTTAAACAAAGACCAGATAGCTATTTCTAACCTTAGTGGTTTAGACATTTACTTCCTAAAGCAAACAAGGGAAACTACACAAGTTCTCTGTGCTTTTTCTACGTATCTTTGACTCATACTCTTACCATTAATCCAATAAACAGTGAAGGCAAGGTATCCTGACATGTTACCTTTACAGCAACTTCCGCAGGTGACTGAAGCTGCAGGACATAGCCACTCACAACAATGTCTAGCAGCAAAGAACCATCGGAATCCAAGCCCCGGGCAATATGAGTCATCCGCAAGATTTCCCCTGGGAATCACAAAGCATTCATTTTAACAGCAAAAAATATACGGTTTGTGTAAGCACAGAGCAGATTTACCTTACATACCAGTTCAGCTATGTTATTTTAATTCAAACTTGAATAAACATAAACCATAACAGAAATAAATTAGCACTTAGTCCTCAAATTAAAAAGTTAGGCTTACTGAATTAAGTTTGTTCTAAAATCTCTTTTTATGTGACAAAAATGTAGCATGTGATTATGCGAAGGATTCCACACTTCAAACTCACAAACAATAGCAAGGCAGTTCTACAAAAATGGATTGCCTCAGGGGCTGGCCCCGTGGCTTAGTGGTTGGGTGCGCGCGCTCGGCTACTGGCGGCCTGGGTTCGGATCCTGGGTGCGCACCGACGCGCCGCTTCTCCGGCCATGCTCAGGCTGCATCCCACATACAGCAACTAGAAGGATGTGCAACTATGACATACAACTATCTACTGCGGCTTTGGGGGAAAAAAAAAAGGAGGAAGATTGGCAATAGATGTTACCTCAGAGCCAGTCCTCCTCAGCAAAAAGAGGAGGATTAGCATGGATGTTAGCTCAGGGCTGATCTTCCTCACAAAAAAAAAAAAAAAAAAGGATTGCCTGGGAGAAGGGACAGACAGCTTCACCAGGCGGACTGGCAATAACCACAGGTCTGGCCACAGGCTTTGTTCTTTCTTGATGCTTCAAGAAGGAGCAAAGGGGTGTCTTAGTAAGTGGATGGTCATGAAAAGACTCACTTGTCTTCCAGGCTGATTAAAGCTATGCCCTCCCTTCCTCAAAGATCACTGCCATTGAGGCTGACCACCTTTGAAGAGGCTTGAACTGGAGGTCTATAAAAACTGACATACACTTGGAAAGGACCATGAATAGCTAATACATATTCATTAAGACTAAGGATAAAGCAAAAAGCCTTTAGATTTGCTTGTTTTTATTTCCATCTTCTTGATAAAGAATCCCTATAAGGTATCCTAATTGAATCTCAGGTTCACAGACAAAAGTCTTTAATTAATAGCAATGACTCATTTTCCTGCTCTGTTTTGGCTTTTAAAACCCTCTCTAAGGATTTAAAGAGAAAAGATACAGAAAAGATGAGAAAAAACTTTTGGGATATAAAAATCACTACACTGTTTGAAAACATATGGCCTCTTATAGAGCCATGTCAGTAGAAGTTTACAGGGAAATATGAAATTGCTTTTCTATAATTTACGATAAGATTGCATCAAAGACTGAAATTATTCTCAGTGGGAACATAGAACGTATTTTTCTTAACCACTAACTTTTAAGGCAATAGTATTTTTTTATAGGACTGGAATATTAAGTTCAGCTGGCACTAACCAGTTGCAAATTCCACTTGGGTTTCTCTCTTGAAGACTGCATTGGTGAGGGTAAAGCCATTGACTGCTTCTCCTATTTCCTTTGCTGTTGTCCAATAAATGGGATTTAGAATAGAAACTATCTTTCTCATTGCTGGACCTAAAGAAAAAAGAATAAATAAGGTGAAAAGCAATATATTTACAGTCCATTGTTATTAGTGTCTTCATAGCAATCATAAGGATTCATAAGGATGAATCCTAAATAACCTTGAATAACAACAAAATAAATACCAGTATCTCATGTGTCTTTAAGAATTTGCCATTGGGATAGAACTAAGGACTATTATACTAATCATTTAGTGGTAGCATTCTCTAGAAATTTTAAGTAGGAATAGTAAGATGAAGAATAATATATAAGTTTTTAAAAAGAGGCTTATTAACAACTTTTGTAAGTAAAGAAACTTACCAAGACTGCGAGGTACATTGGTAATTTTGGCATGTATTATTCTAGTACCAGAGGTAGGGCTATCTGTTACTGTGGCGTTAAGGAAAGAAATTCCAAATTCAACATCATTAATATTTCCAATAACACTTCCTCTGGCTCGCTGGGGCCCACCTATTGGGGGAAGAAAAAACATTCCTGGATAAGGAAACAATTTCATCAACATTACGTGGGAGAAAAGAAGGCCAGTATTCATAGATGCTACAAATCTTCTCTCAAACATTTAAAAGATCATATGACACATGAGTTTAAGAGTGAAATAAATAAGATTTCAAGACATTCTACTCTCATGTAACACTCATCATCCCACATAAATCTAGGATCTTTCCAATCTGTGCACATCATAGCATTATTTCACAATCCAAAGAATACAATCAGCGCCCAGTCCCAAAGCCAAAATAAAGTATGTGTTTCTTGATGGTGATGAAATGATGATAATAACGAGACTTTATTGAGCATGTCATGTACTACAGTAAGCACCTAATATGCCTTAACTCTTTTAATCCTATCAAAAATCCTATAAGGCAGTTTTAAATAGTCACAGTTCACAGACTGAAAAAACAAAGTTCAGAGAAATTAAGTGACTTTCCCATCATTTACATGGCTAGGAGGCGGTAGAATGAGGATCTGAACACAGATGTGCTTGGCATCAAAACCCATGTTCTCTGATCTATTGCCTCCTTCATGAGAACATAGAGGGAAAGGAGGGATCACCAACAAAACAGCTCCTAAGCTTTGTGACACGTCACTGTCAATACAAATGTGGTGTAGCTAAAGAGTATTGCTCAGTCTTGGGTTTCAGATCAAGGACTTGTCAAGTTTTTCTTAATATATATATATATCAGAAAACGTTTAACTTGAGAAAAATTTGAGAAGGATACTGTACTTTTAACAGTGCTGCAAAATTCATACCAAGACAATAAGGTTGAAAACAACTATAAGTTTTGTAAAAAGTATCTCTACAGTAATTTTATGCCTTCTTTCCATTGTTCAACAAAATTATTAGTTACTAACACAGAATAGGTGCTTAATGAATACTTTTTAAATCAATTACATGCTTTGACAAGAGAGAGAAACATATTGGGAAGAAGCTGAAGTGAAATTCATAAATATTCATTATTTGATGCCTTTCAATTGAATATATTTTAAAACAATCACTAGGCATTTCAGATCTTGTTAGGTATTATATACTGGGGAGAAATACCAATTGTATTTAATCTCAGAAAAATCAGAAAGTATAGTATTTCATCATTTTAAGTTGCATGACTTTGATTATTAGTGAGAGAGAACATTTTTTCATGTTGATTCAGCTTTTGTGTTCTGGATACATTCATTTGTTCATCAAGTATTGAGGATACAATGGTAAGAAAGAAAAAATAAAAGACATGAGGCTTGTCTTCATAGAGTTTATGTCTGAATAGAGAAGACAGACGCTAGTTAGAATTCCACAATAAATATACAATTGAAGTGTGCTGATGTATAAGATACCTAATACTTAGGGAAATCTGAAAAGGAAGTAAAAATAGAGTGAAGATCAGAAGGAAGTTTAGGTCTTAACTAAGCCAGGGAAGGCAGGAGAAGGGCTTTCTGGGCAGAGGAAATAACATTTGTCACCCTTTTAGAAGGTAGTGGCCTGCCACATCTGAGAAACCAGATGGAGTAGAGAGCCTAGAGAGTGATGGGAACCATGTTGCAGATGATGCAGAGTAGATAGTAGGGCCAATCAGGACCTGGTAGGCCATTTTGATTCTTATCTTTAGTCCTAAGAAGGGAGAGAGAGGGGTAGAAGGATCACTAATTCACTTGGTTCTCTGGGTCATCACTAATGAGCATGGCCTCCCATTTTGACCTTGGTTCTCTAGTTTCCAAAGGAACTTGAATCCCAGTGCTCAACAGATGTCTCTGGTCCTGGTTACCTAGTTGGGATCCTTGAAACTCACTGCCAGACTCTGTAAATCCAAACTGTCTGCCTATTTGGCCTTCCTTCTGCTACTGGGGCCCTGGTACCACCAGAGGCTGAGCCACAAAATGCCCCACTGAAACTACAACTGTCACCATACCTACATGTCAGAGCCTCAAAATCCTTGGTAATCAGTTGATACGTTGAGCAGATATGTTGAGCAGTTGACTGATAGACACTTGCCCTTTTAGCTTGTCTAGATCCTATAAATCTTTTCATGTAACTTCTCTCTTTCACTGCCAAGTGGTCCCTTCTGATTTCCAGGGACACTTTATTTCTAAAGCAACCTTAAAGCTTTGGAATGTCCAATGGTATCTCGACACTTCAACAATGCAAAACTTCTTTTTGGTCTCCTTACAGCCCATAGAAAGTCTGTCCTCTGAGACAAGTCCTCTGAGACTCTGAGATAAAGCATTATCCACCATTTCTTGAGACTTCTGCAAACTCTTTCTCAGGTCCATAAGTTCTGACTGTTCTTTCTGAATTTTTACATCACTTATAATATCCAGCCATGCTGCACGACTTGGGTTATGATAGTTCAACTTCCTCTACTTTTTTTCCTTGAATTGAACTGGCTCCTATTCTGCTTTCTCCACTCATGTACTCCTTATTTCCGTCTGCGAAAGAAGAGCCTCCAATTGTGTATTTCTCCTGGATATTCCGTTTCTGCTCCACTCTCATTTTTCAGCCTGGAGTTTCAACCTGGCTTCCCCATTCTTCCATGCCCTTTTACCCTTCAACCCCAGGACTACTACAAATGGCTGTGCAGGCTACAAACCTTTACAAGAGAGCCTGGAAGGGGGCAAGCCGAGGCTAAAATCCAGCATGAGCTTTGGTGCACAGCTGCACCGCCGAGGGGGGAATAGTGCATTTTTCCTAATTCTTCCTCCCAGAGTTGGCACTGTTTTGTAATTTGTGGGGTCAGAGTGACCCCCTTTTTTAATTTGCAGAAAGGCAGTAAATGTGCTAGCAGTGGTCCTGCCAAAGCCTAACTTAGCTGCTTACCTGGGCACGCTTGTATGTTGCATCTGGATACCTGGGTAGCATCTCCTGGACAGGGGCGACCACTTTTAGATGGCACTGGAGTGTTGCACAGCCGTTTTCGAGTCTTTTCACCTCCTCCACAAGAGGTAGAACACCGGCTCCAACTATGCCAATTTCCCCAACTTCCATCCACTGTGAACAAGAATGGAATGGTCAACATCAACAAATCTGTTGTAAATTCTACACTTAGGGCGACTTTGCCTATACAACTTTCATTTTAAGATCTGGAATGATGGGGCTGCTACGGTAAGCACTAAATGAAATGCTTTACTTGTTCTACTGCCAGGAGTCGGGAAGCTCACCAGGACACATGTCTGTGTTGCATCTCTGCATCTGGGAGTCTGGCCCCCCACAAGCTCTTCCTCCATTGGAGGGTTGAGGGTTATCACACGTGCGGTACCGCCGCATCTGCCCTCCATTACACGTCCGGCTGCATATTCCCCAGCCACTCCAAGGACTCCAGTTACCATGAGCTACAACACAGAACCATTGGAGAAGTGCTAACAATGACATTCATCCAAAAAGCATGGAAAGACTCTCCCCAGGAACTGAAAAGAAACATACAAATCTATAAATAGGCAACTTCCAAAGGCAGATACTTTAGCTGTTGTTTTAACTAGAAACTAGGCACACATTCCAGTGATTGTGCAGTTCTATTTAACCTACATTTATTGAGTTTTATACTATTCCAGGAACTGAAGGATACGAACAAGACAAGGTCTCTGCTCTTGATGAGTCAAGGCTGTAACATTCAGGATATGTTGGATTCAGATGCTCCTAGGGTCTAAAAATCTAGCTTGGTGACTGAATTAAGGCAGAGAGCCACCTGCTTGCCTCCATAAAGGTATCAACATCATGCACAGCATGTAATGGTGCCCTCACCCTTGCAGCTTGGCCTACAGAGCAAATGGAAAAGGACACAGCCCCAGTTCATATAAATCAATGACATCTATGGTATTAAATAGACACAACAGCAACGATACCACATTCTGATATCCTAAAGCAAAGGTAGACAAATCAAGTAACAGAAGATTATAACTTTAAGAACGTAAGGCCATAATGAAACTTTAAGAAAGTATAACGTTGACTCACTATTTCCAACACTCACTTGGACAAGGGTCAGTATTGCAAAAATCGCTCTGGATATCACTCCCTTCACATTTGCTTCCTCCATACTGGGGAACAGGATCAGAGCAGGCCCTTGTTCTCTGTCTTGCACCTCCTCCACAGGACACAGTACAGGCACTCCAACTGGCCCAAGCAGCCCACTTGCCATCAACTGGATTAAGGAAAAACATATGTGCTCTGTTACTACTCAAAAATGATCTTATTCAAAAATGAGTGATGTTCTTATTGACACTGATTCTTACTGACACAATTCCTAGATAAGAGGTAGATATTAATTTATTAAGGGTATAAACATTGTATTTCTTTTACCTGGACAGTGTCTTTCATTGCAAACTTGCGTCTGTGTTTCTGCTCCATCACAGTAGGATCCATCAAATGATGGTGGTGGGTTATTACACAGTCTTGTTCTTGTCTGGGTACCTTTCCCACAGCTTTTGCTACATGCATCCCAAGGCTGCCAAGTGTTCCATGCTCCATGAACTACAAATGTCCCAAGACACAGAGTTTCAGGTCACAGAACCATGTTTGTTAAAAAAACAAAATAATACAAATAAACTCATTCAGTAATGAGTTAAATTAGCCCAGAATCTAAAATAATTGAAATTGAACCGAAGGAAACATAACAAATGATGTTCTTCCTTTCTCCTTCTGGTTTGATTTTCATGGGAATTAGCGTCTATAGGGAAATTCAGATGGCTACCTAATGCCAAAATAAATGCTTAAAATTATCCAAAGAGGCTATTTTATTAAAATTAAATTTAATCAAACTATTATATGCAAACACATTGTGAGTTTTTAAACCCTAGATAAGTATGCGTCTGTGCCCTGTGCTCTGGGGAACGTGGAAGGAACCAGAAGCTTAGAAGCAAGGCTGTATAACAGATCTAGATACAGTTATGGAGAACATGAATGTTTCCACAACAATAACTCGGAGCCCGGATTGCAAGGCCACATCTTTAAGCCCGATTCAGCTTCATGTTTAAAAATGTACTTAGATCTTTCAACAACATAATGATCTGCACAGGTATAACTCTTTGAAAAATTTCCTCCATTACATAACGTTCATGAGCTAAAAGTTCTGAATAACACACTCACCTGCTTCCTAAACAACAGAAAAAGTTGACCAGTAGTTTCCAAGGAGTGACATTAAGGCTTTCCTTTCAGTAACTAACATATTACACCATCTGAACTACAAGAGTGGAATAACCTTATGTTTCCTACCAGGTGCATGGGCTGAGAATCAACATTATGTCTTCCATTACGTATAAGTCAGTATCAGGTCATATTTTTATTTTGTGGGTACTTTCTAGAAATGAGGCTCATAAAGTATGTTTTTGTGGTCACCCAGTTTAACCAAGGTATGAACAAAAATAGGGCCTAAAGTCCGTGTCTAAATATTCTCTTAACACAACCTAAAGGATACCAAAAGAATAACTTGAAAACCAAGTAATGAGATGATCATTTGGCTGCTTTGTTTAGAAAATATTCTAAAACACATCTTGCATTTTCTTTTAGTTAACTGCTTTCTAACTGAGTTGACTACATATCACTGTACTTTGTAGACACAGACAAACACAGTCACACAAACTTATTGTAGCTGACAAGAATTTGCACTAAAAAGTATTTGATTAAATCTAAAAGGAAAGAAGAAAGCCTTTAAATATATGAGCGAGGAGAGAGGCGGAGTCAAGATGGCGGCGTAGGCAGACTCTGAACTCACCTCCTCCCGTGGACACAGCCAATTTACAACTACTCGTGGAAAAATTACCCCTGAGACAGAACTGAAAACTGGATAAGAGGAACTCCTGCAACAACGGACCATCCTAACTGAGGTGGAAGAGGCAGAGACTCCCTTCTGAAGAGGAAAAACGCCGCCTTCACAAGCCGCCAGCGTCACGGCCGCCGGGAGCCGCCCACAGGTACGCAGCCTCCCTGGAGGCGCGGGGCCCTGAGCCGGGAGCGCCCCCGCTGTGGGCATTTTGTGGACCCAGCACAATCGACACCAGTGGCATAATATCTGACTTTGCCTGCTACTAAAGCATTGGGGAGCACCCCCAGAAAACCCGGTTCACAAAGAAACTAAAGCTGGCTCTTAAAGGGCCCGCACGCAAACTCACCCGTTTCAGAAAGCATCCTAAAATCACCAGAAAGAAAAGTGCACAGTGCTTTGGTGACAAGAGACTCACCTAATAGGCCCTGAGTGCATCTCGGTGAGGGGTGAGACCTCTCCAGGGACTGGGACATTGGCGGCGGCCATTGTTGTGGCCTGGTGTGAGCGTGCTGACACAGACGCCATTGGAGTTCTCCCTGAGGCCTGCTAGCCCAGGATATGCTCCACCCCCTAGAGCACCGATTTAATCCAGCTCAGCCAGGGCAGGCAGCCCACCCTAGAGACTGGCCCCACCCAACAACAAGCCCTCAGGCAACTTGTGGGCCTGCATATATTGGTGACTGGATTCTCTGCAGCCTGGCAACTGAGCCGACTTGAGCGGGGCAGGGTGTGCACAAGGAGCGGGTGGAGAGTGTGGGCTGGTGGCGGAGTGTGTGGGGCTCCCACCGTGGAGAGACTGGGTCCGCTTGGGGAGGTCGGGGCGCACACATGGGGCAGGACTGTGTTGACTGTGTGTGTGGACCTGTGGGCAGCAGGGCTTGTCAGCTGCAGAAGACTTGTGCTTCTCAAAGACCCACATAGGAGGTTTGCCCTACCTTCCAAAACCTGAAACAATTGGGTGCTCCTGTGCCTGAGGCCAGCCCCACCCAGCTGCAATCCTCACAGAGCTGACAAGAGACCTAATAGGCTAGAGGCTTACAGCAATTGTAAGGCCCTGAGCCTAACAACCTGCCATGCTGGGGCCCTACTCACTTAAAAGAAATACTGCAACACAAATGTGGTATTAGAACTTACAGCCAACTGTGCTGGGGCTCCCCACACATGATAAAGAGACTGAAGGGCCCACAACAACTACAAGCAGCTGAGCATTACAACAGCTGGCCAGGAGCATAACTCAGCCTCCCTGGGCACCTACAGGGAGAGCTAACAGGCCACAACAGAAGGACACACGTAGCCCACATAGGGGTCACCCCTGGAACATTGAGAACTGAGGGAAGCACACTGGAAGCCTCCTAAGGCATCACTTACAAAAGGTCACCTATCCAAGAGCAGGAGACGTAGTTGACCTGCCTAATACATAGACACAAGCACAGGGAAAGAGGCAAAATGAGGGGGCAAACGAATACATTCCAAGTAAGGGAACAGGACAAAACCCCAGAAAAGGAACTAAGTGAAACAGAAATGAGCAACCTACCCGACAGAGAGTTCAAACTAAGAGTGTTAAGGATGCTCACTGATCTGGGGAGAAGAATAGATGAACTCAGTGAGAATGTCAACAAAGAAATGGAAGATATAAAAAAGAACCAATCAGAAATGAAGAATACAATACTGGAAATGAAAAATTCACTAGAGGGACTCAAAAGCAGAGTAGAGGATACAGAAGAATGGATCTGTGAGCTGGACGAAAGACTAGAAGAAATTACCCAAGGTGAACAGGTAAAAGAGAAAAGAATTAAAAAGAGTGAGGACAGTCTAAGGGACCTCTGGGACAACATCAAGCACACTAACATCGTGTTATAGGTGTCCCGGAAGGAGAAGAGTGAGACAAGGGGGCAGAGAATCTATTTCAAGAAATAATAGATGAAAACTTCCCTAACCTAAGGAAGGAAACAGACATCCAGGTACAGGAAGCACAGAGAGCCCCAAACAAGATAAACCCAAAGAGGCCCACACCAAGACACATCATAATCAAAATGTCCAGAATTAAAGAGAGAATCCTAAAAGCCGCAAGAGAATGTTAAGTTACATACAAAGGAAACCCCATAAGGCTATCAACTGACTTCTCAGCAGAAACCTTACAGGCTAGAAGAGAATGGCACGATATATTTAAAGTGCTAAAAGGAAAAAACTTACAGCCAAGAATACTCTACCCAGCAAGGTTATCATTCAAAATGGAAGGAGAGATCAAAAATTTCCCAGATAAGCAAAAATGAAAGGAGTTTGTCACCAAGAAACCAGTGCTACAAGAAACGTAAAAGGGACTGATTTAAGGGGAAAAGCAAAGACCACAAATAGGAAAAATTATCTAGTTCCATGATTAGAACGTAATGGATACAAATGCACAAAAAAGAGGTTAGATATGATATCAAAAACATAAAAGGAGGGAGGAGGGGAGTTAAAGAGTACAGCTTTCAGACGGAGGTCAAACTAAAGTGACCATCAATTCTGTATAGAAGAAGAAAGGAACAGAGAAGGACTACTAAAACACTGAGAAAAAAAAAAAAAGTTAAAAAATGGCAGTAAGTACATACTTATCAATAGCTACCTTAAACGTCAATGGACTAAATGCTCCAATTAAAAGGCATAGGATGGCTGACTGGATAAAAAAACAAGACCCATATATATGCTGCATAAAAGAGACACACTTCAGACCTAAAGACACTCACAAACTGAAAGTGCAGGGATGGAAAAAGATACTCCACGCAAATGGCAATGAAAAGAAAGCTGGGGTAGCAGTACTCATATCAGACAAAATAGACTTTAAAACAAAAACTGTAAAAAGAGACAAAGAAGGGCATTACATAATGATCAAGGGAACAATCCAACAAGAGGATATAACACTTGTAAATATCTACGCACCCAATGTAGGTGCACCTAAATATATAAAGCAATTATTAACAGACGTAAAAATAGAAATAGACAGTAACACAATAATAGTAGGGGACTTTAACACTCCACTTACACCAACGGATAGATCATCCAAACAGAAGATCAATAAGGAAACATTGGCCTTAAACGACACACTAGAACGGATGGACCTAGTAGATATATACCAAGCATTCCATCCAAAAACCGAAGAATACGCGTTCTTTTCAAATGCACATGGAACATTCTCCAGGATTGATCACATATTAGGCTACAAAACAAGTCTCCATAAATTTAAGAAGGTTGAAATAATACCAAGCATCTTTTCTGACCACAACGGTATGAAACTAGAAATCAACTATAGGAAGAAAATCAGAAAAGCCACAAATACATGGAGATTAAACAAAATGCTACTGAACAATGACTGGGTTAACGAAGAAATCAAAGAAGAAATCAAAAAATACCTGGAGACAAATGAAAATGAAAATACGACATGCCAGAATTTATGGGATACAGCAAAAGCAGTTCTAAGAGGGAAGTTTATAGCAATACAGGCCTATCTCAACAAACAAGAAAAATCTCAAATAAACAATCTAAAATGCACCTAAAGGAACTGGAAAAAGAAGAACAAACAAAGCCCAAAATCAGTAGCAGAAGGGAAATCATAAAAATCAGAGCAGAAATAAATGAAATAGAGACCAAAAAAACAATAGAAAAAATTAATAAAACCAAGAGCTGGTTCTTTGAAAAGATCAACAAAATTGACAAACCTTTAGCTAGACTCACCAAGAAAAAAAGAGAGAAGGCACAAATAAGTAAAATCAGAAATGAAAGAGGAGCAGACACCTCAGAAATACAAAAGATTATAAGAGAATACTATGAAAAGCTATATGCCAACCAGTTCGACAATCTGGAGGAAATGGATAAATTCTTATAATCATACAACCTTCCAAAACTGGATCAAGAAGAAGTAGAGAATTTGAATAGACCAATCACCAGTAAGGAGATCGAAACAGTAATCACAAACCTCCCCAAAAATAAAAGTCCAGGACCAGACGGCTTCCCTGGTGAATTCTACCAAACATTCAAAGAAGACTTAATACCTATCCTTCTCAAACTCTTCCAAAAAATTGAGGGGGGGGGGAGCTCCCTAACTCATTCTACGAAACTGACATTACCCTGATACCAAAACCAGACAAGGACAACACAAAAAAAGAAAATTACAGGCCAATATCACTGATGAACATCGATGCAAAAATCCTCAACAAAATACTAGCAAATCGCACACAACAATACGTTAAAAAGATTATACACCATGATCAAGTGGGATTTATTCCAGGGATGCAGGGATGGTTTAACATTCGCAAATCAATCAACGTAATACACCACATTAGTAAAATGAAGAAGAAAAATCACATGATCATCTCAATAGATGCAGAGAAAGCATTTGACAAGATACAGCATCCATTTATGATAAAAACTCTGAATAAAATGGGGATAGAAGGAAAGTACCTCAACATAATAAAGACCATATATGAGAAACCCACAGCTAATATCATCCTCAATGGTGAAAAACTGAAAGCTATCCCTCTAAGAACAGGAACCAAACAAGGATGCCCACTGTCACCACTCCTATTTAACATAGTATTGGAAGTCCTAGCCAGAGCAATCAGGCAAGAGAAAGAAATAAAAGCGATCCAAATTGGAAATGAAGAAATGAAACTATCACTATTTGCAGATGACATGATTTTATATATAGAAAACCCTAAAGAATCCACCAGAAAACTTTTAGAAGTAATAAACGAATATGGTAAAGTTGCAGGATACAAAATCAACATACAAAAATCAGTTGCATTTCTGTACACTAACAACGAAGTAGCAGAAAGAGAAATTAAGAATACCATCCCATTTACAATTGCAACAAAAAGAATAAAATACCTAGGAATAAACTTAACCAAAGAGGTGAAAGATCTGTACACCGAAAACTATAAAACATTTCTGAAAGAAATTGAAGAAGACACAAAGAAATGGAAAGATATTCCACGCTCTTGGATTGGAAGAATTAACATAGTTAAGATGTCCACACTTCCTAAAGCCATCTATAGATTCAATGCAATCCCTATCAAAGTTCCAACAACATTTTTCACAGAAATAGAACAAAGAATCCTAAAATTTATATGGAACAAGAAAAGACCCCGAATAGCTAAAGGAATCCTGAGAAAAAAGAACAAAGCTGGAGGTATCACACTCCCTGATTTCAAAATATACTACAAAGCTATAGTAACCAAAACAGCATGGTACTGGCACAAATACAGACACACAGATTAATGGAATAGAATCGAAAGCCCAGAAATAAACCCACACATCTATGGACAGCTAATCTTTGACAAAGGAGTCAAGAACATACAATGGGGAAAAGAAAGTCTCTTCAACAAATGGTGTTGGGAAAACTGGATAGCCATATGCAAAAAAATGAAAGTAGACCCTTACCTTACACCATACACAAAAATTAACTCCAAATGGATTAAAGACTTGAATGTAAGACCTGAAACTGTGAAACTTCTAGAAGAAAACATAGGCAGTACGCTCTTCCACATCGGTCTTAGCAACATCTTTTCAAACACCACGTCTGACCGGGCAAGAGAAACAATAGAAAAAATAAACAAATGGGACTACATCAAACTAAAAAGCTTCTGCACAGCAAAGGAAACCATCAACAAAACGAAAAGACAACCTAACAATTGGGAGAAGATATTTGCAAACCATACATCTGATAAGGGCTTAATCTCCAAAATATATAAAGAACTCATGCATCTCAACAACAAAAATACTAAAAACCCAATTAAAAAATGGGCAAAAGACCTGAACAGACATTTCTCCAAAGAAGATATACAGATGGCCAACAGACACATGAAAAGATGTTCAAAATCACTAACTATCAGGGAAATGCAAATCAAAACTACAATGAGATATCACCTCACGCCCGTCAGAATGGCTATAATTAACAAGACAGGAAACAACATGTGTTGGAGAGGATGTGGAGAGAAGGGAACTCTCATACACTGCTGGTGGGAGTGCAAACTGGTGCAGCCACTACAGAAAACAGTATGGAGATTCCTCAAAAAATCAAGGATAGAACTACCATATGATCCAGCTATTCCACTGTTGGGTATTTATCCAAAGAACTTGAAAACACCGATTTGCAAAGGTACATGCACCCCTGTGTTCATTGCAGCGTTATTCACAATAGCCAAGACTTGGAAACAACCTAAGTGCCCATCAAGGGACGAATGGATAAAGAAGCTATGGTATATGTACACAATGGAATACTACTCAGCCATAAGAAACGATGAAATCCAGCCATTTGTGACAACATGGATGGACACTGAGGGTATAATGCAAAGTGAAATAAGTCAGAGGGAGAAGGTCAAATACCATATGATTTCCTTCATTAAGTAGTAGATAATAACAACAATAAACAAACACATAGAGACAGAGATTGGATTGGTGGTTACCAGAGGGGAAGGGGGGAGGGAGGAGGGTGAAAGGGATAATTTGGTACATGTGTGTGGTGATGGGTTGTAATTAGTATTTTGGTGTTGAACATGATGTAATCTATGCAGAAATAGAAGTACAATGATGTACACCTGAAATTTTTACAATGTTATAAACCAATGTTACTGCAATAAACAAAAAATTAAAAAAAAAAAAGACAACTGAGAACAAACCTAAAAAGAAAAAACAATAATGACCGATATTACTCAAAACTACTTTATTAATTTAGATTGCTGATGCTCATAGTCCTTATATATAAACTATGTGATTTCAAAAATTCTGTCATTCTAATTATTTTAATATGTTCTATTTCCAAGGCTGTAAGCTAACAAAAGCCCATATCTCTTAATATATAAAGCCTTATAGCATAGATGCATTTTTTATTGGAGGATTACAATTGGGTGACATTTATTCATTTATTATTTGTGTAGTTTCTATTACATATAGAGGTTTTCAGCTGAAGATCTTTTTTATTTTTTAAATCAATACAGAAAACTCTAACCAGAATTGAATTTCATGACATAAAATGTGTAGAGTTGAAATGTTTCTTTTATATGAATGGAATGATAACAAAAAAGGAAGAATGGCAATAGAAACCAGAGAAGGTATAAAATGTCATAGTATCTAAATAATGCAAAAGAAAATAACTATGGATGAACTAGTATATAAGAAAAATGCAAAATATAATAGATGAATTTGTTGTTACACTCCATTGCAGTCTGATTCTGGAAAGGCAGTAGAGCACAGTGCTTAGGAGCAGGGACTCTGGACCAGATGCTCTGGGCCTCAATAACTGCTTTGCCTTTACTAGCTGTGCGATCCTGGACAAGTTACTTAGCTTCTGTGTGCCTAGCTTCATTATCTGCAATATGCAAATAATAAAAAAACCTACCTTATTACGTAAGGGTGAGAAATAATGAGTTGATAGATAGATGAAAAATGCTTGGAACAGTGCAGGACACACAGTAAGTACTACATACCTGTGAGCTATGAGCTAGTAAGGCCATTCTTTACTCAAAGTTCTCAACAATTTTCAGAAAGACACTTCTAAAAATGCTCATTCTTTAAGTAATCTGTCAGAATATTTTTTTATATGATAATGACTCCCAAATGGCAGCAGAATGGCCCACTCCATAAGATACCAATCTTTTTTAGGGGGAGGATTGGCAGTTTAAAAATACTCTTCTAACTGGGGGAGGGAAAGTACATGATAAGCCTAAAATATCAATTTTCACCAGAAAGTAAGGAAGTGTTCAGGAATCATGAGGATATGTCAAGAGGACACTGAAGTTATCCTAGAGGACACTAATCAAATCTAGGACAATTTGAGCATCACAATAAATATAATAGTAGTACATTATAAGCCATTGAATGAAATAATACTTGAGTCTTTACTGATAATAATCAATAAAAAAGAAATAAGAAAGAGAAAGGAAAGATCTTCCTTATATTAGAAAGCCAATAATAGATGTAGAAGATATGACAGAGTTAGAAATAACTGTTTTGCAAAGATCATGGTAATAACTAATTTAATCAAGAATCATAAATGAAAGCTAAAACCAGTGGGTGAAAGACTGATTAAAAAAAAGATGTTTATGTACTCTCAAAGTTCCCCTACAAAATACTTTTTAATTACAAAGGTAAAAATAGTAACTAATAAATGACAGACACCACTTTAAACAAGTGAACAAAGTTAAGGTCACCAGATTGGGACAAAGTTGACATCATGTGCCTCCTGATATGATGCACTGAGAAGGACACAAAATCATTTCTGTGATGTTTCTGCCAAAATGAAAAATCTGAATCTAATCATGAGGAAATATCAGACAAATCCAAATTGAAAACTCTTCTACAAAATGATTGGCCTGTATACCTAAAAAATATCAAGGTCATGAAACGCAAAAATAGACTAAGAAATTGTTTCAATTAAAAGAGACTAAAGAGACATGATAAATAAATGCAAGTGTGATCCTGGATTGGATCTTGGAATGGGGAAAAAAAGAGTTATAAAGCATATTACTGGGACAACTGACAAAATTTGCATGTGGACTGTGGATTAGACAATAAGATTAATAACAGTATTGTATTAATGTCAAATTTCCCAATTTTTATAATTGTACTTTGTTTATGAAACGGAATGTCCTTGTTTTAGGAAATACACACAACTGGTGAATCTGGGTAAGGGTATATAGAAGTTCTTTGTACTGTTCTTGGAAGTTTTCTAGAAGACTGACATTATTAAAAGTAAACTCTTACTCAACAAAAAAATCTCATCAAACTATGGGAGGCAAAAACTAATAGAATTGCAAAGAGAAATAGATGGATCCACTATCATAGTTGGAGACTTCAACACCCCTCTGTCAGAAACGGACAGACCCAGCAGGCAGAAAATTAATAAGGAAATAGTTGAACTCAACAACACCATTGATCAACTGGATATAACTGACATCTATAGAGTACTTCATCCAACAACAGCAGAATACACATTCTTTTCAAGCTCACACGGAACATTCACCAAGACAAAACACATTCTGGGCCATAAAATATACCTTAACAAATTTAAAAGAATAGAAATCATACAGTGTCTGCTCTCAGACCACAATGGAATTAAACTAGAAATCAATAATAGAAAGATAATTGGAAAATCCCCAAATATGTGGAGAGTAAACAACACGCTTCTAAATAATACATGGGCCAAAGAAGAAACCTCAAGAGAAATTAAAAGTACTTTGAACTAAATGAAAATGAAAACATAACTTATTAAAATTTGTGGGATGCAGCAAAAGCGGTGCTTAGAGGGAAATTTATAGCATTGAATGCATATTAGAAAAGAAAAAAGATCTAAAATCAATAATCTAATTTTCCACCTTAGGAAACTAGAAAAAGAAGAGCAAATTAAATCCAAAGTAGGCAGAAGAAAAGAAATAGAGGAGAAATCAGTGAAATCGAAAAAAGGAAATCAATAGATGAAATCAATGAAACCAAAAGCTGGTTGTTTGAAAAGATCAATAAAAGCAATAAGCCTCTACCCAGGCTAACTAAGAAAGAAAAAGAGAGGGCACAAATTACTAATATTAGAAATGAAGGAGAGACCATCACTACAGACCCTCTGGACATTAAAAGGGTAATAAAGGAATACTATGAATACTCTAGGCCCATAAATTTGATAACCTAGATGAAATGGACCAATTCCTTGAAAGACACAATTTGCCAAAATTCACACAAGAAGAAACAGTCTGAATAAGCCTATATCTATTAAAGAAATCGAATCAATAATTAATAACCTTCCAAAACAGAAAGCACCAGTGCCAGATGGGTTCACTGCTGAATGCTACAAAACATTTAAGGAAGAAATTATACCAATTCTCTACCATCTCTTTCGGAGGATAGAAGCAGAGGAATTACTTCCTAACTCATTCTATGAGGCCGATATTACCCTAATACCAAAACCAGACAAAGATACTACAAGAAAAGAAAACTTACAGGCCAATATCTCTCATGGACACAGATGCAAAAATCCTCAACAAAAGATTAACAAGTTGAATCCAACAATGTATAAAAAGAAAAATCTCTTTTGTCCCTAAGATTCTGACATACTCCCTGGCTGAGATAGACTATCTTAGGCCATCTGCTCATTTTATAGTGGTATGCTGATAAATGTTTAACCACCACCTCTCTGAGAGTAGAGAAGGAAACTCTGATTTGCAGCATCTGCTGATTTTTCTCAGTACTTCCACCATGGTTGATATCTACCTAACAATATGACGTCACTAAACTCTCAGTTGGGAAGAGATACATGCTTTCATTTGCTGGCTCCAGGACATCATTGACATTATGCCAAAGTAATAGCTAAATTCAGTCAATTTAGGGGCTAGGGACTAACCAGCAAAAGTCTAACACACAGTAAGCCAATAGAACAGTGAGCAAAACAACAGTAGGCCAATAGTTACTCAACATGAAGGAAAAAACCTGACTTTTATTTCAGGACATTCACAAATCTCATATAGCTTTTCATTATATAGATATCATAGCTGAAAAACTGTACAAAGATTGCTCTAATCAAGTATCTCTGGCTCTTGTTACTTTGATATATTATGCCATTATACTTAGCTTTCTAATTCTTGGAGATTTAAAAACACAATTTTGGCTTTTGGTTTATTTAAGTTTTCGTGATAATATTTTATTTTTGTAATATAGTGGACGTTCTGAACTGCAAATCAAGATACTCAGGATCCTAGTGAATAGGCTTGGGAATCAGAGAGACCTGGGTTCAAATCCCTGATTCACTTTTTACTAGTTATGTGACCTCAGTGAATTAATACATATTTTATGACTGTTAGTTTCCTTATCTGTACAATAGGATGCAATACCCAATACAGCAGATAACTATCTCATTTTGGTTTGTGAACATCCCTTTTTGACCATCTCTGCTAAGGTGTCTCTCCCAGTTATGCTCTATCACTTCCACTCTTTGAGTCTGTTCAGTTTGCTTATCAATATCTGAATGATATTATCTATAATTCTGACTCTAGCAATTATAACAGTGCCCAGAGTACAGAGTGGGTGCTCAATAAATATTTGTTGGATGACTGAATGAATAAACGAATGAACTAATGAGCAAAGAGCCGCTCTTCTACTCCATATGACTTGTTTCAGGCTGTCGAATAAGGAGCCCAGACCCTCTTGACACATTGTGGGCAAGCAGCCCAAGCTGGTTATCTAAGTATCCTTCTCTTGGACTCAGTTGACTTTAGAGGTGAACAAGGGACCCAAACAAAATCAAACAGCCTTCCTTCTCAGAGGCTGATATGAATTCTGAGAGAGAGAGGAACTCTTAGATTATAAGGCTCCTGTGAGCCAGTAGCTGCCAACAGTCATTTTTTCCACCACAAGGAAAGAGTTCAATGGAGAATAAAGCCAAAGAGACAAAAGCAGAGATGAGAGATGGAAAACACGCTAGGAAAAATATAGGATTCAGTCATACCTGAAAGTAGAATTTTCTACTTAGGCTTATTTAAGTTTAATTTCTGTCACTTTAATCTGAAAGAGCCCTAAAAAATATCTATGTTGTTGGGTTGTTTCAAAAAGTCAAAACCAACATGTATATAAAGCACTTAGCATGGTTCCTAGCACAGGATATGTATGCAGTGAACGGTAGCTATTATGATTTTACCCCTCACCAAGTCTTTAACCTCTCTAGGCTTCATTTTTCTCACCTGAAAATGAACGGATGAATTAGATGTTACCTAAGGTCCTCATCATCTCCAAAAATTCTACAATTTTGTAAATACTTATGTTTTCCCTACACGATGAAAAATACACCACAGTTTGGAGCCTTTTATCATGTTCAATTAAATCAGGTACTTTACTTAACATTGACTAATGTCATACTTCCACAAGTTTATCCATGAGACAGAACTAAGAACATAGAGAATGAATATATTCAAAGGTAGAAGCCAGAACATCTGTTCACAACAAAGAGGAAAAGGTAATTATAACTCCTTTATAGGAGTTAAAAATACAAAAGTTTTGCTCATCGGTGGATTCTCACCTGGGCAAGGCCTAAGGTTGCACATGATTATTTCCACAACACTCCCTTCACATGGCCGCCCACCATGTTGAGCTGACGGATTATCGCAAGTTCTGGTCCTAGTTCGGTTGCCACGTCCACAGCTCCTTGTGCATTCTTCCCAAGGGCTCCATTCTGACCAGCTACCATCCACTATGCAAAGGTGAAACATTACACCATCGTATATATTTCAACTGAAAGTACTAATACTGAGACAATCCATAGTTAGGGAACAGAAATGAGTATCTATCGAACATGTGCCTATTCGTTGAATGAAGAGGTGTACCTGGACACAGCTTATGTTGACAGTTTCTCATTTCTGAATCCAACCCTTGGCAAGGCTTCCCACCATTGGCTGGGAAGGGGCTGTTGCACAGACGACTCCTCTTTTGGATGCCTCTTCCACAGGTGACACTGCAGGATCTCCAGGCAGACCACTGGGAAAATCCACCGTTAACTGCAAATAAAACATTGTACTTTGTTTTTGTAAATAAAAAAACGGTAAGTTGGATTTCACTTAAGATATGCACTGAGTCTAGAGCTGAATCTATAACTGCTGAGAAATTGCATATGGAAGCTCTCCTTTACGGTAAAATTAAAATCTAAGCATGAGAGAAGCATTTCAAATAGTTAACTAGTGTTTCTTCCCAGCTCCACTCCTGACTCACTTGGACATGGCTGCTGCAAGAGTTAGAAACCAAGAAGTTTATACAGTATACCGTTTACGTTTTGGAAATGTCATTCTTTTTTTCTTTTTGGTGAGGAAGATTAGCCCTGAGCTAACATGCGTTGCCAATCCTCCTCTTTTTGCTGAGGAAGAGTGGCCCTGGGCTAACATCTGTGCCCACTTTCCTCTACTTTATATGGGATGCTGCCACAGCATGGCTTGACAAGTGGTGTGTCGGTGCGAGCCCAGGATCCAAACCTGCGAAACCCAGGCCACCATAGCTCAGTGCGTGAACTTAACCACTATGCCACCGGGCCGGCCCCTGAAATAAGTCATTCTTTAAAGAAAAATACATGCATTCATTTCTGAAAATAAATTTGACTTAGTTTTGAATCAAAAATTCAGTTTGGCATTTTGAATTATTGACACTTTACAGCTCTAATCTGTATTGTTTTAGTCTCCTCAGTCTGTAAATTGTGATGTGATTTTTGTCTTATCTCCATAATCTAGAAGTATCTTAAGGGTAAAGGAGACTTGGACTAAGATGTTTAATAATTTTTATGATCTGGGTTGACCCAAGTGCTGTTTAATATGAATATCCCTCTGATCACACTCACCCTGGACTGTGACCGGCACTCTGACAAGGACAGAACCCATGAAGTTTCGAGCAACACATTCATATTCAGACGTATCTTCTTTCTGAGCAGCAGCGATATATAACGAGTTGTTGGACAAAACATGAACTCGGTCATCCCAGGGGATAGAGTGTCCTTGACGTGACCATGTAACGGTTGGAGGAGGTTCTCCAGTTGCCTGGCAATTCAATACGACTTTGCCACCAGCATTAATAACAGTTCCTACTGGCTCAAGAGTGATAACAGGAGGACCTACAGAAAAGAGCACATAGCATTTGTTAGTTTTGTGGAGCTATATTAACATTTTTGTCAATATTACAGTAACTATTTTTGAAAAAAAATTAGGCTGATCTATTTATAAAACATTGTAGCTTCTCAACTACTAAGGTTGTAATTGCCACTGATAGAATTTTACTTAGTAAATGTCAAAAATTTAAAATCTGTAAGCAGATTAGCTTAGAGCATGGGCTCTGCAGTCATGTTTTCTGGATTCATATTGTGCCTCTGCTCCCTACCACCTCTCTGAGCCTTTATGTCCTTAAAAATGGTGCCTTCAGAGGATTCTTGTTAAGACTCCACTAAGATGATGTAAGCACAGCTCTTTGACAGGGTAAACACACAATATTATTAGTACTATTGTTATTTCATTGTTTTTTCAGTCTGCGTTTTACATGGTGAATATTCACTTCTTTCCCCTACATAATTTTTGAGGTAAAGAGTCATTTTTAACTTATTCTTTCATTATTGGTCATCATTCATTTATTCAATAAACATGTACTGAGAGCCTACTGTTCTCCAGGCATTGTGCTAGATGCTGAGGGTACAGAGATAACAGATATAACTTCTAGTCTCAAGCAGCTCATAGTCCACTGATGAGACAGGCAAGTAACTAATTATTTAGCTCTGCTATAATATACCTATAGAATTTGGTAAAAGAATAGGTAGAATAGAATTTAGTATAGAATAGCTAAATATGTGGCAATATGGGAGTATAAACAATGGTAACTTAATAGATCAAACAAAACCAGGTCACTGGAAATGGAGAGGAAAAGGAAGACATTCAAGAATTATTAAGAAAGGAATGATAGGACTTTGTCATTGAATGGTATGGAGTAAAAGGAGGAATTGATGACTACAAAGTTTTGACTTGGGTAATATAGTGTACGTTTGCACAATTCAATAGAACATAGGAGAAAAAACAGATTTGTTGGGAGGGAGTAAGGAATGATTATCTGCATACATTTAGAACTGCTGAGCTTCAGGTATCTGTGGGACATTCATGTAGAGACATCTAGACGGCAGCTCAGAATAGACATGGGCTAGAAACACAGATTTATGAGTCTTTCATGAGTGGGTAAGATTGCTTCAGATCTGAGTCTAAAATGAGAGGAAGAGGGCCAAAGACAGAAACTATTGCAAATCATGATTTAAGAGCTGGACAGAAGACAAGCCTATAAATGATACTAAGAACTGATCACTGAAGTAGGAAGAAAATCAGGAGAAAATGGTACCCTGGCAACCAAAGGAAGGAATTTCAAGAAGGAGCGAGAGGTTAACAGTATGTATAGTGGATAGCTACTCAAATGGAGTCGCTGGAAAGAACGTAAAAGCAGCTGTACATAGCTGCTGACAGAATGTTTATCTTTATACTGGTCTATAGTGTCAAGAAAGATAAAATATGAAAGACTTCATGGCGGAGAAGCAGCTTGAACTGGATTTTCAAAAGTGGGTAAGAATTTATATAGGAGAAGGCAGCCTACTTGGAGAGAAGGAAATAGCACGGAGATGAATTCAGCTTTGAAAGAATGATTTACTCTGGAGAGGAGTAATGTACATGTACATTAAAATCTTAAAAGAAATCTTAAAAACCTTAGAAAATCAGAAGGGTTTACATTTGAGTAGGTAAGCAAAGGGAAGCATGTATATTCTTGAAGGAACGTGATGGGATGAAAGAAGTGTTTTAGTGAGATTGAACCGAATGGTGGAATGATTTGCTCAATGAGAGGTAATGAATATCAGATAATTCGGGGTGGTGGCTGCATGTTTTAGATTGAGAAGTATATCTGAAATAACAGAACATAAAACAAAAATATAAGTAAAATGTGTTTTATTGTGACATCAATATGCTAGTATTTTATACAGAGTATTACTGACATGTTGTCTTTTACAAATGTAATTATTTCATATGAGGTTTGACTCTCCCAGTGAGTATCATTAATGCATCATTCATACATATGCCCACATCATCCTACACAATTGTCTTCTTATCTGATGTCTACATTAATCTCACTCTAGGAACTTTCAGGGCTGGGGCTTTTATTTCTCTCCTAGTGTTCAAATTATATTATGTATTCAATCAACTGTTGCTGAATGAAGTAAATGCCTCAGATTAATCACTCAACACTAAATGACAACATAGTGACTAAATGAGCTCATCTGTTCGTATTATTATGGTCAAAGAAAGTGTCAAAACTCAGAATCTTAATTTAGATACCATATTTCTAATTGGCATCTAAATTTCCAATTGCACATCAGGCTATAAATTAATTCAACAAGAAAATTCCATATGTACATCTTTCAAGGTTGAATTAATTCCACTGGTCACATAGTGATCAGTTAAATATGACCATTTTATCTAAATGAAGGCATTGTTTCTGGTGTTTAATCTTAATTTTATACAAATTATATTTTTGGCTGGTTTTATATGCCTCATTTATTAAAATGAATTTATCACTGGTATGTGTAGATGAGCTGATTGAATACAGTCCTTCCTAAACTGGGCCAGTGGAACACTCTTCCAGGAGAGATTAATCACGTGATACGGCAAAGAGGCGAGGAAGGCTTCATGGAAATAACATTTATTTGGGAAATGTGGCATACAACAGCCTCCTTTTGTTGAGTTATAACTCATATCAGCGCGTTAACATTTCTGGAAAGATCTGCAGTAAAGAAACTTGGTACTCTTAAGCAGGGCTTGGCATATACTAGGTGTTCTTTATATATTTAATAAATGAATGAACTTTGTTTAATCTATTTTTTCTCAGACTTATTTGACCATGGAACATTACTTTTTTCCTAGCAACATCCCACAAGGTTATCATTTGATAGATACGTACTTTAATAAAACACTGCCTTAGCAAGATATGAAAACAATCTATGTGTCCATTGCTGATGAATGGATAAAGGATGAACAAAGAAAAACATATAAAATGAAATATTATTCAGTGATAAACAAGAAGGAAATCCTGCCATTTGTGACAACATGGATAGACCTGGAGGGCATTATGTTAAGTGAAATAAGACAGAAAAAGTGAGACAAATAGTGTACGGCATCACTTACACGCGGAGTCTAAGAAAAAAAAAAGTCAAACTCAGAAACAGAGAGTAGATTGGTGGTTGCCAGGGACTAAGGAGTGGGGGAAATGGGGAGATGTTGGTCAAAGGATACAAACTTTCAGATATAAGATGAATAAGTTCTGAGGATCGAATGTACAGCATGGTGACATTTAATAATTCTGTATTGTATACTTGAAATTTGCTAAGTGAGTAGATTTTAAGTATTCTCACCCCAAAGACCAAATCAAAACAAAATTGTAACTGTGTGAGGTAATAGATATGTTAATTAACTTGATTGTGGTAATCATTTCACAACATATACGTATATCAAATCATGTTGTACACTTTAAATATAAACACTTTTATTTGTCAATTATGCCTCAATAAAGCTGAGGGATAAACACTGTCTTAGATATTTAGTAAATATCTAGTAAATGTTAAAGTCTTACAGAATAGTAGTTTGGCAAATAGCTGTCAGTAAATGCTAGACTGAAGTATCTCTCAACAGTGAACGAAGAAAATGTAAATTCATCCCATTAAATACTGAGCCTATTCACAAAATAAGTTGGTTTACTAAATTCTCAACCCAATGACGTTGTCCTCGGGTCAACCCCTGAAGAGGATCTGGAGACCATCCATTGGGCCACTGGAGTCTTTCATGCTTCTCTGGTTATGAACGCTCTGTCTTCTGAAGGGCTTCATGATGAGCATGACAATCCTGCCCAGAGCACATACCGATTTCATGGCAGATTGATAGCAATCCACCTGGAGCACTTTTGAGCTTGTTTACATTAGTCTTTATTTTTAATACATATTTTTTGTGTGTGAGGAAGATTAGCCCTGAGCTAACCTCCATTGCCAATCCTCCTTTTCTTGCTGAGGAAGATTGGCCCTGAGCTAACATCTGTGCCCATCTTCCTCTATTTTATAAGTGGGACGCCTGGCACAGCATGGCTTGATGAGCGGTACGTAGGTCCACATCTGGGATCTGAATCTGAACCTGCCAACTCTGGGCCGCCGAAGAAGAGTGCGCGAACTTAACTACTACACCACTGGGACGGCCCCTTTAATACATATTTTTAAAGTGCTATAAAATGACATCTTTGTAAGCACATTACAAAAGCAGTGGTGAATTATAAGAAGGGCACTTGACTGGATATATTGCAAACAAAAACACCTCTGCAGCCAAGTAATTGCAATCTTGAACTACATGCTTTGATAAACAGAGAAAAATCTCTGTATAAAAACACTTATCAGTCTTATGCTTGATAACAATTGCTCCACTGGTAGCAGAAAACTAGACACATGCTGAAAGGCATCATTAACGTACTTGCTATAAGTTAAAGAAAATGAATATTCTTTATTAGGCAACATTTCTTAAATTAGGTGTTTGATTAGAGTTGAGCTAAGCAGCTTACTCTGCAGAGTCAGACTCATGCTGCGCTCCACCACCCCAGCTTCATTGGCAGCTACACATGTGTAGTCACCGGCGTCTTCATTCTATGGAAATAAGCAGTGTTTAATAAAAATGTGAGCCCACAGAGCAGAGCAGGTAACTTTTTCACTATGATGCTAGTTTATATAAAACTTCATTTTTGAGAAGACATTTTAACAGAAACAGAAAAACCTACACATATTTAACCTCAAAAATAGGTTTAAAAAGAAAGAAAAAGAAGAAAAAAATTCCTAGGCTAAATTTTTTCAAAACAGCCTATTATTGCTCTCTAGGAATAACACCTGCTACGAAATCAAAGCAAAAATAACATTTTTAATCATCATCTATCCAAAAGTCTCTTACTAAAGACATACGACTATCTACTGGGGCTTTGGGGGAAAAAATAAATAAATAAAATTAAAAAAAAAAAGAAAAATGCTAGTGCTATGCTTATAGATATTTTTAAAAGCAATAAAATAATCAGGATAAATGAACAAATATCAAGTCTTTTCTAGTGGGGGTTATTAAAAAAAAACATTAAGCTTGACCTCTAGAGAGCTTGAAATTTAGGAGAGAAAGTGAAAAACTAATTTACTGGTAATGATAAATCACAGAATGTAAGTCACAAATTTATACATATATGGTATAGAAAATACATACCATATGAGTTTAGATTTGGTGACTAATTAGAGACAGATTTTGCTAAGGTCTTGTGACCAGGAGAATTCTGGTCTTATTAATAGAAACAGTAAGTCAACAAAGGGGAACTGAACTGCAGGAAGTAGAGGAGGATGGGAGGAGGAAGATAGTTTTTGATTTAGATGTTTAATCAGGAGTATCAATGGATTACCCAAACAGAAATTTCTAGTAGGAAGCTATAAATGGAACTTGAAAGAGTTTCAGGGTTGGAGATACATATTTAGGAGCCTCAAATTGTATGGTGAAAAGAGAATTGGTACAGTCATGTGTCGCTTAACAGCGGGATATGTTCTGAGAAATGTGTCGTTAAGTGATTTTATCGTGCAAACATCACAGAGTGTACCTACACAAACCTAGGCAGTATAGCCTACTACACCCCTAGGCTATAGGGTACTAATCTCATGGGACCACTGTCGTATATGTGGTCCGTCGTTGACCTAAACGTCATTATGCAGTGCATGACTGTATTAACATTGGTATTAGAAGAAGTACCAAGGACTTTAGAAGTAGTAATAATTGTATAGAGGAAAAGGGGGGAAAGTGGTAATGAAGACGCCTGAGACCTTTTAGTGTTACAGCATCTAAGGGAGAAAACATCTCAAAATCAGAGATAATCAGCAAGTTCTAACTCTGAAATAAAACCAAGGAGAATAAAAGACTGAGAGCGGTCTATTTAATTAGGTGATTAGATGGTATATTTTAATCATTATTTCAATTAATTCAACAATGGGTTAACAAATTACCCATATGTAGTCTGAGAAATTTTTAGATAAAAATCTCATTCACTTGATGCCCAAATTAGAATAACTTAAAGCACCAGGCATTTTCTGAATTACTAAAGCTTTTGCAAAGCCTAATGTAGTTATAGGCTTTGTGATGAAATCTACTCTATAATTTATTTGTAATTGTGTTTGTAATTCTTCATTCTAAAACAGATTCTTCATTCCTCATTCTAAAACAAATTTGAGGAAGTTATCTACTGATGTTAAATAATAGGTCAATGATCAGGAACAAAGCAGCAAAATTATTTTATTGCTTGTACTTCTTTGACAGGCCTAAACGTCATCAATTTGAACTTTTGTTTCAGTTTTTTAAAAGAATCCATTGATTCAGATTTTATGATTAAAATAGGAATGCATGAGAAACTTTTCTCATCCATAGCACCTACACAGAGGTATCGATTGCGGCAAAGTGTGTATGGACAAGTGAGTGACTTACTACAGTGCCATAAATGGCCAGGGAGCCATTGCCAAGTTGCCGGATTCTGTGACTAATTTCAATATCCATCCCCTTTCTGCTCCACTGGATGGTTGGAGCGGGATCTCCTCTCACCTCACAATTCAGGATTGCATTACCACCAAGTGGTTCAATCCAGTTGGAAGGGTAATCACCTTTGAAGGCTGGAGGTTCTGGGAAATAACACAAGACAAGTATAAGGAAAAGGAAGCTCTGATAATTTCTTTGTGATTTTGACCCATTTGGAAAGAAAATTTGGTGAAGAGGGGATAAGCCATTTTTGAACCCCATCAATTTTCCAGAATCAACTGCTTATGCTAATCAACCAGATAATTTTGGCAGTTTCAATAATCTAAGTGGATCATTCCATTTTGTGCCAAATGACCTCTTTACTTACTGCTTACCTACTTTTGAGTTGAATGTTCATAATTTTTTTTATCTCTCATGAATTTGCACATCTGTGAAATAAGACTAAATGGATTAATAAACTGAAGTATTTTTGTATTACTACATAATAATAAAGCCACACACAAACCATTCATTATAAATAAATCACAAATTAAAAACAGAGCACTTCTGCCTACCTTTCACATAAACAAATCCAATTGCCTTCACAAAACCAACGCTGTTCTCTGCTGTGCACACGTAAGTACCTGAATCCTCTTTTGACACTCTTTCAATAACAAGTTCACTGTGTCCATTGACACTGTCAAAGTGGGCTAAGGGAAATAAGTTAGAAAACAACACAAATGCCTCTCAGTAACCTAGGAAAATAATCACAACAGCTCAATATTTTGGAGGTCAGATTTATGAGTTGAACCAAAGCAATTGAACCAAAGATCTCTCATCATGACATGGGAGAAGAGAGACTTTTCCACAGATTTCTTCCTCTGAGTTATTTGTGATGTCTATAGATACTTGTTTGAAGAATGAAAAGCAGCAGAAGGAACAGGAAAAGAGAATGAAAAAAAACATCTTTTAAAATTATTTTAGATTTGAAGTACACCTTTCATCTCAAAGTGTTGCCTAAAGCTGGCTCATAGTCTCTCTTGGTTTTAAAAATCTTTCATTTAGAAATACGACATTTTCCATTTCATTTATCTCACCACCACTTTTCCTCCAAAACAATTTACATCAAAAACATGAAAACTTTTTCAGTTATAATTCAATGGACTTGGCAGGTCAGAGGGGAAATCACGAAAACATACACTAGTTAGGTAATTATAACAACATGGTTAAATTTGTAATAATTTAAGTTTCTCTATAAATATTTATAAAGGGAGTTATAATATTTGGAATAGAGTATAAGGTAAACATGCTAATCGTAAAACAACTGATACTAAATAAGATTCTGATTAGACCAGCCAATATCTAATTATGTTAAGTACGTTGACCTTGCATGCTTTCCCTCAAATTATCTTTTAAAATTTCATACTGTTGAGTATTAAGTGGAAAATTAAGCTTTAAAAATTTAAATAGCTAAATTAGTACTACACCTTCAGAAAACAGTGCAGTTTTTTTAGACTTTATTTTTCCTTAGTGAGGTATACTATTATTATTAAGGTAATATAATTGATTAATTTCAGTCATTAACATAAATCTTTATAACAAAAAAAACTCAAGCTTATTACTACTTTTAGAGGAAGACATTTATTAAATGCTAATAGTGAAGTACTTTGGAATTCGATTTTGGGATGTAACAACTTCTCATTACTGACAACGTCTTTATGCTGATGATAAAGTCTAACAAACAAGATGATACTTGTCCTCCCAGGAATGAGTGCTCCTGAGTTCCAGGTACTATCTTAACATGTGTGCACATATTGACTAGAAATTTTCTACATAATTGATCCACACTATAATAGAGGTTAATAGAGGTTATTCATATAGTGAGAAGCAATTCTCCTCTGTAAAATTCGGTGAATCTTCAGGACTCCAACAGTAGCCACCTTAATCCATTTATCAATGATGAAGGAGATCCAGGGAGGATAAATGTAGGTGGATAAATTTAGAATACAATGGTGTCTTCTCAGGGGGAGGGGCATTAGTTTTAGGTTAAAAAAATATACTTATATCCTGCAATACACGGTACTGTGATCAACTTATCCTTTCAAAAGAACGAAAAGAACATGTATACTGGATATAGGGCAAAATCCAAGCAAAGGTACACATTTTACAGAATTTAAAGCAATTAATTCTTCGTGTAACTTTTCAATCAATTCCTACAGTTAAAGAAAATGGAAATTGGTTTAGAGTTCTATATGGGCATATTTATTCACTTCTTAAGAGTTAAATTACTAACCTGGGATAATATTGTTATTGAAGGTCCATGTTAACTTGGGCAATGGAATACCAGTTGCTTTACAGTTTAATCGTAGCTGTTCTCCTTTATTTAGTGACACGTCTCCAGGAAGTTCAGTAAAAGTGGGGAGAACCATTACAGTCAGGCTGACAGTGTGTGTATCTTCACCTGCAGCATTGTTAGCAACACAGGTATAGGTGCCAGAATCCTCCGGCTTAAATTAAAAAAAATCATAGTGCTTAAAATTAAATAATCTTACATCATATTACATAAAATACATCAAATTGCGTAGCTTGGTCCCCAAAGGAGCATTCTTATTTAGGACAGTTTAAATTTCCATCTTGTAGTCTGAACCATCTGGCTGGATTTTGAATAACATAATTGAAAGCGTATAAGAGTTTAAACAAAAGCCCATACCTTTCAGAACTATAGCATTTTATAGTCATAAGATCTCAGAAAACTTTAGATTCTAAAGTTTACTAAACATCAAGTGTACTGCTGCTCTGCAATGTACAAATAAAGAATGGATAGTTCCAAAGGCTGGTAGCATCTTGACGGCATAGTTGGCTCTCTGGGTAATGTGGCACCAAAGACCACCAAAATTGTCAAAGGAAATGGCAAGACTAAGGCCAATATTACCTGCAACTCCGAAGTTTCATTTGCTAAATCCAGTGGCCATCCCCAGCACTCATCTTAGTAGATGTATTGGTAGCATCTGACACAATTATGACTCCCCTCTCTTTGAAACCATGTCTTCACTTGGCTTCCAGGACACCTCACTCCCCTAGTTTCCTTCCTACCTCATTGGTTGCTCTTTTTCCATCTGCTTTTGCTGGCTTCTCCTCAACACTGACATCTTAAGGTTGACATGTGAGAGGGCTCAGTCCTTGGTCCTCTTTTCTTCTCTATCTGCACTCAATTCCTTGGTGTCTCATCCAGTCTTATGGCTTTAGACACCATCTATATGCTGACGAGTACCAGTATGTTCAGCCCAGACCTTTATTCCAAACTCCATTTATACTGAACTTCTCATTCCAACTCTCTGCTTGGATGTCTAAAGGACATCTCAAACTCATGTCCAAAACTGAACTCCCAATTTCCCCTTTCCTGTTCTATCTGTAGCCTTCACCATCACAGTTGATGGCTATTTTGTCCTTCTGGTTGTTCATGCCTTTGTTCTCAGACATTTGAGTCATCATTTACTCTTTTCTTTTCCACACACTACTAGCAATCTAGCTATGAAATTCTAGCTTCAAAGTATATGCAGAATCCAATCACTTCTTACCCCTTCTCTGCTAACATTTTGCTTTGAGTCCTATAATCTCTCATCTGCCTCCAGACCATCTTCCCAATAGGTCATTCTACTTCTATCCTTGCCTCCCTACCATCTATTCTCATCACTATAGCCAACATAATATTGCAAAAACGTAAGGCAGATAGCATTGCTCCCCTGTTCAAAACCTGCAATGGATTCTGATTTTACTCAGGGTAAAATGCAAAATTGTTATAATGACCTATAAGACACTACATTATCTGGCCTCCATTTTTCTCGGACAATGGCCTCCATTTTTCTCTGACTTCTTTCTCTTTTCATTCTTTTTCTTCTGTGTTTTCACTGGTCTCCTGTTTCTCAAATACATCAGGCATGTTCCCAACTTAAGTTCTTTGCTCTCACTTTAAGTTCTTTGCCCCAAATATCTATTGCGGGGGGAGAGCATCTGAGTTTTCTCTGCTTGCAATACTTCTCCCCCAGATATTTACTTGGCTAACTCACTTCCTTCAAGTTTTGCTCAAATGCCACCTTCCCAAAGAGGACTTACTCTGACTATCTAAAAATATAACCTGCACCTCTCCAACTCCTGATCTCCTTTACCCTGCTCCTCTTTTATTTTTCCTACCACTTATCTTCTTTTGATTTATTGTATACATTGTTTATTACTTTTATTTTTTATTGTCTATCTCCCTCCTCTAGAAATAAACTCTACAAGGGCAAGGATTTTTTATTCTTTTGACCCCTAATGTATTCCCAGTGCCTAAATCAGTACTGGTCATGGAGACAGTGCTCAATAAATATTTGTTGAATTAAAGATTGAATGCTTCTGTGTGCACTAAGGCTCATATTACAGACTTTTTCCTCTCTTTCAAAAAATTTAAGAATAAGGGTTTTTTTGCATTGAAGCATCAAAGAATTCACTGGAAATGTAGCATAAAAATTGTAATTATTCATTATAGACACAATCTAAATTTGGTTGGTTGCATGCTAATATTTTTAATGCAAACAGGAATAACTCATATTCCCTGTTAAGGTCTCCCCAAACCACCCCCCCTTAGCTGTTCTTAGATTCCTAGATTATGACAATTAAAGTTTAAAATCAAGGATTTCATGGAAGTGAAACATTTAAAAATCTAGATTGTACATATTATCATTACGTCTTTCATCTGGTATTTATAAGCAACCTTATTGTTGATTTTTTTTAATGTATCTGAGTCACTGTCTCACTAAAAGTCTAAACTTTTCTTTTCTCATTTAATTCCTTCAAGTTCATAAGTGATTGAGGGGCCAAATTCAACATGCCTGAACCTGGGGGTAATCCCCGCTGGAGATATTTACCAGCTTAAACAAACACACACATTTATCTTTATCAATTCTAAAATTCACATTTTTAACTTTTAATACCTCTGAAATTGGAATACAACTTAAAAATGCATAGTTTTCTCTAGCTACGTGACTGTATTTTTTTCTTCCTTAGTGGTACATAAAACAATGGCGCATCTTGCAATTGATGGAAACTTAGATTTGGATAAATACAATTTTTGCTGGTGCATGTGACCGAGTTAGAGCCTAGTGACATAGCCTATTACTAGAGCTATTTATCTGCTAATCCCAGGAGTCTGGCTAATGGCTGAAATTATACTATAAAGTGAATGCGATCAATTTTATCACCACTTTAATCTGTTCAAATGTAATTCCACGAAGATTTTGTAATGAGATTTGGGCATTTTGAAGGGTAATGAAAAGGAACATGATATGCACAAAAGCTCTGAAAGTGATTCACATTTTAATCATGTTTAATATTCGGTGCCAAGAGTTGATATTCTCAAACCACATAGTTTTTTAAAAAGTCATGTGGTATGCATAGACACAGATGCCTCTTCAAGTGGGCTACCACTGAAAAACTGAGATGCTTTTGATCGCTACTATTCCGCATACTAGAGAAGCACCACCCAAGAATATCCAAAAACCTCAGCTTGCATAGATCCCCAAAACTTTAGTTCCCTTGTCCATGATTAGAAAGGGTTATATAAAAACTTAAAAAAAGCAAAAAACTGCTTTTTGTATTTGCTTAATAATACACCAAACATTCTTACATTTCACTCTTCTAATCATTCCCATACATGATTACAAGCACTGATTATAACAGAAGCACTTTGAATTTTTCCCTTAAACACAGATTTCCACAAAAATAAAATAATTTTAGAAGAAAGTAATTTACGAGTTCCTACTATCTGTTGGATACTATTCTTAGACCTGGGACATAAAATGAAATATGTGTAAAATTAAATTTTGACCTTAATTTATAAGAGTATTTTTTCTTTCATTATTAAAGAATATATTGCCAAGATAAGTTACTAAAAGTAAAAAGGTGAATGAACAATCTGGCTTAATGTATCTATTCATGTCTATTAAACTTACCACAACATTTTCCAGAATGAGTTCTCCATAGGGTTCAACAGTGTATTTTCCTAACAAGTTAGCTAAAAGAACATTATCTTTTTTCCAGTGAATTGCGGGTGTGGGGATTCCATCAGCCAAGCATGCAAGAACGGCTTGTGAATTCTCATTGACTGTGTAGTGTACTTCTGTACTTTGGATTCTAGGTGGTGCTATGAAAAGTTTAAAAAAGACAGTCATTCAGGATGTTGAGTTCAATAATGTCTTTATTCACACTGACAATCAACACACAAAAGACTCTTTTGAGGGTCATTTTTCTAGAAATTCTAAAAAAACCTATTAAGATATTGATTTGTTAGTTATTATGAAAGCAATCAACATTTTTGATGCTAGCAGAATTCTAATGGATTTGAACTTGAATACATTTACAATCAGTTTCTGAGCAAATGACATACAACTGGGTTGGAAATCTTTAGATTTTAATTGATTTCCTGACTTTTTCTTACTTGAGTTTCTTCTGCTTATTGCAGTGAAGTAAAACGAACAAAGAAGAGCAACAAAAAACAAAAATGCTTCTACGGTTGTATAATTGCTGGATTTGTATCACAGACATGTTGTGAGGACAAACTAATAAAAGTTACTAGTTTAAAACACTGTAAAATATTCACTCCATATTGAATATCAGAAAGTGTTAAAGAAAAAAATATTTATTTGTAGTATTCCACCTGTTACAGCATATGCAAGTAAAACCAGGTCAAGACATTTAATTCAGTTTTTTTCTGTCACAGAGGAAATTTTTATAGTGATTTCATAACTCTGTGCATTGTAATACCAAACACTTCCTGTGTATCAAATTTTTTTGAACTGGAAAAAATTTAGGCAATATAGAAAGATCAATTGAATATTTTAGTGTATGAAGAAATACCTTAGTGGACTTGGAAATACGATATTTGCTTCTAAAGGAAATACTTTAAAAGTATTAAGAATACTTGGCTCAAAAATTAAAAATACACTCTCCTCCCAAAACATTGAATTTTGGAATTATTCAAACATACCAGTGAGAAACGGATCAATCTTAATGACATTTTAAAAAGTGACAGGACAACAGCTGGTTTCAAAAAAAACTATTTTTTATGATTATATGAGTAAATATACAAACATTATACAAATGATATAAATGCATAAACATTACAGAGAACATGGAAAACATAAAAATCTATTTTGCTGAATGGTACATCAGAAACACTCAATATATTTTTCATTAATTTATGCTGTATTTTCATTATCTCCTTTATCCTGATTTCCTTGGGGTTGATATTTCAATTTTGCTAGCAGTTACAAAGTTGTAACATTAGTACACTTATTCCAATTTATTCTTTTTCAAAATGAAAATTTTAAGGCTATGACTTCATATTTGATTTTAGCTTTGGCCACACACGATACATTTTGATATGTAGGGTCCTTATTTTTATTATTTTCTCAATAATCTAAAAATAAAAACGTATTCTTTAATCTACTTGCTAGCTAGAATGGTATTTTTTCATTTGCCTGGGGTTGTGGTTTTGGCATAAAAGTTCATTACACATTTCTAACTTTATTGCATTGTAGGCAGGAACTGTCATCTGTATTTTTAAATCTTATTAACAGTTTCTTTGCTTTTAGTATATGGTCAATTTTAGTAAATTTTCTATAAGTACTTGAGAAGAAGGAGTACTATTTATTTGAAGCTAAAGGACTAATGTGTATTGATTAGTTCAATTATATTAACTGAGAGCAGGTATAAACCAGGGAAGGAATTTAGAAAACTCATAAATGGTGATTTTAAGTTTTGGCTAAATTATTTATTCAATTAAAAATGCTCCAACTTGAAATTATCACTGTAACTATGAAGTTGTGGGAAATTCAAATACACCTGAAAGACAAAAAGCAGCTTTCACAAAATTTTTAAAGAGAAAAAACAGCAACTCATTATTAAAACACGAGTTACCTCTGAAAATAGTAGTTGAAAACAGTCTGATTTGCTTATTGTTTACTACCACTGACATTAACAGGTATTTTACCTTTATTCTTAAAATATACATTAATAACTAAAATATTTCAAAGCTGATTTTTAGATACTTCGCTAGTTGTCTAGATACAAAAGAAAAAAAGATATTTTTTTCTATTATAAAAATACACCTGTAAATATTTTGCTACTTTAAAATAATCAAATAGATCTCCAATTCTCATCGGGCTCACACCATATTTATAATGTAGGTCATATGGTGATTAGTTTTCAGCTAAGATGACTTGCAACTTGAGAAGTAAACCTGAAGACTCACAAAACACAAATGGATTCCTTATAAGCCACAGTATAGATCCCAATAATCACAATCTGAGGGGATTACTGGCAACACATTAATTATCCTGGCCACATTAACAAAATCTCTCTTTCTTTCTCACACATATATGTGCACACACAAATAAACAAAGCCTACAGAAACATATTCGAAAGGCAAGCACACCTACATACCACACACCACACACCACACATAGCACTTTGGATTAGTGTTTTTGCATGGTTTTGATTTCCATCATATTTTTTCTTGGTGGTCTTTCTTCTTTGCCACGGTAATGTAGCAGATTGAAATAATTTATGTTAAACAACCTACCATGGACAGTGAGCTTGGTGTTGGTGCTTCTTGATCCTGCCACATTAGCTGCCATGCACGTGTACTGGCCAGTGTCATCAGGCTGAGCAAATGCTATTTGCAGAGCCCCAGAGCTGAGGATGCGCTGGCGGATTGATTCCATAATTGCATGCCCATCTTTATGCCATGTGATGTCAGGTGGTGGGAGGCCATCTGCCTCACACGGTAGCATTATGGGTTTATCCACAGCAATGATATATTCCCTTGGATGGGGGCTAATGACCGGAGGAACTAAAAGATACAAAGTTTAAGCTTCATCTTAAAAGCATGAATGTACCATCTACATACTATAGCATTACTCTAGCAAAGTGAAGTCACATCGATATGAAACAAAATCCTGACTTGACCATATCGTCATCAAAGGATCACTACAGTTTGTTTTCATTGCAAAAGAAAATTCATTGAGCCCATTTTAGAAAATTATTCTCTATATAGCTAACAAATGTAAACCATAAGCAATTTTAAATGAGGATATAAACATATATTCATGGGGGACTGCATGTCTAGAAAATTTAGGCTGTGGCGACAGAGGCAGTTTCTTTAACATACATGTATTATGTGATTCACTTCAGTTACTCAAACTTTCAAATTAGACCCCTTCAAGGCTTGGCAAGTATTCAACTGCCCAGAGATACTTTTATTCATGTATTTCCTACAGTGCTTAGTGTCTCATACACAGTGGCCATATTTAACAAAGTATTATTTGAATGAATGATTAAATGAATGGATCATGGAAAAGAATGATATAGATAAAACTCTTCCCACCTCTTCAGAAAACTGTGGAAGGGCTTATGACAAGGATTTCTCTTCCTAGTGTTTACAACAGATTGATTATCACTTAGGTATTGGCCTGGATACTTTATCAAGCCTTAAAGATATTATTAAATAATTATGAGAGAACAATCAAACACAAGTGAGGAACAACCAACCACAGCACACAAGAAAAGCAAGGAGAGCATGACCTCCACCCTACCCCGTCAATGCAAGTCTGGAGACGGTGACAAGGTGCAGAAGACAACAATGGCAGTAAAAATACCCCTTTAAGCATGTGCAGAAAAAAAAAAAACCTTCTGAAACATCTACCACCCAGGCAAGAAAGCTTAAGAGAGAAACAATGCCAACAATAGTCATTGTTACTACATGCTGACTAAGAAACAGAATCAGAAACAAGAGAACTCTGAGAACTCCACTAACCCAAGGAATGCCCTGTGCATAGCAAATCCTGGGGAACTAGAACTATCTGCTGCGTCTCTAGAGGAGACTACGGAGAAATGGTCAACCACGTAGAGATGAAATTTTAGGGTGATGTTCAAAATAAATTCAACTAGTTGTGAAAAAAATATGAATAACCATGTTAAAATTATTTATATCAACCAAAATTATTTGGTTGGATTTGTGCCTGCTATTACATATTGTATCTGCAAGGAGAGATTCTAGGCAGAATTTTTCATGCTTCTAGAATATGCAATGATCTCTGGTTGCTTTTGGAATGTTGAAATGCTATTAGTTGTTTAATGTGTTTCTTTGTCCCATAATTGCTCATATCAATAATTTTAATCAATTAGAGAAGGAAAAGCCCCTCATATCTGGACCTGTTGTTTTCTATGACTTCTATTTTGCCAAAACCAATGAATATTTCTTGGTTCTTATCCTAACTGACCTCTCACTTGCATTTATGAAAGCTGTCCACTCCCTTCTTCTTGAAACACTCTCCTCTCCTTGCTTCCATCAAGTGTTCCTCCATATCTCTGCCCTCTCCTTTGAATCCTTGTCCAGCGTATTGTCTTTTCTCAGACCTCTTAACAAGGCAGAGTCCCGGGGCTTTGTCCTTAGCTCTTTTCTGTCCAAATTCTCACCCAGTCTTGTGGATTGAAATACACTGATTACTTCCAAATTTACATCTTAGACTATACTCCTCCCTTGAGCTCTGAATTCATAAATATTCAACTCCATTGGACATCTCCATCAGGATTTCTAATAGTTTTCCACATCTAACATGATTAAACAGAAATCATATTCTCCTTCCTCCAAAACCAGTTCCCTCCCTTGCATCCCGCCATGGCACTCTCATCTACTCACTAGTTCAAGCCCCAAGCCTAGGAAACATCATTAATTCTTCTCTTTTCCTAACTTCCCAAATCTGATTCATCGGCATTCTTGGCAATTATACCGCCAAAAATATCTTGAATCCATCACTTTTTTCATTTACCCCTGCAACTCACACACCTACTCCCACTCCCACCCAGACTATCATCTAAGGCCTAGAGGACTTTAATACTTCTTCCAGCTGTAGTCTTGTCCTTTCCCTAAACCATTATCTACATAGCAGCAGCATAAGGGACCTTCACAAAACCAAAGACGAGGCTTAAAAGACTTCCCACTGCACAGAGAAGGAAATCTAACCTTCCTCTGGGCCTTTAGGCCCTCCATGCACTGGTCCCGCCTTCTTTTCTGACCTCCCTCACATTTTGCCAGCCTTCCTTTGTTCACCACCGCCCAGTCATACTAGTTTGCTTCTTTTTTCCCTCTTTCCTGTCTTGGGGCCATGACACAGGCTGTCCTCTCTCCCTTGAACACTCTGCCACCTTTACATGGCTTATCCTAGCTCATCATTCAGGTCTCAGCTTAAACGGTACCCCCTCAGAGAAGCCTATACTAACCACTAATCTAAAGTGGTCCCCACATTTCCCCACTATTCTCCATCTTAGCTTTTTGTTCTTCTTCTGCACAGCATTTGTCAGATTTTATAATTATTTCATTTATTTGGTAGTTTAGTTTATTCCTTCTCCACACCATAAGGGAAGGATCATGTCTGTAATGTTCAATGTATTTCCACTTAATTACCCCAATAAATATTTGTTGAAAAATACAAAGAAATTAGATTTACAATCTGCAGGTAAGTGAGCTTCTTACTATAGCCTTTAATTTACCAGAGGAAAATTACATTATAAGGAAATTCAAAATCAACTAATGCAAATTCAGTAGCTCAGAACCTATTTTTAGGTCACTTTTTCATTCACAAAAGCAATGCATGTAAGATACAAAAATTAGATCAAGAAAATATCAGTTAAATGTGAAAAAAAAAAACCCTGCTGTGTCTTTAAAATCATTTTTTCCCATCAAGTTGGTTTAACTGCAATTATGATTTGTTTTTCAAGTGGACATTACAATCTAGTGTTTTGTAATGTATCTAAAGTAGTATTATGGAGAGAATGGTTTTAAACATCACCTTAACTATGTGCTACAGTGAAACAGAGTACCAAACGGAGGTTCATAGAAGTTCAAAATATGATGAGATGCCTCAGTTTTCTTATACAAACAATGCAAAAAAAAATCTCCTAAAACACTGAGTTTTCTTCTTCATAAGTGTAATGGAAAAGCGAATAAGATAATGTAAATCAAGAATGTTGAGAAGTACAGTGGCATCATTAATTTAGATATATGAATTTTGGTATACACTGTTACAAGCATCTTTGCAATAAAGACATAGAGATTTATTATTTAGGTACCTTGGACATTTAACTTGATTTTGCCCAAGGCTGTACCAGCTGGATTCTGAGCCACACACATGTAAGTACCAGCATCCTCTCGTACAGCTCTGGAGATCTGCAAGCCACCACTAGGAAGAACTGCATGGCTTTTGCCTACATCACAGTTACGAAAGCAGAATGAGAAGAAATTATATCTTCATTAAAACAAATCATATCGACTTCTGAATTATAAAACACTGATTTGCCATGATTTTCTTGATAGAAACAGCAGTAGGTACCTGAAGCGATGACATTAATACCTTCTTTTTGCCAAGTAATGAAAGGACTGGGTGTCCCTGTTGCTTCACATGGTAATAAAATGGGATTGTTGAGAATGACGTCTAGTTCACTGGGCTGAGGCTGAATGATGGGAGGCTCTATAAGAATCAATCAACAGCAATAAGCAATAATATTAGTTAGTGGCAGAAATGTCTGTAGTAGTCATGAGGTTAAACATCACCAAATTTATAATTCCAAAACATTAGTGACTTGATGTCCCAGGGAAAAGAGAATATGGGCCATATTACATTTTTAGGGTTTTGCTACTATAGCCAGTTTCCATTAGAACTCCATTAGAAAACTATAAGTAGGCATAGACTATAAAAATTCAGGAAGAAAAATAATTTGGGGGTTGTTCTCTGTGGTTCGTCATCTGTGTGTTTTCTTTAGTCTATTGAAGAATAACTACCAAGCTTTCACATCCCCAAGAAATTACTGTGGTTCATAGCTCTAGACAGTACCACCTTTCAAGAAGAAACATGACTTAAAAAAAAAAAAAACCACAGCAAGCTTTTAATGAGTAAAAAAACCTCACATACCCTGGACACGAAGGGTCACATGTCGATGTGCAGAACCAGCTGCATTCCTGGCAACACAAGTATATCTTCCAGCGTGGTTTAACTGAGTGGCAAATATTTCAATTGCTCCTAAAAACAAAGCATAGTGCATCCCTGTTTTCTGGTTCAATAAACTATGTCTCTCTGTTTTTTGTGTTTTTGTCCCCATAGCACAGTGGTGCTTGGCTTATATTCATATTTGTAACCCCTGAAGTGCCTAGCACAGTACGTTTAATCATTATTAACAATTTTATTGAGGTGAAATTTACATACCGTAAAATCCATCCATTTAAATGTACAATTCAATAATTTTTGGTACATTTACAGAGTTGAGCAATCATCATCACGATCTACTTTTAGAATACTTCCATTACCCCCAAAAGAAACCTCATACCATTTACAGTCACTCCTCACTCCCAACCCCAGCCCAAGGCAATCACTGATCTACTTTCTGTCTCTATATATTTGCCTTTTCTGAACATTTTATATAGATGGAATCATATAGAAGTCTTTTGTGTCTGACTTCTTTCACTGTGAGCAGTTTTTGAGTTTCATCTGTTGTAGCATAGGTGAATATTTTGTTCCATTGTGTGGATATGCCACATTGTGTTTATCCATTCACCAGTTGATGGACAGTTGAATTGGTTCTACTTTTTGGCTACTGTGAATAATGTTGGATCAACATTTGCATACAAGTCTTTGTCTGGACATATGTTTTCATTTCTCACGGGTAGACACCTAGGGATGGAGTTGCTAGGTCATATGGTAACTCTAACATTCTGAGAAAGTTCCAAACTGTTCTTAGCACAATATTTTGTCCTGAAGGGTAGTTAATTTATATTTTATGATTTTAATTGCTAGCAATCTATATAGGTTTCTGAGACAGCCAAAATACTTTGCTTTGAAAGCCAAGTTTCATTCTGAGAACAAATCTTCCATTATTTCCCTTCTACTGAGGAAATAAATTCTCTTACAATAATATGCATACACTCATAAAGCCCCAGGATGTTAGTTGCTACTTTAGTTTATCTCCAGGGCACCTCCCCAATGCAGGATGAGTTTTCAGAAACACGAATGTGAATCACCTATACTTTCATTTAGGTGAATAATTTTTTTCTCTTCAATACTATAAATTTTTCAATACTTAAATTTTGTAAATGATAGCTACCACCACCCTCAAAAATTATCTGTCATAGCACTTGTTACCCTTACCTGCTAAATTATAAAAACCTTGAAAGCAAGAACCTTGTCTTCATTTTATATCCTCAGAAACTTAGTGGAGTCTATAGCCTATTTTAGGCATTAAATGTTTGTTACATGAATGGACATTCTCTTTGGCCAATGGAAGAAGCGTGGTTCACTCAAAGGCAACTTGTGAACTTGTTAAACCGTCCGTTTAGTAAATATGCACATAGAATCCCAGTGATTATGCTTATTATACTCAGAGTAGTCTTAGATATTATTTGTTATTTTGTTTCTAGATTTTTTTTTCTCTTCCTTTTCCTAGTTCCTCTTTCCACTCTAATAGCATTTTTTCCAGATGCCTAGGTCCAGGAATGCAGATGTATTTTATTCTTTTATTTTGGTGCAACAAAAAGCCAGGGAAGGCCATCCACTAACAATTAATCCAATCAACAGATATGTAATCACCGAGCTTGGTCTTACCTGAGGACAGAATTCTGTAGCCGTCTCCCCTGGGAAGCAGTCTTATACCATTTTTAGCCCAGTGAATTGAGGGAAGTGGAACTCCTGAAGCAGTGCAGGTAATTACCGTTGGGGCGTGTCTGGTTACTAGGAAGTCCATAGGCTCATCAGCTATGGAAGGTGGAACTAAAGCAATAATAACAGCAAAAAGAGAGAAAACTACATGTTTCCAACCTTTACAGATTTCCAAAGCCTTATCATACATCATTCTCTCTCTACAATGAAAGTGAATATTAGGTAAGTGGAAAAGGAATCTCCCTTATGAGGTAGTGGAATAATAAATGGATATCATTATAATAACTTTCAATCCACATACTAAGCCAGTTCTACCTTGGACAGTGAGATCCACAGTTCTCTTATCCTCTCCAGCATCATTTGTCACAGTGCACTCATAGGTCGCAGTGTCATCCACAGAAGGGGAAATAATTACTAGTGAACCTGAAGAAAGGAGCCTAGAAGAGAGATTTCAAAGCACTGAGGTCCCATACATCAGTTTTCATAAATGTTTCCAGTTGGTTCAGCATGATAACTTGTTGTGAATTGAAGGAAATGGAACTCTTTCCTCAGGTTATAATGAGCATCATTTCTCTGATACTTCATGTATCAGACTTTAAGTTTATATGGCAGTGGGTCTCACTGCCATATAGGGTCTCAACCTTGATATTTACAGGAAGCAGCTGAATGGAAAGATTGCCTGAAGAGGGAATCTTGCATTTTCTGAATGCTTATATCATGATCAACCACGTTTTCCTAGGTAAAATACAGTACACGGATGATAACTACTGTTTACTGAGCATCAAATACATTCCTGGCATCATTCCAAATACTTCACATAAATTATCTCTAAATTTCACAAGAACTTTGTAGGTTCGTATTTGATTATTTCCATCGACAGATGGGTAACTACAAGTCTGTCTGTCCTGTACCTTTCCCTACTTCACGTCTCCTTACATGTGTTGAATAACTTGGAGATGCATAGTACTTATATCAGTCAGTTTTTTCCTTAACTTCTAACCAATTCAAAACTAAAGTGATCTGGGTCACTTTAAATGTTTGGTAGGTTTAGTATATAAACATATATTATTTAAAGTAAATTTAAATAAGAATATCTATTTTTTAACTTCAAATTATATACTGATAGAATAGAAATGATTTGATTTAATTGGAACATATTTGACATGCTTTTTTATTCAAGGCCATTGTACATTTTCCACATGGTGTATACTTTAAAGTCACTAAACTCCCAATGCCAAAAGATTAAAAGGGTGGGAAAGAGAGAGAAGCAATAGAATTTCAAGTGAAACACTTTTATTTTCATATTTCCTGATGTATCAGAAGTGGTTTTTGTCAAAGTAGATCTATAAGAACATTTGTTTTTAGTACAATGGCAAATCCTTGGACAAGATATCTATCTATTAACTGAGATTCCAGAAATGATGCTCATCTAAAGCATCAGAAATTCTTAGTGATTTAAAGATTAGACTTTAAAAAACATACACTGTCATTGGTCATAAAGGAATCTTTTTGGATGACATGCCTACTCAGACTAGGGAAACTAAAGAAAAAATAAGCAAGTGGGACTTCATCAGATTAAAGAGCTTCTGCAAGACAAATGAAACAAGGACAAAATGAATAGACAACCCACCAGCTGGGAGAAAATATTTGTAAAACGTATATCTGACAAGGGGTTAATCTCCATAACATATAAAGAACTCACACAACTGAACAACAAAAAAAACAAACAACCCGGTCAAAAAATGGGCAGAGGAAATGAACAGACACTTCTCCAAAGAAGATATACAGATGGTCAACAGGCACATGAAAAGATGTTCAACATCACTAATCATCAGGGAAATGAAAATCAAAACAACACTAAGATATCACCTCATGCCCGTTAGAATGGCTATAATCACCAAGACAAAAAATAACAAATGTTGGAGAGGATGTGGAGAAACGGGAACCCTCATACACAGCTGGTAGGAATGCAAACTGGTGCAGCCTCTATGCAAAAAGGTATGGAGATTCCTCAAAAAATTAAAAATAGAGATACCCTTTGATCCAGCTATCCCATCACTGGGAATATATCCAACGAACCTGAAATCAAGAATCCAAAGAGGCTTATGCACCCCTATGTTCATTGCAGCATTATTCACTATAGCCAAGAAGTGGAAGCAACCCAAGTGGCCCTCGACTGATGATTGAATCAAGAAGATGTGGTATATATATACAATGGAATACTACTCAGCCATAAAAAAGACAAAATCATCCCATCTGCAACAACATGGATAGACCTGGAGGGTATTATGTTAAGTGAAATAAGCCAGAAAGAGAAAGACAAACACCGTATGATCTCACTCATATGTGGAATACAAACCAACACATGGACAGAGAAAACTGTATGGTGGTTACCAGGGGCAATGGGGGTGGGGGGTAGTCACAAGGGGTGAAAGGAGACACGCATATGGTGATTGACAAACAAAAATGTACAACCAAAATTTCACAATGTTATAAACTATTAAGACATCCATAAAAAAAAATACACTGTCATATTATGAGCTATGGCAGTAAAGGCAGAGGCATGCAAAAAATTGGAGAAAAGGCTGTTTTTCCTTCCCACACATGCTGCCAAATACCTAAGTTGTATTTCAAGGTATAAAATTTGATTTCTATTCTACAACTAAAGCTTGTACTATTTTTATAGAATAGTTTTTCTTTTACACCAAATGATGTTTTCATCCTTTGTCATTATAAAATTCCAAAAAGTACTTAAAAAATAAAGCAGAACAGAAATCTACTCCTGTAGACCTCACTGACAGTCATCCATAGGGCTTACGGATAGAAAAGTTGCATCTGTAATTCAGAAAAGGATTTTAGATTGAAAAACGAGTTTCATATCAAGAAAAAAATATCTTCTCAACATACTAGCTAATTCTTCATACTTTATCTATTTGTAGTCCCCATTGATAGAGTTCAAATGTTAATTCTTTTAAAAAATATGTTTCTAAATAGAAGGTGGGATTTTTCAATTAAATTATTCCTTACCTGTATGAGTTCTGATTTTGATCCACATTAAGAAGCTGCCCATTTTTTCTCCAGTTGACTGATGGTTTTGGTATCCCAGTAGCCTCACAAGTTAGAGTGGTTTGAACATTTACTGTTACAGTTATATTGGTAGGACCCAGAGAAATAGACGGAGGAACTGAAACAAAGCCATCAAATAAGAGGGAAACACATTCAGCAAATACTATGCCATTTGACGTATTTCTGCCTAACTGAAATTAATCATTGGTAACTTGCCTCATAGTTAGGAACACAATAAGGTTCTGTGAATTTAAATAGTGCTGTGATGGCGCTATCCATAATGAGGAGAAAACATGGGTCTTGACTGTTCATCATATAGTGTGATAAACATTTAAATAGCCCTGGATATCAAAGTTTTTATGACCTCACTGGTTTAGGCTATCAAAGAACATTTCACTCAAAGGTTGGATGTTGTTCATAAAAGTATATTTACCATGGACCTGTAAATCTATTCTCCTGCGGTCTGTTCCAGCAGCATTGGTAGCCATACACAAATATCGCCCAGTATCAGTGACGTGTGCTGACTGGATGTGAAGGAATCCATTTTCCAAGATGGAGTATCTACAAGAAAGACCACAAGTAAAGTCCCCTGAATCAGCATTTTCTGATTACTCAGATTTTGACTGAGAGCATTTTTAAAGACTTAGTTAAATTCACTTTTAGTCTTTTTCCTGCTTCAGAAATTTACAATACCCTTAGTGGAAAAAACAGATATTCTGCAAAGGTGCATAGGAGATGGGTTTGTGATCTTGGATGGATTATAATCATTATGTTTTGGATATAGCCTTAGGAATTATGCTTTTAAAATACTATATTTTGATTCTTCTATGAAGATAAAAAGACTAATTCTAAATATAACAAGACAAAAATAATGCATTGGAAAAAAGATTTAAAGATTTATATTTCAGTTCTTACAGTATTTTTCATTCTTTTCCAGAATTGTTACCTCGGATGACTCCCAGATAGAACAGCTCCATCCTTTCTCCAGGTTATCCTTGGGGTTGGCACACCTTCGGCAAAGCATTCCAATACAGTTGACTTATTTAAGTGAATGACAAGACTCTGGGGGCCACTCTTTATGTTTGGAGGAACTGCACAAGAGATATATGTGGAAAACTTCATTTATATTAATAACATAGCCTGACCTAAGACTCTGAAGAGGTAATGCAAGGTGAGCTTTGAGACAAATGTATAGCTTTGCCTACAGCTAATTCAGGTTAGTATAAACAGAACTGCGGTTTAATTCATGAAGTCTTACTCAAGATACTTTGTGTTTAAAAATAAAGAGTAGATGGGGAAAGGGGATTTTAAATCTCCGATACGGTCTGTGAAATCTGGCTTTCTATGAGAAAGGCTTGAATAAAAATCAGCTCTGGTCTGATGCAAATTAAAGATGATATTTCTTATTTCTCTTTGGCCAAATAATGGTCAGAGAATGTTAACACTGGAATAACTTCACTTTAAATAAAGAACAGAACACGAACTGTTTTAACAAAAAGCACATCTGTGATTAATCATGCAAGTCTCAGAGCATGTATTTTTTAATCATTGAGTTCATATGGGAATAGAAAACTTGAATTTTAATTTCAGTATTAGAGATATTAGTTGTATGGGTCACCTAATATCCTGTAAAATTTCATCTACTAAAAATCCAAAGGAACTGTTTTGGCGAAAAGTGTATTATCTTGCTGAAATTTGGCAAATTTTAATGTTTAGATTTTATATTTGAGAAATTACATTCCTATGGCAGTCTTTGTCTAGCACATATATACTCATACATCAACATCAATAAAGGTGAACTAAGTAATGGGCCACTTGTCATCTGGAGATTGAGTGCATTAACTTTCTCAATGACTCTAATCGGAATGACACAAAACATCAGGATATGCTGATAACAATTGGACATATATTATCCTCTAAGATAGAGTAATGTACCTTTAATTATTATTTTTTAAATCAAATTAGTTTGAATATAGCTATAATACAAATACTACATGTTGTATTTTTCAAAAGAAATAAGATAACCACAAGAATTCATTTAGTATGATCAAAAAACAAAAAGGTTATCATCTCTTTGAATGCCCTTGGCTAAATTTTTAAATTGTGAAACAACGCTTAATTTTTCTTACCATTGACAATGAGAATAAATTCTCTTGTAGTCTTTCCTGCAATGTTGCTGGCAACACAGGTATAATTGGCTGTATCACCTAGATCTGCATTATTAATTTGCAAGTATCTCCCTCCAGACAGGATTCGTACTCGAGGTGTTGCCTGGATTCAGCAAGTAAAATTTACCATTAAAATGTCAGGAAAAGGGAATAAAATATTATTTTATAACATCAAAGTAACTATAGTGAACTATAGAGTGCCTCTTCCAGTAGGCTTTGTCTGCTCCCTCTACCATTATCCCGGTGTCAAAAACCCTTGAGAACTATTTGTATGTGTATGGTTAAGGCAAGGGCACAATCAATGTCCCCAGCTCTCCCGGCCACAACGATCCACTCAAGGACGGGCAGGTGACTCAAGCTGGGCCCATCAGAGCCCCCCGCAGGGCTTTGCTGTTAGTGTTGGGGAATAAAGCTTGCTCTTTTTACTGGAATCAACGGTAGTGAGGATGACATAAGCCTGGTGGCAGTCTTATTACCATGTGGGGACAGGCTGCTCTGAATCCAAGACAAAGCAAGCGGAGCTGAGATTCGGAGAAAGGACACGGACACCTGATTACATGTTTAGAGCCTCCGTATCTAGTAATGCCCGAAGCCTAAGGTCACCAATTACTGTAGCTAATAAATATTGTTTTCTTTTCATTTAAGTTGATTTGAGTTTGAATTCTGTCACTTACAACTAAAGCTTCCTGACTAATAAATTAACTCTGCTTATCTTGTAGGAAACAATTATCCTTTAACATTTTTTTAACAAGTAAATAAATGACTTTAGTCTATAAATATTTGTTAAGCATTTATTTTGTGTCCAGGCATCGGACCCAAGAAAATATAGAGACAATGAAACCTAATCTCTGCTATTAAGCCCAATTGGGGAAATAGATGTAAACAAATAATTTTGTATAAATTAAAATGCTTGATGTTCATAATCATTAAAAAATGCCAGGTAGCATCAAAGACTGGTATTTTCCAGCTGTGCCTAAGATGGAAGTACTTCAGGAAGGGCCCAAATAAGAATTTTCTACCATATGGGCTCTGTCTCAGATAGATACATCTAGTGAAAAAAGTTGTTCACACTAAAATATGCAATTCAGGTCCTTTTAAAAGTCCATACATTTTCTCTAGGCTTTTCATCGCTATAAGGGCTATTAGTGATAAAATTTTGTTACCTTTGATGAGAATAAGTGATTTCTTAAACATATAAGTTCTGTAAAACATATTTTAATTTTTAATTTTTACATGAGTATAGCAGGGTTTTAGGCTAATAAAAAATTTCAGAGTTGATTCTTATAATGGCTTTCTTCCATGAACATCAGTAAGTTCTGCTAACTTATTAAGTTTCACTACAATTTTCTCTGGTTCTCTTTCCATTTACCACCATGATTCTTCCAAATTTGACTTCTTTCCTCAGACACAACCTCATTCTCAGCTGATGACCTTGCTTCTTACTCCACTGAGAAAACCAAAGCCCTGTGCCTGCAATTCTCTCCTCCTCCCATCTTGCATATGAATGCAACCTTCCTTTCTATTTTCCCATCTCTGTGGAAAAAGGTCAGCCCTTCTGTCCACGGCTAATCTCTTCACCTGTGACCAGGGTCCCATGCCTTCCCCATCCAACACATTTTGTCCTATAAACTTCTCTTTCTCTCTCCTATATTTTCAATCTCTTTCTTTCAGTAAATAAACATATACAAATGTCTTTTATGTTTAAAGAATAGTCCATAATTATTTCCACCTTCTTTTCTTCCTTAACTCCCCCGAAAACTGTAACCTGTCTTCTACCTTGATTGCTCTATTGAAGAACCATTGTTCAGATCTTTAATCACTTCTCTAAGTGTTGCCAAAGCCAACAGACACAACTTAATCTGCATCTTAACATGGACTCTGTTAACCACGTCCTCTGTTTTCCTTCGCTTTTAGTACACCAGTCTCCTATATTTAATCCTCTCTCTCTGAGTCCTTCTCAGCTCCATTCATTGTCCCTTCTTACTTTGTTCAGGTTGTAATTTTCAGTGTTGCCTTAGGCTTTATTCTCTTTTACAGGTCTTCTCACACTGTATGTTTTCTGGTCGATCTCATGCAAAATTCGGGCTTCAACAACAGGTTATTCCATCGAGGACTACCAAATCAAAGATGTTTTTGATGAAACATGGACCCATATTTCTTAGTGTTTTTTAGAATCTCCACTTGGATAATATATAAATAATTCAAACTTAAAATATTTAAAACTGAATTCACCTTTTTTCCCATAACTGTTGAACTCGTCCTGTCCCAGTACTAACATGATTTGATCATATTTGGCATTAGCCTGAACTTCTCTATCATCAACATTCGCTCAGTCCCTATCTGAATATCTAATGGTCTAGAATGAAATGCACACATGGGAGACAAGACTACGGAGGAAAAGCCAGGGCACGAAGGTCTTTGTGAGCTAAGCTGGGCAGTTTAACCTGAATCCTGAAATCTATGAGGAATCACCAAAATCATTAAAATCAAGGTCTACTTCAGCCATACTAGGCTACTTGCAGTTCCTGGAACAGCGGCATTCATTTTTCTACAATGGCTTTGTAAATGCCATTACCTATTACTAGAATCCCCTTCTTCTTTCTCACCCAGCATCTACCCATCATTTACAACTGAACTCACCCTCTCCAAGAGGCTCCCCCGGGCTCTTCCTTACCCTTCAGTCTGGGTTACTTCTCTCTGTTTCCATAAAATGCTGTACATCCCTCTAATCATACAATTTATCAGTAGTATCCATTCTATCATCTTTGATTTACTTCTGTATCTTTTCACGTAGTCTGTGAACTCTTTGAGGGTCTAGACTCTCAGTAGCAATCATAGTGCCTAGCATTACAGTAGGCATACAATAAACAGAGAAACTGAGGCATGGGTGGGTTAAGTGATATGCAGGTGATTTAACATGTAAGCAACTCTCAGTTAATCCAGTCTCTCTGTGTTTCGTGTTTAGTGTGGTTTGGTGGTAGTGGAAGTCTTTCTGCCTTAGGTGTTAGGGGATGTGGGAGATCAAAATTTGGCCACCCTGAAATATATCTCTTTACCTTGATTGTTTTCTCTGAAGGACATTTGACCTCCCCCACTAACTGCCTAAAGAATTTGACATGGTGGCTCCTTCCTGGAACAGATCTTCTATCATGATGGCTATAAAGATAATGTAGGATAGAGGTTACAATAGCAAAGGCACCAAGCCTCTTTTATCAAAAAACTCTGTCTCTCCCTGACCACATTATCTATAGATGACCCCAAAAAGAATTGTCCTCCTGCCCTCTGAAGTCCCAGGCCACTACCCACCCCCAACACGCTCCTCGCCTTTAGCTGCAATACTTAAGCAAGCAGCTTAGACAGAGGGACGAGTTGCTCATTTCTGAGTTTCTCCCATGTATACATGTTATTAAACTTGGTATTATTTTCTCCTGCTAACCTGTCTTGTTGATTATTTGGCCAGCCATAAGAACCTTAAGGGAAAGGGCAGAGGGAGATTCTCCCTCTTCCCCCGACAGGGACATAATCTCCTTTAATAATCAAGCACAGTGTACCACGATAGATTTACTAACAGGATGAGGAAGAACAAAGGAGGAAATAGAAGGAAGTAACTACTAGGATAAGGACAATCAGAGCATTCAGAGTCAAGGCTTTGAGCCAACCCTAAAAGGCAATTTAGAATCCTGGGCTGTGACACTTACGGCAGCAGACAGTTGTCACCTGAGCATGGGAAGTGTTAGAGAGCCAGTAACTGTGTTCTTCAAGGATTCCAGTCCTAGACTCCTGGTATCCAAGAGTATTGCACAGATCCTTGGGGTCAGTCCTGAGGTCCAAGTTTAGACCAGGGAAATTCAGGGAGAGGTTTGCCCTAGAGACTTGGCAGGACATGTCAGTTCTTTTGAGACTCTGAAGGTTTCTTTTCTCTCAAGTAAAGAAATAGCCGAGTGTTTCAAATCCAACTTTAATCCACGGACTCCAGGAGAGACATACTTGGGCCAATTTACAGGGTGACTAAATCAAAATACCTGTTTTTTGACCCATAACTAGCTACTAACTACCCCAGCAAAGGCTGAGAAAAGAAGAAGGCTGATTAAAGGAGCCTCTGCCCACCCTTGCAACGTTGACTAACTAGTCGCCTGAGGTTGTTTGATTTTGTCTACCCAGCAAAGACTCCACAGCTGATTTAAAATGAATCTGTGGAACTTAGCAAGATTTACCTGTAACCGTTCTCCATTTTTAAGCCAAGTGATTACAGGTGGGGGCACTGCATCCGATTTGCACTCCAATGTCATCTGTCTGTTCCGTAACACAGTGAAATCTTGGGACTCATCAGTTCCAGCAATATTAGGGGGTACTGGGGGTGAGAACAAATATATCAAAGGCTTTCAATAAATGAGATGTAAAATAATCTGGATTATCATAGGTGTTCAACAAATGTTGCTTCTGCTATACAGAATAAGAGACATAAACTTAAAATATTACTCATTCAATTTATAGTACAAATGATTGCAAATAGTGGAATATTCTTTTATCTTACTCAGTACTTTCACATACATTAAGAATAAAATTCTTCCCACAGCCACATTAATGATAGGATAATAATGTAATATAATCACATTATTATCACCATTTAACAGGTAACAAAATTATGGCACAAAGAAGGGATTCCTTGTCTAGGTTCTACATTTGGTAATAATCTTCTCTTCAAAATAACAGATTTTAAAACTACTAAATTAGGGTCTGTCCATCATAATACACAGAATCATATATATGTTTATTAATATGTAGAAATATATCTTTTTTATGTGACTCAAATTATATACACAATTTACATGTCAATTAATGGCAGGTCTAATTTGTGTGTAGGGCTGGCAGGGGGAGGGGAGTACTCCTACATTATGCCAGTCTGCACTGCCTAGTCATTTAGGCTATGAGAATGAGATAAAGATCTTCTCTTTAGTTTTTTAAATGTTTCTCTCCATAAAGAGTAATTCCCACTTCTATGTCAAAATAGTATTGGCCAGAGTCTAATTGCCCAACTTTTCTAAAAGAAGGTAATTTGGCCTTAAATGTGTGTGTGTGTGTGTGTGTGTGTGTGTGTGTGTACAACCAAGAAGTGTACTCACAGAAATTTATCAAAATAAAATAATTAAGGGAATAGGCCAACATGTACATACAAAGATGTCGATAACAGTGTTGCTTATATTTGTAAAAATATAGAAAGACCTTAAATATCTAAAAATAGGTAATGGATTAAATAAATAAATCCATATTCACAAAATGAATACCATGCAATCACTAAAAAATAATGTTATAAAAGTATATATTTTTTTGACATTAACACATGTACACCATACCATTGAGATAAAAAAAGTTAAATATTATATACTGTATGATCACATTTCTGTGACAAAATACTTATATGCAAAAAGGTTTTATCTTTATGTGTTGAGATTATGGATGATTTTTATTTTCTTTTTTATCATAATTTATATTCTATGATTTTAAATCAATGACTATGAATTATTTGTGCAGGAATAAAACAAATAACAAAAAAATTCACTGAACTATTCCTGAAAAGCACTTGATCAGTCAAATATAAGAATCAGATTTGCAAAATACATATTTCCTAATGCATAAACATATCTTATGATGTGCTATGGAGTTACCCCATGTTCCACAAACTAGGCCTCTAATTAGGTATTAGCGTGTGATGGACTGCAGGACATTTTGCCAAATTTACCGTGCACTCTCACTAAATGTTCTTTATCATCATCTCCTGCAGGACTGGACGCCAGACATGTATATCTTCCTGTATCTTCCACCTACAAAAGACAAGGAAGTGAATTACACAATGTTAACATGTTGGTTTTGGTGACAAGAATAAATATCCACTGGAATGAATACAAAAGTCTCACAAAAGGCAAGGTATCATTAAGATAGCACACTCATAAAAATTTAATAAACTGTTTTAACATTTGTGATTAGTACTTTGATAAAGAGCATTGCTTGGCATCTCTAAACGTAAATCTATGTTTTAACAGGATTTCAGTATTTGATCTCAGAATGCTTGCATGTTAGGTATATTTAATGATCTCAGAAAAGGTAGATACATATAGGTCCCAGCACCATACATGACAGACTAGTTAGTATTTATTGAAGAAATAAATATTTATGGGTTTAAATTGCAGACTAAACAGTTGAATTGGAGTCTTCCTGAAGAAAATAAAATACATTAAATACACAAACAAAATATCAGGTTATTTAAATAAAGCACACTATTACCGTATTTTGACTCTACCTTTGGTATACATGGTAAAACAAAAGGGCTATATTATGTAATTTGGCTGTAAATAAGGTCAGACTGACAGCAAAATCTACTATTTTCTGACTAAAACCAGAAACATTTCTTTAAAACACCCCACGCATAGCTTCCACTGGAAGTGTTAGTCTTCATTCATATGTTTGACATTGTATAGACACAAGTCATGCTTATGTATGTGTAAAGCAGACTCTGGAAAATAGATGATCTTACTACTGTGAGAAACGTATCCTGGAAAAGTAAAAAAAACACTGTTTTCACTGAACACTCTTAGAATACTGGGAATTTTTAAATTCTTACATTCAAAACTGACTTTATAGGCTATGGAAACACTTTTTGGCAGGCTGCAAAAACTCCTTTGAAAAAATTTAAGACTAGTATGTTAAGAACAGTATGTTTGGAAAAGTACTTAAATACAACTTTAGAAGAATGACATTCACATAGTCCTTCAATTAAGAATTCAAAATGATGTACTATCGCCTAGAGAATAACTTTTGAATTTGTCATCATATCTATAAAACCTCTAAAAGTCAACTCTTCTCTACCAACTCAGTGTATTCCCAAATGATATGGCCCCCTCCACTTGTCCTGACTTAGCCAAACTTCAATCACCACAAACGACTACTCCTAAATCTTGCCTCCTCCAAGAAATATTTCCTGACAACTTATGCCATTGGATATCGACAGTCATTATTTGCAGCCACATTTTCTACAGTGTGTTCTGTTAATAGGATGTTTGAAAAATTACAGTTAATCAGATTTAGAGTAAGATTTTGCAGAGTTGTTGACAAGCATTATGGCTCACAAAGGAGGGGAGGGTACAGTATATCAAGTTTTCCAAACCTGTTTGGTCATAGAATTTTTTCCCCTTTGGAAATAATCACAGAACAAGTATTTGATGGAAGACATCTTAGGAAACTCTTGTCTCTACCACACAATTTGGAATTTGCAAAGAAACCATTATGTGCCAAGCATAACTATATGTCACAGATACATACACAAAAAGACAAAGTTCAGATAAGTAAAATACAATTTAGTAAGTGCTATAACAGAGATATGTACAAAATGCTCTGAAAACAGAGGAGCAGAAGAACCCAGAGCGGTATTGGGATTTGATAATATTTAATTTTTCACTTCTACGATGTTTTTAATGGTTTTCTTGTTGTTTCTTTTTGTAATCTTATCATACGTGTAGTTTATTTCTCCTCGACAACTGGAAACTTCTTGAAGGCTGAGAAATGTCTCATGTATTTTGTTTGTATTCTCCATAATAGCTAGAACACATGGGTCACCATTTAACAGTCTATGAGACCTTTGTCTTGTTTTGTTATAATCTAACTTTTCATTCTTGCATTTAAGACCTACTGTAATGTGGCCTTAATCTCCCTTTCAAGCTTTATTTACCATGATTCCTTTATATTTATTATTCTATTCCACACACTTTCCTGTCTCCACGCTATTCCTTATGCTACAAATTTCTTTTGCTTCCTTTTTGGTCTGTTGAAATTATAATATTCAGGAGTTTTGATTCAGTAAGCAGTTTGACCTGAGTCTTCTCTGGGTTATTGCAATGTTTGACAGAGAGAAGACAGGACTAGAAGGTGTGTTTTCCTTGATGTCAGAAACAAGAACTGTGCTGAGTTCCACTGGCTAGGCTTTTGAACCAGATCCAGCTCCATTACTTTGAGCAGCAGTAAGTACTTGGCAGGTGAGTCCCTAATCTCTCTGTGTTTGTTTCTGGATTTGTAGAATGAGGATAAAGACATTGCCTCACAGAGTAGTCATGAGGGTCAGGGGTGTGATAGAGCCCAGAGCTGAACACGGGACTGACATGATTTATAATCCTTAGCTCTCTTTTTCCAGCTCCTTTTCCCTCCTCTTTCCTCAGTGAAAATGCACACAAAATATGATTAAATAATTTGTTATTTTATTTTTAAATGAATGATGATTATAACAACAATAATAGCAGCAGCAACAACAATTCTATCTAACTCTATTTTAGCATCACCACACGCCTGTGCCACCAGTCTAAGCACATCATGTTAGATTATCTCCAAATCCCCAAGTGTTTGAATTAAGTATTATTACTATTTTTATTCCCAGTTTACAGATAAGGGCATTAGTGCACAGATGGATAATATTCGTAACATAAAGTTTGCCTTTGTTAGTAGAAGATTATTATAATAAGACATCCCAGACATACTTCTCTTTAATATATTCACATTTCAGATTAACTTTCTTAAACACAAACTAAAAGAACAGTCAATTTCACTGAATTGATTATTTTTTGAAAAATTGTGTCTCTTCAGATTTTCATATCTGGTAGTTCATTTTGGAGATCGAAAGCGCTCTTTGAGACCTCCTATATATGCACGTTGGATTGCTTTGTTGCCAGTTCCGTAAAGGGTTACATGGCACAAAATAAGAGCTTCAGGAAATATATTATCACTTATAGCACTGTGAAAACTTGCAAAAATTAATGTGAAGGTATCTCGCTTTATTCTGAGTTTAATATGATACTTCCACTTCTTTTTAGTCATGTTACCTTGTAAGCATCTACCCAACCACTCATATCATAGACTCAACCTACTTTTGCTAAAGTTACAGAGATCCGTGATATATCCAGATTCAAAGACATCATTCTCCAACATTTCTCATATATCAGTAAGTGAGAAGTTTAACCTAGGATAAAATAATTGTATAAACTTTGACACCTACCTGAGCACTAGCTATTCGAAGAACCTCTCCTCCTCCAAGAGCCTGTACCTGATCCATCTGTGGAAGGGGCCGTCCATCTTTCATCCAGGTAATTTTAGGAGCTGGGATTCCAGAAGCAATGCAGGTGAGTTCAAGTGGATTATTAACAATCACTGATATCTCTACAGCTTCTTCAGATCCATTGATATGAGGTGGTTCTATTTAAAGAGAATTGGAAACAATAACAAAATAAACTTGTTTTATAAAATAGTGCTGATTAAAGAAACTTTTTAAAAGAAAATTAAACTCAAATTTATGTTCATGTGATATAAATTGATTGGAACAAGGATACCAAAATGATAATTCCTAGATATCATCGCCATTTGTCACCAGCATTATTTTAAAAGGGATGGATCATGTCTATAATAGATCATGAAGTAAATTACAAGACAAGCCATTACAAGATCATTATAGCACAGCAATTAGAATTCACATAATTAGAGCAGTCTCACCTAACTGTGAAGATCGTAAAACAATAAAAACTAAACTTAAAGATAGGAACTTAAACATATTGAATGTTTTTGCACCTTTTAAATACCTATTGTTTCTGGAAAAGCAATAGGCAAATGCTATGAAATTTTGCTATTATCTTTTCCATAAAGAAATTTAAGGGGAAACATGACTAAGCAGAAGAAAAACAGTTACAGTTGGAGATGATTTCTGCATAAAACACATTTGTTATGTTTGGGCAGGAATAATTTCCTTTTTTGTTATTTATACTTCTAAATTACCTTTCTCAAGAGGATGTTAAAGAATCTAAACATTTAGAAGAAACATTAAGGTTTCTTAGTCCAACTATCTCCAAGTTTAGGAATCCCTTTAAAACAGATTTCCCTTACAATAATCATTCAAGTTTTCTATGAATGTTTCCAGCTTACCATTTCACAAGGCAGCCAAAATTGCTGTTGGACAGCTCCAAGAATCAGCCTTTTTTTTTTTTTTTTTTTTTAAATCAGACACATAGTTTAGAAGAGAGGTTCACAGCAGAGGATCTGGAGTCAAACAGCCTGAGTTTGAATCCTGGCCCTAAGAATTACTAGGTTAGTGGATTTGGGCAAATCTCTAAAATAAGGATAGTACTATTATTTAATTAATAGGATTGCTAGGATTCAATGAGATAATCTATAAACTATATATTTCTTTTGTGTTTCTGAATCCATTTTATTTTACAATTAAGGGTTTGAAACAAGTTATTACTATTATAATCTCCACTACAGCTGTTGGTATTATTATTAAATTCTGCTTCCTAAAAATTTCTACCTATAGCCCTCATCTCCTTTATGGAAAAAGATAATATATTAAATCTGTACTCCTTTTCAGATTATAATTAAGAAGCCAGAGTTTCTTAACCATTGTCCCACATGACCTCTTTTTCATTTTCATCCATTTTATGTATTGCTGTCAAAATACATTTTCTTAAGTGCATTTTACATTGATCCAAGATTTCTTGGTTAAAATTAAATTTCAGCATCTCCATGCTGTTTACTGAATTAAATAAAAATTCCTCATCGTCATTACCAAAGCCAGACAAAGCCAATACAAAGAAGGAAAATTACAGGCCAATATTGCTGATGAACATAGATGCAAAAATTCTCAAAACAATCTTGGCAAACCGAATACAGCAATACATTAAAAAGATCATACACCACGATCAAGCGGGATTTATACCAGGGATGCAGGGATGGTTCAACGTCCACAAATCAATCAACATGATACACCACATCAACAAAACAAAGAATAAAAACCACATGGTCATCTCAATAGACGCAGAGAAGGCATCTGACAAGATACAACATCGATTTATGATAAAAACTCTCAACAAAATGTGTATAGAAGGAAAGTACCTCAACATAATAAAGGCTATTTATGACAAACCCACAGCCAACATCATACTCAACGGGGAAAGGCTGAAAGCCATTCCTCTGAGAACAGGAATGAGACAAGGCTACCCACTCTCACCACTCTTGTTCAACATAGTATTGAAGGTTTTGGCCACAGCGATTAGGCAAGAAAAAGGAATAAAAGGAATCCAAATAGGAAACGAAGAAGTGAAACTTTCACTATTTGCAGACAACATGATTTTATATACAGAAAACCCTAAAGAATCCATTGGAAAACTATTATAAATAATCAACAACTACAGCAAAGTCTCAGGGTACAAAATCAATCTACAAAAATCACTTGCATTTCTGTATGCTAATAACGAACTAACAGAAAGAGAGCTCAAAAAGATAATACCATTTACAATTGTATCAAAAAGAATAAAATATCTAGGAATAAATCTTACCAAGGAGGTGAAAGACCTTAACAATGAAACTACAAGACATTATTGAAAGAAATCAATGATGACATAAAGAAATGGAAAGACATCCCATGCACATGGATTGGAAGAATAAACATAGTTAAAATGCCTATATTACCTAAAGCAATCAACAGATTCAATGCAATCTCAATCAGAATCTCAATGACATTCTTCACAGAAATAGAAAAAAAATGCTAAAATTCATATGGGGCAAGAAAAGACCCCGAATAGCTAAAGCAATCCTAAGAAAAAAGAACAAAGCAGGAGGCATCACAATCCCTAGCTTCAAAACATACTACAAAGCAATAGTAATCAAAACAGCATGGTACTGGTACAAAAACAGACACACAGATCAATGGAACAGAATTGAAAGCCCAGAAATAAAACCACACATATATGGACAGCTAATTTTCGACAAAGGATCTAAGAACATACAATGGAGAAAGGAAAGCCTCTTCAATAAATGGTGTTGGGAAAACTGGACAGCCACATGCAAGACAATGAAAGTTGACCATCTGCTATCGCCATTCACAAAAATTTACTCAAATGGATCAACGACCGGAAGGTAAGACCTGAAACTATAAAACTCATAGAAGAAAATATAGGCAACACACTATTTGATATTGGTCATAAAGGAATCTTTTCGGATGACATGTCTACCTAGACTAGGGAAACTAAAGGAAAAATAAGCAAGTGGGACTTTATCAGATTAAAGAGCTTCTACAAGACAAATGAAACCGAGATCAAGAAGAACAGACAACCCACCAGCTGGGAGAAAATATTTGCAAAACATATATCTGACAAGGGGTTAATCTCCATAATATATAAAGAACTCACACAACTGAACAACAAAAAAACAAACAACCCGGTCAAAAAATGGGCAGAGGAAATGAACAGACACTTCTCCAAAGAAGATATACAGATGGTCAACAGGCATATGAAAAGATGTTCAACATCACTAATCATCAGGGAAATGAAAATCAAAACAACACTAAGATATCACCTCATGCCCGTTAGAATGGCTATAATCACCAAGACAAAAAATAACAAATGTTGGAGAGGATGTGGAGAAACGGGAACCCTCATACACAGCTGGTAGGAATGCAAACTGGTGCAGCCTCTATGGAAAACGGTATGGAGATTCCTCAAAGAATTAAAAATAGAAATACCCTATGATCCAGCTATCCCATCACTGGGAATATATCCAACGAACCTGAAATCAACAATCCAAAGAGGCTTATGCACCCCTATGCTCATTGCAGCATTATTCACCATAGCCAAGAAGTGGAAGCAACCCAAGTGTCCCTCAACTGATGATTGGATCAAGAAGATGTGGTATATATACACAATGCAATACTATTCGGCCATAAAAAATACAAAATCATCCCATTTGCAACAACATGGATGGACCTGGAGGGTATTATGTTAAGTGAAAAAAGCCAGACAGAGAAAGACAAACACCGTATGATCTCACTCATATGTGGAATATAAACCAACACATGGACAGAGAAACTGTATTGTGGTTACCAGGGGCAATGGGGGTTGGGGGTGGGCACAAGGGGTGAAGGGAGCCATGTATATGGTGATGGACAAACAAAAATAACAACCCAAAATTTCACAATGTTATAAACTATTAAAACATAAATAAAAAAAATTCCTCATCATGTCTTCCAAGGCTTCCACAATATGGCCTTGATCTATCTTTATAATATTATCTACTCTTAATATACTTACATGTAACCTAGAGTTCAAATTAGACTACTTGTCTCCCTCAACAAGTCCAGTCCTCTCTTGCTCTGTGACTTTACTACTGCTATTCCTTCTAACGGAACATCCTCTACACAGTCTCATCCCCTAACTGAGCATGTTCAACTACTATCAAGGTCACCTTAATGTCATTAAATTCATTTGTAAAAACCATAAATCCTTTCTTGATTCTCTCAACAAACTATAAAATTTCTATCCTTTTTAATTTCCATAGCATGTTGTTTACATCATTCAAAAGCAGTTATCTGATTCTCCATTTGACTACGGCCAATTCTTTATTCCTCTCACTTATTGGTTACTTATTATGTGCCAGTCACTGTGGATACACAGATTAATTAGGCAGGGGATTTACCCTCAAAAGCTTATAGTCACTAGATTTAAAACAACGACAACAACAGAAACAATAACATGTTCCGAACTGGCTCGAATGCCAGTCATGAGATCTTACATGCGTTAAGTGATTGTGAAATATTTTACTCTGCATCTTGTCCATATGTCTTTTACTTTGGGCAGAGTAGGAGTTGTCCACACTCTGATGACTCCAGAACTTATATTTCCAGCCTAGATCTCTCTTCTGAGTTCCAGATCCATAAATCCAATGATCAGATAAACAACTCCAGTGAGATGTTTGAAAACTACTTCAAATTCAACATATATTCAGACTGAACCTATTACCTTATTCTTCAAAACCTGGTCCTTTTCCAGCATTCCCTACATTTAGGTGATGGATATAACAATCATTCAGTCACATAAGCCAGAAACTAGGAATCATCCTTGATATTTTCTTCTTCATCACCTTGATATTTTCTTCTTCATCACTCCCCTATGTGCAAATCCACAACTAAGTTCTAATACTTCTACTTACGATTATTTCTAGAATATATCTTTTCCTCTCACCTCCATCACTAATCTGAGCTACAATATCGTTTACGTGAATTAATATCTCCTCCTTCCTGGCTGAAGGTGCCTGCTCAATATCATTTATTTGTGTCTTTCATATTAAGAGACCCCAAATTTGTTGGGGTTGTCAATGTGCTAAAAACCACATTTCCTAGCCTCTTTAGTAGATAGCAGAAGGAGAGGCATGAGAAGATTCTGACCACGGAGACGTAAATGGAAATGGTTTCGTGGGGGCTTCTAAGAAAGTCCCTAAAGGGGCAACTCTTTGCCCTTCCTATTTTTCCTGCTCTATTGTTGCATCTAGTGATGCTGGAGGTGAGAAGACAATGCACGATCACTGACCGATCACGATGCAAAGGCCAAGAGAACTGTAAATATCTGAACTGCTGAACGCATGCAACTACTGCCGACCTCCAGACATCTCACTCAGCGAGAAAGACAAACGCTCTTTGTTTAAGCCATGATATTTAGACTCTCAGTTATTCACAGCCAAATATAATTCCTAATATACACTGGTTTCTCAGAATCCATTCTTGTCCTGCTCCAAGTAGCTCTCCACTTTGCAGTCATAGTGGTCTTTTCAAAGTGCAACTCTACTCACGGCATTCCATTTATCAGAACTTTTAATGGCTTTTCACTGTTCTAGGATAAAAACCAAAATTCTTAATGTGGTCTGCAAAGCCCTTCATACCCTGGACCCTGTCAAACCCCCATCTGTATTTTGTATGATTTTCTTCCTTGTTTTCACTATTCTAGCCACATTGGACTTTTCAGAACCACTAATACACCATGACACCTCGCACCACGTGGATAGAATTAAGTTCAGAATAGCAATTCCCCCAGTGAGGACGTTCACATTCACATTCCGAGTGTAGCACTGGCCAAAGTGAAGAGTTTTTCAGGTTTTGATGGAATTAGCTTTCCATAGATGCTGAAACACTAAAACTTCTCATCTTTCTGCTGAGCCAGTTTTCAAATCTGTTTTAAGAAAACATTATCCTTATAAACCCTTCAGCTGGGAAGGTTATTCTTCGTACAGTACTCTAACAATACTATTGTTATTTTTGTCCTTTGTTTTCTACATCCAGAAATGCACTGCGCTGTGATTCTGCTCCTGGTTCTTGAATTCCTAGAGGAGTATTATTTCTCTCTTTCCTCACTGCCACCTGCTGGTCCAGGCCCCTGCACTTTCAGGCCTGTATGAATACAACAGACTCTTCAATTCATTCTTCACTCTGTCATCAGAGGAAACTTTTTGGAAATCAAATCTGCTTGTAACATATTCCTGCTTAAGCTTCTTCTATTGCCTTTGTAATGAGGTCCAAATTCTCTAACATGTTCCCAAGGCTCTTCACACTTTGGCTTCCGCCATGTATATTTCCAGTCTCGTCTCCTGCTACTCTTTCTTTCACACTCAGTTGCAGTGAGAACAGATGCATAACTCAAGCTCTCTCACTTCTAGATGAAAGATGTAGGCAACTCCTCACTCACCTCTACAGTCCTGCCTTTTAAGGCTCAGATTTATCCTTGAGGAGATCTTCTCTGAACTTTGCCATCCCACAGAATGTAATTTTAAGCATATAATCCTGATCATACTGAAAAGTAATTACTCCTCAATATCTGTGTTCCCCCTAGATGTAGGAACTTGAGGGCTCAGGCCACATCTTTCTTATTCAATGAGGCATTCAAGTACCTGTCACACTGTATGTCACATAGTAAGTGCTCAATTATCATTTGTTACATGATGACTAGAAACATGCCTGGCACATAATGTATTGTCAATAATTAATACTTAATATTTGAATAATTAATGTACAAGATCACATTTATGTTATCTCCTGTTATTCCACATATTCTGTGAATTGATGTACAGGAATTTGTTATTCCACCCCTCTTCACAGACACACATTTTCTTCTGCCTTTTGTTTCTAAATATCCCGGAGTACTGCCTCCACTACCACCTTCATTCTATGGAACACTCATCTACACCATGGTATCTCTCTTTGTTTATTTAGACATTATTCTGCCCCCTTCTACAGTTAAAACTCCCTTTAATCCTTCTGATAAGTATCTAATGCCATTCATTTCAATCCAATAAATAAATATTACGTGTCAAATGTCATGCTAAGCCCTGGGAAGACAGCAATAAGTAAGAAGGGTACTGCGCATCATAGAGCTTGACTAAGGATGAAGCAGACTTTTAAGGTTACATAAATAATTAAATTGTAATAGGTACTATGAGAAAGATTACAGGGCATCCTGAAAACATTTGGCTAAACTCTTGCCAAAATTCTTCTTATTGCTCCCTGTGGGGTACACTTTGTTCTATGTAAGGAGCCTGAGGTTTTACCTCCATCATAGTGAAAAAACAAACAAAACTCCAAAAAATTATTGATTATTAAAATAGTCAGTTCATTTCATTCATCTTCATTTTTCTTCCAAAGTCAATAATTTTGACTTCGGGAAAAGATGTGTTTTCTCTTTATGCTATTTGTTTGCATGTAGAACATTGGAATACACATTTTAAGTATTTTTTTAATGCACACAATAGTAAATAGAACTAGTCTATTTGAAATGACTATTACAACAATAATCTACAGATTGGATCATTTAAAGACTGTTTGGAATAACACACAGCAGTATAAATAAATTATGCCTTTCCATTAAATTGCTATTACCAGATGTGCTTTTAGTTCTTGGAATAAGTTAAAAAGCTACTTACTAATTGCTTATATGACTTTGTCAATAAATAATGTTTTACAAGCAGGAGTTTTCATCTTTTTAGACAGATAAGAAACACAATACTTTAAATTTAACATGTTTCAGGTAAGAAACACAATACTTTAAATTTAACATGTTTCACATAAGAGTAAACATAGGTGAATTACAAAACAGAAATACAAAGTCTTTACAAATTTTGTCCCATAGCAAATGATTCTAAGAATTATACTTATTATAGGTCTTTATTGTCACTTACTTCCTACTTATTGAATGTTTACATACCTAGGACCTTCAGGATAAAGTGTTTGCTGACTTCTCCCGCTTCATTTGAGGCAATACAGGTGTACCTTCCTGAATCTTCAGTCTCTGCTTTGATGAGTTGAAGGACCATTCCTTGAGTGCTTATTGTCAGATGGGCATCAAGCCCCAAAGGCTCATCATCTCTAAGCCAGGACATCCTGGGAGTTGGAGTTCCACCTGTAAAGCATGTCATGGAGGTGGAACTACCCTTGACAATTGTGATTTCTTCTGTTCCCATTGCATTGTCCAGATTTGGTGGTACTGTATAGAAAACAAAATAAGCAAAATTTATGTATCTATTATAATTTGAGATCAATTTAGATTAAGAAATTTAAATAGTTCAATTAGTTCTATAGTTTTTCTATGATGTATAAAAATATAGAATTTAAAATAACATATAATTGATGACTCTACTATGAAAATATGTGTTAGGTAGGCTAATTATTAACCTTCCAAAGTTTTTAGCAATGAAACCTCAGGATTTTCTTGTAGAACATACAAAATTTAAATGTGTTTTGAATTTCGGCCATTTTTTAACTTTTTAGGTTTGCCTCTTTAATTTATTATAATGTATACTATACTTCCAGAAGTATACTCTCACTACTTTATGTGGAATAAATAAAATAATATCAAGTTCTACAGTAAGCTTTATATAATCCAACATAAGTCATTTTTAGGCTATAGTAAATAGTTACTTAACTGTTCTGAGACATTCTTGGTGATTGAGAAATCCGGGCCAGTAAACCTTAATATTTCAGAAACGGAATGTTTTGAGTTCCCTATCTACACATCACACAGAGACATATATATGCACATATCGATTCACATCTGAAATACTCTAAATAAGACACTAATATTAGAAAACAGTCTTAACTTTGTATGAAAAGACCAGTCTTGTGTCTGGATTGAAATGCTATTTTTAAAAAGTTTGATTTCATTTAATGCAAAATTCCAGGTTGGAAGAGTATTTTGACAGACAGTATGCTCCAATAAATATGGAACCCTGGGGAGAAAATGCATTCTTCTCCAGTTAGCAAGATCCTACTTGACCAATCCTTTCTGATACCTCAACAAATAGAAGCCAGTTGCTTAATATTAGACACATAGTAAGGTATTAGGGTCACTTCTGTGACATACCAAAAACTTGAAGATTATAATGTTTATTATCCACCCCGGCTCTGTTGGAGGCCACACAAGTATATACGGCAACATCAGACACCTGAGCTCTCACAATCCTGAAAAACAATTTGACCCAACATTTCATAATTTGATCCTATTCAACATATACAAATAAAATACTTATGATTTATATATAAATTATAGAAGGTGACTTATGCTGGGAAATTTTAGTTATGAAGCTTATAACTATCATCACAAATATAGATGCCTCAAATGCAGTTGATCCACTAAAGTTGATTAGGCACTGACAGTCAGCCACAGAAAATATAACACAATTTGAGAGGGAAACATTTTTCAAATATATATTAATAGAGAATGACGCTAACATGAAAATCACATGATTGTGGTAGGTGCCTTCCTCTCATTTTGCCATATAAAGTTTTACCTAAAATAGTAGTTCTTGGAAATTTATATCTGATAGTCTGTCTATGAAAGACCTATTTTATACAAATTTACTAAAACATAAGCATTTGAATAAGAATAAAAAACCATGTCAATTTTATATTTCTTATGCTCCTCCTTCTAAAAAGATCTTGAAGGGGAAACAAAGAAACAAACAATAGTAAAGACTCAAGAGAAAAAAATTTTTAAACACTATTAAGATGAAGGTAAAGTCTACAATCACAGTGACTTTGTCTAGCAAATCACACACAGTAAAAGCTGACCTGATAACCTGCCCTCCTGACAGCAACCGGATATGGGAGGAGAGAGGCAGAGGAAGTCCATTCTTTAGCCAGTTTATCTGTGGTGGAGGTATCCCAGTGGCTCTGCATTCAATATTTATTGACATATCCACCAAAGCCATTAGTTTCTCTGCTTCTTCTTTATTACCCCTAATTGAAGGTGGAACTATGTCATGCAGAAAATAAGAGAGAAAGAAAAGGGTGGAGCGTGTATTACTGGTTCAAATCTTTTTAACTACAGTTGCCCACATTTCTGCTTTGTATCCCAAAAGGAAACAGCAGTGACATCCGATTTTAAAACTAAATGCTTTAGACACCTACTGCTGGACCTTCATTTCTACTGATAGATTCCTAAGGGAGCATGGTCAAAAAAGAGTGAAATTTCATATTTACCATAGACATTCAAGTTAAAAATTCGGTCTTCTTCTCCAGCAGGATTAGTAGCGACACATGTGTATTTCCCCGTGTCGGATGGGAGAGCTCCATAAATGTTTAATGTGCTGCCATTTGCAGTCACCCTATAGAAAAGGTCATAATAGAGGCACTGAGATGATTTACATGGAGCTAAGATCTGGAAAACTCACTCGAGATTATTGTGTTCTTTAAAAATATACCACCATAAAATTCATCTTCATCTTGGATATAATGGTTCAAAAATTTTTCACTAAGTACATGGAAAAGTCAGAGCTAGTAAAATTGATGATTTCAGGCAACCAACTAAAATTCTATAGTAATGGTCTCATATATCCACCACCTCTTTATGAGAAAAAATGAAATGAACAAAATCAGGTTAGGAACTTCTCTATCCAAATCACAGGCAAAGACATGTTTTTCTCAGAGTTAGAATATTTTATCATTAGTTACCAATATAAGGTTTGAATTAAATAAAAATTATAAAAAATTCTGGTATGAAAACTGAAGAATGTTACAATGAGAAATTAAATTATATATCAAAAAAAAATCTAGCTATAAACAACTTAGTAATACTCTTAATGAGAAGGAGCAAATAGGATAATTTATTTAAATGGTGATAACAACTCAGTATTATGTATGAGTGTATTTTGCAAAAATTTTTCTATAAATTGTAAAGCTTTTCCTGTGAATTACATAATAGTAAATAATAACTACACAATTAGATTATCAAAGATATCTAAGTTAAGATTATTGCATTATTGATTTTCTTCACACACATTAATTACCAAACAAAACTTCTTGTGTTTTATAACATTAAATTGCTATCTACAGCTATTCCTATGATAGTGGTTTTATTAGATTCTCCCAGTGCCAAAAGTAAATACTCCATTTCTGCCATATCATGTTATTATATATGATTATTGAGAATTACAATATTATTATCTGTCTATTGTATTTTTTTCTCTTTAAAAATATGAATTTTAAAATTTTATGAGTTTAACCAAATGAGCAAACAAAAAAGCAAGCTGCCATGACCAAAGGAAAGTAGTAAGTTGACTTTGGAAAAATTACTTTATTTGATTGACAAATTGCTCCACTTAAACTTACACATATTGTGAAGCAGTGGACAAATAATCAATAAAGTGCATATAAGAATAAGTAAATTTGGGATCTTAATATAAGAGAAGGAGTGATCCTAAATTCCTAGGTACAAATATTATCTTTTATAAAGATCTTCAGGTCCACCCACTATCTAGTACTTGCTTTGGAATATGGTCAATATCAGCTGATTTAATAAAAATAATTAAATATTTGTTAACTATTCAGAAATGTCCACACCAGAGATATTAAACTTAAAATGTATCTCTAAAATATTATTTGGCAATTTGCCCAATCTTGTAAAGAGACAAATATTTAAATTTTAATATAAAATGACTTCAAAGAAAATAACATTTATTTTCTTTCTTTAAATTATGTATATTTATTCATTGACTAGAAAATACACTCCAAACCTTTAACTTTAAAATATTGGTTCAAACTGATAAAGTTTGCAATACATTTAATTAATGTCTAATTATGCGTATATGATTCTTCAAGTAATTATAATTACTCTGGTATGTGTATATAATGGGGCTTTGTGATGAAGTAATCTAGTAGAGTGTAGAATTCTGGGTTGTCTTTGTTGTTTAAAGTAGCAGGAGGCTCTGACCACAGTCAGAGCACATTAAGCATATTCTGTCTCTATGCGGTTTGTGGCATGGGTAACAAGCGTTAGCTGAGAGGCTCTGACCACAGTATTATTCCATCTCTATGCGGTTTGTGGCATGGGTAACAAGCGTTAGCTGAAAACGAGATTTGGACAAATCACTACAAGGAATGAACTGATTATGATGATATTATATCTTTTCTCAAAATGAGCAAGCATTATGGCATGTTTGGTGGTTTGGTGATTTCAGGACGCATAATCATATCTAAGATTATTGATGACTCTTGTAGGATGAAACTGGTTTGAAGTTAGCAGGAAAGAAGAATTAGTTATTTTATGACATTTGTTATACATATTCTGAGATTAGAGGCATAAATGTTTGGTATAAACATTCTGAGATTAGAGGAATAAAATCAACAACTGTTAACTGAGTTGATGGATAAGGAACACACACACACACACACAAATACTTTTGTGTGATTCTCCAAGGGGAAATTCTGTGTCCAACTCATGAAAATTTTATCTTTTTTCTTTCTGAATACAATGATAGCCAAGTTCTGATGAGACTGAAGTTGGTATTATTCACGTGAAATTTGAAGCATAAAGCATTGTAGAAGACTTGACAATTAAATGCAAAGACTTTTCTTAAACGTACCGGATTCTTTCTGTTTCACTGCTAGTAATGAGCTTTCCATCTCTAAGCCATTGAATAAGGGGGGTGGGAAAGCCATTTGCGCTGCAGACCAGCTCAACATTTTCCCCTAGAAGGACACCGACTTCACTTGGAATTTCAGCTCCAGCAACATCTGGAGGAACTTTGGAGAAATAATTAAGACTTTCATTAATAAGGCACAACGATATAAATTCTAATGAACATAAGAGAATCATAGAACAGTATGCCATTTTTATTTCACACTCTTCCTAGACTGTGGTTCAAGATCAAACCACTGTTATTCTCACATATTACTTTTAAATGAGAAATAGGTAGAGGAATCACTTCAATATTCCTGTTATATTTGTAAGTTGATATAGCTATTTAGCCATAGGGGCTAGTGACCAAATCTACCTCATGGGCACCCTTCCCAGCCAAATGAATTACTCTTGGATTAAATCTTCAATAGACAGCTCAGAATAGTATAGTTCAGGAGAATGTGTTCTATAAAATCTTGGCATACAGGTCTGAGGAAAGTACCTAAGTTGGTTATTTCTTTCTCCATGATGCAATTTAAACATTATTTATTTTGAGTGATGGACAGGCTTATTGTAGGTTTCAAGATCCAACTGTTTCTGTTCTCTTTTCCTAATTATCTTTGCTGTTTATGTTAATGATTCAATTGAGAAATAATGTGTAATAAAAATATTGACAATGGTATCAGACAGAAACACATCTGAACTCCTCTTCTAAATCATTATAGTGGTGTGCTGGAAGTAGCTCACACCAGCCTGCAAGAGCCAATTTTGCATGTCTTCCCTACTCCATGTTCACCAGCATCACGTTGGTAGCTTAAAATGGGCCACAGTGGGAATAGTTATACCATAGAAACTGGCAAGTGACTGGCTACAAATCAGGACCTTTTGGTCTGCAGAGTCAATTGTCAAACATTTACCAGCACACCACTGCATAATCTCTCCAAATCTCATTTTAGTCATCTAGAAGATGATAGTAATTATACCAAATTTGCAGAATTTAGAGTTACTAAATAAGTCAAATCAATAAGAATGTTAAAGAGAGATTCCTATAATGAGGGTCTTATATATGACAAGCACTGGACTAGGCCCTATACACATATATTATTTTTAGTTCTAATACACAATAACATATATAAAAAGTCTGGTAAAATGTTTGGTCATACCACATACCCCATGGCTGGCAGCTATTATTATTAATGCATTAAACATAATTAAACATGCAATTTCTGACATTGAATCTCTGAATAGCTATTTTTCCCTTTCTGCTTTTGAAATCTCAAAGCATCACTAATCAGAGAAACCACTGATACTCATAGGCTGATTAATTTTCTTTAATTTCAATGTTTAAGTGATGAATTTTAACTAATCTTACTGTGGTAATCATTTTACAATATATACATATATCAAATCATTATGTTGTATACTTTAAATTTATACAATGGTATGTATCATTTATATCTCAATAAAACCGGGAAAAATTTCAATTTCTTGGAGTTAGCTTTAGCAGAGCACACAAAAGGTAGATAATAAATATTCACAATTACATTTATAATTTATGAGAAATTTTTTTCATAGTAACTGGAATAAAATTGGAAAAAGAAAGCATTTCAACTTCGTTTCAAGTTAGATTTCTATTTCAATTTAGGCCAAACATTAGAACAAAAGTAATAATCAGACGTTTACTGAAAATCAGAAGAAGGCAAGTTCTCCCTGCAGTGCTCAATACTATGCAGGAACACAGTAGGTATTAATTAAATATTTGTTGGATGGATTAATGCTCCATATCTCATCATAGCACAAGATTCATAATTACTTGAAATATGCCCAATTCCCGACCTGTAGTTAGAACATAGTACAACCTCTACATAAATTAAATCTTACTTATCTATATAAATAAGAACAGACCTATAGGCTTAGCATCAAAATAAGTTATGCCAGTTTAAAATAAATGATTCAACAGAATATATACTATAGGAAGGTAATAATTTCAGTAAACATGAAAAAAATAGAGATTATGAAATTTCTACTATTCTTTTTTCCACATTTATGTCCATTTCTATGAAAATACAATCTACTGGTAAATGTAGGACGGATAACTGACAATAGTTTTTGTTTATCTAAAGACATTTTGTAAGTCAAATCATTATGCTGTGCACTTGAAACTTATACAGTTCTGTATGTCAATTATATCTCAATAAAACTGGAAAAAAATAGGGTATCAAAACATGCAAAAAAGATATTCTGAATCAATTATAAATGATCTCTTTAGATGCCCACTTATTTTGTACAATAGATAGAATAAAATAAACCGAAGATAGATCAGAGTGTACCCCACATACCTTGAATGGAAATAATGTAATTTTTCTGTGCTTTTCCCTCAATATTTGAAGCAACGCACGTATAGTTTGCACCGTCTGAACGCTGAGCCCGGGCAATTTGGAGTTTGCTACCTCCAGACAAAATATGAACTTCAAGCGAGTCAGAATTTTCTAGAGGTAGAAACAGAGCAAAACAAAACATAAAAAAGCTTTTACTTTTAACATTTCTATAATTCACCATAAAAAGGTCTTCTTTCTGTGAGAAATAGATTTCTTAAAAGTTTTTCCTTTGTACATTTATTTTAAATGGGAGCCTTCTTTGGAAAAGGAAACAAGAAAAATCTTACTTGGAAAAAAGAAAAAATGTATTTTCTAAGTTTGTATTTCAGTACATTAGGCTTTCTGAACTAAACACAGCTATGAGCATAATACTGAAAATGTGCTAGTTTATTAATTTAGTGAAGTAAGAGACAAAGAAAACAATATAAAAAATGCCCAGCTATATTACCTATGGGCCTGTGGTTCTTGAACCATGCTATGGCGGGAGGCGGGATTCCAGCCGCCACACATGTTAAGGTCACAGGATTGCTGATGGTCTCAACAACCACTTCTTTCTCAGGCCCTTCGATGGTGGGTGGCACTGTAAAAAGACAGAAGAAAATCATGTGTCCTCATTAAGCTAATTCAGGATACTTTTTTCATTTGCATATCTGGGGGAAAAAGAGTTGTATTAGAGGCAGATGCTCACCATATACATTGAGGTGGAAATTTTTATCATCCCGTCCTGCTACATTTATAGCTCTACATACATACTGGCCTGTGTCAGATACCTAAAAGAAAAAGATACTATTGTATGTGCTCCATTACGTTACAGATGACCAATCACACTGTTTGAGTGTAGATTAAATCATCAGTCATCTTTATGCTCAAACGCCCCAGTTCTAATTGCCTTCTACAATCCTGTCTTTTTTTTTTATGAAAATAAGGTCAATGGTATTGACGATGTTATTTTTTAATGAAAATCATTTTTCACTGTAGTAAAGGAAATATGCAGCTTCCAATTCTCTCTTCCATAATCCCACCAAGAAGTCATGACATGCAAACAAGAATAAAAGATGCACCTCGGCTTTCTTGATGCGCAGCATCTGTCCATCTGCTAGAATCTCCAAGTGAGTCGACTCTGTTATCATCCGCCCATTCTTATACCAGGTGATGACTGGAGGTGGGACAGCGTTTGACTCACATGCCAACGACACAGAGGTCCCCTCTCTTACATTAACTACAGAAAGTGAGTCACTGCCATGATCTTTAATGCTTGGGGGCACTAAGGGAAGGAAACAAGAACAGAAGGATTTTTTTTTCATTAAGGTACTCAGAAAATACCTAACGCCAGTTTAAAAATGAAAGAATTTTACGAGGAGTATAAAAACAAACCATAAACAGTCAGGAAAACTTTTTTCTTGCTTTCACCAGCTTGGTTGATAGCTATGCAAGTGTATTCACCACCATCAGACACCTTGGCCCGAAGAATTTGTAGAGTTCGACCCCCTGTGGGCAAATATAATGGAAATTGAAGAGTGGTATAGAGGTTGTTCTAATAAGTATTTTATCAGTAAGATAAATGGCAAAATATATCCTTTCCCTTAAAGTAAAATTTATATAGAAACGTTTCATATTTAAAATAAAAGATTGAATCAGTTTTCTTTGACCCTTCCTTTATTATTGATTCTACTTCCTTATAAAGGAAGAAATTCATAAAATTTTTCTCTCCAGTTACCAAACATGGATGGTAGAACTGTTTGACATTGGTTCTGGTGAGCAAACAGTAATTATGCTATAGCCAAATATGTTCACAAGTATTTTCTGGGTGTAACTCTCTCACGGTGCAGAAGTGACTGTGTGTCTGTCAGTCTATCTATTTATCCTCAAGGAGCTTTCGGATTGATTAAAAACAACCAGTGAATTTGTTTATTTGCACTATTTACTAGTCTATCACCCCCGTGGAATGACTAAGCAGTTCTGTTCCTAAATTTCATAATTTCTTGAAGTAGATCTGTTACTCCACATTCCTACCAAAATCATAAAAGTCTATACAATATTATCCTAATGGCTCCAAATGGGCAAAGAGAGGCATTTAATGTGGATGAATAAACGGAGCAAGACAAAAGTTTGGCAAGAGACTAAGTTGAAATGCCATTTGTATTAAAAATAAAGGAAAATGAGCAAGTTTGGCCCACCTTCTATGAGCAATAAGTTCCTTACCAGGCACTATGAGAGCATTTGTGTTTAGCTTGATAGGCTGTTCATTCTTGAGCCAGCTGAGATCAGGAGGTGGAAAACCAGAGACCTCACAGGTCAAAGAGATGAAATTGTTCACCACAACAGTGAGATTTTCAGGGTTAGGACCAATGACACTTGGAGGAACTATAATAGCAAATATATTAAAAGTGAAATCTGATATTATCAGTAATACATATTCCAATTTATGAATATGAGCCCAAACATTGTACTCTGATAAAGCACTGAGTTAATGATACTACTAATTTTCTAGGTGTCTTTCTTCTTAACAGTTCCCTAATGCCTTTGTTAAACTATGTCCATCAGTTTTATTTTCCCCAATTAAGAGTCCCAGAATTTTCTAAGACAGAATTACTCTACGTTGTATCTGGAAAATGTAGTTGGCATTTCCCAAGATGGTTTGGTCAATGTACAAAGAAAGACCTAATGGTGCTCTTTATTGAGTACATTTGAGTACATTCTTGTTTTTAATATTACATCCTTATTTAAAGTTTTATTTTCCTGCATAGTAGAAATTTAATTTTAGGCTGTCTGTCTCTCAATAGGTTATTTAGACAATGTAAATCAATGACTTTCAAGATCAGCAGAAAATTTAAGAAATAAACAATACTATAGTTTATTGTTCAAAACCAAACAAAATTCCACAAGTAAAAGTAGTGCAGAGAAAAAATGGAGTGAAAGAGAATGAGGTTAATAACGCAATGCCATTTATGCATATGAAAACATATGCATATGGAACAATATATGTTTTAGAAGAATACATATACTTGGAAAGAATAACGTACATATTCAAATGGTTTCTTATGAAGGGGGAGGGGAAACAGGAGTGAGGAATGGGCATAAAAATGAATGAATACATGAACGAATTAATGGAGAATAAGTAAAAATAGAGATGGGTCTTGCTCCAACCAATGAAGATAGACATGAACTAAGGAATTCAATTAATATAACACTGTATTATATTAAGACGGAGGTCTCAAAACAACATCAAAAATAAAAGCAGAGGCTGGCCCCGTGGCTTAGCGGTTAAGTGCGCGCGCTCCGCCGCTGGCGGCCTGGGTTCGGATCCCGGGCGCGCACCGACGCACCGCTTCTCCGGCCACACTGAGGCCGCGTCCCACATACAGCAACTAGAAGGATGTGCAGCTATGACATACAACTATCTACTGGGGCTTTGGGGGGAGAAATAAATAAATAAAATAAAATTATAAAAAAAAAAATAAAAGCAGAACATCAAAAAGGCAAAATTGCTGTTTTTTTCATTTACTATCACATGGCTACTTTTCATCCATTAATTTTAATACTCATTCATTTATCAAACATTTATTGAATACCTACTTATTCTGGACATTGTACTAGGTGCTGACACAGTATGAAAAAAGTAATAGAAAATAACTATACAGAGTTAATAATTTAGTGGTAATGACATAGAACTAAAAATAACAGCTAAGATTTTTTTTGAGTAGTTTGCTACGTGAGGCACTGTTCTAAACACTTCACATACTTCACATATACCTTCTCTTCACACACACTTCACACACATTCTCACTGAATCCTCCTACAACCTTATGTGTTAGATACAGTTCTTATCCTCATATTATAGAAAAGGAAGCTGAGACACAGAGAGGTTAGCATCTTGCCTAAGGTTTCACAGCTAGTTTCTGGAAAAGATAGGTTTAGAAGCTAAGCAGTCTGGCTCTAGGGCCCTTATTCTTAGGCACCGTTCAATACTGCATAGTAATGACAAGTGTGATGAGTGTCAATCAGAATAGAGTGACAGCAGGGAACTAACCTAATTTGGGGATCAGGAGGAGGAAGTGACATTTAAGAAGATACTTGAAATATGACCAGGAATAAGCTAAATAGAAGACAGGGAATGGGTGAGTCTTCCAGAAACAAGGCACAACATATATACAAAGGCCCCAAATGGGAAAAAGACATGGCACCTAGAAGGCTGGTATGACCAGAATTTGAAGAGCAAGGTTGGGGGGCTGGCAGAGGATTCAAGGACGAAGCAACGAGAAGATCCTATAGGGTCTTCCGGGCATTATTAAAATGCTGAAATACAGCCTAAGGGATGGGAAGCTGAAGAGTGGTTTAATAAAAAATTAATTTAAAAGATATCAGTCTGGCCACAGTGGAGAGAACTGATGAGAAGGCTAGAAAGACCAGGTAGGAGACTACTGCTGTAGTATACGCAAAAGATTATGGTAGCTATGCCTAGGATGGTGTCAGAAAGGATCAAGAAAAGCGAATGGATCCCCAGCTATTTTGTAGGTAGAATCTTCAGGAGTTGATGTTTTGAGGGTGAGGTTTAAGGAAGAGGAGAAGTCAGGGATGACACCCATTTTTCTTGCTTGAACAATGGGTAGACTGGTGACTCCCTTTACTGAGACAGAAATCACTACAGCAGGAACACATTTTTTTGGAAAAGATAATGAGCTCAGTTATATACATGTTGTCTTAGGGTGACTATTAGACATTTGTATCTATGAGAAGCAGATATTTTGATAGAAGGGTCTGGAGTTCTTGAGGGGGCCCTGGCTGGAGATAAAAATTTGGAAACTATTTGCACATAGTATCTGAAATTTGGGAATGCATGAAATCACCAGAGAGTGGGAAGAGAACAAAGTCTAGAGCTTGGAAAATTTAAGTGTAATAGTTGAGCAGAGGATGAGGAACCAGACAACTAGGAATGAGAGCAACTAGGAAAGGCAAGGTATAAAAAGCAGTGTGAGTGTCACAAAAGCCAAAGGAAGAGTTTTTTTTTTTTTTTTGGTGAGGAAGATTGGCCCTGAGCTAACATCTGTTGCCAATCTTCCTCTTTTTGCTTGAGGAAGATTGTCCCTGAGCTAACATCCACGCCATTCTTCCTCTACTTTATATATGGGGATGTCGCCACAGCATGGTTTGATGAGAGGTGAACAGGTCCGCACCCGGGATCCGAACCTGCGAACTTAACTACTATGCCACCGGGCTGGCCCCTTAAGGAAGAGAAGTTTTGAAAAAGATAGTGGCCAAGAACGTCAAATGCTCAGACGTAAGAAAGACGAAGCCTGGAAAGTGCCTATTGGGCTTATTAATAAGGATATCATTTATGAACTCAGTGAGCAGTTTCACTGAGTTGTGGAGGTGAAACTCAAAATACAGTGGTGGGAGGAGTGAGTGGGAGTGAGGAAATGGACATTAAATATATACAACTATTAGGGAATGTTGCTTTGAAATGGGGGGAAAAGCTAGGGAGGTAGCTGAAGAGAAAGATTAGGTCTAAGGGATACTTTTATTTTTTTTAAGAGGGAAGATACAAGCAAATTTAAGTGCTCCTGGGAAGGAGCAAGTAAAGAGTGAGAACTTCAATATTTGAAAGGAGGAGAGGAGACTGGGAGATTTTTGAGGAGGCAGTGGCCAGGGATCTCTAGAGTCAAGTTAGTCTGGCCTTTGGAAGGTAGAGGTATGCTTCCATCTTTTGTTGCAATAGGGGAAAGGAAGAAATGGCAACAACAGATGAAGTTAATATTCTCATTGTGATGGTAGCAATTTGAGGTGGTTTCTGGGATATGCCTTCTCTTTTCCCTGTAAAACAGGAGGTGAGAGCATTTACTGAGAGAAAGTGAGAGGGGGCTGTTATGGACTGAATGTTTGCATCCCCCCCCCCAATTCATATACTAAAGCCCTAACTTCCAGTGTGGCTATATTTGGAGATGGGGCCTTAAAGGAAGTAATTAGGGTTGAATGAGGTCAGAAGGGTGGGGCCCTGATCCTATAGGATTAGCATCCTTATAAGAAGAGACACCAGAGAACTTACTCTCTGTCTTCAGTAGAAAGGCTTTGTAGGACAAAGTGGCTGTCTGCAATCCAGGAAGAGCCTTCACCAGAAACTGAACCTTGCTGGAACCCTGATCTTGGACTATCCAGCCTCCAGAATGGTAGGAAAATTAATTTCTGTTGTGTAAGCAATGCAGTCTCTGGTATTTTGTTACAGCAGCCCAAGTAGATTAAGACAGGAGCCATCTAACATTTGAGGAGAGGAGTGAAGGTGTGAGGGAGTCACTATGGAGAAGAGACAAGAGAGGAGCCCCAGGCAGCATGGAGGGCCCAGATCAAGCTGATATATGTGAATTGATAATGACACCAATACTCCTGACTCCAAGAGTTCCTCCAGCCATGGTTAGCTACATAGGTGCAGGTACGGTGCAGATGCAGAATTTAGTGAGAGGTAACACAGAACAGCAGCTAAGTAGAAAAGCTCTGGAATCAGACTGCCTGAGTCAGAATCCTGGTTCTGTATTTGCAACTCTGTAACTCAGGGCATGCTACTTAATCTCACTGAGCCTCGGTTTTACATCTGTAAAAGAGGTTTAAAATGGTACCAACCACCTGGGGTTATTGAGATAATTAAGTGAAATAATATGTATAAAACACTTGGCACGGCACCTGGTGGGTATCAAGCAGTTAATATGTTGTGTTGATACACACAGTGAGCTTTTACCAAGCAAGAGCACTGAGAAGAGATGGGTAAGAGAAGCGACTGAAATGCTGTTCCATGAAAGTTGAGCTGGATGCGAAACAAAGTGAAGACACAGAAGGTTGAAAACCGGGAGGTCAACAGATTGAAGGTTAGAGTCCAAAAGAAGCAAGCATTGCTGTAGTGGGAGATGACAAATGGTATGGTTTTAAGTAAAGATCATTTAAATTATTTATCCCCAAATGAATTTTCCAATATGTAAGTATGGGTTCCTGACTGCGATCGGGAGTTCAACACGCCATTAACTGGTGAAAGAGGAAACTCTCCTGAACGCCACTCCTTAATGGTAAACACCAGTGGCTGCTGCCTCTCAAGTCACAAAAGGCTCCCACTTCAAGTGTTTCTGCTGTGTATTAAGAAGAGGCAATGGGGGCCGGCCCCGTGTCTTAGCGGTTAAGTGTGAGCACTCCGCTACTGGCGGCCCGGGTTCGGATCCCGGGCATGCACTGACGCACCGGTTGTCTGGCCATGCTGAGGCGGCATCCCACATACAGCAACTAGATGGATATGCAATTATGACATACAACTATCTACTGGGGCTTTGGGGAAAAAAAGGAGGAAAACTGGCAATAGATGTTAGCTCAGAGCCGGTCTTCCTCAGCAAAAAGAGGAGGATTGGCATGGATGTTAGCTCAGGGCGGATCTTCCTCACAGAAAAAAAAAAAAAGAAGAAGAAGAGGCAAGGGATATGAAGGAAATATAAGAAAGGAACAACAAATATTTAGTAACTACTGCAACTATAGATACCATTCTAAATTTAGGGAGACCAAGATCTGTAAGAAATGACCATTTGTCTATTTATAATAAAGTTATGGGATAGAGGTGAAGAAATAGACATATAAAGATAACATAGGGCAACATATGTAACTGCTATAATGGGGATATTTACAAGATGCTTTTGATCACATGGAGGAAGAAAGATTAATTCTGCCATGGCAAATCGGGAAAAATAAAGAATATTTTTATTTTTCAATATTCATTTTATTGTACTTTACAGATCAGAATGTTTGCTTTCACAATGATTATATCTGTTTAATTAATTCATTCTTCCTGGGAATTTATAACCCATTTATTTCTGTTTTGGTCAGATTTATTCATTAAAAAATACCTAGAAGATATTTATTAAGCAGCTACTGTGTGTCACTCACTGTGCTAAGTGCTGGGAACACAAAAATGAAAGTGTTTCAAATATCTGTTACAAACACCAAACACGGCTAGACTCAATACTCCCTACATATCACACCAAAAAAAATATATCCATGATGCTAAATCAAAGTCCTTTCAAGGGAGAATTTTTTCATGAAATTTCAAATTTCAGTTAGTTTCAAAATGAGCTAGAATTTTATATATGGCTCACACATGTAAAGGAACTCTTTTATAACGATTGTTTGCCATTTCCAATTTAATATTCCGGAAGCAGCTGCATGTCATGAAAATAAAACTACTTGCTTGTAGTAGACAATCAATGGCTTTTTAAGCAAAAATTTGTCTTTATGGAGTGTTTGGCATTTATAGAGAACTTAAAGTCTGATGAATGAATTAGGTGTGCTGATGGTTTTAGGAATTATTTAACTTCACAAAGTACACGAGGGAGTACATGAGGTACTAGAGATGGAGCTCAACATGAATTCTACCCTTGAGGACAGGAACTGGTTCCAATCAGGACTAGTGGATGAATTTTTATGGGTAGAAGATTTATATTTGGTTCTAACTTCACAAAAACATATAATCTTTGAGATTTTAAATTTTGACTTTTTACTTTCAAATATGTAGGAGTAACTACTTTCTCCTGAGGAACTGAAATAATACAAAAACAGGCTTCCTAGAAGATTTGCACTTAATAAATCCTACTAGCTGTGGTGGGGAGAAAGAAGGGAGGAGACGGAATGAATGCAGGCTCCGCACATTGTTCAAGTTTAAAAAACGCAGAATAAGCCTACATAATCTAAAACACAGTTTTCCTACTTTTTCAAGCATGCTCTAACAGATGTTTCTGGAACTGAGCTCTTACCATGAACATTGAGGTTAAAATATTTTTTGGCACTTCCAGCTGTGTTCTTAGCAATGCACACATACCTGCCGATATCTGCTATTTGAATATTTAGAATCTGAGGAAAAAATGAAGAAATTCCAACTGAAATTTTTTATAAAGCAACTTGTCATAATTTTTGAGAATAAACAATACACATTCTTTCTAGTTAATACCAGATGAACACAAGAAAAAAGAAATTTTTGTATATAATAGTGCTGATGCTGGCTTTCATTAGTCAGGTCAATCAAATAAATATTTATTTATAAGGATTTTCCACCAGAAAAGGCAATTTTTTACATACTTGTGGTATACTGATGACAAAAGTTTCCCAAATTATTCTCCCAGTTCCCTATCTACTCCCCTGGCAATGTGACTTCAAAGCTCCTCCCACCAAGAAGCAGAGTAAAGATGTGGAATGTGTGTTGGCCTTGTGCCTGGCTTTGACCAATAGAATGTGATAGAAGTGACAGTGTGCTATTTCAAACCTAGGCCTGAAAAGGCATTGTGCACTTTTCCTTACTCTTGGAACCATGCCACTACCATATGAAGAAGCCAGGACTAGCCTGCTGGAGCGTGAGAGGCCACGTGGGGAAGAATCAGCCTAGTTATGGCAACTGGGGCCCCGGATGAGAGCCCAGCCAAGATCAGCAGAGCCACTTATTCAATCCACAGCAGGCAGGCTCTCAAGTAAGCCTAGCCTGAAACCAGAATAATCATCCAGCCAACCAGAAGACCTGTGAGCTAAATAAATGCTTATTGTTTTAAGTTGTTTTGGAGTGGTTTGTTTTATGCAGCAATAGTTAGCTAATATGGCAGTTATATTTTCTTTATTCTATTATGCAGAAATTTCTATCCATCTGTATGTCTTTTGGCCCTAGACACAGAAACATTTAAGGATTTTGGTAGAGGTTGTATGATCATCAAATAGAAATAGCCACAATGTTTAGAAGATACTTTGAGAATTCAAGATTATTTACAAGCAGTGAGTCAGATTCTTTGTTTTTTAATAAAGAACTCCATGAGATTTGCCTTATGTTGGATACACTGATAGTTTGCTTAGATTCTTAGGCCTATAGAACATCATTTATATGTTCAAGAAATAATTAAGTTGTATCCTAACAAAAGAGTTGGTTTTATTCCCACAAGTGCTAACTTTCTTTTGGGACACTTGAAAAGAAAAATAGAGACATGCCCATTAGTGAACAATAGTTTAGGATATTTATGTGATTCCATTATTATTTATTATCAATTTTTTGCCAATATAGGACAAATTTTAATCTGCAGGGAAACTTATACACCTACAATTTTACCATCAGAAATATGCAATGGAAAGGATTGTAATAATCCTTTAAATATTATTAAATTTTCAATAATATTTAAACTAAAATTATTAATAGTGGTTTTTGTCACAAAGGCCATGTTGTAGTAAATTTAGGTGTGTGTGTGTGTTGAATATACAGACAATTTCTGGAAGAATTCATACAAAACTGTCAAGAGTGGTCACCTCTGATAGTGGGAATAGAATGAGCAGAATTTTATTTTATATCACTTTTCTGATTAATTTTTACAAATATAAACCAATAAAAATTATTTTTAAAAGTCAAAAAGACAATTATTATAAAATACAACATCAAATAGCTATTTTAAAATTAGGCTTTTTACTTTTACCTGCAGAATTCTTCCATTAGAAAGAAATTTATGATGCTCATCTTCGAGCAAGGGCTGCCCATCTTTTTGCCAGGAATTCCTTGGTGCGGGGCTGCCAGTGGATAAGCACTCCATCAGCACGCTCTTGTTCACCAGCACGGTGACCTCTTCAGGGAGATCACTATTTGCTCCCTTAATAATTGGCGGCACTAATAAGTGATTGCAACAAAGAGATAATGACAGGAAACAAGGTCTTTTCTAAATTATTCGAGTTTTCTGACAACTTTACAAAGTTTGGAATAACAGAGGAGCAAAACTTGAAGAAGAAACAATGATCCTCAAGAAACATTTTATACTAATAAATTAGGGTGCTGATACAAATTATGTGAATTTCCTCTCTTCACCTACCCTGGACTAACCACTCCCAAAGTTTCATTCCCATTTAGGTCAATCCCAGTTCTTCCCCAAAATATCTTGTCTTCTCTCTCAGCGCCTTCCAGTGTTCCCTCTGGGTTTTCAAGCATACGTGCAAGAAGCATCTGCATGAATTAATAGTTAAGTCTGTTTGGTCATCTAGACAAGCCAGATAAATTACATCTTTAAAGTGTATTTGAAACGTACAGATTTGGTCTCATTTGCAAGGGAATTGTCTGGGCTACTCAAACTATGTTTCCCCAGCCACAGTATCAGTGGGATCAGCATCACCTGGGACCTTGGTTAGAAATGCAAATCTGGGGGGCCAACTCAGACCTCCTCAACTGGCATCCCTGAGAGGGGCCAAGAAGTTTGTGTCTTAACAAACTCTCCACGTGATCCTTACACATACTGAAGTTGGAGAAGTTATGCTCTAAATTTTCCTACATATATTCATTCTCATTTAAAATAATAGTATAGAACCCAGGCTCATGTCTACTTTATGTTAGATTAGTCAGTTATGAATAAATCACATATTACCCATAGAATTTTAAAAAATAGAAATGTTAAACTAGGAACGCATGTGTTGGCTACTTTTGTAAATGCAGAAACTCATTTTCAAAGTGAATCATCATTTTGTTTTGTTTTGAAAACTTAGGTGTTTTAAGTTTCACTCTCTTAAAATTAACTATATCTTTAGCCATCAGTAAAAACTGTATGTTTAACTTAGATGCAATCTTATGGTATTTGGGTGTCTCAAAAACCAAACTGAAAGTCTGGCAAGAAAATAATCAAGGCTTACAAGGCACATGATAGAACTTCAATGTTATTTTGAATGCACATTTTCACATTAAAGTTACATAATTTTTACTATACTTTAGATAACATGAAATATATAACAAACTGCAGATTAGTAAATAATAACCTTGAATTTCAGATTAAATGAGGCTATCACTACCCTCACACCATGAAAACCAATCAAATGAAATGTTGGGACATAAAGATTCGATGTTTAACTCAACTTTGCCTGGAGCTGAACCATTAGGAGGTACCAGGAGACCATAGCTGCAGGTCCAAGGTCTGACCTGGAGAGGACTCCACCAGAGCTCTTTGCTCTGACTTGCCCCTCCTGCTGCCATACCCCACCAGCTGGGTTACACCACCCAGAATTGTTCTCGGTGGCACCTAGGAGGTGAGCCTCAAACGTTGTGAAATATTCCTAATTTAGACAGAATTTTGGGGCCAGTTCATTTTTCTTGCTTTGTTCCCATGTCTTGACTCTAAACTCATCTCCAACATGCTTTCCAACTTCCTCCTAATTAAAAATAACAGACGGAAGGCATGCACATCTACCCTTGACTATCTAAGCCCTAAATTCCATTTCAATTTAACTGAATCCCGGCCCTTCCCAAACTATACTATGTTACTACTTTAGCAGATCCTTCTACTCTGTCTTAAACTAAACTCTTCCCAAACTTAGGGCAAATTATGCCAGGTGGTCTGGGATACTCCTTCATGGTTCTTGAGGATGCTAGCACTGATTTTAATTTTCTCTTCCATTTTCCTTTTCCTTATTACTATCCCATAGACTTTAAAATCTATGTTGATGACCCATCCCACCCTAATTAGTTTCACCTCTACCCCACTTCAGCCAGCCACAGACAGTCACACCTTGGACCATCTGACATTAACACCTCTTCCCTCCCTGAAGCTCCCTGAAGAAGGACTGATGTCTACTGTATTCACTGCTGTATCCTTAGTGCCTGGCACATAGTGAGCAGTCAACAGATATTTGTCAAATAAATGAATTTTGAACTCTAGTGTTTTCTCTCTTCCACCTCTTTTCAGGCTTCTTTTATAAGCTGCTCTTTGCTTGTACTGAGCACTCTAGGCCTTCCACTCCTTCCCCACTTATGATCAGCCCATCAGCCTCTTTCCACCATTTCCTCTTACCCTGCCCAGATCTCACAGTGGTTTATTTTGATGAGGTTCTGTCTCATTGCACATTCTGTGCTCTCTCACCCTTCAGTGCTTCCACAACGCGTACCTTGTGGCATGACCCCCACCCCCGAGGTAGACCACACCATCTATTTTTCCTCCGTCTGCCCCCAGGTTACTAAGGGTGGCTGAAGGAACAATGACTGAGCCAAATGGCTCCAATTTCATCGCTGACTATCACATCCCCCATAGTGGTAATCATTAACATTTTCTGTTTTCCACGGGTCCAAATACCACCGCTGCCACTATTTCTCTTGCTCTCATACTGAATGGAAAGGACTAAATACATTTGATATGCATTCCCACATTTGCCTTCTAACCATTCCAATGAATGGTAATTCACTACCATGAAAGGCTAATTAACCCCTCTTGGTTCCTTGATTGCATTTTTCACGGGTTCTAGGACCTTGCTCCATCAATCCCCACACCCTTCTCCCATCCACAACACACACTTGAAAGTTTAATTTGTCCCTTTCTCTTGGGTCATTTTCTTTGGTCTACAAGCAAGCTCAAATCTCTTTTAACTCTGTTTCTTCAAACAAGCTGTTTATCCTAAAACTCTATCCCACCTCTTCCTTTCTCTGCAAAATGTCTTAAGAGTACTCTATATTTGCTTCTTTTTCTTTCTGATTACTGGCTCAATATTTATTCTTCTATTCTGTGGCTTTGTACCACACCATACTATCTAAATTGATCTTTTGAGTTTCACCAATGATTTCTCGGTTTTAAAGCCAAACGGCCTTTCTTCAGTTTTTATTTTCTTAAAATAAGTTTAAGTTTTCATGAAGTTGTTCTTTTAAGTTTCTTAAGTTTTCCAAAACTTGCTTTAGCATTCAATACTAACCCCACCTACTGATGACCTTTTCTACGCCTTGGATTCTGTGACATGGTAGTTTACCGGTTTTCACTGATTCCCTAGATTGTTTCTCCTCTAATTCTGTTTTCCCTTTCCTATCTCCTACTTGTAAATACTTCCATAATGATCTTCTTTGGATCTTCTACTAGATCTATAACCCCTTCTGTTGGAAATCTCATGCCTTTGAGTATCACCTGTTTGTGGATCACTCTCAACTCTATATTCTTAGTCCAGTTCTCTCTTCTGTGTTGTATCTCCTGTAGTGTAGTTCCATATTTCCAATGGCCCATTCAACATTTTACCTAAGTATCTTGGTAACATATCAAATTCAACATGTCCAAAGCAAAATTGACTTTCATCTTCCCAAATCACGTTGTTTTTCCCAGGTCTTCTATTTTTATTATTCTTACTACCATTTTCTTGATCACTCAGGATAAAAATCTCATATTTTTCCTTACACTCCAAGATGAGTGCCTAATACTTCACGTCACTTAATCATTTTCTCTATAAAATCTTTCATACCATCTGCTTCCTATATATTCCCACTGCCACTTCTCTAGATCAATCTCTTCTAATGGAAGCATCTATTTGTTTCTGCCTCTAGTAACATCACTTCTCTCTTCCCTTCAAAATACAATAGTTCTTCCACTCACAGCCCATGCATTCAGATGGAGATGACTCTGGTCCAAAGGTGGGCATATGAACTAGGCCTTATCAATTAGGCCTCCTGGCTTCTGTATTGGTTCAAGGAAGGAAATGCGCCTCATGCTTGGCCCAGTTAAAGTCACAGAAATCCAATTCTAGGACTTCAGTTCTAAACACTAGGAAAGAAAAGCTTTCACTTGGAAGTGAAACGAGAACGATGTAAGATCAGAGCTGCTAGGGGCCGACTTGCTGTCCAAGGGGATCCCCCATCTGAGAGTGATGATACGAGAAAAAAGCAAAGCCAAGGGAAAGACAAAGGTAACGTCTGGTTGATTTCTTTTGAGCCATGGAAGTCAGACATGACGGCAGCCAGCTCTAACCCAGGACTCTTCAGGAGCTTGAGTCAATCAATTCTCTTTTTTGCTTTAAGCCAGTTTATTTGATACTTCAAGAGTCCTAACTAATACGCTCTCAATTTGTATAAGATAATTAACTCCTTGGTAGAACTATCAGTTTCTGACTATCTTTATAGTCTCTAAAGTGCTTTGCAGCATCTTGCAAACATTAGTTCCTTGGAACATTTGTTTTTGAGTGAAAGAATGTATAATAAACAAAAGAAAACAAACTCACAGAGCACACGGACGTCATACTGAAGGGAATCTTCTCCAGCCTCATTCACAGCCACACACGTGTATCTCCCAGCATCTTCTACTCTAGCCCGGGGAATCTGCAACACTCGCCCTCCTGAAAATATGTCCCAATATGTTTACTTCTCTAAATCTTAGAGTTCACACCGCTCATAAACAGAAACACAATTTTTCAGGTCTAATGACTTCCTTACACTTTCTTTCAAGGTTCTTACTTCATCCAATGGCTCGGTTTTAATCCCATATACCACCTTTATAACAAACACTGCATTATTGAAAAGTGATCCAATATATGATTCAGATCTCTTGAGAAATGAATAACTCGTGTAGATTTTCCTCCAGGGGAGAATGTTGCTCTGTGCCTCTCATCACGTTCCATGTGGAATGTTACTATGTAGTGACTTCTTGCTTTTATAATTTTGAACACATGTAAAAGAAGTTTACGCTGTTTGATGCAAGTACTGGTTTGAGAAAATAATAGCCAAGGATGCAAAAGGTATAAAGTTTACCATTACACATACAACCTTGAAAGAATAACTCTGTGTATTTTTTAACTTTTCATGTTGATATAATTTCACACAGAGAAAAGCTGCAATAATTGTATAAAAATTATCACCTATGTTTATCAATTGTTTATACTTCATTCCATTTGTTTTATCTCTGTCATTCATATATATATATATATATACATATATAAAATATCTTTTTCTGAACCATTTGAGAGTAAGCTGGAGACATGGTGCCCCTTTACTCCTAAATATTCATAAATATGTATTTCATGAGAACAAACATAATCCTTTATATAACCATCATATAATGATCAAAACAAAGAAATGTAAAATCAATACATAACCACTATTGAATCCATTGTCCATATTCAGGGTTCATTATTATTACAATATTGTCTTTTATAGCTATTTTTTCCCAAGCCCAGATCCAATTTAGGATCACATATTACATTTAGTTGCCATTTCTGTTTAGTCTCCTTTTTTCAAGATATTCTTTTATTCAAGTGAGATGCAATTTACATACAGTGGAATGCACTGACCTTAAGTGTATATTTTGATAAATTTTGACAAGCCTATTTAAATGTTTGCTAAAAGTAAATAGAAGCCTTGAAAATATTATTATACCACAACAATTCAAACACCTCCTTTTCCATCAATAAACCATCTAATAACTAAAATATTTGAAACTAATAATCTTTATTATGATAAATGCATTTAATAGACTGAGTAGTAACTATTCACAAATATATTTTAGAATTTATCATTAATAATGTATGGAAAGCAAACTGATTATTTCATCACAGTATTAGAGATATGGAGGCACAGGGAAGACAAAGGACTTTCTTAAGCTGACAGAATGATCCTGTAGTAGATCTGAAAATTAACTAAGGTGATCTCTCCTACGTCAAATTCTCAATCTAGACTCTCCTAACTTGAAACTACATGGATACCAGTGGCATTTGGCAGCCTGTGTCACTTAAGTTACATGGCCAGAGAGCTGATCAATTTCAGCTGATCTAATAAATGAGAAGAAATACACATGGCAGGGATTCATATTTTCACTCTGTTCACAGCAATCTTTACCTGGTAAAATCAACACTCTATCACTCGAGCTCAGAGGACGGCCATCTTTGTACCACGTCAGTGTAGGAGGAGGGGCAGCATTTGTCTCACAGTAAAGAGAAATGGGATTGTTGATGATCACATCCTTGGCTTCACCACTCCTGCCAGTATCCAGCATATTTCCTATTTCCCAGAGTTTCTGAAAACTTGGAGGAACTATGGAGGAAAGACATGAAATTGTGGACATGTGAATGTCAGGGTCAATCTATTAAACAAAGACCTGGGCTGTATTTTCATAAGAGCAATTTGTAAACGTAATAAATTCGACAATGTGAAAATATTTTCAAGTACTTATACACCTACCAACTCTAGTCCTGAGCCAAAAAAGAGTAAGAGACAGAAGACAGAGCCGGTTCTCATGTGGAAGAACAGGAAACGTGGGGCTCAAAATGCTGTGCTCATGCTCTGCTCTCCCTGTTAAAGGGCTCTGGCACTTAGAAGATAAACAAGCCTGCTTTCAGGCAGAACCTACCATAATAAGCATGGCTAAGCAATATGATCATATCAGAAAAAGCTAATTTTGAAGAACCATTAAAAAATACTGGCTCAGTCGAGAGCATTTTCCAATGATCTGTCTTACTAAGAAGGCTAAAGAAGTTATGCAATCAAGATTAATAACTTCATAAAAAATAATAGGACCTCCTCAAATATTTCTAAGGGACATGCATGAACTTTCTAGAAGGCACTTTTCCTGTATAGCAAAAGCATTAAAAAAGTGCATAATACATGACCCAAAATTTCCACTATTAGCAACTTATGAAAAATCAAAGATGTGCAAAAGCTTTACGTATAACGATGTTCAGTGAAGCATTATGGAAAACTTGGAAACAACCCAAAGATTCAACAAAAGGAGTCTGGTTAAATAAATACTTCAATACTCAACTAATAAAACAGGTATAGTTATTAAAAATCATGTTTAGAGTAACAATATCAACAAGAATAATAGCAGGTGTCATTTCTTAAGCATTTTGCTATGGGCTTTACATACTTATATAGTGCTCACCACCTTTCTTCAAGGCATTGATTTTAAAAGTGAGGAAACTGGGGCTTAAAATATTTAGGTAACTTGCCCAAGTCACAGAGCTTGCAGGAGACTAAATCATCTCTGAATTCCAAGTCTGACTGCTTTAAATTTTGTACTTGACTACTTTCCTGCCTTCCATGTAAATGCTATTAAAAAAAACTTCATGATACAACATTAGGGGAAAGCTAATATAACAGAGAAGTATGTATCACATGACGCCAAATTGTAAATGAAATATAGATTTAAATCTATCAAAAGGAAACACATAAAAATATCAGAAGTAATCTTGAATGATGGGATTATTTTCTTCTTTGTTAATTTCTTGAGTCCAAGTTTTCAATAATAAATTTATATTATTGTCAACAGAAAAAAAATACTATTTAAAATAAACCAAGTCAATCTCTTCTTCATTGCTTTGACAAATTAAATTAAATTATATACAAATAACTGTATTAGTATTACCTTGTATATTCACATCAAAATCCAGCTCATCTTCACCTGCAATGTTAGATGCTACACAAGTATATCGTCCAGTGTCAGATATTTGAGCCTCCTTTATTTGAAGTGTGTGTCCATGTGCAGCAATATTAACATGATCATCTGATTTAAGGGGCTGTAATTCAATTATAATAACGTTACCATTAACTACTCTAATAAATCCTCTAAGAGACCATGCAGCTGATATTTTTTATGATTGTTTAGTAAATAAAAATAAAATTTTATGTGAAACATTCAAGACAACAATAATTTAATTAATTTGTTTTGATTAAACTGATTGTTTTTGAGTAATGACATTTTTATTTATTAAAAATTGTAGCTGATATGCTTTACATCTGTGCCAGGTATTTCTGGGTGGTACATTTATACATTTTTTATGATAAAAAATATGTTCTCAGGTACCATATCCATTTATCCATGTTAGAAAATAATATTTTCACCTCATCCCATATTGTATTAAAAAAGCGTCTTTTATGATAATTTTGTAGAAAATGCTAGAGTTCTTTAATGAAAGATTGGGGGCATTAACATAATCTGATTTGATTTAAAATTACTATTGTTCATTCAGAAACATCATTACTTCATAGATGAAAATTTTCAGCCTAGAGATATTTATATTATGATGTTTTATTGAAAATATTACTATACTTAATGGAACATTAATCTACAGATATTTATATTATGATGTTTTATTGATAACATTACCTACATTTAATAGGACATTTCTTGTCTTCTAAACATTTTCATTTACACTAAATTCCCCCTTACTCCTTGAAGATTTTAGCTCCTGGCTCAGTCATTCCTTCTAATACTTGTAATTCTTGGTGATTTCAACACCCACACAGATAGTGTGTGCTCTCAGCTCCCTGACTTCCTCTCCTCTAATTTTCTTGTCCCCAACCCTTTCTCAGCCACTTCATAGGAGAGTCGTACCTAGACCTTATAATTACCAATAACTGCATCTCTTCACTCTCAGTTTCAAGTTCTCCTTGACCGCCACCTCCTAACTGTCTAATTCACTTCCTCTAGCATCCCAACTCCAATAACTTTTTGACCCACAATCCACTGACCTTGCAATCTTTTCGCTGCCTCTCACTTTTCTGACCTCTATTCCCTCTTGACCCAGAGAAGGTGTATTATGGCAGTCACTCCTTGTATAAACCCTCCCTTGGCCCCTCTCTCTTTATTGTACTCCCCTGGCAAAACTAACCCTGGTTAATACCAGTCTCTGTCCATTTTGAGCATTCCCTGGTCTACTCAAGGATATCCCTCCAGCAACTGTGTCATGTCTCACCTACATCATCACCAATTTATTCTTTGCTACTGGATTATTTCAATTTCACACAACATAGTATAATTTCCCCCATTAAAAAAAATTCTTTAGACTGCAGCCTAGTTCCACAGTTTTCTACTCCCCTTTATAACCAAATGACTTAAAAATGTCTTCTACAATTGCTGTCTTCATTTCCTCCCATCTTTTATTGAATCAGCTCTGAACAGATTTCCACCATCTCTACTTGACAAAAATGACTCTATCTAGGTCACCAATGACATCCATGTTGCTAAATTTACTGGTCAATTCTCAGTCCTTATTTTACCCAGTCAGTGGCATTTAATACAATTTAATTTGTCTTCATTTTGATATACCTTTTTTCTGTATCTTTTAGGACACTTCACTCTCTGTCCCACAACCTCTAAATGTAGAACTACCCCAGGGCTTAATCCTTAGACCTCTTTTATTTCCGTCTAAGCTCACTCTCCTGATGATCTCATGCAAAATCTTGGATTCATTTTTGACTCTTCTCTTTCCCTCACATCTTGCCACCACCTTCATCCAAGAAACCACCACCCCTCTTCTGGACCCTTGCAATAAATTCAAATCTGGACCCTCTCTTTCTTCTCCCAACACAGGAACCAATGTAATCCTTTTAAAATCTGAAGTCAGATCGTAACACTCTTGTGCTCAAAATTTTCCGGTGGCTTCCCATCAGAATAAAGGCTAACTGCTCTACAAAGCAGTATGATCTGGCCCTCCATCAATCTTCTGCTCACATCTTATGTGTTCTCATGGATCACTGCACTCCAGCCAAAATGCTGCAGGGCCTTTGTCCTTGCTATTCTCTCTACTTTGGAACATTTTCCCCTCAGATATCTCACGTCTGCTTCCTTCACTTTCTTTGAGTTTCTTCTCATATACCACTTTATCAGTGAGGCCTTCCCTACATAAATAAGAGATCACAGCCCCACACTCATTGTTCTTCTTCCCTACTGAGTTTTCACCATAACATCTACCCCGTCTGGCACATTACATGTTTTACCGGTTTGTTTGTTTAGTTTTGTCTCCTCAAACTTCATATGAGTGGAGATCTTTGTCGATTTCCTTTGTAGCTATATCCCTCACTGTTTATCCCGAAAACAGTGTCTGGCAAATAATGTGCTCAATAAACAATTTGGGATGCATGAATCATTATTAATATTATATCACATATAAAAATAGCATAATTTAAAATTTATATGCTGAAAGAAAAACTTCAGAGCATGAATAAATAAAATTCAACGATTCTATCAGAACTTATTGTGGCTAACACTGCCAATATTTTTGGTGGATTTTCTCAAAAGCACTATTTTTCTCAAGTAGTGTTGCTTATCTGAAGAATGAAATAACAGAAGAAAGGATATGGAAAATAAACAAAAACCACTATTTTTGGGTACACATTCTAGGGGACCAATCCCAAACCCTGAAAAATGTAGCAGCTTAAAGCATCACAGTTGGATCAATTTCAGAGTCTGGATTTGAAACTGTACTTTAACTACTCATTATGAAATTAAAAAAAAAAAAAAACTGCCTCATTCCTGGTGCAATTCTAGTCTTTATCCAATTTTATGTGTGTGCATTGTAGTAACTACAATGAATGAAAAGACTTTAGATAAAATTAAATATAAAATAATAAGATTTCCAAGTAGAAAGGAATTATTTGTTTCCAAGCAAACTCATACAGATTTGATATTGTACCATGAAGTGTGCTTGTAGTCAGAAAAGAAACTGTAAACAGAACATGGTGGGAGTTCCATATTTCTCCTTTTGCAATGGCTTCCAGATGAAACTTGCTTATTTTATAAGAGATGATTTTTTTTTTCTAGCTGCCAGTATTGTAAAATCCATCTGTGATCTGAAAAAATACAGCTATATCTTTTTGCATCTTAAATCATGACTCTGACCTGAACTTCTACAACTGGAATTTAACAGACCATTTGGTTGATTATATGTAAAACAGGACAAATAGCAGCTTAGCTATGTCACATCTGTACTAAGCACAGTGTTAAAAGCAGCTAAAAAGAAAATCTATTTTGGTGTAAAAACACCAGTACATATGTCCTTTTAAAACCTGCATGGAAGAAAATAAGTTGAATGAGAAATAAGGATGTGTGGTCTGAAAGTCAGATCATATAATTGAAGAATGTGCCTTTTATTTAAAGTTTCTTATTCCCCCCAGTTAATTGTATTGGGCACTTATTCACCACATTTAGCTTTTTTTTCTTCATCTTGGAATATTAAAAATTTTACCTTTTATAAGAGTTAGAAGTATTTAGAGAAAGTTCTGAATAAACTTATGTACCCATGTTATATCTATCATTTTAACAATCCTTTAAACTTCATGATGGAATAATACTAAATTGTTAAACATGGTTCAAGTTTTTTTACAGTTTTATACTCTAGGAGCATGCGATTTTGCTGATTTTAAGGTCACATTCTCTGAGTTATTTGTATCTGTTTTTTTTTTTTTTTCCATTTTCTATTTTTATTGACCAAAATTTTGGGCTTTAAGAAACCATCAGCAAATGAAAAAACTTGTGACTGGCCTGTCCATCCTTGTACCAGCTGAGAGAGGCAGAAGGAATTGCATAAGCTTCACATTCCAAGGTCAGGGTGTTATTTACTCTGATCTTCACTTCTTTAGGGGAAAGACCTAGCCCCAGGAGGTCTCCTTTATTGATTATGGGTGGAACTGCATAAAAACAAATATTAAAGAGTTAAACATTGGTTCTTTTAAATATATGGAATACCATGGAAATCACGCTGAGGATTACTTAACAAGAAAACAAGGAAATAACTGAGGCATTTTCTATGCTCTCTTTTCATCAAGGACTCAAGTTAGCATCTTATAAAATGGTAGTGTTCAGAGGCAGAATGTGAAGGAAAATCCCTTTCTCCCTTCATCATTATAATTCGGCCAATGAGGCTAATGTCCTTCACAGAACAGTTAGTTTCACTTGTTCCAGGTCCCTAGACACAGTCTGAATATGACCCATACAATGCATTTTATTGGTCATTAAATGGACTGATTCAAAAACAAGACAATGAGAAAGATACTCTTCCTTTTTAAGAATAAAAACAATCGGGCTGGCACGGTGGCATAGTGGTTAAGTGCGCACGCTCCGCTTTGGCGGCCCGGAGTTCACAGGTTCAGATCCCGGGCACGCAACAACACACTGCTTGTCAGGCCATGCTGTGGCGGCATCCCATATAAAGTAGAGGAAGATGGGCACGGATGTTAGCCCAGGGCCAATCTTCCTCAGCAAAAAGAGGAGGATTGGCATCGGATGCTAGTTCAGGGCTGATCTTCCTCACACATACACAAAAATAATAAAATAAAATAATAAAAACAAAAACAAAATCCTGAAATGTAGGCCCTATTAATGGTAGTATTAGCTGTGCTCTTTATTTATAGGTCAATATACACTGGATCAGCCCAAAGTTACTGATGAACTCATTTAGGCTGTTGATTAGATCATATATATTTAAACAACAGTTTTGTGCGTGAAAGTACTATAACTCAGCCTAGAGGGTAATTCAGAAGGAAAAATAGAGAAGCTTAAGGCAGTGCCACTGCCAAGTTCTCCAACAAGAGGTTAGTGAGTAGACTGAGTAGGCTCTTCACGTTTTTAAGCAATTGAGGTGATAGGCACAATGCTTAATTGAACTTCCATCTTAACGAAGCAAGCTGCATAAACAACAGACTTTAACGATGAGTATAAATAATTATGAACTCATAATGAAAAACAGGATTGAAAAAGTTAGAAAACTGGGAGAAGAAATGAAACTTAGTGCTCTTTCAGAACTTACTGTAGACTTTCACTTCGTAGTGCTTTATCATTTCCCCCGCCTCATTAGTGGCTACACAAGAGTATCTTCCAGCATTGTCCTCCTGTGCATTTAGGATCTGCAGAGTCCTACCTCCTGAAAAGTCATGGAACACCAAAGAATCTCTGAACTCATAGTGGCAGCAAAGTATGCACAAACTACCAGTTTTAGTTCTTACTATTAATGTATTTCTCCTTCTATATGCCAATTCTGTCATAGACATTTGACACAAGACAAAACTACAACATAGATGGACACTACATGGTGGGTGACGACAGTCACGAAGTCCTCAGTGGTCCTCTGTGGTAATGACTCTCATGCTCATTCTGACCCTCCCATGCCTCTGTACACACTCTAGCTAAAGTCCTTATTTCACTCTCTGCATAATTAGGTCTTCTGCTTTAGTTACCTTCTTCCTCTCATCTATCTGGCCTATCAGAAGAGATTGAGCTTGCTAAAACACAGTTTTTATTATGATACTTTTCTCTTTAAGAGTCTTCAATGGTTCTCAATTGAGTAAAGCATAAAGTCAAAATTCTTTAATTCAGGCATTCAAAACATGACTCCAACATTCCTTCCTGACTTTACCTTCTTACCCGTCCCTCTCCCTGCCACACACACATATACACAATGTCTCCACTCAAGTGGGAGGTGAGGAATCGACTTATTATTATTTGCATATAGATGGAGCATTCTCACTTTGTACCTTTTGCACACTAGTCATCCTAATGGACCTGAAATCTCTCCTAACTCATTTCCAACCAATGAAATTCTAGAACTTTAAGGTCTGGTTGAAGTTCTGACTGCATCAAAGCATTTCCTGACCACTTCAGCCCATAGTGGCCATTCCTTCTTTTGAGTTCCTATAAAACTTGTCACTACCCCATTTATCATACCCTATGACTATTCATAACCCATGATTATTCATGGATTCATGTTGTTAATTAACTTTCACACATATAATTCCTTCTCTACATAAGACTGTACGTTTCTTAAAGCCAATGATCATACTTTTTATTTCTTTCTATTTTCACACATATTGCCAGGTATTAGAGGAATAAATAAACTCTCTCAATCTAAATACTAACTCTCTTTCAAGGTTCAATTCAACAAGAAATGAATTTCTGTCCGTTTTGGCATTCCACATTATATTTTTAACAAGTAATTACATCGTGGTATTTACTTATTTGTCTTTTTATTTAGGTATTTTATTGTTTTTTCAAAAAGTAACTTTAGATACCTTAGATTAAAGATATATACAAATAATTTAAAAATTAAAATGGCAACAGAACAACATGACCAACAACATAAGTACTTTTATAAAAAATAACTAATGATTCTGTTTTTCTACAATAGTAGATCACACAAATGCATCTTGGGCATCTGAAGTAAACTAATTACCTGGAAGAATGCGAATATTTCTGTTGGATTCTAAAGGAGTTCCATCCTTAAACCAGGTGATGGTGGCTGGAGGATATGAATAAGCTTCACAGACCAAAGATGTGGGGCTGTTAAGGATAACAGTGACATCTTCAGGGCTGCCATTACTATCAACACCAGCAATTGTAGGTGATACTAAAAAAGATTTAAAATTTGATTGAATTAATATATTTAGAAATATCTCTATTTGTGCATTTCTAAATTTCCATTGTACTTATTGGTGTAATTCCATTCTCTAACAATTACAGAAACAGTTGATTGTTTTTATTCTACACAAAAGCAGTGAAAACCTCAAAAAGCTCACAGGGTAATGGAGGAGATGACACATAAAAATGAATCATAACATAATGTAGTAAGGGCAATAATGTGAATTTTGGTGCCAGATATATGAAGGCATAGCATTTAATAAAATGTAAGGTGTGAGGTGTGAGGACTCTCGCCAGGGAAGGCTCCTAAAGGAGATTTCAAAGTGAGTCTTACAGGATTAGCAGTAGTTAGAAAGTGAAAGGAGGAGACAGTAGGAAGAGAGAGCACACTGGGAGCACAGCAGTGTAAACAATGAGGGGCAAGCAGGGAATACGTAGAGGATGCATTCGAGGAGGTCAATACTGAAAACCAGGGTAGCAAAGACAGGCAATTTGTTGCATAAAACGTAATAAGGGACTGAATCAGAGCCTTGAAGGAAGGCATAAAAAAGAGGGAGCAACTAAAGAAAGATTCTGGGAGTCAATTGGCAGGACTTGATGAATAGACTTTGGGGACTAAGGGAAACCAAAGTCAAAGATAACTTCTAGTTTTCTTGCTTGGGAACCTAGGTAAACTGTAGTGAAGCAACATAAATAGCAAATATGGAAAGATCTGCTCACTGAGGAGGGGGAGACAGTTTGTTCAGTTCTGAATATCTTGAATTTAGGTACCCATGAGAACGCCAGGTAGAAATACCCAATTAGCAATTATATAGAGAGATCCAAACCTTGGGAGAAAGATCTAGGTTACAGGTATGGATTTAAAAAGCCACGAATCTACAGGAGATAATTAAACCTTTGGGAATTAAGTTTATTAAAGAGAGGATCTAGAGTAAAATGAGCAGTGAGTAAAGACAAAATGCTAGGAGACCTAATGTTTAAGAGACGGACTAAGTAAGAGTCCATAACGGAGGGAGAAAGGGAGCAACCAAAGGTGTGCAAGGATAACTAGGAAAGAACACTGTCAAGGAGAAAGTGATAAATCATGTCCCAAACATTAAGATAAGGACTGAAGAATATCTGTTGCATCTAGCAACAGGGTAGTCTTTCCCACGGGGCAATCTTGACAAAGCAGTGTCAAGAATGGTGTGGGCAGAAGCCTATTTTCAGTGGGACAAGAAGTATGGACAGGGAGCGGTTACAGTATGAAGTGATGGAGACAGTAGAAGGTGAAACTGCAGGTACGGCGGATGGTGGGAATGACGGACATATCAAAGACAGCGGAAAGATATATGGTCAAGGGCATAAGTGCAAACAGTAACTGTGAACAAGAAGCATAACTCATCCTCCGGGAAAAGAAAGGGTAGACAGTAACTTATGGCTGAGTCGATCGGAAGTTGCAAACACACACACTTCAATAGCCTCAACTTTATGAAGTTGGAGGAATAGAAGGCTTTGATTCAGATCTCTCAGTCTTCAATGAATAGGGGGGAATGACAAGAAATATATAAGTAACCAGGAAGGGGGTGGGATGAGCGGGGGAAGTAGTGTAGTCAGGCAGTGTGACTTGGGATACCTGGGATAAAAAATAAGTGATCTCCACTGGAAAGAGTCTCCCGGAAGCTGGCGTCTCTTGGGAAGAGTCAGATTTCAATTACAGAAGGAGCTAGAAAAAGTATTAAATCAGGTGTCCAGAGAACAGAGAATAAGATTTGGACATGAGTCAGTACTGGGAGGTGAATCAGGTGGAAGGAAGGAGGCATGAGAAACTTAGAGCTCTAAGAGAAGCAATGAGCTACAGGAGAGGAGAGGAAATCTAGGGCTGGGCATTTGCACTTCACACATTGATGGGTGCAGGGAGCACAGGCGTGTTAGGACATAACTGGCTGATGAACTCTCATTCATACTTATCCATGTTTCTGTTGTTCAATGCTATGTTAGGTGCTAGGGCTAAATCCTTTACAAGATAAAAAGGGGTTCTGCCTTTGGGAGTTAATAGTTTTATATAATTATTATCTATATATACTATTTATTTGGCACTTACTTATACAATATCCAGTATTTTGATCTAACTTTTCTTGCATATATATCTCTTCTACTCACTTAGACTGTAAGCTACCTGAGGGCTGTGTTCCGTATGAGAGGTTTCTATGTATGAGACCATGTAGTGCCAAAATAGTCTAGCCAATAACTAAAAAAACAAAACAAAACAAAATTGCAAAAATTTGCATACTCAAATATAGGTCAGTTGATTTTAGTAGAATGAAAAGTATTTTGATATTAGTAATCAAATACAATACATTTAGGTGGTACTTTTTTTTTTTTTGTGAGGAAGATCAGCCCTGAGCTAACATCTGCCGATCCTCCTCTTTTTGCTGAGGAAGACTGGCCCTGGGCTAACATCCACGCCCATCTTCCTCCACTTTATATGGGATGCCACCACAGCATGGCTTGACAAGTGGTGCGTCGGTGCGCGCCCGGGATCCGAACCAGCGAGCCCTGGGCCACCGCACCCGAGTGCGAGCACTTAACCGCTTGCACCACCGGGCCGGCCCAAGGTGGTACATTTTTTTTTTTTTTTTTTTTTTTTGCTGAGGAAGACTGGCCCTGAGCCAACTTCTGTTGCCAGTTCTCCTCTTTTTTGGCTTGAGGAAGATTAGCCCTGAGCTAACATTCATGCCAATCTTCCTCTGTTTCATACCTGGGTTGCTGCCAGAGCATGGCTGATGAGTGGTGTAGGTCTTTGCCCTGCATCCAAACCCATCAACCCCAGCCACTGAAGTGGAGTGTGCCAAACTTTAACCACTATGCCACGTGGCCGGCCCCTAGGTGGTGCATTTTAAATTTCAAAACATGAGCAGAAATTAATAGTCTATTTTACTGTCATTCCTGAGACATAAGCATAACTTTGATGCTGCAGGAACTGAATGCACTGTTACTTCATCATTCCTAGTCCATTCTTTTTTCACGGAGTAGCTCTCAAAGAGCTTGGTATTCAAATGCACAAGCTAATCTGTATTAAACCAGAAAGAAATCATATGAGATTTAAAACCTAAACCTGTGGTCTCAGTCTCCATTTTAACCTAGGAGTCTTCACAGCTCATTCATTGACCCAACACAGAATTTACACATCATACATTAATTTCAAGGAAAGGAAACTTATCTTGGAAGAAAGAGCTACTAATTAACAGGTAAAAGACCTACATTTGAATTTTTCAGGTAGTGTATCTGCATGGTAGTACCCTTCAACTTTCTTCCTTTAAAATACTTTAGGTATTAGTGAATTAGCAAATGACACAGATAAACACACATAATGACAGATGAGCAGCATAGTACGTGATGAAAAATAAAATCTAAGGTAGTCGCTCACCCCAGTGGAAACAGATGTTCTGTTCACAGTACTGCTACATGAATCGGCAAAGGGAAGGAGGAGAGATGTGCTTTAAGACAGAGGGATGCACACTTCCAAAATAAAAGCATTCTAAAGCTGTTTCGTTTTGTTTTAATCCTTCAACCTCACAAGGAATTGTGTTCATTCACGATCACTCACGAGCAAGTATAAAATTGTGGTGCACTTCTCTGCTTCTGTTCTTCAGCATAGTTACCAAACATAGAATTCAGTATGGGCAATTACCAAAAATGGCAGAGTCCCACCAAAAAGAATAAAATATCTCTGGGTGAGCCCCTTTCACTGGTGACCTGCTTCTCTTTAGGCACCATATATTTATCCTGTACTACTGCTTATTTAATGTCCTCTTGTTCATAGTCGTGTCCCTAGCACAAAACACAGCACCTGGAACACAGTAGGTATTCCAAATGCAATGAATGAATGTATGAATTAATGAAAGAGAAACAGCAAATGTACACAAGCACTGGTCATCCTTATATAATGTATATTTCTATGGTAGAAACATTATGTAAACAGAAAAATAAAAGAAGAGAATTTAGCCTATAGTCATGCCTGATTCTTCAAGATTTGAAGCAATGATTACACCTACCCAGCACATTAAGACTGAAAGTTTTGCTCTTGTCACCAGCTGTATTAGAAGCCAAACATGTATATCTTCCAGTGTGTGACACTTGGGCATTGGTAATTTGAAGAAATTGGCCACCAGACATAATGTGATGAGTGTCATCTTCTTGGAGGAGCTGCCCATCTTTGTGCCATGTAATTTCTGGCACTGGATTCCCTGTAACAAAAAGCCATTTCTTAGAGCTGGCTAATAATCACATGTCTACAATTGATAATTTAAAGAAGGCATTTTCACTCCTTTGCCTTTTTAAATATCCCACTTCTAAAATAATGCAATACCCACTCTTTTTAAAATAAATTTTCAAATATAACCTAATTTATAATAATAATGATCATGCTATGATTTTAAAGATATACATAGATTACAAATCATATTCAAATGAAGATTAGTTTTCATCTATAAGTGAAATAATTCTAAACTAGTCTTTGTGTTTAACTAAATTTATACCATACCTTAGATTATTACAATAAAATATTTTCATAATAAAATATACTTAAAAAAGAAAAGAGCATGCATTTTTGTTAAAATTATTACTCAAGAATACCTTTGCATTCATATTACATTTTTTTGTGTGTGTGTGTGAGGAAGATTGGCCCTGAGCTAACATCTGCCAATCCTCCTCTTGTTGCTGAGGAAGACTGGCCCTGGGCTAACATCCATGCCCATCTTCCTCCACTTTATATGGGAAGCCACCACAGCATGGCTTGACAAGCGGTGCATCGGTGAGCACCCAGGATCCGAACTGGCGAACCCCGGGCCGCTGCAGAGGAGCGTGCGCACTTAACCGCTTGCGCCACTGGGCCGGCCCCTTCATATTACATTTTTAAAGAACATATCTTTCAGAGAAAGCTATAAAAAAGGAAAAAACTTTAATGAAACAATTCAACAAGAAGTATTTTGAGTTTATACCAGGATACTAGATATATAGATAGGTAGGTAGAGATATATAGTAATTATCCCCTTAATATTTATAGCTTACAGGGAAAAGATCTTTCATATTTATTTTAACATGGAACTTATGTTAAATATTGTTTTAAATTGCTTAAACAATTTTTTAAATTTTAAAACCATAAAAGAATGTTTTGTTAGGAAAGAAGTCTAAGTTGATATTATATTAAAACTGGAAAGCTCAACTCTACTGCCCATGGAGCCTGTTCTATGGCCCTGCCGAGGGAAGGGAAGCAAATTTGCAGACCTACCCAACTTCTGAGTACAGCACCCAGTCCCACCTGATTAGGAAGACTGACCAGAGAACTGGGGCAACCATGGAGCCTGTCCTACAGCTGCACTTGGGCAGGACACTAAGCCAGCAGTCCTCTCCAACTGTTCCTAGCCAATAGCACCCTGACCTCACAGCTCAGGCAGTGGCCTCATCCAAAGAGACACAGATAGAAAGCCCCACCTGCCCAAGGATACTACCAGCTGAACCATCCAGAACCCCAAGCTGAGCTGACTGGTGAAGAACTGTCTCTGCTGAAGTGAGCCTGTAAAGTGTGGAAGAAGAGACCTTTTACTCAAGTGTGCAGATACCAACACAAGGAATCAGGTAAACATGACACCATCAAAGGAAACTAATAAAACTCCAATAACTTAACCTAAAGGAAGGGAGATCTATGAACCATCTGACAAAAAATTCAGAACAATCCTCTTAAAGAAGTTTAGTGAACCACAAGAACACAGACAGATAGACAACTAAACAAAACTAGGAAAACAATGCATGAACAAAATGAGGAGTTCAAGAAAGAAAGAGAAACCATCAAAAAACAAAACAAAACAAACAAATCCTAGAGCTGAAGAATACAATGACTGAAAAATTTAAAAGAGAGCTTCAACTACAGACTTGACCAAGCAGAAGAAAGAATCAGTGAACTAGAAGATAGGTCATTTGAAATTATATAGTCAGAGAAGAAAAAAGAAAAAAGAATGAAAAAAAGTGGAGAAAGCCCATGGGACTTATGGACACCATAAAAAGAAACAATATACACAGTATGGGAATCCCAGAAGGAGAAGAGAAAGAAAAAGGGACAGAAAGCATATTCAAAATAATAATGTCTGAAAACTTCCCAAATTGATATCCAGATTCATGAAGCCCAAAGGATCCCAAATATGTTGAACTCAAAAAGGGCTACATGGAGACACATTATAATTAAATTTTCAAAAGTCAAACACATGGAGAGATTTTGAAAGCAGCAAGAGTAAAGCAACACATCACATAAAGGGAACCCCCATAAGACTATAGGCAGATTTCTCAAAAGATACTTTGCAGGCCAGGAGAGAATGGGATGATCTAAATATTGAGGAAAGAAAAACCTGTCAGCCAAGAATACCATAGCTGGCAAAATATGAGCAAGAGAGGATTTTCCCTAACAAACAAAAGCTGAGAGAGTTCATCACCACTAGATCTGCCTTACAAGAAATGCTAAAGGGCATTCTCAAGCAGAAATAAAAGGATGCTAATTAACATGGTAAAAACATACGAATGTATGTGCAAAATTTACTGGTAAGGGTAAATACGTAGTCAAAGTCATATTCTCTAATATTGCAATGGTGATGCATAACTCACAATTCTAGTTTAAAAGTTAAAAAAACAAACATATTAAAAATAACCTTAACTACAATAATTTGTTATTGCATACATAGTACAAAATAGTAAATTGTAACATCAATAATCTAAAACGTGAGAGGGAGAAAAGATGTAAAGTTTATGTATGCTATCAAAGTTGTTATCGGCTTAAAATAGGATGTTATAAATATAAGATAATTTATGTAAGCCTCATGGTAACCACAAAGGAAAAACCTATAGTAGTTACACAAAAGATTATGATAAAGGTGTCAAAACATATCACAAAAAAATGCCATTAAATCACAAAAGAAGAGCAAGATAAGAAGCAAGGAACAAAGGATTTAAAAAACAATCAGAAAACAATTAATAAAATGGCAATACTAAGTCCTTATCTACCAATAATTACTTTAAATACACATGAATTAAATTCCTCAATCAAAAAACAGAATGGCTAAATGGATAAAAAAACAAGATCCAATGATATGCTTCCTACAAGAGACTCACTTGAGCTTTAAAGACACACAGACTGAGAGTGAAAGGATGTAAAAAGTTATTTCAAGAAAATGGTTAATAAAAAAATCAGGGGTAACGATACAACATCAGATAAAATAGACTTTAAGCTAAAAATAGTCAAAAGAGACAAAGAAGATCATTATACAATAAAAAAGCATAATCCATTACGAAGATATAATAATTGTAAATATTTATCCAACATTGGAGCACCTAAATATATAAAGCAAATACTAACAGAACTAAAAGGAGAAATATATAGCAATATAATAATTGTTGGGGACTTGAATATCCCACCTCTCAACAATGGATAGATCATGCAGTCAGAGAATCAAACATGCAACAGGATTTGAAAAACACCATAGACCAAATAGACCTAACAGACATATACAGAAGATTCCATCCAACAACAAAATACACATTCTTCTCAAGTGCACAAGGAACATTTTCGAGGATAGATCATATGTTAGACCACAAAACAAGTCTTAGCAAATTTAAGACGACTGAAATCATATCAAGTATCTTTTCTGACCACAATGGTCTGAAACTAGAAATCAATAACAGGAGGAAACCTGAAAAATTCACAAATACATGGAAATTAAACAACCCACCCTTGAACAACCCATGTATCAAAGAAGATATCAAAAGAGAAACAAAAAAAGTATCTCGAGACAAATGAAAATGGTAACACAACACACCAAAACTTGTGGGATGCAGCAAAAGTAGTTTTAAGAGGAAAGTTTATTATCTAGTCCCCCCTTCTCTGTGGGGGACACATTCCAAGACCCCCAGTGGATGCTTGAAACTGCAAATAGTACCAAACCCTATATATACTGTTTTTTTTCCCTCTACATACATACCTATGATAAAGTTTAATTTATAAATTAGACACAGGAAGAGATTAAAAACAATAACTAATAATAAAATAGAACAATTACGGCAATATACTGTACTATAAGTTATGCGAATGTAGTCTCTCTCTCAAAATATCTTATTGTACTGTACTCACTCTTCTTCTTGTGATGATGTGAGATGACACAATGCCTATGTGATGAGATGAAGTGAGGTGAATGACATAGGCATTGTGATATAGTGTTAGGCTACTATTGACTTTCTGACAATATATCAGAAGGAGGATCAAGGAGCCATGAAGATGTTGATGGCTGGATGTCAGGAGCAGATAATGTCAATGGTTGGGGACCCAACAAAGGGATGATTCACATCCCAGGCAGGATGAGGCAGGACAGCACAAGATTTCATCATGCTACTCAGAATGGCATGCAATTTAAAAATTATTTCTGGAATTTTCCATTTAATATTTTTGGACGATGGGTAACTGAAACTACAGAAAGTTAAACTGTGGGTAAGGGAGGACTACTGTACTGATAAATGCATACATCAAGGAAAAAGAAAGATCTCAAGTAAACAACCTAACATTATACCTCAGGGAACTAGGAAAAAAAAACAGACTAAGCCCAAAGTTAGCAGAAGGAAAGAAACAATAAAGATTATAGCAGAAGTAAATGAAATAGAAAACAGGATAACAATAGAAAATATTAATAAAACTATGAATTGGTTCTTTGAAAAGATAAACAAAATTGGCAAACCTTTAGCTAGACTAAGAAAAAAAGAGAGAAGACCCAAATAAATAAAATTATGAATGAAAGAGGAGACATTGCAACTGATACCACAGAAATACAAAGGATCATATGAGGCTACTATGAATAACTATAGCCAACAAACCAGACAACCTAGAAGAAATGGATAAATTCCTAGAAACATACAACCTGCCAAGACTAAATCAGGAGGAAACAGAAAATCTAAACAGACCAATTACTAGAAGGAGATTGAATCAGTAATCAAAAATCTCCCAACAAAGAAAGCCCAGGACTACACGGTTTCACTGGTGAATTTTATCAAACATTTAAAGAAGAATTAATACCAATTCTTCTTAAACTCTTTCAAAAAATTCATGAGGAGAGAACACTCCTAAACTCATTTTACAAAGCCAGCATTACCCTGATACCAAAGCCAGGTAAAGACACTACAAGAAAGGAAAACTACAGGCCAATATCCCTGATACATATAGATGCAAAAATTCTCAACAAAATACTAGCAAACTGAATTCAACAGCAAATTAAAAGGATCAAATAAGAGTCATCCCTGCAGTGCAAGGATGGATCATCATATGCAAATCAATAAATATAATACATCACATTGATAAAATGAAAGATAAAAATCATATGCTCATCTCCATAGATGCAGAGAAGCATTTGACAAAATTCAACACCCATCATGATAAAAACTATCAACAAATTTTATGCAAAAGGAACATTCTTCAACATAATAAAGGCCATATATGACAAATCCACAGCTAACATCATACTCAATGCTGTAAGATTGAAAGTTTTTCTTCTAAGATCAAGAACAAGACGAGGGTGCCCACTCTTACCACTCGTATTCAACATAGCACTGGAAGTCCTAGCAAGGGCAATCAGGCAAGAAAAAGAAATAAAAGACACCAGAATTGAAAGGAAGAAGTAAAATTGTCTCTATTTGCAGATGACATGATTTTATATAGAGAAAAAATCCTAGACTCCACCAAAAAGCTGTTAGATCTAATCAATGAATTTGGTGAAGTTTCAGGATATAAAATTAACATAAAAAATTGTGGCATTTATAACACTAACAAAAAATTATCTGAAAAGGAAATTAAAAAAAAAATTCCATTTACAATGGCATCAAAAACAATAAAATACTTGAGACTAAATCTAACCAAAGAGGTGAAATATCTCTACACTGAAAGCTATAAGACACTGATGAAAGAAATCCAAGAAGACACAAGTAAATGGAAAGATAGTTCATGTTCAGGGACTGGAAGAATTAATATTGTTAAAATGTTCATATTACCTAGTCCTTATCAAGATTCATATTACCCAATCCTTATCAAGCAATCCCTACAAGATTCCAATGGCATTTTTTACAGAAATAGAAAAAACAATCTTAAAATTTATTTGAAACCACAAAAGACCCCAAATAGCCAAAACAATCCTGAGGAAAAAGAACAAAGCTGGAAGCATCACACGTCCTGATTTCAAACTATATTACAAAGCTATAGTAATTAAAACAGTATGGTACTGGCATAAAAAGAGACACATAGACCAATGGAACAGAATCACGACCCCAAAAATAAACCCATGCATACGATCAACTAATATCTGACAAGAGAGCCAAGAACACTCAACAGAAAAAGACAATCTCTTCAAAAAACGTTGGTGGGAAAACAGGATATTCACATGCAAAAGGATGAAAGAAGACCCCTAACCTACGACACTCACAAAAATTAACTTGAAATAGATTAAAGACTTTAAGACCTAAAACCATAAAACTCCTACAAGAAAACATAGGGACAAAGCTCCTTGACATTGGTCTTGGCAATGATTTCTTGAATATGACATCCAAAAGCACCAGCAACAAAAGCAAAAAGAAACAAGTGGGCCTACATCAAACCAAAAAGCTCTGCACAGAAACAGAAACCATCAACAAAATGAAAAGACAACCTACGGAATAGGAGAAAATATTCACAAACCATCTATCTGATAAGCTGTTAATATCCAAAATATGTAAGGAACTCATACAACTCAATAGCAAAAAAACCCCAAATGATCTAATTAAAAAATTGGCAAAGGACTTGAGTATTTTTCCAAAGAAGATATTCAAGTGGCCAACGGGTACAAGAAAAGGTGTTGAACGTCACTAATTATCCAGGAAAAGCAAATCAAAACCACAATGACACATGTGTTAGAATGGCTATTATCAAAAAGACAAGAGATAAGTGTTGGTGAGGACGTGGAAAAAAAGGAACCCTTGTGCACTATTGTTGGTAATATAAATTGTATAGCCACTATGGAAAACAGTATGCAGGTTCCTCAAAAAATTAAAAATATAACTACCATAGGATCCAGCAATTCCACTTCTGGGATACACCTGAAGGATGTGAAATTACTATCTCAAAGAGATATCTGCACTCCCATGTTCACTGCAACATTATTCACAATAGCCAAGACATGGAAACAACCTAAGCGTCCACTGACAGATGAATGGATAAAGAAGATGTGGTATATATATACAATGGAATATCATTCAGCCATAAAAAAGAAGGAAATCCTGCCATTTGTGACAACATGGATGGACCTTGAGGGCATTATGCTAAGTGAAATGGTCAGTCAGGGAAAGACAAATACTGTATGATCTCACTTCTCTGTGTAATCTAATAAAACCAAACTCATAGAAACTTAGAGCCCATTGGTGGCTGCAGAGGTGGGGGTTGCAGGTGAGGGAAATGCGTGAAGGTGGTCAGAGGGTACAAACTTCCAGTTACAAGATAAATAAGTTCTGAGAATGTAACGTACAGAATGGTGACTACAGTTAACAATGCTATATTATATATTTGAAAGCTGCTAAGAGAGCAGATCTTAAAAGTTCTCATCACAAGAAAAAAAATTTATAACTATCCAAGGTGATGGATGTTAACTAAACTTATTGTGGTAATCATTTTGAGATACATATATATAAAACCATTATGTTGTATACCTTAAACTTACACAATGTTACATGGCAATTATATCTCAATAAAACTGAAAGAAAAAATAAAAAAGAAATAACAATGCCAAATGTCAATGTGAAAAAACAAAACAAAACTGGAAGTCTCAAGGGGGATGCTATAAAATTTAGGCAGCTAGTCTCTGTGCAACAATTCTTTCCATTTCTGGAAAACAAATTAATAGATTAAGTAAATAGTATATGTCACAGTCTTTATATCTGCCTTTCTTAAAATGAAACATTTCCTTGATTACTTAAATTTATTGCTCAGGCAAGGCACAGAAACAATGAAATAAGAAAATAGTCAAATCTTCCTTAAAATGCTGGCTTTCTATAAAACGTATGGGCTACTCTCGTTCCTTTAAAACTGCAAAGCCATCTACAACAAAAAGGCAGACTTGAAAATGTCCTCTTAGAGCTTTGTTTATTTTTATTACATGCAGCACACTTACCCACTGGTAAAGATGATGAAATTGGTTTAAAATTTTTCATTGTTATCTTTACTAGCCTCCATTCCCTTTGTAATAGGCAAACATGTTAACAAAAGGTAAGATTATTGTTCTTGGGTAAACTCTACTATCAATAATGCCATCCTTCCACCAAAACTCCTACCTATTTCTTTGAAATGAAATGTAAGAAAACAGGAAAAGGAAAAGAAGTTACAAACAAAGGGCAGGAAAGAGAAAATAAGACGAAACATGGCAGGAAACCCCACATACAAGTAGAAGTGGAATTAAAAACAAAGAATAATTTATTGACTTGAAAGAAAAGACCAATGTTTCTTTCTCCTTCTTTCCCTCGCTCTTCCCTCCCTTCTTTCCTTTCCTCAGGGTGGGAATTTCCTTTTTACCTCAACAGAATCTGAAAGATTTCATCCTACTCTTCTACCAGCTATAGTGGACTACAATTCAATAGCAAATGCTTATTATAGTAGCCTGACTTTTTCTCCACTAATTAAGATATATAGTGGAGGTAATGAATAATCAGTGAGTGGGGGACAGTAGAAGTACAAGAGCTGAGCTCCTTACCTGTCACTTCACAAGTCAATGTAAGATTTTGTTTCTCTTTTACTTTCACATCTTCCAAAGTATTTTCACCCACAATGCGAGGTGGTACTAAAAACAAAACAAAATAAAAAAACAGAAAAAGTAGCAATTCTAATAGGGTGTTATTTTATAGGCATCTATGTTTATATTTTTATTAAGCTATAACCTTTAACACAAACCCCCCAGATTCTTATTATTTGTTTACTAGGATAATGTCATAACACTATTCTGATCAATTCTAATTTTAAGATATATTATAAAGTTATAGGTCATGAATTCAATTATAGTGAATTTTATTGTAATGTAAATCATAAAGTCTGAATAAAAATGTCAACAAGTCAATGAGTAAGAACATTTATTAGACATTTATTTCTCCCACTATAAGTCTGATAAGCACTCACATTAAACAAGTTATCAGTCTTAGAATATTGTCGAACAATTGTGAACTGACAAGACATGGCATCTCAGCCATTTTAATTCAACTGATTACATCCACACCATTTAACATTTAAGTCTTGCCAAGAGCGACAGTCCAGGGGCCAAAGAAAACATAAACCTGAGATCAAGCTGTAAATAACTTTTAACTCTGCTTCCAGAATGTATTGAAGCCAATTAGATTTTTTTCTAGATATTGCAAATTATATAAATACCTAATACTGAAAGCCCAAAGATTTTTCTTTCTTCACCAGCTGCATTCCTTACGACACAAGTATATTGGCCAGCATCTTCTATTCTGGTCTGCATCAACCGCAAAGTCCTACCTCCTGGAGAAGTAAACCACCAGATGACTCAAAAAGAAACCTGTAACTTTACAAGTTGTCCATGTAATGCTCAATTTAGGGAAAATTTAATCAATACACTTCAAAGGCCTTTAAAATGCATTTATGTCAAGCTTTTTAAAAAATCACATTTTACACCTGTATGAAACAGACAGACAATTCAGAAGAATTTTCTCGTTCAATGGACAAGAAAATAAATACAATGCTAGGTGACAGCAAGCAAGAAATGGAGTTTCAAAGAGGTGATGTTTGTACATAATCTTAAAAGGTAAGTATAGTTTAACAGACAGAGGAGTTGAGAGACACCATTGTAGGTGGAGCATGAATGAGGATATAGAGGTAAAAAGCAGATGTGAGCTGTGGTACCTAAAGCAGAGCAGGTGGAGAAAACAGTGCGAGATGAGACTAGATGGAGTACAGCCAGATTCTGTGGGCCCCTGAATGCTATGCGAAGGAATCTAGACTTTTTTGTGTTCACTAAAGGCTATAGAAGTATGTAAAAAAAAAAAAGTGCATGATCTGATTTGTGCTTTAGAAAGACAACTGTGACAGTATGTTTAGGAAAAGATTCCCAGTTTTCCACTGAACATATGAAATGGGAATGTTAGAAGGAGGACTAGACCAGCAACCCGGATTGGGATGACATCAATTATAAGGGATGGGTGAAACCATGAAGACTGACTACCAGTTTTCAATGGAGTTTTATGGAATCCTAGAATTATTTATATGAGTTTATGGAGGTCATTTCATTTACTAGCACAACTCTGCTTTTGTTACTTTTTATATTTTGAACTTCTATGTAATGAAGAAAGATTCCTCATCCAAAGAATGCATGTAGACTGAGAGTGGAACTCTGATATGCAGATGGGTGTGATTTGGAGGGAAACTCCATTTAAGGACAAAGGAACAGGAGCCAGCAAATGACACTGAAACAACGCCTGCAGAGAACTAAGAGATGCACTGAGAGAGAAGAGTCCTCAAAACCGTTTGAGAAGTAAATTCGAAGAAAAAAATGTAAATCATTTCTTAGATTTGGTAATAATTTTCTACCTGGTATATTTTTGCTTGGTACCCTGAATGGGAACTAAAAACTGAAATGGTTAAACATGAAATGTTCATGTAAGTATTCACCTGGATCTAGATTTGTCAGGAGTTGCCATCTGTCGTCTGTTTTTATAAACACAACAAGCTGTCACTGAGATTTTCCTATAAGCAACCTTCCCATCCTCAACCCACTGAAATGTGAACTTAGTAGTATCTTACTTAGACAAACAAAGCTGATTACCTGAATTCAGTCTTTTTTTCCAACTGAATTTAAGTACTAAGCAAAGTGGAATACAGAAATTATTTGAACATGTCAAGAACTTATGTTAATCAGGAAAGAATTTAAGCACTCACTACTACTTCAGATTAGTGAGACCATACTATGATTCTGGTTGAGAGATATTAAAATAATACAACTTTCAAGAGTCATTGCTGCCTCTGCAAACCTCGGCCTCACAAGCCTTATGATCTTTCTTTTCTCTTTGCTTCCTTCCTCTCACTTACTCCAGTGAAAAACAAAAAAGGGTCCAACAGTAAGTTATACTTAAATGGAGACGTTCCTTGTGCCTATCAAAGTTTTATAGCAGCTATCTGTTCTTGGCAGATAACTTCATAACAATAATAGAGCCTTCAATAAATACTGCTTTCAGGAAAGCTGTACTTAAAGTCTCAGGAGGACTAATCTTAACGAAACAGAAGTGTGCAGCAGACCGAGGAACAAGCAAGTCCTGCGCCATTCACTTGATTCTCATTCATCTGTTGCACAATACACATGTTCAGACTGTGAAACTGAATGACTTCTTTGGCAGCGCCACAAGGTGAAACACTTTCAGTGTATTCGCTCAGGGATCTCCAGCTGCAAGTCAAGCAGCTGGAGATAAACAAATAAATAAATAAATAAACCAAATAAAACCAAAACACTACTCCTGTAAATCTGTAATAAGCCAGAGTGCATCACTCTATCTTGCCGTTTTCATTTCCATGAGCCCTGATGTAGTTATTATATTTAAAAAGAGTTTCTACTTTTTCAACAATTGAGAATTGAAAAGAAATAAGCCAAAAATATGAGGAATAATTTCAAGACGAGAAGATAATGTGTTCAGCTTTTTGGTAACCCAATCGTAACAAAATCTTTGCCATCAGTATGCATTTCCTAGGACCAACGGAGACTGGGAGTCCTATAAAAACGAAAGCATCATAGTAAGGAAATAGGAAAGTTTCCCAGGGCAGGGAGACCTAAACCTTTTACCAGGCTGTCCACAGCAATAACGACAAACATGTACCGGGTGCCTACCATATAAGCAGGCACTGTGTTAAATGCTTTACATACATTAACTCATTTCATCTTTTTTTGCTGAGGAAGATTTGCCCTGTGCTAACATCTATTGCTAATTTTCCTCTTTTTTTGCTTGAGGAAAATTAGCCCTGAGCTAACATCTGTGCCAGTCTTCCTCTGTTTTGTATGTGGGACGCCACCACAATATGGCTGGTGAGTGATGTAGGTCCACGCCCAGGATCCGAACCTGCGAACCTGGGCCACCAAAGCGGAGCACGCGGAACTTTAACCACTCAGCTACGGGGCTGGCCCCCTGACTCATTTCATCTTTACAAAAACCCTAAGAGGCAAATACTATTCATATCATCACTTCACGAGTGAAGAAACTAAAGTCAGCCAAGTTAAGTAAATTACCTGAGGTCAGAAATCTAGTGAGTATTATAGACAATAAATATAATAATTACAGCAATATTCATTCCTCATCAAGCCCTTATCATTTATAAGCCAAGATCTTGAAGAAACAGAGGCATCTTAGGTTACTCAGAGCTAATTCAAACACTAGGAAAGGATCTTTTCCGAAAAAGCCTGCAAAAACGGGAATTTAAACCTTGTTTGAACAAATTTAGGGGCAGGGAGCTCACTACCTCTTAAAATAGCTTATCTTGACTTTAAACAATATAAATATTTTTTAAGTTGTTTATATTCAGACCCAAATCTGTCCCTAGAATCTTCCAGACACTGACATTACTTTTAACCTCTGGAACTAGACAGAACCAACACAATCCTTTTCTACATCATGGCTCTCCAAGTATTTAAACTTAATTTTCACTATGTAACGATAAGGTTACATAAGGTTTATTTTTCCAGGTTAAATACAATCAGACATATAAATTATTTTGCTATCATTTACCATCATAGTTACCCCCTCCTTTGAAAATATTGTCAATAAATCCTTCTTCTAGTCTTCCTAACAAGTAAATTAATTCCAGAGTACAACTGGTCTCTCCCTTTTCCTATTGGTAAAAATATGCTTTATTAATGTGGCAAAATATCGCATTTGTTTTCTTGATAACCACGTTACACTGTTAATGCATACTGAGTAACTAACACAATTTAGACATCTTTTCATATGAAGAATTCTGCAGCTATATCTCACCCTGATTTTCATCACAGGTTTTTGAATATAAGTACGTGAGTCTATTTAACTTGCATTTTGTTAGGCTTAACTCAAAAGTTCCAGTGTGAGGTGTGTTTGAATTCAGATGCCTCCACTCACACATTAGGTGTTCTTCTAAGTACCTGAGCTTTTTATTAACCACAAACTTGGCAAGATTATTTTCTTAGTCTGTATCCAAGTCATTACTGAAAGGGTGCAAGTGCAGATTCCTGTGGCACGTCCCAAGACACCTCTCTCCACACTCACACTGATCCATAAAGGACAAGCTAATAGATTTTCCTACACAATTAGATAAGGAATAAGCTGAATACCTCCTTTACAATAATGATCAAGTCTTAGCTCACTGGAAACTATCCCATCCTGGACATACAAAACTCACTCAGATAAGAGTCATGAATAAATTAAAATACTTGATTATGGAGATACCATCATTCACTCTCTAGACTCTGGTTTCAATTTCAGTACTTCTTTTTATTCTTCACTTCTCAAATTGGTTGGTACTCACTGTAGCATGAGTGCTCTGATATCCCCACGATTTAAGTAATAAGCAAGTGCCAAGATTTCTTTTTAAAAACGATCTAGAGATATTTAGCGATTTTTCCCATTTTCATATAGCTTCTGATGTCCTTCCAAATATTTTTCTCTTAATATGATCAGTGGGTATTACAGTAAGCAGTAGATCAAAAAGAAAAATAAAACACGAAGAAATGAGAAATTAAGGAGAAATTGTGACCACAGGAAGCTAACTAGATTATCAGGCTATGAGAATTTCTAATACCTGAGAGAATTCTCACAGAACTGCCAAGGCTGATGGGCCACCCATCTTTAAGCCAGGTAATTGAAGGCAGGGGAATTCCTGAAGCTTCACAAGTCAGGGACATTGAGTTCTTTTCCACCACACTGATATTTTCAGGTGTTTCATGGTTTCCTATGATGCTTGGAGGGGCTGTAAGACAAAACAAAACAAATAAGAAGTGGAAAGGAGAGTAGCTAATACACATCACACACCAAATCCTAAATAGCTTGTTGTTAATAATAAGACTTCCATTTTCTGGTCAAATCACAACAATGAGCTAATTATTATTATTATTATCATCATCATCATCATCATTATTTATTACTATTTTTAGTGTGGCATGCCTGGAAGTAAAAATGTCACTTCTTCCTTACTAATAGCAGTAAATGACTTTCATATTGTTATTCTAATAGTAGTGAATGATTTTCTATGAGTCACTCATCTTTTCTGGTAAGTTTCTAAAAGGATTCATGACCTTTTTATAGGAAGGATTTTATAATAAATAATTCTAATCCTAAAAATTAAAAAGTAATCTAACAAAAAGATGTTTAAGATTGATTCCTTTTCTCATTTATATTCTGATTTCTTTAGCTTTGGCCCACACATAAGCTGCAACCTACAGGATATAAATACTGAACAATGTGTACGCGCTAACTGGATCCAAGTTATAAGACCATATCTATTAAATTTACCATTGTTTTTATAGATTTAAAAATTACATTTCAAATTGTATGCATACAAATAGGTGTCCCCAAGTACATGTATGTTTGGTCTATTCCTACTGTCATTTACAGCTCATTAATTAGAATATTAAAGTTGACTTCAGTACAACTCATGCCCAACTGATGCTGAGTCAGTAAACTCTAAGAAACCCAGGTTTACACTAGACAAGACAGCTAATTTGGAAAACACAGAATCAAGGAATATTACTTGGGATAGCACTGGACCAAAAGTACTTGAAAAAGACAATTATCTATTTTACTATCCTAAAGAATATCCAATATATGCTTATTTCAGCAAGCTAAGAAATGAGAGGTCAGGCATAGAAGGATACGTAATGAGACTGATCTAGAGATGATCCAGGTGCATATGTAGAAAATAATAGACTATAAATAAAAGACTCAACACTCAAGGCCCACATCTCTCATCCAGGATGCCAGAGATTATATTACTCAGCAAACAGACTTATGGAGGCTCTTTATACTTACTGTGCACACTTAAGTCATATTTTCTATCAGTCATTCCTGCTACATTCACAGCAACACACACATAACGGCCTGTGTCAGATACATGAATGTTCTTCAGCTGAAGGATGCGACCTTCATCCATTATTTCCATTCCCCTTCCCTTGGTCAAGGGGCGGCCATCTTTCATCCAGGTCACTGTCGGTTGAGGAATACCCTGCACCTCACACTCCAAGGAAATACTCTTCCCTCGAGTTACAATAATTTCAGTAGGGTGGCTGCCACCATTGGATATAGTTGGGCGAACTGGAAAAAAATGAAAAAATTAGGAGTCAAGTCTTACATAGGCACTTGCATCAGCCAAAGTTAAATTCAGTTTGATGTTGAAAAATTAGCTACTAAAGAAAAAACCCAGGACTAATAGACATGGCTTTGCTACATTGAAAAGTGGAATTCTCCAATGTTTCTAAATGGATTCATACCTAAAATAAAGCTATCAACACAGTAAGGAAAGAATGCTGTGTTTGCTGCTTTCCCTGCTTTGGAAAAGTTATACAAATATCTGAACTTATCATTCATAGCTCTGATTAACAGAAGTCTTCCTAGTACTAATAAAATAGACATGGTAGCCTCGCTCATGACCCAGTGTCTGTTACGAATTCCTTTCTTTCTTCTACCTTCCACTATAGGAGTTGGGAAAGCTGAGACTGTTTCTCAGTCTTCTTGGAAAATTGGGGTGGCCACATGAATCAATTCACGCCGGAAATATCTAAACAGAGGTCTGCTGGGGGTGAGAGGGATTTTTTGCTCTCTTGGTAAAAGAGATACCACTTCTTCCTCTTCTTTTTGCCTTCAATGTGGACTTGATGCTACAGCTGCAGCAACCATCTTGAGACCACAAAGGAAGGGCCAGGAGAATGCTAGATCTCCCATCCTGACATGAATAAAGTGCTGATCAACTCCAGAGACTGCCATCTCTGGCTGCTCTTGATGTGAGAAAATGAACCTCTACTTGTTTAAGCTGCTGATCGCCAGTTATTCTGTAACTTTGCACCTAACCGATACTGATTCCAAGAAAGACAATTAGACCAACTCTAACACATATGTGTGTGGGAAGAAAAATGGGCCAGTGTTAGTAATTCTGTGTTCCAGTGCCAGCCCTACTACACACAAGCCACATGACCACAGTCTGTCATGAAAACCTCTCTGGGTTTAAGTTCCCACGTAAGCAAAATGGAGGCAATAGTTTTGTCTCAGATCACAGCTCATGTAAAGATTAAATGAGATGATGTAAATATTTTAAGGACTTTAAAATCCTATACAAATTATTAAAATCTTATACAAATTAAATATTCTTTAAAATGAGATATTTTTACATATTGTAAATATACCCTATGGTACAATGCCATTCCTCCCAGCTCCACATGTTCACTACGCTGCCCCCAACAAATCACAGCCACATTGATTGTCTGCCATCGGCAAGCTGATGCAGAGTGGACAGCTATACTGATGAATAAGTAACAGCCAGATATAAGTACTTGCTCTCCGTTTACGTGAGCACAGTTTAAATTTGTGGGTTTTATGACAGGTATATTATGACCTTACTAGTTTAAATGAATCTTAAAGATATGAAGAAAAAATAAAAGGGATGGATGGAAAGATTTAAAAGAAAATTGTGCCAAAGCCTGGCTAATCAATAGCTTACTGTAAACTTGCAGCTTGTAGTCTTTCTTTGCAGTTCCAGCAACATTCGATGCCACACATGTATAGAGCCCTGCATCAGATCTCTCAGCAATTGAAATCTGCAACTGCCTGCCTCCTGATAAGGTTCTGACTCGCCCTGCAGAATCAGCCAGCACTGGGGAGCCTGCAAGGAAAACCAAATGGCAGAATATGAAGCAAAAACATAAGGCATTCTGCGTCCATGCTCTGATGAGGATACATACATATTTATTTACTTTCTTGTTCAAGCACCTAAAAGGCAGCTGACACTGTAAAATATCCTACACAAAAAATGGAGGCAGAGGAGAAACAAGGGGAGGAAAAGGAGGAGGAAGAGGCGGAGGAGCTGTTTATCAAGATTATCTTCTGCAAATTTTTCTTTCAATGAATATTGCCTTTGAAAGAAAACATGCTTAGAAAAACAAAATAAAATCTTAAGATAGTAAAAGAAAAATTATTTTTTAAATCAGCTAAAAATTTACATGATCTGTCTGATATTTAACAGACCTAAGTATTTGTCGACGAATAAATTGAAAATCTGTTCAATTGCCGAATTCAGTCTTAACATACACGACAAAACTGCCACAAAGACAGCAAAAATGTTTGCTTTAGAAAATAATTTTTAAACCTATTTTAAAGAAGAAAAAATAGTTTATTCAATGGTGGATTCCTGATCATTATAGCTGCTCTACAATGCATCCGATTAAAAAACAACGAATGAAGAAAATTTATTTTTTCTGGGAAGCAGTTAGTCTCGAACTGAAGATTTTGAGCTGGATAGTGTAGAAGTAACACATGTTGCACATTTAATATAAATCCGCAATTATGCTGTCTAGTATTTTAGTATGCAAACCTCAGGAACGTTTGTTAACAAACTGACGTTTGCCAAATAAAATATAAATTCATTTAATATTTACATGTAATTTTATAAATGTCAAATGATGAAAACTGACCTTTCTTTTTCCAAATGAGATTTGGGGGTGGAATACCGCTTGATTCACACAACAGACTAATAAGATTCCTTTCAATGACTGTAAGTTGAGCGAGTTCATCAGAACCATAAATATTTGGTGGTACTGGAAAACAAAAACAAAAGAAGTACTGTTTTTACACCTATTTAATATGAAATTTTCCTAACACTTAACACATAAAAAAAAAGTTCCCACTCAAATGACACAAGAAAATAATTAGCACTTGAGATTGACATATCAACACCACATTAAAAGTCAACTATAAGATGTAGAATAAATACCTAATAGCGGACTTCCTATTTTCACAGATAGAAACTTAATTATCAAAATATTCAGAATGGCATAAAAAGAAGGTGATCTAGTATAGATATTTAGACACCTTGCACCAAAAAATTAAGGCACGTACCAAGTTTAAACTTAACCCAGTCATTTGTGCCTGGCTAGCTTTGATATCTCAGATGCTGAACAAAACTGGAAAACATCAGGCATATAACATATAGTAAAGAACAGAGGCAAGGAATTTGATCTAAGAAACAGACATGTTACCTATTCTAGATTGCACAACCTGCCTCCCCACTGGCCTCCAGGTTCTCCTTGGACCCTTCAAAGTGAATCCTGACTACCCATGCTTCTCTCAAAGAGAGGAGTCTGAGTCTGCAACTGCTGGCTGAACTCTCCCCACAGACACTTCTGGCTGCAGTACCATCAGGTGGCAGATGCTTGTGTTCCCAAGCTTCTGGGAGTTGAGAAGCGGGAGAATCCTCCTCACCTCCTAACGCAGCTTCCAGTCATTGTTCAACCACCCCCATGAAAGCCTCTAGTCCTCCGAGGCTCATGCCACCAAATTACTTCTCTTTCTCCTTCTTACCACCATCTGTGAACCTGGCATTCTTTTTCCATTCACTGAACAATTTGGTACTTGTTTTTATCCTTCCTCTTCACACGAAGACCTGCCATCATTCTGTATGAACTCAATATCTACATGTGTCATCAGTTGAGACACCTTTGCTACTCAGTTCCTTATCTGCTCATCCCTTTCTCCATCAGAGGCCATACCCTATTCATCATCTAGAATATTTCTTCTATAAATTTAGGCCACTCTCTGACAACTGTTCTACCCTAGTAGGTTTTTTTACTCAATTATTCCCAATTTATTGACCTAATTTAATCTCAAATTCTTTCACTTCTCAGAAGCATCCCAATCTAGGGAAGCTATTCTTTTGTTTACTGACTTCTCTATCCAGCTTAGATTTCATGATCAATAATTTCAACTACTCCTTTGCCAATATTCTCAACTGCTTTGCACCACTGCCCTTTCTATTTGGCAACACCCTTACTCTGGATGAATCCTATAGTTTACTCTGTCAACAGCTATACCATAGATGAAAAGTTCCACAGAAGAAAATGACAATTACACAGACTGCCACCACTATAAATTCACGATCTGCAATCTAAACTCCACCCTCCTCTACTCCCCTGGCTTCCATTAATACAAATACTTGCAAGCCTGTATCTGTAATGCAGACCCCCTCTGAGATCTAGCCTTTTATATCTGACTACTTGAACATCTCAACTTGGATGACTGAGAGGCATTGTCAAATTTGACTTGCCTAAAACTGAACTCAGCCGCCTTTGTTCCCTCTCTGAGCGAAGGACACTACTGTCCATACAGCCCAACTGGCCAACCCACATCAACATCCATCCTTTACTCTTGTTTCCACATTGCTCCATCTAATCAACTAATCCTATTAATTCAATTTCTTAACTACTTCTAGAGTTTATGTGCTTTCTTCCTAAGATACAGATCTGAACACTCCAATCCTCCTTTAAATTCCTTTAATGGTATTGTATCACCTTCAGAATCAAATCCATACTTTTCAAATTGACTTTAGAGACTCTCATCAATATGCCCCTTTTTAACCTTTCCAACCTAATATCTTCTCACTTTCTTCTGCACCGCACTAGGCTCCATAGTGAATGACGTTTGGCTCATTGAACACAGTATTCTCCAGGTCTTTGTAATGTTTCCATCCTCTTCACAGAACTATTACCTACTCATTCTTAAAATCTCAATTAGATGTCACAAGTCCCTGATATGTCTTCCCACAAAACCTCCTATGATAGCCCTTAGGAGATTTAATTTTAATTGACTCTTGAAAGATATTTCTATACTAGTAGATTATAAGTTCTGTGTGAACAAGTTAATTGTCTTTCTCATTAACCTCTCTATGCCTACAAGTGGCATGGTGCCAAGAACACAGAGGCACATCATAAATATTTTTTGAGTGAATCCATCCTGACATCTCAACTTTCTCTCCGCTATCATTCATTCTTATATCTACTGCATTCTGTTTTCCTCTATTAAATTGCTTTTCTTTAAGAGGCATTGATCTACTCATTTGTAAAGTACACTTTGTAGTTTATGTCTAATTTGACTTCTCTGCAATATGTGACATTACTCATTCATTCACCCACCCATCCATTCACCTCCCACTTATTTGCTGTCTGTGTTCTTTTTCTGAGAACACCATTGTCCTTAGTTTCCATGACACAAGTTTTACCCAGTTTTCTCCCTATCTCTTTGACTGTTCCTTCTCAGTTTCCCATCTGGGGTCTCTTTTTCTGTCTCCCTTCTTATATGGTACACATGAGAGTCATTCTACACAGTACTCTTCCATAGACAGTCTTTTTACTGTCCCTAAGGAATCTCAACTGCTACATATACACTCATGTCTCCAACCTTATGTTTTTAACTGTTCTCTCTCTCTCCTAAACTATAGGCTTATATTTCTGACTGCATGGAGACAGTCTACAGGTATCTCCAACATAGCATTTTAAAAATAAATTCTTCACCTCACTTTCTAATTGATCATCACTCCAAATTTGTCTTTTTTTCTTTTTTTCAACCTTTACTTGATAACACCCAGCTTGTGTCTATAGTGGGTGTTATATGAATATTTTTTCCCACTTGAAAGAAACGAGAAAGGAAGGAAAGGAAAAATGATGGGAGAAAAAGGATGGAAGGAGGTAGGAACAGAAGCTAATGATATATAACTAATATGTAGTAAATATAATTCTATTACATAGTAAATTCACTATTTAACAGTAAATTAATCCTTTTACAGGGTGAATAATAGCACTTCTCACAATCTTCCTCACTATTTTTTTACTTGATAATAATGATTTACAATTAAGTCATTTTCTACATAAATGCATGCTTTTTGTGTGTGTGTGTGTGTGAGGAAGATCAGCCCTGAGCTAATATCTATTGCCAATCCTCCTCCTTTTTTTTTTCCCCTTTTTCTCCCCAAAGCCCCAGTAGATAGTTGTATGTCATAGTTGCACATCCTTCTAGTTGCTGTATGTGGGATGCCGCCTCAGCATGGTCGGACAAGCAGTGCGTCGGTGTACGCCCGGGATCTGAACCCAGGCCGCCAGTAATGGAGAGTGCACTTAACCGCTAAGCCATGGGGCCGGCCCCAAATGCATGCTTTTAAAGTTTTAAAAAATGTTTGTTCTCCTTTGGAATCAAATTATTTCCTCTACCTATCTTTATTTTAAAACGTGTTTTGGAATAAACTTTTATAATCAAAGGTAAGTTTCAGCTCATTATCTTAATAATTAAAAAGTTTAAACAAATACAATCAAAATTAAGAGGGCTTAATATATTATACATGAATTTAAAGAAGTATTTAAAATAAAGGTGAATATACGGGAAATAGAAGCACTTTTTAACAATTAGCAGACAACTATAGCCAATATAGTAAAAGTGATTATTCTTGAGAATTACCTTAATTAGTAACAAATAGTAAAATTTCAAGCAAGGATATCTTTTTCACATTGGTCAGCATAGTAATCCAGTATCCCACCTACAAGTGCATGTGTTCTCTGTCTCTCACAAACCCACATAATTCACATACATAATTTGGCCTTTTGACTTATTTTCACTTGACCAACCTACTCTCTGTTTGTGGAGAAGGCTCAATCATTAAAGATCCTGGTTGTAGAGCTAAAGGACATATTACGCAGGCAGGAGAGGAGAACAGTCCTACATCAAAGTTACAGTGACTAATGTGTTTAGGTTCAAGAAGTCAATCTAAAGTTACTCTTTAATTAATTATATAAATGATACTCAGGACAGTTTAGAATCATCTAAACATATTAATTAGTATATATCCATCTATACATTATGATGAATTTTAGTTAGGTGGATGTCATTTTAAGAATCGACACAAAGAGTAAAAGGTTAAACCACATGCTGCATTGTTTGCTTGACAAGGGCTGATCACACTTACCCCAAATGTTGACATTATAGTTTTTCTCAGTTTTTCCAGCGACATTTGTTGCCTCACAAGTGTAACGACCAGTGTCCTGAACCTGAGCATCTTCAATCTGAAAACAAAATTGTGCTTTGAAACCACAGTTTCTATTTGATAAGTAATTGAGACTTTTATATTAATGTTATTTATCTCTTATTTTTCAACTGTATTCTGAAGATTTTCAAATATACAAAAAGTAGAGAGAATAGTAAAAGGGATGTATGTGCCTATCACTCACATTCAACACTTATCAAGATTCAACAAATTTCATCTATGTCATATTTCAATCTGATTAATATTAGTGGTTAAAGGTCTAAAAAGGCCTTTTAAACATGATTCAGATAAAACAGCAAAAAAAATCACAATTAATTTCTAAATAAGTTATTTAGGGCTTTAAAATATATAATCTTTATACATCCAGGATATTGTTCAGTAAAATAAAACCCTTATTATTGATTTATTACATCTTCTCCCATACTGGGTTTGTAAACTTCTTCAAGCCAAGTATTATATTCAATTAGTCTCAATCTCCTAGCACCCAGTTTGGTGCTTGGTAGATAATTAAATATCAGTAAATATTTTCCATGTATTTATCTGCAACACGCATTAATACTCATTCATCATTCGTTCATTGACCATCCAGCAGTTATTGAGGACCCTGTACCAGGTACTGTGGCAGAAGTTACAAGAAGTATAAGAATTATGACTTAAGTTTACAATCTAGTTGAGAATATAAAGTATGTGAACACAACAAAAGAATTTAAGAATAGACAAGGTATAAAAAATAATTCAAGATAATATAAGAGGTACAACAAACAGTATGTGATTGATTGTTAAATAACTTGGCAATAAATTGTGAAAACATGCAAAAGAGGGAGAATCATTGGAACTGGAGTTATCATTGAAAGTGCTTAGTATAGCAGGGGTGCATTAAACGTTTTCATTTTTACAGTCTTCTCCCTACGCTCCTCGGTGGGACCTGCACACTCCAGGGTGCCTGGCTGGCTTCCGTGGTGGAGATGCAATGGATCCGAGCATTTCTCCACCATCACCTCCCTCCTGGCTTCTCAACCCTATTGGGATCTGTGCTCTAAAGAAATGAACTTCTATACTCACTGAAATCTGCTAAGACAGTTCTCATCACGCATAGCTCTCCCCTACCAGTGCTGGGGCTTGTGTTCATAAAATTGTCTCCCTCTATCACTCAGTCAGAGCTGAGGTTTGACAATTCTACCAGCTGCTTTTTAGAACCCTGGGCTCTGCCTCTGAGCATGGGCAGCGCCTTTTTCTTTTTTTTTTCCATTACATAGCTCAAGTGACATATCATACTTTCCTCCATCGGTGATTCTGGCCTTTCCTTCCTCACCAGCTCCGTTATTACAGGATAATAGTTCCCAAGGTCTCCACCCTCTTGCCTCTAACATATACCTTCACGCTCTCTCCCACTGTCTCCCATGCTTCTGTCCTCCTCGTGTAAGCTTCTCAGCTTCCTATGTGCTGACACCCATCATCCATTTCTCAAGACTCTCTTTGTTTGCCAGTAATAACCTTCCTTTACCAAGAAGCTGTGTGCTATAGTGGTTAGTAGCATGGATTCTGAAGCTATCCTCACGTACCCAAATCCCATTCTGCCACTTAGCAACCATGCACAGATTACTTAGCCATTCTTTCAATTTCTCAATAGAGTTATTATAAGGATTTTATAAACAATCCAATGGTCTACTGGCTTCCTGAATCCTAATTTCTTAGGCTGGCTTTCAATGTTACCTCTTATTTTACTCAAATCGACCTTGTCAACATTATTTCTAAATATTCACTTTGTTAAATTCTCTGTTTCTGCCACACTAGCTTACTTGCTTTCCTTAATCAGGCCTTTTGTTCCATCTACCCATAAAAAGTCAAGTAGCCTTTCAACTACTCCAGGCAACTATAGCCTCATCTTTGGCTATCCTTCCAAAATGTACTGTCTGTACCATCCACTTGGTAATTAACTCAGACTTACAGTACTTAATTGCATTTTTCAACTGAACTGTTAATTAATTTTTCATATATTTATGCAAAATTGGAAGACAATGAGGGCAGGAAGTGTGTCTTATACTTTTTCACGTCCCTATGCAGAGCACCTAGAATGGGTATTTGCTGATTGGCTGAATGACTGAAGATGAGGAACTCCTTAGAATATTTCCATAATATTTTCCTAGAAGCGTTTTTTGGATGGCTTCTGGCTACATATATGTATAGACAATTATATATTTAAATCTTACTAAACATAAAATTTAAAAATGTTACAAACCTCATTAATAAAAGAGTTCCTAGAATTTTACAAGATGAAATTAGTAGGACACTTGAAAAGACAGGCAAGTTTAATAGGGGTAACACCAAAGTCATGAGCTTAGGAATAATATAAGAAGAAGTAAATGAATCTATAGCCTTACCTTTAACATACTTCCATTTTCAGAGATACTGAGGCCTGGTTTCTTCAGCAAGGGGCGGCCATCTTTTAACCAACTCAGGGTAGGCGGGGGAATGGCGTCACTTTGACACAGTAACTCCACAGCTTGGCTAATGAGGACAGAGATGTTCTGTTCTTCTCCCATAATATTTGGTGCAACTAAGTAAAAGATGGGTTTTCCCTCAGGATAAAACAGGCCAGTAAACTCTTAGCTTTATTAATCATCAGGACATACACCGGATAACTTTATTAGTTCTTTTAAGATGTAGGATGACAATAATTCTAACATACCCTCTTTGCATCATTTGGTTCAGAATCAAGTATTACTAAATCACTGATTAATGTGTTCCTCTTGAACAGAAATAGTTTTCACTAACCTTTCACTTAAAAAACGTTTCGTAACTGGAAGTTCTCACCAAGTACGCATTTAAGAAACTTCTTGAATTGGATGTTATCGCTTAAGATTTTCAAAGCAATAAATCACTCATGAAATATTTCGGAACTAACAACGAATTAAAAGCAAATATACTTCCAATATTTATTTATATTTTTTGTGAAATAAAATAAATTTCATAGACACAGAGGCAAAACAAAAAGAGTTGAAAGAGATCACCGAGTTCTACTTCACAGTGTATAAAACCTAAGATGGATGACAGATAATAGCTTATTTAAAATAACATGACTCATTGGTAGCAAAGCTAGTAGTCTTCTGACTCACAGTTTAGAGCTGTTTTTGGTTTTCCACAGTGCCTTGTCAACTTTCTATGGAATAAAGACTATGTGGGATAAACAACATAGCAAAGAACAAACAATTAAATCGGTGGACCAGCTGTACATAAAAAAAGGAAAAGAGTTGAAATTTTAATGAGATTAAAATTGGAATTCCCTGGCTATAAGCCTTGTCAGATGCTGAAATGTGTCCTTGGAGAAATGTAAGGAATCTCCTTCCCTTGGGTATATTAAAAAATAGAGGAAATAATCATTTGTCTCAGACGGCTTAGGTACAGTCCTGCCAAGAATGGGAGGGTGGACTCCATAACCTCTCAAGGACTCTTCCAGGCCTGTGTTTACAATAATTCAAAAAACACAAACCAATGATGAAATCATGCCTGTTATAAAAGGGCCACTCCGAAAAAGCAGAGAGGGGAATTTCCTTGTCCACTTCTCACTAAATCCCATAACTATTCAGGATTGTAGGAAACTTACCATACTTGTAGTACTTTTTTTTAACAAGAAAGGTTAAGTTGCATTGAAATAAATCCTAAGGGACTTTCCATATGCTGTGGTAAAATAAGATTTTTGTGGTAAGGAGTGTTATTATAGTCCATTAGCCATTGTTTCAGGCTTGACACTGCAGCAAGTGGCAAAATGACAATGAATGCAACAGACTTTGACTAGTAACATTGTGTTTCTGCACCCAGGAGGTTTCTCTGCTACCGTGTCTTCTACAGGGGGAAAGGCATACGAACCAGAGAGCACTTTATTGTGCTGTTTCTGGATGTAGGACTTGTGCTGAATCCAAAGCAATTGATGCTAAAGGAAGAAATGCCATGCACAATGGCTGGAATAGACCAATGGAGCATTTGTTCAGAGACTCATGATGCCCAACCTGCTAAATTTAATAGCACACACAGACATGTGGCTCTTGATAAAGTAATCCATAGGGAACAGCAAACAGTGGGATTGTTTTTAATATGTGATACATTAGATAAAAGATACACAACCAGTCTTTTTTGAGACTATAACTCCTATAATACTAGCAAAATCAGCACAATTAGTGCCACTTTCTAAGATATTATGAAAACAGATACATTCACCAGTCTTAGCCTAGAAAGCCCTAAATAGAATAGCTGATTTCACAGCTTGGAAATAATTTCAGGTAAACTCTGGTTTCATTGGACAAAAAAGTACCATAACTGCATTAAAATTTGTTTATCTTAGACTATTTGTAGAATTTACAAAAGAGCATGAATTCTTTATGATTGCTTATAGAAGTCAAAAACAATTCAAGAAGCAGACGCTAATTTATTTCCAAATATTTTTCCTTTGATTACTTTTTTTTACAGTTAAATGAGTTGAATCAAGTTTAAAAGGAAAACAGATTTTTAAAATTGGGAGGAAAAATGCAGAAACAATAGAGTATTTGTTTCTTAAGGAACATAAATTAAAGCAAATCTAATTACAGCCAAGGATATATATTACCAAAACACATCTATTTTTTCGGTCCTGTCTTTCATTCACAACTCTTTGTTTAGTCTGAGAAGAGAACGAGCTTCCACCCTTTAGATCCTCAACTTCCTTAGATGTTCTCCCTATTTTGTTCTGCGGTTCCGTTGCTTAGGAACGGGGGTGTTGTGCCTGTTTCTCATCCTACGCGCTATACTTGTTAAATTTAATTACCAAAATCAGAAGGGCTATACTTGCTGAGACACAGGAGAATGTACGATCTCTTAAGAAAGTTCTCTGAGCTTAAGTCTGAAGAAAAGATACTACAGGAATCCAAAACATTTAAAAAGTCAATTGTTTTGTTTCAGCACCTCAGAATATGGGAAAATATACTCTGAATTTATACCAGGAAGAAATATATTTAATGAACTACTCTTGTAACTGTAGGAAAAGCTATTTTACCCCCTGTCTACCCCTCCTACCACCCCCACACTCTACAATGTAAACCTGAAGGGGACTTACCTCTGGGGATACATATTCATTAGGCTCCAATTAGACACAAGATTGCCAAGGTTGCTACTACAAATATAGGAATATAACGTATGGAAATAATACCAATAATGAAGCATAGATTGGGAACTAATTTCAGATTAAAAGTCTGTTTTAATTTTACACCTCTTAGTAGCTTGCTATGCATATATATTTCAAATGCTAAACACATACCCACATTCTCAAACATATGAACAAATTAGCTAGCCATTTGACAGAGGAAAGATCCTGGTTTTCAGACTAAAAGGGTGGTATGCAAGTATTTAGCAAATAATAAAAAACAGTGATGCCCATCTTTATAACTCCCGGAAAATATCAACTCTCTATCATGTACCAGGTCCACTTTGGACACTAACCAATGTAGAAATGGAAGGAGCCAATCCAGATTTTCACTGCTGACTAAAACCCAGTGAATACCAATGTCCCCTCTCTGCTTGCTTGCTAATGACTGAAGGAGCTATTGTGTCACATACTTAGGTTGATTGATGAATCATTCTCTAAGGATATTTTAGATTGGCAGCATTTCAGTTCTTCATAAAGCGTAAAAGGGACCCATTAAGGGAAGGAATTAGATTCCCTGGGGTTGGGCATTTATACTGATCTGTTATCTCAGGCACAGAGCACCAGCACAACTGGAGGTTGGATATAGATTCATGTCAACCGCAGAAGCAATAGAAAAGAGGGATGTATAGAGAGCCCTTTGGTCGACTCCTGATGCCAACTGGGATTCTTTAGCTTAAGTAGACATGTATGGTATCCATGTTGTAACAAGGGGCCTTTCTATTAAAAATTATGAGATTATATAAGTTATTTGTAATAATTACATTTTTCGGCAAACTTAAAAAGAGAAATCAACTCACATGGTTTGGAGATAAAAAAGAATAAGTAATATATTTTAAATAGCAGTGAATTATTTGGAAGTGAGGTAAGACTGAGCAGAGAAGGTCTGCATTAAACAGATCCTCTTTGAGGGGTCACAGAAGAAACAAATTCACTATTCCATGAACCAAGGTATACAATACAAACAAGACCCTGAAAGAAGCCTGAAAGAGTTCTAAATGCAAAGGTACACTAAATGTGGAATGACAAGTGTAATCTATGAACGAAGGCCAATGAGGCCTCGACTTCATTCCGGGGGCCTTTTGCTGTGACGGAATCAGACATTCTCTTTTGTGCCTTACAGCTGCATCATCGGTAGGGGGAAAAAACCCTTAAATTTTGTCTAAAGTTTATGCTTAGTTTAACTTTTGCTTCTCAAATAGCCTTTAATTCATAGACATTGTATTGACTACAAAATATGCTGACTGTAAATATAATTAAAAAGTAATAAAATCAAGGCTTTGAATAGAATAGATCAAGAGAGCTACTTGAAGAGATGCTTGCTTTGGTGAGAAGATCATGTCTTCCAAATTGCACAGCTGGTGTCCACAGTCCTGTTCTTCAGAGTACTCCATAAAACCAACACCCTAAACGCTGGATGTATGTATTTTAATTTCTCAAAACTTTAAAAAAGGAAAATTAGTTCAAGTCAAATATAAGGCAGAAAGGGGGAATTTGATTTAAATTAATCTTGTAATATCATTTCTATTGTTCATAGTTCTTTATTGACAAAACTTCCCTGAACTTCCTCAAAGATCTTGGAACTTAAACACAGCTATAACAGGGCAGAAATAATTATTAAAATGTCTCACCGTATACTCTGAGGTCAATGTCCCTTTGTTTCTCCCCAGCAGCATTCACTGCCACACAGGTATATCTCCCTGTATCACTGATTTGTGCACTGGTCAATGCTAGGATGCGGCCCCCAGAAAGAACCTATCAATGATAAGAAAGCTAAATAAACAACATGCTCCCTGAGATGGTAGGTGTAAAGACTTTTTCTCTTATTTTCTGAGGGTGATCAACTGACAGTTGCCTTTAGAAGGATTTCAACTTGGATATTTTAAAGTGGGCAAACATCAATTAATCCTCTTCTCATCTTCTCTGTGGAAGAAGACTGAAAGGCTAGAACCAATCTTGGTAATAACCACTGAAAACAAGTCTCTATTTACAGGATCAAGTGAAGATCCAATTTCATCCATAATTACCACAAAGAGAGAGAAAGCCACTGGGGGAGAAAGATGAGAAGGAGTGGGAATAAGAGGAGCTAATCCTCCTTCTAATTTTTCATTGGGAAAACTAGTAAGAAGTTAAAATTAACAGCAAAGTAGCAGTCAAATAAATTAATTAGTCACATTCATTGCCCTTTTATCCCAATCTAGTTGTAACTCTAAAATGTTGACATTAACTCTGAATCTTTTATGACCCCAAATTCTGCAAGCATTGGATTTACAAGAAAGGCTAAAGAAGTAGAATGGTGGGATAACTATGGTCTCTGCTGGGCAAAATAAAATTAAGTATACTTTAAATGAGATCTATGTTTCTGTATTTTTAATTTTGAGTCAGTGTAAAGCACTTAAATGTTTTTCTCAGACTCAAATATCATTTCTCATAATGTTGCCTTTATAATTTTTCTTACTTTATTACTTGATGTTTTTGTAGAATTAATTATACTCTATATAGTTCTCTGATTCATTACTATTTCCAGACATTTAAATGTAAATTCTTGTTTTCGGTGTTGATGAACATTTTTTTGTGTAAAGCACCTCTTGTGGTGGTGGTAGGGAATGGGGGGGGGGTGGTAGAAAGTATCTAAAATAAATGGTCAAATATAGTGCTACATATGACATAAGGGAAATCTAAGATATACTGAGCTTTTAATGAATTGTTTAGAAATCTCAATTGTGTATCCATGGGATTTATGGACATATATGTGTACATTTCTGGATAACATTTGTGACTCCTTATTCTCCAAATCTCTTTAACGGCTTTACTGTTTGTACTTCCTGTATTGAATAACCTGTATTGATTTCACCTAATGAATCACAGACAGTACCTGTATCCCATTAGCGAAACTAGAGACAGGGCTCCCATCTTTCAACCACGTCAGACTTGGGGCAGGGATACCTCTGGCTTCACATTCTAACCTCACCAGGTTATTGACCACCACTGCTACCATGTTATCACTGCCAGAAATCGACGGGGGCACTGAAAGGAATAAAAAAATAAATAAAAGTAAGATGTGTTAATATCACAGAATACTTCATATCAAAATGATGAAAACTACATGTAAAATCCACAGTAATATGTTTTTACATGTGCATTTTGGGTGTGTGTGTGTTTTGTTTTTTTTTTTTGGTAAGTTTTTCACATCTCTTATTTGAGATTCTAATCACAGCTATCCTGTGAGGTAAGTAGGGCAATTACCATTTTCTCCATTTTACAGATGAGGAAAAGAGGGTTTTGCTACTTTGTTTAGGAAATCCAGTTTTTAATGCCAGAGTGGATTTTTATTTCTTGATTTCCAGGCTTGTGTGTGTGTGTGTGTCTCCCTTCACTGTATCCACTCTAGTATGTTAACTACCAATTCCTCTTAAAAGCAATATTAGAGATAATAACTTGGAAACATTTCTTTGACTAATACCTATGATTCTGATAGACAATATTTACAAACAGGACTATTGTCATTAGCTGATAAGATCGTTGATGATTATTTCAACAATTCATCTAAAGCAAACTGAAGTCAGGCAGCATGTGAAAATAGAGTGTTTTAATAGGAATCAGGAAACAAAAAAGTTTATCAGCTTTAGAACACTGCTCCCTTAAATAAAAAGGACAATAACACACTGTTAAATTTTACACTAGAATTGTATAGAAGCACTTAACCATTTTGCATGCTTCTCTACCCCAGGATGAATCTAGGAGAAGGAGCACTAACCATGGACCTGCAGACTGTAAAATAACTCTGTAGCTCCAGCTGAGTTGATGGCCACACATTTATATACGCCAGCATCTGTGATCTGGGCGCTTTCAATATCAATGATCTGTCCTCTGTTCAAGAAAGTCACACTGGCGGAACCTGAGAGCAGACGATTATCTTTGTACCACGTAATAGCTGCAAGGGGAAGAGGAGAAGCCCAACTATTTAAAATTTTTCTTTTAAAAGCTCAATATATATACTAAATTGGAGCTTAACTAAAATAGTAACAATTGCTTTATTCTTATGCTCATCATTCGAGGTTAATCTGTTTAAATCTCTCTTTAGGGTTGATTTTTAGGAGGAGGTAACCCTAAGAAAAACATGAATAGCCAAGCCAACATAAGAGACCTGAAACAAATTTATAAAAATAATACTTTTTATTATCTCTAATGTATTGACATTGTTTTTTTTTTTTTTCCGGGGAAGATCAGCCCTGAGCTAACATCCATGCCAATCCTCCTCTTTTTGCTGAGAAGACCGGCTCTGAGCTAACATCTATTGCCAGTCCTCCTCCTTTTTTTCCCCAAAGCCCCCAGCAGATAGTTGTATGTCATAGTTGCACATCCTTCTCGTTGCTATATGTGGGACACTGCCTCAGCATGGCCAGAGAAGCGGTGCGTCAATGCGCCCCCAGGATCCGAACCTGGGACGCCAGTAGGGGAGAGCGCACACTTAACCGCTAAGCCACGGGGCCAGCCCTGTATTGATACTGTCTGATGGCAAAGTTTTACCCAATTCTACTTCTTTTTGTTGTTATAGTCCTCTCATCTATAAAAATTTTGTCTACATATCTAATCAAAACCAAACACTATACACACTATTAACCTCAAAAAATTTAGGGGCCAGCCTGGTGGCGTGGTGGTGAAGTTCACACGCTCCGCTTCGGGCGGCCCGGGGTTCACAAGTTCGAATCCCAGGTGCAGACCTATGCACCGCTCACCAGGCCATGCTATGGCAGCGTCCCACGTACAAAATAGAGGAAGATGGGCACAGATGTTAGCTCAGGGCCAGTCTTCCTCAGCAAAAGGAGGAAGATTGGCAACAGATGTTAGCTAAGGGCCAATCTTCCTCACCAAAAACAAAAAATTTGTATTATTATTGATTCATCTGAATAACTTGCCAGGGGTGACCACCAAAACAAAAGAATAGTCTCATCAAATGACAGATTTATAAAGATAATCAATTTGGACTAGATAAAAATATATTTTTCAACATAAATGTATATAAAATATCACTGTGGGTTTTGTGGTCACATAAGGAGAACAAGACACTTAGTTATTCACATATTTTTGCATTGTTTAAATGGGTAAATTATTTCACGTAGTTAAAAGCTATGAAAATTCAAAAATATCATCCACCTAATGATACCCTTATCAATGTTTTATTCTTGAAACGTATTCTATAATCTTTCCTTTATTAGTAACTGCCATATTCTGCTCATAAATAGATTTAGCTATTTCCAGAAATTTTAAAATGTTGATAAGTTACAGAGTCCACAAGTGAACATACCAGGCACGGGATTTCCAACTGCCTTACACTCCAGCTGTATGGGGTTGTTCACCACCACAGTCTCATTCAGCATCTTCCCTGCATCCTCCAGACTAGGTGGTTCTGTAAGAAGACCAAACAGATAATTAATTCACATAAATAAGGTATTTAACCTGAAATGGTTGGTTCAGTGGGAATTTTGGAATGATCACTTATTTCCTTCTTTCACATATATACACTGATATATTTGGAATAAAACTAATTTGGATTTAATTAGAATTGAAGAATAGGATGAAAAAAGATCTTAATAGATTTTCCCAGACAGGAAAATCCTTAGAATTGTAGATTAGCAGAGTAGTAAAAGAAAGTTAAAGAAGTATTGTTTTTATTTTAATTAATCTGATTGGTCTGACGATGACTTGCCTTAACAAGAAGTAGTCTATTGCACTTGAACACTTCCAGTGAAGGAGAAATCAATATTTCTCAAAATATCTGACTTTATCTTTGGACAGTGCTACCTTACACCATTTCAAAGAAATTACAATCATTTTCTTGTTTATTATTCTTTTTCTTTTGATATAAAATTAAATTGTTGACATTACATCTAAATTGTTACTAAAATAAAAACAGAAAACTATATTTTCAACTTTAGATAATCACAGATAATGCTTTTGTATTTAACGTATTTGTAAAGCAGGAATTTAAGAAGTCTAAGAGGCGTAGTGTAAAAGAAATAACAACTTGCAACAGAAATGCCCATTGTTTTCAACACTGTCTCAAGGAGTATAGGAGGGATGACAGGATGAAAAAACTACAAGTAAACTAGAGGTCTTGTCTTATTTGGAGAAGATGCTGTAGACATGTTAGTGCTTGAAGTTTATAGAAAAAATACACTTTAAAGATTTGCTCAATTTAACTCATTCAATGCACTAGAGCCCCTCACCGCCACCTCATATACAACCAAGCAATTGATCCATTAATCTAGCAAAACAGAGAAGAAGGAAAGGAGACAGGGGAATAAGAAAAATGACTAGAACTAAATAAGATGGTAGAAATAAAATCAAATATATAAACCAATGGCATAAATGTGAATGAGTTTATTTTCTTGTTCAATAGACAAAGAGTTAACACTATGAGGGCTAATACTATTTTTTTTAATTAAAATATCCAAATGGATAAAAAGCACAAATAAAAAAACTACAAAAATGTTGACAATAAAGAAAGAGCTGGACAAAGGTGTATCAGGACAACAAGGATGACATCAACTTCTAAAAAACTGGTATACAAAGCAAAAATCACTAAACACTACAAAGCAACAAGCTTTCTACTGAGTAAACTGTTACAATTCATGAAGAATCCATTATAATGACAATGCTTTATGCATTGAATAACAAAGCAAAAATTATTAAAATCAGAAAAATTTGAAAATCTAAAAGTAGTATATTTTAGTACATTTTCTCAGAAATTGACCATGTAGTAAAACAAAAATAAAGTTAAATAAAGAAAGAATTTGAAAAATAAAATTACCCAACCAGATTGTGTGTGGCTGTATATATGTGTGTATGTATGTGTATTTATAGTTAACAAAGAATATATATTCTTTTCAAATGCCAATAGAATATTTTCAAAATAGACTATATAGTAGGCCACAAAAAATCTCAACAAAGCATTTATAATCACAATTTAATGAAACTATAATAAAAAAGAATAGAAATCAATAACAAAAATATAACACTCTCCACATGGGGAAAAATCTCATTAAAGAAGAAATCAAGACAAAAGTATAGGATTAGAAAAAAAATAAATTAGAATAAGATTGATTAAAATTAAAACCTATGGAATGTTACTAAGCAGTATAGTACTCAAAAAAATTTTAAAACCCTAATTAATATATTAAAAACTAAAAAATAATGAAAATAAATGTTCTAAGCATTCAACTCAGATTCTAGACAACTAATAAAATAAATCAAAAAAAGTGAGGAATGAAGAAACAATAAAAGCAGAAGATAACACCAAAGAAAACAAACAACAACAACAAACAAGACAATAAAACTCAAAAGCTGGTTTTTGACAAGTTTAAAATAAAATCTGTTTTCAGAAGCAGATGTCCCTGTGGGTCAGATCTCTGCTTTCATGGAAGTTTTTCCTGAAGACAAAGCCTAGAACCCATTCCTTCACACCTGTAGTCTCTTTGCATCCATCTAATTCATATTAACTCCTCCTGTTTGAAATGTCTAGAATGTTTCTGGCTTCTGCACTGAATTCTGATTTATGATATGGTATTTAAGGACAAAATACCTTTATATATGGCTATTTGACTTTTCCAACTGGACAGGAAAAATAATTAGACCATGGCACATTCCTTTAAAACAGTAATTTAAATACTGATTTGAAGCCTTCTAGATTGAAGTTATAATTGAAGGCTTTGACAGACTATGTAGCTGCTGCAATAAAACAATATGGTAGGAATAAGAAATAAAAGAGCTAGGGAGTCGGTTGGCTATTGTTCACTCCACTAGAGAACTTAAAGAAAAAAGACCAGATGTCAGTAAGAAGGGCAGAGTAAGCACTCTGAAAATCCACTCCTCCATAAAAGAAACAAGAACACTGGAAAATTTGTCAAAATTAACTTTCTCAGAAATCTGAAAATTAACCAAAGACTTGCAACAATCCAAGAAGTGTTTATTCAAGAAAAACAACTAAATCTCATTAAAAACAGTGAGTTTTATGACATTTTATCTCATCTTATTCCCGTCACTCTCTCCTCAGCTCAGCAGTAATCTTGAAAACAAATAGCGCTGCAACCATGGTGAAAAAGGCAGCCTAGGAGATACTGGAGGGAGCAGAATGGGTTTGGAGCTACCTAAAAGCACCATTCCTAGAAAACTGTCACTATTTGACCTGTCTGGTCCTTGCCTAGAAATCTCCACTCACAGGATGTGTCTTTATTTAGACAGACTCAGAGTTTGCTCAGTGCAAAGAATCTTTTCTCCAGGAGAATTTTAAAGTCTGTAAAAACAGGCTTTACAGAAATTGTTCAGAAAAGTCATCATATTAGTTTTCTTTTGCTTCCATAACAAATCACCTCAAACTTGGTAGTTTAAACAATATAAATCTATTTTATCTTACAGTTCCATAGATCAGAAGTCTAACACAGTCTCACCGGGTTAAAATCAAGGTCTCAGAAGGGCTCGATTCCTTTCTGCAGGCTCTAGAGGGGAATCCATTTCCTTACCTTTTCCACATTCTAAAGACACTTATATTCTTTGGCTTGTGATCCCCTTCCTCCATCTTCAAAGCCAGCAATGGGGAAGTAGGGAGGGCTCATAAGACCTTCTCAAATCCTATCATTCTGAAGTTCTGCCTGTCTCTTTCACTTTTAATAACGCTTATGATTACACCAGGTACACCTGAATAATCCAGGATAATCTCCCTGTTCTAAGGTTAGTTGATTAACAACCTTAATTCCATCTGTAATCTTAATTCCCCTTTGCCATGTAACCTAACATATTCACAGGTTCCAGAATTAGGATATGAATATTTTTGGGGGTTCTACTACTCACTAAATATATAAACAGAAGAAACAACAAAAAATGGCAACAGCAGTGACAACAACAACAACAAAAATCACAGAGAGAAGAGAATATGATATCTAGAATTGCCACATTATATTATTTAAAATGTTTACTTTTCAACAAAAAATCATGGAACATGTGAAGAAACAAGAAAGCATAGACCATACACAGGAAGAGACGCAGTCAATAGAAAATGTCTAGGAGGAAGCCCAGATGTTAAACTTACTAGACAAAGACTTTAAATCAGCTATTTTAATTATATTCCAAAAGCTAAAGTAAACCATGTCTAAAGAACTAAAGGAAAGTAGGAGAATGATGTCTCACTAAATAAAGAGTATCAATCAAGAGATAGAAATTATACAAAGAAGTAAATAGAAACTCTGGAATTCAAAAGTGCAATATTTTAGTTGGAAGAAGAAAGAATCAGCAAGTTGAAGACAGGTCAATCAAGATTATCCAATTTTAGAAACAGAAAGAAAAAAGAATGAAGAAAAATGAACAGAACAGAGCCTCTGAGGCAGCTTGTGGTACAACATCAAGCATTATGCATAATGGGAGTCCCAGAGGAGAGGAGAGACGGAAGAGTGCAGAAAGAGTATTTGAAGAAATATGGATGAAACCTTCCCAAATTTGATGGAAAACATTAATCCACACATCTAAGAAACTTAATGAACTCCAACTTGGATAAACTCAAAGAAATCCACACCTAGAAATATCATAATCAAACTGTTTAAAGCCAAAGCCAAAGAGAGAATATTGAAAGCATCAAGAGAAAGAAGTAATTTATCATGTACAGGAAACCTCAATAAACCCAACAGCAGATTTTTCATCAAAAAACATGGAGGCCACAAGGCAGTGGGAAGACTTATTCAAAGTGCTGAAAGAAAGACTATCAACCAAGAATTCTATATCCAGCAAAACTGTCCTTTAGAAGGAGAAATTAAAACACTCCTGGAAAATCAAAAAAACAGAGCATTCATTGCTAGCCCCAAGCCTTACAAGAAATACTAAAGGGAGCGCTTCAGGCTGCAAAGAAATAGTAACTCTAATACACACAAAGAGATAAAGAACATTTGTAGAGGTAACTAATAGTAAAGGCAGTAAAAATGTATATTTTGCTCATAACTCTTTTTTTCCTCTCTAATTTAAAAGACAACAGGATAAATCAATAATTATAAATCTGTATTGATGGGAACATGATGAATAAAGATGGAATTTGTAGGACAATAATAGCACAACGGAAGGGAAAGAGAAGGAGGCTATATATAGGAGCAAAGTTTTTTACTTTTTTTTTTTCTTGTGAGGAAGATCAGCCCTGAGCTAACATCCATGCCAATCCTCCTCTTTCTGCCAAGGAAGACCGGCCCTGGGCCAACATGCGTGCCCATCTTCCTCCACTTTATATGGGATGCCACCACAGCATGGCTTGACAAGCGGTGCATCGGTGCATGCCTGGGATCCGAACCTGCGAACTCTCAGGCCCCAGAAGCGGAGCGTGCGCACTTAAACGCTGCGCCACCGGGCTGGCCCCAGAGCAAAGTTTTTTATACTATTGAAATTAAACTGGCATTAATCCAAAGTATAATATCATTAATTAAGATGCTAATTGTAATCCTCAGGGCAACCACTAAAAATAAACTAAAAAATATAGTAAAAGAAACAACAAGAGAAATAAAATGGTACATAAGAAAATACCTATTTGATACAAAAAGGCTGTAATGGAGGAACATAAAAACAAAAATGACATAATACATATAAAAACCACATAGCAAATGGCAGACATAAATCCTATTATATCAGCAATTACATTAAATGTAAATTAATTAGACCCTAATCAAAAAGCAGAGACTAGCAGAATGAATTAAAAGAAAATCACCCAACTATATGTTGTCTACAAGAGACACACTTTGGAGTCAAAGACACAAATAGTAAAAGTAAAAGTAAAGTGAAAGTAAAAGCATGGAAAAAGATATACCAGGCAAACAGTGAAAAAATCAAGAACTGGAGAGGCTATACCAATAGCAAACAAAATAGACTTTAAAACAAAATTGTTACTAGCAACTAAGTAAGACATTTTTAAATGATACAAAGTGTCAATTCATCAAGAAGATGAAACAATTATATAGTCACATGTCATTAACAACAGGATGCATTCTGAGAAATATGTTGTTAGGTAATTTCGTCATTGTGCAAACATCATAGAGTGTACTTAGAAAAAGCTAGATGATATAGCCTACTATGCACCTAGGCTATATGGTATAGCCTATTGCTATAAACTAATAAACAATCAGAAAGAGAAATTAAGGAAACAATCCCATTTACAATTGCATCAAAAACAATAAAATACCTAGGAATAAATTTAGCCAAGGAGGTGAAAGACCTATACTCTGAAAACTATAAGAAACTGATGACACAAATAAATGGAAAGATATACTGTGCTCACAGTTTGAAAGAATTAACATTGTTAAAATGTCCATACCACCCAAAGCAATCTACAGATTCAATGCAATCCCTATCAAAATACCAACTGCATTTTTCACAGAACTAGAAAAAATAATCCTAAAATTTCTATGGAACCACAAAAGACCCTAAATAGCCAAAGAATTCTTGAGAAAGAACCAAGCAGAGGTATCACACTCCCTGATTTCAAACAACACTACAAAGCTATAGAAATGAAAACTGTATTGTACTGGCACAAAAACAGACACATAGATCAATAGAACAGAATAGAGAGCTCAGAAATAAACCCACAAATTTATGGTCAATTAATCTACGACCAAGGAGGCAAGAATATACAATGGGCAAAAGACAGTCTTTTCAATAAATGGTGTGGGGAAAACCAGACAGCTACATGCAAAAGAGTGAAGCCAGATCACTTTCTTACACTATATACAAAAAAAAACAACAACCTCAAAATGGATTAAAGACTTAAACGTAAGACCTGAAACCATAAAAATCAACAAAACATAGGCAGTGAGCTCTTTGACATTGGTCTTAGCAATATTTTCATAGATATCTCTCCTCAGGCAAAGGCAACAAAAGCAAAAATAAACGGGATGACATCAAACTAAAAAGCTTTCGCAAAGCGAAAGAAACCATCAACAAAACAAAAAGGCAACCTACTGAATAGGAGAATATTTGCAAATCATATATCCAATAAGGGATTAATATCCAAAACATATAAAGAAATTGTATAACTCAATATCAAAAAAACAATCTGATTAAAAAATGGGCAGAGGATCTGAATAGATATTTTTCCAAAGACATACAGATGGCCAACAGACAAATGAAAAGATGCTCAACATCACTAAACATCAAGGAAATGTAAATCAAAACGACAATGAGATATCACCTCACACCTCTCAGAATGGATATTATCAAAAAGACAACAAATAACAAATGTTGGCAAGGAGGTAGAGAAAAGGGAACCCTCATACTCTGTTGGTGGAAATGTAAATTGGTGTAGTCACTATGGAAAACAATGTGGAGGTTCCTCAAAAAATTAAAAATAGAACTACCATACAATCCAGCAATGCCACTTCTGGGTATTTATCCTAAGAAAATGAAAACACTAATTCAAAATGACATATGCACCTCTAAGTTCATTGCAGCATTATTTACAATAGCCAAGATATGAAAGTAACCTAAGTGCCCACTGATAGATGAATGGATAAAGAAGATGTGGTGTGTGTGTGTATATATATAATGTGATGTTAGCCATAAAATGAATGAAATCTTGGCATTTGTGACAATATAGATGGACTACACAGTATTATGCTAAGTGAAATAAGTCAGACAGAGAAAGACAAATAGCGTATGATGTGAAATCTAAAAAACTTATATGTGAAATCTAAAAAACAAAACAAATGAACAAACAAAACAAAACAGAAACAAACTCATAGATACAAAGAACAAACTAGTGGTCACTAGAGGGGAAAGAGGTGAGTAGATGGGGGAAATAGGTGAAAGGGATTAAGAGTTACAAACTTCTGGTTATAAAATAAGTCAGTCACGAGGATATAATGTATAGCATTGAGAACATAGTCAATAATACTGTAATAACTTTGTATGGTAAGAGATGGGTACTGGACTTGCCGTGGTGATCATTTCATAATGTATATAATGTAAAAACACTATGTTGTACACCTGAAACTAATATAATATTATATGTCAATTATACTTCAATAAAAAATAGATGTCAGGGGCCGGCCCTGTGGTGTAGTGGTTAAGTGCGCACGCTATGCTGCTGGCAGCCCGGGTTCGGATACCAGGCGCACACCAACGCACAGCTTGTCGAGCCATGCTGTGGCGATGTCCCACATAAAGTGAAAGAAGATGGGCACGGATGTTAGCTCAGGGCCAGGCTTCCTCAGCAAAAAGAGGAGGATTGGCATGGATGTTAGCTCAGGGCTGATCTTCCTCACAAAAAAAAAAAAAAAAAGATCTCAAATCAATAACCTAACATTCTACCTTAAGAAATCAGAAAAAAAAGTACAGTAAACTAAACCTAAATAAGCAGAAAGAAGGAAAATATAAAAATTAGAGCATAAATAAAATAGACAATAGAAAAACAGAGAAAATCAACAAAAGCAAAACCTCATTTTTGGAAAAGATCAACAAAATGGACAAAATTTTAGTAGACTGGACCAAGACAAAACAAAAGAGAGAAGACCAAATTACTACACTCAGGAATGAAAGAGGGGTCACTGCTACCAATGTTACAAAATTAAAAAGGACTATAAGGGAATATTATAAACAATCGTCTGCCCACAAATTAGATAACCGAGATGAAGTAAATAACTTCTTAGAAAGACACAAACTACTGAAACCGACTCAAGAAGAAGTAGAAAATCTGAACAGACATATAAAAAGAAAGAAATTGCATTAGTAATCAAAAAAGTTTCCACAAAGAAAATGTTAGGCACACATGGCTTATTGGTGAATTCTACCAAACATTTAAGAACTAACATGAATCCTTTACAAAGTTTTTCAAAATATAGCAAAGAGGGAAGACTTCTCAAATCATTCTAATAGGTCAGTTTTACCATGATAACAAAACCAACAGAGACAGCCAATAAAAAGAAACTACAGACCAATATCCTTTATGAAGACAGACACAAAAATGATCAAGAAAATACTAGTAAGGTGAATCCAGCAACATATAAAACAGATTATGCACCATGACTGAGAAGGTTTTATCCTAGGATGGCAGGGTTGGTTTAACATATGAAAATTAATCAATATAATCAAGACAGTGTGGTACTCAAAAATTAACTTGAAATGGATTAAAGACTTGAAACCACAAAACTCCTAGAAGAAAACATAGGAAAACGCTCTTTGACATTGGTCTTGGGAATGATTTCTGGGATATGACACCAAAAGTACAGACGACAAAAGCAAAACAAAGAAGTAGGACTAAATGAAATTAAAAATCTTTTGCACAGCAAAGGAAACCACCAACAAAAGAAAAAGGCAACCTACCGAATGGGAGAAGATATTTGCAAATCATATATCCAATAAGAGATTAATATCCAAAACACACAAAGAACTCATACAACTCAATATCAAGAAATCAATCCAATTAAAAAACGGGCAAACAATCTGAATAGACATTTTTTCCACAGAAGACATACAAATGGCCAACTGGTACAAGAAAAGGTGCTCAGCATCACTTTTCATCAGGGAAATGCAAATTAAAACCACAGTGAGATATCACCTCACACCTGTTAGGATGGTTACTATAAAAAATATGAGACATAACAAGTGTTGGCAAGGATGTGGAGGAAAGGGAACCCTTGTACATTGTAGGTGGGAATGTATATTGGTGCAGCCACTATGGAAAACAGTATCGAGCTTCCTCAAAAAATTAAAACTAGAACTACCATATGATTCAGCAATGCCATTTCTGAGTATATATCTGAAGGAAATGAAATCAATATCTCAAAGAGATAGCTGCATTTCCACGTACATTGCAGTATTATTCACAATAGCCAAGAAAGGGAAACAGCCTAAGTGTCCATCAATAGATTAATGGATAAAGATATGTTTTCTATATATATATGTTTTACATATATATATGTGTGTGTGCGTGTGCGTGTGTGTGTGTGTGTGTATACACACTTACACACTTAATGGAATATTATTCAGCCATGAGAAAAAAGGAAATCCTGCCACTGGAAACAACATGGATGAACCTACAGGACATTATGCTAAGTGAAATAAGCCAGACAGAGAAAGACAAATACTGTGTGATCTGATTTATATGTAGAATTTCAAAAAACTCAAGCTCACAGAAACAAAGAGTGGAATGGTGGTTACCAGAGGCTAGGTGCGGTGGAGGTGGGAGAGATGGGGAGATGCCAGCCAGAGGGTACAAGCCTTCATTTATAAGACGAATAAGTTCTGGGGATCTAACAGACAGCATGGTGACCATAGTTAATAAAACTGTATTGCTAAGAGAGTAGATCTTAAGTGCTCTCACCACACACAGAAGAAAAGGTATCTATGTGAGGTGATGAATGTGTTAACTAACCTGATTGTAGTAATCATTTCACAAAGTATACATATATTAAATCATCACATTGCACACTTTAAATATATACAATTTTATTTTTCAATTATTCCTCAATAAAGCTGGGAGGAAAAGGAGTAAAAAAAGACAATGTGGTACTGGTATAAGAATAAACATTTAGGCAATGAAATAGAATTGAGATTACAGAAATAAACCCTTATATCTACAGTCAAATGATTTTCAACAAGAGTACCACGTCCATTAAATGGGGAGAGAATAGTCTCAGCACAACAAATGGTGCTGAGAGATTTGTAGGTAAAAATTAAATACAAATATAAATTCTATTATTCTCTTCTAGCACTTAAATGGGTAGTCTTGCAATTCTGAATTTAGGCGAACACTGTTCTAGACAGAAGCATTAGTGAGGTAACAAGATCTTTCATAAACAATAAGATGTCTGCATACTCCAAGCAAGAGGTTGAATTCTATTCAACTTGTTGGGTTTTTTCCTCTATTTTTCCTTCTTACAAAAGCTGCATGCGCATATCACGCCAAAACCACAATATCTTCTTCTGGACATATTGTGGGCTGGATTTTGCCTATTACTTTCTTTAATCACTCAAAGGCATGAATCGACTTTTTCAAATCCTGGTTAAATTTGAATTAATACGTAACTGATCTAAAAGTGATTTGGGTGAGTTAATCCTCCCTAACCACAAAAATTACAATATACTGAGTAATAAATTCATCAATACTGAGAAAATAGTAGAGTCCTGAACTGAAGTTATCCATTAAAAAGGAAAAAAAAAAGTTCCCCACAATATTCCCAAGTCTCCTTTAGGGCACAAGAGAGCTATTAAGCAAAACACAGAAACGATACAGAAACCTTTTTTAAGTGAGTGTTAGCAGATGTTAGCCAAGCAAATACTTTAAAATAATAAAATTAAATTAAGGAGTGCTCTACTAATGTTTTCAGCAGGCAACTAATACAGACCCAAGACAGCTCCTGGCCAACAGAAAAGGCAGCAGGACTTTAGATATATTTGTTAAAATGCTGGTGCAGTGAGAACCGCCAACAGCCAAACACATGTCTGGCTAAAAAAGTCGTTAAGCTACCATTTATGGATGATAACGAGGAACAGGGCACCAGGCTAAGCTTCTCAGGTGTAATCTTTCATTTAATCTTCACAACAACCTCCCTGATTATGGTATTATCATTATCCTTCCCATTTTACAGATGAGAAAACTGAGCTTTTAACAAATTAACTTCTAAGCCCACTGTCCTACAGATATTACTGGGCAGTATAGAGACCCAAATTCAAAGCCCATGCTTTTAACCACAACGTTCTACTTTTGGATGCTTCACCTTGGTTACTATTTCCTAGGAAATAATTAAGTGCAGATAAAATGAATGCTTGAGCCATTAGACTCCAAATACTCATCTGTTTGTGGAAACATCTGTCTCACTTGGCAAATATCTGACGTTTAGACATAATTTCATAGTTTGGTCTAGAGAATTAGAACTTCCAGATTATGAAACTTGGATGATCAAAAAGGACCACCTACCGAGAGCCTCTGCCTTCTCTAATAGACAGAACTCACCCTGGAAAACCCAGGGGATCATGAGAATGTTCCTCTTCTCATGCTCATGACTTGGTCTTCTAGTCTAGGACACCACGCACCCTTACTTCACTTTTTGGAAACACTTTCTTCCACGCCTGAGAAGAACGGAAGCATCTGTAATCTTTCTTATAAGAAAGGAAAATATTAAACAATTGGAAAGCTGTGTTTCTTAGGATTGAATGCTTCTGGATGACAAGTGTAGTAAATACTCATGTGCTAAATGTGTTATCCCATCAATAAAGATTGGGATTAAAACAAATCCTAACTTAAAAGGCAACTATAGGATTGATTAAATAAAATAAACTAAATTAAATGATAATTCCTTCCCTATAGATTTTTCAATGTCCTTCTTAATATACAGCACTAGAATTAGATACAGTACTTCAGAAGCATTCAGATAGCAACAGTATAACAGGGCTAATTGCTCTCCTGTTCTTCATACTAAAAGCTTCTATCACTGACTTCTAAGATTGATTAGCTTTACTATGAAATTGAATTATCATATCTATAGTAATTGGAGAAAGTCATTAACATCTCAAGTATTTCAATGTGTGGTTTTTTTTTAGCCACTCTTCTCCCACCCTATTCTTATGTGGTTTTTCACATCAGATTAACTTGTCATTTTAACCTCTGGGGTCTTTTTTGAAATCTATCACTAACAATCCCTTAGAAATTCCTACACTTTTTAAAATATCTCCAATTCTCACTTAAGTTATTAATACAAGGATTGAAGAGGACAGAATCAAATTTGGAGTTATTTGCATCCAATGTGACGTTGCTGTCATAAGTACGAATATGATATGCCAGCTTTCTGTCCAGATTCCTGTCACATGCACTTAGCCAACTACTTCCTCCAGGTTGATCATGATCAGCACTAGATTAGAAGTTCCCTTCATCATTTATTCTCCCTTTAGGTTGATGAACTGTTATCTAGACAAGTCAAGATCATATTAGATGAAACATTTTTAGCTACTACTGTATATTACCTCTATTCTACTTGAGATTCACATCAGGAAGATTGTTTTATATTCTCCAACTGATTTGGTAGTTTTTTGTTTTTTGTGAGGAGATCAGCCCCGTGCTAACATCTGCCAATCCTCCTCTTTTTTTGCTGAGGAAGACTGGCCCTGGGCTAACATCCATGCCCATCTTCCTCCACTTTATATGGGACGCCGCCACAGCATGGCTTGACAGGCAGTACGTCAGTGCGCACCCAGGATCCAAACCGGCGAACCCCGGGCCACCACAGCGGAGTGCGTGCACTTAACCACTTGCGCCACGGGGCTGGCCCTGATTTGGTAGTTTTTAATAAATCCTTACAATGACTAACCTTCTGTTTCTCTTTCTTTTCACATTAACTAAGATGTCTTCCAGCTTGCTTCTCCTCTCTCTGATGATTTTCCATGTAGGTATACACTAATTGCATCCCCTGCTAACATACATTTTGTTACCATATTCAGACTATAGGTTTATAGACTTAGGTATTGATTCTACTTTTTCTCTTCTCTTGTTGTTGGAGGAGGTAATCAAGAAGATGTGATCGCCAGTTGACCCTCGAGCTGGACCCCGGCATTTGGAGGCTCCTCACTCCTTCTCCTGTTATTGGAATGTAAGCTCTGTCTACCATTTCCACAATGGAGCTGTTCCAAGGACATAGCCTTGAGAGAATAAGCTGTTGTTGAGACCATCTGGATGGTATATGTGACTGAATCCCATTAACGCCTCTATATAAACTTTTAAGATTCCGGTGGCCAGATGTGGAAATCTACTTGTCTTGTGGCTTCCCAAGACCAGCCTCATATGTAAGTTCCCTTGCTTATTAAACCTGTCACAAATCTGGAGTGGTCTGCCTCTTTCTGTGGTCTCTCCTTGCCCTCCATGTACAGGAGCCAGTTTGCGAACCAACAGTTGTTGCTCTGTATTTGATGGGAGACTTGATTTCTTTCGTGGCCTTCTGGTTTTCAGTCATTCTTGACTACACTGGCAAGTCTCAAGGCCAGTCTTTAGAGTCTGGGCCAATGTTTCTCCAAGTAATGGCACACGATGACTTACATCAGAGATGCTGTTTCAAGAGACCTGGGACTGGGCCCAGGAAGCTGTATTTTTAACATGCAATATGTAGGATTTTTATGAACACTGACATTTGGAAGCCCCAAACACTGAAGTTTGGTTCTTCCCAGTTCTAGAGACATACACCCTGTTCTTCATTATAGAGTGTTCATTTAAGTATTTCAAGCCAGTCTAGAGAATAAAAACCTCTAACCCCGGAGAGAGTAGAAGTGGGTGATATTTTACCCCTAACACCTCTAAACCTCAAAAGAATTCTGCAAGTCAGATACTCAGAGAAATCAAATGGTTTGTTCAAGGTTACACAGTTGCTCATGGTTAGCACAGAATTTAAACCAAAGTTGGCCTGACTCCAGTGCCTGAGATGACCGTAACATATCACGCTATTCCTCTTAACCATTTTCTCTTAGCCAACCATGGAGACCAGATAAGGACCAAAACTGATGGAAGGGAGAAAATAAACGGCCTGCACAAGGAGGAGAGAAGGAGCCTCAGGGTAGCACAATTGGGAAAGGAGAGCAAGCCCACCCCCAGCATACTCTTGGATGGAAGCAGAGGTCTGAATATATGCTGGAGACAGCTGCCAAAGAGCACCAGGGAGAGACAGAAGGCCTTATGAGGAACAAGGTAAATTCAAGACAACTTAAGGGACAGCAGGGTCAGACTGTCCCCAAACCCTAAAGCATGGTGAGCCAATTCTAAGATGGTTATACTCAGTTACTGGTCTTTAAGTCAATTACTCAGTGAAAAAATAAAGGTCCTCTTAAGGAACAGGGTTTGTATGTATGACATCCGTAAGTTAGGAGTTCATATTTGGGGAACTGGGGGAAGAATAAATTGGGTTATTGGAAACATTTAGGGAACTGATGATTTGAATCTTTTAATTGGTTGTGTTTTTTTTTAATTTTATTTATTTTAGTTCCCCCCCCCCCATAGCCCCAGTAGATAGTTGTATGTCATAGCTGCACATTTCTTCTAGTTGCTGTATGTGGGACACGGCCTCAGCATGGCCAGAGAAGTGGTGTGTTGGTGCACGCCTGGGATCGAACCCGGGCTGCCAGCAGCATAGAGCACACACTTAACCGCTAAGCCACGGAGCCGGTCCTTAACTGGTTGATTTAAATCAAAGAAAATAGGTAAAGAAGTAGATTAGAAGAATTCAATGTCCAATTTAAATTTTTTCATTTATTATTTACTCTTTCATTTGTTAAATATTTATTGACTGCCCATTATATACTTGGAATTAAGCTAGATGCTGGGAAATTCTTCTAGGTTAAATTGTTCAGTAAATGTGGAGTGAATATATGAATGAATGGCATGAATAAATGAATGAATACAAGGTTTAACAAGCAATCACATGAATTATAGAAAATGAATAACGTATACAGGGCAATCTTGGATAGCTCTCTGCAAATATGCTTGGCTGAATTAGCAAAGTCCACGCCTGCAACTCTTGGCCCTTTCTGATGAGTCTCCAGAGATCTGAAGTCTTACATTCAAGGTCAGGTAGCCTTTCAAGTTTACTGTGAAGCTGTAATACTCATGAGACATTTTATGCCACCCAGACTTTTTATTAAAGTACATGAGAGAAGATCCTGAGTCAAGGATAGCTTCTACTCACAAAATCCCGCTTATAGGCAGGCAAGAAAATCAGACAATGCTATGGAACAACCCTGAAACTTCTGTCTTTTCTACACAAGTTATCTGCAGAAAGTAGTTAGAATTCAAATAATTTAAAACACAGGATAGTGTGTTCATTTATTTATGAGCTCTAGCACATCTTATTTGACAACCTGAAAAGTGAAGATCTTAACATGAGCAATTATAATTACAATAATGTAAAAACAGTTATCTAGGTTTTTATCCATACAGACTAAAATAAACACTTGTTTCTTTTACACTGCAATTCAATAAAATGAGCCCACTGTGTTAAAAAAAAGAAAAAGCAATAGTAATATTCTTTTATTAAGACGTGGAAACGACATTACCATGCACATGTAGTTGAATGTGCTGTTGTGTTTCTCCAGCCGCATTGGTAGCCACACATGTGTATCTGCCAGCATCTTCCATCAAGGCTTTGGCAATTTGTAGAACTCGACCAGAAGACTGTATCTAATTGGGAGCAGAAAGCATGGCAGCATTTTGTACTTTACACTTGGATTTGAAAATTTTTGCTGAGATAGACAAACTCCTTTAAATTTATAATATCTAATTATATTTTTATGCCAATATCTTAATTAACTCTTGATAGATTAGAGCCAGATCACTTTATCAGGCACAAGAAAATAGACTAATTCGATTGAAAAGCTCTTCTCATTCATTGGAAAACACAAAATCAAGTAACCTAAGGCCAGCCTGCTGATATAGTCACAAAACTTCACTGAACAAAAGACTTGAGCACTGAACTCGGAGGTATGTGCTGAAAATTTAAGCTATGTGAAAAAACACAGTCACATTTATATAACACTTCATAAATAGCTTTAAAACAACAATCTTTTTTTATTAAATGGTCATGGGGGCCAGAAAAACAATAAAAATTATAAAAAACGTGTAATGGGAAATGCAGATAAATTTCTTCCTGTTTTTCCTTATTTCCCTCTTAAACGCAATGCAACTGGCCTCCAGCATTTTGGAACTGGTGATTCAGCAGTTACTCCTTGAAACTGATTATTTCAGAGGAGGTTACCAGTAACTTCCGATCACAATGTCCAGCAGCCCATGTAGTAAGCTCATACTCTGTTTCACCATCTACAACATTTGGCATTGTTGACTACCTACTTCTTGAATCACTCCGCTCTCTGTGTGTTGAAGATACAGCGCACCCTCAGTTCCCATTCTCTGACTTTCTTAGGAGGCTCCTTTACAGCATCTGCTTCCTCCTCCTGTCCCATAAACACAATACTTAGCTTTCTGATAGTTTGCATCCAAATCTATGGCTTCAGTGATGAATCTTGCCCAGACTCCTAAATTTACAGTTTTGGCCTCAACTTCTTTCCTGAGCTCTACACTCCTGGTTCCAGCCATCTGCTGGACAGGTTAGCACATGAAATGTAACATATCCAAAACAAAGCTTATAACAGTTTCCTGGTATCTCTAAATCCACTTCTCATTGCACATTTCCAGGCTTGTTTCATGGCACCCTCTATTCCCCCAGTCATCCGGGTTTCAGAACCCACTTTGACTTTCCTATTAATTATACCACTCTATGTTTCTCAGATTCCCTATTTTCCACTCTCATAGGCACTGTGGGATTAATAAAAGCTTTTTAATTTATATTTCAGTGTTCCAACCTCCCAAACTGTTCATCAATCTTGCATACCATTGCCAGAATAATTTGTCTAAAATGTAAATTTGATCCTTTTACCAGTTCCCCTTCAAAGCTCATTCATGGCTCCCCACTTTGCCCAGAATGAAATCCAAACTCAGCACAGCCTTCCAGGCTTACCACATTCTGACCCCAATGATCTTCTCTCCATACACTCCCATGCAAACTCCCACCTAACCTATTCTCCAGCCTTGAGCTACTAAACACCTTAAGCAGCACATTCATACATTTATAGTCACTTCTGGACTTTTGCACATGGCCTTTAAATGCCATAGTTTCTTAAAGTTTTGAACTAGCTCAGTTCTCTCCCCTATTTCTTCTTACTCTTTATTCTCCCCTTAGATTAATTCATCTGTGTCCACGGTTTCAAATATCATCTATGTGTCAATATCTCCAGCCAGAGCTCTCCTTTGAGCTCCAGGACCACATATGCAATGGTCTACTTGACATCTCCACTAGTTTATTTCAGTCAACTCAACCCCTAAAAGTCTAAAAATCAAATCACAGTTTTTCTCCCTTCAAACTTGTCCTCCTCCAAAGTCTCCTATCTCAGGGGATGGCATCACTATCTATGCATTTGTGTAGGTTACAGTCCTATGAATTTTCCTTAATACTTCCATCTCCCTCACCTTTCATAAGCAATTTATCACTGAGCCCCAATGATTTAACCAATAAATAACTCTCAAATATATCCATATAGCTCATCTCCATGGCTAAATGTGAGTCCAAATTTTATCCTCTCTCTCTTCTAGGCAAATAAGTGCTAAATGATTTCCACATATCTACTCTTGACTCCTTCAATTCATTCTCCAAAAGGGGCCTGGGTAACTACTTAAAATGCAAACCTGATCATGCCACTCCTCTCTTAAAACCCTTCAGAGAACTCTCATTGCTTTAAAGTAAAAATAAAATCATTAATATTACTTAAATGCCTCCTACCTGCTCTCTGGTCTCTTCCAATACCAGCTCACCCTTGCTCTCTGTTTCTCAGTCTGCCGGTTTGCTTTCAGGTCCTGAAGAGGCGTCACACTCTCCTTTACTTTAAGTTGTTTACCTATGCATATCTTATCTGAAATACTCTACTCAGTTCTCTTCCATTAATTCACCCATTTGACTTCTATGTTTTCTTCAGAGCTCTGCTCAAAGGCTTTCTCTATAAATTACTTTCATGTTTAAAGGCTTTCCCCAGTATTTGTTCTTATATCTCTAGATTTTCTCTTAAAATTATTCATTACAGTTTGCAATTATACTTTTGCATGATTATGTGAAAAATGCCTATCTCCCAGGTAAACAGTTGCTTGAAGGCTGCATATTGAATCTTTCACTAGCACAAATGTATAAGATTAGTTCCACTGGATTTGGAATAGGAATAATAAATGAGCAGATATCCACCATTTGTCTTGGGAAAAGACATCAGCATACCCCTCATTACTGAAAACTTACTACAAGCAAAGTTTAAGCCCACATTAGTCAATTAACTTGATCCTAGTAGCAAAATCTATTAATTTGGATTCTTTAATGCCTCATTTAGATAATCCAGGTTTAAAATCTATCTGTAGTTCAAGAAATATGTACTGAGGTACAGCTATATGCCAGGGATTATACTCAGTGTGAAAGATACAGAAGTGAATTTATTCACAGAGACTGAGTCTTTGCCCTCTTGAAGCTTATAAACTAGCTAAAATATATTTTTCAAGACATTTCTATTAGGTTTATGTAGATATAACTTTATTTTAATCTCAGTCTATGGTGAACATATTGGGGATACTCTGACTTAGTACTGATGAACGCTGTTGATCCATGAGACATCAATTTTCATTAGTTAAAATAGGCATAAATCAAAATAATACAGGGGCCAGCCCTGTGGCATAGCAGTTAAGCACACGCACTCCGCTGCTGGCGGCCCGGGTTCAGATCCCAGGCACGCACCGACGTACCACTTGTCAGGCCATGCTGCGGCGGGCTCCCATATAAAGCGGAGGAAGATAGGCACAGATGTTAGTCTAGGGCCGGTCTTCCTCAGCAAAAAGGGGAGGATTGGCATGGATGTTAGCTCAGTGCTGATCTTCCTCACAAAAAATAATAATAATAACAATACAAATACCAACCACTATGTTAAAATCTATATCTTTGTTAAAGTTATGACTTTAATTAATTCCATTCTTCAAATCGAATATGAAGTTAAATTCTAAACTAAGGAAAATATGTATTATTTTAATAAATTGTCTACAAAATCTGTCCAACAGGAAAGTCTACAATTAAGAAAGAAGAACATGATAACTCCAGGAAGATCTATGTAGCTTTCTCACTTTGGGCTCACGAATATTTACACTTACTTTGAGGTTTCCTTGGGCAGTGTCCACAGGCTGGCCATCTTTTAACCATGTGATGGATGGATTGGGAATGCCATTGGCTATGCACTGCAAGGTGACAGGCTTGTATTTCACCACAGCTCTCTCAGAAAGGTCTGAGGATTTGATTGTTGGAGGAACTAGATTTAAGAAGGAAGGAAGGAAAGAAGGAAGGGAAGGAGAGACAGAGGGAGGGAGGGAGGGAACAAAAACCATAATCAGTGAGGGCAAACACTTAAAAACCTGTATGCAAGAACCCGAAACTTTAAAATTTAGATAAGAGTAAATCCCTATTTTAACAAACAATGAAATAATTTCATCCTATGCATTTAATTTTAAGCAATTTTAGAGATTACTTATTTCTTAACTACAGATCTCTAATTCTCCAAGGAATAAGTAAAATGTATTTACAGCAATTGCAATCCACACGTATGTTTGGCTTACATCTTTTGGTGTGCTTTCCCAATCTATAATGACCCTCCCTTTCTCCAGAACCACCTCATTAAATCAGAGTGGGTTTCCAGTACCCATAGTTATACCACATGACTCTGCTCCCACCAAGGCTGATTGAACCCAGGCTGGTAACTTGATTTAAGCTGGGCCTGCCAAATTCCTCCCTCAGGAATTGGAAATGAGACTGAGAAACAGGATTATCTATATTCCGTCATGGGACTGAAAAAGCAGGAAAAAAACCAGTCGGCACAGAAAAAGGGAAAAATGAAGTTGATATTCATAGAAACCTCTGCTGGGCTTCCAAATGGCTCTCCAGTTTCTTGTTCCATTCCTTCCCTTCTCGAGGTCTGCTGGCAAGTGAGATGCATAATATCCTGGCAGAGGGTTGCTTCTGTCGTTAGATGAAAGGTTCTAATCCTACTGTGCCAGTTCTGTGAATGCACTTATGTGCCCTGCATCCTGCATAACATCCTCAGCCTCCGTTTCTGGAAACAACTTTATTCATACTCCCTCCTGTTTTGGTTAAAACCTTGAATGCTGACACAACCCCTTTACTTGTAATTTGCTGCCTGCCTTTTCTATCTTATTTCATCCCATTCCTCAGACCCTGGCATTCTATGCAGAATACACTTCCTAACATTTAAATTCTGTCTATATTCATTCACATGGTATCTCTTGGTTAAGTTTCTGTGTTAGTAAAGTGCCTTACAATCTGCCATTATTTAACTGAAATTTCCATCCTTTATATGACTTTCCACAACTCAAGATTGATCCAGATTACTGAGCTACAATCGGAATTAGATAATGAAACAATGCATGAATTAATTCTAAATGTAATGCTCTCGTCCCTCCTTCAGCATACCATGAACCGTCACTTCAAATTCCTTCTTGTCATCTCCAGCAGTGTTTGTTGCCACGCACTGATAAAGGCCTGTATCTGACACTTGAGCCTGGGCAATAACCAGTTTGTGTCCACTTAGTAAAATCTTGAATCCATCCCTTTCATCAATTAGCTGGCCATCCTTCATCCACCTATAGAAACAAGGCAACAAGAAATCCGGAGATATATTCTAAATACCTAAGTTCCTAGGAGATATATATATATATATATATATATATATATATATATATATATATATATATATATGTATCAGAGAAACTACATTTATTTATATATTAGATTTTTATATACATACATAGGTATATAAATTCTCAATTGTGTATTTGCCTAATTTCCTATTTGCTCACTCTATAAAATAAACTGCAATGGGGAAAAGGAAAAAAGAAACCTGGCCTCACACAGAAGTTGGCATATTATTGGAACCCAGTAACTAGGTGTTGAGTTCTTCATTCTTCTAGTAATGTTAGGCTACAGAAAGAGGCAAATGCCCCTAAATATTATTTACTTGAAATGTTTAAATAATGTTAACCAGCAAAATGAATACAACCCTAACACACCTGTAAAATAAAACCCTGAAATCATATAGAATTATATTTTTTCATTTCTTACGTGATTACTTTTCATTTAGTTTTATAATCATATCTGAACATATTTTATTCCCTTAGTTGACTAGCTGTTCCTTTGCATACCCTAAAGCACCTTGGAAATGAAAGACGAGTATTTGACAAATGCTTTGTGAAAGAAGGAATGAGAAAAAAGAACTGGTAAACATATAAGCATGTTAACTTCCTCTATTTCCCTAACATGTCTGGTGCATTTCTTTTTATTTAGTCCTCCATTAAACATTTCAGTGCCTCAGGAAGATCTGACAGATACTGCTCAACAGTCTGTCTCTATGAACTGAAAATGTAATTTCTCAGAGCATAAATGGAATTCCTCTAACTGAGCAGATTTAGGGTCCCTGTGCATATCAAGTAAAAGTCACCTTATATATAGAGTATGTCTTTTAAAAGAGCAATATAAAGAATATAATTTTATACGACCACTTTTTAATGACACAGAACCTCTTTTAAGACAGCTCTAAAACACTCAAAAAAGTGATAGGTAATTAGAAGACATGTCAAAACCCTTACATGATAGTTGGCGGGGGAGAGCCTGTTACTTGACAATCTAGCTCCAGTAAGTTATTAACCATCACAATGAAGTAAGATGTTTCAGCTCCTCCTTCTACAGCTGGTGGTACTAGAAAACAACAGAGATGTAACATACAAAGAAATGTATACCAGAAAAAATACACTATCACTTTAAGCAATCCTAGGTTGCAGTTTAGAAGGTTGATAAGTATTATAATAATTTGGTACAGGAAGAGGATCTGAAATCTAAAATACATTTTACAACACACACTTGCCAGGATCACTGAATGTACCTTTGACACATTGTGGATTTTTCTCAATTAATCTAGCACTACGGTGCTGATAATGCCATCTGAATATTAAGTTTATTCACATTTTCTGTTGCTTATTTACATAAGAATAAGAGAAGGGAACCTCAAGAATATGGCCTCTATTCAAAAGTCTTCAATTTATAAAGAAATAGAGACTCAAGGTTGCAAGATGACTTCCCAAGGCCGAGAGACTAAGCTTCCTGTGGTCTAGCACAGTGCTCATGACAGAAGACCATGTTATCATTCACTGCAATCAGATACTGTTACAAATATAAAATGCATCCATGCACTTACAAATACAAAGCATACCTCTCAAAATCAGTGGAAAATTTATGTGGGTTTTTAGATGTTTGGACTCTGGTGATAAATCCCCACCATGCAGTAATGTACAGTCCAGACTTAAACAGATGCTAAACCTTCTTTAAGATTGTTTTATTGTTCCATGAACAAAAAAGCGTTTAATAAACTTTTCTATGAATAAATGATGGAATAAAGGTTTTGCTATGAATCTGAGAACCCAGGTGGTGGCATCCTTATTTACCTAAGACGTCAACTTCATACTTGATTTCCTTTTCTCCTGCCACACTGGTAGCCACACATACATACTGTCCCCGGTCGACTTCCAGGGCACTCATGATTTCTAGTTTCTTCCCACCAGCTTCTATGCGGATGTTGTCACTGGCTTTCACAGGGACACCGTCTTTTAACCAGGTGAGAACCGGAGGAGGGTTGCCGGCAGCTTTACACTCTAGTGTTAGTGAATGAGCAATAACCACTTGCTTATTCAGAGGTACAGCCAAGTCACCTTCAATCATTGGAGGAACTAGGTAGAAAAAAATAATGTTGCAGGCAATTCTTTGAAATCCTAATGGAATAAAGGGATTTTTTTTTTTCACATAGTTTGACCACAGAAACTACCTACCTGGCTGTCTCCCTCTAAGCTGCTGAGAAAAGAATTTCTTGGTTCAGCTGATCAACAACTATTCTGAATATGGTGTGATACTCTGTACTGTGTCTGGCTTATAAAGGGCAAAAAGTAAAGAAGGATCTTAGTCCTAACAACTACTTGACCTTCTCCATAAAAACCAAATGTTCTAGATGTCCCAAGTGCCATGGGCAAATTGTTGGCTAAATGAATGGACTTCTTGCCAGCTGTAGCTTTTTAAAATATTTTTCCAAATCAAGGGACAAATTCTTCCAATTCCTACCTGTGCATATTGAAAATGACCAAACCCACCAGGACTTCATTAGTAAACAAATTGGCCATTGGAATATTAGAAAGCATAGACAGAAAGGTGCATGATTAAAGCACATATTTTTTCCTTACCATAGATGTCCACATGGAATGATTTTTCAGCAGTTCCAGCAACATTGGTTACATGACACGTATATGTTGCTGAATCAGAGACCTGGGCTCGAGGGATATGAAGAAATTGTCCTTTATCAATATAAAGTGCTTGTGCGCTGGATATGACTGGCTGGCCGTCCTTATACCAAGTAATAGCAGGCATTGGAAGTCCCCGTGTTTCACATTCCAATTTAATTATGCTGTTGATCAATGCTGATATTTCTGTGGTGACATTCCCTCCTTTAATACTAGGTGGAACTACAAAGGATTTCAGAACAGAAACAAGTCTTCTAAGCTTTAGCATCTGCATCAAAATCTTAAAGCTATAGATGTTTAAATAATGCATTTAAAGTAAATATGAATTAAAGACAATGAAGGAGTCTGTGATTTATCTACTGATAATTAATTGCCTGTCTTGTCAATCTTTATCACCCTCCTTTTGGGTTTCAGATTTCAGTAAAAGTAGAAAGTCACAGCTTTAGTTTCAGGGGTTCATTTAAGTCCAATAGATCATACTACAGTAACTAAGAAAGTTATGTTTAACAAACAAGGTAAAACAAAACAAGACCTCACTTAAAGTAGATAAAATAAGTTTTAAATCAGGCCAAGAAGCAAAAATGTCAGGCGTGGAACAACTGCATGCCCTCTCCCCAAGAAATACTAAAGGTCTAAGTGCTTTCAGAACCAGCTACCGGTAATAGCTGTGGAGTCTTGAACTTTTGCTTCTTAACATTTTTTGTGTTTTGTTTTTGTTTTTTTATGGAACTGTCAAGAGTTCATTCACTCAAGTTTACTCATCTAATTGGCTACATGTGTACCTTCCACAATTCAGTAACCACATGCCTGGCCTCTCACATCACATGAGGACTCTGCTTTTGGAAAACAACTCAAGTGGCTCGATCCCTGCTACATATTCTGAACACAGTCATTCCCAGATTCTGCTATAACCACAAACAATTTAAAAGAAATCAAATGGCACGTGCCTGAATTTGAGTGTCTCAACATTACTTTATTAAACTTTTATTTTAGAATAGATATTTTTTAGAATGTTTTTCCTATGGTTGGACTAGGGTTATGGGTTTTAGGAGGAAGATCATAGAAGTAAAGTGCCATTCTCATCACAGCATATCAAGGGCACATAACTATCCACCTGACTCACTGATGATGTTAACCTAGATAATCTGGTCGAGGTAGTTTTCACTAGGTTTCTCCATTGTAGAATTGCTCTTTTCCCCCTTTCTTTTGAAAGGAATCACCTTTCCCAACCCATACCTATGGGGTGGGGAGTCACATCCTATTTCTAGGAGAGGGGAATACCTACATAATTTATTTGGAATTCTTCTATATGAAGAATTTGTCTCTCCTCCCCAATTTATTTATTTGTTCAATCACTTATTTTTATCAATATGGACTCATGAAAACTTATTTTATACTTTGGGTTATAATCTAATACCATACTATTTATTTTGTTGTTCAAATTGTTCCAGTTTTGGCTGTTGAGAGCTATTTCAGTTGGTTCCTAGGTCCCTTGAACATACTCATGTCATTTTATTATTTTAGCACTTTCTTACTTTCTAGCCCTACTACATGCTCAAGGCTCATCTTGCATATTCCCTAACCCAGCCCTAGAAATATCATTTCTCCATGAAGCCCTGGTTCATTTCATTGGAGAAGGATATTAGAAAATAAGATCTGGGTACTGAGTAGAGTACCTTAATATTTTCTGATAATCATTCTTAGAACTAGTTCACAGTGACAAACATTCATATACACATTTTTCTCACACATAATTTAAGGTAAGATCTACCATACTTTGAGGTGAATTTGATGGTGGAATAATTTTCCTATAAGGTTGTTTACTGTATAGATCAGAGATGCCAACTGTGGTCCACAGGCCAGGCATGGAGATGCTGAGCCAAGAATAGTTTTTACATTTTTAAAAGTTTGGGGGAAAAAAAATCAAAATAATATTTTGTGACATGTAAAAATTATATGAAATTCAAACTTCAGTGTTCATAAATAAAGTTTTATTGGAATACAGTTACACTCCTTTGTTTACATATTGTCTATGGCTACTTTCGCTCTATAATGGTTAAGAGTTAAGTAGTTGCAACAAATACCAAATGTGGTGTTCTCATTGCTTTTCACTGCTGCTCAGCTCACCATAAATTCAAGTGACACAATTATAACTCGACAGCATTTCAAGTGCCACACATATCACCATATCATGATATTTTATTTTATTTTTATTACCAGTGCATACTCCATGTCAAAACAGGAAAAGTGGACTTTAAAATTTCATATTTTTAAGTCATAACACAGTGTAGATTATTTTATCAAATTAAATGGCAAAGCATTGTGTTTATTTTGTAATAATACTATAGCTGTTCTGAAAGAATACAGTACACACTAACACTACCAGACTACGTACTCATCACAATATTTCCAATTCAAAAAAAGACAGAAAATGTAAAATGGAATGTCTCATCATAGCAGAATTTCTTCACAAAGATAAAATGTCGAAATGCGGCTATAATCAAAGTTTCAGAGTGGCTCATTTGTTAGTCAAGCAAGGAAAGCCATTCACCAACAGTGATTTAATTAAATCAGGGATGATTGCAGCAGCCAAAGAAATGTGTCCAGAGAAGTCAATTTGTTTAAGATTATTAGCCTTTCCATGAGAATAATTGCTTGAAGAGTTGAGAACACTGGGAGCAACATCAATAGTCAATTTTTAAAACGGGAACTTTTAGTGTTCTTGGCTCTTGACAAATTGACAGATGTTGCTGATATTGTTTAGTTGTTTTTTGTTGATTTGAGGAGTCAATGCCAAGTTTGATGAAACTGAAGAATTAGCCTGTAAGAATAGTCTGTGTGGAATAACTACAGACAAAAATATCTTCAAAGAAGTTGAAAAAAATACTAACTCATTACAACCTGAAGTGGAATCTGCTAAGATGTGTTACAATTGATGGTGGTAAAAATATATGTAGGGCAGAAAAAGGCTTAGACAAATTTACAAAGCTTATTAAAATGTAAGGTTTTAAAAGTCTATCTTTCTTCCTTGCATTATTCATCAGCAAGCACTTTGTGTAACATATTCATGTGTTATTGAACCAGTAGTGTTCACGGTGTATTTTATTTGCTCTTATGGACTTAAACATCATCAGCTCCATGAATTTTTGTCAGAAGTAGAAGCTGAATACAATGACTTCTCATACCACATAGCAGTTCAATGCCTTAATGGTGGTAAAGTTAGATTTTAATTTTTTGGCTCAAGACTGAGAATGATTTGTTTCTGAATGAGAAGAATTGTCCTCAAACACTATTTTTGAATACTGAACAATTTTGGAAATTAATTTTGCTATAAACTTGATAATGTTTCTTAATGAATTCAACCTAAAATTACCAGGCAAAAACAGAACTTAAATGCAAAACTTATACTGTGGTAGTCATTCTGTTGTTTGATCACAAGTAATGTCAAGCTGCTTTATATATTTCCCATGCTTTCAAACAAAATTGAGATCTCAATTTCCCTACAAATTTACAGTGAATATATTTTCTGAGTTCAAATTTCAGTGTCAGCATTGTTTGTCAGACCTTGATGCAAATGTAAAGGAAATTTCCACATTCAAAGTCCATTTATCTCTGAAAATGAGGACTTTCCATCTAACCTTCAATTGGAATTGATTAATCATCAGTACAATGGCATACTAAGAGTCAAATATCAGGAGACTATAATAGAATTCTGTAAATGTCTTCCAAGCAATGAATATGGTCAATTAAAATCACATATTTGTGACCTGATATCAGCATTTGACAGTACCTAACTGCGTGAGAAGACATTTTCAAAGATGAAATACATAAAACCTCATTACAGAGCAGCATTAACAGATGAACATTTGTAATCAATTTTGGTGATGGGGATCACTAACTTCAAACTCCAATTAAATAAAATGTCATTCCCCCAAAAGAATTCTATTATTCTCATTAGCATATCTGTATTACAAAATATTTTACAATTTTTAAAATTACCAACAAAATAGAATTTCATCAGTAAACAATTGGTAGAAATTTATTTCTATCTTGTTATATAAGTACCTACATAATATCCTTGATTTTGTCTCATGATCTGCAAAGCCTAAAATATTTACTATCTTGCGCTTTATAAAAAAGGTTTGTCAAGTCCTGCTATAGATAATTAATTAATACAAATTCAAGCCACCATTTTGAAATCTTAAGAAAGAGCATTTTATTCAGACTTTAAATTTTGATTTGAGACTATCTATGTCATATGTTAATCTGTAAATGTATATCAAAATTTGGCTCAAATTACCTAATTCAGCTGGCTAGCTCAGTTAGTTGGATGATACAGTAATGAAGCCAAGAACATAGATTCAAACATTCTTCGTGCATGTTTTACAAAGAAATATCATTGTACTAAAAAGGATCTATTTAAAAAGCGTATGTTTATCAAATTGAGAAAAATTACTCCAAGAACATTTCTAATTGACAGCAGAACAACATACCATCTATTGCTTAAATCTGCCAAATAAATAACTGTCACTTCCCATTTAAATTCAATTCATATATACTTTTCTGAGACCTGGACTTCTGTTTGAGGAAGGATGTTACAGATAAAGGTTATGAACACACTACACATTAATATTCACCATGTATATACACTCAAAGACTTTTATACAATTTGAGGAAGCTCTCAGACCTCTGAAACTCATCCATGGACCTCAGGTTAAAAATCTTTGCCTCAAAACTACTAGCTATGAGTTTGCACAATGTCCCCATAGGATATTAAAGGCACTTCTATTTCTTTGCTTCTTCACATTCTTTTCTTCTCTCTCCATGTCTTTTATTTTTCACTCTTATTTTGTCTCCATTTCTTTGCTTATTTAGGCACAATGTGCATTTCTGCCTTTCAAGTGCATCTACCCACCTGCTTCCTCCTCATGTTAGTATGTAAATAAGGAAAATGAACGAATCAACCGTAGTGTGAAACACATTCTCAATCTGAATATTCCTCACATAAATATTCCTCACAGTTAGCCCAAGTATGGCATCTGCTTCATTTATTCTTAGGAATAAAAGCATTTTTACAAGTGAAATAAAATAAGCTTAAGATTACCCACTCAGAGGTGCAGACGAGCTTGCTAGAGATAAAATGGCATTATTCCCTGAATTATAATACTCAAAACTTCCCTAGGTTACAAATGCCTATTATAGAGTCCACTCCTCTGGGTGCCTGAGGGCATCATACAGATGCCCTCTTCATAGCACACATCACTTCTGAACAAGAAAGGATCTGAAATGAAAGAATCCAAGTCCTATGGAAATAGGAGTCTGACTGAATCACCAAAATGTATTCACCACAGACCCTGGAAACCATACAATAATGTAGAGAAGACTATTCAATGGCTTAGGGGAAATATTGCACCTATTGTTTAAATGTCTGGTTCTGGTAGGAGGCCAACGGTAGCAATAACACTTTTGTGTAACTTGGATGCCTGTACAGCTAATCTTTTAGTAATGCTCCTCTTTTTTGGAGGACATGTCTCTTCATGACTGATTTTTTCCAAGGCTTCTATTTATAGATAGAAACGATTTAAAAGCCTCCATTAAATAAAGTTTCTTTGATTCAAGAAAGCTATTCGAACTTTATATAAAGACACTAACATTAAGAAAAGGGAGATTTGCAGTTAGTGAAGTTATAGAGAAATCAAGCTAGATTCTCTATGTATTTCAAGTTGGAAGACAATACAATCACAAAGTAGACAACGATAAACAAATAATATCTACTGAACTCAGTATAAGCCAGGTAATCCATGTAAAGTATTTAGCATTTGACCCTCACAACACTATTAAGTAGGTGCTATCATCATCCCCATTTTATAGACTAGAAAATGAAGCTCAGATGGGTTAGGCAAGTTGTCCAAAGTCACAAAGCTGGTAAGTGGCAGAAGTTGGGTCTGAACTCGAGTCTGCCTCTCTCAGAAACCCAAGTTCTCATTAATGACTAGACCAGTGCTGTCCAATAGAAACATAATGCAAACCACATATATAATTTTAAATTTTCCAGTAGCCACATTGAAAAATATGAAAATAAACAGAGGAAATTAGTTTTAATAATATATTTTACTTATTAGCCCAATATATCCAAAATATCATCATTTCAGATGTAATCAATATAAATTATTAATTATATATCTTACATTATATTTTTCTATTAAGTCTTTAATAGCTGGTGTGTATTTTATACTTATAGCTCCTCTCAGTTTGGACTAGCCACATTTCCAGTGCCCAGTAGCCACATGGAGGCTGGTGGCTACCACACTTGACGGTATATCACCAGGCCATTCATTCATTTGGCAGATATTTTTTGAGAGCTAATGTGTATCAGACATCAAAGTAGGGAACACGCAAAATAAGACCCTGCTCTTATGAAGTTTAGCTTCCTTGGAAAGAAATAGCAAATAATTAAATAAACCCATAATTAAGCAATAAACTATCAGAAGTGATACATGCTATGAAGAAAACAAACTAGGACAATGTAATCGAGAGTGACTGGGTGACTGCTTCAGACTGGGAAGATCCTGTAAGGAGGGGACATTCCTTAAGTATCTAAACTTTTCCTGAGGGTCATACACTGTGGAAAGACAGAAGATGTGCAGGGAGTAGAGCCACAATAAGATGACTGACCTACTGACCTACTGAGTTCTATTCCTTTCTATTGTGTAATTCCTTGTGCCTGCAACATAACATTCATGTACCTTCCTATGGCTCCATGAGTAAAAAATAAAATGGCTTTGGCAGTCAGTTTCCTTAGGGGATACTGAGAATTTTAGTGAAATGAAGGCCACATATCTCTGGCTGGGACTCAGCTGGGAGAAAACAGCAGCACAAACATAAGGCATTTAAAATATTACCATGTGGTCAGGATAAAGGCCAAGATGGAATGGAAAAAAAAAAAACAACTGAGTTGTTCGCATATCATCGATTTCATTCTATTTCATGCATCTCTACTCTTTTTTAGTGACTTTTTTTAACCCCTTTAAGGATATAGACATTTGATTTATGTATATACTAACCATTTAGGAAATACTGGACCTCTTGAGTGAGATCATGTGAAAAACCACTAGACCACTTAAAGAAATCCATACTTAATGACAAAATGCATTAAAATTGGATGGAACGTTCTAATGTAAAACACAGGAAGACAGGCTCTTTCTTCTCAAGTAAGTAGTATTCCAAATTATTCAGTATTGAATAAAAGACCAGTTAACATTAAAGTAAACCCTGCTTTTCAATTTATAATGAGAATTGATAACAATAAAAAGCATAATAAAATCACACTTACTGTAGAGAGTCAGTTTTATATCCTTGGCTTGTTTGCCAGCTGCATTAGACACAGTACACTGGTAGCGCCCCTTGTCACTTCTTCGTGCATTCTTTAAACGTAAAACTTGTCCTCTGTCTAGAAGTTCAATATTAGGATCACCCAAAAATAAAGGCCTAGAAAATATAAAATTTTATTCCATGGGTCCATTTTTATTTTCCTATGTTTCCTCTCTTATTAATCACAGCAAAAATTGTTAGGTCATATAAGGTCAAAAATATGAATCGAAGTTGAATTTTTTAGTGTGAATCCAAAAAAAATACATAATGATGTGATTAGTACTCCTATTCAGAAGAAGGGAATTATTAAATCCCTTTACCAGTGAAAATTAGATAATTATCACTTGGAGATGAAAAGTTTCTTCATTCCACACTTAAGTTGTTGAATAATATTAACAGAAACCCAGTAGTGTCATGATTTGTTTCATTCATTCATCTTTTCTTCTTCTTTCTTCCTTTTTTTTTTTTGCTTTGCATAGCCAAAATTTCTATATCATTTAGAAAAGAAAAACTAAGAGTACAGGAGTTTCAGGCCAAGCAATATTATTTTTAAGCCAATATCATTATAATATCCGGAAAAGTATTTACAATAGAATGAATGGTTATTACTTACTAAAGGCAATGATCGTGCCAACTTTTCTTAAAGGAGACACTGTAATAAATATGAATGCTTTTATAATCACAAATACCGAAAGATATTTATGTCAAAAGCAGATCATATATATAGTTGTCTAGGAAGACTTTTTCTACTATCAGGAGTCATTTACTGACTACTGTAAAATGCTCACTTTATGTAATCGGCAGCAGCTTCATTTAATACTTGAAACATCATGATTATGAAAGTCTATGATACCCTAAGAGTCATACCTTTAAAATCCATTGATCTTCTTTCAGAAAGACCCATAGCTAGTTTTTAAAAAGTTGCAGTGACTGAGGCACATCATAAATAATTAGATGCACTGCTATATTAATAAACCACTAGTCAGGTTACAAGTGTAAATGGAAACACATTTAATTTTCCATGGTAGCATCCTTTACTATTACTTGGTATGATACTCTGTATAAAATTCTCAAAAGCTAAGAGGATAAAGTACCTAGTTTAATGCATTTTAACTGTTTGAAGGAAGTGAATACTTGACACTGTTACTCAAATTTAAGTAACTTTAAAACTTTCATTGCTTGTTAATTAAACAAGGTACATAAAAATTTAAACAAGCAAAAGAGCAAGCAATAATAAGAAGAGGTCTCCTTGGCATATTATCCCTAATGTGAGTCTTCTCTCTAGATTTCTCACCAGTATCAGTGTGGTTAGTATTCTTCCTCACGTTTCTCTAAACATTTTCACCCATAAATGTATTTCCAAAGGAATCTAAAGGTTTTATACATAAATGGCATTGTGTTATTGCTCTACTTTTCACTCGACAATAGCTAGGGAGGTATTTTTGGCACATATAGCTTGATCTTACTCTTTTTAACCACTGCACAGTGTTTCATAATATGACTAATCATAACTTATCCACCCATTCTCCTAACATCGGGCCTTAGGTTCTTTTCACTTTTCTGCCATCCCAGCGTTGCAGGGAATATTATTGTACAAGCCTTCCTGTAGACATGCATGACTGCTTCCCTTTCCAAGATACTGAAAATGTAATTGCTACATTGCAGCATATGAACAATCAAATTTTAATAGATATCAATGAATTGCCTTTCAGAATACTAATTTACCTTCTTCCCAGCAAAGTACTAGATCCTTAGTTCCCACACTCTACCCAACACTTGATATTACTCAAACCTTTACTTATTTTTTGCCAATCTGACCTGTGAAAAACAAAATTATATTATTTTTGTTTCCATTCTCCAAATTATTGAGGGTGAGCACCTTTTATTACATTTATTGCTTAATTATATATTTTTTAATTGCCTGTTCACACCCTCCATACATTTTCCTATGTTGTTTCTCTTTCTTACTGATTTGCAAAAAGTTTGCATACAATCCTTTATTTCATACACTGCAAATATTTACTCTTTGTTACCTAGGCCACTGCAAATCTTTACTCTTTGCTACTTAGAACACAACACTTGTTCTCAGAAACTATAATAATACATGAACTGTGACCATGCTGTGAGAAATAAGCTCTCACAAGCAATACAAATCACTGCAGCCATACCGGTGTGGGCAAACCTCAGCAGCCCTTGAACCTGAAGTCTGGGAAATATCTAATTGCTTTTCTGTGGTTGTTCCTTTTTGCCCATATACAGAACTACCTTAAGTGTTCATCTTGCTGTCATAAACAAATTTTCTTTTTTAATAATGCAAACAATTCCATGTAAGCGCAAAATTATCTCTGCATTTGGATCTTGCATTTTTCATTTTTCATTCTTAGCCTGGGAACAGAATATCTAGTGTATAATAAATCTGAGTTCCTCTATGTTTCTAAAATAAATTCCCAGCATTTATAACGAGACTTGTAATTCATAAGAATGAAAGGTATTACAAGACTTTAAGACCATTTATTGAGCAATAATGTTTTTCCTTCATGTTCATTTAATAATACTTCATACGGTAAATTAATTAAGAGGGAGAAAATCCACATGCATTTACACATCTATTTCCTATCAATTGGACCCTGACAACAGATACAGAAAAGGTACTCACTTGCCATCTTTGAACCAGTGAATAACGGGGAAGGGAGTGCCTTTGACCTGGCATTCAAGGGTGGTGTCGTGGTTGAGGACAACTGAGACTTCATTTGGGGAGTTGGCACCTATTATGGTGGGCGGAACTTGAACAAAGACATTTTATCATGAAAATCTATGACTTGGCAAAAAGAATCGAGGGACAGAGAGCAGATAATGATTTCCAAGTATTTCAACAAGATCTTAATATTACAAATAAAATACCATACAATAATCCCTTCTCATATCACATCTGTGGACTCAAATGTTAAATTTAAATACAGGAACACATACATGAGAGATTTGCTAGCAGGACAATTACCTGGAAGAATTATGGAGGTAGTATAGAACTCATTTGGAGTATTAAACCCACGTGCAAAAGGAGTTTAGAATATAAGTGAGGAGTGACGCTCATATAATGCAATTTGCTACTGCTATACATTTCAGATAATGAAAGACATAATCAATATCAATCTTATAATGTTCAAATTCTACATATTACATCATAGCACTGTTTGAAATATATTACCCTTGTTTCTTTTCAGGGACTCCTTTGCTAAAACTGGATATGAGACATAATATGAAAAATACTATGCTCGTTTTTATTCTCAGAATTATCAAGCATATTGAAAAGTTCTTGTACACTTCCCTGACCTTCAATTCCAACTCCCTTCACATTACATTAAGGTGCTTAGTCTTCATCTTCAGAGCAATGATCAGCTACTAAAGGGTTTCAGTAGGGAAGAGGTGTGACCAAATTTGTGCTTTAAGACCACACTGGCTGCTGAACGAAGAGCGGATTGAAGCGGCAAAAAATGGATTAAGGGGAGCAGTTAAGGAGGCTATTACATTAATTCAGCTTATAAACAATGATAGTTTCACAGTGGAAATGGAAAGAAGTAGATAATTTAACATGGGAATAGGAAGTAGACTTAACCGGATACGGATAGATTTAAGAAGCCGGGGAAGGGAGGCAGGAAGAATGAGTGCCAAGTTCTAGCGGAAGCAAGTGGGTAGATGGAAGTGCTAGTCACCATGACGGGGATCACTGAAGTTGACCAGAACAGGCGTTCATTGAGACCTTTCTCAAGTCAAGATACTGTGGAGAAGACTAGATATATATCCCTAGAGCTCATACTACAAGTCTGAGCTGGAGATAAAAATTTGGCAGTCAGCAGTACACAGATAGAATTCAAAGTAAACGATGCTAAGAGAAATAACGCCAATGAGACTAATGATAGAGAAGATTACTTAGTTTTTATATCCTATACTTAAATATAATAATGGTAATTTTGGTAGAGGAAATGCAAAGTACTTCAGGCTTTGAGAAGACTAATGAGAGGGATTATTTTCATGTTATAGCAATTTAAGAATGGTAATTTTAATGCTGCTTCATGCCTAGACCTCATTTCCACCCCAGACTTACAAATCACATGTCAATTTTGATGAGCAAAATATTAAAAAGGGAGGAAGTCATTTTATCACAAAAAGTAAAATTTAATTGGCAAATATAATTTCACAAAGTGAAATTATAAAATTTTAAATTTATGATTACCATTAAAAAATTTAAAATGTTTTATAAACCAATTTATTATAGCTGTCACTCGCTCTCAGAATTCTCCCCCCTTAATTAGAATCAGGACTGAGGTGATTTAGTTACAAGAATTAATCAGAATGCAGGGGAAGGTGGATTTACTACCTTCCCCAATTCGAGTACAGCCTAGCAGCTTCAGGAGATGTCAACACCGTGAATGAGCTTTACTTTGCATCATCCTGTCTAATTACTTCCCAGAGAATTTCCTGCCTGCCTAACTGGAGAAACTGACACAAGCAGTAATTTACTATTTTATGTACAAGATGGTACCAAATATCCACAGACATCTTTGTATGATAAATAATAAATACCTTTAAACTTTCTATACCATATGGTTCTGGTTAACCAATATTAAAAACAAAAATAATGACAGAGTGAAACAAATAATATTTCTCCTATCAATTTATTTTTTTATTTCTTTACCCTTTCATACAGTCAGCTCTATCCTATACAAGAAATGCATCTGAATTGTAGTTTTTTTAAAAGAAAGTTTTCCTTACCTAGCACATCCATGTGAAAATACTTCTGAGAAGTGCCTGCAATATTAATTGCTTTGCAGGAATATCTTCCCACATCCTCTGGGGTGGCTCTGAAGAGCTTTAATATCTTCCCATCGTTCACAATCTGAACAGTGTTGCTTTCGGTCACCTTTAAGAGCCAAAGTGGTCAGTGTTATATCCAATCCCAATAAAAATGCATAATTAAAAATCGAAGTAAAATTTTAATATTATTATTAATAAGAAAGTCACATCTGAGTAATTTATTTCAGAGGCACAGGCAAGGAATTATGCATATTTGGAGGTCTCCCTTTACCTGGACATCATCTTTGTACCACATAATGATGGGAGATGGAGTACCCTCCACTTCACAGGAGAGACTGGTCAGCTGATTGACCAAGACAGACACGTTGGTTACTTGTTCTTTATCTTTAATTACTGGAGGAACTATAAAAAGAGAGGAGTCACGGCTACATAATTTTATAACAAATATTATTTATAAAGTTTCTTTACACAGGCCTTTAGAAAGCAAATTCTGAGATATCTGATAGCTAGAAAGGCTGGTCATAATTAAGCACATGCCTTAATATAAAATGAAAAGTCTCAACCAATATATTCATAAGTAACTCTTATTAAGTTTTTACTTTAATTATTATTTCAGAGTTTTAAGTTGAGGATAAAATTTCGGATAAATTTCAGAATCTATTTATTTCACATAGCACTCAAAATACAAACTGCTAGGGTCTGAATTAAATCATGTGGGACTCACTATTTTGCTGATAGGAGTGAATACTGCCCAGTGTCTATGGAAGCCAATATCCATCAAATTTTAAAATATACATACTCTTTGGTTCATACAAAATGACAAATGTACAAGATGTTCATTGAAGTGTTACTTATCCTAGCAAACAACTAGTAACAACCTAGATGTTCATCATTAATAGAGGAAGGTTAGGTAAATCATGGCATAGCCATGTACAGTGTGATGCTATCCAGGTATAAATAAGAGTTAGGAATATTTAATAATCCCCAAGACAGATTTTTTTAGTGAAACAGACAAGGTACAGAGTGACAGATATAATGTTCTACTATACGTGTACCTTTTTATACATGAAAAGAGGATAAAATATATATTCATATTTCCTTGTATATGCATAAAATATCTCTGGGAAGATACACACACACACACACACACACACACACACACATATATATATATATATATACAAAGCTAATAACTTTCTTTGCCCCTAGGGAGGATAAGTAGACGGTTCAGCTCTGGGTCATGAGAGTTCTGACTGTGCATCTTTTTCCACTATTTGAATTTTAAATGATGTAAAGTCACAGTCAAGAATTACACAAGGTGCCAGCCCGGTGGCACAAGTGGTTGGGTGCACGCACTCCGCTGTGGCAGCCCAGCGTTCACCGGTTCGGATCCCGGGCGTGCACCGATGCACCGCTTGTCAGGCCATGCTGTGGCAGGCGTCCCATATAAAGTGAAGGAAGATGGGCATGTATGTTAGCCCAGGGCCAGTCTTCCTCAGCAAAAAGAGGAGGATTGGCAGATGTTAGCTCAGGGCTGATCCTCCTTACACACAGAAAAAAAAAGAATTACACAAAATTTTAAATCAAATCATTCAATCAATAAATGCAATCAGATCACCAGTTTTCTGTTTGATAACATTTCTATTCACGTTAATATTAAATAATACAATATTGAGAGAATAACTTACATATATAAGTATCTTAAAATGTCACCTGTTCAATTATATGATTTTAGCATTTTTATCTATATTTACCATGGACTTTGAGGTTATATTTTCTTTCTGTGGTTCCAGCTTCATTGACTGCTACACAGATGTACTCCCCATTGTCATATGGTGTAACAGAAGCAATAACCAACAGTGTGCCATCTTCTAAGATAGAAATTCCAGGCTCTCTGCCTGTCAGCTCTCTACCATTCCATAACCATTTGATGGTCGGTTTCGGTGTACCTAAATATGAAATTAAAGCCTTGTGATATTTTACAACAAAATTAGAAATCATTATTAAATATCAAATATATTGAGGAGAAATAAAATTTTTAGTATGACTACAATTTGTACCCTAAGATACTATGCTACTTTCAAGATATTTCTCATGGCATGGAATTTTGAAGATATTATGGTATTTAACGCCTCTGATTTCAAATCAGTCTTAAGAGAACTATAGTCTCTAGCGTAGAGTTTGATCAAAGTTGTTTTTATCAAAACATTCAGATGATGGTAAGCAAAGCAAAGCATTTTCTTGAGTGAGTTCATAATTAGCGGGAAAAAAATCTATATTAATCAAATGGACTAGATATGGGGAGAGTTTTTGGGTGAAAATAAAGGAAGAGCAAAAACAAGATACTATCACAGGAATACAATATAAAGATTGCCCAATCAGAGTACATAAATGATGTACAGAAATGATGCTTTATAATTCACATTTTAAATAGGCCTGATATAGTAAATGAGGAACTTCTAGTATCCACACATCTTCTGGAGATCTCATGCTGTTAAACATAGGATAATAGAATAACTCTTGACTTGTTATACTGAAAAGAAAGTTGAGAAAGCAGTGAGCAGAACTGATTTCCTGGATTTACTTATGCCCAACAGAGTGAATGGAAGTGATGTCCTCATGAGTAAAAGAGATAAAAACATCTTAAAGTCCATAATAGAGCCAAAAGGACATACTGGAAATAGACAAACATTAACTTTGTACTAAAAATGTATTTATTTAGCAAACAATGGGTCAGGCACTATTCTAAGTACTTTTAAATTTTACTTAATCCCTCTAAAGATAGAAAGAAAGCACATTAAATAAAATTAATATGATTGCATAAGACTGTTAATAATCTCATATTAAAGGATAATAAAATTAAAGGATGGTCATATAATCAAAGACAAGTACAAAAGAATGGCAGGAATATATAGAACATGTCATTAAGGCTAAACTCAAATTGAGTTAAGGACTTATAAAAGTGACTATGTAAGTTATATTTATGAGAAAATATAAAAAAAAATGATTGGCTTATTTCATTGTGCTGAAAGTAAAATGTTCATTGAAGAAGAAGAGAAAGTAAAACTGATGGACTGCAGCTGTCCATGTTGTCAAAGAAAAAAGGAGTATCATCATTTCCTCATTTCTTCACATCTCACTCATTCCACTATGGATTTCGATCAGACTTCTCAATTAATATTTAAGTTAATAAATGAAAAAGTACATGAACAAGCAAAAGAAAAAAGTTGCATTATCTTTCATTTATAAATGGTAGAACAACCACGGACAAGATGAAACTCATTGCAAAAGATAATGAAAAGGCCTCTAGCTATGGGGAACTAGGAAGAGGTGGTTTTTCAAAGTGGAAAAGGGAAGTCAAAACAGCTCTAAAAAGGGAAGTCCGAGCCAGCCTGGGAGTCAGGGATTGGTGGAGAGCAAGGAGCAACAGTGCCTCTGGCCAGGGTCCAGTGGAGAAGAGTGCCCACAGTACTTACCTGAACTTAAATCTTTCTAAAGATTTCCTCTCCAGGCCTTGCCTCTCTCCCTCACTGGCTCTGGGAATAGTTACTGATAATTCTTTCAATATCTGAAAAGTCTGTTAAAGCTATCTTTTAATGCTAGTAGAAAATAATCATTGCTGAGAACTACTACTGAGAGATGTAAAATCTTGCTACAGAAACAGAAACAGCCATGAGTCCTTCAACTGCTGCTGCCTCCAGGAACAACTGCCAGGAGGCATATGTGGGAGCACTAATGGTACCAGCCGCACGGCGGCCGCCAGGAGTTGTGGAAAGAATATTGCTTGGACTTGGCCAGAAGTGAATCACTGCAGATGAATGCATACGTGACAGAGACGCTGTTCTTAACCACCTACTGGGCATCCAGAGTAAGGGCAAAGATGACAGCGCCTCTTTCATAAGCCCCTGAGGGGAGACAATCTCCTGTCAGGAAACTTGGTGGGCTAGAAAGCCAAGAAATTCAGGGTGAGAAGGGGCTTGGACAAGCCTCGGAGGGCTAAGTTACAACCTGGCTCTAGAATTATTAGTAGAAGGTAAAACCAAGAAAAGAGGTTTTTAGAAGAGCAGTATCCAGAACAAACAAGGGGAGAGTCCTAATTTACACTTCTAACAGAGTGAGATAAATGTGGAATATTTTGAATAGCCCTAGCTGTCACATTTTAAAGAGAAATCTTGTCAAAATAGAAGGCACTAAGAAGTAACAGGAAGGAGCACGAACTACATGGAAAACATACAAGATGAGGCAAGTTAGAAAGAATGGACAGTCTTTCCATTGAAAGAAATGAAATACCTGTGAAGGAAAAATACCTATTCAAAGAGCTGTTATTTGAAAGAGGGATTAGTTTCTACTATGCCCAAATGCTACAACAAAGAGTGACAAGTGGAATTTTATAAAGATGATGTTTTGGGTTCAATACAGAATTCTGGAACAATATAACATTATGCCAATGCCCTTATGTCCGAGTACTACACACCTTTTGCAGGACATGGAAATGCAATGCGTTGATTCGCCACTCTTTCTTGGAAAGGAGTGTTATATGGAGGTTCTGGATCTTCCAGTGTAGGTGGTTCTATTAGGAAAATAAATGCATTATCACAGGCTTTCCTTGGGCAATACTGAACTCTCCTGAGGCATCATCAACCACCTACACTGGCGAGTTGTATCTTTCCTGATTCTTCTTTTAAACATGACTCATATTGCTAGCTGCCAGACATTTCTACCTAGATGTGACCCACGGATCTAAAACTCAAAATGTCCCCTGCAAAATTCATTATTCCATGCTTCCTGCAATCCTGTTCTGTTTCCTTTATTCCCTCAGATAAGGCATTGTGCTCCCCCCAATGTTTCTTATGTCTTTTTTCCCTTATTCCTGACCTCCACAGTCAATCACATGGTGCCATATGTTCACATATCTGTATCTTCCTCTCCATCCTTAAGATCACTGCTTATTTCAAACCCTGACTTTCTCTTGCCGGAACTTTTTCAGTAGGCTTTTTATTGGGGTCCTTTTCTCAAACACGTTCCCCTTTGGATTCATATTCTTCAGAGCCTTCATTATATTTTCTCTGAACCGCAAATCGCATCGTGGGGCTTCTGTGATTAACGTCATTACTTGTACTCATTTTGTCTGCAGGATGAAGTTTCACATCTGTTCTTTCTTCAGTGAACCCTATAGGTGCATCCAATCTCTCTGAGCGGCCTCACTATCCATTCATTTCATGAAGAAACGTGGGAGTCATTCTTGAGGCTCCATCCCCTTCACCACCCATATCCAATCTGTCACCATTTCCTGATAGTTTCCTCTCCTAATTATGTTTTGAGTCCATTCCCTTCTTTCTCCCAGCCCAATCCCCATCATCTTTTGCCTGAGCCACTTCAATAGTCTCCAGCTGTTTCCCCTCACCTTCTCTAGCCAAAGCATTCTCTCCCCAGAGAGTGATCTTTTAAAACCCGAATCTGACATACCACTTCCCCAGAAATAACCCCTCTAAGTTTTCTCATGCACTTAGAATAAAGTCTAAACTCCTTAATCTGGGTTCCTAGATCTTGGATAATCTGGCCCATGATTGTGTGTCCAGCTTTATCACATGTCACTCAGCACTCAGCCTGGAATGCTGCCAGCTGGGCTTTGTCGATTGATTTATTGATTTACCCTAGTGTATCCAAAATATCACATTCCCTCCTCTTCGCATTCTATGTCCTTCTCCTGGAAAGTTCTCCCCAACCCACCGCACCCTTGCCTGTCAGCGAATATACTTCTACCCATTCTTCAAATCTCAGTTGGTATGTCTTTACCCCAAGGAATCCTTCTTTGATTTGTATTTCTGTTAAAACTCATATAGATACTTCTACCATTTCATGATGGCACTTAACCAGTTTGTAATTATGAGATTATTTATAAATGTCTATCTTTCCCATTCATCCATAAACATAAGCACTCAATAAAGTCTGCTGAGTAGATGAATGAACTGGACAAGCTCACCAACACTGTCCTAGCTGTCCATCCAAAAAGGATAGCAGTAGGCTAAGTACAATACCTGCACATCTTTTCTTCTTGCCTTTGCACTGTATTCTCTCTGACAGGAATGCTCTTCCCCCTGATTACCACATGGCTGGTTCCTTCTAGTCAACAAGATCTCATTCGAAATATCACCTGACAATCTAATCTAAAGTAGCCAACTGCTGGGAGCACTACCCTACTCTAATTATCTCTGCACAGCACTTCTCACAATCTGTATTTCTTGTTTATTTCTTTGCTTACTTTCTGCCTGCTCACAGGAGAACAGCTCATGAGAGCAGCTGCTTGCCTCTGTCACTACTTTCTCTTCACCACCTAGAACATGACAGACACCTGGCAGGGGCTCGACAAATATTTGTTGCTTGAAGGAATAAATATTGATCTTTAAACCCTCAAAACAAGGCCAACATCATTACAGGGAACAGTGGACCTAGATTTCCTAGCGATCAATATTGAGTGCACCCGACCACTCTGAGGTGAACTCCTACTCCAACTCGCTCTGCCCACAATTTCTCCCAAACCAAAAATAGTGGGTGGGCACTTATCCAGGATTGTTTCCCTTATCTACATCATCCATGGCAACTTCATTTTCCAAAGTAAACATATAAAAATGGATGCAGGTTTAATAATAGTATGGTTTCATTTCTTTCTGGAATGGTTCTCCTTCTGAAGTTAACTAAAGAGTCATAAAAGTTACATAGAAATCTTCTGAAAGTGATCCAAAACTATCCAAGACTACATATTTTGTATAGACTCCAAGAGTTTCTCCCCACTTCTCACCTCCACCAAACATATATTTTCCTATGCCCCAAATCACCTTGGACATGTAGCGTTATCTCCGTTTCATCACTGCCTGCTATGTTAGTAGCAACACACGTGTATATGCCAGCATCTGACAGCACGGCTTGGTCGATGCTCAGCATTCCATCTGGATTGCTAATACGCTGCACTCCATCAACCAGCACGGTGCTTCTACCCTTAAACCAGGTGATTACAGGAAGAGGCGTCCCTTGAGCGTTGCAGGGAAGGTCCACTCTTTGACCAACTTGGACTTTCATAAGTTTAGGGCCCCGCTGTATCTTTGGAGGAACTGGAAATAACAATTGAGTATTAATAATCCAATTTTTTTTTAACTCCTTCCTTGTCTCACTTTAAATGAGAGCTCTTTATAAAGAGGGAGCACGAGAAAGCAGAAAAATCTCAGGATTTGGACCGAGATTTGGGTCACTTACTAGCTGTGTGATCTAGGACAAGTCAGTAAATTTCCTGAGGCCTCTTTCCTTAATAATGCAGGCAAAATAACCACTTCAATATCAGTACACTGCAAGGATTATGGGAAACAATAAATATAAAATTCCTCATTCCAAACTTGAAAAACAAGCATTTAAAAATGTCAGGTTTCCTTTAATTTATAAATAACTTCAGGTTTAAAACCCTCTTAAAAGGCAATCCAGATAGTTTCTATAATATGAGAGTGAAACAAAAAGCATTTCTCTCCATGTACTTAGTTTTTGTTCTCTTTGTGGAAGGGATAGCCAGGCAGTAAGAAAAGTGTCTCATAAAAGCCTTTGCTAATTTCAGAGAAGAAAATCAAGATAAAATGTCTATTATTTCTCTTTATCTACCTTCCTTTAGAAATTTAAATGGGAAAATTTATCAAAACACTGGCCAGTATTATGGGGTTCCACATACATGTATTATGCACTGTAGAATCAAGCTGACTCATAAGGATATAATTAGAATTTATGTACCTTACATCCCTAAAAAGCCCCATTCTTCTGTTTTTTTTTAACTTATTTAATCAATACTTTCTAAAGGTTGTCACAACAACCTTATAAGTTTGATAGTATTATTACTATCATTTTCTGACAGAGAAAACTAAATATAAGAGAGGTTAGGTACCATGCCCAATGCCCTAGAGCTAGCAAATGACAGAACTCTCACCGATTTCAAATGCCATGCTCAATAGGACACTATTGCAGTGATTGATCTGAGAGTGAAATCAGGTCAACACTATCTGAAAAAATTTCTTCTGATATTTGAATACTCAGCACCTATATAATGCCTGGTTTAGAGTATGTACTCAATAAGCATGTGTTGAATGAATGAATAATTGGACAGACTACGGTCAATTGAGGGAATACAGCAATAACCAGAGAGCTTTAAAGTAGTTAAAGAATCCTAAGGAGCAGAACGTTTTCAGTTGCTGAGCTCTTTAAATGTTGAAAACGACCATTTAAACACTATAAAATTCTTCTTTGAGAACTCACATTCACTTCTACAAAAAACTACCAGTCAAAACACATTTTTTTTTTTTACTATGTATCAACAATGGTCATTAGTGACTGTGGTCATCTAGTAAAATTGAGATCCAAAATTTTAATACTGTTCATTTGAGGAAAAAGGGGAAAGTTGTTTATAGATGGCAGATAAACTTTTCAGAGTAAATGAAAGAAAATCATAAGTCTCATGTTTTAGAAAATTTTTCTCTAATTACTCTGTATACAATTTGAGGATAAACTATCAAAGAAACCAAGATGACGAGTTTCTCTGTGATCAGCTCACAGATATCATAAGCCTTCATTTCAAAACTCACCATGGACATTTAATTTAACAGACTGAGTCACGTTCCCAGCAATATTTGTGGCAGTGCAGAGATACATCCCACTATCTGAAACACGGGTCTCAGTGATCTTCATTGAACCAGAAGGGAGGAATGTGTGTCTAAAGGGAAGAAACGACATAGTAAGACCATAGAACATGAGAATTTAAATATCCCCTATGCAGCTGCACTTCAGTGTAAAATTACTACTCTGCAAGCAGTTTTTGAAACCATTTTCTCATGTATAATGTTATTTCTATATACCTTAAAAGTCAGGAATTTTCAATTATCTTGTGTATTTTGTAGATGTTCATCCAAATACAAAATCAGCTTTCTTTTACCTTTAAATCTAACCTAATGTCTGAAATCATCAAATAATTGTACATCTCTCTGCTTTACTAAGTTGCAGCTATACGAAGCAAATGTATATTTTAATAAATTTTGAATATCTTTTGAATCTTTTATTGTTTTTTCTGTGGTGCCTCATTAAAAAATTTTGAGTATTAAAGGCAAAAGAAGGTAGATCTGTAATTGCCAAATATATATTGAATATGTTCCTCCTATAGAACAATAATATAGTTGGGTGAATGTGACCTACATATAAAAATGTTATTACATCAATTGTACTAAAATAGCTTTAAGAAAGAAGGGGTCAAATAGATCTACTTAATATTAATATTTCTTATAAAGCTAAAACAAATCAAGTATGCTATTGGCCCAGAGATAGACAAATGGATACCTAGTTAAGGACAGAGATTCTCCCTAAAGAATTAAGCATATGTGAAAACTCAACATGTAATACATAATATCAGAGGTGATATTACAAAAAGCAATGAAAGAACTGACTATTCAAAAATGGTATTGGGTAACTCGCTCTCCACATGGGAAAAAGAAATAAATATAATTAAAGCACTACCTAATTCTATACACAACATAAAAATTCAGATGGATTAAAGTCCAAAATGTGAAAATCAAAACGTAAAATATTGGAATCAAACACTGTAGGCTATGTTTATGATCTTCTTCATAAAGCACAAATCTTAAAAACAACAGAGTAATACATTGAGTTACATAAAAAATTTTAAATTCTGTACAACAAGACACCACACATAAATAAACTTCAAAGCCTTACAGTGGACTGAGAGAAGATATTTTCAACATACACAATAGACAAAGGATTGTTATTAAGAACAAAGATCAAATTTCTACATTCAACAAGAAAAAGACAAACAAGTCATCAGAAAACTGTGCAGCAGGTTTAAAGAGGCAATTCACAGATAACACAAATGGCCAACAAGCAAGCGAAATCATTCTTGGCTCACTGGAAGTCAGTCACAGGAAAACTAAGACGGTTGTAACGTTCCATTTCACACCCACCCGACAGGCAAAAACGTTTGAGTCAGTCAACACCATGTGTTGATTATAATGTGGAAAGGTACACCAATATTCTGTTGGTGAAAGAGTAAATCAGGACTGCCTCTTTCAAGAGCAATTTAGCAATGTCTACAAAGCTGAAAACAGCAATTCATTCTGAACAGAAATTGTAGGTCTAGGTACAGTTCCTAAAGAAACTCATGCACGTATATACAAAGAGACATATAAAAAGATATTCACTGAAAACCTTGTTTGTAAAACCAAGTTAGAAAAAGAAAAAGAAAATAGAAAGAAAGAGAAAACAAACAAGAACACAAATGTCCATAAATAGGGAAACATATAAATAAAAAGCAGACTATGTTTATGGTAGTTAAAATGAATAAACTAAATCTATATGTATAAAAATGGATAAATGTTCACTTAAAAGAAGCAATAGAATAAGAATATATAATATGTTACAACGGCAAATTGAAAACAGACACACGAAACAAAATTAAAAACACAGAAAACAATATTCTGTACTGTTTAAGGATGTATGTATAGTATAGCATGCACATCAAGTGTTTGGCAGTGTTCATCCTTGGGAAGGGAGAAAATGAGATTGGGGAGGAGAACAATGAAACTTCAACTTTATCTGTAATATGGTATTTCTTTTATTCAAAAATATTCAAAGCAAATTTTTTTTTCAAAGAAACAGTAAAATGACATAAAGTGGCTCTTAATTGTTTATTTTTTTCCTCACTAGTGGTAGGGAAACTACACTAGGGTGAATTTACAGCTTCGTAATTATATATCAACAAGTCAGACAATAGCTAGAGACTATAATTCTTATTCCACCAATAACTTTTGGCATGATATTGAGTTAAAATAGTAACCGCTACCATTTCTTAAGAACTAGAGACAAGAGATGTGGAATATACATTATCTTATATAATCCTTTCAGTTAAGTATTAGCCTATTTTATAAACAAGAAATCTGACATTCAGAGGGGCCCACTGAAAAAATTGCCAAAAGTTTCAGGCAAGCTTTAAGTGGTGGAAATAAATTCAAACTCATACCCGCATGGCAAAAACCGTTGTGCCCTTAAAGGCTCTGACATTCTGCTTTCCCTGTCACTTAGCCTATCGAATATATTATTCTCAGTGGGCCTTTATCTGTATAAGGGTTTAATCAAGAAGATTTTTACGAAACCATCTAATGAAAGTCAAATCTTAGACATCAGAGAAACTGTTGTGTTTTATTGCTCCTGTGGGATTAGTGGAATTCTTATGTGTAACACGCACTTTGTGCTAACACGGATCTATGTACAAATATGCTCCATTTTAATAACTAACTTGTAAGATGCATCCATGGGAAATTATGTCAAAGCTGCGTCTTAGCATTTCTGATGTTAAAGAATGATTTAGAAGGTATATATATTTTCTGTAGGCTCGGATGTACATGTGAATTATCTCAAATTTAAAAGTTATTTTTTGAAACGTTTGAAAACCTGAATAGGTACAACCATCTGTCTCAAGAGATTATGTTTTCATGTGCTGCCATTCATCCCAGATCGCCTACCTTGGAGAGAATGGCGAGATGAGCTGGGTTTCTTTGGCCCAGGTAATTAAGGGTGGGGGTAAGCTCTTCACTTCACATGGAAGTGTCACCTCTTCCCCGGCAAGGACGGAAATCTCAACAGGCTTATCCTGGGACAGTCCTCGTTGATCTCCAAACACTCTGGGCCTTACTAAAATAAACACATGTTTGGAAGGGAAATAGTACATTGAAAACATTTAATTTACATTAAAATGTGGACTAATAATATTCTTATAAAAAGATGCTGTTTATTTCAAAGTTTGGGGGCATATCTAAAACTTTCTACTAATACATTTACTGTGAGTGCTTAAAGGAAAATGACTGGAAAGCTTCCCTTTTTAGCTCTTCTGTCAGAACACAATGAAGAGGTCAGCTGAAATGCCCCTTGAGAGTCTACCATCCATAGAAGGAACCCCTCAAGGCAGAGCACTAATCAAGACAGGGCTGAGGCTTGACTGTGCTGGGAGTTTTAACTAAATGATGTTTCTGAAGCAGGTTGTGTGCAATAATCAGACTCCTCAAGGAAACACCATACAATTTTTTCCAAAAGGCTATACTATTACTCACTCTTTAAATCAGAATCTAAGTAGAGGAGATGTTGGTTGGCAGTAAAAATGCATTCTTGTAAAAAATATAAACTTAGGGGAGCTGTTCACTTTAGGGGTATAGGCCTCTGGTAACATTATTTGGGAGAGAAATGTGAGTTTTGGCACAGACAGGCAGCGTCAAAGAAAAACATTCCTCGGGGTCTCACCATAGACGGTCAGCTGCACTTTCCTTTTGGCGTAGCCAGCTGCGTTGGTGGCGGTGCAGACATACTCCCCACTCTCCTCACCCCCGGGTGACACCACGTACAGACTTCCATCAGTCCCTGCGGAAAACTTAGCACTGCTGGAAATCAGCTCGCCTTTCTGCAAAACACAACAAAGAGTGAAGTGTTTTTTAAGATAATAAAGGAGTGACTTAATGTCTGGAAGAGGAAGAGTGGAAGAAAAACATCTCCAAAGGGGAAAATACTAGATTAAAAAAAATGCTAACTCAAAGAAAGTTATTTGTAAGAAAAATTAAACAAATAAAGCAAAGGCGACTTTTTACATACCAAACCATATCCCCTTCATTTCAGAGCTACTTAAAAATGGAAGAGATAATGGTAACAGTAATGGATGGGATGAGGGCTTATGCCAAGTCAGGCAATGTTTTGAGCACTTCACATGAATTAACTATTTTAATGCTCACAACAATCTTATGAGTAGGAACTACCACAACCCCCATTTTACAGACAAACGTATTAAAGCTTGGGGGTGATGTGGACTAACTTGCCCAAGGTCACAGGGTCAGTCAGTGGTACAGCTGGGCCTCGAACCCAGGCAGTCGGCTCTGGAGCCCAAACCCTTAATCTCTGTGCTTGATCATAGCACAAAGGCCATCCTGGAAAGATTTCATTTTTTATATTTTCCTAAAATGCATCAAACTTCTCCTCAGTAGCAGAGGAACCACTGTGTAGCTCGGGGATTAGCTTCACCATTGTACTTTTGTGTCCAGAACGCAGAAATCTTAATCTTTTTATTTAATTTACAGATGTCAACATCAACCTCTCTAGACTTCAGAGATTTTCAGATGTATAAAATCAGATGGTATGGCAAAATACTTTGGTTGTGGCACTAATTATACAAATGCCACATCTCATTATTATGCCATCATTTTATGTTATTTATATCTGCCGGATTTAAACTAATTTACAGAAAATATGCCATCTTGATTGCTGTTCAAAGATGGAAAGGACTTGCTCAGGAAATAGGTTTTTCTTCCCTGAAAGAATACAAGCAAAAGCCAGACAACTTCAAGACAGGGATGTAGAGGGGAATAAATGAGCTCGTCTATGTGTCTTATTTTGGCTTTCTGGAAGAGCAGAATCTGAGACAAGGAGTTAGGGCCTGGAAGTTTACTTGAGAAGTGACCCCAGAGGCTTCAGCAGGAGGATGGGAGAGTGGGGCACAGAAGGAAGGAAAGCTAAGAAAGGGCTTTACTGCTCTGGTTTCCTCTGTGGCTGAGCTGATAAGCTTCAATGTGCTGGGGATCCTCAAAAAAACTAGGTAAATGCACCTCAGAAGGATTCTTCTGTTGGATGAGAAGCAGGGCATGTATATAGGTCACCTGCCTTCCACAGGAGTAAATGCCCATGCACTTCCTAGCTACCTGTTAGCAGCCTGAATGGCCTTCTAGAGCTTTGGAGAAAGCCCTGAGTCCAAAATCCAGAGAGGCACATGCATGAAGTGCGACCCTGGCAGAGTCCATGGAGCTGTCCACCAGAGCTGCGCTGGAATCCAAAGGGCTGAGCAGATGTGGCATGGGGTAAGAAAGGATCTGCCACAACGTGTAAGGTGCTTAGAAAAGTCTCTGGCACAGAGAACGTGCTACGTTAGTGTTCACTGCTGTGTTGTTAATACTATTCAAGAGCCGGCCCGTGGCTTAGCAGTTAAGTGCGCGTGCTCCGCTGCTGGCGACCCGGGTTCGGATCCCGGGTGCGCACCGACGCACCGCTTCTCCGGCCATGCTGAGGCCACATCCCACATGCAGCAACTAGAAGGATGTGCAGCTATGACATACAACTATCTACTGGGGCTTTGGGGGAAAAAATAAATAAAATTATTTAAAAAAAAAATACTATTCAAGTATCAGGTAGGTGATGGCATTAAGGACATTTTAGGGTCCCTTCCAAGTGGTATGACTGCCCCAGTTTTCCTTTTTATAAGGTTCTATGGTGCAGTCACAAGTCCCGTGTATAACTAAAAATATTCAAATACTCTAGTTATAACAGGTAACATTAACAAACACCACTAGAAGTGCATTTACCTTGGACCAGACGATAGATGGTTTGGGAATTCCACTTGCTTTGCATGGTAGAGTTACTGGAATGCCTTCAATTGTACTGAGTATCTGCTGCCCATGCTGAATGGTTGGCAGAACTGAAAAAGGAAGCAATATTCAGAATCTGAGCACCCGTTCTTCCATTTAGCCTCATATGTTTAAAGTTGGACATTTTCAGGATGTTCTGAATATTTGTAAAAACTAGCAGAGACTCAACATTTTCTGATGGAAATGTAGGGTAATTTGAAAGGAAGTGTAATAAACAAAGTAAACACAATAGTTATGATCTGAAGAATTTAATAAAAATTTAAAATCAGGTAGTAAATTATGTCTAATAAGTTGACTTTCCTAACAAAAATAAGAGAGGACTGAAGAAAATCCATTTTTTCCTGGAAACTCAAGATAGAATTACATCCTAAGAGTTTACACATTTACACAAGAGTTATACATATGTTTCATCACTATCCATTACCCATTAAGCTGCAGTGACCTGACCTAAGCCCACTTCCAGCAAAATGGACTGTTGAACCACTACACACTAAACATGCATCTATACGCAACAATCACTCAATGAGCTACTAAATTTAACCTATAAAAAAGAATTTGTTTTCTTTTTTTTATTTTTTAACTTACACAAAGTTAACTGTCTTCTTTTTTTTTTTTATAATTTTTATTTATTTAGTTTTTTTCCCCCAAAGCCTCAGTAGATAGTTGTATGTCATAGCCACACATCCTTCTAGTTGTTGTATGTGGGACACCGCCTCAGCATGGCCGGAGAAGTGGTGCGTCGATGCGTGCCTGGGATCCGAACCCGGACCGCCAGCAGTGGAGCGCTCGCACTTAACCGCTAAGCCACAGGGCCAGCCCAAGAATTTCTTTTCTTAAAAGGACTTCAACAGTAAAACTTGAAAAGCCTTAAGAGTTTACATTTAAAAGACTAAAGTACAGGATTCTAAGTCAATATTTTTCACTAAGAAGAGTAACATACCTTTTGACTTTAGAAAGCAACTGAAGAATTAACATTATATGAGTAGAAACAAAAGGAAAAGGAAGACGGCCAATTATTCCATTCTGTGTATATCTCAATTAATCATAAACAACTTGCATACAAAAATTATCAATATCTAACATTCTCAAAATAATGAATTTGATTAAAGAAGCTCCCATACAAGAAAGTTCCTAACACAGTGCAAGGACACAATAAAAGCCTAATATATATCAGGCATTTCCTTTCCTTCCGCTGGAAAGACGAGACTGGAACTGCTCCCTAGAGCTCAAACACTCACTGTGCCTCTTGCCTTTAAGTCAGATTTCTCTAGAATTATCACAGCTACCCTGGAGGAGAAGTTTGCCAGAACAAGAGATATCAGAGACCTCAGTGCAAAAACTTCCTTGGAAGTCTTAGATGGGCTTTGCTACATACTCATATTTTCCTAAGGCTGAACCTATTCTTTAGATAATTTTTTCTTAAAGAACTGGCAGCAAATTCCCAGCCCTCAACAAGAATGTCAAGCTACTCTCTAAAGTAAGAAATGCCACTTAATTTCCAGAACCATCGTGGAATAGTCAACTTTCAACTACGCTGTCATTTTGTGGTAACACGGAATAAGCCATTTTCTTAAATGTATATTGAGTTGGATGGCCATAACCGAAAAGTGGCAAAGTTAGGCAACAGTTTTCAAATCTGATGACATTTGAGATTGAGAGAGCAGTTTCTTTCCAGGTTGTCAATCTACATAAATCAACATGACAATTAAATGGTTTGTCACTTTAATTTGCATTCACTAATTCATTCTTTTAAGAATTGGTTGAGAACCTTTATTGAGTATTCTTAAAAGTGGAGAGGCAGAGAGATGAAAGACCAGCAGTGCTAATTAACATAAATTCAGAGGTGTCCAGAAGCTGTGATGCTGCCTCTCATCCAACTCAAAGACAAATCTGTTGGCTAAATGGTTACTTGGTTTAGTTCATGTCGAATAGCTGGGTTGATTTTTTTTTTTTTAATCTTATGGACTATATCAGTTACTCATTTTGGACTAAGATGAACGAAACAATGGTGTAAAACGACCTTTTAACTCTTAATTGTTAAAATTTGTTGCATCATGATAAACCACTTCGTTGGTTTATCTTTCTTCTCCTCACTCCTCTGATCTGGCAGACATCACAACTAGTCTTTCACCCAAGTGAAAATTTGCCTCAGAGTCCTTCTCAACACGATATTCTAGGCAGTTGCTAGAAGCCAAAGGGAGATGACATGAATGCATTTCTACACTAGATTCTCAAACCAGTCTATAAGCACTCTCCAGGAAATCTATGAATTGATCTTTAAAAATAGTTAAACACAACTGTATCCAATCTGGCATTATGCATTTACTCTTTTAGACTATAATTAATTTGCTGTAACTTAGTATTTCTTCAAAATATTTCTTCGAGATTATCTCATGTGATGTTGGCAGAAATTGGTATACAAGATAGAGAGTGGTGGAAGAGGCTATTTACAATGAGAAGCAGATGTTAAAAAGATGATGGTCTTTTTAACAGAAAATGGTCTGCATCCACTGAAATTTCCAACAGACCAAGTAAAATTTGAAAATTACTGGATTCTCCAATTCATGTCCTAAAAAAAGACTGAATTAACTACCAAAAATAAAAGTTCTGTGCTACTTTCATCCCTGTACACAGAATTATTTTTTAATATCACACTTAAAAAAAGCAATGTTGCAAAGTCTGTAAACAAGATATACAAAAAAGTTATGACAATTTCTTAAACTATGAAGCTGTCATTTATTTATCAAGATGTAAAAAGTTAGTCATAAATGGAAAAAGATAGCTTCTGGATTTTCTTATTTATGACCTTTAAGTTATTTAACACTCAAAACGATTGTTTGGAGCACGAGGTGGCCTTTAGAAAAGTTTAGGTCATTTCTAGCTAACACACAAAGGGGTCATTAGTAAGGACATGGTTGTTGCACAATCCACAAAGAAAAGGCAATTTGGATGGTACAATAAGTTCAGCTTGCCTGAAATTAAAATGTATTTTTAAACCTAACTCTTTGAGAGCTGAGCTCACTTTTATCAACTAAGAAACCACTTACAAAAGCCCTTGGCCAGACTTAGCTGGTGACTCCCAATAATGTCTTTTTGTGTATGTAGGAAAGGGAAATCTGGAAACAGCCTTAACAATGTAAATATTGTTCAAGACATAAGGCTTTTTTGTTAAGAATAACAATTAGGAAAGATATCCACTTCTTATAACTAGAGGAACAGAGTTATTTGATTTAAAGATATGAACCCAACTTTGACCGCGGTTTGGAAAGAATTACAATGGGTATGTCTCTTACCATGCACGTCCACAGTGGTTGTTTTGTTAATGGTTCCAGCAACATTACTGGCCACACAAGTATATTCACCTCCATCCTGAAGGCGAACTCTTTCAATATGAAGACTCCCATCACTGCGTACAGTGATATAAGGATTGTGGACCAACTTAAAGAAAAAAAATTCATTTTTAATTAAAAAGACAATCTTGCCTAAGCCAAAACCAGATCTGCTTTTTCTCCAACTGGGCTATTAAATGTCTTATAAAATATTTTAACACCCTTAATTGAAAAATGATGAGCATAAATTGTTACCAAGAATAGTATCAATTTTATGTCATCCTGATATACCACCAAAAATTACACCTACTAACATCTGTCAGAGTTATGCACATGTTGGAAAAGGGAAAGAAATAGAAATTCCACTTGTTTCACGTTTCTGTAATTTTTGTTATCACCCAGGACCCAAATTTCCCTAGTAATTTCTACTTTTGGCATAATTTGTCTTTTTCCAAGAAGACCTTATTACTACTTGCAAGCCATTTTATATTTTTATTTTGGCAAATAGGCACTCATTCAAGCTGAGAGAATGTGACTTAATCTCAACATCCACCCTTTTCAGTGACAGATGCAAATATTACAGGACAACGTATGATACACGAACTGCGTCAGAGAAGGCTGGCAATATTTTTTGTTAAAAATGATTACCTCTAACTCTGTGCCATTTATGCATTTTGTTCAGTCACGGGATACCTGAGGGCCCAAACAGTATCATCCTATGCTATAAGGGCATTTATTATTGAGTGAGGTGTACTAATTTTTCTCAAGTTTTTAGGCATATATGAACCTTACATCTTATTCCATGGAGTCAATTCACATCTAATTGGTACCTCAAGAAGAAGGTGAGTTTAACTACTCTGGAAAATGGAAGGAAAAATGCTCTGAACCAGATGAAAATTTAATGCCATAGAGAGCATGTTTGCAGAAAAATTCCATAGAATTGTGGAAATTTTTCACATCCTTTCATAATCAAAATTTATACACTAGAAAACAATGACACAAAATAGATCCATATTTTTAAATAGTTCATTTTAATGTTTGATGTTAATGATAAAGATTCATATATAAAATAGATCCATATTTTTAAACAGTTCATTTTAATGTTTGAAGTTAATGATAAAGATTCATATATAAAATAGATCCATATTTTTAAATAGTTCATTTTAATGTTTGAAGTTAATGATAAAGATTCACATATAAAATGGAAAAACTTTATCAGAATATTAACATTTCATTATGTCCTGCAAAGTATATAAAAATATTTAAATGCTATGAAAATAACTTCATACTTGCTTCAGTTTTTACATATTCTGAAGGGTTTATTAGTTACATTGAATTTAATGCAAAATTATAAAAATTACACCATTGACTATTTCTCCATCTTATTAATTCTAAAATAATATGAACTATGTAAACACATTAATACCGAAGAAAAGTTTTGGTACAGTTACAAAATATATTTTTGTATGTTTATTAAACTGAAATTTCAATGGTTGGAATGCATTGCCTTTTACTCAAGAAAATTAGGAATGCGAATGCACGGCTTTAAAAGGTTCTTACCATGGCTGAATTTTTAATCCATCGGCGTTCTGGAATGGGATTTCCAGCCAATAAAGCACATGGCAAAGTAAGCTGCTGTCCTTCAATTACACTGGTCACTGAAGGGCTGATTCCAAGGAGTGGAGCAACTACATCAGGGAGAGCACAGGGACTATCAACTCTATTCCACCCAAAAGGAAGGCGAATTCTTTTATAGGCCAAGATCACTACTAACTGTGCTATAAAACATTGAGATTTTAGGAATAAATTTTTAAATGTCAATCAGTATGAATTGGAAGGTAGAGATAAAGGACCCTTCTAAGCAGAGGGAATGGCAAGAGAACAGGTGATAGCATTGAAGTAGAGAGAGTGAAAAAGAAGAAGTCTATGGCACGGAAAGCCAGAAATGTCAAGGCAAGAAATTTGCAATGCATTCAACCAACAAATGGAGAGTGACTGAAAGCATTTATAAATAGAAAAGTGGAATCATCAGAACTATTTTCAGGAAATATTAATCTGAAAACTGTGAATAGGAAGGGAAAAACTGGAAGGGATGGGATCAGTGAGAAGGCTGTCATAACAGCTCAAGCAAATAAAATGAGGTGGACTCCTAGACAGAATGGTAAGGAAGTATTGTAAAGATGTTCTTTTCTAGAAATCAATGAATAAATTTAACATAAATCAAAGCAAAATCCCCAAGAGAGTCTACTTGGAAAATTTAAGTACATGTAGATGAAGAAAGGGAGATATGTAAAGAAAATTTTATAGAAGTGTATTAATGAGAAACATGCACTGACAGATTTAAAAATCACAATAAATGCTATAATAATTTAAATAATGTAGCACTAGTAGCATAAATAGGGTTCCAAGGAATAGATATAGGACTATAAATTTAGCATGTGACCAAACGGGTATTTTAATCAGTGGGAAGAGAATATTCGATAAAAGATATTGAAACAAACATCTTACCACTTGGAAATAAGCGATATTATATTCTTACCTCATATCATACATAAAAATAATTCCATGAGGACTAAAATGATAAATGTAAAAAAAGTAACCAGAAAGGAACTCCACCACTCTAGTGTGTGTGTGTGTGTGTGTTCATATTTAGATTTAAATCAATTTATTTAAATTGACTTCCATTTCTTCAAATGGAAGATAAGGATCTTGGAGCAGAGGATCTCGAATGTTATTTCCAGTTCTAACATCCTACGAAATATGAAATAGTGTGGGGGGAGGGAAGGCTAACCTAGTAATCAGATATTTACCTGGTTTTAAAAAAAGAAGTGGCACAGGCAAGAGATGATGTAGTAAAAGAAGTCTGATGATTCTGAAGAGTGTGGTGTCTAAGCATTAATTGATCTTACCAAGTCCTGTCACTGTTACTGTTGCCTGGGACTGGATTTTCCCAAACTGGTTTTCAGCTTCACAAATATAGGTTCCTTTATCACTTGCCCATAAGTCTAAAAAGAAGAGACCATTTATTTATTCAACACCATCCATGGAGCATTCACTATGTGCCACGCACAGTGCTGAGATCTGTGGGTGGAACACACGGTACTGCCTTCTGATGTTCCCATTCTAGGGGAGGAGACACACATAAAAACCAACAATCATACCACAGTGTGATAAATGCAATAATATGAGTTGCAAACAATGAGCTGTGGGAGCACAGAGACAGGAGTGACTCATGGCATGTAGAAGCGTTAGAGAAGGAGTCACACAGGAGGTACTATCTGAGCTGTACCTTAAACAGCAGGAAGAATAGAGGAAGGGCAGTCCAAACCCAGGCTGCAAAGGCAAAAGCATGACTTTAAAAATAATGGTCTTTTCAAAGAATAGAAATCTGCACCACCAATGGATGCTGCACCACCACCCTGGGGGCATTCTGGAGGTTTGCAGGGGAGATTTTTTTAGTTGGCTCAATGATTGGGGGAGTCTATTGGCATTTAGAGACCAAAGACTAGGGAGGTGATGCATGGGGCAGATTCATGAAAGAAAACAATTATCCCAAGTCCAGCAAGACTTTTGAAGACCCCACTGGAAATTCATGGATTTGATGACTTTGCTTACAACTATATGAGCCTACAACCTAATTCTGTTTAAGTGGAAGAAAGAATTGTAGCTAGAAGTGCCCACCATGTTCGAAAATCACTTCACTAGCTTGCAGTTTTTGAGTCATCCATTCCATTCTCCTGTATCAGTCTACATTTGAGCTGTCAAATTCATGATGATGTACATAAACGTGTAGGCATATTGTGTAGACATTGCCAGAGTATCTACCTATTGAAATGCATATTATTTTCATAAAAATTACTTTCCTTTGTACTACATTTTGGATATTAAAATAATTTTTATTATGTAGGTAGATCAAACATACAGACTTTTTCAGGATAATAAAAAAGATATTACAAAATATTTTTAATTAAAGAGGGTGTGAGGTGCATTAGGATGAGGACGACTTGGTTACATGTTGTGTGGATACAGTCAGGAGACCGAAGCTGAAGAGGTAGCCTGGTGCCTTACAAAGAGTGTGCTTTTGTCTTGTGAGCAATGGGGGAGGCAAGAGATTTTAAATAGGGAAATAATTGTCATCTTTGCAAATATTTTAACTAAAATAAGCAGAGTTTAATCTATTGATAAGATTTTGACAGGGAAAAATGTGGCTTTCTATTATGAATAGTTCCATACTAGCTCAGATAAAGAGCAGTGACAAAGTTCCCACTCCTCTGTTAACCATATGCATATAACTGCAGAATTGCATCTGGTCAAATCAGGCAGTGTCCACTCTCAACAACAGCCAACAGTCATTTGCAAAGGAAAATTCAGCAAATCACCTGGTTAACAAGTCATACATTACTTCTAACCAAGATATTTTTCATATTATCAACTCTTGGACTAATTTGTATAGAAATACAAAATACTACTGAGAACTAAGTCTCTAATCACTAGTTTCCTTCGAGATGATTTAATTGGGCAACCATTAGTCAATACATTGCCCTCTTTCATTCTTCCTTTTCTTTCATCTTCTCTAATTGATTTGTTTCCAGGTCTAAGCAAAAGCCAGTCCTGGGGGTCCAATGGTTAAGATTTTGCACTTTTACCACCACACCACCCATCTGTCAGTTGTCATACTGTGGCGGCTGCATGTTGCTGTGATGCTGAAAGCTATGCCACTGGTATTTAAAATACCATCAGGGTCTCTCATGGTGGAGGGTTTTTAGCAGAGCTTCCAGATTAGACAGACTAGGAAGAAGGACCTGGCCACCCACTTCCAAAAAAATTTAAGAACAGCAGCAGAGCATTGTCTAATATTGTGTTGGAAGGTGAGAGTGACAGGATGGCACAAAAAGATAGGGTAGGGTTCCCTCACCACTAGGAGTCGGAATCAACTCAACAGCGCTAACAACAAATGACAATTCCCAAATATAAGGATTCAATACTATTTTAAAGTGAAATGCAACAAACACAAAAATGTGTTGGCAAGGAAGATTAATTCATTATTTTAAACAAAGCAATATCTATGTATAAAACATGAATGTATAATATATATGTACATACTTGGATAAAATATATCTCCTTTAACCTACTTGAAATAAAGAGAGCTCCTGTTCTTAGTTGGCTGATGGAACTCACTGAAAAGGGTCTTGAGAAGATCGGCATGTTGTCTGATCTTTGCCATTTAATCTTTGGTTCTGGATAACCCTGGACATAGCAAGGTAATGTCACATTTGAGCCAATTTCCACAGACACATCAGCAGGTTCTTGTATGAAAACTGGAGGTGCTGGATGATATTTAAAAAAAAAAAAAAAAAAAAGGTCATTGGGATAGCATACACGCACATTAAGTATAAACTTAATCATTAAGCTATCAACAGATTGAATTTGAATCAAATCATTGTTTATGTAATATTATAAATTTACCCTTTAAGTATTCCTGGCTACTAATGAAATAGCAGATATTTCCTTTTTGCTTTACAAATGAATAGGGGCACAAAAAAGTTCAACTGTTTCCTTAAAGTGATAAATGATGAAAAGAGTGAGAATTTAAATCAAGATTACCTTAAACAAAGAGAATCTTTCATTTCAGAAATTTGTTTTTAATTTTAGTTTATATCATACTGCTCAAATCTTTAAACTCCCTTACAAATAAGTTTGCCCTGTAATGAAATATTTTTGACACTTTCAAAACTTACTCCTTTTGGTCAAATTTTTAAATGAACTTAATTTATACTAGAGTTCATTCTTCAATAGATCATTGTATAACAAGCTAACAGTATTTAATCTTAAACTGTATCCTTGTTATATACCACACTTCTGCTTCTCAATATCTTTCATACTTTTTTCACATTTTTGAGTTAAAGAAATTTTAGTTTGAGAATCAAAAATACAAATTAAAGTAACAGAATAAAGTAGCTGATAAAGGGAGAATAGTGAGTGCTTAATATCATAGAGTTAAGAGATGATTCAGAAATTATAAAATTATAGATAAGAAGGCTACAGTTATCCACATAACTCAGGTAACCACAAAAACCAGGAGGAAGAATTAGAAATATGTCAGAGGCACACCTTGGAAAACATCAGAATGCAATATAAGGAGGATGCTGTCAGCAAGCCCAAATAGATGAGGCTCTCAATATGTCCCCCAGAACTTAGGAGTAATGACGTTTGAGGCATCAGGCAAGGAGAAAAATATAGGATACTACTGGAGGTAATTCATGAAGCCTGTTCACGGAGGACTTTAAGAGGAGGTACCCTTGGAGGTTTCCTTGATAACGTCAAGGTTAAATATTGGTTAGGAATTACAATAACTATCATTTACAGAACCAGGGAATGTGTTGAGTGCTCTCCATTAATTATCTCATTTTATCCTCACAGTATTCCTATAAGGTAGATACTATTATTACCCCAATTTTATACATGAAGAAACTGTGACACAGATGGTTAGTTTGCTAAGAGTGACATGGAGTTGAGGAGTAGAGCTAGGATTGAAAACCAGGTCAATCTGACTCCAGGGTCACAGTTCTTTGTCATTCTATCAGCTTTCTCTTTTCTATGGTTTCTTACAACTGCCCATAGTCAAGCTGTTTAGTAGGCTAATAAAAATGGGTGTGGAAATCACTTCTTTCCTTCTCAATGGGAATTCTGGGACTCGAATGTACAGTTGTCCCCCGAGCAGCATTAGTGCTTTACTAGTGTGGGTTAAAGGGCTGCCTCTAACTTTGCAGCCTCATCTCCCATGATTTCCCTACACAGATCCTAGCCTCTGGCCACTCAGAACTCCTCACTCTTCTCCAAACAAGGATTGACCTTTCTCATATTGGTACCTTTGTTACGGCCATCCCTTTCAAATGCAGCGTCTGCTGTTGATCTCTGGCTTGGAAATATTGACAATTCTTTACTCCAGTTCAAAAGGTCCCTCCTCAATGCCATCTCTTACTATCCCAAATGGATATGATTTCTTCCCTGTCCGAGGTTTCAGAGAACTCACTCTGTGCCATTCTCACAGCAATGGCCACATTCAGCCTTGTATTAGACTATATGCTTGATTTTCCCTAGAGAGTTTATGTTTGCAACCATATTTTTATTTTTTATAGCAACTAACATGGTATTTTGTGCATTACACATGGTTGCTAGATATTTGCGAATGACTGAATCAATATTAAAACACTTCAACAATAATCTAGTGTGTGTGTGTTTGTGTGTGCACGTAAATGTATATGATGATAACTTTGACCCAGTGCATTTGAACTTGCCCTTTTGAAGAAAACATGGCAATTTCAGAAGCCCCATTGTCTGTTTATCGAACCTAAATAAAATAAAGTTAAATACCACAATTGAACACTATGTTTTTAAAAAGAAGTAGTGTATCTGTGTCTAGATTTCTCTTAATCCATCTATATGGGAATTCGACTTAAAAAATAATAGGCAAAATAAACATATTTTAAAAAACAGTTTATAAAGTAGCTCATTGTTTGCTTATCCCAGGTGTATAAGGTCTAGTTACTTTTCTCTGGAGTGATAGTAGTCATTTATTCTAGAGGCAGTTGCTTTTCCGAGAAATAGAGGTTAAATGTAAAAGTCTCAGGATGTGTTAGGCTCAGAGTGTGGGCAGGTCAATGTAGACAGGGGGCAGAAAATAAATTCCAGAAGAGCAAAACAATATGCAGAAGCCTGGGATCAACCAAGTATTGGAGAGGAAACCAAGCTTACTGACACAAGAGAACATAGCCATCAGTGAAAATGGAGACAAATAAGAATTTTCAGAACTAAGAAAGCCAAGAACAAACTGTAATAAAAAAGGATAAGCAAATCTCAAGTTGTAGTCATAAAACTCAATTAAGATGGGAGAAGTCATCTGTGGTGAAGAAGCTTTGGGAACAGAGTCAGGCACAAGACAAGCACGAGGTTAGGGAATACACATACCAGTACCAGAAAACAAGGCAAATGAAAGTACCAGTCACTAGGTAAGTAGCCAAGACAGCATCCATGACAAGCAAATCTCAAAAATGAAGCAACTCCTAACTCAGGCCAAGAAGTCTTTTAAATACTTCCTAGTCCTGAGTGTGGCCAACTTGGACTCCAAGTGAATTACACTGGGTGGATGGTAAACAGATTAACGAGACTAGGGAGAAATGGAGCAGCACGGATTGTAGCACAAGACACAGGCCTTGTACAGAGGAGGCTGTGTTGCTTAGAGAAGTTACAGTCCACTAGGTGGTTTCAAATGGCTGTTCCACTATTTCTCAGTCTATAAACTTGGAAAATTACTTTACCTCCCCTGGTCTAAATCTCCTCATGAACTAAAGGGAGATAACATTTCTTAACTCACGTTGTTAAAAGAGAGAATCTTTATTAATCAGTTAGCATGTAGTAATGACCCAAATATTAACTATCGTTGATCATAAATATTGTAGAGTTAACTTACTAAATCTTAGTTCTGGAGTTTAATATATCTATTATTAATTTCAATTTTGGCTTAGGCACATAGTCTGTCAGGATTATGCTTGGTCCTCTGTGATCTCTTAAATATTTGTGTGTAAGCACCTTAAGAGTTGCACAAGGTTAATGCATGGTATAGCTCTGTTGTCACAGCCAGATATGGCTGTGAGCATACATTATTTTGAAAATATGTGTTACAAACAGATTAACCATCTTGCTCTAAAACCTATTCCATAAAATTATCCAAGTTTCTTTAGTGTTAATTAAGTATATCTCCACTATGGCAACTCTTGCATTATATTAGTCCAACAGAGATTTTCTTTCCTAAAATAGTTGAACACACTGTTTTGGTTCTACCAAACCACAAAACATGAAACCACAGTCTAAGACTCAAACCCTGTGTGGTGTGGAATGCTGCAAATAAAATCGCTGCCAGGCCAAGTTTTTGTTTGATGTAGCCAATCTTCTTTTCTTCCAAATGACTTCAGAATTCACTACCTCTTTTAAAAAAGGATGAAAAGCATTGGTAACTTTCTCTGGTAACCTGAAATGTCCATAACTTAAAGCCATGATAATGAGAAGGACAATAGGAAAAAAGAGACTCATTACAAGAAGATGGAACTCAAAATTAATATTAAACAGCCTTTTTATTATTATTTTTTGATCTAGTATTGCTGATGTGAAGTAATAGGGCCAAAAAAAAAACAATCTGAAAGCCCAAATAGTTACGTGATATGGATAAAAGCATGTTTTTATTCTTAAGTCATAAGCTACTTAAATTTATGCCCAATAATTGTGGAACTCAAGTAAATAATTTTATGCACTACTAATAGTGGTACTTAACTTGTCTCAAGCCCTTTGTTAAAAAAATCAAGTTGAAACAGTGACTTTCATATTAAAAGCTCAATGCTTAAGATTAAATATTATGCCACAATTATATATGCATTTATATATTATTTTTCAAGACTCAAAGAATCAAAATGACCACTTAATTTGTGAAGTTAATATTCATCTATTTGCTTTATGTTCCATTAAGCAGCTTCAGAAGAACACCCATAACCACTGACATGCTGAATGCACACCGGTGACAATGTCTCATTTCATCTTTAAAACCAACCTATAGGGTAGGTACTATTAAAAGTCAAGCAGGAAACCCAGTCTCTCTCCAGAGCCCATTCTCTTAACCATTATATAAATTCTCAGGAACATTTAGGATTTTTGTTTATTTGCTTTTAAACCTAACAGTGATAACCACAACCATCACCGCAATTGTGATTTGCATGGTTCTTGGCAGTTACATCCTATATCTGCCAGAATATGTAACAACAGTTTTATGTGGACAGACAAGGTCTATATAAACTTTGTAAGCTATAATGATCAGGACTCTAATGGTGAATGAGGAAACAGTAAAGGCATAACAGAAACATGAATGGCGCTGACTTTAATACTAAGTTATTTGGCAATTGTTAACAATGATCAAGGTTACAGTAAACAAACAATTGAGCTTACGTTAATGGTTCCATCAGGATAATTACTGGAATAAAAATTGAGAAAGCCACTGTTTTAGAAAGGATCACAGAGAGCAAAGATATTGAATATGAGTCAAGATAAAACAAAACTCAGTTCAAGGAATGAAGGATAAATACAAAACATTTGTTAGGATGTTTCCTAATCCAGTGGAAGTCAGTCCAGCTCACACAGCCCTAACCCTTCTATGGTTTATCATGAGGCAGAAAAGAGAACCTAGAAAGTCCAGAAGCTAAAAAGATTATCAAGAAGGCAGTAAGTAAGCAAAGAAGCAAGCGTAAGAGATTCAGATTTTCTATAATCTGGAAGCAGGGTGAGGGTGTCATTCTCTTTTTGCTAGGAACAATTTCCTTCTTCCTCTGGAGCCAGACAACTCTAAAAGATTGTTGGGTAAATATAAAATATCTGTGCAGGAAAGAGGGAGAAGCAGAACTAGAAAATGTTGAGAAGTGAAATGTATTTTGTACATTTCTTGAAACAAGAATTCTGTATCTAGTGACCATCCTCATTGGGGCTTTACATTTCTATGAGCATATTTGTGTTGTACACTCTGCTGGTAGATTCAGATCCCTCCACCCAGTGATCCCAGTCTCATTTCCAAGGCAGTGCTCTTAATAACCACAGAGTTTAGTCATGGTTCAAACACATCATGCTGTGCCCTAGACAGACTCTACAGTGGTCTTTGTGAGCATTTCTAGGTTTGCTGATTCTATACCAAGGTTATAATCACCAAGAATGCAGAGTATTTACCAGACAGCCCGGGAGCAAGGGGATCAAAAAAGACCCCAGGAGGAAAAAATTTAGTTTATATGAAACAAAATATTAAGCTGAGAGGGCCACGATTTTCATTTAAAGAATTAAGATAGTAGAACTAAAACATTTTGTGTTACTTTATTATTAAAAAAAAATGCATTTTACTTATAGTTCCTAACTTTTATTGAAAAAAAAACAGCTTTGGCATGAAAATCCTCAGATATAAATGAAAATATCATGTAATGAAATGTCATATTTTACAAGTTTAAGTGATGCAAATGTTTGAATTATCTGTTAAAATTAAGCTGCCAGGTTCTTTTTCATACAAAGCAAGCTCTGTTTTATTTCACGTGTTACCACACTGTTTAGAATTTATTTTTCATCAAGAAACATGAGATGGAGAGACAAAGAAGGAGAGAGGACCAAACTTGTTGAGTAATCCGACTATAGTTGTCATGTACATGCTGTATCCTTCACATTGTGATTGACATTTATTTGTGCTTAGTTCTTTATTTTATACACTGAGGAGTCTCTCCTAGTGAATTTAAAAAAAAAAAGAAAAAGGAAAAGCACAGTCTACTACCTTTGCTGTCATCAACATCTCCAAATTATGGTCTAGGGCCAAAGTCTAGTTTCTGGCCTCCAGATGTTAACACTTAGGACTTTGGTGTCAGAATGGATGACACCTGATAGGAAAATGTTTGGCAATAAATGACATACCAGTGAAGCCTAGAGTCTGTGAAGTCAGGGATCCTGGCTTCCAATATCCAGGCTCTGCCCCTCCATAGCTCTGTGACCCTGGTCAAGTTGCTTAAACTTTTTAAGCCTCCATTTCATTATCTATATAACAGAATTAATTATAGTATCGCCTACTTAGGATTGATATGAGGGTTTAACGAGATAATACATATAAAAGTTCTTAGTACAGTGCATCGTACATAGAAAGCACATGGTAAATGCTAACTACCATTTTTATATTAATAATCTGAAATGCTAACTCTAATTTTGCCATTCTGACAAATATTTCCATCTAATTGTTTCCAAGTTATCAGCATGGAAAAATAGCAGACCAATTTCAAAACAAATTTGTCTGTCAGAGCTGGGATGCTTACAGCCAACATCCAGAGTGATCTTGCCAGCTGCCCTTCCGGCATCATTAACAGCCACACATGCATAATCACCAGCATCCAGATCTTGAGTTTCTTGAATCTTCAAAAGTCCCAAGAGAGGGTCAATAATGAGGAATGTTGAGGGCCTCAGCTCAAGATCTCCTAAGTTAAAAAAGGGAAGAACGTTAAACACTAAAGTATTTAGATTTACTCTGCTACTGGTTTAATTTAAAAACTTCGGGAGAAAACTGATTCTAAATTTTTAAATACGAATGTCTAGCACAATGTGGACACTTAAACAATGTTTATGCAGTGAAAGAATGAAGTGTTTCTTGGCACTGAGATGATTTATTAGTCTGTATAATTCTACAGGCTAACCTATAGCCAAAAATCTGGCCCCCAAATGAATTATGTACAAATATTTCCTACTGTATATGTACCAAAATATGAATGAACTCTTCGAAGCTACTTTGGGGGACTGGGAAATGGTGGTGGCTGTCACCACGGCTGTGTTAGGTAAGAAGGGAATGAGAAGATGAAGGTTGAAAAGAGGTTTCTACCATCTATGTGGCAGGATGAATTTCAATTACCCAGGAAATAATTAGGAGACTACAAGTGTTCTTAGTTTAGTTAATAACCAGGTTTTTGGTTTGCTGAATGCTGACAGTTAGATTTTGTCTTGTGAGAGGTGTAAACTGCCTGAGAGGATTCTGAGGATGACTAGGGAAGAAAGAACTACAGCTAGCTGGAGAGGATAGAGAAGAGCTTATTGGTAGAAGAGAAAGAATGGAGGAGAAACTTCTGACAATGGCCAGAGAGAGGTGTTGTTATACAAATCTCCCAGGATACCTCTACTAAATCTCTATTATTCATCAAAGTTCTTAGAGTTAATGGGGTTTTTGGAAGAAGTAGGTAGGGTATAAAAGTGTGGGGGCTGGCACCACGTATTGAGTTTGACCTCAGTGTGAGGGTGGGGTGACCTAAGAAAGATGAGTTACGTCTGAGTTACCTGTATATGCTGTGTGTCCTTGTAGCACCTCAAATCCCCTGAGAACCATTTTTATTTGAAGGCAGGCGAGGCCTCAACAAATCTGTAAGTCAAGTTAGCCTCGCCTTATGCTTCCCCTCCTCCAGAGTGTCTCCTTTGCTAAGAATGAAATTAAGCGGGATGACCAGTTTCAAAAAAATACCTAGTAGTGGATGTTTAATGCCAGCTTAGTGGCCGTATCTTTTTTGTTTGCTTTTGTGAAGGGTGATATCAAACTCTTTGTGGGACTCCTAAAAACTTTCAGGAGGTTTGAGGGCCACTGCTCTTAGGGTTTCATAGCATGCCCAGATGTCGACTCTGAAAAGACACTCTCCAAAATGTCACACATTAGCCTAGCCATGTGCCCTGGGACTGAGAACCATAGAAGCAACTCCTTTAAGCTTCTAACAGGCAAAGAGAAACTCATAGCTAGCAATTCTCTAGGATACTATAAAAAGCACCAACCAACAGACTCAAGGCAACAAATAGACAATTCTCTTTTTGTTTTCATAATTTTGGAAGGAGAAGTCAAAGGAGCCATAAATTTAAAAACAAGAAAATTACATTAGCAACCGTCAGTGCCAAAAATAAAGTATTTTTCAGCATTCCAATATTTAAAACCCCAATCATCCTTTTAAGCTTGCTACTACATACCACGCACAAATGAGAGAAGCGACTAAAGCCGTGTCGACGTGCTCCAGGAAATTTTCATAAATAAAAGCAGATGATGTTGACATAAACTTTCCTCCTACTAAGGGAGGATGCAATGCGACCTAGCTGTTCATCAAGTACTAAAATGTTTGGATTAAAATGCATTTAGATTTCTGGAATTTACTTCTCCCTTTTTCCCCTGTATATGTCAGAGGACATAACAGGATGAAATAAAGCTACTTTTTCCTAGTAGCTTTTTATAAAATAAAAATGTTTAAAGAATAGCAGTAACTAAACAAAATGTAAATTGGAAAACACTGGTTTAATCAAGTATGCATTTTGATCATATTTTAATAAACTCTCCTTTCTTGATTTCTACTGAAAAATTAGTCTTCAAATTATTGAGAAGCCGTAGAGAAATAAGAACTTTCATATGGAAATGAAATAGAGATTATTTAGTTTTAATATGAGTTGAGATTAGAACGGTGTTATACATAGTAAAATGTATAAACTTTCTTGACAATCTATTCTGGTATTTAATAATTATTTCCATTGAGGAGGGTTCTCTTTCTTCTGTAGTTTAAATTTAATTCTGGCCTCTGTGGATGTAAAGACTAATAGAGAGATCATTATTCCTGGCATAAAATCCTCTCAAATAGTTGACGTTAATTAAGTGCTTCTCAAAAATGTTTGTCTCAAGACCCTTTTACACTTTTAAAAATTACTGGGGACTTTAATGAGTTTTTGTTTATGTGAATTCTATTTATTTGTATTTAGCTTTTTGGAAATGAAGCTGAAAAATTTAAAAACATATGTATTTATTTTATAATAAAATAATGAACATATTTTATGAAAAAATAATTATATTTCCCAAAACAAGAAAAATTTAGTGAGAAGAGTGGCCTTCTTTCACATTTTTTAAAATCTCTAGAACGTCTAGTTTAATAGAAGACAGCTGAGTGCTCATATTTGCTTCTGCATTCACTCTATTGGGTATCACATGTTATTTGGTCTCCAAAAACTCCACTATACACTTGTGAGACAATGAGAGTGAAAAAGACAAATAACATCTTAATATTATTAGGAAAATAATTTTGATCTCGTGTATTTCCTGAAAAGAACTGTGGGCAGCCCCCAGGGATTCCTGACTAATTATACTTCAAGAACCACTGATCTAAACAAATGCAATTTAATATTTTACCAGAAATATCCTGTATATAGCATTTTAATAGTGTTCCTGATTCTTCTTTGAACGCACTTTATGTTGTTCATTTCTAAAAACGAAAAATCTAAAATTTTGGTGGGCATTTGTACTTATGGCATTCCTTTTCTCTGATGGTCTGAATGGAATACAATTTATTAATGACTGGTGGTTGCCAGCGGTGGGAGGGCAGGAGAAATGGAGAGTTGTTCTTCAACAGGTATAAAATTTCAATTATACAAGATGAATCAGTTCTAGAGATGTGCTGTACAACATGGTGCCTGTAGTTAACAATACTGTATTATACACTTAAACATTTGTTAAGAGAGTACATCTCGTGTTCTTACCATAAATAAATAAATAACCATCTACTTTATTCAATCAGAATTGCCTGAAAAAAGAGTATGAAGAGAAAGTTATTCTCACGGTTAGGGTAAGGGTAAGTACTCTCCTTCACCCCTGTGGTTTACATAAGGTAGGATTTTCCTAACCTTCCTGGTGTCTCATCCCCAGCAGAGGTGGGAAAGGAAGGCCTGGCGGCCTTCTCTCCCTTTCTTTTTGGAACTAGTCTGCATGCAGAAGAGCTTGTCCTCTAGTTTCGCTCTTGATAATCCAGACTCTGTTTATGCAATAAATCGCCTGCCTGTGACTGGGAGAGTAAGTTGGCTTGATCCTGGGGTTCAGGGAAGTTCTGCACATTGTTGATGAACATCAGAGCATGTCCTCCAATATTATCTGTCAGTGTTTAATGCCCACATTCTAGCTCTGTTGGTGCATAACTCAGACAGAGAAATGGGATATTATTTACTGGGCCCACTGAACTCCAACACCTATGGTTGAGAGAACTAATAGGTAGTTAATTCTAGAATCTTCCATGTGGTGGCTACATGGTTCCCTAACTCCTCCCTTAGCTTCTAAGCCATTTGTGAAACCAAGGCTGACATGAAGACTAAGTTATTCAGAAAAGTAGCGTCAGTTTGGGAGAGTAAAAGACTCTCTGTGTGACTCTGCTATCTACAGGCAAAGAAATCAGCAGGTTCCATAATTTTTAAAAATTTTTATTTGTAACATAAACTTCCAACTGACATTTAAAAAAGAAATATTGCCTCTATACACATCTTTTCTGGATTTATTTAATTATGATATGAGTTTAAAATTGATTATTTCATTTGTAATTTGAAGATTTAATTATTTTAAACAAGTAAAATTAGTTTATGTTGACTGAAATAAACTTAATTAAGAAGCAAATCCAGAAATTCTTTCTTATCAGAGAAAACATGAAGACTAAAAATCATTTAACATGGAAAACCATGAAAATGGCAGTATCTCCTAGTTTCCCTCCTTGTTTTTGATTTATGTTATTTAAAAGTGTTTGTTTTCTACATAACGCCTTTCTTTTTCACCTCATGTTCCCCAAGAGTTTGAACTCGAGGTGAATTCATAATTTTGTGATTATGACATCAACCCGTTGCTATGGGAATGCCTGTGATTTAACAAACAGAATCATAACAATAGCACTTTGTACTGTTTAGCATTTTTCATCTGAAGATGAAAAAGTATTTTGCAAACAGCATCTCAATAATCCTAGCAACCTCCTGGTAGGGTGTTTTCGGGAATTTTTCTTTCTCATAGATTGGAAGAACTGAGACAGAAACAGAAGCAGGACGTTTTACACAGATATCTACTGTCAGCATCTGAGCCTGGACCAGGACCCAAGTGTTTTCTCACTAATAACAAGCACCATATTACTGTTATTTTATTCCAGAATCACAGAGGTGTTACTATGTTACAAACATAGGCAGATAATTTCTATACTTGATATAAGCATCTGCCATGCATGATGAAGCTAACGACGAAATACATTTGTTTCAATCACAAATGTCATTCAATTGTAAGCTTCAATGTATGCCTTTATTTGAGCACTTTCTAGAAAGTGTCCTTGAGAATCCAGAAAGCTTTCTAATAGTGACAGCCATTATCTCTAAGAAAAGTGAACTAAAATCAGTGAAGCTATTTCAAACGTTAACTGAGTATTCTTGGACAATTTTCTACAGGAAACAACCCTAAACTAACAAAGAGAACGTTCAGCTGGATTAGCAAAGGCGAACTTTTCCTGCTTTGATTTTCACGGTCCTATAATCCACACCAGATGTCAAATCCTGAAATTTAGAGTCCAGAATTTTGACTGATCGTCTCTAGTGAGATCATAAACACATTTTGTGGAGCGGCTAAGTCACACACCAAAACAAATTTTTAACAAATCATTTTTTTTTTAAAAAGAGAAAACAAAACTAAGTGAACCAGACGTGAACATACTTAAGAAATGTACCTTTGAACCATTTCACGTGAGGTGGAGGAACACCAGAGGTTTTACATTCCAAGACTGTTGTATCCCCCAAGGCAACCAAGAGCTCACTTTGAACTACGATCAACTTTGGGGCTTCTGAAAACAACAAACATACAAATAGTTAACGTCTGGCATGATGCCACATGCACCTTGTTTACGAGTACTAAATGAACCAACTTAAAAATCTATCAGGATTTACATCCTTGTGTCTATTTCAGTGTTTATAAACAGAAGGAAACTCTTATAATGTAAGTGTACATAGATGTGTGTGATGAAAATATCATTCATTAAGGCCAAAAGAATATTAGGCAAACACAATTCTGATAAAACAGAGTCCAAAAAATTTAGGACATTAATTGAAAGGTGTGAATGAAAAAAGAGGTATATAAGGAAAGAAAAGTCTTGGATAGCTGAACACATCTTATAGAAACACTACTAAAGGAACTGAGAGAAGCATAATAATAATAAAAAGATAATTAAAAGAGCTATGATGATAAGAACGACTTGGCTAAATTAAGACTTGAGGATAGTACAACTGCAGGTGAATTTGTTATAACATTTTCTATGTGATGTTAAGGCTATTCATGTCTAACTACAGAGAGAGAGTTGCAGTCTAAGACTAAAATTTGCATCTATAAAAAGTAGAGTCTCCCATTTTCGACTCTATTTTTCCCTTTGATGCTAAATATCGACATTCTCTAAGTTTCTTTCCTTAGCTCTGTTTGCTTCACTTGCTTGCCCAATGCTTTACTTCACTCACACATTTTTCTCTTAAGTGGACATTTGAGGACTTCCTAACTTGAATTGAGGTAGTTTTAAACAAAGCCAGGAGTTAACTTCTCAAAGATCATGTTACTCCTCTGCTAGAAAACCTTCAGTGATTCCATTTCACAGTTCCCTAGTTTGGCTTTCAAAAATCATAAACCGGTGCACAGCTTTCTTTTGAACTTGACCCTCCATTACACTTCCTCACTTACCACAAGGTATGGAGCTACACTGGTCATTCAAAACGCCCTTCTCTCTCCCATCTTCCTGCTTTGGCTAAACTTGTTTCCTCTGCCTAAAGTGCCCTTTGCTACAACTCGTCAAATCTCACTCATTCTTCCAGACTGAGCTTAAACCCTGTCTGCTTTGAGAAATCTTTGCAAATTCCCCAGTTAGAATTAATCTTCCCTTCCGCCAGCCTTCCACTGAGGTACTTATCTGTCTGCCTTATTACATTTCTTCATGTGTATCCACTCCCATTATGCAAGCTCTTGAAAAGCAAGGACTTCATAACATACATTTTTTATTTTACAATCTCCAATCTTTAGCACAACATTTAACATACTCAGGGTTATTAATAAATTAAATAAACTGGTTGAATATTTTGCCCTCTTTGTGAATGAACCAAAATTCACTTCTTCAACGCAGAATCTGTTTCAACCTCCTTTCAACATTCCCAACCGTCTGTTTCCTCTCCTCCTGGGTGTTCTGTGAACATTTTTAATTGTTATCTCTAAATTGGAGCCCATCTTCCCTTCTAAACTTATTCGCCATGTGAATTCCTCATTTCTATAAATGAAACCACTTCTTTCCAGGCTGTCAGATTCAATATTTATGACACTTTTGTTACCTCCTGCATCTATACACACCAACTACAATTCTCAATCTTTATTGTGGCTCTTTTACACTCTTTCCTCTCCACTGCCAGTTTCACTACCTTACTATGAATGATGGCAAATAAGAGTGAAAGGGTGGATTGCTAGCCATTAATTATTCACAGTTTACAAACTGACATTGTACATGTAATGCCCTTGTCTTTTATTTGTCTAAAAAAGACCAAATTAAAAGAAACATTCCATTCTATTCTATATTATTTATTATTAGAATATATAAGATTATATATTAGAATATATTAGGTTATACATTATATATATTAGAATATATTATATTATAGAATAATTGTCACAAAATACATCTTCAATAAATGTTTGAGTTTGGAGGAAAAAAACAAGATGAAAAGCAAAAATAATATCTAGATGAGATAAATGACAGAAATACTATAAACATTTAATTATAACAGAAATGTTATAAACAGTTTTGAATATAAGTGGGAAATATAAAACGGAAGTTGAGGTAAACTAGAAACGATATAGAATTTATTAGTTTGTAAGTGAAATATTGCAGAGAACAGATAAACCGTGGAAGGATAGAACTCTGTGGACAATCTGGAACTCTTCCATTATATGGAAACTTCCTTGATTTCTGTTGACTAATGAAGCTATTTACTCCCTGAACTTCTGACTTAAATTAGTTACAATATTTGCTTTAATCAATGTGTCAAATAATTAATAAATTACAAGGCTGAGCATAACTCATTCCTAATATTAATTTTCAGAAAAGTACTTTTACATTGCTTCATATGATATCCATCCTATTTAACTGCCTTTTAAACTGTTGATACTTGCCAATGTATCTGAGGGTAGAAGTCTGTTTATCTGTTCCAGCTGAATTACTTGCCACGCAACCATAGATCCCTGCATCTTTGGGAACTGCATTTTTGATAAATAAGGTACCTTCTGAGGTCATCCTATATCTATGGACAAAAAGAAAATAAAATTGAAAATAATAATAGTATCAAGGAACTATAGTACCTTCCTTTCAAATATCTTCAAATAGTTTAGAGTTATATTTTTGGTGCTGACTGCAGCAATGAATAACATCATTTTATAAGAAATGTAATAATAATAATAACAGACCCCATGTATACAGTACTTGCCATGTGCCAGGGACTGCTCTAGAAACTTTGCATTTATGAACGTTTTAAATCTTCATAGCAACCCAGTGAGTTAGATACTGTTATTATCTCTGTTTTACGGATGAGCAAAGAGGTTATATAACTTACCCAAAGTCAGAGCTAGTAAATGGAAGACGTGGAATTTGCACCCAGGCAGTCTTGCCCTGTGTGAACTGCTATGCTAAACAGTTCCCCAAAATGAAAGCTGAGAGAGGCAATGCCTCATGTCACACAGTGAGCAGTGATGAGTCTAGGAATAGAATCTGGCTCGTACCTAAGCCCTCCTCCTCATGCCAAACGCAGAGTAAAGGAAGCCCAACGGCTGGAAACTTCATTGTTTATGTTCCACACGTTCATCACACTCTCTGAGTGTGAGAAAATTCAATGTCTTTTAAAAGCCAGCAGAATAAAATCCAGCAGAATCAAACACCTCTCAGTGTAGCTGGCAAAAGTGAACGGGAATCACAAAGAATGTCTGCACACACTTTCATCAGAGCTACCGCTCTGTCCTTTGCCTCTCTCTCTATTTTCTGTTAAATCCCAGGAGCACACCATTAATAGATTGGTTAAAACTACCATTACCTCACCCCACAGAAAGTCATTACCCCCATTTCAATTATTCAAGGTAAACCAAGTGTGATGGTGCTATGTTTGTAACACCAAGTATTGGGAAGAACTTAATCCCAGCTATTGAGTTCAAGATGGAAGAAACTCAAACCCTATAAATTCATCATTTATTACTTTATGGACATTTCCTGGCCTATTCAGAAAATTGAGATTTTAGCTGTGGATTTTGGTCAAACCTCCCTTAACCTTAGGGATTTGGTCAGATTAGTTTTGTCCAGAAATTTCATCAACTTTTCTCACTCAGTAAAAACAAAGAACATGATACAAACCCAGTACCTGTGTGAACCCACAATAAACATATCGTTAATGGTCCAGGCGATCTTTGGTTTGGGATAACCTGTTGCAGAGCACATGATGGAGACCTCAGATCCTCCTGTGAAAGACTGGTTCTTGGGCATCACAGTGACTTTAGGCGGTTCTGCAAATAAAAAGAAGCATATGTAGTGAAATGCCAATTTACCTTGATATTAGAAGCTTCCTCTGTTAGCAGACTTGTGGGCTTCTGACCACCACACTTTTATTATTTCTTTTTATTTTATTTGCATATTTTATTTGCATATTTATTTCATTTATGAAAACTAGGGACCAGTTGCAGTACCGATTCAGCAGACTTGCTCCCCAAGGCCGGCAGGAGCAGCAGACCCTGTTTTCAGGCTCCCTGTAGCCCGAGTTGCACAAGACTGGGGGTCCCAGTGCCCCCACAGCCCCTCCTCTCCCTGAGAGCCTGATTCAGGCTGTGGCCAGGATCCTGGAGCCTGCCTCTGCAGCTGGCAGGCCCAGGGCAGGAGGCTGGAGGACCTCACCTCTAGCCATTCCTCCTGCGGCCTTGCGGCTCAGTCCAGCCCTGTCAGCCCATCTGGAGCCCCAGGCCTGCTTCTACTGCCAGATCCTAGACATCTGAGGGTGGGCGAGGCCCTGCCCTCAGAGCGCGGGGAAGGTCTGGCTGACTTTCTTTTAAGGGGACATTATGGGCCTGGATTCAAGGCCAGTGACAGGAAGGGGCTTCCTGCTTCCAGGCCTGAATGAAAGCCAGTGGAGCCACAGGAGCAAGACACAGTGGTATTTGGCAGCCAGGGCAGAGTTGGGTGTGTGGGGGCGGGGGAGTGGGTCCCTCTGCTCTGTCCATTTTCTAGCCTTGCCTCCCACCCACCCCTCCCCCAGGTGCTGCAGTGGCCCCGTTCTCCTGGGCTGTCTTGGACATGTGGAAGAAGGTGGTCTTCATGGCCCAGTGGCAGGTGTCCATGAGCTTGGGGACGTTGGGTCTCACTGGTGGGGATGGCGTCCAGCACTTCCATCTTGACTTTTCCTGAGGTGAAGAGCTTCGCCATGGAGTTGTGGAAGGAGGAAAAGGTGCAGTTCACCCCGGGGATGATGGGCACCTGGGCTGGGATCACCAGGTAGAAGGCACCTTTCCTGAAAGGTAGCAGGTCCTCATTGTCTTTCCACAGGCGCTCCGGGTAGATCCACACTTGGAGATTTTCCCTGACCATATGCTGGCCCACACTGGCCATCACGGTCACAGTGGTCCTGGAGTGCTGCCAGTTGATGAAGAAGATGCTCCCGAGGCACATGAGCAGGCCCGCAGGCCCCATGAAGAGCAGTTCCCACTTGGCGACCTGCACACAGCACTTGGGAAGACCCTCCATGAGGCCCATCATGTCCAGGATGCTCTGGTGGTTGAAATGATGACACCTCCACCTTCCGGCAGCCCTTTATTTCAAAGCGAAGGCCACATATGTACTTGAAGGACTGGATGAATCAACTGATGATGCTCTTGTTCTCCACTGTCCAGCCGTGGTGGCACAGCAGGCAGATGACCGCGGCCACAGTGAAAACTGCCAAGCAGAGCATGCAGTACAGGATGATCTTGGCTTAGAACTCGGCTGTGTGGCTCAGGAGCACAAGCAACAGCAGCAGCAGCACCGCGGTCAGTCATGGCCAGAGCTCCATGGCTGTGGCCGCGCCAGGACCGTGCACCAGTGGCAGCGCCCTGAAATCTCCGATGGCGCTGGCCTCAGGCTTCCTCCCTAGGTTCTGGCTGGGAAGGAGCTCTTTGGGTGACCTCCATCAGGGGTCTGGCCCGATCAGTGCAGGAGAGAAACAAGAGTAATGAAAGCAGGGGAAGTAAATTCTCTTTGAGAGTAAAACGAATTTGATCCTGGGCGGGCCCCATGGTTTAGCGGTTAAGTGTGCGCGCTCCGCTACTGGTGGCCGGGGTTCGGATCCCGGGCGCGCACTGACGCACCACTTCTCCCGCCATGCTGAGGCCACGTCCCACATACAGCAACTAGAAGGATGTGCAACTATGACATACAACTATCTACTGGGGCTTTGGGGAAGGAAAAAAAGGAGGATGATTGGCAATAGATGTTAGCTCAGAGCCAGTCTTCCTCAGCAAAAACAGGAGGATTAGCACGGATGTTAGCTCAGGGCTGATCTTCTTCACACACACACAAAAAAAACCAATTTGATCCTGATGTCATGTTTCTGCATCTCAGCTGGTTACTATGTGGCCCCTTTTGCTACTTTGTCCCCACCAGCTGACCACTGGCTTCTGTCTGCTAATCTGAAACTTTAATATAAACCTGTTTTCAGGAAAGCCTCTTGATAGGGCCTTTTGCCTCCTTATGGTGAACACAGGTTTGGAGCCACAACTTGCGCCAACTGCTGCCTGCTTTGTTTGAACTGCTCATTCTCTTTTTATTTATTAGATTATAAGTGTGGTGAAGTAGAGATCATGTCTTTCATATTATTCTATATTCCATTATATTCTACAGTATTTAACATCTTTGGATGTTATGCAGTGACTTGTAAATAACAGACACTTAAAACTGTTGGTGGAATACAAGCCATTCCTAAACTGTAACTTGGCTCTGAGAATTTTTCTGCCTGCCAGCATCTCAAGATTATACTACACTGATCATTTGCCTCATGCCCGTGGATTCACAAGACCTCAACTTAATAGAAAATATCAATTATTCAAAGATCCTATTGCATTCCACTTCCATGGCCAAAAAAAAAGACTTTTGAAAATGAAATATTAAATCAGGAATTCAATGTCAAAAAGGATACAAAAATTCTCTGGGGTAACTGGGATGCTGACACATCTGGTTTAATCAATTACACATTTTACATCTCTATTACTATTGAGTAAGAATTAATCTTCCAAGAAGGTACCATCAAAGAAATATTAAATAATTTTCGTAGTGTAACTATCCCCCACCCAATAAGATAAATGAAAATAAATTTATTTCCACAGTGTTTGAAATACATGTAATGAATATTAACAAAAATAAATTAATTCATTCAATAACATGTGTTTTTTGCACAATTATTATGCTCCATGCTCTGTGCTAACTTGTAGGGATGCACTGAAGAGCCAGACAGACAGGCATGGTGTCAGCTTTCTATTGAATGGAAAATGGGCTTTTACTATAAATGAAATTGAGAAATTCAGTTTCTCCATTAGATCTGGATATATTTATGATTTATCTTTATTATAAGTTAGTCTGCAAATTGTGGCTTAGTTTCACTAAAAAAAAATTAGTCTGAGGAATCCCCATACGTCTGAAAGAGATACAAGTTAAACTTCTGGAATGGGCAGCTACACAACTGAATAAACCTAATTAGTGCCTAATTGCTAGCAGCTTACAATCACCTCAGCCCTTTTTTCCTGTTTACATTGTGTTTTTCAAATTATGATTGTCTTTGAAGTGAATGTTTGAAGGGTTTTTCCGGCCTGTGGACTTGGTTGATAGTCTTATTATTCCATGGATTTTTCTTGGTGAACACAGGGCTAGAGAAATGTGTGAGGTCAAGGGCAGACTGGCCACGGCCAGTAAGTTCAAATTGTGATTCCATCTGGAGTCCATCAATTCTGAAATGCTAGAGGACTACACACGCTGTGGAGGTGTTCCGGACAATCTTCAGCGGATGAGGAGAAAAAAAATGAACACTTCTTTCTCTCTGGAATTTAGTGAATATCCACATTTATTCAGTCCTACCTTTCTAAAATAAAATATTTCTCACGTCTAGCTCATTTTGACATGTGATTACTGCAAAGATTCAGCAGCTCTCAGGATTTTTGTCTAAACATGGTGCCTTCCAACAAAATCTGCCAGAATTGGCCTGGCATCTCTCCCAGTAAGAATCCCACTGGTAGGCTCTGTAGTTCAGATATCAAAGCAAAAATAAATGCCAGTTACCCAAACCAGGATGCAGAGAGCTAAGAGGTCATTTCTCAAATAAAGCCTGGATATAGGGTGTTGCTCAGGGTCATGAAATAAGTCTGTGAGCAACATACAAACGGAATGACATCATCCCACAAGAAGGTGAGAAATTTACCATTGCGCTGGAAAGAATAGTATTCCTGCTGATGATAAGAAAACCTGAAAGAATATGAACAAACATAGCGAAGCAAAATTGGATTTCTATCAGATAACAGTTGAATAAAGATGTTCAGATTTCAGCCTTTACTTGATTAGTTTAAATAAGGATGTAATAGACTTCATTATAATTATTTCAACTGCTCATTTTTTTTAATTCCTAGAAAAAAGCTCCTCGTTGTAATAAAGTAGTATTAATGGAGCAAGAAAAAGGAATTAAAGAAGCGTAGTTCAACTCCATCCAAGTCCTGAGTCCAATTTTAGGTTTTGGGAAGAGGTAATCCATTCTTAGTTGGTTTTCAATCTCTTTTCATCACCATAATTGTCACCGTTATCATCACCATCATCACCACTATCATCACCACCATCAACCATCAACCCCATCATCATAAATAACAACTTGCTTTTCATTAACCAAAGCAATGGGAACATGGCACTCTATTAGGTATTAAGGCATTAAATCATTCTTTATATTTTAATCATAACAAAAGCAAAATATGTAAGTTTTTACAATTTCTCACCAATGATTTAAAATAGTTAAACATAGATTATGATCCCAAAAATATAAAATAAACACTATTTTAAGACTTAGGTGTCTTAACACATTATTAATGGTAAGATTGGCAAAATGAATTATAAGTGGCCATGAAAACAGCCATTGCTCTGCCTGCAAAGACTAGAGAAAATAAAATCTCACCTAACTCTTGGAAATCTCCAATGTCATCTTCACACACAGGAGGCATATTTCCTGTTAATGATTAGCTAGGCCTGATTTGTTGCTGTTATGCCTCAAGTAGGAAATTCTCAAAGAAAAGATCTAAGGACTCTATCTTCAAGGTAATGTAATTAGCATCAATAAATTAATTGGGTAATGGTAATGCTCCGAATTACCTAAGCAACAATTTAAAATATTTTTCACCACTGGTATATTTAGAGTCGTTGGGCAAATTTCTTTGTTTTCATTCTTTCACACGACAAATATTTACTGAGTATCCACTACATTTCAGACACCTTATGACCTCAACGACCTCACAGAAGACTGTATACAAAAGCGTATTATGTACAATTAGGGACTAACTCTCTTTCTAGCAGTTGGCTCACTGAAATAGGAAGGTGGGCAAAAGTGATCGAGGGCCTGTTACGTGCCAGGTGTCTAACTCTAGATCCATCATTTATTTTCCACAATAACCCTATGAAGGGTTACTGCTATTTTACAGATAAAGAAACTAAGCTTCAAAATGGTTAAATAATCCATGGTGTCTGGTCCATACATGAATTGGGATAATAGAATCTAACTCACAGGGTTATTGTGGATTAGCTAAATTAACATACATAAAATATTTAGAACAATTCCTGGCACTTAATAGGCACTATGTAATTTTTGCTATTATTAATATTCCATTATATAGTAAAGTATGACAAAGAATGATAAAATAAGTACTCTAGTATTTAAAATATATATGTACATACGTATTATCTAGACATTTACAAATGAAACTTAATCACAATTCTCACACCTGCATATTTTATTTAGATCACACATCTTACTAATAAATAATACTTATTATATCTTGTTTGATTCTTCTGAAATTCGAGATGTTTCCAGATACTCAAAATTTATTAGAAATTTGAAAAAAATGGATATATTCAGTTTTTTCACATTTTACTGGTGGAAAAAAACATGCTAATACCTATGTCACCTGGCACATGTTAAAAAAGCATTATGATGATGTAATGAGCATATGGTTATGATAATATCAACTTCATACTTAGTGAAGTAATTCAGGTGATTAGGGACTTAATTCAACAATCATCTTAAGAAATATTTCCTTTTTTATTGCAATATTCTCTCTGGTGACATGGACTAATTGGTGACAGACATCTACCCTTTACTGACACTGTAAAAAACAAATTAATACTTCTCATGTTCACGCAGACATAACAAGAAGGAGAAAAGGAGGCTTTGTCTGGCCCTTTGATTTCCATGTGGGACCATGTGATTGGGGAGGAAATGTCAGCTATATACTGAATACGCTCAGATTTAACCAGGGTGCCTGTGTTCATTGCCAGCTTTAAAAATCCTCCTCACAATGGAGCAGCTAATGGAATCAATAGGAAATTTTTTCTTTTCCCAGATATACAGGAAGATAATCTGTTTTAAACAAAACCTTAAACTCATACCATATAAATACCACCCCACTTATTCTAACTTTTATTCCTAAGCCTGACCAGCACAAGCATTTGGAAATTTAGCAGCGACTATATGACCTCAAAAGTGATCAACTGCTTTAGCCTATTTCATAAAATTTTGCAAAACTCACTCACATGATATAATTTTTAAGTTAGGCTAAACTAATTTAAACAGTACTTTAAAAATAACATCTCTATAAATTTTTCATGAGATAATTACCAGATTTTGTTATAAAATATGGTTTTAAATGAAAGTAGTCATATGCTGGCATGTGCTACAACTGGAAAAGAAAGTATTTACATAAAGAAATCTAAAACTGTTGATGTGGTTCAAGTAAGCCATTGAAGTTAAAAAGGAAACATGAGAGATAAGGTTGGTGACCCAAATCTTCCCTATAGTCTGTTATTATTACTTCGAGGCCCATTCAGCAGTTAAGGGACACCTATCTATCAGGCACAACTGTGTTTCTCCCTCTGTGCAAGCCACTATGGTTAAAGAAAAGGAGTGGGGGACAGTCAGAAAGGATCTCACAGCAAATATAATATGATTGGGGAAAAAAGAACTAAATACGTGAAAGTGATCGTGAATAAGTGCAAAATTGTGTGGCAAAAAAAAAAGTTCTTCAGGACACCAGAACAAAGAGACTAACAATATTCAGAAATGAGGTGGTTTCTGAGAGGGGCTTCACATTACAGGTAGGATTTAGATAAGGAACATTAAAGTCAAAACAGCTCTGTGAGCCAAGGCATTGAACTAGAACGAGAATGACGTAATTTGGAGGCACCCAGGATGCCTCTGTGACTCAAGTAATGGTAAGTGGAGCTGGTGCAAATCACAGAGGGATGGAAAGCAATGAAGCAGCGGCTGGAGTCAAAGCAGTGGGAAACAGGAACCCACTGAAGGAATAATGGAGGCAGAGCCAGGCACAGAAAACATTCAGTGGTCATCAAAAGCTCAGTTCTGGAGACTGAGATAGGATAAGAGTAGTTCCTAGCCATTCTTTTGAGAAATTCAATACTAAGAAAATTCAAAACTCATACACAGACACCAAAAATTATCTGCTTGATATACCCTGACATATAAAATTTAGCAGCATCAGCAATATTTTATGGCACAAAATAATTAATCTGATAGTTTCTCTACTTTTAGTTCACAATTAGAGGTGAAGCCTTAATATCAAGCTCAAATATTCAGTTACTCATATTAAGGAAACATGAGTGAAGGAAAAGACATATGAGTATCTGATTCTTTTCAGGTGAATAGTATTCATACATTGAAAGGAAATACTATTCCTTTTTTCTTCTCCATACATTGTTTTATGAGGATAAAGGTTGAAGAGCAAATGTTAAAAGAATTATGATAGAGTCAGTTCGTGGCGGACTGATGAGTGTACATTTTATTCTGGGGCAATTAGGAAACTACAAGAAAGGTTCTGAGAGGCATTTAAAGTAATATATAGGGAAAATTCACCTGGTTGTACTATAGAGTAGAGTAGGGGAACAAAACCAGAAGAAAAGAAGTCCATAAAAAAGATGATTTTAATAGTTTAGAGGCATGCAACATGAAAGGGGAATGAGGGTGGTGCCAGGGGAGATAAGTAGGAAGGGAGTGATTTGAGAGACAGTGAGGAACTGAACTAACCGTGCACGGGGAAAGTGAGAGGCATCTAGGCCCCAAAATATCATTATGTCTCCGTTAATTCCAACCGAACTCTAAATTTCACATTAGCTCATTTCCACTGATCCCTATCAGCCCTGCCAAGCATCCACTGATTCCAGCATCAGCCCAAAGAAAATGTGTCCCAAATAGTTGTCCACAAAGGAAAAAAAGCATTGGAAATTCAATTTTAAAAATCGATGTTTGTGTGGTCTGGGGAAAAAAAGCACAGCAAGAAAGGAGTAAGGCATGATTCCTGAAAATAGACCCGAAGTAGCCTGACTCCTGGTCTAGTGCTCTTTCATTACCCCAAGAAGCAATTAGATTCACAGAATCTACCAAGAAAGGATTTTTTTTTTTCTGTGAGATCAGCCCTGTGCTAACATCTGCCAATCCTCCTCTTTTTTTTTTTTTTTTTTTTTTTGCTGAGGAAGACTGGCCCTGGGCTAACATCCGTGCCCATCTTCCTCCACTTTATATGGGACGCCGCCACAGCATGGCTTGCCAAGCAGTGCATCGGTGCACGCCCAGGATCTTAACCGGTGAACCCCGGGCCGCCGCAGCGGACCATGCGCACTTACCCGCTTGTGCCACCGGGACGCCCCCAAGAAAGCATTTTTATCTCAATAACTTTCAGTGTTCAAAAAAAAGTAGGGTTATAAAGTTTTAGAAGCTTTTATGTACCTCCCCCCAAAGGGATTTGTGTCTGAAAGGGAACCTAGCGGAACAATCAATTGTCAATTGTTGTTGTTTAAAAAGGCATTAAATTACATTTTGGAAAAAAGCATTTCAAGGCTGTCAATTGATCTCTGTGATGGAAGATTCCCAAGCTTCTAAATGTTCCTAGTGATAATTTTATGTAATGAGGAATTAAGACTCTGATGAGAAGAAAGACACTCCATTAACTAGTTTTTAGTATTAAGTTTCTTTTCTTACTTGAGTTCTCACATTAAAATCTAAGTAAATACCTTCATTTTGGAGACAGTTAAAGCCTACATTCAGCCCAACCGCCTAATTGATTTATATTTCTGAAAACATAATACAACTGGTTTACAACTGTTTCCAAAAATATTTTTCATTGCCGGTAACAGATTCCCTTAAAACGTTGGACGATCTAACACCAAGCAATGCTACATGAGAAACTGGAAAATAATTAGTATTTAATTACTGAACCTAATTTCTATTGAATCATACAGCCCGTAAAACATATTTTACAGAATCTCTGGCTCTTCTAAATATCTATATTTCCTGTAGAAGCAGCTAACTTCAAAAAGTTACATAATGACTATCATTGAGCCTGCTGAGAATTCTAATTACTAGCTATGTCTTATCGTAACAGATGTGTACCTACTGATTTAGCTCAATCAGTTTATTTAAAACATATTGACATTGTTCACAAATGCATTACTTCCATTTCTGATTAGGGAGGTAACTCCAGCTAGTTTTGGTCCTAACTAACTTTTAAGCATAAAGCTTGCACAATGAGAGTAATAACATTTCACTAAGAATGATTTACAATTGACAGATGTGCTTGCTCACTGAACTTTTCCTTAATTTTCAATGAGTAGAAATGGCAATGGAATATATTTTGACATTTTTAAGTTTTTCCACGCCTTCTAGAGGGTTCACACAAGTGGTCAGGGACTCCTTCCAAAGAGCAAAGGATGAAAACTAATATCCAACCAATCAACCAAACAAACCAAAACAAACAAAAAAACAGATCAATTGTCTGGAGAAAGAGGCAAGGGCCACTAAAATCCCAAAGATATGGAATCAAATGCAACATTTCCAAATGATCTCATCGATAGAAATGTGCAGACCTGGCTACGACCTTTCCAAAATGGTAGAATTATCCCTATATGGCAATAATTCAGATGAATTATGATACTGGTTAATCTATGTGGCAGTTGAAATAAATTTCCTAAGACTTCTGCTCTTGCTATTTCTGCCTTTCTTCTTTCTCCAGAAAAGACTATAGCTGTGCTGTCCAATACAGTAGCCAATGGCCACATGTTTATTTAAACTCAAATTTAAATTATCTAAAACTAAATCAAATTTCAAAACAAGTTCCTTAGGTGCACTAGCCATATTTCAAGTGCCCAATTGCCACATATAGCTATGGGACAGCACAGATATACCACCTTTCCATCATTATAGAAAGTTCCGTTGGACAGTGGTGGACTAGAGAGAAGGTCTAGGACATCTGAGAGAAGGTTGCTAATTCATTGACTCACCAGTAGGTGGTGCATTGGAAACAAAACACACAGGCAAGGACTACATCTTGACAGTTGTATGCTGGATTTGCAAAAAATCCACATCCAAACATCAATGTGGCTAAGAATTTCAGGTAATAAGAGAAGGGCAATAATTTCAGAGATATACAATGATAAATTTAGGTAAGATTCTATCTAAATGACAAAATCTTAACGGCAAATACGCATCAAGATTTCTTTTCTTTTTTTTTTTTTTAATTTTTGTTTATTTATTTTTTCCCCCAAAGCCCCAGTAGACAGTTGTATGTCATAGCTGCACATCCTTCTAGTTGCTGCATGTGGGACACGGCCCCAGCATGGCCAGAGAAGCGGTGCGTCGGTGCGTGCCTGGGATCCGAACCCGGGCCACCAGCAGCAGAGCACGCGCACTTAACCGCTAAGCCACAGGGCCGGCCCATAGATTTCTTTTCTTAAAAATTTACAATTTTTATTTTCCCAATATAAGATATAAGCATATGCATATGTAAAAAATGCTTGCTGCCTTGATATCCAGTTTAAGCAATTCCTACTATAAAATTATTTATATATTAACAACATTGTTTCCATTTAATGCTATATTTTTTCTTTCCTTAACAACAACAAGAGAAATCATGAAATCAGGAGCTTCTTTGGATTGTGAGCCAAAACAGATTAAGACAATAAATACGATTGATAAGAAGGATAGAATTTTAAGCATTTTATTCTTTCTTTCTTAGAAAATCTTCAACCAAATGATGACTGCATTGTTTATTGCATTGTCTATTGACTATTGCATTGTCTTTTCTTTATTGGGTTTCTTAACAATTTTCCAAAATCATAGAACTTGCAACTAAGAAAGGAACGCCAAACTTTAGACTTACATTTTCATTTGACTTGGAAAAAAGTGGCAAATCATAACTAGGATTATTACTTCATGGCATATTAGAAGGATACTATTAAAGCTTTACCTATATTACATGTATCTCCTGATCCAGAATCCATTACAGTAAGGATATCTTTTGACTATCAAAAGTTGGTTATGGGGGACAGCACAGTGGTGTAGTGGTTAAGTTTGCATGCTTGGCTTCGGCAGCCCGGGGTTCGCAGTTTGGATCCTGGGCGTGGACCTACACACTGCTCATCAAGCCATGCTGTGGCAGCATCCCACATACAAAACAGAGGAAGGTTGGCACAGATGTTAGCTCAGGGACAACCTTCCTTACCAAAAAAAAAAAACAGTTATGTACATCCAGACAATGGAATATTATTTAATGCTAAAAGCAAATGAGCTATCAAGCTATGAAAAGACATGGATGAATCTTAAATGCATATTACTAAGTGAAAGAAGCCAATCTGAAAAGGCTATCTACTGTATGATTCCAATTATAGGACATTCTGAAAAAGGCAAAACTATAGAGACAGCAAAAAAATATAAGCAGTTTCCAGGGGTTGTGAGAGTGGGAGAGACAGATGAAAAGGCAGAGCACAGATGATGTTTAGGGCAGTGAAAATACTCTGCATGATACTATAATGATGGATATATGTTATTATACATTTGTCAAAACCCATAAAATGTACAACACCAAGAGTGAACTCTAATGTAAACTACGGACTTTGGGTGATTATGATGTGTCAATGCAGGTTCATCAATTGTAACAAATGCACCACTCTGGTGGGGGATGTTGATAATGAGGGAGGCTATGCATGTCTGGGGGCAGGGGATATATGGGAAATCTCTGTACTTTCCTCTTAAATTGGCTGTGAACCTAAAACTGTCAAAAAAAATTAAGTCTTTTAAAAAAAGTAGTTACAGTATTCAAAACAAGGATAATTTTTAAAAATATGCACTAGTCAGAGAATCAAAAGCATATGAAAGTGGATCTACATAGCACTTCTTGAAGGAAAGACTTCAAAATCTGGCAGTTAATTTATGTTGCTAGACAAATTCATTTGCTACCCTGGTTATCTTATCAAGGAAGCAACCCACAATGTGATTGAAAGAACACTTGTCTTGGGAGTCCAATCTGAGGTTCACAACCTCCTATCCTTCCAGCTGTCACTCCCTGACTCCCACAATTCCCTTCTCCAACTTTGCCATGGCCACAACTCCATGGAACTTTCTTTTTTATTCCAATCTATCAGACCATGCCTTTAACCTTCTCTTCTTTCTTTACCCAGCCCAAAGCCCACAAAGCATCAACTGCAACCATTTTTTTTTTCCACTTACCTTGTCTTTTGCTGAACCAACACCACAAAACCACAAACCTAAAAGATTCCTCTACTTGTATATGAGTGGCTACTGAAGACAGCCAGGAAAAGAAAATCACAGCATCATGGGGACAGGTCTCCCTATTCAGCTGGACCCTCCACTCTCAGCAAGCCCATATTTCTGTGTCCTCATTCTTCCCTTGCTTTACACATGTAGTTTTCTCCATCTAGAAAGGCTTTCCTGACTTCTACCTGGCATATTCCAGCGGATACCTCAGGCACCATCTCGTCTGTGAAGTCCTTCTCAATCTCCAAGCATCACTGAGACAGAATTAAAGGCTCCTTTTGTACCCTGGTATAGTTCTTTTCACATTGTATTGTAAATATTCATTTCATTTAGTTATTTCCTTTCTTACATTATGGACTTACTGAGGGAAGGATGCTGTTTTCTTTTCATTTATATCCACAGCGAGGAGCAAAATGCCTGACACTTAAATTTTTGATGAATACATGAATGGATGAATGAATGAATATATAAAGAAATGAACAAACAAGACACCAGCTCTGACTCTTTGTAAAATTGTGTTTTTAGTCAAGGCACTTCATGCGTTTCAGTATTTGTTTCATTATTATGGAAAAAAGAATACCTATGACATAGTATGATTTAGATAGTGCTGTGGGAAATAGCATAAATGAAGACCCCATCATCATAATGATTATCTACCAGTTTTGCATTCTCATCAGCCACGTGCTAACATATCAGACCTTTCTGCAGATGCAGTAATAAGTACTCCTACTTTGTAGTGTTAGCTCTAATTTCATTTTTATTCATAATAGTCAAATTATCATACCTCCTTCCTCATATATAAAAATAGCAAGTTATTCTGTTTCTCCTGTATTACAAATATCTAATATTTAGAAACAATTTATTTTTAGTTGGATAATTAATTTATAAAATAATAATTCAAACAAACATTAATCAATGTTCAGGAGGAATCTGAATCAAATAATTTTTTAGCACATGCTATGACATAAATATTTTTCAGACTTGGCGAAAGTTCTCTTGCCAAAACACTCTACTTCCCATTCAGTCTTTCCACAGACGTGCATGCACGCACACAATACTATGTGCTAAATATTACGTCAGGCACTAAAAACACAAAACTGAAGAATATTGGATGCTTACTTAATAGGGCTTACAGTCTAGTCATCTGACATTTTCTCTGTGTGCTTGTTTTGGTAGCATCTTTACAGTTCTCTCTCTCCTCTAGACAGCTCCTTAGCAGCTAATCTACCAGAACTTAAATCACAGCATTCACTAACCTGCTGCGATCCAGCTGGTCTACTCCATAAGGCACCAGAGAAGGAAGGAGTAAGGGAGGGGCAGGGAATTAAAATCAAGCAGTGATTTCTCCATGTCATCATTACATACAATGCTGAGATTTTCCAGAGATTCTTTACCCATGCAGTGGGACCTGCAGACACTTTGTACCTTTTCTATTTTTCAAAAAAATTTCAGCACTCTCACTTTTCTATCCATGTCCAAGAACCCTTAATTTATTTTCTGTTTTTACACTTGACCTTCCTGCAGCTTAGGGCTGCTAATAGCATATACATAACCATTTCTGTATACAATGCAGAAACATGGAAAGACCTAGTTCAGATCTGAGTCTGCCACTTTCTGGCTTTGTAACCTAGGGCAAGCCACTAACCCCTCCGAGACTCCACTTCTTTATGAACAAAATACAGATACAAAAAGCAACACAACTTGTGAGGGTTAGAGGACATAACGTATGCCATGAACTTTCAAAATTTTTTAAATGTTTGTAGCTGCACTTGAATAATTTAGCGGGTTGAAGCCTTTGCTGATTCCTCTGTTCTCTCTCTTCCCAGCAGTCTCTGCACTGTGAAAGCATGAGTATCTTTCCCCGGCTATCACATTCCAGCAGTTAACCTCTCCAACATCTGACATCCTTCTTTCTAGCTCACTTAAACCCATCAGGCTTGGCTTCGTACACATTTTCTCATGGTCCATTTTTGCTGGAAATTACAATGTCCCTGGTGTACAGCCTATTCATAACAATTTCTTATCCACTTGAAGTGTGTATTAGGTCATTATAGCCCTTTCTTTTCCTTTTACAAAGTAAATAAGTCTAATTCTTTAACCTTTCCTTATATCTTTTATTTAAAGACATTTTAATAATATTTCTCTCTTCTAAGCTTTAGAGAAATAGGATTCTTTCCATCTGTAATTAAAGTGATCTAACATCTATATAGCACATAGACGCCCTGGATGAAAGACAAAAGAGAATGAAACGTATGATATTCATCTATATATTTTATTGCATGGAATTGGATTGTGTTATAACAGAAACTTGCCCCTAACTGTGGAGTTAGTAGAATACATTCATCAGTTAAAGTAAGTGAATATTAAACTTTTCATAAAATTTATAGTCACCATAGAAAGAATTAGGAAAGCAAATATTTCCATAGGAAAACTACATATTTCTTGGATATCATTGTAGTGAATACTTGATGCAAAATTTCAATAGAATATTTTCCTTCAAATCTAAAGGCCTCCAACTCACTCTTTATTAAATCCCTAATACAGAGGCAATGAAAGCCAGTATTTTAACAGAGCATCTTATTCATTTGTGCTGATTCATACTGGGACATCAAAAAACCAAGGCAGTGAACAAAATTAACTTTTGACAGCAAGTAATGATTTGGGGGTTTTCATTTTCAGTACATGATTTCACCCATTTAAGTGACATCCACAAAGATGGCACTAATATTTAAAACAGACATATGCGTGTCTCAGGTCAGCCTCCAAAAACAAAAAGCTTAACTAACTAGCAAGACTTCAATGTATTAAAACATCTAGGAAAAGAGATGAGCTAATAAAAATCAGTTTTCATTATTCAAACATGGATATAGACTTCTATAAACTAAATTTATTCCTGTGAAAATCTTGCAAAGGGGAAAATTGAAGGGATTTTCATGGCTCTCTAACTGGGCTATTCAGTATAACAAAACCTAATTTAATTATCAATTGAAATTCTGCATTTATTCCTTTTTTTCAAGCTCATTTCGGTTCAGAAAAGATTTATAACAGCTTATTCTGTAATACAGTCCTACAAAATTCCAGACCCTTGAGCTTTCAACTATGAAGTTTTATACTGTCAAAAGTTGTAACTTGACACTTTTTGAGAGGCATTATTTCTTAACTTATTTTCTTAATTATTCCTAATTTATTTTCTTAATTATTCCTCATTTTTAAACTATCTTATTTACTTTCTTAATTGTATCTTAATTATTTTAAATATGAAGGTGATAGAGCAAATCTATCGAACACTTAGCAAAGAAAACATATTACTCATATATAATTCAATCCCCCGACAAAATTAATGTATTTTCAAAAATTTTTAAATCCCATTTACACAAGTTTTAAAGTAGTCCATTCCTATTAAATGCTTTTTTTTCAAGTACAGAAGAGCATAAGTAAAAAAGTCACTCATCGTTCCATTGCCCTCAAACAATCAGTAGTGAATTCCATAGTCACATTTTTGTATATATCAATCTAGTTGATTTTTTTTTCCTCCCTAGCATAACTGTGGGTGGCTTCTCTTTGTTTGTGTGTTTATTTGTTTGCATGGACTTCTGCATCTTGTGGTAAACCCTGCTTGAGGGAATCCCTTTTCTGAGGAATTTCCTGTGTCTAATTAGACCATTATCTCCATAGTGAGGAATTCTCTTAATGAAATAAGCATATCAACCCATTCACATTCTCTCACGCCCATTAGTGTGATTGATTCAAACTGCCAGTTTCTGAGATCAGCACTTCTTCTCAAGGCTCTTCTGATAAATTGATAATGAGCCTAATAATCACTGAGGGAAATTAGAATGATGGAAAAGGGTCACTGGGACATTTGTTTCTGCTGCTGCTGGACTCAAAATTCCACAAGGCTGCCAAAATGGAAGTCTTTTAAGCACCCACGGTCTTAACAAGAGTTAAAGTCCCACTGGGAGCATCTGAGCAGCTGACTCTAGGTCATGTGACCTGCAAGGGGATGGGGAAAGGGAATTACCTGATCTCATTTGTTTTCTGCTTCCCATCAAGATAATAAAGAATTCTTCCAAAATTAGGGAATGAGTTCAGATCCTGAGAGACAAAGTACGACAAATATCCATTGCAATTATTTTCTAGACTTTAGGGTACCTGAGAAGTCTGACACCAGGTCTGATTTTATTCCTCAGTTTACAACATATTGGTTTAGTCTGTATGCTTGTGGAATTTTTTTCCCTCATAATATAAGTTGAAATTTTAGCCAGAGTGTGTCTAGATGAAGTTCTCCCTTCACTGACCTTGCTTGATTTGCTCACCCAGCATAATTTTTTTTCCTCCCTAGGACGATTTTCTTCAATTATATCTTTGACTACTTCTTTAGTTTTAGTTGTCTTTGCTATATACCTATATATACTATATACCTATAAATCTTAGTTTCAAGTTCCATTCTCTATTTTATTTTCACTTAAAAAAATCATATTATTCAATTCTTAATTCTTTTCCTCAACATTTTCAAAGAACTTTTGCAAGTTGATACACCAGATCCCTAATTTTATTTTCATGCAACATAAATTTTGCTCTTTAGTGCCTCTAATTCAGATTTGCATTATAATATCACATTTTTAACATAAAATTCTTTATTTCTTCCATCACACATCTTAGCCACTTCCTCCTTTATAAACTCCCACTTAAAGGAGGATAGGTCTTTTTGAAAAACACTGGTGACACTAAACATTTTTTTTTCCAGTCTCTAGAATAAACTACTTTCAAAGCATCCATTTCTTCTAAGTCTTGTCTACCTTGTCTTGTTCCTCAGTATTTTTTCTTAGACCTCATGCTTTATTTTTTTCCTGTTTTGCTTTATTTGTTTTGATAATTTTCTGTTTATTCATCCTCAAATGCTATGACATCTATCTAGACACAGTGTCTGTCAACAAAGCGTTTGGAAGGACCTAGCTTTATTCTCTGTTTGCTGCTATTCTAGTTGAACCCCCTTAGCAGCTCTGCGGCTGCATGAGAGTCTGATGTGCACAGCTCCTTGCCTGATTCTCATCTATGATTCTCTTCTGGCTGAGATGGGATGCTCCCTCTGCTACCATCTGTCTCTAAAATCCCTAATTGACCCCCCTATCAATGTTTCTCGTGCTTCCAAATATTTTCATTTGGTGAGAAACATATATCCCAAGTTACCATTTTCTACCTGGGACCAGACTGCCTGTCCACTTCTTGTCCTACTGTTTTCCTAACTGGATAGTTATAGCTATTAATGGGTATAAGGAGCCAGCATTCTGGCTTCCTAGAGAGTAACATTTTCTTTTTGGAGCAAACTGTGAAGTAAAGGGACAGAGATATTATCTTCCCTGCTTTCACGTGAATGTAAAAAAGATGGACCAGGGCCGGCCTGGTGATATAGTGGTTAAGTTCACATGATCTGCTTCAACACCCCAGGGTTCGCAGGTTCAGATCCCAGGCGTGGACCTACATACCACTCATCAAGCCATGGTGTGGTGGCATCCCACATACAAAATAGAGGAAGATTGGCACAGATGTTAGCTCAGGGCCAATCTTCCCCACCAAAAAAACAGAAAGAAAGACAAAAAAAAGATGGACCACTGATTGAGATTTTCATTCCATTGACCTTAAAATATAAATAAAGATAATATATACTTATTTACATTATATATATTTATATGATTAAAAATATTTATATATATTAAATATATAATTCTTCCTTAAATTTTGCTACTGTTAATTGCCACTGGTTTTTTAGTATTCTTCAGTTTTGTCTTTTTGAGGTCTTTATAGATATTTTACTATTAGATGAGGAGAGGTTGCAGTAGCTAGACATATGCTATTTTAAACCAGAAAATTCTTGCTAATTATATTTTGTAAAACTACTACCAAAAATTTGTAAAATCTGAATGTTTATCTCTTAAAAGTATTCCAGATAGAAACAGTTTCCAAACAGACTTGTGGAGGCATAGCAACATAAGTGAGGCTATGAATCAAGCTACTGATTGTTCTGTAAGCAAGACACTTATTCCTGAAGTGTGTATTCAGTTCAAGTACTATTTTATCTTTTAAGTTTTCTGGCACTATTTTTTATTCCTACTTTTTAAAACATTTACATGCATAAAAATGAAATTAATTTATAATTTAAGATCCAATCTTAACAGTTGACAAGCATCTTATATTCTCATGAATTACAACTCTAGATATAGCAGTTTATTTCATCAAATAACCATAGCTTTCAATAGTGCATTCACCATAAAACAGTACATTCAGATGGCTATAACTAGCTAGAGTCTCTTATTTTTTATTAAAAAGTGTCATAAATTCTAGAACATATTTTTGCTAGATTTTTAAAACATCGTTTTTCATCAAAATTGGTCCCTCAAACTCAAGACCAACTAGACAAGCCATAAAATAATGCCTCTAAACTGATTTAGACCACTAGAGACTATACAGCCTGGTCAATAATCATGTAATGTCACATGTTTTTTGTATTTACGTTTTGTATATTATATAACATCTTACCTCAGCACTTATTTAAATCACTGGATAATAATGACTGTATTTTTCAGAAAGAAGAGTTAAGGGCTTCCTTTAAAGATATACATTTCTAGATCACAGGATTCATTCTGTAGAATAGATTCAAATGCTGTTTTCAGAAAATATTGTCCATGAAACTGCCTGAGAGGTCTGCTATAAATGCAGACTTGCAGGCCCTACACCAGCCCTGTGGAACCAGACTCTCTGGATGTAGGGTTAGAAATCTGCTTTTTAAAAAATGAGTTCCTTGGATAATTCTTTATCCATGTAAGTTTGAGAATCACTGTTCTAATTCACTAAACAGAATACTAATGGACTAAACCATTAACCTGGGGAAATAAGGAAGGCTCTGCTTTTATTTTACAACCTCATTCTAGGGGACTTCAGGAAAAGAACCAAGACCAAATTTCCAAAGACCATTAGCATTTATTCTATCTGAAACAATCAGTTTGGTAAAAATAGTTCCAAAATTCTAGTAAGTCAAATCACTACCTAGATTGACTCAAAGCATCCAGGCAGTTTACCATGAGGAAATGTAGTGAATCATTTACAAAAGTAACATTTCCCTAGAGGTTTCACCAGATCAACTAACAAAAGACACACATTCAGATTGCAGAACATATCTCAACTACCAGTGAGAAAACTAGAATCAGATGTCAACCATTTTATTAATTCTCACGGTAGTTCCTCTTTTCTGCCATTAATAACATTCTAAGAGCTAGCCTTGAAACTCAATGGTCATTCTCTTAGATAATCTTCTTAAAAAATTATCTGAGAGTGTTACTTCAGGCACGTTATAAAGTTGTTTCTGATGCCATAACCAAACAGCCAGGCCTAATTCTGATGTAATCAGTCTCCCACATCAAGGACTTGAAATTAATATTCTGCTGAGGCAGCAACTGAACCTTTCAGCTTAACGGTGAAAAACTGCCAACAGTAATCTGCTCATTACATTAAGACTCCCAACTGGTCTATAGACATTTAGAAGCCAAATATGATTCTACTGAAAGAGACACTTTGGAACAGTTTCTGATCTCCATTTGATGATCCTGAATAATACACATATTTAGTAGCCATTAAACCACATTGTTAATATGTACATTTGTTTTCAGTTAGCTGAATATTTAGTTTATGTAGACATAATTCAAGATTGGCTTACCATTAGTTTATTTTCAATAAGCACTCTTTGTGTGTGTGTGCAAGATAAATAAGGTAAAAACCACTGTGCTTAAGTTTCAATAAAATTTCACCAAGATGAGAAACATCTTAAACCTTAATTAAAACAATAAAAGTAAATATTATATATGCAAATAATATTATACTCAAATTGGGAAGGAATTTTTTGAACCAATTGTTAAAGCAATTATAATTTTCTTAAAAAACTATATGATAGGTTGGAGAATTTAAAACTATTGAATCATCCAGAGACAATTTCTATTTATATTCTCTTAAAATAAAAGCCTTCAACTACCAGAAATAGTTGTGTTCGCTTTAAAGTCACCTATTTGTTAGTGATGTTTTAGTTTCCTGCTGAGACAACTTGAGACCACTCAAGATCCATAAGCATTCTATCATTCAAAACTGTAATTGTTTGGGTAGATACCGTCACTTCTTGATAGACAACTTAAGGGAATGGAGATGGAAGGAGGAAGAGAGAAAGATACTGTTAACTCAGAAGTCACCATCAGCACAGTACCTTGCACTGTGAGGAAAACTGATGCAGCTGATGATCCTCCTTCATTGGAAACCACACAAGGATACTCTCCAGCATCATTGGATTTCACACTCCTCAGCTCCAACGAGAGGTTAGCCAAGATCCTCATTCTTGCTGGGTCTGCCAGTCTGACATCTCTGTCATTCCTCTGCCAGGTTAGATTATAAGCCACTGCACTGATGACAAGACATGTCAAAACTGCTCTTTCTCCAGGAGTGACTGTAACATTATTAGGCACTTGGATGACTGGAGGCGGCTCTGTGTGAAATGAGAAGATTCAAATCAAGAGACCCAGAAGTCATTTTGCTCACTTATGCACGTGGCTTCAAAAGTTAATGAGTATGTATTGAGTATCTAGTGGGAAAGATACAGTACAACAGAACTCATTTATTAATATATATGTCTATCACTCCAAGAAAATGATCATCTAGCTGAAAGATGCTTTAAAAAGTAGTGCACGTACACATACTAAAGTATACTCAAATCTAAGTCTATAAATTATAGACGTGAGAATCAAAAAGGCATGGTAAAAGGATATGACTAGATTGATTTAGGATTGTGAAATGAGTCAAATTTTGACTTGTGTTTTGAAGAAAGCAGCATTTATGGATTTTTTTAAATTTAAAAATATTTAGTGTTTTAAAGAAAATAGCACGTAAAGTATGGTAGATATGGCAAAGACACAGCAGCACTGGCTTTAAGGCGGGTTACAGTCTCATTGAGAAGACGCAGTACAACAGCAGAGTAAGATGAATGTCCCCCCAGCAGAGATGGGGAATGTTTTGATTTAAGAAGGTCAAGTTAACAGTAGGGATAGACCCTTAATAAAATTATACAGATAGAGCCATGTACACGAAGGCATTGAGTAATGCATGCACATTTCAGATGTAGTCAAGAGCCGCTTACTAGTTAAATATTTAACCCAGGTTTCTAGACAGAATCACATATTGCTCTGGTTAAGTTTGAGAATAAACCTAAATGTTCCTCTAAAGCTCACTCTGCCCAAATGCTTTAACATGATCTGCTATAGCAAGCCGTTTTTGAGCAATAACACAGCAATAAAAACTGTGGTGAGCTATGCTAGCCGGAAACCCATGTGTCTGTCTTAGTTTAAATATGAAAAGGTATCAGATATTCACACTTTATCCTTCTTTATTTAATACTGTATATAAGTGCAGACGAATATCATAAACCTAGAGTAAAACCTGGAAGCAATATGGCAAAACCACAGTAGTTATCTCTGAGTGCTAGAAATGTGTATATTTTCCAGATTTTCCTTTATATTTATCCCTGTTTTCCAAACATTTTTAGAGGAGTATATGCTATTTTAAATTATAAAAAAAATAAATTTTATCACTCTGCTATGTTTTTAAAATCTCTTAAATAAAAATAGCTAGTGAATCAAGTGGGAAGAGTACATGACAATGTTAGGAAGTTCTGATTGGAGTATGACTAAGTTTGACAGATAAAATACAGAATGCTTTGTTAAATTTGGATTTCAGATGAACATCAAATAATATTTTGGTATAAGTATGTCTCATGAAATACTTGAGACACACTTATACAAAATTCAAATTTAACTGGACATCCTATGTTTTTATTCGCTGAATCTGGCAAACATAGGCTGTCTAGTTCTACCCCTAACTATTGTGTGACCTTAGATAAGCCAATTTACTCACTGTGTTTGTTTCTCTATCTGATAAATGAGATGATTAAATTAGGTTATCTTAAAGATCCCTTCTAGCACTAAAGTTCTATGATTCTAACATATAAGATGATATAGACCACCAAACACCTGGAAGTGATTATTGCGTGTACATGTTCATGCTCTACCAAAATCTTTCTGAAGACCACAAGATGTTTTATGTGGTATTCTTTTTCGTTCTTTTTAAGCCACTTCTTCAACTAGACAGGGGTTTTATGAGATTTTTAGAAAATGTAAAATCCCATATTATGGGCATGGAGGGGATGCTGGGTACCAGCCTAGATTCCCCTTAAGGACCAAGGCACTCATTTCCCAGCTGCTAAGCCTATTAGCTACCCATAGCTCCCAGCCAACGGAGCTAAACACACTCAGGGTTAGGCCCCCTTTCCAGTGCAGCCCACTTCCAGTGACAACTTATTGAGGAAACAAAGGCCCAGCCCTCTTGCCTCAATTCAGAGCCATCTCAGCTCCAGAGCTCCCTGTGGGATCAGCTGAGTCCCCTGTTGTGACTACATCACAATTTAACTCCTTCCACTTGGCTCACTCCCTTACAGGTGCTTTTGCCTAGAAAACTCCCCAATAACGAACTAGCATACAAACTCTGCCTCTGAGTCTATCTCCTCTTCAAATATAAATACAAATAGGTAAAATGCCAACTTTCTAATAACATATAGGGACAGATAAGATTTAAAATATGACCTACAAATCCACCACTGCATAAATATCTAGAGATAATCAATGTTAAGTACATTGAAATGCTTATGAATACATAAATAAATTTGGTGGTGATGAGGAGATGATGAAAGAGAATTACAGCAGTTTGCAAGAGGCTAAGATAACAAATCACCAGAAATAGCTTGGTCCTGGGAGTTTGAGAGGCAGCCTTCCTAAGTGAAAGAACAACTGAGGCTAAGATTAGGGAACCAGAGACAGAACCTTAAAACTAAGAGAGGAAGAATGACAAGCACAGGCCTTGTAACATTAGGCGAAGATCACTGGACTGAGAACCAGGAGGCCAGGAATCTACTTCTCACTACGTACTCATCTGATTATAAAGGGGTCACTTGCCTCCTCTGGGCTTCAGTTTTTTTAGCTATAAAATGATGAGGTGGTGTAATATTATTTCCAAGTCTTATCCTGTTCTAAAAGAGTATCCTGTAATTATAATTTAAGATTGCCTGTCACTGACATGCTCTTGACAAGTGTTCTCTATTCAGCACTTGACTTAAACAGGATTTTAGGGGGGAGAGAGAGAGAGAGAGAGAGAGAGAGAGAGAGTGTGTGTGTGTGTGTGTGTGTGTGTGTTGGGGGAGGGGCATTGTGTTAATAAAGAAATTCAGTAGAGACAATTAATATAACCTGGTTATAAGACTAAACTACCAAATATCATTTGAAAAGAATTTTTTCCTGCTTCTTCAGTTTTATTCACTAGTTTCTATATGTTTATATGCAATAAAAGACAAGTATAGTGTTTTTTATACCCATTTTGCATTTAAAACAATCAATAACCAATATTTCCAATGAACTGAAAATCCTTAAACATGTCAGCTAGAATAAAATGATGAAAAAAAATAGAGGTGACCTACTGGTAGAACTTTAGCTTTTCTTTAAACTGCTTTTGGGTGCTCTTTGACTTCAAAAAATAATACCCACGGTAATACAAAAATATCATGATCCAATAAAGCCTTGTTTCCTAACACTCTGGCCCAAAATATAAGCTGTAACTATCCTGTAAATTCGCACCTGATTCCAACGTGCCAGTAAGCAGTTACCGCAGGGTGGATAAGCTGAGACCTCAGCCTAGGCTAAGGGAGATTCAGAAGCGGGTGGAGGTTTGAGGCTGATAGGTCAAGCAAAAGTCAGCCCAGAAAAAAATGGCCACTCTTTCAAGTCCAAAGGGGCACTTGCTTGCTACATCTGCTGTTACAGTCACTGCCATACCATCAATGCTTCTGCCCTTCTTTCATAATTGACTGAGTGGGGCACAATTCCTGAAAACTGGCTTGGGCACAGTACAATTTCCTAGTGATACCACTGCTTAGCTGGCAAAGATGAATACTGGAAGGGCAGGTGTAGAACACACGTACGGAAGTTACTGACACCACAGAGTCAAATTCTTAAGTCAGTTCGCAAGTTCTTGCTGGCACTTCTCAGTTATTTATGCAAGATGCCTGAATGAACTCACTTAAACCTCCTTCCCTGTTGTCCTTCTCTTAATTAATATTGCTCGGAAAAAAACTCAAGTGCTCAAGTGTTTGTTTTCCCAGAAGCTGAGGAATGTTGACACAATTCCAATGCTTTTCATAATTATTGGAGATGAAAAAATGAATAGTTTATGATGCATGTCAACTTGCTAAATTGTTTCAGAAGAGAAACTTTATTTTTCTAAGAATAAGAAAATACAAATAATTTACTACAAGAACACGCACGCTTCCATTTTAAAATTCGGCTTGGACTTGTTGATAACAAACATAAATCCTAGACTTCTAAAAAGTTCTACAATTATAAAGCTTCTTTTGTCTTAAATTGTCTCAAGAAAATGTAGATCAATACTAAATGCAGGTACAGACATTGTTGTAAACTCAGGGGCTACATTTAGGTCAGAATAGGATGACTATTAAACACACAGCAAGACTGATCTAAAAGGCAGGTAGAAAATAATTCATTCGAAACAGAGTTTCCAATAAATTCTAGGTATATGCTGAGTACATGACTTAAATCCCGACCATTAATTCTATATAGTAGTCTTTTTTGTTTCCTAAGAATTCTGGGAGATTAAAGGAAAAAATGATCTTTTTCACTCAAATATTTTCTACCTTATAAAATAATCTGAGCTTTGCCTCCCATTTATTCATAGGAAACATACCATTTAAATGTCAAATAATTAGCAAGTCTTCTGCCCTTCTTAATACCAATATTGCAGCCATTGAGGTCCTGTGCTTCTTATACATGATCACTTTCATTATTGTCTTCAATTTAGATGTCAGAATCCTTCATAAAAGCACTCCGCTCATTATGAATGTGGGAAAGGGAAAGTTTAACCTTGTTATTAACAGAATAGATTCCTCCTTTTTCTTAAATTTTATTTTCTCAAAGGAAAATGCTATATGGCCCTTTCAAAAAATATTTATTAAGCTCCTATAATAATAATGATGATGATGATGATAATAATAATAATAGCTAATGTCTATTAAGTATTTCTATGTGCCAGGCTCTCTTCTAGTGCTTTACATATACTACCCTCATCTTATAGTTAGGGAAACCAAGGCATTGAGTCCTTAAGTGACTGGCCCAAAGAAGGCTACACAGCTAATATGCAGTGAAGCCAGGATTAGCAAACATCCCATTTCCATAGCTACGTTAATACTCAGGCAACTGCAAAGCAATTAGTGATGATTACCTGACACATCGAAAAACGTCTGTGCCCTTCCAGTCCCTGCACTGCTGACAGCAATGCACTCGTAGGAGCCTTCATCAGATAAAGTGACCTTTTCAATATCCCAGTTCACACTGGCAGACTCTCTAGGGTAAGAAAATAGAAATCTTTTTAATTACAATAAAAACAAGACCAAGTTGAAAGCAGTGATTTCACTATTTGTTTTGCAGTATTCACTCAAAAGAACAATGTAAAGAAAATAAATTAAACTGCAAAGTTTTTTATAGCTTAAAATCACACAACTTTAGTATTTTAATTAGAAAGTTAAGCTTCTGCACTCTGAGCAAAAGATACAACAAAGACAATAAGTTAGAGACATTGTAAATTTCCTTAGGGAAACATTTTCTGGGTATGTCAAAATGTAAGAGAAAGAGCTAACACAGAAACACTCCATAAATTCTCTCTCCTTCCCCTATCATTTCTGGTGTTGGGTCATGTCCAGTGGGGTTATTAGCCAAAGCAATCCAGCCAGGTAATTCACAAGTTTGAAGGTAGAAAAGAGACTTTTTGATTCCAAAAGGATAAATTCTCTTTCACTTTCTTATATATAAGCTCCACATAAGGCTATATACCATATCTGGTTCAATCTATGTATACAATGAGAAAAGAAAAAAATTATTAGTTTTGTAGTCAAATGTTATTTAGGTAAAAAAAAAAATCTTTGCTATATTATGTATTCATTCATTTAACAAATATTTACACTTGGACCGCTAACACTGTTCAAATTGTTTCTCACTTTTGGAAATGTCTTAGCACCAGATATTTAATCCTTATTTAAAAGATTCCAATAATCTACAAAACAGGCATCATCTTATTATTTTAAAATATGATTGAAATGTCATAAATATTTTCATAATTTTTCTCACAATCATCCATAGCTATTTATAACCTTTTAAACATTCAAGACACAGATGCAATGAAAAACCCATTGCAGAGTCAAGATACCTTCAACTGAAGTCTGGAAGTGGTGTAAGATTAACACCTCACAGTAATGACTCCAGATCTCTCACCACCCCAACAAACCATACCCAGAATCAAACAACTTACTGAGCTCTTGATACGTATTTAGCACTAACATAGAGTTTGTAAGAGAAAGTCAAGGCACAGGTGCCGATCATCAGAAAAGTGAGAAAATAAGCAAGGTCATTGTTCTATGTATTTTAGTAACTGAGAATATTTGCTTCAGTAAATGTTGTTTCCTTCCCAATAGCGCATATTGTGTACGCACTAGGTGCCAGTGGTCCTTACTGTCACAATCAGAAGAAAACAGGATATGACTTCACTCTAAGCTATACTGATCACCTAATCCATATCTTGAA